>NC_138977.1:218594682-219817182 GCF_964341445.2 Mesoplodon mirus
TTCCAGAGATCAGATTAATTGCCTACCATTTGGAAATTCAAGGTAAGGGCACCTATTTATTTTAAAAGAAAATCATATCCTCCCAGTCAGTTTGCAACCCCAGCCTAAGGTGGGGAGGCATCCCCAGCCCTGGGTAAGCCTGTTGTCAGAATCAAACAGTGTGGAAGTCACATTGGTTCCATGCTTTTCACAAACAGCCCCTGAAGTTCTAGTGTGACACTGAACTTTTTTTTCAGTGGATTATTTTAGCTGCCAGCCAGTTCTGGGATCTCTCTCCCCTGGGGTCAAGTTCAAAGAGAATTCCAATGTGATTAAGTAAACATATGCAAGTAATAGATTTATGTGCTGCTGTGCTATTCTTTGTGATGTTGGCATTGGGGGTAGGGAATTATAACAGCTCCTGGGTGCTCAGCTTATTTCCTAAGAAATTAACTCATCAGTCTCCAGTGTGGATGAAAACACTTCTTGGGACATTTGAAATTCAAAGTGAAATGCATGCATGGCTCTATCATTTGAAGAGGACAAGGGGAAGAAAGATCAGGGGGAGGCAATGGTTTGAACACGAGAGGACGAGTGAGGGGTGAGCTGATGAATCTCTGCTGTTTGTGGATGCGTGTGGTTCGTGGAGAGAAGCAGAAGCAAGTCAGGTATTTCTGTCCATCACAGCTGAGAAATTGGACTGTAAATGGAACCTGGAGCAGTGAGCTGAAACTGCCCCACGTGGGCAGTTAATGGAAACGTGGAGAGCTTTTCTCTTTTAACAAAGTACTTGAGCTATTATCTCAGCATACCCACTGCGCACAGGGACCACACAGGCGGCTGGGCTGCCCCGGTAGCTAGAGCCAAAATAAACTCCCTCTCAGCTCGGCAAGCAGATGCTCTGGTCCTGATCTGCCACTGGCAACAAATGATGTTTGGGACCCAAACCCGTCCCCGGCCACCCCTTCTTTACACCCCAGGGTACAGAGGACCTTTAGGAAAACCATTAGTCAACAGATTCATTTCACAGCCCTATCCCTATACATGCCCCCATTTAATCCTCACAACCACCCTGCGAGGAGGCTTTATCATCACTCCACCTTGCACATGTGACAATCCCATTTTACAGAGGAGAAAACTGAGGCTCAGGGAGGTTATCAAGGCAGAGTGAGGGCTGGAAATCAAGTCAGCAAAGTGAATCCTGAGCTCTTTCCATTATGCCACGGAGACAGGGCCCTCAGAATCGTGCAATACACCATGCCTCAGCCCTCACATCAAACCCAAGCAACCTCTCAGCTCAAGACTCACTGAGGATGGGGAAGTGGACCTGGCCTTGAACAGGAAAAAGAAGTGGGAGGGGGCCATATAAAAGCAAGTGGAGTCCCACTCTCATCTGAGTGAGAAGTGGCTGCATGGCCACGTCTGGGAAACCCGCATGGTGTTCATGAGAGCTTTACTGGCATCAAGGTCAAGCTGCACCTTGAGAGAACCCATTCCATGGGAAAGGGAGCCTAGGGGGAAGCTCTTGGCCCAGTCAACAGATTCGTTGGAGGGGAGACTCTGATTTCGGTGAGGGATTTGTTGTTTGCACTGGTTGGTCCCTCAGCCGGCCCCATGGATCCATGACGGAACTTTACAGAGAGCAGAGGCGGTAAGAGAAAGGGAGCGTACTGTGTGCTCATTAAGACTCAGGCTCTGAGGCCACAGGCAGACTGAACCACTGCCTGCTGCCCTCTCCTAATACCCATGTGACCTGTGTAAGTCGCTTGACTTCCCTGTGTGTATGTGGGATGAAGAAAATGAGTGAGTTTGTGATTTTCTAATTCTATCGTTCTTGTATTCTTGGCATGAAAGAAAGGAGACACGTGTAAGATAGAAGAAATCTGGTAAAAATCCTGCAGTTGAATTTGAATAGGAAGTATCAGTAAGTATTCATGACGCATTTTATCTTTAACGAAAGAAAAGAACTAGTTCTGAGATTTATTCACTGAAAAGGCCTAGAAACAATCACCAACCCAAGAGAAATAAGCATCCCTCACACCCAGATAGCGCTTTTAAAATACCACTTCCTACTGGAAGGAACCGGGGCTACTTGGAGAAACGATTGGTTCCAGAACTGGCTCAGGAAATATACAAGATGAGACTAAGCCATCAAAGGGTCATGACAAAAGACTCAAGGGTCACTGGCTCAAGTTGAGAAAATCTGAGCATCCCTAAGGGTAATAACTGCCGTGGATCGAAACACACCAAACATACTTAAATCCATGGGACCATTAATGGTGCTAAACCTAACTGGTTACCATTAGAGGATGCTAGAGGACCCATTCCTTATTTTGAAAACTGATAAAATTAAAGCAATCAAGCATTCAACCTATCTTTCCAGAAAGGACTATGCCACTGAGGAAGCAAAGAGTTGATAGAGGGACATTTCTCATTGTAGAAGTAACTGAGCTAATAAATAAAGAACAATGATAGAATTAGAATGTCCCATTCTGCAGCCCCTAATAAACTAATGGACCTAAGCATTTCTCCTCAATGGCTGCTAATATCACAGAGAGATAGAGATAGCTACAGAGACAGAGAGAGAGAATCAGACGTTAACTGCCTTCTGATAGAAGAACACAGCACCACCTATGAAGTAGTAATGACTAAAAAAAAAAACGAACTTGAATCTGATCAAGCTTCTGGATTCAACTACCAATTTATAGGAAATACAGCTGAAGAGCATGTTAAAGGACACCAAGGGGCTGCAATCAGCAAAACCCAGACTGGGGAAGCCCCACAAACAGCCTGGTTTCTTGTATGATTAAATTGCAAGAAGGAAAAAAACAGATGGAGGGGGAGACTGTAGAATAAAAGAACGACAAATTTAGAAACAAATGAACTAGTCACGATGTACGAAATTTTGCAGATCCTGATTCAAATAAGCAAACTGTTTAAAAAATTTGACATCTGGGCTTCCCTGGTGGCGCAGTGGTTGAGAGTCCGCCTGCCGATGCAGGGGATACGGGTTCGTGCCCCGGTCCGGGAGGATCCCACATGCCGCGGAGTGGCTGGGCCTGTGAGCCATGGCCACTGGGCCTGCGCGTCCGGAGCCTGTGCTCTGCAACGGGAGAGGCCACAACGGTGTGAGGCCCGCGTACCGCAAAAAAAAAAAAAAAAAAAAAAAAAAAAAAAAAATTGACATCTATGAGACAAGTGGAAATTTGAACACTGACTTGGTATTGGATGATATTAAGAAATCATTACAAATTTCTTTTAGGGGTGGTAATTCTATTTGGGTATGTCTTTTTAGAAATATCCAACGCATCCTTATCTCAGACACATACTGAAATATTTATGTGGCTCTGCAGTTGAACTCTGAATAGTGTTGGCTACTGGAAAACCTCAGAGCCCAGGCTTCAGTGGGGGTGATGATGCCAATTCTGGGGTATCCAAGAGATGGTGCCTGGTGGAAGATGGCCAATGCCTAGCGGAACCTTGGGAAGCCCATGGCGCCACCTGGTGGATGACAACTTGATCCCTAGCATGTTTAAGTTACCTCATGGGAAATGCTAGAAGACGCTGTGTGTACAGCTGGGGTAGAATCAGGTTAGTTGGGATTATTACTTGTAACATGGCTCTTCCATATGCTCAGGCTGGTAAGGTCTACAGAAATTCAGGCAGCATATTATTTACAAAAAGGTGACAATTTCTTGTACAAACCTGGAAGGGCTTTTTCTAAATACTCAAATTTCTTGGCAGTTTCCCACAAGAAAAGAGAATTCAATGGCTTCTTCTATTCAAGGTCACTTAAACCCTAGTATATTTGGGTTAAAATACACAGACCTTTCCTTTTCCTTAGAAAATTCTTCCCATATCAGTAGTGCTCAAACTTTGGAAGGCATCGGACTCACTTGTTAAAAATACAGGTTCTGGGTCATCCACCACCCCAGACCTTTATGGGTGGGTCTAGGAGAACCAGGGCCCTTAACAAACTCATAGACCTCCAGGAAAGGCTCAAAAGAAGAAGAAGAAGGAAAAGCAGACCTCCCTCTCCCCTTCCCATTTGTTCAAACTCGGGACATTCAAAGCCCCTGTGCCTCTGTCCTGTAAGGCAGGTGCTCACTCTGTGTCTCAAAGGTGCTGAAGCCTCAAGAGTGGGCCCAGATTACAGGCCCATGACCAAGGCCAGCTGATGGTCATGACGTTTCCCCGCTGTCCTGACCAGCTGATCACAGAATTTCCAAACTGCCCAGCTGCTCTATCTTCCCGTGGATCCAAGAAGAGAGAGGGACCATCTGGTAGAATGATGACTTGGGGATGGGGATGGTTGATCTCTGAGGATAGAGCAGGCCCCTTCTTTATGCCCCAGACCTTGTGCAGGAAACAGAAGACCTGGCCCCTGCCCCAAAGGGACTCAGAGTCTAATCAGCTTTACTTCATATCCTCTCCTTCATCCACCCTCCACTCCATCCTCACCTGGCCCTATCCTGGACCAGGGCTTCCTATCTCCCTTGGACCATCCCAATAATCCCTACTCCACCATCACCCACTGAAGCCCAGCCCCTGAGATCTTCCAGTGGCATTATTCAGGGTTCAATTACAGAGTCATTGTAAATATTTCAATATGGGTCTGAGATAAGGATGCATCTGATGAGGACTCTTAGTTGTTTAAAAAAAATCCATAATGGAATTCTCACTCCTGAATATAATTAACAATGATGGATTAATCTTACTCATCTTCTGAGCCTCTCACCTTTCCCAGCTGTCTTTCTTCTGTCTCACTTTCTTCCTAAAAAGAGGCAGGACCATGCTACAGCCCGTTTGAAGTCCTCTTTGGTCTCCTTTTTGCCTCCAGAATAAAGTCTAAACCTCTTGGCCTGACACCAAAGATTCCCACCACCTGGCCCCAGCTCATCCCTTCAGCCTCCTCTCCCGGTCAGCTGTCCACACCTCCTGTGCTTCAGCCACCAGAACTTAACCACCCTTCTCTGCTCACACCCCACACCATCTACCCACGGCACGTCGCTCCTGGCAGTGCCTCAGCCAGGAGCATCCTCCCCCTTCCAAGGCCCCATCACCCTTCACCACATCTTCCCTCGTGCTCCAGTTACTATGAAGTGCTCTCTCTACCCACAGCAGGTCACTTCGAACGGTACTATGACGTTTATTTCATGCTATCATGAACTCTGCATGTTGTTTCCCTCCTGGTCTAACTCTATCCCTCCCACTAGACGGAATGGCAGATCTCATTCATTCACCTCTGTCTTTCCCCCAGTGCCTGCTTCAGTGCACGTTACACAGCAGGTGCTATTTAATCCGTGTTTGTGGGCTGACAATAAACTGTCCTCTTGGGTGTTTTTATAAGAGAGCTTGTTCTCTAATAGTTCTTCAGGTGGTACCGGCACACATGCCAGCCATCACACATGCCCAGAGGGATGATCCTAGCGTTGACATGGAATCCCATGTTGAGGGCACGAAATGCCCATGCCCCAGCAAGGCAGTACTTTCTTGATATGGGGATACTTTTAACTTCAGCATCCGTTGATGGGAGACAATTGTTGTAGCCCACAGGAATCTTGCAGGCAGTGCCCAGCCAAAACAAGTTCTCCCTACTGAAATCTGAAAGGCTGAGAATCCCCTTCTGTGGCCCCGGGGGACGGCCACTGTCAGAGGAACTGCACCAGCTGCAGACCCAGCCTGGAGTGGGTTTATGCACCAGCCAAGAGGAAGTGACACCAGCACAGCAGAAGTAAACCCCCCCATGCTCATTCAGTCGGTGGGGGGCCAGACTCCGAAGCACCACACCCAATAGGGCTAGGAGATCTCTGCCCTGAATATACCCACCTTGAACCATGGAGGCTGACGGGGCCAGCCTGCCCCCCGTCACACAGCCGTAGCGGGCAGCTAGGAAGGGACCTGACCCCCTGCACTTCCTGGATTCACATCTTCCACTAATCACAGTGCAACTCCAGGTGTGGCTGACCCCATTCATTCCCCACCCCCTCCAACCAGAAGCATTTCACAGCATTCTCTCAAAAAGATCCAATTCTACAATTCTTAGTGAGATGTAGATTTTACTAACACTTTGGTGGGAAGATACATCACAGGTGAAGCTCCATAAAAACCACCTTTAAAGATTCTCTGTTGTCTGCGTATGTCCCCCCCAGCTTATCTCCTTTTGTCACTTCCCAAATTCTCCTATTGTCCTCAGCCCTGGCCTGAAACCCTATTGAGCAAAAAAGGCATTAAGCTTCTATTGTAACTGAGGTCTGTCCCTTGGTGGGGATGAGAATCCTCGCTCTCCATCCAGACACAGCTTCTTTGCTACTGATCAAATTGTTCTCCGTAAGTCCCTTCTCCCTCCCCGCCAAACAGTTTCCTTTGTGGAGGAGAGATTATGCTACTGAGAAATTAAGTTAGTCTTCACAGTGGCGCAATAAGTTGAGTTTTTTCCATCGATCAGGCACTGTGTAAGGAAGGCACTGACATGCGTGACTTCATGTAATGCCCCCAACGACCTTGAGAGGTAGGTACCCCCACTGTTAAGGTGAGAAAATTTAGTCCCAGAGAGATTGAGCAATGAGCCCAATGTCAAACAGCTAGTAAATTAATGAAAGACAAGTCAAATTTTTTTAATGAGCAAAGATTTGAATAGACATTTCTCCAAAGAAGGTATCAAGCGGCCAATAAGTACATGAAAAGATACTCAAATCATTAGCCACTGGGGAAATGCAAATCAAAACCACAGTGGGGCTTCCCTGGTGGCGCAGTGGTTGAGAGTCCGCCTGTCGACGCAGGGGACACTGGTTCGTGCTCTGGTCCGGGAGGATCCCACATGCCACGGAGCGGCTGGGCCCGTGAGCCATGGCCACTGAACCTGCGCGTCCGGAGCCTGTGCTCCGCAGCGGGAGAGGCCACAACAGTGAGGGGCCCGCGTACCGTAAAAACAAACAAACAAACAAACACAGTGAAATACCACTTCACACCCACAGCATGGCTATACTCAGAAAGACAGATAGTAAGTGTTGGCTAGGATATGGAAAAGTTGGAGCTCTCGTACGCTGCTGGTGGGAATGTAAAATGGTGCAGACACTTTGGCAAACAGTCTGGCAGTTCCTCAGAAAGATAAATATAGGGAATTCCCTGTTGGTCCAGTGGTTAGGAAGTGGTGTGGCAAAAAAAAAAAAAAAGATAAATATAGAAGTGTCATATAACTCAGCAATTCCACTCCTACATATCTATGCAAGAGAAATGAAAATATGTGTTCACTGAAAAACTGTACACAAATATTCATAGCAGCATTATTCATAATAGCCAAAAAGTAGAAACAACACAAATGTCCATCAACTGATGAATGGAAAAATAAAATATGGTATATCCGTAAATTAAATATTATTCAGGCATAGCACTGATTCGTGCTACACGATATACATGAACCTTGAAATTATTATGCTAAGTAAAAGAAGACAAACACAAAAAGCTACATATTGTATGACTCCATTTACATGAAACGTCCAGAAAAGGCAAATCCATAGGGACAGAAAGTAAATCAGTGGCTGCCTGGGGCTGGGGGAGGGGAAGCGGGAAGGGACTGCTTTGAGTGCTGAGTTATTTTTTTAAAAAACTTTTTGTCAGCACTGAACGGCACGTGGGATCTTAGTTCCTCGAACCCGCGCCCCCTGCAGTGGAAGCACAGAATCCTTTTTTTTTTTTTGATATTTATTATGTTTATTCATAATTTGATTATGCTCGGTGGGCAGCACAACTCCAGGAGCCTCCCGGAGCCTGGGGATCTGAGCTACGGTCACAGACCATGCAGGAGGCTTCATCAGGGTTGGGAGGGTGCGGGCTTTCCCTGGTGCTTTCCCACGTGCTGGTAGGGAAGGAGGAAAGGGTGCGAGCATCACCATTTCTTAAGTTCGGACTTTCTCCTTTCTACACTTCCTCCACGCCCTGTTAGTCATCATCATCATCATCCTCTGGAACAAAAGTATCATGCTCAAGCAGAGCAGCAGAGTTCTTGCTAATGAGCGTCCCGACAGAGAGAAAGGGGATCACGAGGGAGAACACACGGAGAAGGGACGAGGACATTTCACCGGTTTGGGCAAAATGGCGCCGCTGAGGGGAACGGGGACTGACCTCATGGTACCAGACTCGGAACTGACACCGCGTCCGTCGTCCGTCGGAGACCTGACCACCTTTCCTCAGGCTCAGCCGGCTCCGGAAAGCCCCAGATGCGACGGGTGCCAAGGCGAGCCAGCGGCGGACGCCGTCTCCCAGCTCCGTCCCTCGTCCGGGCACCTGGAAGCACGGAACCTGAACCACTGGACCGCCGGAGAAATCCCTGAGTGCAGAGAGTGATGCAAATGTTCTGGAATTAGACAGTGGTGATGGTCGCCCAACCTTGTAAATATAATGAAAACCACTGAATTGTGCACTTTAAAACGGTGAATACTATGGTATGTGAATTACATCTCAAAAACAAACCAACAAAACAGCTGATCAAAAGCCAGCCAAGAGTCCAGCCCAAGCCATCAGCCTCTTGGTCCCGCTCTGACACCCCTTAAAACGCCCATCGCAGCCTCACACTACCAGAGTCCCTCATGAGGAGAATCTCACACCCACATCTGCTGCTGAAGGGCAGCTGGCTTTTTGTTTTTAAAAAGGCTTCAAATGCTTGGCATTAATTAATTAATTTATTAATTTATTTATTTTTGGCTGTGTTGGGTCTTCATTTCTGTGGGAGGGCTTTCTCTAGTTGTGACAAGCAGGGGCCACTCTTCATCGCGGTACGCGGGCCTCTCACTATCGCGGCCTCTCTTGTTGCGGAGCACAGGCTCCAGACGCGCAGGCTCAGTAGTTGTGGCTCATGGGCCTAGTTGCTCCGCGGCATGTGGGATCTTCCCAGTCCAGGGCTCGAACCCGTGTCTCCTGCATTAGCAGGCAGATTCTCAACCACTACGCCACCAGGGAAGCCCCACAGCTGGCATTTTTTTACCGTGTGACTCTGGGGACAAGGCCCCACCCTTACAGCTAGCTGGACGGGGGCATGGCCTGGAACACCCCCAGCCTGGCCAGAAACCTGTGACTTCACTCCACAGGACAGCCCAGGTCAGTCAGATCTCTCTCTCCCTCCCTCTCTCTGGAGTCTGGAACCGGAGAACGAGGGACTGAAGAGGTAAGCTGTGAGAGACAGACAGAGGGGACATGGGGGGAGACCTGCACTCAGAGCAGCCCTGGGAGCTGGTGAGCAGGTGGAAGTCGGAGGAAGCTGCAAGGATGGATAAGCCAGGGAGGGCAGTCAGAAGAGAGCAGAAAGAGGCTGTCTTCTTCCTTCCCAAGGCTCTGTGGGCTCCGTGAGCCATACTCGAATTCCTGTTCTGATTCCAGTCCCTGTGGTGTCTTTACAGTAGCTACCTGTTCAAGGGAGGTCTGTTCTTTGCACTGAAAAGAGCCTGATGACACCCAGCAGGCATTTGTTGACCCAGGTTGGATAGACCAGCTCCCCCAGATTCATGGCCTTAGGGATGGGTTCTTTCGTTTACAAAGAAAACAGCAGATCTCAATGGTCTCTTCTGGAGCCCAGCCGAGACAGCATCGGGCCATCTGCCTGAGATTCCATATGTAGGACTCCAGGACCCATCTGAGATACTGGCCTCAGAAGCCCTTGCACCTGCCCCGCAACGAGAAGATAATACACAAGGTGTAGGTTTCCACAGTGCGGACCAGTTACCATCTTGGTATCATTCTTTACTTTCCTTTGTCTTCTGACTTATTTGCTATGATTTAGCCTCTGCAATCCCCTCAAGTCAACCCAGTTTTTTACAGACCAACAATTGGTGTGGAATAATAAAGATAGTCAAACTAAATATCTTATCTGGAGTGACCTTGAACTTATCAGTATTCTTCAAAGTAAGGAAAGACATTTCACATCTCACTTTTAATGAGGAAAAAAAAAACTGTTGCTGGAAGTATTTACCTTTCATCTACTGCGCTGAGAGATGGGGGAGATTTGTCGGCTTTGATCTCCACTTGTTTAATTACCGGGAAATGAAGGGCGCGTGAGCCAGCAGGATCATGAAGTCTCACTCTTGCTGCAGAAGATGGCAGCTGGGGACCCAGCAGCCTGGCATTTTATTTTCCCAGATCAAAGCTGAACCAGCACCAGGATGGAAGAAGTATCCCGATGAGATGCGCCTGAAGAAGAACCAGGTGGCAGAGACTTGACCAAAGGGGTCACTGGACCAGCATCTCCCATGGGGTCTCCCCTTCTCGCCTCCCACCCTAAGATAAGGGCACGGTGTAGTCCAGGGCCCTGTCTGGCCTGCCCGAGCCAAGTGTCTGCCCGCACACCACATGCCAGGCCCCAACTTGAGGCAAGCCCAGCACACCTGTGCACCCACGGCCTTAGTTCTGACCGTTTTCAACACACTGCTAGCACCTGACTCCACCTGTGCTGGAGTCCAGCTACAACCTCCCAGGTACAACCTCAGGTTGGTCCTCTTCTGAGCCTCACCTGCACAGCTCAGGTGAGGGAACACCATCCCAAGGAAAAGACCAGGGGACAGAAAACAAGACAAAAGCTGGCCTTCTCCGTGGGCCGCCCATGACATGGAAGCTGGAATTTGGCCTCTGGGCATGCAGGGGCTGATGGGTAGCCACGGGATGAAGGTGGGTAACACTTGGGGGCAGGGTGCACTGTCGGTTGTGATGGATATCATCCCACCGTGCTTAGCACAGGAGTTACTCCACGATGCTCATCTCTAAAATGAGGGTGTTAAATGAGACATTCTTGAAGAGCCTTCCCTCTTTAACATCATCTATCTTTATGATTCTATTTATTGAGCCTCTTCTGTAACCAGACCTCTGCTAGCTCCTCCAGAAGTCACATGGGTTGATCATGGTAGTGGTGGTGGTGATGGCAGCTGCTCACATTTACTGAGTCCTCACGATGTGCCAGGTGCACCAGGGGCTGTACAAAGATTAACTCACTTAATCTTCAGAAATCCCTATGAGGTCAATACCATTATGTATTATCCCATTTGACAGATGAGGAAACTGAGGCCAGAAAGGTTCACATAGCTGTTAAGTGACAGAGCATGCTGTCAAGATATTATACTTCCCTTACATTCCAAACAAGGAGACAAGACAAATCCACATGAAACAACGTAAGAGAAAATATGATGTAGGATTAAATTGTGCAGAACAAATGTTAAGCCCTAAAGTAGGTATCAGAAAACTCTGGCACATGGAGCAAACAGTCCACTGCCTGTTTTTGTAAATAAAGTTTTACTGAAACACAGACACACCCATTTGGGGCATACTGTCTATGGTGGCTTTCATGCTGCATTGGCAAAGCCAAGTAGTTGAAACAGAGATCACGTGGCCTAAAATAGTCACTGTCTGACCCTTGAAAGTTTGCCAACCCCCTCTCTTATGGTGACCAACTGGCTGGGTTTGCCCAGCACTGAGGGAGTTCCTGAGATGCAGGACTTTATGTTTTTAAAACCAGTAAAATCTTGGGCAGACTGGAACAAGTTGGTCACCCTACCTGCTCTACAACAGCTCAGAGGAAGGCAACATCCCTGGGAGTTGCAGAGTTGATAGAGGTGAGCCTTGATAAATGTGCAGGATTTGGATATATGGTGGGTGGGACATGGGTAGGATAGAGGGAGGAAGAACATTTGAGATAGGAGAGAGCAGCAGGAGCCTGGAGAAAAATCAGCATGAGATGCTCACCGGACAGCGAGGAGAGAGACGGGTCTCCCTGAGCAGAGAATGCCCATCAGGACGCAGAAGTTGGGCCCATTAACTGAAGACTCCACAAAGGGTAGCTCATCATCATTGGCGGCAGTGTAAACAGGTCCCATCAGCTGGACAGTGCGTAAGTATGCATCAAAATGTTAAATGTGCATGTGCTTTGACTGCCAATGCAGGAGACCCCAAATCAACACCCCACCCTGTATCCAAGCCTTCTGAAACGTGACTTTGTGGTTCTTCCCATCTTTACCTCTTAAGGTTGCATTCAGCCATGTGACTTGCTTTGGCCAATGCGATGTTAGTGGACTGGTCTCAAGCGGACACTTAAAAAAGCCCTTACTTGTTTCTGCTTTCCCTCTTCTTCTGCCTTTGCCCTGAGAACATGTCTGGGCCACAGAGCAAAGCTGAGTCACCCGAACTGTCCCAGCCAAGACCAGCTGAGGCCACCCAACCTGCAGCTGACCACAGACCTGTGAGTGAGACCAGCCAAGCCCAGAACAGCCCAGTCAAGCACCACCTAAATTGCCAACCCCCAGACTCAAGAGCAAGATAAATGCTTATTGTTTTAAGCTACTAAGTTTGAGGTAGTTCATTGCACAGCATTATTATGCAACTAGATAAATGACCCTGCCTAATCCTTTTTAAAGAAATTATCCTAAGGAGGTAATCCAATAAAGATGCAAAGATGCATGAATAAGGATGTCCCTTACAGTGTTATTTACAATAGTTAAAAAACAGAAAACTTCTTTTGGAAAGATCTAAGTGCTCAGTAATGGTGGATTGGTTTTCAAAAATTAAATCCATACAATGGAATATCATTAGCCATTAGAAAAGGCAATATATATCAATATTTATTGACATGGAAAGATGTCTACTTCATGTTAAATGAAAGAGTAGATGGAAAAACAGGTTTTAAGGTAGGATCTATTGTTTTTGTTGAATATGAGAGAGAAGGAGGGAGGGATGGAGGGAGAGATCCATGCATCAAAATATTAACAGTGGGGGCTTCCCTGGTGGCGCAGTGGTTGAGAGTCCGCCTGCCGATGCAGGGGACATGGGTTCGTGCCCCGGTCCGGGAGGATCCCGCGTGCCGCGGAGCGGCTGGGCCTGTGAGCCATGGCTGCTGGGCCTGCGCGTCTGGAGCCTGCGCTCCGCAGCGGGAGAGGCCACAACAGTGGGAGGCCCGCGTACAGCAAAAAAAAAAAAAAAAAAAAAAAAAAAAAAAATATATATATATATATATATATATATATATATATATATAAACAGTGATTATCTTGAAGTAGTTGGATTTTTTTACTTCTTTATCCTATTCTGTATTGTATGAATTTGTAAAATGATAATGTATTATCCTTACAGACAGAAAAGAAAATGTCACCAAGAGAACGTTTCTCTCTCTATATATATAAAAACATGGCTTTCTAGTCCGTAGTAAACCTCTGCCCTCTGAACCAACTCCACTTACTACTGACTCTGGAATGAAATCTGACTGACCTTGAAGTTGCCCTTCTTGCTGACCCAGGAGACTAGAATCCACGTTGGGAGATTGAGGGGGGAGCACCACGCCCCAATGAGGCTTTCTGTGGAGATGCCGAGGAAAAGTTTTCCCTTCCAACCATCTGCAAAGAAATTACCCATGAAACCAACTCCAGCCATGCTTTTAAAAACTCCTTGCATCCAAGTCGTAATATTTCTGGAGTGAGATCTACTTTACAATATTTTATTAACTGCAGTGTTGCGACTAGAAGTCCTTTGTAGCTGGTCTCAGGGGCCTTCCTGGGACGTTGCACTTAATGAGGTTTATAATTCAATATAACTACATCTGCATCTTTAATTATGCCTAACATTTAATATTCATTGCTCCTCTTGAATTGGAAGAGCTAAAATTAGGTCTGCTGTAGTTTAATCTGATAATAAACATCCATGACATTTAGAGCAAAAATGTACTCATTTCATTAGAGTGGCCGACACATTTACCATTTGCCTGAACTGAACAAATACTCTCAACAGTCCTTCCAACTGTAACAGAGAGCATTGTTTTAAACTATCCCCTGTAGACTCCTGGAATTCTAGAGCTGACAAGGACCTTGTAGGTTAAGTAGTCTAACAGCACTATTTTTCAGTGGAGGGCGCTGAGGCCCAGAGAGCCTAAGTCATTTGTCCAACGCCACACAGCAAGTTAGCAGATAGAGGATATTGCAGGAAATAAGTCCAAGGATTCTTTTTTTTTTTTTTTTTAATTTAATTTTATTTTTTTGCTTTATAACAAATTTAATCAGTTATACATATACATATGTTTCCATATCCATTCCCTTTTGCGTCTCCCTCCCACCCTCCCTATCCCACCCCTCCAGGCAGTCACAAAGTATCGAGCTGATCTCCCTGTGCTATGCGGCTGCTTCCCACTAGCTATCTACCTCACGTTTGGTAGTGTATATATGTCCATGCCGCTCTTTCACTTTGTCACAGCTTACCCTTCCCCCTCCCCATATCCTCAAGTCCATTCTCTAGTAGGTCTGTGTCTTTATTCCTGTCTTACCCCTATGTTCTTCATGACATTTTTTTTTCTTAAATTCCATATATATGTGTTAGCATACAGTATTTGTCTTTCTCTTTCTGACTTACTTCACTCTGTATGACAGACTCTAGGTCTATCCACCTCATTACAAATAGCTCAATTTCATTTCTTTTTATGGCTGAGTAATATTCCATTGTATATATGTGCCACATCTTCTTTATCCATTCATCCGATGATGGACACTTAGGTTGTATCCATCTCCGGGCTATTGTAAATAGGGCTGCTATGAACATTTTGGTACATGTCTCTTTTTGAATTATGGTTTCCTCAGGGTATATGCCCAGTAGTGGGATTGCTGGGTCATATGGTAGTTCTATTTGTAGTTTTTTAAGGAACCTCCATACCGTTCTCCATAGCGGCTGTACCAATTCACATTCCCACCAGCAGTGCAAGAGTGTTCCCTTTTTTCCACACCCTCTCCAGCATTTATTGTTTCTAGATTTTTTGATGATGGCCATTCTGACTGGTGTGAGATGATATCTCATGGTAGTTTTGATTTGCATTTCTCTAATGAGTAAAGATGTTGAGCATCCTTTCATGTGTTTGTTGGCAGTCTGTATATCTTCTGTGGAGAAATGTCTATTTAGGTCTTCTGCCCATTTTTGGATTGGGTTGTTTGTTTTTTTGTTATTGAGCTGCATGAGCTGCTTATAAATTTTGGAGATTAATCCTTTGTCAGTTGCTTCATTTGCAAATATTTTCTCCCATTCTGAGGGTTGTCTTTTGGTCTTGTTTATGGTTTCCTTTGCTGTGCAAAAGCTTTGAAGTTTCATTAGGTCCCATGTGTTTATTTTTGTCTTTATTTCCATTTCTCTAGGAGGTGGGTCCCAAAGGATCTTGCTGTGATTTATGTCATAGAGTGTTCTGCCTATGTGTTCCTCTAAGAGTTTGATAGTGTCTGGCCTTACATTTAGGTCTTTAATCCATTTTGAGGTTATTTTTGTGTATGGTGTTAGGGAGTGATCTAATCTCATACTTTTACATGTCCCTATCCAGTTTTCCCAGCACCACTTATTGAAGAGACTGTCCTTTCTCCACTGTACATTCCTGCCTCCTTTATCAAAGATAAGGTGACCATATGTCCGTGGGTTTAACTCTGGGCTTTCTATCCTGTTCCATTGATCTATCTTTCTGTTTTTGTGCCAGTACCATACTGTCTTGATTACTGTAGCTTTGTAGTATAGTCTGAAGTCAGGGAGCCTGATTCCTCCAGCTCCATTTTTCGTTCTCAAGATTGCTTTGGCTATTCGGGGTCTTTTGTGTTTCCATACAAATTGTGAAAGTTTTTGTTCTAGTTCTGTGAAAAATGCCAGTGGTAGTTTGATAGGGATTGCATTGAACCTGTAGATCGCTTTGGGTAGTAGAGTCATTTTCACAATGTTGATTCTTCCAATCCAAGAACATGGTACATCTCTCCATCTATTTGTATCATCTTTAATTTCTTTCATCAGTGTCTTATAATTTTCTGCATACAGGTCTTTTGTCTCCTTAGGTAGGTTTATTCCTAGATATTTTATTCTTTTTGTTGCAATGGTAAATGGGAGTGTTTCCTTGATTTCACTTTCAGATTTTTCATCATCAGTATATAGGAATGCCAGAGATTTCTGTGCATTAATTTTGTATCCTGCAACTTTACCAAATTCATTGATTAACTCTAGTAGTTTTCTGGTAGCATCTTTAGGATTCTCTATGTATAGTATCATGTCATCCGCAAATAGTGACAGCTTTACTTCTTCTTTTCCAATTTGGATTCCTTTTATTTCCTTTTCTTCTCTGATTGCTGTGGCTAAAACTTCCAAAACTAGGTTGACTAAGAGTGGTGAGAGTGGGCAACCTTGTCTTGTTCCTGATCTTAGTGGAAATGGTTTCAGTTTTTCACCATTGAGGACGATGCTGGCTGTGGGTTTGTCATATATGGCCTTTATTATGTTGAGGAAAGTTCCCTCTATGCCTACTTTCTGCAGGGTTTTTATCATAAATGGGTGTTGAATTTTGTCGAAAGCTTTCTCTGCATCTATTGAGATGATCATATGGTTTTTCTCCTTCAATTTGTTAATATGGTGTATCACGTTGATTGATTTGCGTATATTGAAGAATCCTTGCATTCCTGGAATAAACCCCACTTGATCATGGTGTATGATCCTTTTAATGTGCTGTTGGATTCTGTTTGCTAGTATTTTGTTGAGGATTTTTGCATCTATGTTCATCAGTGATATTGGCCTGTAGTTTTCTTTCTTTGTGACATCCTTGTCTGGTTTTGGTATCAAGGTGATGGTGGCCTCGTAGAATGAATTTGGGAGTGTTCCTCCCTCTGCTATATTTTGGAAGAGTTTCAGAAGGATGGGTGTTAGCTCTTCTCTAAATGCTTGATAGAATTCGCCTGTGAAGCCATCTGGTCCTGGGCTTTTGTTTGTTGGAAGATTTTTTATCACAGTTTCAATTTCAGTGCTTGTGACTGGTCTGTTCATATTTTCTATTTCTTCCTGATTCAGTCTTGGCAGGTTGTGCATTTCTAAGAATTTGTCCATTTCTTCCAGGTTGTCCATTTTATTGGCATAGAGTTGCTTATAGTAATCTCTCATGATCTTTTGTATTTCTGCAGTGTCAGTTGTTACTTCTCCTTTTTCATTTCTAATTCTATTGATTTGAGTCTTCTCCCTTTTTTTCTTGATGAGTCTGGCTAATGGTTTATCAATTTTGTTTATCTTCTCAAAGAACCAGCTTTTAGTTTTATTGATCTTTGCTATCGTTTCCTTCATTTCTTTTTCATTTATTTCTGATCTGATTTTTATGATTTCTTTCCTTCTGCTAACTTTGGGATGTTTTTGTTCTTCTTTCTCTAATTGCTTTAGGTGCAAGGTTAGGTTGTTTATTCGAGATGTTTCCTGTTTCTTAAGGTGGGATTGTATTGCTATAAACTTCCCTCTTAGAACTGCTTTTGCTGCATCCCATAGGTTTTGGGTCGTCGTGTCTCCATTGTCATTTGTTTCTAGGTATTTTTTAATTTCCTCTTTGATTTCTTCAGTGATCACTTCGTTATTAAGTAGTGTATTGTTTAGCCTCCATGTGTTTGTATTTTTTACAGCTCTTTTCCTGTAATTGATATCTAGTCTCATAGCATTGTGGTCGGAAAAGATACTTGATACAATTTCAATTTTCTTAAATTTACCAAGGCTTGATTTGTGACCCAAGATATGATCTATCCTGGAGAATGTTCCATGAGCACTTGAGAAAAATGTGTATTCTGTTGTTTTTGGATGGAATGTCCTATAAATATCAATTAAGTCCATCTTGTTTAATGTATCATTTAAAGCTTGTGTTTCCTTATTTGCTTTCATTTTGGATGATCTGTCCATTGGTGAAAGTGGGGTGTTAAAGTCCCCTACTATGAGTGTGTTACTGTCGATTTCTCCTTTTATGGCTGTTAGTATTTTCCTTATGTATTGAGGTGCTCCTATGTTGGGTACATAAATATTTACAATTGTTATATCTTCTTCTTGGATCGATCCCTTGATCATTATGTAGTGTCCTTCTTTATCTCTTCTAGTAGTCTTTATTTTAAAGTCTATTTTGTCTGATATGAGAATTGCTACTCCAGCTTTCTTTTGGTTTCCATTTGCATGGAATATCTTTTTCCATCCCCTTACTTTCAGTCTGTATGTGTCTCTAGGTCTGAAGTGGGTCTCTTGTAGACAGCATATATATGGGTCTTGTTTTTGTATCCATTCAGCCACTCTGTGTCTTTTGGTGGGAGCATTTAGTCCATTTACATTTAAGGTAATTATCGATATGTATGTTCCTATTCCCATTTTCTTAATTGTTTGGGGTTCGTTATTGTAGGTCTTTTCCTTCTGTTGTGTTTCTTGCCTAGAGAAGTTCCTTTAGCATTTGTTGTAAAGCTGGTTTGGTGGTGCTGAACTCTCTCAGCTTTTGCTTGTCTGTAAAGGTTTTAATTTCTCCATCAAATCTGAATGAGATCCTTGCTGGGTAGAGTAATCTTGGTTGCAGGTTTTTCTCCTTCATCACTTTAATTATGTCCTGCCACTCCCTTCTGGCTTGTAGAGTTTCTGCTGAGAGATCAGCTGTTATCCTGATGGGGATTCCCTTGTGTGTTATTTGTTGTTTTTGCCTTGCTGCTTTTAATATGATCTCTTTGTGTTTAATTTTTGACAGTTTGAGTAATATGTGTCTTGGCGTATTTCTCCTTGGATTTATTCTGTATGGGACTCTCTGTGCCTCCTGGACTTGATTAACTATTTCCTTTCCCATATTAGGGAAGTTTTCAACTATAATCTCTTCAAATATTTTCTCAGTCCCTTTCTTTTTCTCTTCTTCTTCTGGAACCCCTATAATTCGAATGTTGGTGTGTTTAATGTTGTCCCAGAGGTCTCTGAGACTGTCCTCTGTTCTTTTCATTCTTTTTTCTTTATTTTGCTCTGCAGCAGTTATTTCCACTATTTTATCTTCCACCTCACTTATCCGTTCTTCTGCCTCAGTTATTCTGCTATTGATCCCGTCTAGAGTATTTTTTATTTCATGTATTGTGTTTTTAATCGATGCTTGATTCATCTTTAGTTCTTCTAGGTCCTTGTTAACTGTTTCTTGCATTTTGTCTATTCTATTTCCAAGATTTTGGATCTGGGAAATAGAATCTTGGATCATCTTTACCATCATTATTCTGAATTCTTTTTCAGGTAGAGTGCCTATTACCTCTTCATTTGTTAGGTCTGGTGGGTTTTTATCTTGCTCCTTCTCCTGCTGTGTGTTTTTCTGTCTTCTCATTTTGCTTATGTTACTGTGTTTGGGGTCTCCTTTTTGCAGGCTGCAGGTTCGTAGTTCCTGTTGTTTTTGGTGTCTGTCCCCAGTGGCTAAGGTTGGTTTAGTGGGATGTGTAGGCTTCCTGGTAGAGGGGACTAGTGCCTGTGTTCTGGTGGATGAGGCTGGATCTTGTCTTTCTGGTGGGCAGGTCCACGTCTGGTGGTGTGTTTTGGGGTGTCTGTGGACTTTTTATGATTTTAGGCCACCTCTCTGCTAATGGGTGGCGTTGTGTTCCTGTCTTGCTAGTTGTTTGGCTTAGGGTGTCCAGCACTGTAGCTTGCTGGTCGTTGAGTGAAGCTGGGTGCTGGTGTTGAGATGGAGATCTCTGGAAGATTTTCGCCGTTTGATATTATGTGGAGCTGGGAGGTCTCTTGTGGACCAGTGTCCTGAAGTTGGCTCTCCCACCTCAGAGGCACAGCACTGACTCCGGGCTCCTCAATTTGGGATGATGTGTTGTCTATTCATGTATTCCACAGATGCAGGGTACATCAAGTTGATTGTGGAGCTTTAATCCGCTGCTTCTGAGGCTGCTGGGAGAGGTTTCCCTTTCTCTTCTTTGTTCTCACAGCTCCTGGGTCTCAGCTTTGGATTTGGCCCCGCCTCTGCGTGTAGGTCGCCGGAGGGCGTCTGTTCTTCGCTCAGGCAGGACAGGGTTAAAGGAGCAGCCTCTTCGGGGACTCTGGCTCACTCAGGCCGGGAGGGAGGGAGGGGCACGGAGTGCGGGGCGAGCCTGCAGCGGCAGAGGCCGGCGTGACGTTGCACCAGCCCGAGGCGCGCCGTGCGTTCTCCCAGGGAAGCCGCCCCTGGATCCCGGGACCCCGGCAGTGGCGGGCTGCACAGGCTCCCGGAAGGGCGGTGTGGGCAGTGACCTGCGCTCGCACACAGGCTTCTTGGCGGCGGCAGCAGCAGCCCCAGCGTCCCACGCCTGTCACTGGGCTCCGCGCTTTCAGTCGCGACTCGCGCCCGTCTGTGGAGCCCCTTTAAGCAGCGCTCTTAATCCCCTCTCCTCGCGCACCAGGAAACCAAGAGGGAAGAAAAAGTCTCTTGCCTCTTCGGCAGCTCCAGAGTTTTCCCGGACTCCCTCCCGGCTAGCTGTGGCACATTAGCCCCCTTCAGGCTGAGTTCTCGCCGCCAGCCCCAGTCCTCTCCCTGCGCTCTGACCGAAGCCCGCGCCTCAGCTCCCAGTGCCGACTGCCCCGGCGGGCGAGCAGACAAGCCTCTCGGGCTGGTGAGTGCCGCTCGGCACCGATCCTCTGTGCGGGAATCTCTCCGCTTTGCCCTACCCAGGTACGTGGGGAGTTTCTTGCCTTTTGGGAGGTCTGGGGTCTTCTGCCAGCGTTCAGTAGGTGTTCTGTAGGAGTTGTTCCACGTGTAGCTGTATTTCTGGTGTATCCGTGGGGAGGAAGGTGATCTCCGCGTCTTACTCTTCCGCCATCTTGAAGTGCTCACCCAAGGATTCTTGAATCACTGCCCAGTGGTCTGTTTGTCATTCCTCTATTGCCACCCTGGCATATATGGCGAAAGTAGGACATAATTTTTTGTTGACATCCCTCTGAGCAACCACCACCTCCGTTTTTTTTATGGAATCCAGACAAAATGTCATTCAAGTACCTGTATTGAGCATCATGCCCCAATCCCAAATTCAAAGCAATAACAAATGAAATATAAAAAGAGAAAATTAAAAAGACACACCCTCATTAAAAACAAAATAAATATCTCCAAGGACCAAAACTCAAGAAAATAAAACATTAAATGAACTGAAGGTTGGAGCTATTTGGCTGCAGGTCTAGAAGGTGGCAGAGGTGGTTAGGAGTTTAGTTCCACTGAAAACCAAAAATGCCCCATTTAAGACCAAGGATGAGACTCAGGCTCTTAGATTTAAGCTGGGACAGAGGCTAATAAAATAAGGAATGATACAGTTAGACAATCTCAATTTGGCAAGCATCATAGTAATAATTAATAATAATAATTCAGGCAAGAATCATTAGCGGATGCTAAAACTTGTGGATAAAAATTTGAGAATAAACAAAATATTTACAAAGTCTCAAAGACTTCCCCACAAAATGCTAATTACTTACAAAGGGGAAAATATTAACTATGAAAGTGGAGAAGTCTCGCGGACACCAGCCGGACCAAGTGATCAAAGTTCACATCAGCAGCAGTGGTACAAAGAAGGACACAGTGCCACTTTTTTGGACTCTTTTCACTTCTCCAGTCTTCATATTTTGCCCTTAACTCATTCTCATCTGTAAACCCCTCTGCTCTCTCCTTCTGCACTATCTTGAACCATCATCTCTTAGTAGGCAGGGATTGGTCTGCTTAATTTATCTGGAAGGAGCTGGTCAAGAGACAGATGTTCCTGATTCCTCACATGTGCACCTTAAAAGGGCTTTTACACCCAATACCTCATTGACCCTCACGGTCTGAAAATTAAGTAAAACATATTTTTCTCCCATTAAAAAAAAATGTGGGGCTTCCCTGGTGGCGCAGTGGTTGAGAGTCCACCTGCCAAAAAAAAAAAAAAGTGAAAAACAGGCTCAGAGAGGTTAAGCCACTTGCCCAAAATCACACAGCTAGCAAGTGGTTGAGCCCACGTCTCCTGTCTCCAGTGATAAGATGCTACAGTCGACGTGGTGGTTGACTCCCCAATACCCATACCCCTCCCCCACTGTGTGGCCACAGTTCTGTTTCAGGGACTGACGCTGCCTCCAGGTGGGCCCCATTTAGTCAATGCAAACCCAACGAAAACGAAATCCCATCTCCCTTCTTCAGCAGCTGGAGCAAGAGCTCAGGCCTGAGCTGATCAGCATATGCCATTCCCCTTGGCCTGGGGAACAGTTCTAGCCAATGAGACACGATAAGAAGTCTGCTAGGGCTTCATGTCTTATGCTTCCTTACTTTTAAGAACAAGACTAGGAAGCTTCTCTCTCTTCCTAAAATAAATGGGGAAGAAGATAGCCCAGCTTGCTGCTGGCAGCGATCCTACAAAGAAGGGAACCAGCCCTAGAACAAAACTGACACTGTGGATGGCGGAAGAGAGAGGTAGAAAGGACCAAGCATCCGTGATGACCTTCTGAAGTGCAATGCCAGACGACCCTGGAAGCTACGTTAAGTTGGTTCATCTGTTCATTGCAATCAAAAGCACCCTACTGGGTGCAGGCCCCCTCTCCCCTGAGGCAGCCCAGCAACGGGGAGCCCAGCAGCCCAAGTGTCCCATTGAGCTCCAAGGTAATAATGACACCTGCTTCGCCAGCCCCCATACACCCCTGCTGTCCTCAAGTGGCTGTTTGTTGACATCGCTTCTCTTGAGCTCTTTAAACTTCACAAGGAAGGCAGTTCTATAGTGCTGTGAGCTGTCTGTCTGAGAAGCAGCCCTAGTGCTAAGGCAGGATGAAGATTCGTCTGTTCCCAGTACCCACCACCCCTCTCTCCTCCCCCACAAAGAGCAGCTTTCCTCTGGAATCCATGCACGTGCTGTTTATTTCTAACTGCACCAGCAGGTCCCAACCCTGTTGCTTGCTGCTTCTAGTTATTCACTTGGAGTCAGAGCTGCTGGGAAGTCAAAACTAGCTTTATTCTACCAGCATGAAAAGGAAATGCAGAAGCAGTCTTTTGGCTTCACAGGGGTAAGGAGCTGGGATTTTTCTCCTCTTCCTGTGAACACCAGGGCTCATGCTTACATGGGTCTATGATTACACAGCCATTTGGAAATTCTGTGAATTGGAAGCAGCACTGTCACTGACTCCCTACAAAGAAGAGGCAGCAGGAGAAGTCCTCCAGAGGAGGGACGTAGGGGCAGCCATCTGGTTGGAAGCCACCGCATTTACATAAGTTGTCTCTTCACTTGAGGTGGTGAGCAGTCTGTAAGGGAGGGGGTGTTAATGACCAAAGCCATGCTTGACACCATGTACTAACCAAGGTTTTTATTTAATTTTTTATTTTCTGTATTTTATAATGCTTTGACATCTTGGGGCCTTGCTGATCTTGGAGAGACTGACCCTCCCAGGGCTGACTAATTCCTAAAGACAGCAAACAACTTGCCTTCCGTATGCTATTCCTATGCAAACCAACCAATCCAAAGCCCATAAATCCACCTCCTCCTTTATCTAGCTTTCTAATACCATGTTAATATTTCCCCTGCCCTAAATCACCACCAGGCCAGGTGCCAGACATACAGAGACCACCCTTATCGCCCAGAGCCCACTGACGTTATTCAAACTATACAACCCTAAACTTGCTCAAACTTGCCTACCCTGCCCATGCATTCCTTCCCATGGAAACCTCAGTAAAGGCTCGGACCATGCTCTCCCTTCACTCCTTCACTCCTGGCCCACCCAGGTGCTTCCCCATGTGGCCCTGCAGGGCACTGTGTGACCCCTTCTTTGGGGAACTCTGTGTAATAAACTCTTCTTTTGAGGCAATTGTTTCCGTGTCTGTCATCTTGCCACATCTGATTAAGCCAGATCAGCTAGTAAGAGAAAGATAGCATGATTGTACATAATGCCTATCACACTGCAAAGTAGGAATTAATAGCTCCATTTTCCATGTGAGAAAAGTGAAGCTCAGATGGTTGAGTAACTTGCTGATGTTGGTTAACAGAGAATATTGATCATGAGCTAAGGGTGCAGCAGTCGACTTCTTTTTATAGAGATATAGGAAATTTTAAAGATATTGATATTTGGTGGGAGAATTGAGTACTATTCATCAAAATTAAAATGTTTTATTTTAGGACTTCCTTGGTGGTCCAGTGGGCAGTACTCCACGCTCCCAATGCAGGGGGCCCGCGTTTGATCCCTGGCCAGGGAACTAAATCCCACATGCATGCCACAACTAAGAGGTCCACATGCTGCAACTGAGAGGTCCGCATGCTGCAACTAACATGCCGCAACGAAGATCCCACTTGCTACAGCTGAGACCCGGTGCAGCCAAATTAAATAAATATTTTTTTTAAAAATGTTTTATTTTAGGAGGGAAATTTATTAGACTTAGTTAATGGAAATGAAATATGTTACATGAGTCCATTCAGAGGGGTTACTGGGGAAAGCTGACAGAATAACTCGGAGGAACTGGCTGGCATTACTCCATCAAATCTCCTGGGCTTTTTGTTTACATTCTTACAACCTCGAGTGGAGGTGAGCCAAGTTGGAATACAGCCAGTAGAGCAGAGGGTCCAGCTGAGATTGAACTTGGCCGCCCCTCTCCAGGGTATCCCAGTGACAAAACATGCTGCCCCCAGCATGTTAGTGATACAATAAGGAAAGCCACATGCAAGAAGTAAACAGTCATTAGGGGAAGAGCAACACGTGGTCTTACTGCTACTCAAATCTCGTCTGGGGACCAGCAGCCTTGGCATCACCCAAGACGTTAGAAATGCGGCATCTCGGACCCCATCCCAGACTCGCCAAACCAGAATCTGCAAGTTAACAAGATCGCCAGATGATTCACATGCACATTACAGTTCGGGAAGTTCTAGTCTTTATAGTTCCACACTTGCGAATGGGGGACATTGGGGAAATGATTAGGATGTGGATGAAGGATGAGATCAGAGATGGACCTAAGCTGTAACTGAAAGGGCTTGTACTGAGCCTGTGTGCTTGGTGCCTCTTTGGTGCCACAGACCTGATACAGCTCCTACTGCTTTCATGGTTAGGTTATCAGGGTATTACCAAGTCAGCCTGGATAATCTTTTGTCATGGGGGTGGAGGGGGGCTTGTACACTCTTGTACACTGTAGGATGTTTAGCAGCATCCTTGGCCTCTATCCACTAGATGCCAGTAGCATTCTCCAGTTCCATCCCAAACCCCCTTGTGACAACCAAAATTGTCTCCAGGCACTGGCAAACATTCCAGGGCAAGTGGAGGGGAAGGGGTGTGGATGTAAAATCTCCCCCTTCCATTGAGAACCACTGAGTTAAATAAAGCATTCTTATGAATTCATGTTGCCTCACCTGTTCTACCTGGGACCATCAGTATAGGAAAGGACTGGGAGATGGTGGAATTTGTTTTTGTGGTCAGGGTGAATCCGCTGCTGCAACTGCCTTCCATCTCTCTGCTGCCACGAAGGAGAGGAAAGCCTCCAAAGGGATGGAAAGAAGGCCAACAATAATTCAGAGGGAAGCCAGGATAAAAAGTCAGCCTAACTGGCTTCTAATGTTGTTTCCCTCGCTCCATATCACCTTGCGTTGAGGGTGTGGAAAGTGCTATGGATCATGAGCTGTGAGCTGTTAAGTTCTAATGCCAGCCCAGGTCCCACTGGCTATATGCCCTCGGATGAGTCACTTCCCCTCCATGGGCCACAGTTTCCTCCTCTGGGTTGGCCAAGGGAGTTCCCTTCCATTCCAGTCATTCAATGAAGATCTTAGAAATGATAAAAATCATGTGTGTCAAGTTCACAAGGCTGAATTCCCGTTTGGGAAATAGAGGTACAGATAAAGTTGAGTTTGTTGATTGTTGACTCCTAGCTAGGCTGAGAGGGGATGAGTTCCTAGTAGAAGCTGAGACGGGAAGTCCAGCCATGAAACAACCTGGTCCAAAGGAGAAAATGGGCAGTGAGAGCAAGTCTCAATCAAGGCAGATACTGCCTCCATCTGCAACAGGGGGGTGTAGGTGGATGGCTGCCCAAGACCCTTCCAGATTGGACATTCTGTGGCCGTGACGCTGTTGAACTATCCCTCCCCAGGGGACCCTCAGTAACCAAATCATCTTCAGTCCTAGGGCTCCCTTCAAATTATTTTCTGGAACCTAAATAAAACTGGGCCCGTCTCAGCACCAGGCTGCACCTAAAGAAACCTAGACCCAACTCCTTACAGCTTTGGAAAGAAACGTAGGTCCATTACAGAAGGCCTCTTGGAGAACTATCAAAAGGGAAGCTACATCACACAACACAAACCAAGGCTGCTTAAAAATAATATACATTTTCTCCCTGCAAACCTCCCAGCATACCTCGTAGCCCCCCTTCCACCTCAGCCACCCTGGCCTTAGACTAGTTACATCCTGTCCCCTCCCCAGCTACCCTGTCTTTGTAGAGCCTTCTGGCTTGCCTCCACTTTCCATCATTCTCCCCTTCACTACCTACCCTGAGTAGCCCCACAAAATCCCAGAAGCTGGTTCTATGCTCTGGAAATAAGTTTGGCTGCATGAATCAGAAAATGAAAAGTATCCATGGCTTAAGCACTCAAGGTCTTAGTTTCCCATATCAAGATTCTGGAAGTCAGCAGTCCAGAGTTTGTATAACAATACCCTTATTCCTCCCATTCTGCCCTGTGCCAGAACTAGAAGTGCTCTCTGTTGCCAGGACTAAGACAGCTGATGTAGCACCAGTCATGTGTGTTCCCAGCCCAGAAAGGAGGAAAGAGGATGAGAAGGGCCCACACCCACCCTTTAAGGACATTTTACAGAGTTTTGATGATATTTAGGATGTAGAAGAATGTAAAAGACTTTTGATCCTGTGGTAACAATGAGAAAAATCTGGACAAAAATTAAAATCCTACTTCTCTATGGGTCTAGCAAAGAGCAAAGTGTAGAAGGAAGCCTCGATGAACTGAATTCCGAAAAGAAATGAGCATTTCATAGGTAAGTAGAGGGCCACAGTGGCTGCCCTACCTGAGAAGGGATGGGGAACCAGTCTAGAATGCATGTGGCATCACCTGAGGGGAGAGACTGTCCACAAATGAGGAGGAACCAACCTAGCCTTAGATGAGTGTGTAGCAGTCAGTGTCGATCAGAGAAACAGAACTACTACTATCAGAGAAGCAGGGTACAGAATCAAGGATTAATTTCCTGAGTTTGACCTTACACAGTATTAGGCACTGGTGGGTCAGTCCGCACAGGCTGTTGCCTCTGTAACTAGTATTAAGCTTGAAATCACTAGAGGTCAGCCAGACTGGCAGCCAGAAAGGAAAATTGAATGTGGACAAAGGAAAGCACAAATTGGAATCACAAGGATGAACTGGAACTTATGAGGACAAACTGGAATCCACAGCTGTCGCTCAGACTTTCCAAACTGAATGCTCTGGATGATTTATGGGAAAAGCTAACAGCCTTCACCTCAGAGGTGCACGTGCAGCTGACCTACAACTCAGAGAAGAAGAAGGGGATCTCATGGGAGCTAGAGAGCTGGCCATTGAGGCAAGCGTTCCCGGTGCTCTTGCTAACCTTCAGAATGTCCAACAATGTACCTGCAGCTTCATTTCTATCTGCCAAGCCTTGCGCAAAATGTCTCTTATGGCCTAAACTAACCTAGATGCACAAGGAAGGAAATTCTTGGAAACATAGTTCCAGTTCAGCCAAACTTACAAAGTACAGAGTTGCCACAGACTGTGTGGGCTGGCAGGATGATGTGGAATCTGAAAGAACCCCAAATGAAAAAATAAATTACTCAACCCAACAATGCTGCCCTGTCAAAAATGTTGCCAAGAGGCTTTCCCTGGTGGCGCAGTGGTTGAGAGTCCGCCTGCCGATGCAGGGGACACGGGTTCGTGCCCCGGTCTGGGAAGATCCCACATGCCGCGGAGCGGCTAGGCCCATGAGCCATGGCCACTGAGCCTGCGTGTCCAGAGCCTGTGCTCTGCAACGGGAGAGGCCACAACAGTGAGAGGCCCGCGTATGGCAAAAAAAAAAAAAAAAAAAAAATGTTGCCAAGAAAGGAAGGAGTCCTGAAGACAGGGCAGGTAAGCAGAGACAAATCACTTAGTCCCACTCAGCTTCATGATGATCATGGTGATTGGATCTGGGGGCCCTGAGGAGTTGAATGCACAGTGAACCAAAAATATCTGAAACTCTAATCCAACCTCCTCCCAATTCAAACACTGACCAGATCGAAAAGCTGGAAGACAAATGGACTTTTAACAGGTAAACTCTCAATCTAATGAAGGCTGCGGCCCAACCAGACTCAAGGAGGAATCTGACTGAGAGAGCCTCTCACCCTATCTGCAAGACAGAGGAGTAGGTTTGCATGTTCTGGAAAACAAACAAAACAAAATATTATACTTTATTTTAGTATACTTTACTCTCCAAATCATACTTTATTTTAGTATACTTTAGTCTCCAAACAAAAAAAAATTATGAAACATGCAAAGAAGCAGGAACGTGTAACCAAAACTCAGGAAAATCATAGTCAACAGAAACAGATCCACAGACAAACACTAGCTGTTGGATTAACAGACAAGAAATTTAAACCAACTGTTAAAAATATGTTAAATAAGTTATAGGAAGAGATTAATATAACGGCTGAATATATGGGTTATTTCAAGATAAAAAGAAAAAATTAGAATTGAAACAAGAACCAAATAGAAATTTGAGAGCTGAAAAATCATAACAGTACATTGTAAAAAAATTATAACAATACATTGTAGGATTTATAGTGTATGTAAAAGTAAAATATGACAACAATAGCACATAAGATGGGAGAGGAATAAAGGTTCTTACATTATTCATGAATTCAAGGTAGGCTATGATAAATTAAGGAAATACATTTAATCCCTAGAGAAACCACTGCAAAAGTATAAAGAGTGACAGCTGAAAATCCAACAGGAGATATAAGATAAAATATGAAATAAGTACCTGCTTAATCCAAAAGAAAACAGGGAAAAAAGAAAAAAGAAAAAAAGAACAGGAAGATAAAATACAACCATATCAATAATTACATCACTTGTAAATGGATTAAACACTCCTATTAAAAACTAGAGATTGTCAGACTAGATACAAAAGCAAGACCAAACTATTTGCTGCCTAAAAGAGACACACTTTAACTACAAAGATTAAATATAAAAGGATGGAGAAAATAGACCATGAAAGAACTAATCATAAGAAGCTGAGGTGGATATCCTGTTATTAGGCAAAGTAGACTTTATGATTAAAAAAATTACCAGAGAGATAAAGAGAGAATTCATAATGATAAAAGGGTCAGTTCATTAAAAACACAAAACAATCTTCAATGCATATGTACCTAATAACATAATTTCAAAATGCATGTGGCAAAAATCAGAAAAGGGAGAAATAGAAAAATCCATAACCATAAAAGTACATTTTAGCATTACCTTCTCAGGAATTCATAGAAGAAGTAGACAAAGTATTGATACTGGTAGGAATATAGAAGATCTGAATAACACTATCAACCAAATTGACCTAATTGACATTTATAAAATATACTAAACCATAATACAAGTCTCAAAAAATTTAAATGATTAAAATAATTCAGAGTATGATTCTCTACCAAAGGTAGTTAAATTAGAAGTCAATAATTTAAAGATCTAGAAAATATCTAAATATTTGGAAATTAAGTAACACTTCTAAGCAATCCATGGATTATGAAGAATTCACAAGAGAAATTAGAAAATATTTCCAATTTAATGTAAATGACATGGATAATTCAGTGGCAGAATTCTCACCTGCCAACTGAATGATAATGAAAACACAATTTATCAAAATTTATGGATGTGGCTGAAGGAGTACTTACAGGGAAATTTATATCCTTAAGTGCTTATATTGGAGAAGAAAGATTTAATTCACTAATCTACACCTCCACCATAAGAAGCTATATATTAGAGTAAAAAACACAAAATTAGTAGAAGGAAGAAAATAATAAAGAGTAGAAATCAATGAAATAGAAAATATAATATATGAACAATAGTAGATTTAGCAATATCATAGGATACAAGGACAATGTATGACAATCAGTTGAATTTCTATATACTTGTAGCAAATAATTGTTAAATGAAAATATTAAAAGAATAACACCTACAACAGCATTTTAAAATTACTTAGGGGCAAAGTTAACAAAAGACACGCAAAACTTCTACATTGAAAATTACAAACATTGCTGAGAAAAATTAAAGAAGACCTAAAAATTGGAATGACATACCATGTTCATGGATTATAAAGACTTGATATTGTTAGGATATAGATTCTTCCCAGATTCAAAACAATCCCATTTTTGTAGAAATTGAAAAACTGCTCTAAAATTTATATAGAAGTAAGTGCACAGGACCTAAACTTGCCAACACAATTTTGGGAAAAAAAATTTGGAAAACTCATACTACTTGTTCCAGAACTTACTATAAAATCACAACAATCAAGTTAGTGTAGGATTTGCATAAAGGCAAAAATATGAATGGAACAGAAGTTCCAGAACTAGATCCAAATATATACTGCCAACTTATTTTTGACAAGACACTAAGGCAGTTCCGTGTGTGTATGCGGGGAGAGACCTTTTAACAAATTATGCTGGTACAACTAGACATCCACGTGGGGAAAAAAAAATGAACCTCAACCCCTACTTCATCCCATATGCAAAAATCAATTTGAGATGGGTCACAGACCCTAACATAAAAGCTAACATTATAAAACTTCTAGGAGAAATCATTTGAAAATAGCTTCACAAATTTGAGGTAGAGAAAGTTATTAAAGAGCACACAAAAAGTGTAAACCATTAAAAGGGATATTCATCATTTCCATTTCATCAAAATTTAAAACTTCTGCTCTTTTGAAAAATACTGTTAAGCAAGCCACTGACTGAAGAAAATGCATGCAAAATATATATCTGATAAAGGACTTGTATCCAGAATACATAAATAACCCTTACAACTCAATAATAGTAAGAAAACCCAATAAGGGGGGGGGCAAAGATTTGAACAAATATTTCACAAAATAAGATATATGGATGGCAAACAAACACATGGAAATGTGCTCAACATTATTAGTCACAGGAAAATATAAATTAAAGCTACAATTAGATGCCACTACACTCACACTGAAATGGCTAAAATTAAAATGATTGACAACACCAAGCATTGACAAAACACAAAGCAACAGAACTCACATACCTGAGGGAATGTAAAATGATATAATCACTTTGGAAAAAAATATGGTAGGTTCTTATAAAGTTAAGCATACAACCTAGTGATTCAAGTCCTAGGTTTTTTGGTTTTTGTTTTTTGTTTTTGCGGTACGCGGGCCTCTCACTGCTGCGTCCTCTCCCGTTGCGGAGCACAGGCTCCGGACGTGCAGGCTCAGCGGCCATGGCTCACGGGCCCAGCCACTCCGCGGCATGTGGGATCCTCCCGGACCGGGGCACGAACCCGTGTCCCCTGCATCGGCAGGCGGACTCTCAACCACTGCGCCACCAGGGAAGCCCAAGTTCTAGGTTTTTATGCAAGAGAAATGAAAACATATACCCACATGAAGTCTTATACACAAATGTTCATAGAACTTTTACCAAAATAGCCCCAAACTGGGAACCAACCCACTAGTTGATGTACTATTCATCAACTAGTGAATGTATAAACAAATGGTGGACTGTCCATACAACAGAATGTTGCCTAGCTATAAAAAGAAAAATACATTGATACGTTCAATTAAATGGATAAAACTCAAAAACAATATGCTGAGCAAAAATGTCAGACACAAAAGAATACATACTGTATGATTCCATTCATCTGAAATTTTACAAAGGGCAAAACTAATCTATAATGGCAAAAGCACATCAGTGGCTGCCCAAGGCTAGCAGTGGGAAGGGAGAAGGAAGATTGGCTGCAAAGAGGCATTTAGAGAACTTGGTGATATGATGAAATATTCTACATCATGCTTGTCATGGTGGTTATACAAGTACAAACATTTGTGAAAACTTTTGATTTCTACACAGAAATGGATGCATCTTAGTGCATGTAAATTATATACCTCAATAAATTAGGTTTTTTTTTTTTTTTTTTTTTTTTTTAAAGCAGCTCAGGGCTTCCCTGGTGGCGCAGTGGTTGAGAGTCCGCCTGCCGATGCAGGGGACACGGGTTCGTGCCCCGGTTCGGGAAGATCCCACATGCCGCGGAGCAGCTGGGCCCGTGAGCCATGGCCGCTGAGCCTGCGCGTCTGGAGCCTGCGCGTCCGGAGCCTGTGCTCCGCAACCGGAGAGGCCACAACAGTGAGAGGCCCGCGTACCGGTAAAAAAAAAAAAAAAAAAAAAAAAAAAGCAGCTCAATTAAAAAATGGGCAAACACTTAGACATCTCACAAAAGAAAACATATGAATAGACAGTAAGCATGTAAAAATGTGCTCAACTTCATCAGTCAACAGGGAAATGCAAATGAAGACTACAATAAGATACCAAATTACACCCATCAGAATGGCTAAAATGAAAAAGACTGATAATACCAAATGTTGGTGAGAACATGAAGGAACTGGAACTCTCATACATTGCTGGCAGAAGTGTAAAGTAGAACAGATACTTTGGAAAACTCTTTGCCAATTTCTTATGAAGTTAAACATACCCCTCCCCACTGATCCAGCAATCCTATTCCTAAAACAAATGAAAACATGTCCACAAAAAGATTTATACAAGAATGTTCACAGCAGCCTTAATCTTATGGTCCAAAACCAGAAACCTCCCAAATGTCCATCAGCGAATGAATGGATAAGTAAAATGTGACACATTTGTACAAGAGAACACTGCTCAGCAGTAAAAAAGGCATGAACAATTGATACAAAGAACAACAAGGATGAATCTCACAGACATTGTACTGAGTGAAAGTAGCCAGATAACAAAGGGTACATACTGTAAGTTGAAGTTCAAGCACAGATAAAACTAACCTACGTGTTAGAAATCAGAACAATGGTTAGCCCAGGGTGGGGGCTGTCCAGACTGAAGCAGGCAGAGAGGATTAATTGATTGGATGTAGGGAACTTTCACGGGTATTAGAAATGTTCTTTATCTTGATTGAAGTGTATGTATACATTTGTCAAATTTCATTGAACAGTATAGCTAAGATCCGTATGTGAATTATACTTCCTTTTCTTAATAATGAAAGAAAAGGGAAAAAAAGGAAGTCAAACACATCACTTCTGCTTGGATCTAAATGACTAGAATTTAGTCACATGGCCACACTTAGCTATAAGGAAGACCAGGAAAGGCAGTCTTTATTCCAAGCAGCTTTGTGCTTAATGAAAATTGCTCTTCTTCTTACTGTAGAAGAAAGCAGAGACTTGATTTAGCAGGACAGATAATGGCCTCTGCCATTGGCCAATAAAGCAAATAAATGATTCTTTTTTTGAGGGAGAAGGGCTCAAGGAAGATTTCAGATGTTTATAATAATTTAATAATTCTTCTAATTTTTGCTGTCATGCTACTTTCTGTAGTTTTTCAGTGTTCTCTTTTCCCTACTGTAATCAGGCAAGGCCACTCTTCCCACACTGGCCATAACCTTGAGAACCTGCCAAGGGCACACTGGTGACAAATGAAAGGGAGACAAAGGAAGGAGGGTAGCAGGGCTGGGAAGGAAAATGAAACAGCCTTGAAAGTGTGAATGAAAACCTGCCCGGCAGACATGGCATGTGTAACACCTGCCGCCTTCCAGTGAGAGGAAACACCCCCTTTGTGTTTAAAGCTTGCTTTGGCTTCCTTCGGGGACCACACAGGATTTCACCGGTTTTAGCCTGTTATGAGAGATGAAGCAACAGTAACATCCCCCGTCCTTGGAAGCCTCTGTCCTTCTTGGGCAGTGCTTGCTGGGGTGTCTGCCACAAACACAGGAAATCTTCTCCATACACAGTCCAACACGCGGGCTAGGATTTTCCGACCAAGAATCTCATTCCATAGGCAGGTACTGGAGAAGAACAAGACTTTATTTCCCATGGGAACTATGCTTGACTGATTTCCTTGCTGCATGTTATCGTATACCGGTGCTTTCTCAGTGAAACAACAAATGTTTATTGAGCTCCTGCTTTGCCTGGCTCTGGGCTCAAAGCTGGGGATACAGAGAAAGCACAGAACTATTGCCTAGGCTGGGAGTCAATCTCCTGTTCCCAGCCCACCATCTGGAGTGAGACCCTTTGACACTGATGTCAGCCAGAACCACACCTAAGATCCCTAGAACCAAGCACTCTGGAGATGAGCCCCGCTTTCCTTCCCTATCCCATTCCCCCCACAAATTGGCCCATCCTACCAGGGTTTCAGCCTGCTCCTGCTTGAGCCAGACACAACCTCTTTCCCAGTACACGCCCCTTTCCCAGAGGGATGAGAGATCAGCAGGGTCTGCTTGATGAAACTCGTCCATGGGCTGCCTCCAAGATCTGGCTGCAAGGCGAATGGACTGGAAATTGCACAGTCATTATCTTTGCAGACAACCCTCTCCTCCCCATCTTTCCAACATAATGAATTGCGTGGAGAGCTCAGCTGTCGTGAAAGCTTTTGAATTTCAGCCCCACCGTCTTCCAGGACATCCTTAGAGGTTATCTCGGCAAGGCAGGTAGAAGAGAAAAGAGAAAAGCTTAACCCTATAAGGATAATTATGATGTATCATTAGCATCTGATGGCAATCTAATGCAGGATTTTCAATATAGACACGGCTGCCTGTAATTTTTCTCTGTCATATGCACACACACACAAAAGGCTACGTTTAATGACTTCAAAACTGAGAGCAGTTTCTTAAACTAAATTTAATTCCTTAGAAGCAGTGTCTTAATACAGGGCATTTTAATAAAACAGAGCCACGGTTTGAATGTCGGAGACACTTTTCAGGATAGATGGAAATGTTGTGATTAGTATGTTTATATGATAAGGCCACTAGTTGGCCTAAGTGTTGAGTTTATACGGCCATGCTAAATGCATTATGTGAAGAAATCCGGTGCCACTGAAGATGGCAGAACCACATTTGCTGTAGGATCATCACAGTGAGTAACTGACAGGCAGGAAGCCTAATTAGTTTCTGTATCCTCAGCCTCTAGCACAACACTGGGCCCAAGCAGAGGTCTGATAAATGACTGCTGGCTGGATAGATGAAAGGGTGGATGGATGGATGGATGGACTGACAAAGATACAACTTCAGCAATTTATTTTAATGTGTTGGGAAACCAATCTTGTAACTAAAAGGCTAAAAGCCTGGGGATATAAATTCAAAGCACAGTGATGTGACTGCTTGGAGTATGTTTGAATTAGTTAAAAAGTATCCATTCTTGTGTCCATAAATCAGTCTTTTGTGCCTCTCTGTCCTAGCCAGGTTTGGAACACACACAAAAATAGAAACTTCTATAGGCATTTGATTGTCTTTCCTTGAGCTCCCCCCAAAGCAGACCCTGAGGCAAGTGTTGAGGTGCAGGTGGTTTATTCGAGAGGTGATCCCAGGAAATGCAAGTAAGGAAGTGGGGAAAGTGTAACAGGATAGCGGAAGAAGTTCAGTCATGAGTGGGTTACTGCTGTGGGTAACTGGGGCTCAGTCTCACTGAAGACCCTCTGAGAAATCATGCGGACCATGTCCTAGAATTTTCCCATAGGGGCAGAAAGTGGGACACTCACCAAATCCCATGCCCCAGTGGCTGAAAGTAGCCCCAGGACATTCACACCTTCACCCCCTGGATTGCCCCTGTATTTAGCAGAGTGAATTCCAGGTGCTGGAAAAAGCCCTCAATCAGAGAACAAGTTTGATGCAGGCACTCAGGAGGTAAGCTGGGAACTGTCATAGCACAGGTGAACCCAGGTGGTCGGTGCGGGGGGGCATCAACAGTGTGCCCTAGAGCATCTTAACAGGAAGGGATTCAAGACCAGGAATTAGACACATTTCCTGGAAGGGCTAGAGGAGGCTTTCTAGGCTGGCCTCCAGGACTGACTCCCAGACAAATAGAACTGACCCACCAGGGGACCTTTGCCCTCTGAGGCCACCCCCCCTACTGCTGTTGCCACCACGACTCTCTCCACAGCCGGGAAGCTATGGAATGGGCTTTGCAGCATGGCTGAAGAAATCCTCACACTTCCATGACCTTGTTTAGCATCAGAAAACAGCCTAAGGGGGGCAGGAGAAGGCTTCTGCCACAGTTCCCCTGTCCAAATCATTCATGCCTGCGTCTAATTGACAGGACCTGATTCACATCCAGAATGGGAGCTGTCAGGGAGTCTGGAGAATGTGGGGTTCAACTTTCCAACCTCCCGAACTGGAATGAGGCAGACACAAGTTTAGAGAAGCTAATGTACCCTGTCTACCATGCTTCCTAATGACCTACCCTTAGCCTGTGCTCCCATCACCATCCAGAGCCCCTTGCAGAAGGGGAGCACACCTGTGGCCCCTGCTCTGTCGACCCATGGAAGCTGGTACAACGAGGTAAGAAGACACAAGGCTGCCTGCTCTGCACTGCAGCCAAATGAGCCTTCTTGCAGTTCCTCAGAAGTGCCTAGTTCTCTCCAGCCACAGGGCCTTTGCACACACTACTTCCTTGCTAGAATGGTCTCCCCACCTCTCCCACCATACTCTTCTTCTAGATTCTGTTATCCCTTGAATTGCAGCTCAAACCACACCTCCTCCAGGAAGCCTTCCTTGACTCCCCAAACTATTTTGACTTCCCCAATTAGGGGCTCACTTAGGCTATAGCACTTGCAGATTATTAGCTGATGTTAGGCTTCCCTGATCGGCCATACCCTGTGTCATTGTGCCTGTGAGTTTTTTTCACCTGGGCTTATGAGTCTAGACTGAATCGGCTTCAGGCTGACCCTAAGACTGTCTCATCCCTACAGGCACAGTCTTTTTCTCAAAGATGCACTGAAGCTGATGCTGATCTTCATGATGTGTCCTTCAAATACACGTTTAAGTACCCTGGCATCACAATTTTTGTTCCTATAAAGCAAGGTAGATGAAAGTTCAATCCTGGCTCTGACACTAGTCATTACCTGAAGCAAGTTATTTCATCTCTCGGAGCCTCAGTTTGCTCATCTTTATATGGGGATAATAAATACCCACCTTGGAGAGTTGCTAGAAGAATTAAGAAAATAATGTGAGAGGGAAAGCCATTGCCTAGCACCCAAGTGTGTGTGTGTGTGTGTGTGTGTGTGTGTGTGGTGTTTTTTTTTTGTGGTACGTGGGCCTCTCACTGTTGTGGCCTCTCCCGTTGCAGAGCATAGGCTCCAGACGCGCAGGCTCAGCGGCCATGGCTCACAGGCCCAGCCGCTCCGCGGCATGTGGGATCTTCCCGGACCGGGGCATGAACCTGTGTCCCCTGCATCGGCAGGCGGACTCTCAACCACTGCACCAACAGGGAAGCCCTCAAGTGTGTGTTCTGACCACCATCATTAACCCTCAGGGGCACTTACGTCTTCGTTAGGTAGCATGTGATGCCAGAGTTGGGTTTTTTTGTTTGTCTTTTTCGTGTAGGTTTTTTTTTTTTTGGTTGAAGATGTCATTTCCAACACTTCCTCAGGAGGATGGGGATGATTTTTGAGGCTCTGAACAGAAGAGAGAGCTAGGAATCCTTATAGACTGGTTTCTGCACATGTGGCTCTAACAGGCTGCATGGAGCCCCCAGGGATGGCAGAGTACATTGATTCCCTTTCTGGAAAGCAATGTCAAAATGTTTATCAAAAGCCAGAGGAGGGGCTTCCCTGGTGGCGCAGTGGTTGAGAGTCCGCCTGCCGATGCAGGGGACGCAGGTTCGTGCCCCGTTCCGGGAAGATCCCACATGCCGTGGAGCGGCTGGGCCCGTGAGCCATGGCCGCTGGGCCTGCGCGTCCGGAGCCTGTGCTCCGCAACGGGAGAGGCCACAACAGTGAGAGGCCCGCGTACCGCAAAAAAAAAAAAAAAAAAAAAAGCCAGAGGAGCATCTCCACGCTTTGGCCCAGTAATTCCTCTTGTGGACTACATGCTAAGGGAGTAATTAAATGAAAACAAAAAGTTTTCTTTGTGAAGATGTTCACTGCAGGAGCCCAAGATTGGAAAGCCCCTCGATTACCAAGAGCAAAGGAGCAGTTCAGGAAACCAGCACACAGATTTTGCAGCCATTAAAGGAATCACTGTGAAGTCTCCGTAGAAACATGGAAAAACATTTCTGATAGAATGTGAAGAGAAAAAGCCATGTTGGACATGGGGTCAGCCTGACATCACAACGCGCAACAATAAAAAGTGTTGCCTTGGGAAGGGAGAAGATTAAGAGAATTTTTAAAAAAATGTTCTTTAGTGTCTATTTTAATGCTATGCTGTTTTTACAAGTTTAAAGTGACCAGCCTACTGGGCACCTTCTAGCAGATGAAGGGAAGCAAAGAAAAACCCATCCACACTAACAGAAATGAAGGGGTCCTTCCTCACCGGAACTGTGTTGATATGCTGAGGTCCATGCCTTGGATAAGACTCTCTGGGGTAGGGACTTCCCCACTGGCGCTCCTGCCAATGCAGGAGACATGGGTTCGATCCCTGGTCCGGGAAGATCCTACATGCTGTGGAGCAACTAAGCCCATGAGCCACAACTACCAAGCCTGTGCTCTAGAGCCCGTGGGCCACAACTACCGAGCCCGCGTGCTGCAACTAATGAAGCCCGCACACCTAGAGCCCCTGCTCTGCAACAGGAGAAGCCACCACAATGAGAAGCCCGTGCACCACAACAAAGAGTAGCCCCGCTCGCCACAACTAGAGAAAGCCCGCGTGCAGCAACAAAGATCCAACACAGCACCCCCCCACCAAAAAAAGACTCTCTGGGATAGACAAGGCAAATACTATCGAAGAGACTAACTAGTTAGCCAGGAAAATCAGACCTCTTCCAGGCTAGAATGAGGCGGAGCGTTTAACAGCACTTAAAGGGCCGTAAATCATGAGACCAACAGGCTAGGTCCTCCGATACTGATGCACCAGAAGTGGAGGGGGGCACACTTTGGGTACCACAGAGAGAAGGCAGAAGCAGCCAGAAATGTGTCACCCACACATTTTAGGGACGAGGCCCACAGAGCTACCTGCAACTTAGCATGGCATTTACAGTTGACTTACTGTGTTTGAGTCAAGTATTTCTCCCCCAGTCCTTGAAGAAGAAGTTGCCTCAGGGCTGTTCATGCTATGAAAACACCCAGAGACAGGCATTGCCTATGACACTCAGAAACACAGAAACATTCTCAAAGCTAGAACTTGGGAACTCGTGCATGCTCAGCTCTGAGGAGCTTCAGTTAAGCAGAATTCTTTTAAGGTAAGGAAACAAACACAATGAAATCTAAATGAAGAAGAAAAAAGAAAGAAGGGGGGAGGGAAGGAAGGAAGGAAGGAAGGAGGGAGGGAGGGAGGGAGGGGGAGGGAGGGTTCTAAATGCATTCACATCCAGTTGAGGCCAGGATGTATTTAGCACATTTTCCTGATGCTTCTGTCCTTAAATCTACAATTTTTTTTACAACTTTATTGGAGTATAATTACTTTACAATGGTGTGTTAGTTTCTGCTTTATAACAAAGTGAATCAGTTATACTTATACATCTGTTCCCATATCCCCTCCCTCTTGCGTCTCCCTCCCTCCCACCCTCCCTATCCCACCCCTCCAGGCAGTCACAAAGCACCGATCTGATCTCCCTGTGCTATGCGGCTGCTTCCCACTAGCTATCTACCTTACGTTTGGTAGTGTATATATGTCCATGCCTCTCTCTCGCTTTGTCACAGCTTACCTTTCCCCCTCCCCATATCCTCAAGTCCATTCTCAAGTAGGTCTGTGTCTTTATTCCTGTTTTACCCCAGGTTCTTCATGACATTTTTTTTAAATCTACAATTTTTTAAAAAAAGTCAGTATTCAGAATGGTGCTCCTTTGGCCTTGCAGTCTCCTCAGTATCAGAGCCTGGCAGCTAAAGAAACGATGGCCGGAATAACGGCTGTCTCAGGAATAGGCAAGAGGAAGCCTGAGTGGGCAGGGAGCCGTTCTCAGGAATGTCCCAGGAGCAGGAAGTGGGCCCAGGGCACCCGGAAGGACTGTGGTGCCAAGTGTGGGTTCCTCATTTCTGAAGCAATGGGGGTACACGGTGGAGACGGGTCCCGAGAAAACAAAGCCAGGGCACAGTGTCCTGGAACACAGGCGGGATGGCAGCGGGTAGCAGGGCAGATGGCGGGCCGTGAGGGCCCTGCTGCAAAGGCAAAGGGTGTGAGGACGGCAGGCATGGGACATCAGAGAATTACTTCTCTTCTCATCAGGGCTGAGAAAGCCCCTCACAGTGTGGTGTCTGTTTGTTCGTTCTGGACCATGTTCACCAGACCCAGTTTCAAAGATGCCCCATTGTCAGGCCATGGGCCCTTATGTTGTCTGGAAAAGACAGTCGTTATCTTTTCCTCGGGGCTCCCCCAATCGCAGACCTTGTGATAAGGATGTATAGTGTTTGGGGGAGTAAAGGACAGATGAGTAGAAGAGGAGGGATGTGAGGCCGAGAAGGGAAGTCATCCCTAACCCTAACCCTAATCCTAACCCATAAACGTTGCTTTATCAAGACGGCTGCCACTGCAGGCGACTGAGACATAATCCCCCTGGGGAAACTCTGGGAGCCAGTATAGACACAAACCCCAGAGTTAGAAGGGTGAGGGAGCCGGGATATTTATACCCACCAGTCACTGGTTGAGGGCCACAGGGGTAGGGGGCATGAATTCCCCAGCATTTCCAGCAAAAGCATAACGGGCAAGCAAACTGATTTCAATGCCACAAAAATGCCCTCGGGTGCTGACTGTTGGAAGCTGGTTCTTCCGGCTCTAACAAGGTAAGGATGACAGGCTATGGGTGGGTCATGGTGTCACCAAATTTCAATGTTGTGGGACTCAGTGATGCCATTGGTAAGCAGCCCTTCCAAGAGTTTATACAGCTCCACCAACAGTTTCCCCCAGTAATCGGGGACTCACTACCTACCTCCTAAGGCAGCCCAATATTTCTATTCTCAGAGAGCTCTCTGGGGTAGGACGTTTGCCTGCCCCCAGGGAACTGATGTTAGCTCCCACCTGCCGGTCTTAGCATTGCGCTCTAAGCCATGCAGAACCACAGGAAGCCCTCTTTCCCCAGGAATTCAATTCTGTTCACGATGGTATTCCTAACACAGAGCAAGACAGCAAAGCAAGCAAATGCACTTTAGGAAGACTCCCACCAAGGGCTGTTCAAACCAGAGAAAGATTTTAGTGAATTAATACTGTAGTTCAAATAATCAGACGAGTCTGCTCCTTGCCCTTCTGGTGAATGAAACTTCCACTGTATGGGGCAGTAGTTATTACCAGGTGGGCCAGAGGCTGCATGCATTTATCATAAAATACGACGCTTAAATTCAATATCAAGATGAAAGTCAAACGAAGGCTCCTCGGGAGACAGGGAGCTCTGCTTTCACAAGCCTGGATAGGAGAATATTGCCTTTCAGCAAATAGTGCTTCTAATTTGATCCTGCAAAGATTCTTGCAAAGAGGAAAGCAACGATACGTCAGGAGAATATGGTGTGTGTACACTTTCATATATATTTTTTATCATGGCCACATTCTTCAGTATCTCTGTCATCAATTATTGGTGACAGGCAGTCAATTGTTTATCTTTCAAGAACATTACCACTTACTTCCCTTTATATATCTTTCTTCCCTGTATTATGGTGGGGACAGGATCATCTATTTTCTCCTCCCTTCCAAGTCCTTCTGTCATTTGCTGCCCAGCCCCCAGTGTAACAATCTGGAATGATGGGCTTTGGGAGCAGCAAGAGGAATTACTTGGGGCTCCCACCCCACCAAGCGATGCCCAAAAGGGCACCAAAACTGGCATTTAATTCAGCCTAACGTCGGGGCCCTGCGAGTGGAAATTCACTTCTGTGTGTTAGAACGGGTGTTGCTGGGAGATGCCCAGAGAAAGTGAAACAGCTGGAAGCAAAAACATACTCCCCGGCCCGAATCCCCTGTTCAGAAAATAGAAGCAAGTTTCTGCCATGAAAACCATTTTTGCTTAAAACACCAGCCTGAAATAATTGCACACTTGTTGGGGATTGACGGTTGAGTTTTTTCATGAATTTTGCTCTCTTTTGACAGCAGCAAATAAGGAGGTAGAGAAATGCATTCTCTTGGGGCTTTTAACAAAAAAAAAAAAAGAAAAAATATCACAGTAGGAAAACTGCACCAAAGAGCACGGCAATATTTCCATACTTTGCTGCACTTAAGGGGAGAAAATGGTCATTAAAGGTAACAGGATTGTTATAAAAACAGTGATTCTATTTCCGGGTCTCTCACTTGCCAAAAGCCTCAGTCCGCAGTCACTGAAAGCGGGGGAATGCCAAACTTGAATTTCTGTAACGTGCCTTGCAACGATGGACTTATTCTTAATGGAGCCCTGCTGCATTTTTACATTATGCAGCATGTAATTAGCTATTAAATGACCTAGGAATAAACAACTCAGATTTGTTGGGCCTGTTGCCTGATGAATGATTTCATGCTGTTCTTTTAAATCAGTGCTGACTGTAATTTAGTGGTGGATTTGAGGGGTTTTTTGAGGGGAGAGGGGTTAAAGATCTCCCAGTTTGGGAACCTGAAATGACGATGCAATATTAACTTAATTATAAACCTTTTAACCAACCCGCAGTCTCCAGGACAGTTCTGGGCAGCACAAGCTGAATTCAGCCTCCGTAAACAGTGCTTCAGACTCTCTCACGTCTTCTGCTCACCAAAACAAACCAAAAAAACACACAGAAGGCTCCCTTTTTCTATAAAGTCAGGAGATTTTGGGGGGACGGGGGGCACTGAATTATCCATCAACTGGCACAAATTTCTGAAACTCGTACAAATCTCCAGAATAGCCGATGCTGGGATGACAAGGTAATTTGCTGAGATCTTAATCTGCATTTTGTTCTTGCTGTATTTTTCTTACCTGTCCCCACCCACCCCCGCAAGAAGGTAGCCAGGGCCCGAGGACCCCCCTTGGCTCAAAGGCAGCCCGTGTACCCAGGGCCTGCAATAAAGGTTGCTTGCAGAAAACCTCTGGGCTTCCACGAGAGCCCAGCTCATCGAGCGGCTGCTACTAGATGATCCAGGAGGTGGGGAGAAGAAGCTGAGTCTCTGAAGAGGGGAGAACAGGACGGGCAGGAAACTGGGGGAGGGGAGCTGCCTCGGGGGGCAGGCAGGGAGATGGAGGTCTGCAGGTTCTGGATGCAGCCCCAAAGCAGCCCGGAGGACCTCTGGGGGAAGTGACGGTGAGGACCACCCAAGGACTGGCTGGGGCTGGTTGAGGCACCCGGACCCCCAAGGCCAAGTGTGGGCAGCAGTAAAGGCTGCAGGAGACTTTGCTCAGCACGAGACCCCTGGGACCTGCACACGCCACAGACCAGGGGAAGGAGCCCCAATCGGGTCAGAAGTCCTCACCAGCCCAGCAGGACGAGGGGCTTAGAGTCAAAGTACATGGTTTTAAAGAGGTGTTGGGGCACTTCTTACACAGCCAAGCTTGTGGGGGCAACAGTCGTGTCCACCACAGTTACTGGTCCTGACTGACGCCCTTGGGGCCTTCGCCTTCTCCGGTCATGCTGGTACCACCCATTCCAAGGGTCAAGGCTGGAATACGATGACCATGACTGGGGGCGACTCCAGCACGGCCTAGAATGACCACCAGCAAGCCTGCCAAGGGCCAGACCAGTACCACGCCCGGGTCCCAAGTTCCACCATCCCCTCCTCTCCTCTTCCCATGACTGTAGGAACTCCTAGGCTTGGGTGTCTACTCTGACCCCTACTCTGGAGCCCAGTTCCTCCACTCCCTCCAAAGCAAGCCCCACCCTGAACCCAGGGCCCTTGACCAGAACCCTGGCTTCAAGCTCATAGCCACCCACAGAGGTCCTGCCCTCAACACAGATCCATCCATTCACTCATTCGAAAAGTAATTTTTAAAAATTATTTATTTATTTATTTTTGGCTGCGTTGGGTCTTAGTTGCTGGGTATGGGCTTTCTCTAGTTGCAGCGAGCAGGGGCTACTCTTCGATGCGGTGTGTGGGCTTCAGTAGTTTTGTGGCACGCAGGCTCAGTAGTTGTGGCGCACGGGCTTTGTTGCTCCGCGGCATGTGGGATCTTCCGGGACCAGGGCTCGAACCCGTGTCCCCTGCATTGGCAGGAGGATTCTTAACCACTGCGCCACCAGGGAAGCCCCTCGAAAAGCATTTTTAAACACTTACCACTGTGCTACGTACTCAGAATCCAACAAGGAATGAAACAGATAAAGCCCCTGCCTTCCCAAGTCCCTGAGGCAGCTCTCCCTGACTCCACAACACCACCTGCCGTCTGGTCCCATCTCCCAGTGCTTCAGCTGCTGGAGCTTGAATCCTGACAGGCAGCCCCAGGGGTCGGGTTAGTGCCCCACGTCATCTCCTCGCCCCTGCCCTCCCCCCCACCAGCCTGCCTGTGGGTCCCACAGGACCTTGCAACATGAAACCCAGGAGTGGGAGGGAACACGCTTGGCTGCCATCTTGAAATGGGGACAGAAAGATAGTCATCACAGTAAGAACAATACGGAAGTTAATATCTCAATAAATCATCATGGTGCCAAACAATTACAGAAGAATGCAGTACCAAGCAGGACAGGGCACACTCAAGGCAAGAGGGAGCCCTCTAGGCTGGGAGTGGAGGATTGAGCTGAATGGCAGTGAGTAGGGGGAGGGTCCCAAAGCCCAGAGATGGAGTCCATCATGATTTTCATCTTCTAAGATCGGCACTTTGAATTATGGCATATACTATGCAGGAAGACAGGACAAAGCCACCAGCTGTTGCTCGGGCATGGCTGATGGGGGTGAAAGAGGCACAGTCTTTTCAAAAGCAATTTGTCAGAACATTTCCAGAGCCATAAGAACCTTCTCACCTTTGATCCAGTAATATTACTGTGGGAATATATCTGTCAGGACTGAATTCAAAGACACAATAAGAAGGAAAGCAATAGGTTATAATAAGTGAGCACTTACTCTAGAATGCCAGACACTATTCTAAACACTTTCTATATGTGTTTTCTCATTTAATTCTCATAAGCCTATGAGATGGATACCATTTTTATGCCCGTTTACAGATGACAAAATTGAGACACAGAGTTTGACAACTTTTTTTTGGCTGCGTTGGGTCTTCGTTGCTGGGCGCGGGCTTTCTCTAGTTGCGGCGAGCAGGGTCTACTCTTCCTTGTGGTACACGGGCTTCTCATTGCAGTGGCTTCTCTTGTTGTGGAGCACAGGCTCTAGGCGCGCGGGCTTCAGTAGTTGCTGCATGCAGGCTCAGTCGTTGCAGCACGCAGGCTCTAGGGTGAGCAGGCTTCAGTAGTTGTGATGCGCGGGCTCAGTAGTTGTGGCTCACGCACTCTAGAGCACAGGCTCAGTAGTTGTGGCACACAGGCTTAGTTGCTCTGCAGCATGTGGGATCTTCCCAGACATTGGCAGTATCCCCTGCATTGCCAGGTGGATTCTTAACCACTGCGCCACCAGGGAAATCCTTGACAACTTTTTGTGTAGTAACAGAGCCAGGATCCAAACCTAGAGACAGTCCTAATTACAACTCGACCCTGCCTCCCAAAGATCAAGGAAACTCTATGCAGCATCATGTATATTGGGGGAACAGAAGAAACACATTTTATGCCCAATAATATGTGATGGTGAAGTGTGGGGATGCCAGCTGATAGACTCCTATGCAGGTGTGGACCGGATTATAATGAAGACTACGTAGCAACATGGGGAATGTGGACGACAGCGAGGAGGAAGGGACGTCTGGGCTGAATCCAGAGGAATCAGTAAAAATAATCCAGTTTGGTTAGAGAAATACTCAGCTCCAAGCAGAGGAATGCAGACACAGGAAGGAGCCTGACATATTCAGGGAACCAGGAGGCCTTGCAATGGCTGAGCCACAGAGACCAGAGGGGAGCAGTCAGAGATGCAGCCGAAGCAGAGGGCGGAGGTCAATAGCCCACAAGTAGGCAGCTGTGTCCCTGATCAAGAGATGTTGGGAGGGGGCTTCCCTGGTGGCGCAGTGGTTGAGAGTCCACCTGCCGATGCAGGGGACGCAGGTTCATGCCCCGGTCCAGGAAGGTCCCACATGCCGCAGAGCAGCTGGGCCCGTGAGCCATGGCCGCTGAGCCTGCGTGTCCGGAGCCTGTGCTCCACAACGGGAGAGGCCACGGCAGTGAGAGGCCCACGTACTGCAAAAAAAAAAAAAAAAAAAAAAAGATGTTAGGAGGAATCCTGGAGCCACGTGGGCAACTGAATCAATAGGACTTGGTGGTGAATCACGTGTGCAGGTAAGTGACGGAGGACTCTGGGTTTCTCGGTGAGTTGTCCTGCTTGCTGTTCACAGAGACAGAGAACGTGATGGATGGCAGGGGCAACCTCACTGAAGATAACCTGAGCTTCTCCAAAGAACTGGCTGTGTGGCTCCAGATACTCACATGTGCCCTGAGAACTGTGTATTCTTTTGCAGATATATGTATATAGACATATATTTCTGTGTGTGCATGTACTATAATAATTAAACTTCAGCATTTGCAGCTATTGAGATAATACTATTGAGATAGCCCAGATGAGGGGCAACATAGCAAAAGTTGAAGTATGGCCCAAGCATGAGTTAAAGGAGAAAAACTGAGCCTAAGATTGCTGGGGAAGATATAAGGGTCATTGCATGTGACCTGGTTCAACGTATAAGAGGCAGATCATCTGAGTCACTCAGAGATTCCAGGGACAAGTCTTTAGGTCACCACTGCGACTACCTGCCCTCCCTCATCTCTTACAGAGAAGTTTGGGGTTAACCCTGAAATTCCAACCCTGAATTCCTTCTAAGGGCCATGGTGGACACCAATCAGCCCATTAATGTCCTCTAGGGCCCAGCCCCTCCCCTAGGTGTGCCCCCTGCTGTAGGACCAAAAATAGTGGCATTTGAAATGACGACTTTGCCATGTGGTCAGCAACATGCCCCGAGTAGAGTGAGAAAGTCAGTAGCCTCGGGGTCGTCAAGGTCCAGTTGATGACTTGGTCCTGCTCCCACACAGAGGCCCTCCTTCCATGGGCAGCTGGGGTGTCGGTCCTGAGCTACCCAGAAGACAAGACCTGACCTCCACTTTCCTTCCAGATTCCTATTCCTGAGACCCAGGCCACTCCAGACTCTTCTTGCCTGGAAGTCTTTGGGAAGAGACTGGATGCTCTCCACCCTCCCCAGACCATCAGGGTGAGAAGCCAGCACCCCATCCCCATGCTCCCAGGCCCCTGGGATTCACTAAAGTCCCCTAAGTTTTCTCAAGATGTTGAAGCTGGATGGGGCCATGGGGAAACCTGACCCAATCCCATCCTTTTACCAAAGGGGAAACCAAGGCCCAGAGAATAGAATGGACTCAAGCAACAACACACAACAGGGACTGAAACTGAGTTTGCTGACACCCTACCCAGTGCTGAAGTATGTTCCTCACTCCCAGAACTTCCCTCAGCTGTACCAGAAGTCCTGGTAAGGATGGCTCCCTTTAATTTCCCCAAATGACTAATAAATGTGGGAGGGGTGGACTCTTTGTTTCAAGACCAGCCACACTGCCCCCGATTACATTGACTTATTTAATACATCTTTACTGAGCACCTACTGCATACCAGGCCTGTTCTGGGCTCTGGGAATAGGGAGATGAAGATAACATGGCCCTGACTTGGAAGGGCTGAGGGCTGGTGACCATTTCTTTTCAGACACGTCACTGTTGCTCCCATTGATTCAGTCAACCAACAAACAGTTATTAAGCACCCACTGTGTGCCAGGTACTGTGCTTGAGCCTGAGAGCTATGCGCCCAAGGGCTCGTGGAGCAAGAAAGTGTCTAGTTCTGATCCACCTCCCTCTGCTGTATGCTTGTGAGCCCTCCCCGGCCCCCTTTGAGCCTCAGTTTCCCCATCTTGAGTACTGACATTTGCTCGTTCTAAGAAGCTACATCAGAATGTCGCCAGAGCCTCTTCCAGACTCCTGTCTTTTCCCTGTTCTTTCTGCCCCTGGGCTTTTAACCCAGACAAATGCTACAGGCCTCGATGAGAGGAGCACCAACCCAGTGTCCATTTATCAGAACACTAATGAATGGAGCTTCCTCATCTGGTGGAGGGAGAAGTCCTTTCTCCTTCCCTGCATCACCCCTAAGCATCAGACACAAAGGAGCTGGAACAGAAGCACCAACCACATCAACAATCCTTCCTTTCTGGCCTGAGGGGAGCCCTGAATGGGGGCGCTGCCTGCATAACTCCAGCAGAGGCCATTGACATTGGGCTGGAAATAAAGGCGGCCCAGAGTAGGGCCCAGCACAGCTATGCGGCTGCATGTGGCCGCTGGCCCCTGAAATCACAGGGCGTGCCCTAGAGCTTTTGACGTTGGGGAGGCCAGGAGAGGGACATCCAAGCAATGCAGGCAGGTGGGGGGCGTAGCAGAAGCTGGCATTTCAGGGCACAGAGCACACAGGTTAGAACCAGCCATCTGAGTCCCATCCAGGCTGTCTCGGCCCCTAATGAAGATAATGCCAGGAGGAGGGTTTGCAGAACTGGCTGAAGATGAAGGGGGAAAATCGGTTCAGACAGCTTGCTTTAGATTTAATTGCTCCATTTCGCAAATCCGTCTGGCTGCTGGGAGGTTGGACGGTGTGTCTGTGCCCAGCGCAGGCTGGACGAGGCAGTGCCTCCGATTAAATTATCGCATCTCCAGGCGCGGAGGGCAGCTGCTCTGAGCTGGGCCAGAGGAGCAGGTGATAGTTCCCAAGGCCCGCCGTGTCCCCTGCATCACTGCCTCCCAGCCAGCACAGAAAATCTTCACAGTTAATTTAACGACAATCTGCGGCCCAGAAGCCCCAGAGCAGGAATGCGGCTGAGTGCCTGACTCGCCACAAATTTCAATTAGCTGGAGGCGGATCGGGGACAGGAGGGAATAGGAGGGAGAGGCCACGTATGGGGAACAGGGACCTGTCTGAAGGCCTCAGCCAGGTGACACTCTAGGAACCCCACCTGGTCTCACCAGACAGGGCCTTCGTCACGAGAAACTGGGGCAAAAAAACGTCCCCCTGCTTTTCACTCAGGATCGTTGTGCCGATAAACCAAGACACACACATACATGCACCCCTTCTTAACTTGGTTGGTCTTTTATCCCTGAGAGGGGCTGGTAAAAAGAGCACTTGACTGGGAGTCAGGAGACCAGAGTTTAGCGCTGGATCTGCCATTTTTAGCTGTTCATTGTTGGGTGAATTACCTTCCCTCTCTGGGCCTCATTCTAAAGGGATTGGACCACATCTGCGGTTTTCAAACTTCTTCTTCAAATGAAACCTTTCATGGAACCCAGATAGATACCAGAGACAAAAATACAGTTTCTCACGATTGGAGGTGGGCGGGCTTCAGGGCTGGCTCCTCCTCCCCACCCCATAATCCACAGAGTGCCAGGACGCTGTGCATCACTCACCTGGAGAGCGCTGAGCCGAATAATGCACCCCCCGCCTAGAGATGTCCATGTCCTACTCCCAGAACCTGTGAATATGTTACTTACCCAGCAAAAGGGACTCTGCATGGGCTTCCCTGTTGGTGCAGTGGTTGAGAGTCTGCCTGCCGATGCAGGGGACACAGGTTCGTGCCCCGGTCCGGGAGGATCCCACATGCCATGGAGCAGCTGGGCCCGTGAGCCATGGCCACTGGGCCTGCACCTCCGGAGACTGTGCTCCGCAACGGGAGAGGCCACAGCAGTGAGAGGCCCGCATACCGGAAAAAAAAAAAGGGACTCTGCAGCTGTGATTAAGTTAAGGATCTTGAGCTGGAAAGATTTATCCAGGTGGCCCAATCACAAGGATCCTGATAAGAAGGAAGCAGGAGGGTGAGAAAAGAGAAGGCGCCGTGAGGATGGAAGCTGAGAGAGAGGTTTGAAGCTGCTACGCTGCTGACTTTGAAGATGGAGGACGGGGCCATGAGCCAAGGAAAAACGCAGGCAGCCTCTCGGAGCTAGAAACAGCAAAGAAATGAATTCTCCCCTACAGCCTCCAGAAGGAATGCAGCCCTGCCAACACCTTGACTATAGTACTTCTGACCTCCAGGATTGCAAGAGAATAAATTTTTTTTTTTTTCTTTTTGCGGTATGCGGGCCTCTCACTGTTGTGGCCTCTCCCGTTGCGGAGCCCAGGCTCCGGATGCGCAGGCCCAGCGGCCGTGGCTCACGGGCCCAGCCGCCCTGCGGCGTATGGGATCCTCCCAGACCGGGGCACGAACCCGTATCCCCTGCATCGGCAGGCGGACTCTCAACCACTGCGCCACCAGGGAGGCCCGAGAATAAATTTGTGTTGTGTTAAGTCTCTAAGTTTGTGGTAATTCATTACAGCAGCAACAGGAAACTAATATACTCACATTATATAATCTTGTGGGGAGAGAAAAGAACTCGAAAGAATTTCCCTGGGCCTCCCTGGTGGCGCAGTGGTTGAGAGTCCGCCTGCCGATGCAGGGGATACGGGTTCGTGCCCCGGTCTGGGAGGATCCCATATGCCGCGGAGCGGCTGGGCCCGTGAGCCACGGCCGCTGGGCCTGCGCATCCGGAGCCTGTGCTCCGCAACGGGAGAGGCCACAACAGTGAGAGGCCCGCATACCGCAAAAAGAAAAAAAAAAAAAAAAAAAAAAAAGAATTTCCCTCATACTCATCCCCTCTCCTCTCCCTCTGGCCAATCAAAAGGAAATTTGGCATCAGAACCCATGTAACTGGAGTTGCCCTATCCTTCCCCAAGAGGGAAGAGCCAGGTCATTGATTCCGGAAGGAAGCTTCCCCCTCTGGCCTCCTGAGTCCCTGGTCCCACAAACAGAGGTCCCCTAAGACACAAGAGCTTGAACCCTCTCCCACCCCACAGGGGTTTAGTCCTCAATTACTGATTTATGGTTTTTCTCTATTCTCTTTTCTCAACTTCCTATTTGGGGGAGATTGGTAAGAGAGAAACTTTGAATTCAGTTCAGGGATTAATTCTAGGACATGAATAGTGATAAGTCCACTCCCTCCTTCTGCAAATTCACTAGCCATGGGATATTTGCCAGTCACCCAAACCTGGGCTGCCCTTTTCCCCCTCCTGTCAGGCCCACATGGATCCCAATGGCCAGTTTTGACAGCTGGCAGCATACACTCACCTATGGGATGACATCGCAGGTGACTCCTGGGTCACTGCAGGCCAACAGCTGTACAGAAGGACAGCAGTGCAGGCACTGGCATCCACCAACTCCAAGGAGTCAGGCTGGGCAGTGGAACCCAGAGGGCCTAACGACCAGAGGTCAAAGAGCCCCAGAGGCAGGGGGTGGCGGGCGGATGGCCTTGCTGAGGCAAAGAATGGAAAGCCAGCACTGGTCTGGCAGTGGTGGCAGTGGTTTTAAACACAGAGGGCAAGACCACCTTCCGATAATCAGGTAGGTAAAGAACAAGGTTTTCTTCAATCTGCAATGCATACTATATACCTATCCGATCATTCAGTAAGAATTTATTGAGTGCCTACTACACGCCAGGGACCACAGTAGGTGTCAGGGGGATGCTTTTCTCCTGGCTTCTGATGTCTCCTTCCCTGTGGAAGGTGCTCTGTGAGAAAACCCTCCTGGCCTCCTCAGTCATCCCCAGGGAGGAGAGGCTTGATCTGATGGGGAGTTTGGAGAGAGAGACAGGCACGCACAGGCCAGCCCCTCCTTTGGATGTCTGCTCCATTCCCTCCACGAGAAAGTGTATAGGGACCTGCGCCTGCTCCTGGAGGCCCACACCAGCTGTCTCTGGGAAGTTCATCCCAGCCACATTTGCAAACACCACCTCTGTACAGGAATGGAGAGAATATTCTGCCTTCCGTCTGCTGGTTCCTCTGAGTTCTTGCTCAGTTGGCTCAGACCTTGGGTAGGGAATGGAGTACTCCCGGGCTCTCTTGCAAACTGCAGCACAAGCTGAAGGGGTTCGGGGGTGACAAGACAGCCGGCTGGCCTGCCCTCGTAGAGCTGGCCGTCTGGCAGGAACGTGCACCTGAGGCTGTCACCGGAATTCTCGATCCTGGGAGCCTGCCGGCCCGATCCTCTCATTCTGAGCCTGGAGACTCCAGAGCCCGATCCCTGGGACACATTGCCCAGCGATCATGTCCGACCCTTCAGAGGTCCTCCCGTCCCCCCTACCCACACTGCCTTTCAGGGAAACTCCACCTCCTGTCTGCTTGTGTCTCCACCTCTCCCCTCCCCACATCCACGTTGCCTCCTAGCTGAGCCCATGTTCTGCTTCTTACACCACATGGTTCTCTCTCCCTCTCTCCCTCTCCCTCTCCCCCTCCCCCCCCTCTCTCTCCCTCTCTCTTTCTCTCTCCCTCTCCCCCTCCCCCCTCTCCCTCTCTCTCCCTCTCCCCCTCCCCCTCTCTCTCCATCTCTCTCTCCCTCTCCCTCCCCCTCCCCCTCTCTCTCTCCCTCTCTCTCCCTCCCTCCTTCTCTCTCTCTCTCTCTCTCTCTCCCTCTCCCCCTCCCCCTCCCCCTCTCCCTCCCTCCTTCTCTCTCTCTCTCTCTCTCCCTCTCCCCCTCCCCCTCCCCCTCCTCTCTCTCTCTCTCTCTCTCTGTCATCTGTCATGCAGAGGCCCAGCCATCCACCAGACAAACCAGATTCCTGTCTACACAGAGCCCACAGTCTAGTAGGAAACACAGGCACTAAAACAACAAAGTCCACGATGTGTCTAGTCACGAGGTGTCTGCTCGTGAAAGCAAGACCCTGGGTACTTTCCCCTGTGTGTGGAATTTCTGTTTCCCAGTGTCCTTTATATAAGGACCCGGGTGATAAATTTCTCCTAGAAATTTGTGCCAGGGGGCAAAAAATTTGCCTTCTCTGAACGCTTCATTTCTTTCAAGATACTAAGAAACCCGTCATATTTCTCTTTTTTCCTTGTCTGCCAGGAAGTTCAGGGCCAAATTTAGACCTCAATCACAGGTCATTACTTAATTTCTTGTTCCCACTTACACTCTCTCCTTATCCGTATAGTTTTCTTTCCATCTTTAATTTATGTGTCCCTGTGTACCCACATATGTGTTTTTACTGTCACCCCTCCAAGTCCCTCATGGAAGCAAGTGGAATGCAGGTTCTACATCACGTGGCTCCTTCTATCCCAACCCCAAAACACCCTTGTCCTGCCCCCAGCCCTTCCCCGCAGGGCCACAGACTGCTGGCTGAAGCCTCTTCCTTCCCCACCCCTAGCAGGGATAGAGTTCAAGGACAAGAACAGCTCTGATAGGCTCAGTCTGGCCAAGGTGCCCCCAGGCAGCCAAGCTTGTGTCTTGCCCCTCCCAGTGGGGCAGAGGTGCTATTTAAAGGGCCAGACCTTTAAGAAAAGGCAGAATGAGAGGAAAAGGAAATGCCATGCAAGACAAGAGGTGGGTGAGGCTGAGGGCAGGCAGGCCCTAGGAGAGAATCATCATCATATCACGGCCTCTCTTCCCTCATACCACACCCCCCGATGCCCACATGATGCCAGGAATGCCTGATAATGCCACTCAGGGGCCTAATGTTACTTTCAAACCAAAGGTTTCCACTAAAGGGGCTCTAGATAAGGAGCAGAGATCTGAGATCATGAATCCTCTCTCGGATACACCATGTGGCCTGCCTATGTCATGCTGCTTCTCTGTACCCTGGTTTCCCCATGTCAGTCATTTGGTTGGTACATTATGGGAATCCTGAGTGTCACTAAAGAACAAATGGAGGACTTCCCTGGTGGCGCAGTGGTTAAGAATCCACCTGCCAATGTAGGGGACACGGGTTCAATCCCTGGTCCAGGAAGATCCACACACTGCAGAGCAACTAAGCCCATGTGCCACAACTACTGAAGCCCACGAGACCTTGAGCCCACACACTCTAGGGCCCATGTGCCACAACTACTGAGTCTGCATGCTGCAACTACTGAAGCCCACTCACCTGGAGCCCGTGCTCCACATAAGAGAAGCCACTGCAATGAGGAGCCTGCGCACTGCAACAAAGAGTAGCCCCCGCTCACCGCAACTAGAGAAAGCCTGAGCACAGCAACGACGACCCAACACAGCCAAAAAAATAATAAATAAAAATAAATTAACTAAAAAAAAACCTCACTGAACTTATTAAAAAAAAAAAAGAACAGGTGGAATCGTTGGGTCTGAACTAGATAATGATCCTGTCTTAATATAATCCGTCACAGACGTATGATGCCTTTACAGAATACTGCCACACATTTGATTTTCTATAAACTGACCCTAAAACCCTGTGATGAAAGCAGGGTAGATATCACCCCCATTTTATAGATGAGGAAACTGAGATGCAAAGAGGCTAAGTGACTTGCCCAAGACTGAAACCCTGGACTTTCTTCTGAAAGGAGGGACGATGGTTGTCTCGTGCATTTGTAATGCCAACCCCCTGCCCCGTGCCAGGCATACAGAAGTGATGTACAGTGAAACTTGGAGTTAAAGCGTCTGCATCCTATGGTCCCCACCAAACCCCACTGCCTCCTCGGAAAGCCAAAATCTGCGTCAGAACAGGCACCAATCAAGTAGCATCATGAGCGTTGGCTGCCCCCCTGCCTGATCCTCTATCCACACTGTTGAGGTGGGAAAGCACCCTTGAGACATTCCAGGTCATCCTATGATCAAGGTCAATGTCAGAGTCACAAAGCACAGGAGCAGGAGTGGGCCTTACAGATCATCTAGTGACCCCGCCTGGCATCTGTTTTGACCTGGCTGGCTCAGTCCATCATTAACCCTAACTGGGTGAGGAGCTGGGTCATAAACCCTGTCTCTTTCCTGCCACACCAGCACCCTTACTTGGTGATGATCTATTGCCCCAAACACATCATTGACCCTTGTGTTGTTACCAAACACCACCAAAGGCAATGGGATGTGTCTGCCATAGACAGGCAAATAGTAGGGTCATCCCACTCCTTCTTTTCTACCCCCACTGGACCCTGTACTGAAGTGACCTCTAGTGCTTCCTTGTGCCCAGCACCCCTTCCTCTCCTATCTGGTGAAAACACTCTGCTGTTCCTTTGGGAGAACTGCCTTTCCCCACTTGATTTGTGCCTGTCTTGCCTATCACAGGTCCTTCAGCCCCTTTAACATGGGGCTGGACATGTGACACAGACTAGCCAATCAGAATTCTCCATCTCTCTTGGTAGCATGATTGGATCAGAAATGAGCACATGGCCAATCAGAGCCTTCTCTAAGACTTTGGTGTATGCTCACTAGGTGTCAAGGGGATCTCTTTTCCTCCAATGGCAGCAATAAAGACTGAGAAAGCCTGGAACTGCTGGAGCCATCTTATCTCACTGCATTAAAGAAGCCACCTGCAGGGACTTCCCTGGTGGCACAGTGATTAAGAATCTGCCTGCCAATGCAGGGGACACAGGTTCAAGCCCTGGGCCAGGAAGATCCCACATGCCATGGAGCAGCTAAGCCCGTGCACCACAACTACTGAGGCTGTGCTCTAGAGCCCATGAGCCACAACTACTGAGCCCTTGTACCACAACTACTGAAGCCTGCATGTCTAGAGACCGTGCTCTGCAACAAGAGAAGCCACTGCAACGAGAAGCACACACACCGCAACAAAGAGTAGCCCCTGCTCTCTGCAACTAGAGAAAGCCTGCACACAACAATGAAGACCCAACGTTGTCAAAAATAAATTAAAAAAATAAATAAATTTATTAAAAAAAAAAAAAAGAAGCCACCTGCAGGATGAAGCCAACATACCCAGAACCTGGGCCAAGAGAACAAAAGAGAGACAGAGTGCTGACAACACCATCCGAGCCTCCAGACCCAGCCATGAACAATCAGACAACTCCTGGGCTCCCCAGCTATGTGAGCTTGGGCTTGTGTGAGGAGTGTTTCTGATACCAGCAACAGAAAGTGTGCTAATACAAAGGCTTTATCACTCTAACTGGTTAACATGTGATCATGATAGACTGTGTTATTGCCCCCATTCATTACCCCTCCCTGTGTTGACACCCTTTGTCACATGACTTTGGGATGCTCCCCATCAAAGCAAAGCACATTTCCCCCACAAAGATTTTTCAAAGCTGAGTCATGTGACTTGCTTTGACCAATAGAATGAGACAAAGTGACAGTGTGCCCAGTGCAAGATTAGGCCTTAAGAAGCCTGGCGTGTTTCTGCCTGCTCTGATGAACTGCTCACACATCATGAGGAGGACAAGCCCTGGCTAAGCTGCTGGTCCTAGGAGGAGAACAAAAGACCGCTCCAGCTGTGCCCAGCCTAGATCAGCCAACCTCCAGCCAACTCACAGATGCCTGAGCTCAATACGCACTTATTCTTGCAGAGATCTTGAGGTTGTTGTTATGCTGCCATAACACATCTGTCACTCCTATTCTTTGGGCTTCTTGCACACAGGCACTTATACACTGCCGTCCCCCCAGTGACTAGCACAGCTACGGGCACACGGAAAGAGGGAGGAGGGACGCGGGGAGACTCTGGTTCTCACCTCTCTGCTAGGTTTGAAGTCCTGACCTCAACAAAGGACAATGCCCCCAAATGCTAAAAGTGAAGCTCTGTTTCTGGTACATAAAATATACTTTGGGGGCTTCCCTGGTGGCACAGTGGTTGAGAGTCCGCCTGCCGATGCAGGAGACGCGGGTTCGTGCCCTGGTCCGGGAAGATCCCACATGCCGCGGAGAGGCTTGGCCCGTGAGCCATAGCCGCTGAGCCTGCGCGTCCGGAGCCTGTGCTCTGCAACGGGAGAGGCCACAACAGTGAGAGGCCTGCGTACCAAAAAAAAAAAAATATATATATATATATATACTTTGGAAATTCTGCTTAGGCACCACTCTAATATTTGTGGGCTGATGTCTAAGGACTATCCCATATGCCATTGCCAGGTCCTCACTTGTCAGCCTTCCATTTAAGGGAGGCCATAAAGCCATCTTTGCCCATTTCCACCCCCGTGACAGTCAGGCGAGATTAGGCTGGTGAATAACTGGGTACGCAGTACCACAGCAAACCTGCCACAGAAGTCTGCTAATCACACCCAGCTGATACTTGCCATTTGCCAGCGAAAGGCATTTCACAGTGTCTCATTAAAATCAGGAGAAGGATTAAGAGGCCTCGTTCTTGATTAATGACTTTCTCTGCCTCAGAGATATAATCCTATCTATAACCCCAAATAACTGGAAACAAAATTAAATTTCTCTGAGAGATCATTCAGGGCACGTGTTGCACCATGCCCCTAAGTGTTGTTTTCTTTACATGTTTTATCCAGCTTAAAGGCACAAGATATTCTGATCCCCAAACCAGAACTGTTCTGCAGTAGGGAACAGCAGTGACAGAAGGGAATTTGCCTGGCTTTTCTATGGTGCTAACAAGTTGATACTTTTAAAAGAACTGCCACTTTCCCATAGGTAAAGATGTGCATATATATAATGTGAAAATATCTAAAGATTACTCATCCCCTCAGATCCTTTTAGGGAAATAGGCAGACAACAACAAATCAAAAACGAAAGCTTCTACCACTGACTTCACTGATTTCCTTCCCTGGAACTCAGTTATCGTGAAAAAACTCAGAGGATCATGGACTATTCAAACTGGAAGGGACCTTTGAGACCATTTAGTCAAACCCCATAAACTGAAAGATAAAGTGATGCCCAGATAGGGAAGAGGATTTACTCAGAATTAGGATCAGCTGACGCTCAGTACAGTGCTTTCTGTTCTCACCCACACACTGTCTTGGTCCATTCGGGCTACACCATAAGTTGGGTGGCTTATAAACAACAGAAATTTCTCACAGTTCTGGTGGCTGCAAAGTTCCATGTCAAGGCTCTAGATGACAGCCTGCTTCCTGGTTCATAAATGACCATTTTCTCACTGTCACCTTACATGGTGGAAGGAGCAAGGGAGCCTCTGGGGTCTCTTATAAGGGCACTAATCCCGTTCATGAGGGTCCACTCTCATGACCTAATTAACTTCCAGGGGCGCCACCTCCACCCACGTGCCCACACTTCCCCTTCCCATATGCCAAAAGCCAGGCCCTGTCAACACCTTCAAAGAGGAGTCGGCACACCACCTTGACAGATCTGGGGTTGGGTGGCTCCTGGTGCTCACAGAAAGGGCATCCCAGAGAAACCCAGACTAAGCTTCACTCCAAGAGAGGTGGGAACACAGAGCCAGCCCCGTGCTATGCTCACCACTTTCTTCTTCTTTCCGTCCCTTATAGAGCCAGGGGTGGAGGTGGAGTGGCTCATGGGATGTTATTTATAACACCCTATGCTTTGCATCTGCCCAGGAGGGTGCATCCCATAACTGGAGGGCCCTGTTTTACTGGCAGAGGTTGTTGGGGCAGTGACTTGCTCTGAATAACACAAGGATGAGAAAGTTGAACTTCCAGGGAAACTGAGAAGGAAGGCTGGACACTGGGTCCAGCAACAGGGGAGTGGGCAGAGCAGGGGTTGGACTGGGGGTTCTCTGTAGAGGAGAGATTACGGTTAACCAGGATTTTCCAAGCAAAGGGCTCTGCGCTGTGCAATGTGACCCCTGACAGGGTCCATAGATCTTCAATTAAAATGGCCCCAAACTGCTCGGTCTGCTTTATTTCTCACGGAAACCAGCAAACGGGCTAAGTTATATTAATTGGAGGAACATAACTGAAGCCAAAACAGAGTCCGCTTCCCTGAACAAGGGGAAACCTGACACCGGGTCACATTTCCACAGATTTGAATCCAATAAGTCCTCTAGAACCTAGTAAGTTATGGTACTTCTACATAGCGGGATGTTAGAGTTACTTAAAATTTAACACTAAATACAGGAGGAAATGTGCAAGGTGGTACACTGAAGAAAAAAGAACTTTGATGTTTGAATATGTTCATTATGAATATAGCTCTGAAAATGCAGATACAAAGACAGAGGGGTGAAGTGCAAACACAAGATGAGTTGTACTAGGGTAGGATTATTTTGGTGGTTTTCTTTTTTTTTTTTTTGCTGTACGCGGGCCTCTCACTGCTGTGGCCTCTCCCGTTGCGGAGCACAGGCTCCGGACACACAGGCTCCGCGGCCATGGCTCGCGGGCCCAGCCGCTCCGCGGCATGTGGGATCTTCCGGGATCGGGGCACGAACCCATGTCCCCTGCATCGGCAGGCGGACTCTCAACCACTGCGCCACCAGGGAAGCCCGGTGGTTTTCTATTCTTTTCTAAAAAATAATTTTTAATGTCACTTTAAAATTCAGACCATTATAAGAAATTGGGAAATGTTGATGCAGGCAATTGGTGAGCAACTAATACATGCAAGACTCTGTGAGGTGCTCTGATCCTGGTGCACCATCACGGAGTCTGCAGGCTAGTAAGGAGACAGCTGTTCACAGCTCACTACAAGGAAGAAAATGATATGTACAATGACTGGAGGAGAAAACGAACCCCTATGGGGGCACAGAGGAGAAAATACATCCAATGTATTGAAAAAGGCATCGCGGAGGAAGGAACTCAAAAACTCTGAACACCATTTTTGACGATGATGATAGCCACTGAAGGTGCATGAGAGGAGGTAGGCCATGATGGGAACTGTGTTTTATAGAAACACCACGGCATCGTGTGTAGAATACAGGGCCTAGAAGGAAAAAGGTTCCTATAGACCAGGATGAGGAGGGCTCGACCTGTGACAGTGCAGGGGTTAAAAAGAGAAGGAGAGGAAAAAATACACTAGAGTACAGGTTATAGAACTACTTGGAGGGGAGAAAAAAAATCAAGGTAGCAGCCTAAGTAAGAAGACAGACAGAGCAAATGTTCACAGAAAGATGGCAGGTCTGTTAGTCTACTTAGGTTGCTGTAACAAAATACCATAGACTGGGTGGCTTAAACAGCAGAAAAATGTTCTCACAGTTCTGGAGGCTGGGAAGCATAAGATCAAGGTCCAGCAGGGTTTGGTCTCTGGTGAAGGCTCTTGCTGGCTTGCAGACAGCCATCTTCTCAATATGTCTTCATACAGCCTTTCCTCAGTGTGTGCAGGTGGAGAGAGAGAGCTCTTCTTATAAGGCACTAATCCCATCATGGGGTCCCACTCTTGTGACCTCATCTAAACTTAGTTACCTCCCAAAGACCCCACCTCCAAATACCATCACACTGGGGGCTAGGGTTTCAACATATGATTTTAGGGGAACACAATTCAGTCTGCTGCAGGAGGGCAGTACTGCCATTCTTTGGCTGATGGATGGGAGGGTGAAGAAGAAATGCATTGTATGTATGTCAGATAGTACCGGTCAGAAGAGAAAGTTATTGTATTAGGGTATGAAAGTCAATCAAGATTAGTGAGTAAAAATAGAATGTATTAAGTCACAGAATTCAGGGGAAAGCACAGAGGTCATCAAAACACTGTGGGAAAGCAGATTAGATAAGAAGAGGAAGGTAGCAAAATGTCTGATCCTTGCAATCACAAGAGTGAATTTAAACCAGAATGGAAGTGGAATCTGACCACAGAACACAGAAGGTTTGGACTTCCATTTCCAGCCAAAGTGGAAAAATGGAGATAGATTTACCCTCTTGCCTGAAACAACTAAAAAAGTGGACAAAAATGTTTGAAACAACAGTTTTCAAGAGACTGATCGTTAGACAATGAAAGACAGTGGCCCCAGAGGGTCAGGAAATAGAGCAGATCAGCCCACAGGGGCCTGGTTGCTGCCTTGGGAGAGCTTCCAGGATGCCGCACTAAGAGAGAGAATCTGGGCAGCACCCAGGAGAAGCCCTGAGTTAAGGACACGACAGAGCAGCTAGGGTTCTCAGAACAAAGTACCAGAGAGGAGACAGCTCCACAGAGAGGAAACTCCAGAGACCTGCATAGGGTCCCCTAGGAGCACAGAGCAGAGTCCTGAGCAGCACAGTGTGTGAGAAAACTACCCAAGACCGGAGACTGAGTAACCCCAAAGGATAAGAGGGAACAATACACAGCACTCAACAGGACCAGAAATGGTGCCTGTCCCATCAGACCGGAAAATCTCATAATTCACAGGGCAAGAGCCTTGCTTCAGTAGGTGGGAATAATTAACCCAAGCAAAACACAACTCTGGTCCTGCCTAACAAATTTTAAAAGCAAGACTCAAAAGGATCAAATGTTTCCAAATAATGTTAAGTACATCCCAGGACAATGCTCAGTAATATCGAAAGAAAAACAAAGACATTCAGCACACAAAGGGTAAAAGTCAAATGTCTGGAATCCAGTGAAAAATCACCAGGCTTGCAAAGAAGCAGAAAAATAATAGCCATGATGAGGAAAAAAAATCAATCAGTTGAAACTTACCCAGAACTGACACAGATATTAGAACTATCAGACAAGAACATGAAAAGAGTATTAAACTGTATCTCATATGTTTGAAAAATTAAATAGAGACATGGAAGATATTTTAAAAAGGGAACCAAATCAAGAGATTAAAATTATAACAGCTGAGATTAAAAATACATTTAATAGGATTAATGGCAAACTAAACATCACAGAAGAAGACTTGTAAACTTGAAGACATAACAATAAAATCTCTCCAAAATGAAAAATAGAGAGAAAAAAATGAACAAAGCATCAATCAGCTGTGGAACAACTTTGAGGAACCTAATATATGTGATACTGAGTGCCCAAAGAAGAGAATGGAGGGCAAGGACACAGAAAAAACATTTTTGAAGAAATCATGGCTGAAATTTTTCCAAATTTAATGAAAACGATAAACCCACAGATCCAAGAATCTCAACACAACAAAAGACAAGACATCTGAAGAAAACGATCCCAAGACACATTGTAGTCAAGTTGTTCAAAATCAATTACAAAGAAAACAATCTTAAAAGCAGCCAGAGTTTATAAAAAGTCACATTGCATACATAGAAAAAAAAGAGAGAGATGACAGCAGGTTTCTCCTCAGGAACGATGCAAGCAAGCAGAGAGTGGGATTACATCTTTACAGTACCGAGAGAAAGCTCTTCAACCTAGAACTCTATACCCTGTGAACTGGTTGTCTTCTATTGTTGTATAACTAATTATCACAAAGTTGGAGGCTTGTAACAAAACAAGATTGAAACTAATGCAACAACCATACTCCAATAAAAATTAAAAAAAAACAAGTTTATTAACTCAGTTTTCATGAGTCATGAGTATTCTGAAATGAATTAAAATGAAATACAGTATGTAAAAATTGTTCGATGCCATTAAAGCAGTACATAGGGGGGAATTTATATCACTAAACAGCTATATTAAAAAAGAAGAAAGGTCTTAAATCAATGACCCCAACTTCTACCTTAAGAAACTAGATAAAGAAGGGCAAATTAAACATAAAGTAAGTAGAAGAAAGAAAATCAGGAAGATCAGAAATCAATGAAAGAGAAAACAGAAAAACAACAGAGAAAATCAATGAAACCCAAAGCTGACTCTTAAAGAACATCAATGAAATTAATAAGTCTGAGCCAGGCTGATCAGGAAAAAAAAGGAGAGCAGATACAAATTATCAACATCTGGAATGAGAATATCATTATAGATTCTACAGATAATAAAATTATAATAAAGGAGATATTACAATCAACTTTATACCAATAAATTTGACAACTTAAATAAAATGGAAAAATTCCTTGAAAAACAAACTACCAAAACTCACTAAAGAGTATTTACTACCTGGAATATCTCTTTATTTACTAAAGAAATTGAATTTATAGTTTAAAATTTTCCCACGAAGAAAACTCCTGGCCCAGCTGATTTCACTGGTGAATTCTACCAAACATTTAAGAAATAAATAATTCTAGACAAACTCTTTCAAAAAAGAGGAGACAATACTTCCCAACTCATTCTGAGAGGCCAGCATTACCCTTAAACCACAGCCTGACAGATATCACAGGAAAATAAACTTCAGACCAATATCGCTCATGAACTTAGATGCAAAAATTCTAAACATAATTTTATCAAATCAAATCCAACAATATATAAAAATGGCATACATCATGAGATTTATCCTAGAAATACAAGTTGGTTTAACATTCAAAAATCAATCAGTATAATTCACATAGTAATAAATTTAAAAAAGAAAAAGGATACAATTATCTCAACTGACTCAGAAAAGGCATTTGACAAAATTCAACATCCATTCTCATAAAAACTCTCAGAAAAGTAAGAATGGAGGGAACTTCCTCAACCTCATAAAGGATATCTACTAAAAGCCTACAGCCAACATCATACTTGATTTTAAAAAAACAAAACAAAAATAAAACTGTTACCTTTCCCCCTAAGATCAGGAACAAGGCAAGGATATCCACACTCATCACTTCTATTATATTGGAGGGTACTTTGAAAAAGAGGAACAATGTTGGAGACCTATTGTAAAGCTACAGTAATCCAGATAGTGTTGTACTGGTGTCAAATGAGACAAAGAGATCAATGGAACAAAATAAAGAGTTAAGAAAAAGACCACATGTATATATACGGACAACCAAGTTTTGTCAATGGTGCAAGGCAGTGCAGTAGACAGAGGATAGTCCTATCAGCAAATGGTGCTGGAACAGTTGGATGTCCATTGCAAAAACATGAACCTTGATCCACAACTTGCATTTCAATTCAAAATGGATCATAGATTTAAATGTAAAAGCTAAAGCAATAAACTTCTGGATGAAAAGAAAGGATTTTCTGGGAGAAAATCTTTGTGGCGTTAGGTTAGGGAGTGAGAGATTACAAACTTTGGGGCATGATGGATATGTTCATTTTCTTGATTTTGGTGATAGTTTCACAGTGTATATGACAGGAAAATCACAACTCATGAAGGGAGCCCTCTAGGGAGAAGGATGAGCGAGTTCATTGTGCTTCTAAACTTGGGTCTTTTTTTTTTTTTTTTTAAATATTTATTTATTTATTTATTTATTTAATTTTGGCTGTGCCAGGTGTTAGTTGCGGTACTCGGGATCTTCATTGTGGCGTGAGGACTTCTTCATTGCAGCAGGCATGCCAGATCTAGTTCCCTGACAACGGATTGAACTCGGGCCCCCTGCATTGGGAGCACAGAGTCTTACTCACTGGACCACTAGGGAAGTCCCTAAACTTGGGTCTTTGGGGGCCCCAGCTGGTCTCCCCATTTCCCACCTCCACCCTCAAGTTCCTGCCCGGGTGACTAGAGGTCGGGCCTCCCAGAGAGCAGGGTTCAAGGCAACCACCCTATGTCTCCCTGCCACATACAAAAGAAGCCCCCATCGATCCTGTGCATTCATAGAAGAGCTAGTGCTTGTGGGAAAGATGCTCAGGGCAAAGACCTGGGCTGCTCCACCTTGCCCACTCACATGCATTCAGCACTTTATACCAACGGTACCAGTAATAATAATAGCAGTAACAATAATTATTGCAGGATAATTATGTTGTTAATGCCAGTTACCGTTTAATGCTCACTTACTCTGAACAAAGCCCTTCCGTAGGCATTTTAGGGCATTGTCTCAATGGATACTCATTACAGATCTCTAGGAAGGGTGCTCTTATTATCCCTATGGAATAGATGGGAAAACAAGTCCTGGAGAGGTTAGCTTTCCGAAGCCCACATAGCTAGGATGAGCTCACGTGGAAAATGCACCCAGACACCTGACCAGAGGCTACACTTTTGTCACTCATCTCAGGCCAGATACAGAGCAAGGGTGAGCAAAGGGCAGCTTCAAAAGGCTACCCAGGGTTGCCAACATCCCAGTCAGGGGCAAAATAGCCACAGCAACTACAAAAGGCAAGTGACCTATTCCAAATCCATTTGACACTAAAACACTGTTATCTGGGGCTTTTGTGCTTTTCCTATAACTTCTACCCTCATCACTGAAATTCAGGACTTCACATCCTGGGGAGGGATTTCCCAGGATACGGAGCTTTCATGCTAAAACTGGGACAGTCCCAGACAAACCTAGATGGTTGGTAACCGTAAATTTGTCACCTCATCCTGGACAGAGCTGCAAGGCCAGACACAGTGGTAGCCAGGTTAAGTCCAGGATGGTCCCCATGTCCAAGTGGTCACCAAGGGGGTGACATGAGCCTCAACATGCCCCAGCTTGGGTTATTTAATATCAGCTCCCTCAGAGCCTTAACTGAATTCCTCTGACCCTTTCCTGCAATGGCATGGGAGCTAGATCCCAGCTTGTTCGCAGCAATTTATAATTAATTTATGCCGCCTGAAAGTCCCACTGGGTCAGTTTCATTCTTCACCCAGGTAACGAAAGGATTGATCTTAAGGACACCTTTGATCAGTAAAAGCATGATTAAGACTTCGTCCCTATTCCCCTTCTCTAGGAATGAGCAACGAGCTTTCCCTCCGCAGAACGCCTTCATTTCTCCCAGCAAATGCGCTTGCTGCAATCTTGTGTTTAGTCTCTGTCTTCAGAAATCATTGTGTCCCTGCTCTGGATTTCATTCATAAGATCATTTATTTCACATATGGCAGGTTTTGGTATTGACTCACTCATTTATCAAGGGGCCATATGGTGCACACGGAGCAAAGCAACGATGCATCAGGCCAAAACCCAGCGGAAGCAGGGGAGGAGCCGGCACAGTCCAGTAGCTGACATTTAAGCATATACTTTTTTAAAATTTATTTATTTATTTGTGGCTGTGTTGGGTCTTCGTTTCTGTGCGAGGGCTTTCTCTAGTTGCAGCGAGTGGGGGCCACTCTTCATCGTGGTGCGCGGGTCTCTCACTATCACGGCCTCTCTTGTTGCGCAGCACAAGCTCCAGACGCGCAGGCTCAGTAGTTGTGGCTCTCGGGCCCAGTTGCTCCGCAGCATGTGGGATCTTCCCAGACCAGGGCTCGAACCCGTGTCCCCTACATTGGCAGGCAGATTCTTAACCACTGCGCCACCAGGGAAGCCCCCACTAGCTGACACTTAATTGACGGTCTACTCTATGCTATCAGCCAGGCCCTGGGCCTGGCTGTTCAGAGATGAGCAAGAAGCACAGATAGTATTTTAAAGCAGAGTTTCTCAACCTCAGCACTACTGATCTTCAGAGCTGGATAGTGGGCCTGTCGTGTGCATTGTAGGATATACAGCAGTATTTCTGATCTCTACCCACTAGAAGCTAGTAGAACTGTCCCCCACTCCCAATGTGACAACCAAACAGATCTCCAGATATTCCAAATGTCCCTTGGGGGCAGAGTTGCTCCAGGTTGAAAATCTTAAGGTGCTTGTAATCTAGAAGAGCAACTAAAATAACTACACAAATCTTTATGATGAAGGACACCATGGGAGGAGTAGAACGGTTGTAAACTCCAGTGCGCTTGAAGGCCAGCGATGGGAATGCCAGGAAGGCAGTGGGGACGGGTCCAACTGGAGAGGACAACCCCGCTCAGCTCCAGCCAAGTGTCACCAGATACTCTGATATTTCTAGTGAATTCTGAAATCTGGGCATCTATGTGAAATTTCCCAATCTCTTGATGTTCTCAACCAGTTTAAAAATAGTTTTAAAACAATGTAAACCCCAAAAATAAATAAATAACTGAAAAGATCGAGGACCTTATTCAGCCAGATGCCCCTTGTGTGTAGAAAACTGGGCAGCATCTGAGTCCTGGCACGACCTCCGGCTCACTTCCGCCTCTGGGCATTGGAGTCTGTTTCTAGACATTGGGGAGTAGTCCATACTTTAACAGCGGTTCTTGACCCCGATGCCCATTCAAATCACCTAGAGATATTTAAAAGCCTATCAATGCACTGACCTCACACCCGCCCAATTAAACTGGAATCAGGGAGTAGGGTACAGGTGTCCATGTTTGTAAAAATCTCCCCAGGTGATTCTAACATTCATTGGTGTAGAAGAAAATCAACATGTATGAAGGCCCACCTCTTGGCTGTATGTTGATTAAGATCGGGGACTCCAGACTCAGACCACCTGCATTCAAATCCTGCTCCAAACTGGGCAACTATCAGATCTGAGAGAAACTTAATCCAGGCCTCAGGGTCTCTATCTGTTAAATGGGGATAATAACACTACGTACTTTATCATGCTGGTGTGAAAAATCAGGATCTCTAGAGGTAGGGCCCGGGCATTAGTGTTTTTTATTTTTCCAGATGTTTCTAAACAGCAATCAGCGTTGCTATAGTGAAGCAGTAATTAGGTTCCTGCCAGCTCTAACGCTCTGTGAATTTCCCTTTGTGTGAAGAGGAAATGAGTACTAGACACCCACTAAGTCTGGAACTGAGATGCCCCATTGGGATCCCCCAAGAAGGATTGGAGATAAAGAGCCAGATGCTGACTGTTCACAACATAAACTCCAAAGGGACACAACCTAACCTCCTACACACACAATCATTACCTGCCAGGAATAGAAGTACCTTGAGCATTATTCTAAGAGGATTCGGCTTATGAGGGCTACCTCTGCTACCATGAAGGGTCTTCCACCAAAAAACTCCAAGAGCCCTAATATCCAAACACTGAGGATCTCGAAGCATCTGATCCAGTGTCATATCAGTAATATTTCCATTATTCACCTCAACTCATAACAAGATGGCTAACTAGGGGCCTTCCATGTGGGACACACACATTCATCATTTGATTAGGAAAGATTACTTATATTTAGATAAAACATATATCCCCTAACAGGGCTGGACAGTTATAAATAACTTGGGAAACTCTAGCCGACGCCCAAAACATCATGATTTAGGTTGAAAGAAAAAGCCTTTCTGATCACTGTCCTTTTGTGTTTCCCAGCACATTTTTCATGTTTACTTGCTATCACCCCAGATACGAGATCCCTTTGGTTGCATCCCATTTCCTCCCAAGCTAAGGTGGGAGGAAGAACTGTCACAATCAAATGGACAGGGTCAAGGCTCTGGGGAGAAGAAGCTGGGGTCTGGAGCCCCTGCCCTGCAATCAGTTAATCAGCTCACCTCCAATTTATGTCGGGCAGCTACTGGGGGACCCACAGAAATGGCTTCAAGTTAGACCTCTACTCAAGCTGTTGGATGAAAGAAGGACTTGAAGGAAGCCAAGCCTCTCCTTCCAAACTGAAACAGAGACCATTCTGTAGGGTTTCCTCCTTCCCTGGCCATTGAAGCAGCTCAGCTGGATGCTGATACAAAAGAAAAAACACAACCAGTGACTGTAGCTGGAAAATTTTGAGCAGAAAAAGAAGCAAAGTAGTAGTGGATTAGAACCTAAGTATAAAATAATTACCCATGAGTCCAGAAGATGCTTCTACTTCTAGGAAGATGAAATAGACATACTTTTCCCTATTTTTTCCACTATGTATAACTAAAAGCCCTAAACATTATATATAAAACACACATAAGTAGACTGAAGGGAAGAAGGTAGACCAGCTAGGGACCTTGGTGTCCAAGAAGTGACATTGTGAGTTCCCTGAGTTTTCTCTTTGCTTCATATATCCCCCCACATAGAATGGAAGAAGCCAACAACCCAGAAGGCCAATACACAAGGACCAAAAAAAAAAAAAGCCCTAACAAAAGCCTGCTCTCTCTAGCCAAAGGGCCAGGAAAGAGAACTTCTAGCCAATAACCACTCCACTCCAGTCAAACACCACAGGTAAAACTGTGGTTCCATCTCTACCCATCCAGAAAGGGCCAAGTGAGAAGCTTAGATTTCCACCCTCTCAAGGATGTAACAGGTGCCCCAACACCCCTACCCAGATGGTATCAGAGAAGATCAAGTAGGGAGCCAGGGCTTTTATCCCACCCCTGCACAGTGGCAATGAGCCCCCACCTCTGCAGTATCAGTGAAGACCACAAGGGGAGCCAGAACTCCTAACCAGCAGGAACCAGGTGCCCCCCCACATCAGATGTCAACAAATGCCAAGTAGGAAGCCTGGACTTCCACCTCCACCTGGCAGCAGCAAGGCAGCACTACAACGTCCCCTACTGAAATGGTGTCAGAGAAATCCAGCTAAAACAAAAGGATTAAATAAGATACAGAGTCTTATAACATAATATGAAAATGCCTGGGTTTCTGTCAAAAATCACTCATCGGGCTTCCCTGGTGGCGCAGTGGTTGAGAGTCTGCCTGCTGATGCAGGGGATACGGGTTCGTGCCCCGGTCCGGGAAGATCCCACATGCCGTGGAGCGGCTGGGCCCGTGAGCCATGGCCGCTGGGCCTGTGCGTCCGGAGCCCGTGCTCCGCAAGGGGAGAGGCCACAGTAGTGAGAGGCCCACGTAACAAAAAAAAAAAAAAAAAATCACTCATCATATGAAGACCCATGATGAGTTCAAACTAAGTGAAAAAAGACAATCAATAGATGCCAACACCAAGAGGACAGGAATGTTAGAATTATGTGACAAAGACTGAAAAGCAGCCATGATAAAAATGCTTCAACAAGCAATTACAAATGCATCCGAAGCAAATGAAAAGATAGAAAACTTCAGTGAAGAAATAGAACATATAAAGTAGAACCAGAAAGTGTGGAGCTGAAAAACACAATAACGGAAATAAAAGTTCAGTCAGTGGGCTCAATAGCCAAATGGGAAACAGAACAAAGAATTGGTGAACTGGATGACAAAACAATAATAATTACCCAATCTGAACTAAAGAAAGAAAATAGACAAAAAAAAAAAAAAAAAGAGGAACAGAGCCTCAGGGACCTATGGTACTATAATAAAAGATCTAACATTCATGTCATCAGTGTCCTAGAGGAAAGGAGAAATAGATTGGGATTGAAAAGGTACTCAAAGGAATAATGACTGAAAATTTCCCAAATTTAGCATGAGATGTAAACCTACCAAACTTGAGAAGATGAGTAAATCCCAAACAGGATAAACCCAAAGAAATCCACATAAAGGCACATCATAACAAAAATTCTAAAAATTAAAGATAAAGAAAACATGTTAAAAGCAGCCAGAGAGGGGCTTACCTGGTGGCGCAGTGGTTGAGAGTCCGCCTGCTGATGCAGGGGACACGGGTTCGTGCCCCAGTCCAGGAAGATCCCACATGCCGCGGAGCAGCTGGGCCCGTGAGCCATGACTGCTGAGCCTGTGCGTCTGGAGCCTGTGCTCCGCAACGGCAGAGGCCACAACAGTGAGAGGACCGCATACTGCAAAAAAAAAAAAAAAAAAAAAAAAAGGTAAATAAAAAAAGAAAACCCAGAAACACACCCACACAAATATGTCCAACTGATTTTTGACAAAGCTTCAAAAGCATTTTGATGAAGGGAAGATAGCCTTTTATTATTTTTTTTAAGGTAGACTTTTAAACAATGCTAGGACAATTGTACACCTGTAGGCCAAAAAAAAAAGTGTTAAGTCTCATACCTTATATTGATATAAAAATTAACTCAAAATGGATCATGGACTTAAGTATAAAACATAAAATTATAAAACTTTTAGGGAAAAACATAGGAAAAAATCTTCGGGATCTAGGGCTAGGCAAACCACTCTTAGATTTTACACCAAAAACATGTTCCATAAAAGAAAAAATTGACAAATTTGAGTTCATCAAAATTAAAAACTTTTGTTCCATAAAAGACCCTGTTAAGAAGATAAAAACACAAGGTACATAGAGGAAATATTTGTAAAATACATATCCAACAAAGGACTAGTATTGAGAATACATAAAGAACCAAGGGTAAAAAAGATAATCTAATTTTTAAATGGGCAAAAGGCACAAACAGACATTTCATCAAAGAGAGTATACAATGGCAAACAAGCACATGAAAAGATGTCAACATCATTAGTCAAAATGGAATTAAAACAACAATGAGGCATCACTACAAACCTATCAAATGACTAACAAAAAATAATACCATCACCAAATGCTGGCAAGGATGCAGAGATACTAGATCACTTATATATGTTGCTGGTGGGAATGTACAATGGTAGAGTCACTCCAGAAAACATATTACAGTTTCTTTAAAAACTAAACATGCAACTACCATATGACTGAACAATTGTACTACTGGGCATTTACCCCAGAGAAATGAAGGCTTATGTCAACACTTACACCTGTACATGAGTGTTTACAGCAGCTCTATTCATAATTGCCAAAAGTGGAAACAACCCAGATGTCCTCTGATGGATGTATGGTTAAACAAACTATGGTACGTAGTATGGAATATTACTTAATAAAATGGAACAGGGACTTCCCTGGTGGTCCAGTAGTTAAAAATCCATCTTTGAATGCAGGGGACATGTCTTCAATCCCTGGTCAGGGAACTAAGATCCCACATGCTGCGGGGCAACTAAGCCTACATGCTCTGGAGCCCACGCAACCCAACTAGAGAGAAGCCCATGCTCCATAAAGAAGAGCCCGCACGCCACAACGAAAGATCCTGCATGTCACAACGAAGATCCCATGTGCTGCAACTAAGACCCGATGCAGCCAAATTAATTAATTAATTAATTAATTAATTTTTAAAAAAGATTTTAAAAGATGAAACAAACTATTAATATAAACAACATGAATGAATGACTCTTCAGAGAATTATTCCGAGTGAAAAAAAAAGAAATCCAGTTCTAAAAGGTTACATACTATAATGGTTCCATTTATATAACATTCTTAAAATGACAAAAATATAAAAATGTAGAACAGGTTAACGGTTTCTTGGGGTCCAGCAATGGATGGGGTTAGGAGGGAAGTGGATGTAACTACAAAAGGGCAAGAAAGAGGGATCCTTATGGTGACAGAAATATTCAGTATCTTGCCCATATAAATGTTAATATTCTGGTGGTGACACTGTACTATAGTTTTGCAAGATGTTACCATTGGGGGAAACTATATAAAGCATAGAAGAGATCACTCTGTATTAATTCTTAAAACTGCATGTGAATCTACATTCATCTCAAAATTAAATTTTTTATATACCTTTATTGGAGTATAATTGCTTTATAGTGTTGTGTTAGTTTCTGCTGTACAGCAAAGTGAATCAGCTATATGCATATATATATCCCCATATCCCCTCCTTTTTTTTTCAGTATGTGGGCCTCTCACTGTTGTGGCCTCTCCCGTTGCGGAGCACAGGCTCCGGACACACAGACTCAGCGGCCATGGCTCATGGGCCCAGCCGCTCCGCGGCATGTGGGATCTTCCCGGACCGGAGCACGATCCCGTGTCCCCTGCATCGGCAGGCAGACTTTCAACCACTGCGCCACCAGGGAAGCCCTCCCCTCCTTCTTGACCCTCCCTCCTACCCTCCCTATCCCACCCCTCTAGGCGGTCACAAAGCACCGAGATGATCTCCCTGTGCTATGCAGCAGCTTCCCACTAGCTACCTATTTTACATTTGGTAGTGTGTACATGTCAGTGCTACTCTCTCACTTTGTCCCAGCTTCCCCTTTGTCCCCTGGGTCCTCAAGTCTGCTCTGTACGTCTGCGTCTTTATTCCTGTCCTGCCACTAGGTTCATCAGAGCCATTTTTCTAGATTCCATATATACGTGTTAGCATACGGTATGTTTTTCTTTTTCTGACTTATTTCACTCTGTATGATAGACTCTAGATACATCCACCTCACTACAAATAACACAGTTTCATTCCTTTTTATGGCTAATATTCCATTGTATATATGTGCCACATTTTCTTCATCCATTCGTCTGTCAGTGGACACTTAGGTTGCTTCCATGTCCTGGCCATTGTAAACAGTGCTGCAGTGAACATTATGGTACATGACTCTTTTTGAATTATGGTTTTCTCAGGGTATATGCCCAGTAGTGGGATTGCTGGGTCATACGATAATTCTAGTTTTAGTTTTTAAAGGAATCTCCATACTGTTCTCCATAGTAGCTGTCAAAATTAAATTTTTAATTAAAATTTTAAAAACCACAGGAGGTCTTTGAACTTTCCAAACAGGTTCAGAAAATAGTAATCTTTGTTTGATGTTGTCCTTGTGCAGATAACAGATGAAAATCAGGAGTTGGCTCCACTAAGGGATATCAATACTGTCATCCTGATGCACAATGAAAGAAAAGGGCAATTTCTGCACAGTCTGCTTCAAAACATTGGAACAGATTTTAATAATTCTGGAATGAATGAGAACATTTGACAGAGGCATTGTTTTAGTTTTTAAATTTTCCTCCAAGGCACAAAGCAGCTCAACAATTTCCAGAGCATATTGCTTCACCAAGGTTTTTTATCCAATGATGCAGCAAGCAGGATGACTCAAGGCTATACTCTGTGTTAGGGGAAATCCAATTTTGGTAAAGTTCCAACTTTTTCCAGTTTAGCCTTTTATACTCAGACAATAGAGGCCATGTAATGTATTCTCAGGACATAAGGGACCACTTCAGCTTTGTTGGCTCCATAATTCTGTAGGTAAGAATCTTGCCACAGGAACTACCCTGGTGGTCCAGTGGTTAAGAATTCACCTTCCAACGTAGGAGACGCAGGTTCGATCCCTGGTCGGGGAACTAAGATCCCACATGCCGCAGGGCAACTAAGCCCTCGCACCGCAACTACTGAGCCCACGTGCTCTGGAGCCCGTGTACCACAACTAGAGAGAGAAAACCCACGCGCCACAACTAGAAAGAAGGCTGCGTGCCACAGCAAAAGATCCCGCATGACTCAACGAAGATCCCGCATGCTGCAACAAAGACCCGTTGCAGCCAAATAAATAAATAAATAAATATTTTTAAAAAATAAGATAAAGTGGTTGCATCATTTTAAAAAAAAATCTTGCCACAGGAGATGCATTCTGACTTTTGTGCTTCATCATGTTGAATGAAACAAGTAAACCATAAGGATACATAAACGTTGTTACACACTCTTTTTGTGTGCTTTCCCAGCTGGTATCAAGGTATAAATATACAGATATTCATAATCACAGTGACACCTCACATTCTCAATTCATATCAAAGAAAACTATTTTGGATATTATAACATGTGAATGACAATTAAAAAATACCAAATTTACATCAGTTTACATGCTACCTTTTACTTATTTAGTATGAAAGAATGTTTTAATAAAAGTATAATTTGTGGGAATTCTCTGATGGTCCAGGGCTTAGGACTCCAAGCATCCACTGCCAGGGGCCCAGGGTTCAATCCCTGGTTGGAGAACTAAGATCCCACAAGCTGCACGACGTGGCCAAAAAAATATCATATCTGAAAATTAACTCAAAATGGATCAAAGACTTAAACATAAAAGCTAAAACTAAAACTCTTAGATGAAAATATAGGCATAAGTTTTCATCACCTTGGACTAGGCAACAGTTTCTTAAGTATGACACCAAAAGCACAAGCAACAAAAGGGAAAAAAAGATAAATTATACTTCATCAAAGTAAAAAATGTTGTGCTTCAAAGCATAAATCAAGAAAATGAAAAGACAATCCACAGAATGGGAAAAATATTTGAAGATCATATATATGATAAGGGACTTGTATCTAGAATATATAAAGAGCTTATACAACTCAATAATAAAGTGACAATTGGGACTTCCCTGGCGGTCCAGTGGTTAAGACTCCACACTTCCAGTGCAGGGAGCACAGGTTAGATCCCTGGTAGGGGAACTAAGATCCCACATGCCATGCGATGTGGTCAAAAAAATTTAAAAAAATTTTTAAATGACAATTGACCCAATTATCAACCTGGGCAAAGGATCAGAATAGACATTTCTCCAAAGATATACAAACGGTCAATAAGCACATTAAGATGCTCAACATCATTAGCCATCAGGGAAATGCAAATCAAAACCACAGTGAGAACCACTTCACATCCACTTCTCAGCAATTCCACTCCTAGTTATGCACTGAAGAGAAATTAAAAACCTACACCTATGCAAAAACTTGTACATGAGTGCTTATAGCAGCATTATTCACAAGGACCAAAAAATAACAATACTACCAATATCCATCAACTGGTGAATTGATAAATAAAATGTGGTATAGCCATACGATGGAATACAATTGGCAATAAAGAGAAATGAAGTACTGATACAAGCTACAATACGGATGAAACTTGAAAACATGCTAAGTGAAAGAAGCTTGTCACAAAAGACCACATATTTTATGATTCCATTAATATGAAATGTCCAGAATAAGCAAATCTATGGAGACAGAAAGTAGACTAGTGGTTGCCTAAAGTTAGGGGGATTAGGAGGAAGTGGAGAGAGACTGCTAACGGTTACGGGATCTCTTTTTGCACTGACAAAATATTCTAACGTTGATTGTGGCTATGGTTGCCTCAACTGTCTTTGGTTGTCTCATGTCCAGGTTTATTTGACAGCAGCTGCTGCCCTGGATGGGGAAGTGATTCCATGTCTGCCCTGATTCCAACAACTCTGGGTATACTAAAAGAAACATTGAATTGTATACTTGAAATGGGTTAATTGTGTGGTGCATGTCAATAAAGCTGTTATAAAAATATATATGTATAATTTGCGCAAAAGGAAGCCATGAAGCCACACTGATATAAAAAAATGAATGAATACATAAACAAATGTGTATTGGGGAAGAATAGACAAATCTTCCATGCAAAAGAATTCTAAATAACTATGTAAATACTTTGCTTTCAGGGAGGTGGAGCATAACTCCCCAGTCCGTAAGCACGGGCTGCACATAGTAACTTTCATCCAAAGGGCACAGTAATAAAAGGAGGAACAAGTCACTTTACAGGGAAGAAACCTGACAAACACTACCTAGGCCAGTTGATCAAGGTCAACACCCACAGTGTTACCATGCTGAGAGCATACACCCTTGATACGATGAGAATGGCAATTTACCTCCGTGGTCCTCCTACCAAAAGCCAAAGGAGAGGAGATCAGCTCGGTGCTTTTGTGACCACCTAGAGGGGTGGGATAGGGAGGGTGGGAGGGAGACGCAAGAGGGAGGAGATATGGGGGTATATGTGTATGTATAGCTGATTCACTTTGTTATAAAGCAGAAACTAACACACCATTGTAAAGCAGTTTTATTCCAATAAAGATGTTAAAAAAAAAAAAAAGCCAAGGGAGGTGAGGGTGGAACCGACAAATCCCAACTGAGGGACATTCTGCAAAATATCTGACCAGTACTCTTCAAAGCTGTCAAAGTCATCAAAAACAAGGGAAGTGTGAGAAACTATCACAGTGTGGAGAAGCTTAAGGAGATATGGTAACTAATATAACGCAGCATCCTATATGGGATTCTGGAACAGAAAAAGCACACTTGGTAAAAACTTAGGAAATCTGAATAAAGTATGGACTTTACTTAGTGATAATGTGTCAATAACTGTCCATGCATTGTGACAAATGTACCGTGCTAATGTAAGATGTTAATAATAGGGGAAACTGGGTGTGGGTATATGGGTACTCTCTATACTATCTTTGCAATTTTGCTATTAATATTACACTGCTCTAAAATAAAAAGGTCTTTTTAATTTTTTCTTTTTTGAAAAGGAAAGGCAGAGAGCTCTCCTCTTCAGGCTTGCAGAAGGCAAAGCTTCAGCTTTCTTTGGTTGTCTCATATCCAGGTTTATTTGACAGCAGATGTTGCTGCCCTGGTTGGGGAACTGACCCTGTGTCTGTTACGGCCCTGAAGATCGGCCTCAAGTCCATCTCCTAAAGAGTTGGTGACAACATCACCAAGGCAACTGGTTATGGAAGGAGCTAAGCACATCAGTGAAACTGACCCTTCAGAATGAACAGGCTGGACTGCAGTGGTCATCTTGCTCTCAAAGAACCAGCTAGGGACACAGAGAAACAGAAAGACATTGAGAAGGGTGGAAATGACAGTATTGATGAGATGGTCTGCCTCATCCAACACATGAGGCACAGGGCTGTGGCCAAAGGTCTCTCTGGAACATTAATGAAATCCTGGAGGCTGCCCATCTGTGAGCTACAGTGTCCATGACCCCCATCCTTTCTACAGCACGAAGACGTCAGCTGTGTGACAGGATGACAGTTAGGTAACAGGGCACAGAGGAGGATGTTCCCACAGTCAGTTGACCACCACCCTCACGAAAGTCAGGCCAACATGATTTTTTAAAACTTATATTTCTTCTCAATCCTGGAGGAAGTGAGGTGAATCAGCTTTCAAGAAAGCAATTTGGCATTGTATATCAAGAAACTTTCAAAGGTCAGCCCATGTGAACCAGTAATTTCACTTCTAGGAATCAACCCTGAGGAAATAATCCACAATGAGGTCAAAACCCAGGAAATGTTCTTTACTGTTAATAATGAAAAATTGCTAACAATTTCAATAACCATTAGAGGAATGACTAAGTAAATCATGGTACATATAATTATAGCCATATGATTGTTATTGTTAAAAATACTTGTGAAGGGTTTTCAATGACATGCAAAAATATGGTGAAAAAGCAGGATATAATATCAAATTTAAGATATGACCTCAAAATTGGGCAGGAGGGGGAGGGAACATTTATATACAGTGTTAATAATAGTTATCTCTAGGAAGCATGATTAGTGGTCATAGTTAGCTCTTTTTTTTGAAAATGGCCAACATTTTTCAGATTTTCATCAGTGAACATGTATGAACATTTTAATAAAAAATAAATAAAACACCCATCAAAAAATGGGTGAAAGATCTAAATAGACATTTCTCCAAAAAAGACATACAGATGGCCAAGAGCACATGAAAAGCTGCTCAACATCACTAATTATTAGAGAAATGCAAATCAAAACTACAATGAGTTATCACCTCACACCAGTTAGAATGGGCATCATCAGAAAATCTACAAACAGTAAATGCTGGAGAGGGTATGGAGAAAAGGGAACCCTCCCACACTGTTGGTGGGAATGTAAATTGATACAGCCACTATGGAGAACAGTATGGAGATTCCTTAAAAAACTAAAAATAGAGCCACCATATGATCCAGCAATCCCACTCATGGGCATATATCTGGAGGAAACCATAATTCGAAAAGATACATGCACCCCAGTGTTCACTGCAGCACTATTTACAATAGCCAGGACATGGAAGCAACCTAAATGCCCATCGACAGATGACTCGATAAAGAAGATGTGGTACATATATACAATGGAATATTACTCAGCCATAAAACGGAACGAAATTGGGTCATTTGTAGAGACATGGATGAATCTAGAGACTGTCATACAGAGTGAAGTAAGTCAGAAAGAGAAAAACAAATATCGTATATTAATGCATATATGTGGAACCTAGAAAAGTACAGATGAACCATTTTGCAGGGCAGAAATTGAGACACAGATGTAGAGAACAAACATATGGACACCAAGGGGGGAAAGCAGCAGGGCGGTGGGGCTGGTGGTGTGATGAATTGGGAGACTGGGATTGACATGTACACACCAATGTGTATAAAATTGATGACTAATAAGGACCTGATGTATAAAAAAATAAATAAAATTTTTTTAAAAAGAGTCATGTACCACAATGTTAATTGCAGCTCTATTTACAATAGCCAGGACATGGAAGCAACCTAAATGACCATCAACAGAGGAATGGATAAAAAAGATGTGGTGCATATATACAATGGAATATTACTCAGCCATAAAAAAAGAATGAAATAATGCCATTTGCAGCGACATGGATGGACCTAGAGATTGTCATACTATGTGAAGTAAGTAAGACAGAGAAAGACAAATATCATATGATATTGCTTATATGTGGAATCTAAAAAAATGGTACAAATGAACCTATTTACAAGACAGAAATTGAGTCAGATGTAGAAATCAAACTTATGCTTATGAAGTGGGAAAAGGGGGAGGGATATATTGGGATTGGGATTGACATATACACACTACTATATATAAAATAGATAACTAATAAGAACCTACTGGGGACTTCTCTGGTGGTGCAGTGGTTAAGACTCCACACTCCCAATGCAGGTGGCCCGGGTTCAATCCCTGGTTGGGGAACTAGATGCCACATGCATGCCGCAACTAAGAGTTTGCATGCCACAACTAAGGAGCCCACATGCTGCAACTAAGACACCACACAACCAAATAAATAAATAAATAAATATTTAATAAATAAATAATTAAAAAGTGCTTTCTAAAAAAAAAAAGAACCTACTGTACAGCACAGGGAACTCTATTCAATACTCTGTAATGACCTATATGGGAACAGAATCTAAAAAAGAGTGGATATGTGTATATGTATAACTGACTCACTTTGCTGCACAGCAGAAACTAACACAACGTTGTAAATCAACTATACTCTGATAAAAAAATTAATTTAAAAAAATAATAAAATAGGGACTTCCCTGGTGGTCCAGTGGTTAAGACTCTGCACTCGCAATGCAGGGAGCCCAGGTTTGAGCCCTGGTCAGAGAACTAGATCCTGCATGTCGCAACTAAGAGTCTGCATGCCACAACTAAAGATCCCGCCTGCTGCAATGAAGACCCGGGACAGCCAAATAAGTAAATAAGTAAATTTTTTTTTTTTTTTTTTTTGCGGTACGCAGTCCTCACACAGTTGTGGGCTCTCCCGTTGCAGAGCACAGGGTCCGGACGCGCAGGCTCAGCGGCCATGGCTCACGGGCCCAGCTGCTTCACGGCATGTGGGATCTTCCCGGACCGGGGCACGAACCCGTGTCCCCTGCATCGGCAGGCGGACTCTCAACCACTGCACCACCAGGGAAGCCCTAAGTAAATATTTAAAAAGAAAAATAGTCTACCTGTGACTATTTACGTTTTTTAAAAGTAAATAAAATAAAACAAACAAAAAGAATGTCTTTGCCAAAGTTAAGGATGTTGTAGCAGACTGCTAGTTGCCTCCCAGTATCCTCCCAGTATCCTCCCAGTATCCCCCCTTTTTTTTTTTTTTTTAGAGAGCCCTGATTTTCAGGTGGACACAAGGGCACCCAGGTCAAAGACTCATTTCCTTGTCTCCCTTGCAGCTAGGAGAGTCATGTGACTGAACCGTCAAGAGATATGAGCAGAGGAGTTGTAAATAATGAGTTAGGACTTCCCTGGTGGCGCAGCAGTTAAGAATCCACCTGCCAATGCAGGGGACATGGGTTCGATCCCTGGTCTGGGAAGATCCCACATGCTGCAGAGCGGCTAAGCCCATGCGCCACAACTACTGAGCCTGCTCTCTAGAGCCTGCAAGCCTCAGCTACTGAGCCCACGCACTGCAACTACTGAAGCCCGCATGCCTAGAGCCCGTGCTCCATGACGAGAGAAGCCACCACAATGAGAAGCCCATGCACTGCAACAAAGAGTAGCCCCCACTCGCCACAACTAGAGAAAGCCCGTGTGCAACACGAAGACCCAACGCAGCCAAAATATATATATATAAATTAATTAATTAAAAAAAGAAAGCTTATTTTTTTAAAAAAAGAATGACTTAGAGGTAGAATCTAGGGCTTAAATTGTAAGGCTGATGAGTTTTGCCTGCATCCTCGAGTCTTGGTGGGAAGGGGGTTACTGGGCAGAGTCAGCTGGTGGGGTTTGGTGGCAGAGAAATAAGGAGCCTAAAGGTGATAGCTTCAGAAACAGGCAACCTCTGACCCCAGGCCCCAGGAAGCCCTATCTGTGTCCCAGCACTTGAGCTGGAAGCTCCTCTGAAAATGAGATTTGTCCCTGGAGGACCTGGAAGCTGAGACAGATGGGAGCCCACGTGGTGCAGCTGGACCCTTGTCCTGGCTTTCCCCAATCCTTCCTATTCGGTCAGTCTGTAGGCAGCCTACAGGAATCTCTCACCAGTTGCCTTAAAGGTGACATCGTTCAGGCAGGCTCAATGCCCAGTGTCTTTCCTTCCATAGCCCTTTGATCAGCCTTTCATTTAATAACCGAAATCACAGGGCTGTGCAGCCAGCCAGTTCTATCAAGGATTGGAGCCCTCCTGAAACCTACAAGAATATCTAGCATTTGGTGGGGAGACAGTATTCATCAGAAATCGTGGTATGTCTTCCCAGTGCTGTGCTCCATGCAGCGCTAGTTCCAAAAAAAGGTATGGGGGAAGGTGGTTTTTCTCTGCCCAAATATATTTGGGAAATACTCCATGTTCTATCCTAATTTAGGAAATTCATACTCCATATTAACAGATTAAAGCCTCTGAAAATTCCTGCAGTAAAGAAAACTCTTATACTTGATGATTTTCCCAAATTGTTTAACCAGGAATGCATTTTTTTTCACAGAACACCTATTAACTTTTTTAGAACACACACAATTGGAAATGCTATCCTAGATGCTGGAAAAATATCTAACTTTGCTCCCTAATTATGTAAACTTTGCATCTGTTGGGATAACCACTGAGGTTTGTCATTATTACTGCTTCTGGAATGACTACTTACTGATCTTGGAGTGAATTCCCTTTTGACTGAAAAAAATGCATAGTTTATTGCATTGCAGGGCCAAGGAAAATCTTTCTTGGAACATTCTATCACCTTCTTTTCTGATTTCATCAGTGTGTTTTGGACACTATTATTTGCATCTGAACCATTTATCCTGTTTTAGCTGTAAGTGATTCAAAGTTCAGACAACTAGTTCATGCATCATTTATTCACCAGACACTTATTAAGCCTCTACTACATGCCAGGACTCTGCTGGGCACTTTACACACAGTATTTCAAGTTCTAACAACATTGAAGGGAACTGTTATTATACCCATTTCACAGGTGTGAAACTGAGGCTAGCTAAGACTGAGTTACTTTCCCAAGACCACACAGGGATCAGAGCAGGAGCTGCATGGCTTGCCTGGTCCGGGAGCCTACACCCTCCCTCCGTGTCGTATGTCCCAGGGCTCTCAATTATCACCTGACCTGCATTTTTGACACTGCATGGGTTTCAACTTGGTGTCCCTAATTGGAATCAAATATTTCTGACTCTGGAAGTAGATACTATTAACCAGCAACTCATGCACAGAATAAATGAGTGTATGTCATGAAGGACGTGTTTGGAAGGAGATGGGAGAGCAGGAAGCAGACTCCAGCCTCCCAGAGGCCCCGTGACAGCTCTACCTGAACTAAAGCAGGGCTTGGGCCGGTGAAGAACTGAGCAGGGCACCTGGTGCCTGGAGAGGGTGTGCCTGGGGAAAGGCCAGCTGCCCCGCTGACCCGGTCTACTGGAGGCCCACCAGGGCCAGATCTGACTGTTCAAGAGAAGGCAGAATCTCTACATTTTGTGAAATCTGTAAGATTCCATCATTGGCAACTGTAGTTGGTTGAATAGTCTCCTCCAAAAATTCATGTCTACCTGGAAACTCAGAATGTGACCTTATCTAGAAGTAGGGTCTTTACAGAGGTAATTGAGGATGGAGATGAGATCGTGCTGAATTGGGGTGGCCCCCACATCCAGTGAGAGTATCCTTGTAAGACACAGACTTTTAGCGATAACTAATCTGATTTAATACACAGTCACCTCAAAGACCACCTGCGAATCCCCGTCCTCCAAGAAGGCTCCCCAGACTCCTGGGGTGACATCCATCTCTTCCCACACATTCTCATGGCACTTTGTTTCTGCCTCTGCTCTGGCACTTGGACCATCTGCTGGTTCTCGAGTGACATCTATGCTTGACTCTCTCCCTGCTGGCTGAGGCATCCCTGGAGGACTCGCCGTCATCTGGCTTTGGGTCCCCTTGGGTGTCTGAGCCAGGGCAGCAGATACTGAATTCCCACATGTTGAACTGAATGTGTGTTGGGTACTTCACTCCATCAACCTGAATCCAGTACAGTAGCCTAATGAATGCACCTTCTGCCAGTTACCAGATTTCTGCGAATTGTATCGCATGGGTGGAGGTTACAAACAATGAAGTTGCCCATGGCCAGGGCCACAGTTCACAGAACCCCACCCTTTCAGCCCCGAATTGAGCATCACACACCACAGGAGGCAACTGGGGGCAGTTAGCTCCCAGCCCAGGAAAGGAGGTCTAACAACCCTCTTTCGGTGGGAAAACCCCCAGAAGCTTTCCCCCTATGAGGTGGCTGGGCTGAGCGCTGTTTGGTCATTTCCAAGTGGTTGACTTGTTTGCACTTGACTTTGCTTGGTACCTCAGGCAAATTAGAGCCACAATCACACTAACAGGATTAGTCATGCACCCACATCCCATGCACACACTTCTCATTCCCCTATTAAAAGAAGCACAGGTCTGACTGAGGCTGGCAGAGGAGCTCAGAGAGTGACCTCCTCACCCCCTTGGACCCTTCAGACACAGGAAGACAGATTTCATATAGGACACCCAGTTAAATCTGCATTTCATATAAACAATGAATAATTTCAGCATAAGTGTACCCCGTGCAATATTTGTGACATACTTATGCTTAAAAAACTATTCAAATTTAACTGGGCATCATCCTGCATTTCGATTTGATAAACATGGTGAAGCTACTGAAGCAGGATCTTAAAATGCTGAAGTCCAGGATCCCTGAACTGCTTCCAGGGATGGTCCTTATAAATGACAGGAGGAAGATCAGAAAAACCATACTATGGAATCATCTCAGCTATTTGAGGTTCACAAATGAATATCCAAATATATGGCATAAAAAAAGGCCTAATCGGGCTTCCCTGGTGGCGCAGTGGTTGAGAGTCCGCCTGCCGATGCAGGAGACATAGGATCACGCCCCGGTCCGGGAAGATCCCACATGCCGCGGAGCGGCTGGGCCCGTGAGCCATGGCCGCTGAGCCTGCGCGTCCGGAGCCTGTGCTCTGCAACGGGAGAGGCCACAACAGTGAGAGGCCCGCGTACCGCAAAAAAAAAAAAAAAAAAAAAGCCTAATCAGGCACTTGATGCAATTTATACAGAATATTTTTTCAGGGGTCTATTAGCTTGGATAAAGCCCATTAGCACATTTAAATTAATTCTCTACTCGACATAATAACACATCCGCCCTCCCTTACTTGTTCTTCCTAGGGGAAATATTTGACCACTTCCGTCAGTCACCTGCTTGAACGCCCCGGTATACCAACTGCGTGACAGTTACTGATTTTTGATGAATGACACAGCTCTCTCTTCTGGGCTATTACCGCTCTGTTTCAAACCTTACTTAATTGTTCGATGATTTCTGATGTGGTTTTTTTTTTCCTTTCCAGAGAAATAAATGCAAAGTGTTTATTCTCCAAAGGCCATAAACAAAGCTTGCGGGTCTGGTTTCTATGACAACCCCACTTGATACAGCAAACCTAGATTATCTCTAATGACAGACATGAAGTTTAAATTGCACATTCTGAACAAACAGTGTTCTGCTGACCTTTTATTGAAAAATGGAATACAGGGTGATTAGCATAATGTGTTACATAAAAAGGAAAAACGTGTATTCGTGGGCATTATGCACCGGTGATTAGCCGCACTGCTAATCTTTAACAAACTGCTTGCCGGAGTGGAGAGTTTGGGAAATTAAGATTTGCCATCTATCATTTTCAAATTCAGTAGAGTCTGCAGAGGTAATTGCGCTAAACAGTTTTCAAATAACACATGCTGCTGTTTCTCTTACTTATTCAATTGGGTCCTTTAGCAGGGGAGTAAGAAGCGAGAGGGAAATTTTACCCATCGAACCAAAAACATAATAATTGTCGGGGGCTTCCCTGGTGGCGCAGTGGTTGAGAGTCCGCCTGCCGATGCAGGGGACACGGGTTCGTGCCCCGATCCCGGAAGATCCCACATGCCGCGGAGTGGCTGGGCCCGCGAGCCATGGCCGCGGAGCCTGTGTGTCCGGAGCCTGTGCTCCGCAACGGGAGAGGCCACAGCAGTGAGAGGCCCGCGTACAGCAAAAAAATAAAAATAAAAAAAAAAAAATAATTGTCGGCTCCAATAGCTATTCTGAAACACTCTCTGCCTCTTAAGCCCCTAATGTAATTCCTGGAGGAGGCCTGGGGTCTTGTTTCCTGGCAGCAACCACCTGGAAACTGCTCCTTAGTGGTACGGTGGGAGCCTGGGTTGGTTAACCAGAGATGGGGTCCGGGGGTGGTCTGCCCACTGGATACCTGGGACCAAGTTCTCTGCCATCATCAACTGCAAAATGAAGGGCTGGAGCATTTGGGCTCTGGAGTAAGCCACCGGGTTCAAGTCCTGGCTTTGCCTCTTACCTCCTTAGGACCTTGGGCAAATCACCTGGCCTCTCCAAGACTTGGTTCCCTTTGCTACAACACGGGAATTATATTCAGTGGGAATTGGGTTCTAGTCCTAGGACCCACTTCATAGGATCAGCACGAGGATGAAAGAAAGCAACACGCAATAGCTTGCAGACCAGCCCTCTGTGAACTTCTTTGCTCGGAGCTCAGGTTCTACTTGTTTCCGTGGGGGGTTGTTCATAACAGGACTTCTGCAAATAGCACTTTGAGCTCTAATGGAACACTGTGGAATATGGGAACAGCATTCACTTATTCCTTCACCCACATCTGCTGAGCGTTGGCTATGCAGGGATACGATGCTGATTATAACAGGGTCAAACAGAATCTGACACTGATGCTCTCAGCTGTGTGACTTTGTGCATGTTATTCAGCGAAGTCATATTTATGTCACTCCATCCTCGTAACAACTCTAGGGGAAGGAGAGCCTTCTCATCATCCCCATTTTGCACATGTGAAAACTGAGGCTCAGAGCGCTGACGAGGTGGCTGGGTAGGGCGCACCAGAGCTTGTCAGAGCACTTTGAGTTGTCACAATGCCTGCCCCCCCAGTGCTCTCACCTGACCCCCAGCCTTAGGAGGTAGGTATTACAGTGACCCAGTGTCCCTGGCCACTCCTGCAGGTGTTACCATCTGGGGACCTCCATGACCACTAAGCCTGCATCTCACCAGCTCGAGGCCACCACCCTCAGGGTCTCGGCCTCTTTGAACCTTGTTCCCGGGTGTTCCTGGGGCTCCCGTGAGCTCAGGCACACTCTCTACTCACCTTCCCCTACTCTGGCCTCTTCACTGCTGTCCACAAGCCCCTCAGGGGACACGTCCCACCCTGCCCTTGCACTGGTGTTCAGACACCATTTCCCAGAGCACAAAACCCTCTAGGTGCTGGCCAGCCATGTTTCCTCCGCCCTGGCAGGATCCAGGCTCAAACAGCTCAGGGGCCCTCCTGGTTAGGGTCCCACATTGTCCCCAGGGCCCCAAGCAGCCCTACTTGAGCCCCACACCTTGCAAAGTTTCCCCAAAGCAGCCACTTCTGTTTCCTGCTTCTAGGGACTCAGAGCCAGTCCTTGGAGGTGAGGGTGGGACAGCAGACAGGGTCCTCCCTCCCCAGTGCCCCTCTCAGCCTCAGGCACACAGTGCCCAAATCGTGTTTCTCCTTCTTGGACCAAATAGAAAATATCCCTCATGCATATATATATTTTTAATTTCCTGCCTGCCTAATAACCTCAAATCCAAACAGCCCCTGAGCTGCAAGACGAGATGGCTGCACTATTATTATCCCCATTTCTCAGAGGAGACACTAGGCTCGGGAGGCCAGGTCACTTGCCTGAGGTCACTCCACGCTAATAAAGGGTGCAGCCGAGGCCTGCACCTCATGGAGCTGACACCAAATCCAAACCCAATGTCTTCCCAGCCTGCCCCTCAATGCCAGTAGGAGCTGAAGTGCCCGAATTCCACACATGCACAGGAATTGTACAAACTTCCGATTTTTCTGGGTCACCAACCACACTTATTTTTACAGGCTCAGCTTCCTTTTATTTGTTTGTTTGTTTGTTTTGGGCTGTGTTGGTTCTTTGTTGTTGCTCACGGGCTTTCTCTAGTTGTGGTGAGCAGGGGGCTACTCTTCGTTGCGGTGCGCGGGCTTCTCTTGTTGCGGAGCACGGGCTCTAGGCGCGTGGGCTTCAGTAGTTGTGGCGCATGGGCTCTAGAGCACAGGCTCAGTAGTTGTGGTGCACGGGCTTAGTTGCTCCACAGCATGTAGGATCTTCCAGGACCAGGGCTAGAACCCATGTCCCCCGCATTGGTCACTTAACCACTGCGCCACCAGGGAAGTCCTCAGCTTCCTTTTAAAGCACAGGGTCTTAGTTGCTCCGACAACTGATTATCTTTCAGAACATAACTGCCAACAGGACCCAAATGAGTAAATCTGCAGAATGTTTCACTTCCAGAGAGCAGCCACAGGTCAGCAGAGACCCTGGCAAACGGGCTGTCACCAACGTCTCAGGCCAGGGCTGGTGTCCTCCCCGGCTCTGTGAGCCCTCCGCTCAGGCCACCTGGAGCACGCCCCACCTCCTTCTTTTCAGTAGAGACATCCATCTCCTCCCAGCAGGTGAGAGGCGCCGCTGGCCTCCTAGGTAATTCAGTTACTCCCGCTTCTGCGAGCAAACTCTCCTTACTTCCCTAGACTAAACCATCTTTGTCGTGGAGAAAATGCCGGGTTTCTCCAGGAAGCTGGGGCGGCACCACATCTGGCTTTGGCCCAAGTTTCCCAATTAGAATCCAGATAGGCACAACTAGAGCCCCAAACCGGCTGCATGTGAAACACAACGGTTCTGTGACCCAGCAGACAGGACGGCCTTGAGATTCAGAACCCTTAAGGAGAAGCCACCACCGGCCTTTCTAAGGAGAGTGAAAGAGAACATGGCACCAGCGTCCACTCCAGCAGGTGTACATGGACGCCTGGCTGGGGAGGAGGGAGAACCCAGGGAGCAAGAGAGGGCATCTGCTCCCCATTCCCAGGACAAAACTCATCCAAAGCCCTGCACCCCAAATAGAGTGTGGAAAGGGGGTAATACTAACTAGAGAGACCTGGCGGGCAGCACCTAGACCCAGTGACCACCTGCTTAACAGCAGCAGTGAGAAGTCACGTTGGTATCCTGAGCCCTTGGATACGATGCATTGAGAAGACTTCACCTCTGCGGTCTTCATCCCCAGATCCATAAGCTCAGTCTCCTCGGGAGAAAAACGTCAGCTATACCCACGCTGATGAACATTCTACGAACCATCTGACAGCCTCTCTACAAAAATGTCCAGGTAATGAAAGGCAGAGAAAGATGGCAAAAACTGTCACACATTGGAGGAGACACACGATGACTATAAATAAGATAAGGACACGCGATGACTAAAAGCAATGTAGGATTCTAGACTGGATCCTAGAACAGAAAACGGACATCAGTAGGGAAAACTAGGGAAATCTGAATAAAGTCTGTACTTTCGTTAATAGTGATGCAGCCATGATAATTTCTTAGTTTTGGTAAATGCACCGCGCCGTAGGTATGTAAGGTGTTAACATGAAACTGGATGGGGGCACACAGGAAAGTTGTATTATCTTTGCAAACCTTGGGTAAATCGAAAACCATTTCAAAATAAAAAGTTTTAAAATAAACCCCCCTTCAAAAAAATTGAACTATTTTTTTTCAATCTTTGCCTTCTCATAACAGGGTTTCAGGGCAGGCACCTGACAGCCTGGGCTCCACAATAAAGTCACTGAAATTGTCTCCTTTCCCTCTGCCCAGTGGCTGGCCCTTTGCCTTCCTCTCCCAGCTGTTCTGTTCTCCTTTGTCCCGCGCCGACCCAACCTGCCCATCCTCATCTGTGGATTTCACTCTCCTGTCACTTCTTCCACAGGGAACAGAGCCCATCTTTGTAGGGAGAGACAAGGCCTCCAATCTTATGAGACTGAGCCCATCCCCCAGGGTGGGTGGCCCAGGACCAGACCTGGCCAGTCAGCTCACACCCTCTACCTGGCTGCAAGGATTGGTTCAGACTTTGGTCCTTCACCTGGGCTTTACTGAGTGAGAGTCGGGGGTGGGATGTTTCCTAAAATTACTAGAAGAGAGGCAGACTCTTTCCAATGGGGTTGCTAAGCTAGTGGAATATAAACCTGAGGTTGGGGTAGGGGGCACCACATGGAAAGCTGCCCCCCTTCCAGAATGAAACCAACCACAAGGGAAGCAGGGGAGCAATGGAGAGAGAACTGCTGAATTGGTTTGAGCCCCTGGGCCCAGCCATGCTGCAGGCTAGCGCCATCATCACAATTTTTCAGTTCCGTAAGTCAGTATTTCCCCCTTCTGGGTTAAACTAGTTAGAGCTGAGTTTCTGTTGCTCACAACCTCCAATGCTGAGCCTTCCCAGGTGGCAAACTCTGCAAGTCTCTCCTCCCTTCTCCAGAGGTTCACACTCTCCTCCCCAAACCCTGGGACCAACTGTGCCTGAAGCAGGAGGGATGGGATGGTTCCAACCAGCCCTCTGGGGTGCTGACCTAACCTAGGAGTTTAGGTTTCCCCAGAAGCAGCCCCCGAGATAAGGATGCAAGTGCCAGGAGTTGATCAAGGTGGTCCCAGGAAGCACAGGTAGGGGAGTGGGAAAAGGAGAGAGGGAAGGATATGTTCACAAGAAGGTCATCGCCACGAACAACTGGGGTTCAGTCCTTCTGGGGACCTCTAGGAGAGGGTGCAGACCACGGCTCAGAGTTGCCCCCCTAAGGGCCAAGCGAGCCGGGGGTTTATACACCAAAGGTCACCCATCCCGCATTGAGGGCTGCCCCTGAAGACATTAGTTAACCAATTAGCGTTTCCAGACGACCCCACGCACAGGGTGAGCACACGTCCAGGCAGAGTAGCAGGTGCTTCCAGGAAGAACCCATTGGCACGCTTGGAAAGGTGAGTGCCCGGGAGGTGGGCGGGCACAGCATCCAGGAAACCGGGCTCCTGGGCTCCTGCCCAGCTTTCCATCCTCTGGGGAATCCCCCCTCCCCAAGTCCCAGGCCTTGTGCTCTGCCTTCTCATCAACACCCCAGACCTCCACACCCTTGGGACCACACCCTGTGAATAAGGGCACTCTCTGTCCATACAGGTATCCCTGTCCCAGCAGCGCTGGCCCCACCCCAGCAGGAAGCTCTGGTTCCTCCAGGGGTGCCCCATGGAACAGGAGTTAACCTGGCGTTGCCTGGCTCTCTGACCCCGTAACTTCTTCTCCTCTGTCGAACCCTTCTGTCCCCAACTCCCTTCCCTTCTTCCACAGGCCCCTCCCTCACCAGAGCACCTCACCCCAACATTCCTGCAGCTCCCAAAACCCCACGTCCTCAAAGACACCTTCCCAGCCTTATCCTCCCTGGAGAAAAACAAGTGAATGTAATTCAACTGGAGAAAACAGTTTATTTAACAAACGATGCTAGCCCAAGTGGATATCTTTCTGGATGAAAATAGTGTCGGATCCCTACCTCAAACTATAAGTTCTATTGGCAAAAATAAGTTCTCGTTGGAATAAATGTTACCCGCAAAAAGAAAAACAAGAAAAATCATATAATTTAGGAGACAAGAAAATACAAAGTAGGTATTGGGGAATCTATTTTAATGGAGCTAAGAAATTCAAAGTGTATAAAAGAAAAAAAAGACATACCTTAGCCAAGAAATATTAAATTCTTGGATGGCAAGAGATATAGTAAATTAAGCAAACAGACAACTATTTACAGAAAATATTTACATTTGACGGAGAAAGTGTCAATATGTGTCCTATATAAAGAGTTCTCACAAAATAGGAAGACAATAGAAAAGTGGGCAAAGGATATGGACATAAATTTGACATAAATTCACTACAGGTCAAATCTAAATGGCCAATAAATATATGAAGGCCAAAAAAAAAAAATTAAGCAAGTGGAAAAAGCATCTGGGAGACACGGGGACTTGATCTGAAGCCAACTACTCATTTCCACCAGAAGCTGCACAGCACAGAGCATAAGAACCAGGGTAGTGCAGAAACACAGAGCCCACTTCAAACTCCAGTTCACCACTGACCAGCTGTGTCAACCGGACTGTGCCGGTCCCTGTTACTGGCAGGCAGTAACCCCTCCAGCCACACTAACTCTGCACATAACATCATTGCCTGATCTCGGAAGGTGGAGAAAGCACCTTTCCGAATGGTTACAGTGAACTCCCAGCTCAGAACCATCTGCCATGGAAGGGCTTTGTTATAGGTTGAACAGTGTCCACCACAAAAATGTATTGAAGTCTTGGGCTTCCCTGGTGGCACAGTGGTTGAGAGTCTGCCTGCCAATGCAGGGGACACGGGTTCGTGCCCCGGTCCGGGAAGATCCCACATGCCGCGGAGCGGCTGGGCCCGTGAGCCATGGCTGCTGAACCTGCGCATCCGGAGCCTGTGCTCCACAGCGGGAGAGGCCACAACAGTGAGAGGCCCGTGTACCGCTAAAAAAAAAAAAAAAAAAAGTATTGAAGTCTTAACCCCCGCTACCTCAAAATGTGAACTTATGTGAAAACAGGGTCATTGCAGATGTGATTAGTTAAGATGAGGTCATATGGAGCTAGGATGGGATTCTAATCCAATACAACTCGCAGTTTTATCAGAAGAGAAGAGACACAGACAGCACACAGAGGTAAGGTGGTCACGTGAAGACAGAGGCAGAGACTGGCATGATGTTGTCACAAACCAGCATCCACCAGAAGCTACCAGAGACAAGGAGGGATCCTTCCCTACAGGCGTCAAAGGGAGCACGGCCCTGCCAACACCTTGATTGCAGGCTTCCAGCCTTCAGAACTCTGAGACAGAAACTGTCTGTTGTTTTAAATCACACCGTTTATGGTACCTTGTTACAGCAGCCCTAGGAAACTAATACAGATTTTATCTGGTTTTTCATTTTAAGTTTCAAAAGAAAAGTCAATTCAATCTCAATGATGTGAACAGTGTGCCAGTCCCTTTTAGGGGAAAGGGTTCCTGGAACTACAGGAAGTTGACGGGGGTAACGTGAAAATGTGCTGTGAAAAGGGTTCCCTGGTCAAGGAGTCAGGGAAACACTGGCCTACACAAAGTTCCAAGGACTTCTTGATTGCGGGACTGCACGAGGCCCTTTGCGTGTGAACGTGCTTTGTGAACGCCCAGGAGGGGACACAGGAGTAGTCTTGCCCTCGGTTTTTTTGTTTTTTGTTTTGGAAAAGGGATGGCTTTAACGCGCTGAGCAGAATTTTACATAAAATCGGAAACCTATGATTCGTCCCCGCTCCAATTAGTAAAAAAAAAAAAAAAAAAAAAAAAAAAAAAAGCAAGATTCATCGCAAGGCATGTGCAATTCGGCCCCAGTTCAGAGACGGCACAGATCCGCGGTCCAGCCTCGGGCACTGCGCTACAGAACCCTCTTCTTGGAGCCGCTGGTGGGACTCTTGTACAGAGTGGAGTTTGGAAAGGACTGCAAGAGAGAATACGGGCTGAAGGAGAAAAGGACGCTCCCCCAGGAGTCACAGCCCCGCTAGGTGACACATTTCCTCCCTGGGGGACGGTCTAGGGGGGCTTCAGGGCTCAAGGTCTGTAGGCTGTGGCATCTACAGGCCTGTAGCCACGAGCACCACCTCCAGTCTCATTTCTTATCCCAGTTCCTGCGTCTCCTGCCTCAGCCCCTCCCCGTCCCCCCACGTTCACACACACATTTTATTTTCTGTCCTCCATGGCAACGGGTCTCTTGTTTTTATCTGGACAGTTTTCTTGCTGGCCATCCCACCCCACCCGTCAGCTGGCATTTAACCTCACCCAATAGCTTTAGTTTGATGGGGGAAGGTTCTGACTCCTTAAAAAAGAAGCAGGATTTCCAAATGCTGAGTCATTCACGGGGGGTGGGGGTGGGGGAGTAGCGCCCGAGGGAGAAGTAGGTCAGCCCCGGGCAGAGCCTTCCCGGAGAGAATAAGGCCAGCTTGAGGGTGGCCAGGGCTGTTCTGAGCCCTTCCCGTGGGCTCACTCGTTTACCCTGTGAGTCCCTCCATCCTCCATATAAGAAATTGAGGCACAGGGAGGCAAGGAGGGATAGAAACCCAGCAACCAGGCTGCAGTGCTGACCAGACACTACAGCAAGAGACTCGAGTTAACATTCATTCTTTCATCAAACATCTAGTGAGCCGGGTTTCCCTGGTGGCGCAGTGGTTGAGAGTCCGCCTGCCGATGCAGGGGACACGGGTTCGTGCCCCGGTCCGGGAAGATCCCACATGCCACGGAGCGGCTGGGCCCGTGAGCCATGGCCGCTGGGCCTGCGTGTCCGGAGCCTGTGCTTTGCAGCGGGAGAGGCCACAGCAGTGAGAGGCCCGCATACCGCAAAAAAAAAAAAAAACATCTAGTGAGCAGGCCCTACCCTGAAGACGATTGCATTGGTGGAGGAGATGGACAAGTAGAGCCCCACTTATACCAGTGGGTGGTCAACGTCTGCTGGGAGGAGGAAGCCCAGGGTGCCATGGGACCACACAGAGAGGCATCCAGCCTGGATGTGGGGAGCAGTCAGGGAGAGCTTCCTGGAGGAAATGGTCACTGTGCCAGGTCCTGAGAACAAGTGGGAGTTGGCCAAGTAGAAGAGCGTTCCTGCCCAAAGAAGCACATATGTAGGGGGTTAGAGACCAGAAGACAGCAAGGGCCTTTGGGGGAACTTAGGCAGGAGGAGGGCCAGCAAGAGGCTAAAGCCAGCTAGAGCCAAGCAAACTCTCTGGCCCACAGCCACACGTCAAGTTGGAAAGTCTAGATTTGAGTCCTGACTCTGCTTCTAGCTGTGTGACCCTGGGCAAGTTAAACAACCTCTCTGGGCCTCAGCTTCCACATCTGGAATGTGCAGAAAGGAACAGTACCTTCCACAGAGGGCTGTTGTGAGAGAGAAATGAGCTACCGAGTAGCAAGCAGTTGACCTGGACAGAGGAAGCGCCCGCTCAGCGCTGTCATCAGCTAGCAGGAGTCAGCCCAGCAGCTGACAAAAGCACAAAGCTACTCAGCCCTGCAGACAGGGTCCACCAGAGCACAAAGGCGGGCGTGAGGCTCCCACAAAGGAGAAGAAGAATGTCTTCAAGCCAGCGAGACCCCAGGAAAACCCACCTTCCTGCCACTGACGGCAAACATCCAGGTTGCCTCCTCCTTCCCAAGATAAGGCTTTGCCAAGAAATTCCACTGAGATTCCAAGAAAGTTCACTTTGAGTTTTTCCCAGTCCTAAATAGAAACACACACACACACACACAGCACCGGGGTAAACCCAGAGCTTGTTTATCCTCTCCCCATGATGGAAAAGCACCACGCCTGCCTCTTACCTGGCCAGGTGTGGGTGGGGCAAGATGGTGGGAGGTGGCCGTGGAATCCACTCCACGCAACCATGGGGGTGTCACCGTGCACTGGGAGTAGGCAGACGAGGCTGTGACATGTGGTCATCTCTCCCCGAGCCTTGAGAATGTGAAAGGGATGCAGGTGACTCAGATCTGGAGCGGGGGCTGCCTGCACCTGCATCGCTTCCCACAAAGATGCATGGAAATCTTCCTAGAGAACGTCTCAGGTGGGCATTCAGCCACCCCAGGCTAGTGCCCCAGTCCTTTAACACAGGCTCCCGGAACTAATTCTCTGCCACTCTGGGTGAGAAATGCCATCTGATGCAGAGCTACAGCTCCTTGACCCGGGACCTCGGTGTCCCCTCTGCCTTTCAGACTCAGTCACCAGTGGCTTTCAGGTAAGCGCCAGCCACCATGGGGAGACAGAATGCATTGTTCTGAGTTACAGAATGCTCTGGTGCTCCTGCTTCTGAGCAGCCATCCTTTAAAATGACCCTGATCACAATGAATCATACGGAAGAAACTTTGTGCTTTGCCAAAGAAGAAAAGGTTTAATCTCAGTTGATGAAATAAAACAGCTTGCTGACTCATGAATGCCGCCAGCTACATTTAGTAGCACCACGTTTTGGCGTCATGCCTCGCCTGTCAGAAGGGAAGGGAGGGGACGCTGAGCTGAAAGGTGAGACGTGTCCTGTGAAGGACTTGAGGACTAGGTCCCCAGGCCCCTCACTCTGGCCTCTGACGCTCCAACCGGGCTCGTTCCTGTCGCTGGCATTTGTCCCATTCAGTAACGGAACGTCTCACTGCACTCCGGCCTCGTTTGCCTACCAGACCCTGCCTCTCCTCAACCTTGAGGGGCCCTAGGACGAGTCACATCTGTCCCCTCCTGTCTGCCTCAGGGCCCCCTCACCCAGGCCCTGCCCGCACACCTGGCCTAGCCCAGCAGCTCTTCTCTAATGGATCGCTGAGATTAACTCCTATGTGAGTGACACCTGCCACCCCAACTCACGCCCCACCCTGGAACTCAAGGGGCCCAACACCGTCACTGCCACTCCCCTGTCTCACAATGTGCCAGGGACAGGGCCAAGCCCTTTAGATAAATCCCCTAATTTATCCTCAATGCCACTTAATGAAGCAGATACTACTATTATTCCCATTTTCCAGATGATGAAATAGAGGCTCCGAGGGGTTGAGTCACAAGTACAAGGCCACACGCCTAGTAAAGGTCCAAGCACCACCACACGGGATGCCCCATGGCCTCCAAAACCCCCTATTCTCTCCAGCATTTTCTGAGCCAACTGAGCAGCACCTGCCCTAGACTTTTCCTTTTCTGATGGTCTGGAAGGGTCTCCTCCTTCCTTTTTGCCTTGTCCCATCACAGTCCCTTTAGGGCCCACCACCCTTGGCTGGGCATATGTTATGGACTGAATTATGAGCCCCCACCCCACCCAAATTCACATGTCAAAGCCCTAACCCTCAATGTGACCGTGTTTGGACACACGGTCTTTCAGGAGATAATTAAAGTTAAATGAGATCACGTGGGTGGGGCCCTAATCTAATAGGACTAGTGTCCTTATAAGAAGAGGAAGAGACATCACTGCTCTCTCTACCCACTTTCCTCCCCATCCCTCCCCATCTCTCCTCTCCTCCCCTTCTCTCTCCTTCCCTCCCTCCCTCTCTCTGCAAACCTACAGAGGGAAGCCCACATAAGGACACAGCAAGAAGGTGTCTGCCTACAAGCCAGGAAGAGAGGCCTCACCAGAAGGTGAGGATGGGCAAGTTTTCCTGGGGTCTCGCAGACTGTCCGCACCTCAATCTCAGACTTCCAGCTTCCAGAAAAACTGAGAAAATAAACCTCTGATGTTGAAGTCCCCCAGTCTGTGGTGTTCTCTTGTGGCAGCCGGAGCTGACTAACACAGCACACAAACCAGGGAACCCGAGGACATCTTGCTCCCTCACTTAGTGCCGCCCACTCCACCCAGGCAGCACAGGACGGAGTGCAAATCAATGAGGAATAAACGAGAGTATTTGTGGACAGTGCAGCCCTGCAAATCTGAAGACTGGAAGCTTCTTGGAAGAGGTGGCCCTTTAAAGAAAAAAGGTGGACAAAAGGAAATATGCCAAGCACGCACTTTTAGGCAAAGCTGTCCCTTTGTTCCACTCAGGGTCTGGGCTCTGGACTCAGAAACACCTGTGTCTGATTCCCTAGCCTCCCTGTACCTCAGTTTCCTCATCTGTAAAATGGGGACACCAATGTTGACTTGTGATGTGAAGGTTATTAGGAATAATATATGTGAAAATAGAAAGGTATTAAATTATACGTATACGCAGTTATCACTCTCCACACCTTATTCTCCCAAAGAATTCTCTCTTCACTAGCTTGGTTCATGGGCTTTTTGTGATGCCGAAACAGCACACTATATTGAGAAGGACACCACGGCAGAAAGGGAACCTGCATGTATTTAAGTGGGAGGGTGGAGGGGAAAGCAGCAGTGTGCAGGTTCTCAGGGAGGAGGCTCTGGTGTGGAGAATGGAGTGTGAGGCCGAGTTCTGGGGACAGAACCACATGAAAGGCACTGGAGAGAAGTGTGGAGAAAAGTGTTTCTAAAGAAATCCACTCTCCGTGTGGAGAAGCTTCTTTCCTGCCTTTGATATTCCTCAAGAGACGAGTCAGCAAGTAAACCACCTCTAATCACCTCCGAGGGGCCACACAATATTCTCTGAAAGCAGCTCCCCACGGAGACCAGGCCACGCGGGGCCCAGGAACAACCAGGTCGCGTAGGAGGCACCTCCAGCTTGTTGTCTGACAGAGTGAGCGCTAAATAAGTGATCTTTCTTTGGGTTATTATTATTAATTAAAATAATCTACTCAGACTCTTTGATCTCAGGAAGGAAATCCTCAAACATAAGACTCCAAGGGCTGGGCCTCTAATCTCCTTCCCCACACAGAGACCCAGCTCAGCCTGTGTCTGACCCTTTGCCATGAGCTTCCAGGTTCCTATTAAGAAAGGTGCCTCCTGGCCAGGCCAGAGGCCACCGCCCCCCATGAACGAACCACCCTGGGCAGCGGGGGAAGGTTCCAGAATGTTGATGGCTGGCTGGACCCCACTCTCGTATGTCAGGAGTCCAGGTGCAGCCTCAAGCCACACGATTCATCCTGGGAGACAGAAGTGACTTAGAGACATCACTGCCCTGCAACTTCTCCAAACAACCTGGAGCCCCAGGACCAGCTGGTGACACTGCACAGAAACGCCACCTTTCTCCTCTATGGTGCTGCCTTGAGATTTCAGAAGAAAAACGTGGAACCACCAGGAATGCAGTGGGAGACACTGTGGAGGTGACCTGTGCATCTGGGACTTTCTTTGTGTGTGTCTGTCCTGGGGTCTGTGAAGGCACATCAGTATTCTGGGACCACCTCATTTATGTGAGTCTTTGAGATTTACTGGGTTTTGTTCTAGGGACTTTTATTGCTGCAACTTTTCTCTCCGAACAATATCCTAGCAGTTCCTGGGGCAGAGAGCAGACAAGAGAACTCCTGCTCTCCACCCCAGGCGTGAGGGGCGAAAGCATGCCTCCACACAGGCAGCCCCAGATATGCAAGGAGCTGCACCCAGTTCTCTTGAGATCAGGAACGGGTGACCCCCGTGGATAACAGGGCCTCGGCTTCACCAAACCATTAGTGCCCATCCCCAGGCAGGTTATTTCCGTTGGTGCTTCTTCTCTCTTGCCTCCCCTGAGTGCTTGGTCTGTATGCAGCTCTGAGATCACTGAGTTCTCACGGCTGACTCCAGGAGGGAGGTTCTATTACTATCCCCACTTTACAGGTGGAGAAACTGAGGCCCAAGGAAGTAAAGCAATTCGCCCAAGACCACAGAACTGTAAGCGATGGAGTAGGGATTCAAACCACACGCTGGCTCCTCCCAGAGCCCACTCTCTTAACCTCCACCGGAGACCACAGGAGACAGGAACACACCACCCTGGACACACTAAGTACTGTGGCCTGCTGCCAGTGTGCGGTGACAACACGTGGGGACACTGAGCAGCGCGCTGCCTGGGCCTCAGGAAACACATGCCAGATGGAATCCCAAGCCCCGGCTGCTCCGAGCCCACGCAGTCAGCTTTCCCCTGGCTGCCTTCAGCTGCGCAGTCCCTGGGGACAGGGGGCTGTGTGTAAGGATCTGCTCTGCGGCTCCTCTGGGGGTCCCCCATAACCCCTCAACATCCACCCATGTACAGCTGAGTCTCTCATGCTGGCTCCAGTCCCCGGGAAGACCCAGAAAACCAAAACCTCACACAGAAGCAGTGACCGCCCCAATACCCCTCCCAGGGACAGCTATAACGTGGAAGACCCATAACCCGCGCTTGGCGTGCGCTCCAGGGTACAAAAAGCTAAGCAATAACTTGCCCATTCTACTCAGCAGCTTATAAAGATTCCGCACGCCCCAGCTCACATAATCCTCAATAACCCTGTGCAGTGAGTGAAGCATGTCAGATGATCCCTGTGTTAACGATGCAACAACAGAGGCTCTGAGGGTGCTTTGCCTGAGGTCCTAAGCTATAGTGGAGAGCTGACTCTGTGCCATCTGCTCTGCCCACAGATCACCAGCTTTTCCCGTCACTCCTCACTGCCTTCCTCAATGTTCCCAAGGGTCTGAGCACTTACCTTGAAACGCTAATCCACAAACCAGGACCCCGGACAGGGTAGCCATGTATAGCCATGCAGGTTACACACTGCACAACCCCAGGGGCTGCCATTCACGTGGACTGTAATTTCTGGAGTTGTGCCCTGAGCCCAGACCTCACCCAGGCCTGGCCCAGCATCTCCCCCGGTTCCACAGAGCCTGATGCTACCCTGCCCCTGTCTTCAGGGCTCCTTCAGCTGGGCATGGCCACAGCAGCCTAGACAGATCAGCTCACTCAAGAGCCTGTCCCAACCTGTTCTTACGCTAAGCCAGGTCCGGTGGAGGCCAGGAGACACCCCACGGGGGCTGCTCTTGAAGACTGAGGAGTTCCAGAGCTTTCTGATGTTGGGTTGGTGGGAAATTCACAGCCACAGCTGCACATCGCCTGCCCACCCACTGGCTCTACCTTCCAATGGGCCCCACAGGGCCATTACTCAACGTCCGCCACATAAACATCTGTGCTGAATTAATCCATCCTGAGTCCCCAGGAAGAGGACCTGAGTAGAGCATAGCACTGTCAGCGGCCAGTGAAATCCCAGCACCAGACTGGAACAAGGCTCGCACCAGTGATTTATCCCCACTCGGTTCATTCTCCAGCACTGCTGATCCAATGAGAGGCTTGTAACTAGGGGGCTTGTTAGCAAGAGAGGTTGGGGGTGGGCAGGAGAACTAGCCTTGCAGACCCACCATCTGGAAGAAGAGAAGTTCAGCTGGGAGCCACAGAACTGTCATATTCCTTGGCAGCCCCCAAAATGTCTGACCATCACTACTGAGGGCTAACTATGTGTCAGGTGCTTTTGGAAATTCCTTCCATGCATCACATCCTTCAGACCTCATGACAACGCAGGAGGTGGGTACTGTCATTGCGCCCATTTTAAAGATGGGAAATTGGAGGGAATTCCCTGACAGTCCAGTGGTTAGGACTACGCGCTCTCACTGCCAAGGGCCTGGGTTCAATCCCTGGTCGAGGAACTAAGATCCCACAAGCCGCACAGCACGGCCAAAAAAAAAAAAGATGGGAAATTGGAGCCGGAGGAAGGCAGGCTTGATGATCTTGCCCGAGATCACTGGCAAGCTGACCATAGAGACCCAGCTCCTGAGCCCGGTGCTTTTGCTGCTCCCATCGCAGGTATGCACCTGTCCCTCTGGTGCCCCCTCTGTGCCATCACCTACTAGTAGGCGCCAGGGATAAAGGTGAGCAGAATCCATCCCAGGCCTGCCCCTTGTAGAGACTGGTGGGTGAGACAGGCATGAATCAATCACACAGATGATGTAAAACGGTCCTGTGCTGTGTCCAAGGGCGGATGCAGGGCTAGCAAAGTGTGTTAAATGGGGAGCCCTCCTGGTCCGGGAGGCTCCGGGAAGGCCGCTCTGAGGAACTGATGAGAGTTAAGGGATGTTAACGGCGGGGTGGGGGGACAGGAAGAGGAAGTTCAGACCACATGGAAGGAGGGCGTTAGGAGTTCTAAAAAACTGGAAAAAGCCCAGTGTGCAAAACAAAAAGAACACTAAGTGCAAGATTCCCTTTATGTAAAATTCTAGAAAATGCAAACTAATCTACAGTGACAGTCGTTGCCTGGGCTGGGAGGTGAGGCCAGGCAGAGAGGTTGCCAGGGGCGACTGATCTGTTCATTATCCTAATAATGGCGACAGCTTCACAGGAATATACATATGTCAAAACTTGTCAAATTGCACACTTGACGTACAGCCTATTGTACGTCCATTATACCCCAATAAAGCTGTTAAGAAACGAATACAGGGAAGGCCGGTGTGGCTGGAGCTCACGGAGGGGAGGGAGGGGGCAGGAGAGGAGGCTGGAGGCCCAGGAGGGGCCAGCTCAGCCAGGCTTCATAACACCTCTGAGGACTGGTGTGTGGGCAGTGTCATAGATCCTGGGGCTGCCAAAACAAAGAACTGCACACTGGGTGGCTTAAGCAACAGAATGTATTAACTCATAGTTCTGAGGGCTAGAAGTCCGAGACCAAGGTGTCAGGAGGTTTGGTTCCTTCTAGACAAATGTGAGACAGAATCTGCTCCAGGCCTCCCTCCTGACTGCTGGTGGCTTGCTGGCCATCTTTGGCTTTCCTTGGCTTGTAGAAGCGTCATCCCAACCTCTGCCTTCATCTTCACATGGCCTTCTCCGTGTGTGTGTGTGCATGTGTGTGTGGGTCTTCTTCCAAATTTCCCGCTTTTATAAGGATCCCAGTCACACTAGATTAGAGGCCCACCCTACCCCAGTATGACCTCATCTTAACTCATGACATCTGCAATGATCCTATTCCCAAATAAGGTCATGTTGTAAGACACTAGCAATTAGGACCTGAACGTCTAAATCTGTGGGGACCACAATTCAACCCATAACAGGTGGTTTGCGGAATATAGAATAATTGAGTGAGATGAGGGCAAGAGAATGAGAAAAGGCGAGGAGGACCAAGTCAGAATTCAGCCCTGTCACTTCCCCTGGGAGCCCGGGCAGCCACTGAACCTGTCAGAGCCCCTGTACAACGGGGATTATGATCCATGCTTCACCTGCCGCCAAGATGTCCCAGGACTGAAGAAAAGGGTCAGTGGAAGTACGCTTAGGGCAGCACTGCCTGCTCCTGTCGGACCCCTGGGGAAGCTTTCCATCCCGCCCAGCAGCGTGTGATGTTGCTCCCCAGGCCAGCCCTATGTGCTTACTCGCCACCCCAGGCACCAGGGATCCAGAGAGAAGGTCAGGTCCCTGCCCACACACTCTCAGTCAGTGAGGGAGAATGAGCATGAATGAGCACTGCCACACAAGTATGACAGAGAACACCTGGGGCTGTGGGAGTGTAGAGACAGAGTGGCCACCTCTGCCTGGTGCAGTCAGGGAGGGGTCCCAGGAAGAGGTGCCTCTCCAGCACAGGAAAACTGCCATGACTCAAGCCCCAAGCTTCAGAGTGGGGTGGAGTGCTGGGCAGAATGATGACCCTCACAAAGATGTCTACGCCCTAATCCCCAGAACCTGAGAATATGCTACCTTAAACGGCCATGGGATTTACACAGGTGAATAAGGTTAAGGACCTTTAGATGGGAACACTGTCCAGATGGGCCCAATCTAATCACGAGTCCTTTAAAAAGTGGAAGAGGAGGCAGAGTGGGTCAGAGATGTGATAAAGGATGAAGTGGCAAAAGAGGTACCAAGTGTGAGAGAGAGAGAGATTCAAGCCACTGGCTTTGCAGCTGGAGGAAGGGGTCACGAGCCACCTCTAGAAGCTGGAAAGGCAAAGGAACAGCTGCTCCTCTAGGGCCTCCAGAAGCAAAGCAGGGCTGCCGACGCCTTGATTTCAGCCCAGTGAGACTCGTGTCGAACTTCTGACCTACAAAACTGTTACAAAACAAATCTGTGTTGTTTTAAACCACTAAGTTCGTGGCGGTTTGTACAGCAGCACCAGAAAACTCATGCAAGTCAGGTTGTAATATGCTTTGGTCCCCGGGAGGGGACAGGCTCGGTGAAATCTCTATGAGGTTTACTGTCAGAGGCTCTGACCCTGGTTCCCGCTGTCTAACCAGAGGGCCTCAGAGAAGGTCAAAGGTCCTCGTTGTGTCTCCCCCAGTGAGTGCAGAGCCCGTCACACCCACACTGCAGGATCGCCAGAGTAATGAGCTCATGATGGATGAGGACTTGGGTGCTCTGAGCTTCAGCCACTGGACTGCACTGTGATGTGAGCAGAGGGACCCTGGGTGACAGCAAAGCTGGGCCGTCTGAGCCAAAAGGGGCATGATGTCACTACCCAACTCCTGGTTTTGCAGATGAGAAAACTGAAAGAGAAAGGACACCTGTCCAGGGCCCCACCGGCAGTAGAGGCCAGTGCTGGGGAGAGAACCAAGGCTTCCTAACGTCCAGACCAGGAGAGAGGCAGGAGGTCGCCAGTGTGCAGGAACTGTCTGTCAGTGACCTCGGGGGTGGGCTGCAGAGCACAACCTCTACTGCTCCCTTGGTCTCTCTGAGCCTCACCATGAAATGGGCACCGAGTGTGGGAAGGCTGAGCGGCAGAAGGCGTCAGGTGCCTTTAGGTGTCGTACAGACAGCCTTGGTCTAGGGTTACAGCAGCACTGTGCACACACTGCACGGTACAGGGGTTCTGACTTGGCGCCTGGGAAACTTCCCAGAGGCGGAGGCATTTAAAGAATAGGTTGTATTTGATAAAGGATCTGATTTGGGGACTTCCTTGCTGGTGCAGTGGTTAAGAGTCCACCTGCCAATGCAGGGGACACAGGTTCGGGCCCAGGCCCAGGAAGATCCCACGTGCCACGGAGCAACTAAGCCTGTATGCCACAACTACTGAGCCTGCGAGCCACAACTACTGAGCTCGCACGCCACAACCACTGAGCCTGTGCTCTAGAGCTCGTGAGCCACAACTACTGAGCCTGCGCTCTACAACTGCTGAGCCCGTGTGCTGCAACTACTGAAGCCCGCGCACCAAGAGCCTGTGCTCTGCAACAAGAAAAGACACTACAGTGAGAAATGGATGCACTGCAATGAAGAGTAGCCCCGCTCGCCGCAACTAGAGAAAGCCTGTGTGCAGCAACGAAGACCCAACACAGCCAAAAATAAATAAAAATAATTTTTTTTAAAAAAGGATCCAGGGCTTCCCTGGTGGCGCAGTGGTTGAGAGTCCGCCTGCCGATGCAGGGGATACGGGTTCGTGCCCCGGTCTGGGAGGATCCCACATGCCGTGGAGCGACTGGGCCCGTGAGCCATGGCCGCTGGGCCTGCGCGTCCGGAGCCTGTGCTCCGCAACGGGAGAGGCCACAACAGTGAGAGGCCCGCATACCGGAAAAAAAAAAAAAAAGGATCCAATTTGATAACCCAACACTTCTTCATGGAACCCCTGACACTTTACCTCCGGAAGGGACCTCAGAGGACATCTAGTGATCCCTTCAGAGGATAAGTGAGAGAACCAGGGCACAGAGAGGTGAGAGGACAACTGCTAAGAGGCCTTACCCATCCCCTCAGCCTCACAACTCCACCCCCTGCAGATGGCCCGCCTCCTGCAGTGGCCTGGCACCATTAGGACAGTGCCAGTTCTTAAAGGGTCAGCTGCCCAGTGCTGCCATCCAACTCTCTAAACGTGCAAGAGCCTCACAAAAATGCCCACTGGCAACAGCAATGAAGCCAAGTGTCCAAACCCAGGACAGGATTCATGGTCTGAAATCTGCCATGCGAGTTTCATTCTTCTGATTTCAATCCCTTTCATTCTGTAAACATTTTCTGAGGCTTTTAGGAGCCAGGCATTGAGAACTGAGTCCAGAGGGGAGACACACCCAAGTCAATGACAATAAAAATGCCATAGAAGGGCTACAGGAATGCAGAAAAGGGAGCAATTAAGTATGCCTGGGGACAGAGGAGGTGAGAGCCAAGTTGGGTCATAAAGGACGCATAGGAGTTTGCCAGGCGAAAGAAAAGCTCAGGAAGTTCATTCCAAGTGCAAGAAAAAGCATGAACAAAGAAGGGCAGCAGGGAATGCTCATGCCCAGGTGGAGAATCATGGGGTGGGGGGGGCTGAGGAAGTAGGCAGAGAGAATAGCTGTGCTCGTTGCCATGGCAGGTCCAATTGTTTGCATCCAGCATCTGCCCTGATTGGTTAGTGCCTGTGCTTGTACCAGTTGTTACATAATTTGACTATCATGCCTGTTAGACAAGGGCTAGAGCAGCAAACTATCAGCAGAGGACTGACAGGATCAGAATCATTTTCAGAGAAGAATCCGGCTTTGAGCATAGGCAGAAGGGATCCAATGCTGCGGAAGGATGCAGGTGAGAGGCAAGAGTCAGCCCTCAGCTCCTAGGACCGAACTGCTTTACGTCTACCCTGCACGCAGGAGAAGGCTGAGATGGCTGGAGAATCCACACAGCTATGTGAACCCAGCCCCACACTGCCCTCCTCCCCCGCTAGCACACAGGAGCCACACAGACCGCAGTTCTCCCAAGGACCCCTAACCCCTCTGCTCACCGGTGAATGAGAATCTCAGAACTTGAACTCTGGAAGGTCCCTCAGAGACCAGCTAGGTCTCATCCTTGTTTTACAGATGAGTTACCAGAGATGAAATCAGAACTCATAGTGCATTTAATCATTCAACCAACATTGGAGTACCCCCTCTGTGCCAGGCTCTGCCCTAGGACTTAAAGACAGAGCAGAGAATAAAGTAGCCACAGCCTTGGCCCTTGTGGAGTTCATATACTAGCAGAGGAAAAAGAAAATAAACAAAATAAGTCAAATTGTGGGAGGTTTTATGAGAGAAGTAAACAGAGTGATGTGATTCAGGGCTTTGCAAACTACAGTCCACGGGCCAAATCCTGCCCTCCACCTCTTTGTAAGCCAGCAAGCTAAGAACGGTTTGACATTTTTGAAGAGATGCAAAAAACGAAAAGAAAAAGAATATACAACAGAGACCAAACAGCCCACAAGCCTAAGATGTTTGCTATCTGGCCCTGTACAGGAAAAGTCTGCCAACTCCTGTAGAGAGTTAGTGGGAGGCGGGGGGCCTCTCTTAACTAGCAGGGTCTGGGTTCCTTCCTTGTAATATGGCCTCTTTCTACTCCCCAGAGCTGCCTCCACCTTAGGGAGGATAAAACATTGAAATGGTTCGTCAAAAGTTCACTGGGGCTGGCAACCTGCCTGCAGCCGAGAGTCCGAATTTCCAGACGCCTCCTTCCCCACCTGCTGTCTGGGGTCTTATTCAAGTAACCTGGTCCTCAACATGGCCACAGCTGTGCCTACCCTCCTCCCCAGCTAGCAGACAGGAGCCACACAGACCACAGTTCTCCCAAGGACCCCCTCACCCCTCCGCTCACCTCCAACTCCTGCCTGAACTACTCGGTCAAAAATAGAACGACATGGATCCCTCTTTCAAGACAACTCCCTGGAAATCCAACACCCAGGCACTCTGACTCCTTTTATTTCAGTTTACAGCTCAGAGTTCAACTTTACAAATCCTGGCATTTGGCAACAAAGGCAGAAATGTTGCTATCCAAACAAAGTCAAATGCACAAGTCTAGCTCTGGGGAAAGAAAGTCCATAGAGCACATTCCAGCAGCAATCGTGAATGGAAACCCACACGAAGCCAGAAGTATGGCATAAATCCTCGAGCTCGCACTCAGCGGCATCTGTGGTACATTCCACCATGTTTCTGTGCAAAACAGGAACCAAGTTGTCTCTTAAAAAAAAAAAAGTTTGGGGCTTCCCTGGTGGCACAGTGGTTAAGAATCCACTTGCCAATGCAGGGGACACGGGTTCGAGCCCTGGTCCGGGAAGATCCCACATGCCATGCAGCAACTAAGCCTATGTGCCATAACTACTGAGCCTGCACTCTAGAGCCCAAGAGCCACAACTACTGAGCCTACGTGCCACAACTACTGAAGCCCATGTGCCTAGAGCCTGAGCTCTGAAACGAGAGAAGCCACCGCAATGAGAAGCCCGCACACCGCGATGAAGAGTAGCCCCCACTCGCCACAACTAGAGAAAGCCACACACAGCAAAGAAGAACCAGAGCAACGAAAAAAAAATTTTTTAAGTTTGTCCCATCAGTGTTCAAACACAGAGCCTTTCCTCTCACACAGCCCATCACCCCAGAAGGTCATTTTGTTCACAGTGAAATCTGTGCCTCATGGAAAATAAATTACACCTGAACAGTTAACGTTGCAATAATTAAACTAGCCATTCCCTAAAGTTAAAATAACTCCCCTGTCCACACAAAGTGATACAGTAAATTCTTATTGTGATGGTGAAAACGTCTGATGAAAGATGATAAATGGGACACATTCACCTGTGATTCCTCCCCCACCACCCCATTAAAACTGTAGTAAAGGGAGTCTTTAAAGGAATAAGCGCACAGGAACAAAATTTTGGAAGATGGGAAGCAGATGGATAAGCGGTAACTGAGAGAGAAGAACCGAGAGGGTCAAATAGAGCACCGGGACTCAGCCTGATTTACACGGAAGAGCCCCTCCCAGGCAGCAGCAGCCCCGGGCAGCAGGGGCAGTAGGGGTGGAAGTGGGGTTGAGAAGATGATTAGCTGAGCGTCTAGCTAAGGAGCAGGTAGACGCTGACCACCTCTCCCACTCCCCGTAGTTGACCAAATGCCCCGTCTGCCCCAGTGGAAGACAAAGCTGATTCTCTGCAGAAAGTAAAACAGGATCTCTACCCTGGGGGACACCAAGGACCTCTGGGGAGAGAGGACCCGTGCCGCAAACAGGAAATTAAATCCAAGCTTACATATCAGACATCGAGATCCACCTTCTTCTTTCCCGACTCAGATCTCAGGATGCTGGCAAAAAAAGGGCAGGAGAATGGAAAATTCTTCATGGGGGAGTCTGACCAACTCAAGAGAAAAGAGCACCGGGTGCTGACACGGTTGTTTTGTGTCCCCCAAGGACAAATGATAGGCAAAAATGTTTTCCCTGCTTTTCTTTCAGGGATACTTAATTTAGAATTAACTTCTGTCAGAGAAAACACAACTTCCTGCACCTACTCTATATTATTTCCCGCCATTTCTGTTGTAGAGGGGGACATAGTATACAGTGTTTGACATGCATGATCACAAGCTTACAGAATCTACTTACATTTCTATTACTGCTTCTCAAGACAGCTGAATGAAATCACCCTACAGCAGGGTTCTCAAGATTACCTGCAATTAGAATTACCTGGGGAGCCTTAAACACACCAATCCCAGAGCCCCACCCTCCAGAAATTAATTTAATTAGTTAGGGAGGGGTCAGGCAGGCTAGTTGTAAATGGTCCCCAGGTGATTCTAATATGCAGCAGAAGTTGAAAACCACTGAAATGAAAAACACTGAAAAAGTGAAGTCTGCAGTTGACAAGCCCACTCATTCAATCAAAGCATCCAACTGGAGATGGCCCAGCACAGAAGAAAGGCAAGGAAAATATCCAGAAAGAGGTTGTGGGGAGATTCCGGGATGCAGCAGATCTAGAAGCAGCTAACCCAGCTGAACCTGGAGCTTTCCCAGCCTCTCTTGCAGCTAGGGTGTAGACATGGGACCTCAGCCTTGCCAATCAGTGGATCCACCTGAGATTTCTTTTCTGGGGAAAACAATGTAAGAAGCAGATGTCAATGACAGACACCTGCTTTTCAAGAGCAAGTAGAGGGGAAGGCATCTAACCTTCAGGGACAGCAGGGGAAGACTGGCATCTCTGACCTCCAGCCCTGTGGTCTGAGCACTGTCCCTGGTGTGATGTCTCCAGGCCTGACCCTGGAGATTCTGGAGCCAGTGGGCATCCTGTAACAAATTTTTCTAGCTAGAGTGCGATCTGTTTTTCGCAACTAAGCACCTGAAGGATAGTGTTACCAAATATTTAGGTCTGAATTCATAAATATACAGGAAATTAAACAAAAAAGGCAATTATTAAATCCAGGAAAAACAAAAAAGAGAGACAAATGTAATTCTAGTACACTACATGGATTGGCTGGGAACAATGTTTCATCTTATATAAACACTGAAATTTGAATTATAGTTATTAATATATCAGAAGGAAAGGGCATGAGGAAGTATGTGTGTGTCAGAGTGAGAGGTGTGTTTTCTATTGCTGCTATTTGCTGAACAAAGTTGGTGGCTTGAGGCAACAAATTTATTACCTTTTTTTTTTGGCCACGCTGAGCAGCTTGTGGGATCTTAGTTCCCCGACCAGGGACTGAATCTGCGCCCTCAGCAGTAAAAGCGCAGAGCCCTAACCAGGGTATTCCCCAGAAATTTATTATCTTAACACTCGTGGGTCCTAAGTCAGACGTGGGTCTCGCTGGGCGAAAATCAAGGTGTGGGCAAAGCTGCATGCCTTCCGGGGACTCCAGGGAGAATCCATCGTCTTGCCCAGTGAGGTTGTTGGCAGAATTCGGTTTCCTGCCGTGGGGAGGACTGAAGTTCCCATTTCCTTGCTGGCCGTCAGCGGAGGGCTCGTTGTCTTCTAGAGGCACCCACATTCCTTGACCCGTGGCCCCCTTCGTCCACCTTCACAGCCAGCAACGGGGCTTCCACCTTCTCCTGCCTTATCTTCCCTTGTCACATCTCTGACCTGCTCTACTGCCTTTCACTTTTTTTTTTTTTTTTTTTTATTGCGGTACGCGGGCCTCTCACTGTTGTGGCCTCTCCCGTTGTGGAGCACAGGCTCCATGTGGGATCTTCCCAGACCGGGGCACGAACCCGTGTCCCCTGCATCGGCAGGCGGATTCTCAACCACTGCGCCACCAGGGAAGCCCTGCCTTTCACTTTTAAGGACTCGTGATTGGATCGAGCCCATCCAGATAATCCAGGATAATCTCCTCATTTCAAGGTTCTTAACTTTAATCGCATCTGCTAAGTCTCTTTTGCCATATAAGGTAACATTCACAGGTTTGGGGGATTAGGGCAGGGACATTTGGGGGCAGGGTGCAGTATTCAGCCCACCAGGGCAGGGGAGGTGTAAGAATGCTAAAACCCCATCTCCCAGAGTAGGAAGTCATCAGTATGTAAAATGGAAAAATCAAGAAAGAACAGCATGAACAATGAAATATGGAAGTAGAAACCAGAAGACACTTCTAGAAGAACAGAAAAACTGTTCCCACTGAGCAGCAGGATGGGGGGTGGGGAACAGAGTTTTGCAGTTTTTACAGTAGAAGCCTCATAGGGCACTGTTTAACGTTTAAAACTGTTCACCTTTCTAAGTCACGTACATGTATTGCCTTCTGCAAAGGAAACACCCCTGTGTTCTGCCTACTCTCACTCCTCTACTCAAAGGACGCTTGGGGACACTTCTGACAATGTCGGGGGTGGTTTCCCACTCCAAGCGATCCTGCAACACCAGCTGGGTGTCCTACAATTTAACTCAGTTCTGACACTGTCTACCTGGATGTGGCCTCAGATCCCACAGGTTAAGGGCTCAGTCCCATAGGACTGCCCCCACTTCAGAAACCACTTGGAAGTCCAGGGTGTCACATGTGCTTCTAACAGACCAGCTGTAAATAGGAGGTTCCCATGCTAGAGTGGCTCACGGAACTCAGGAAAACAGTTTACTTGCCAGACTCTTGGTTTATTACAAAGGATACAAGTGAACAGCCAGATAAAGAGATTCACAGGGTGAGGTCCAGAAGGGTCCTGACCCAGGAGCTTCTGTCCCAGGGGAGTCTGGGGTGCGCCACCCTCTGGCATGTGCTGTGTTCTTGTTCACCAACCTCGAAGTTCTCGGAACCCTGTCATTTAGGAGTTTTATGGAGGCTTCATTACATAGGCACGACTGATTAAGTCACTGGCCACTGGTTAACTGATTCAAACTCCAGCCCCCCTTCTCTCCCAGGAGAAGGAGGTGTGGGGTGATGGAGGGACTCAATTCCAACCCTCTGATCAACCAACCCGCTGGTTGGTTCCCCTGGCAACCAGACCCCCCCATCCTTAGGGGCTTTCCTAAAGGCCCCTCATTAACTTAAACTCAGCTGTGGTTGAAAGGGGCGTGTTATAAATAACAAGAGACACCTTTATCCTCTTACCACTTAAGAAATTCCAAGGGTTTTAGGAGGTGCCAGGAATAGCCCGAAGACTATATTTCTTAATACACATCATTCCAGTTCCTCTGCTGGGAACACTCTCTCCTCTAGGCCACCCCTTAACTATCACAATACTGACCCCTCTCCCAGCGGGTAACCTCACTCTGTGCCCCCACAGCCCCTCACAGGTTCCCCATTATAAATATCCACACACACCCCCAAAACTGAAATTGCACTGGTCCACCTGCTCGAGAAAGCTTATTTGTAGAATGAAAACAACCAGAGACAAGCCAACCAGGAAGAGAGAGGGTAAGCACCAATGAGATGCAGTAGGCCATGAGTGGGACGTTTTCTCCTGAGGACTTGAAGCTGAGGGAGTGTGAAGCCTGGAGTTGCTGCAGCCATCTTGTGCCTCTGAGGTTAGGGCTTGAAATAGGAGCCACTGTGAAGGACAATAAGAAAAAGGAAAAGGAGACATGCCATGTTCCAGTAAGAGCACTGTAGCTACTGCTGTTTCCCTTCCATGTCTCTGGCCTTTGGGATTTCTAGTCCTAATGACAACATTTACCCTGAAGCAGTGGTTCTCAGCCCTGGCTGCCGTTAGAATCACCTGGGACACCTTAAAAAAAAAACAAACACCTAGGCCTGGTCCCACCCCCTCCCCAGAAATTCTGATTCACTCAGTCTAGGGTGGAACACCCCTGGGAGGATGGGGAGGGGAGAAGGGAAAGGGCGGAAAGAGAAAGCATTTCAGCCAGATCTTTTCATTTTGATATGGTTGGCCTGATAAAGCTTGGCTTCGTGCTAGTCGTGCAAAACAAACACCAGATTTTATTTCCTCTCTCCTCCCCATTCACTGGTGGAAATGAGAACTCCTTGACATTTAGGTGGAAAGCAGAAGCAGAAACGGTAACGAGAAAGACTTAATTCTAGAAAACAATTGGAGGGGGCCCTTTGGCTTTTGGAGAAGGAGGATATCGTGTATATTCTGGAAAGAAGGGATGCTGAACCAGCAAGGAGCCCACAGCCTCTCAGAGGAGGGCAGTAAGTTGATGGCAGATGCCCACTAGGGCAGGAAGAAGTGCCTGAGAGTCATGGGCCCCACGGTGGACTCAGTAGTAGTCGGCCAGGAGGGCAAGGGAGTGGAGCTGGCTTGCTGAGCAGGAAGACCAGCTCTCCCAAATGTTTGGAGACACAGACAGTACACTCTGGCCTCGGGGGCTGCTGCAGTGAGCTGGGGGAAGGGAGGGCCCCTGAGGCCAGGACAGGGAGGTCTGAGGGCCAGGCCGGCCCAGGTCCTGGAAGGCCAAGGGCGCCACAAGGAGGGGTCTGAACTTTGCCTGTATCACTTGGACCGTGGAGGCCTGAGAAACCCCCGACAGATGGAAGAGGCTCTGAACCATCCCCAGGTCCAAGCTCAGGTCTAAGATGACATCTTGAATGTATTTAAAGCCGTTTGGGACTGTGTCCAGGGGTCAGTTCTCACTGATCATCGACTGCACATGCCGACGTAGCCCCAAAGTGGAAGGTGGGGAGGAAGTAAAGAGTCCATTCTGGGCTTGACAAGGTGCTCCTCAAAAGACCCCCAACACCTGCCATGCATTTCCAAACACCACCAGGGGCAGCCAATGGAAAAGTCTGGCCAGGCAGGCACTTGGGAGCTTTGTAAATTGCAGAGACCAGTAACCTCCTCCTGGCCCCGAAGGCGACTACAAACTCCTCAAACTTGGGTGAGCTGTTCCTCATGCAACCCTGACTCCTCCACAGGCAGGAAATAGTCCCTGAACCGAACTGCTGAGCCAAACATAGAGGAAGTCAGAGAGGTAATAAGAGCGAGATGATACAGACAAAATGCATTCCTACTGATTTTATGATTGACAGCTGATACCATTTATGCGCCAAACAACCCTATAAGTAGGTACTCTTCTTTATTCTCTCCATCTTACATATAAGCAATCTGAGGCCCAGAGAGGTAAAGTGACTTGCCCAGGGTCACACAGCTAGTCAGTGGCATTGGCTGGAACTAGGACCTGGTCCCCCAATCCTGAGTCCCCAGCTCCATTTGCCTTTGCTCTTCCTCAGCCACTCCTGTGACCTGGCATCACAAATCCCCAGACAGAGGACCGCTGTGCTCTCTCTGGGCTCCAATTGGCCAGAATCCCTGGATGGTTTAGGCTCTGGCTGTGGGACCAGGGATCAGCATGCCTCACCCACCCCGACTGGTCTCTAAGGTACCCTGAGCGGGTCACCCTCCTGGCCACGGCTCATGAAAGGAGGGGCTGTGCAGGAGGCTTTAGCTGTCCTGCTACTGGCCCCTCCACCCAGGCCAACCAACTGCATTTTCAGCCACCCTCTTAGGTGAAGTGTAAGGGTCTCCGGCTTCAGGAAGAAAGCCAGACTTTCTAGGACTGGGTGTCAGGCAGATGCCCTGACATCGTAGGTGATGGCTGGGAAGCATCACAGAGAGAACGAGGAGGGGGTGGAGATGGCTATTTCCATCTGCACCAGAGACTTGCGCTCGCGCTCGGTGCGGGGGCCAGAACCGCTCAAGTCTCTCCTGGCTCTGAATTCAGTGTGGCCAAACCCACCAGCGGGTGGGTGTGTCAGGGTTAAATGAGCTGACACAGCAAAGAACTCAGAACAGAGTCTGCCCTGAAAGAGTGGCGTGGCTTCTCCGGATCCCGCAGTCTCCCTCAGCTCCTTTAGGTCTTCCTGCAGATGTCACCTTGGTGACACCTCTGACCACCTGCCCCAAAGTCCCCCTGCACCACTGCCCCCAGCCGTCTCCAAACTCCCTCCTGCTTTATTTCTCTCCTGAGCACTTTGCTCCATCTAACATAGCTTTCAGCAAGATCCAACCCAGCTTGCCCCTCCTCGGAGAGTCCCCTGGGCTCTCCACATGGCCCACTCCAAGCCCTGGGCCTGTTAGGTCATTTGAAGTCCCCCTGGTGAGCTCCAAATCAGTGCTTCTCAAACCTGAACGTGCAGAGTCATCGCCGGGGACCTTATTAAATACAGAAATTAAATCAGCAAGGCTGGGTGGGCCTGAGAATCAGCATTCGGAAGGCATTCCCAGGTGATGGGTCAGAATTCAGGCTCGAGAATTTACCCTATGGGCTAATGTTCTTTCCATTTTCCTTTTCTCTCCCCCTCCCCACCCCCTGTCTTCTCTCCCCCCACCCACCCCCTCCCCCTGCCCCCTCTCTGCTCCCTGTCGCTCTGTTCTGGTCCCTCTCCCTCTTTCTCTCCCTTGCCTTCTCTCTTCCCATCTCCCTCCATCATTCCATCCCTCTCTCGATGTCTCTTCCTACCTCCCTTCTCACCTCTTCCTTTCCTTTTCTTTCCCCACCCCTGCCCTCCCATTAGCTGCCCCAGGAGGTAAATGGCACCTTCAGGCATTGTCCCAACCTGCTGGGTTCAAAAGTCAAAACCCCTGATTCTAGAGGATTCCAGGCAAGTAGTGTGACTCCTTATTTGCAGAGGCAAAAACAACATTAAGCCAGGAGCCCCCTGAACTTAACAATTCAGAGCTGGGCTCATCACATTCCCTTCTTAATAACCACATAATGACTCCTATTAACAACCCATCAAAGGCAATTACTCCTCTGAAGGAACAAAGGCTCCCACAAGCTGTTTTCTCACCGTTTGTAGCAAATGGCTCTTACTCCACACCTGCATCCTAACCACCCCCTCTTCTGAGGGCAAATCTTACAGATTGGTCTTCTTTCTCCAGGGGCTTCTCAGCAGACAGTTCCTCGCCCATCCTTTCCCAAGGGACATAGTGGGAACGTAGGAAAACCTTCACAGTCCTTTCCTCTTTTTCATTTAGTAGGGACATTGGATGGAGGCACAAGGAATCATCAGAAATCTGTCCGGGGCTTCCTTGGTGGCACAGTGGTTGACAGTCCGCCTGCCGACGCAGGGGACGCGGGTTCGTGCCCCGGTCCGGGAGGATCCCACATGCCGTGGAGTGGCTGGGCCCGTGAGCTATGGCCGCTGAGCCTGCGCGTCCGGAGCCTGTGCTCCGCAACGGGAGAGGCCACACAGTGAGAGGCCCGTGTACAGCAAAAAACAAACAAACAAAAATCTGTCCGGCATAAATACTCATAAGTGCCTCTGTTTCCAAGCTTATTTATGCGGTGTGGATTGTAAGAGTGGAAAACCAGAAATTACTTCCATGACCATCACGGTCAAGTACAATAGAATACCAAAGAGCCATATAAACAGCTAGGAGGGCCCAAAACAATAATCAGAGCCTACACGGAGTTTTCCTTACTGTGTGCCCACCCTTACTCTGACATATACTATCTCATTTAATGTCACAACCACCCTGGGAAAATTACTATCCTCATTTCCTAGCTAAGGAAACCAAAGCTTAGGTGTCATTGCCTCAAACTGAATTTCACTCCTCAGCAACCAATGTCTAATCCTTCAGCAAATGTTCAGCGGTTGGTTTTTTTTTTTTTTTTTTTTTTTTTTCTTTTTTTTTTTGCGGTATGCGGGCCTCTCACTGTTGTGGCCTCCCCCGTTGCGGAGCACAGGCTCCGGACACGCAGGCCCAGCGGCCATGGCTCACGGGCCCAGCCGCTCCGCGGCATATGGGATCCTCCCAGACCGGGGCACGAACCCGTATCCCCTGCATCGGCAGGCGGACTCTCAACCACTTGCGCCACCAGGGAGGCCCAGCGGTTGGTTTTTTTAAGTCTAGATATAGACCATGGAATGTAAAACAAAATCTTCCAGAAAGTAATTAGGAGAATATCTTCATGACCCTGGTGTAGGCAAAGATGTCATAAGCAGGATGCAGAAAGTGTGAGCTTCCTGGACTTCAGAACAAGCAGTGGGTGTTACTTCCCCTTGACTCCTGCGAATAGTCTATCCCAGTACGCAGGGAGAGAGGGAGGGTGGTGCACTAGAAATTGTTCAGCAGATACAGCCCCACTTCACATTTCAGTTTGGAGCTCCATCTGGGAAAGAGAAGGTTATAACCTCAGGGAAGGGGGAACCATCATTCCAAATCAGGGCCCGCTGTGCTGCGCTGATGGACACCAGGGGGCGCCCTTCAGACAGTGCGTCCAGCCCTGGCCAGCAGCTCTGGCTGGAGTGAATCCAGCTGTTTGCTTCCCTGCTGTCCCCATCCTAGCTTGTCCCTGGCAGTGGAGTGACAGAACAGAACTTCCCGGAGAGGTCGGCAACTAGGAGGAAAGGCTGAGAGGCCGCTGCGCCCCACACACCCTACGGTTTACAGAATGCCTTCACCCACACTCTTACTTTATCCCCACACCAGCCCAGTGGGGAGCAACCCCTACCTTATGGATAAGGCAGCGGTTCAGAAAAAGGAAAATGAGGCTTCGCAGCAAGTGAGCAGCAAAGCCCAGCTTCCAGGCCTGGTGCCCGAAGGCCCCTCTGTTGCCTCACTGCACTGTCACCTTCTCTCATGCAGCCCGTTGGATCCCAGTTCCAGGAGGCTCTTTGGGAGCACGATTACCTCGTTTAAAGTCATAAGTGTGGGCACATACGTGGACCTGGGGTGGGAGGGGGTGGGCAGTGTAGGGGATTAGAATATGCCACCCCAAAATGTGCCACTTTGGCATAAGAGTAGTTTGAGCTGCAGGCAATTAAGCAGCAAACACAGAAAGAACTCTCTGCCCTTCCCCCATCCTGCCTAAAAGCAGCACAGAGGTTTCCTTTTGTGAAGGTGTTCCCCCTCCCCTCTCCCGTACTAGGAGATCAAGCCTTATCACTGGAAACAGAAAGTCAGCACTGAGATGGTTCTGCACAAACAAACCTTACCAAAATAACCCTCATCTTCCATTTGTTTCATATATATATATCATATTTATATAATATATATTATATATATATTTCCCCTGTATATATTCATTCTCAGAATTTACTGCCCCTAGAAGCCCAAACTCCTTTTCCTTTGTCTTGTTACATAATTTCTCCCTACAGTTTACATAAAATTATCTCCCTACAGTTTATCTTCTACACAATTTATATAAAATGGTATATAAGTCCCCAGGCCTAACTGCTTCTTTGGGTCTTCATCTTTTTTTCTACAAAGACCTCCATGCACAAAAAAATTAAAATATGAACATCAAATAATATTTGTATGACTTCTCTCTTGTTCATATGTTATTTGTCAGTTTAGTTTGCAGGCCTCAGGGACAGAACCTAAGAGGGTAGAGGAAAAGTTTTTTCCTCCCCTACAGCAGTGTTGCAGTCTGGAAGAGAGACGTCCACATGGCAATAGTTGAGCTGACTGGGGGCCCCAGGTAAAGGGGAGACACCTAGCCTGTCAGGGTGGGGAGGGCAGATGCTCAAGCTATCATCACTATGTAACTTCGAGGACACTGGGCCAGGCAGGCCTCCCCTGGGACCTCATGAACCTCTTATCTCCCACTGTAGCTGAAGCTGCTGACTCTTTGCAGGGCCACACCAAGGTGTCCTGCCTTTACCCAGAAGGTGAGGGTCTCTCAGTCATGGCAGGCAGGGTGGTACCTCTGACACAGCAGAATCAAAGTCTGGGAGGAGCCGGGAGAAGGCCTGTGTCCACCCTGATGGCGTCTCTCTCTCTTTAGCCACAGGCTCTCAGAGGTCCCTGTCCTGGGTTCAGGCCATGTGGTAGCCCAGACACTGCTCCCAAAATGCCTCTGCAGCTGTCAACTCACCCCAAGAATCTTCATGTACAGAAACAGGGTACTTTCTTCAAGAAACCAAGAAAGAAACGACACTGTGTGGAGGCTGGGAAAGTTGCCCGTCTCCTGCTTCATTTATCTGCAGGTCAGAGCCCAGGGCGCCTGGAACACGTGGGACCAGCCAATGAGTTTGGTGGCTAGAGCGGCACTGACTTCTCCTACAGTCTCCCCATGGTTGAGACCCGACCCAGCTCCAGAGAACAGACTTGCAGGCTCAGAATCTCATGACCAGCTGTGGCTAGATGATGGGTTTGTTTTTATTGCACAGAAACTAGTTTGCATTTTCTCCTTCTGTAAACCAGGGCTGGTTATAGAAAAGCTCCAGTGAGCGAGAAGACATTTACATTACCAAGGGAAAGAGCTCATGACCACAGAAGCCCCCAGACATTAAAATCCCAGCACTGTCCTTTGGGAAGAGATACCCAGCTTCCAAACCTCCTGCCTGTATTTGGGGAATTCCCTACAGCTCTGTGGGCTGAATTGTGTCCACCCAAAATTCATATTTTGAAATCCTACCCCTTAGTACCTCAGAATATGACTGCATTTGAAGGTCTTTAAAGAGATGATTAATGTAATTAGGGTGGGTCCTAATCCAACGTGACTGGTGTCCTTATAAGAAGAAAGTAGGACACAGACACACAGGGAAGACAGCCATCTACAAGCCAAGGAGAGAGGCCTCAGAAGAATCCATCCCTGCCTACACTTTGATCTTGAACTTCCAGCCTCCAGAACTGAGGCAATTCTCTTCTATCGTCTAAGCCACGCAGCCTGTGATACCTGTTATGACAGCCTGAGCAAGCAGATACACCCATCTGGGAGCCTTGACCAGACACAGAGTCTAACCCCAACTGCAGAAGCAAAACATGCCAGATCCCGATCCTGGATCCGTCAAACAGAGGCCTCCCTGGGGACTTTAGGTGGGGGCTGGTGACACATAAAATCAGAGGATCCAGGCTGGTGAGGTCACAGGAACACTACACAATATACAGCTGCTGTGACCACCTGTCTGTCGTGGACACAGGTGTGCTGATGCACCTGCTCACCCTTTGGCGCTTCTCCCAGAGCACCGATGATACAGTGCCTCATCAAGGTCAAGTCGGCTGGTGTCCCCACTGTGCAGGAGACTGTTACGCTCACAAAAGCCTTGGCTGTTCCCACGACTCCCTGAGAAGAGGGGCTTAGCAGCTTATAATTAGGGAATGAACACGATGTTTGTACAAACTGTGTGGTGTCGGCTGAAAACCTGCTTTCCTCCTGGAGGTTTGGAATTTGGGTGCGTGCTAGGCAGAGGGTGCCCACATAACTGACCCCTAATAAAAACCCTGGACTCCTAGGTTCAGACAAGTGCCCCTAGTAGACAGCACTCACGATCTGAGGCTGGAGGAGTGAAGCGTGTCCTGTGCGACTCCGCTGGGAGAGACTCCTTTTGCTGCTCTCCTCTGTATGTTTTGGCTGTAATAGATCTCAGCCATGAGTACGACAAAAAGGAACGAAACTGAGTTATTTGTAGCGAGAGGTGGATGGACCTAGAGTCTGTCATACAGAGTGAAGCAAGTCAGAAAGAGAAAAACAAATACCGTATGCTAACGCACATATATGCAATCTAAAAAACGGTACTGATGAACTTAGTGGCAGGGCGGGAATAAAGACGCAGTCGTAGAGAATGGACTTGAGGACACGGGGGCGAAGGGGAAGTTGGGACAAAGTGAGAGAGTCGCACTGATATGTACACGCTACCAAATGTAAAATAGATAGCTAGTGGGAAGCAGCTGCATAGCACAGGGAGATCAGCTCGGTGCTTTGTGACCACCTAGAGGGGTGGGATAGGGAGGGTGGGAGGGAGACGCAAGAGGGAGGAGATATGGGGATATATGTATATGTATAGCTGAATCACTTTGTTATACAGCAGAAACTAACACAACATTGTAAAGCAATTATACTCCAATGAAGATATATTAAAAAAAAAAAAAAAGCGAGTACGACTATATGCCACATCCTATGAGTCCGTCCCGTGAGTCTCTAAACCTGAGGGTGGTTTTGGAAACTCCAGACCCACCCAGCTACCCACTCCCCGTCAAAGGCGTCCCCTTGATCCTCAGCCCATCTGAGGCTTGTTCTTCCCAAGCTGTGGACCAGACCTTTGTCGCAGCGCCAGGTCTGGGCAGGCTGCAGGAGACCCACGTGGGAGCCTGCAAAGCACGCAGCTTCCTGGGGCTCAGCCGTCCTCTACTCGGGGGGCCTGGAGCCAGCCCAGGACACTGGGTGCTTGACAACCCTGCTGGAGGTTCTGATGCCCAGTCAGCTTGGGAATCCCTGGTTTGGAGGAAGCTCCTCCACCCCCAGGCCAGGATCTGGACATCTGAGCTTCAACACCAGCTCGGACACTGACCCGAGGGGCTCTCAGAAATATTTTCTCCCCAGGGCTCTGTTTTCCTCCATCACCAAATGAGGGTCTGGGCCCCAGTTGGGAGCTCTCAGTTTTTGGTGGTCAGATCTGTGAATCTGAACCCTTTCCCTAGGGAACACACCACACCACACACACACACACACACACACGTACAATTCTGTCTCCGAGTTTGGAGACTTCACAGACTCCACATGAAGTACCCCTGGCCTGAATCACCCCTCAGGCCTTCCATCTCTCACATTCTGTGTTTCTATCAACAACCCAAGCAGGCTCTTCTGTCACCTCAGACCCGTGAACTCAGGAACCAGTATTTTTTGCACCAGTTCCCTAATGTCTGTAAAATTGCAAACACCAAGATTAAGTTTCTCTCTGGAATGGTACAGACAGAGATGGGGGGTGGTTATATTAAGTAAGGTTATTAAGTTTCCACATTCAGACATGCGAAGCCAGGGTCCTCAAGGAATGCTTAGAAGCCACTCAGTTCCCGATAATCAGATTTGTGATGCTGCAGCCAATTGCCTCAGGTGGCGGAGAGGCTTGTGTCCTGAACCAGGGTCGGCCCTGAGTCACCAGAGGTCTCGGCTGCCCACAGTGCAAGCAGAAAGTAAAGATAAGGGAGAGATGCAGAACAAACCGATATCACCTCCTCTGAGAAGCCCTCCCAGGCCCCCAGGCACCCCTCCTTTGGGCTCTGGCAGCACTTTGTGTGGGCTGCAATTATAGTCTTTGAAACGGTCTGGCTGGTATTACGGTTCATTGTGTACTTATCTGCTTTTCCTAGAGTGTAAGCAATTTAAGATCCAAATTCATGTCTGCATCCCAGCCCAGCTGCCCAGTAACCATGGTGTGGAGGGGAAGGGAGCAGCACACCTGCCTACCTCTGGGCTGCCTGCTGCTTCCCTGAAATCCTGGAAGTCTTGGGAAGTCACTACCCCTCAGCTCCAGCAGTGAGCCCATGTCCAAGCTCCGGTCCACCAAGGTGTCCAACTGTCTGGCCACAGGGATTGGTTCAGGATGGGCACATGACCTAAGTCAGACCAGTGAGATTCAGTCCTGGGATCTGTGCTGAAACTGTCACAAAAGAGGTATTATCTTCCCACTGGGGCTCTAAAGCTGATTGGATGGAAGCTTGGATCTGCAGCTGGCCATTTCTGCTGTGAACAGGAAGCATGTGCCTGAGGTTGAAGCCAGCTCAGAGGACAGCGGTGCTAAGCAATGCAGAGAAAGGCAAAGTCCTGATGCTCTTGTCTGAAGCTCTGGATCCAGCCATATCTGAAGACAGTGTCCCAGGTTCATCGGCCAATCAAGCCCCATTTTGTCTGAGCCAGTCTGAGATGGGCTTCTGTCACTTGCAACCAAGAGTCCTGGATAAAACTCCCAGATGCCTAACTTCCTTCTGGTTGACTGAGTACCTTAAAAATGCCACATACTGGGCTTCAAGGCAGCAGTGACATGCTTAAGGTTATGGAGATGCTTAGTGAGAGGGCTGAGACCAGAACTCAGGCTGCCTGACTCCTAGACCGTTCTCCATCTGACACATTGCCTCACCTTCTCCTCCACCTGGGACCCAGCTTTGGACCAAACCCAAAGCCACCCTAAAGCCAACATATGGAGTGAGATGCTCATTCAACAATACCCCACCCCATTCTCAAGGACTGACAGTGTCTAGACCACAGACAAACAAAGGTAAAAATAGAGCTACCCCCATAGCACTCAGGGCAGAGGCTGCTTCCAGCCTGAAGGTGGGTTTTTCATCCAGACATGAGTCCGGAGTCAGTGGGCAACCAGGGAGAAAGCCAAAGATAAGACCCCTGAGGTGTCATCTCCAGTCTGTCCCCTGACTCAGTTGCTGCTGCTGCTGCAGGGTCAGCCTCAAAGACTAACACACCAGCTAATGCGCCTGCTCAGTTACGCTGACAATGCACTCTTTGTCCTTGGACCCATACACCAGCCCGGGGAGGGATGGTTTGCCTGATAATAACAGAGGATATCAGCCCATAGCGGTAACTATCAGCCCAGCTCCCATGCCCAATGTCGTGATGTTGTGAGTGTGGTTGGAAATCCTGAGAATAATCTTTCTCCTTTTCTGGCTAACTTTTCACTATTGATTTGTAATTTTCTTGACTGTGGCTTGAGAATGTGGTCTGTGTGATTGTAGTTCTTTGGTATTTATTGAGATTTACTTTGGGTTAGTACGTGATCAATTTTTGTAAATGTTCCATATTTGCATGAAAATATGTATTTAAATGATAAATACAGGGTTTTCTATGTATTCATCCAATCAAGATTGATAAAGATGTTATTCTAAACTTCTATATCATTACTAATTGTTTTGTCTACCAGAGCTCTCATTTTCCAGAAAGCTGTGTTAAAATCTCCAAGACTGTAAAGGTTTCCATTTCTTCTCATAATTCTGTCTACTTTCTATATATATTTGAAATAATGTTGGTAGGGGATACTCATCCAAGTATGTCTTCCTGGTGAACTGTCCCTTTTGCATGAGGTGTAAGGCCCTCTTTTTGATTAATTTTGTCTGATAATAACATTGCTACACTGGCTTTCTTTGGGTTAGTAGTTGTAGGATGTGTCTTTTTCCACCTCTTTCTACCCTTCAAGTCTCCTCATGTTTTGGATGCGCCACCGATAGATGCTGGATTCAAGTAGTTGTTGCTTTACGTTTTAATCCAGTTGGGGAATTTCTTTGAGATGTCAAGTGCAATCCATTCACCTGTGTTGTGGTGACTAAAAGACTCAAGGTTTCCTACTGTCATCCTATTTTGTGTTTTCTATTTACTCTGCTTTTTCTTTGCTTCTTTTTCCCCCTTTCCTGCTTTCTATTGGATTAATCACATTTTTTTAAAGATTTAATTTTTTAAATTTATTTTTGGCTATGTTGGGTTCTCATTGCTGCGCGCGGGCTTTTCTCTAGTTACAGCGAGCGGGGGCTGCTTTTCCTCGCGGTGCACGGGCTTCTCCTTGCGGCGGCTTCTCTTGTGGCGGAACACGGGATCTAGGTGCGCGGGCTTCAGTAGTTGTGGCATGCGGGCTCAGTAGTTGTGGTGCAAGGGCTTAGTTGCTCCAGGGCATGTGGGATCTTCCCAGACCAGAGATCGAACCTGTGTCCCCTGCATTGGCAGGCAGATTCTTCTCCATTGCACCACCAGGGAAGTCACTCACATTTTTTTTTTTAGATTCCTTTTCTACTGATTTCAAAGGCATACCTGTTATTTTACTATTGTAGCTAGTTTCTATCATATTTTAATATGCATACTTAACAAGGTTTCAAGTTAAGCCACATCAATATCCTCCACCTCAATGACACAAAGACCTTAGACCACTTTGCCTCCAATCTCACCACTGTTTCTTCAGGTTGTTGTGATCTAGTACTTTTGTTCCACCTGTTTCTGAACCCCCAAAACTGGCTGCTGTTTAATTACTGGTTTTTATACAATCAAGGTTTATTTAGACTTATGTATGTAATTATCAACTTATTGTCTTACAATTACTTCCTACATCCTACCTTTCCCTTCTGGGCTTAAACTCTTTGTAATCCACAGATACAGAGGTCCAACTGTATTCATTGTATGACACCATTTTATATGAGCATCTGCAGATTTTGGTATCCATGAGGGATTCCTGGAACCAGTACTCCACAGATACCACAGGACAACTGTACATCCTGTAATAATCCTTTCAGCAAGGGTCTATGAGTGCTAAGAGTCTCAGACTTTCTTTGTCTGAATATATCTCTCTCTTTTTTTTTTTTGCTCTCACTCTTAGTTGGCTACAGAATTTTTCACTGACAATTATTTATAGTGGCATCTTTATTATAAAGCTCCATTGTCTTCTGGTTTCTATTGTTACTAAATCTGCTGTCAGCCCGATCTTTTGTAGGTTTTTAAGTAGGTAATTAATTCTTTTGTAGGTAATTAAGTCTGGTTACTTTAAAGATTTCTCTTTGTTCTGGTTGTCTACAATTTTACTCATTGTATATAAGAGTAGAGTTCCTTGTTTTACCTTCACGGGACTCCTTGTCCATTTTCAACATGAAGATTCCAGCCTAGGCAGGACTCCTACCTTAGTGCAGTAGGCAACATGTCAGTCTCATAATATGAAGATTCTTAGCTTTCATCAATACTAGAAAATGCTCAGCCGTTGTCCCTGTGAATATTCTCTCTTACTCTCCCCGCATTATACATCCTGGAAGGCCTATTAGATGTATGTCAGACTTTCTCATTCTATCATCCATGTCTCCCAACCTCTCTTTCCTTCTCTTTATCATTTTATATTGCATTTGAGATAATAACCTATCCACTGAGTATCTTTATTTCAGTGGCTTCTTTTCACTTCTGTATTGTTCAATGTAGCTCTTTTCCAAATCTTCTTTTTCTCTTATTATTATATTCTGTTCTATCCTTATTGTTTCTTTTCTTTTTTTTCTTTCTTTAGTATGCTCACATTTTCTCAGGTTCTTTTTGTTTGTTTGTTTGTTTGTTTGCGGCACGCGGGCCTCTCACTGTTGTGGCCTCTCCCGTTGCGGAGCACAGGCTCTGGACGCGCAGGCTCAGCGGCCATGGCTCACGCGCCCAGCCGCTCCGCGGCGTGTGGGATCTTCCCGGACCGGAGCACCAACCCATGTCCCCTGCATCAGCAGGCGGACTCTCAACCACTGCGCCACCAGGGAAGCCCTTTTCTCAGGTTCTTAAAATATGAATCCTGTACGCTGTCTCTTCCCCAGAATGATTCTTCACGTCATTTGTGATTTTGGATTCTGAGTTTATCTTCAGTGGTCCCATGGACCCTGAATTATGAAAGAATGTCTATTAAAAGTCTTATATTTGCTTCCACAAAGTGTCCCAGAGGGACCATATTTTACATTAACACCTCAACTTGGAGAGTCCTCTACCATATATTTAAATTCAGATTCTACACTGAAAAGTGTCATAGGCACAGGGCTTCAGTTTTTCATCAACTTGCTTGGTTGACTGAATCCTAGACCCAAATATGTGTATGCTGAATGAGGCTGAGGTGCCTAAACTTCCTTGGGATACTGTAGAGGAAGGTGTCAAAGGCTTGGGAGGTTGGAATACCAGCGTGGACCTGCTGTGTAAGACTTGCTCACTCACCCCTGGGAGGATGACTACGATCCCTCAGAGGATCCAGACGACACTCCCTTCACCAAGGCTTTGAGAAATATTTTGGTGAGGATTGCATGGCATCTTTGAAGGTCTCTACAGTGGATATTCTCTATAGACCAGGAATGATAGTGGCATCAAACTGGGTTTCCTCAGTTCAATAGAGAAGATGAAATCCTAGAGAAGCAGAAGCCAAGTGATGGTATTTAATTGCCAGAGACAAGGTTGGCATGATTTCTGTAATAAGCAACAGAACCAAGTGTTCCTGGTCTGACAAGCAGAGGTCTTTGGTATTGGCTAAAGATCATGGTGACCCTAGAGATGGTGAAAGAGATGGGCACCCTGCAACTTACTTGATTTGTATGAACAGAGATGTTCTAGATCAGGTGAGCAAAGGTTTCCCTTGAATGAGCACAAAAGAGTCACAGCCCTTCAACTCATTCCCATAGTTGAGCCAGTCCACAGACTAGACCCTATCAACAATGCTGCTTAACAAGCCATCCCAGAACTTAGTGCTTAAGACAACATCATGTATTCTGCTTGTAAGTCTGCATTTTGTGGGGGGCTCAGTAAGAACAACTGATCTCTATTCTACTTGGTGTCATCTGGGACAACTCAAAGGCTGGGGGGCTGGAATCATCTGAAGACTCATCCAGACGTCTGGTGTTAAAGCTTAGAGGACTCAGACCTGAGACTGGAAGAGCTGGAGCCCCCCAGCCACCTCTCTCTATCTTGGTTTGGCCTCCATGTGTGGTCTCTCCAGGATGGCAGCTTCAGAGCAGCCAGACTTCTTGTATGTTGGCTTAGGATTCCCAAGACACATGGGGGAAGAGACAGAGAGAGAGGACACCAGGCAGAAACTGGATCGTTTTTTATAGCCTAGGTTCAGGTGCCAAGCAGCACCATTACTGCCATTGTATTAGTCAGGGTTCTCCAGAGAAACAGAACCAATAGGATATAGATAGATAGATATAAAAGGAGATTTATTATAGGAATTGTACCACACAGTTATGGAGGCCAAGAAGTCCCATAATCTGCCATCCACAAGCTGGAGAACCACGAAAGCTGATGGTATAATTCAGCCTCAGTCCAAAGGCCTGAGAATGGGGGCTGGGGTGGGGGGTTAGGAGGGGGGAGCTCACGGTGTAAGTCCAGATATGAGTCTGAAAGTCCAAGAACCAGGAACACTGTTGTCTGAGGGCAAGAGAAGATGGACATCTCAGCTCAAGCAGAATGAATTCACCCTTCCTCAGCCTTTTTGTTCTATTCAGGCCCTCAACAGATTGGATGATGCCCACCTACACTGGGGAGGGCCATCTGCTTTGCTCAGGTCACCAAGTCAAATGCTAATCTCTTCCAGAGACACCCTCACAGACACACCCAGAAATGTTTTACCAGCTCTCTGGGCACCCCTTAGCCCAGTCAAATTGACACGTAATATGAACGATCACAGCCATGTTCTGTGTTTTAGAACTAAGACCAGACCATATTCAAGGGAAGAGAGCACAGACCCTACCATTCAGTGGAGGAGTCTCAACATCATACCATAAAAAGAGCATGTGAGATGGACGATATGCAACACAGCCGTGTTTGGAAAACACGATCTGCTGCAGTCCCTTGAGAAAGAACCCTGCTCCTCCAACACAGCAGGTGACCATGTTCCTGTGCACTGGATAGGAGAAATATCTATACCTTTTAGGAGTTACTGGGCATTGGCTCTGAACCTACACCAAAGTGGCCACGACACCACGGCTCAGCAATAGACATCTCCTCCTCAAGGCTACAGACACATCACCACCCACCAAGAGGACCAGCCAGTCATCTGATGGCAAGTTGATTACATTGAATCACTTCCATCACAGGAGGGGCAGCACTTTTTTCTCATTGGAATTGAAACTCTAAATATGGATTTGCCTCCATCGACAGGTGACGGGTAAAGAAGATGTGGTACATACATACAATGGAATATTACTCAGCCATAAAAAAGAATGAAATAATGCCATTTGCAGCAACATGGATGGACCTAGAGATTATCATACAAAGTGAAGTAAGTCAGAAGGAGAAAAACAAATACCATATGATTATGGTAGAATCTAAAATGTGACACAAATGAACATATCTATAAAACAGAAAAAGACACAGAGAACAGACCTGTGGTGCCAAGGAGGAGGAGGGGCTGGGGAGGGATGGACTGGGAGTGTGGGATTAGCAGATGCAAACTAGTATATATAGGATGGATAAATAACAAGATCCTACTGTATAGCACAGGGAACTATATTCAACATCGCTGTGATAAACCATAATGGAAAAGAATATGAAAAAGAATGCACATACATGTATAACTGAGTCACTTTGCTGTACAGCAAAAATGAAGACAACATTGTCAATCAACTATACTGGAATATAAATTTTTTTAATTTAAATAAATATGGCTTTGCCTTCCCTGTTGTCCATGCTTCTACTAAAACAACCATCTGTGGACTTACTGAATACCTAAGCCACAATCATGGTATTTACTTGAGAGCCAACGTAAGTAAGGAGGAGAAGGTGACTTCCACAAATCAAAATAAAATATGGGCCAATTGTAAAATGAATATTCTATCTTCATCAATTTCAAACTTATCAAGGATCCTCTCTGGCAATCCGAGACCAGCAGATGTTATGTTTCAGGGAAGAATTATTTAAAAGAATCCTGCCCCACCACAGCACAATTGAATTTATTTTGAGAAATAAGCTGAAGGAAAAGTAAAAAACACTTTCTAATTTATTATAAGAAAACATTTCTTCAACCGTCCGCCAGGCTTTCTACAAGTTGCAGACCTGGAAACATGTTGATTATTAGATTCCATTTTCTAAAAAGCCCATCGTCAGTTTTATTCTCACAGGCACACTGAAAACCATGCCCATGTCCCGGGGCATGGCACTGGGACACTAACTAAATCTGAACTTTTCCCTGGGAGTTGAAGCTGTGCATGGTTAAGATTCCTGGCAGGAAGTCAGCTTTCCACCCATTTCAAGTGGACCCCTGTCTGGACCGTGGCCCCCACTCCCTCAAGGGACCCTGCCTCTGACCTTCTGGCCAGCTCCTGGCCGCCCTCCAAGGGGTTGAGATGAACCCTAATGTCAGCTCTGTCCCTGGCAGGTGCCAGTGCTATGGCTTCAGACTCTCTCATCCCCTGAGCAACATTTCTGTCTGTTCTCTTGGCCTGAACCGAATCTTCAAGGAACTGCCCAAGCCCAGCCTCACTCTGGAAGTAGGAATGTTGGCAGCTAGGGCTAGATCTCTTTGTTTTCTTTAAAAGTCTCCTTGTGAGGTAAGTTCAGACTCAGCCAGCCTGTCCCTGAGTAGAAGCATTAGTAGCTGCAGAAGGGGTCTCAAGGTGGTACCCGCACTCATCCCTCCCTGGTTCACTCAATCCCCCTTCACTGACCACCACCTATGGTCTCAGAGCTGTGGGCCAGAAGAGGAGCAGGGAGGTCCTGCTGAGGAGCAGGACAATAGCAAGCAGTGTTAATGTAGCACAGAAGTACAAATAAGAGTGACTAACTTCAAGGAGGTGCATGGCAGGACGGGGTGTCAGGGAGTTGTACTAATCAGGTCTCCTTCAGAGTCAAGAAGCAGAACCCCATATCAAACCAGCTTGAACAAAAAGGAGATTTACCGGCTCACTGGGAAGTTTAGGAGTATCAGCTTCAGGTACAGCTGGATCCAGAGGCTGAAGCAATTATGTCATCTGGCCTCTGGCTGTATATGGCTTTCTTCTGCACAGAGGTGCTCTTCCTATGCAGACAAGATAGCCACCAGCAGCTGCAGACTCACAGCATCCCAAGTAAACAGTGTCAGTGAAAACAGCACTTCTCTCCTGCAACATTCTCACATCCATCTCAGGGAAGAGTCTGATTGGTCCTGTTTTGGTCACATGCCCACCACTGAACCAACCTCTATGGCCAGGGGGTTGGATCCTCTGATTGGCCAGCCTGTGTCATAGGCTGACCCCTGTGGCAGGGGCAGAGCTGTGACTGACAGCCCTACCAGGCCCACATGGCCTAAGGGAGCTCCTCAGAGGAACCCAAAGGTGGAGTGCAGGAAAGCAGGTTGGGCAGACGGCACTCACTTCCCTGATCTACTGCCAAAGGCTTCACTGAAGAGCAGCCTATGAGCTGGCTCTGATGGCTAGGCGAGATTTACTAGGGGAGAGTGAGAAGGGCAGAGGGAACAGGTATGGGAGAGGAGTGACCCTAGACAGTGGCTGAGAGGGAGAGGGCTATAAACTGAATGTTTGTTCCCCACCTCCCCCAGATTCACATGTTGAAACCTAATCCCCAACGTGAAGGTTTATGGAGGTAGGGCCTTTGGGAGGTGATTAGGTGATGAGGGTGCAGCCCTTGTGAACAGGATTAGTGCCCTTATAAAAGAGGCTATATGAGGACACAGTGAGAAGACAGCCATCTAAGAACCAGGAAGAAGTCCCCCACCAGACAGCAAATCTGCTGGTGCTTGATCTTGGACTTCCAGGCTCCAGAACCATGAGAAATAAATTTTATTGTTTATAACCCACCCAGTCTATGGTATCCTGTTATAGCTGCCCAAGCTAGGACAGGAAAGCAGAGAAGACCCCTCAGAACTCCACGCACCTATCTCACTCTAATCTAATTCCCACCTCTCCAGGACCATCATGATGTTTGAATCTAGGGGTGGGAGCAACGCGTGCAGTAGTAAGAGGTGAAAAAACATATAGGACCCAGACTTCCGCTTGTGCTGTGTTGAAAACAGACTTTGGCACCACCAAATCCCAGATGAAAGCATGCTCAGGTGTGCAACACAGGGAACCCAGAGGGGCAAAAGGAGGTAGAATGGGCAAGTGTGCCTACCAACACCCTTCTAGCAGGTGGACCTGGTCCCTGCAATGAGCTGGCTGTAGCCTCCAGGGACAAGGCAGACAGCCACTGTTGGGCTTTAACAGCAGAGGCAGGAGCATCAATGAACCAGGAGCACAGAATTTGGAATCGAACATCCTGGGTTTGAATTTTTTGTATTAAAAAAAAATAAGTATAGGGACTTCCCTGGTGGCGCAGTGGTTGGGAATCCACCTGCCAATGCAGGGGACGCGGGTTTGAGCCCTAGTCCGGGAGGATCCCACATGCCGCAGAGCAACTAAGCCCATGAGCCGCAACTATTGAGCCTGCACGCCGCAACTAATGAAGTCCACATGCCTAGAGCCTGTGCTCCGCAACAGGAGAGGTCACCGCAATGAGAGGCCCGCATACCTCAACGAAGAGTATCCCCTGCTTGCCGCAACTGGGGAGAGCCCGGGCGCAGCAATGAAGACCAAACGCAGCCAAAAATAAACAAGTAAATTTATTTTTTGAAAAAAGTATAGAACTATGCACCCTTAATTCCACTGCCTGGAGATGACCACTCTTTTTTTTTTTTTTTTTTTTGGCCGCACCATGTGGCTTGTGGAATCTTAGTTCCCTGACCAGGACGTGAACCCGTGCCCTTGGCAGTGAGAGCATGGAATCCTAACCACTGGGTGGCCAGGGAATTCCCAGATGATCACTCTTAGCAATCATATATATATATACTTGTACACATATTTTCATATTTCTATATTTTTCACACAAAATATATAGGGGAAAATATACCTACCAAATGTCTCATTTAACAAGATAACTGGGGAGTTTGTACAGTTTTGAGACAGTGACAGGTGTGAACAATGTTCCATGCCACCGCCTGTCTTCTCATTTAATGGGGAGGAATCTGAGGTCCAGAGGAAGGAAACCACTTGCAAGTTGCTGGTGGGTCAGAAAGCCGCCACAGATCTGGCTCACGTAGGACCCTTCCCAGCAGGTGACGCTGCTGCATGGTGAGTTCCCTTCTGAAGGTGACACTTGTGTTCAACATGGGGGCGGGCAGGGAGCTCTGGCCTCCGGCTGCAGGCAGCAGCTAGCGGGAGGTGGTACCTCCCCCAGGAGATTCTGGGGCTCACATAACCTCACAGCAGCCCACAGGGCAGCTGCTGTGGCTTCCTGGCAAGGACCCTGGACCCTGCCTCCCTCCCACCCTCTAGCCAAGCCCCATCACTTGGCAGAGGGATGGCGCTAGACTTTACCTCTGGCCCAGAAACAGGTGTGGTCAGTGAAGCCAAAGGCCATGGGTACACCCCAAGCGTGTCCAGACAGTCAACATTCATCTTTGTGCTGTCAGGGGACACACGGTGTGCTTTTCCTGTGGCCAGACAGTGAATTTCCTTTGGCTCCAGGAAGGGAGCTATTCATTAGCAAATGTCACAGCAGTGGACACCAGGGGCCCTGACGATGCATCCAGCCTCCTGGGGAGCAACTCCATCACCCTGAACCTTTCCCTGGGAGCCAGGGCAAGTGGAGCAATTAAAGGACAGCAGGAGACACACCCAGCAGGGCTGCAGTCTGCTGAGGCAAGAGAGGAAAATCACAGCAGAGTCAGGGCCTAAGGGTTAAGGGTGCTGGCTTTGGAGTCTATTAACCTGGGATCAAAGTCCCTTCCAGCTTTTGCTGGCTGTGTGACACTGGATGCATTGCATTCCCTCTCTGAGTCTCACCGTCCACATCTATAAAATGGGATTACCCATAATACTTACCCCCACCCCGGGTTGTTGGAGAGTAAATGAGGTAACAGGGTAGAGTTCATAGCTGGACACATTAACCACAGTTATTATTTACCTGGTGGTTCTGAGAAGGGGGACAAATCATATAAGTAAATATATGTGTCTACATGATAGATACTACAAACATCAAACTATGTGCTAATCATTTTCTAAACTGTACTATACTTTTCCTGCCTTCTTAAACAGAGTAATTGGAATTTAATATTTTTCTAGTAATTCAGAATTAACATTACCAAACAATTATATCCTGCCATCATACGGTAATATCTATAGAGGTGACTGGATGCAAGTTGGGCTATTCGTCCAGGTGCTAGATGGTCCAGCACAAGGTGGCTCTGTTCTAATTGTGCCCACATCAGCTTTTTTTTGGTAAGTTTTTTTTTAAATAAATTTATTTATTTACTTATTTATTTATTTTTGGCTGCGTTGGGTCTTCGTAGCTGCGTGCGGGCTTTCTCTAGTTGTGGTGAGTGGGGGCTACTCTTCGTTGTGGTGCGCAGGCTTCTCATTGCAGTGGTTTCTCTTGTTGTGGAGCACGGGCTCTAGGTGTGCGGGCTTCAGTAGTTGTGGCATGTGGGCTCAGTAGTTGTGGCTCGCAGGCTCCAGAGCTCAGGCTCAGTAGTTGTGGCGCACGGGCTTAGTTGCTCTGCGGCATGTGGGATCTTCCCGGACCAGGGCTCGAACCCATGTCCCCTGCATTGGCAGGCGGATTCTTAACCACTGCGCCACCAGGGAAGTCCCTCACATCAGCTGTTTGACAGTTCACTGGTCCCCTCTCTCACTGTCTGGTTTTCAGCTACTGCTTTTCATTGCTTTCAACAGGTACCACCCACCCCATCACCACCACCTTACAGTCTGAGCTGAGAAACCAGATAAAGGAGCCTGTTACCAATGTATGTAAAGTAAGAGTTAATAAGTTCCCAGAGAGCAGCTGACTCTTTTCTGCGCAGCAAAAATGCTTTCATAGAACTCTCTGAGATAATCACCCAAGCCTTTCCACTCACTTCCCACTTCTCAGCCTCATCCTGGATGGCTGAGGTCTGGGGGGTCAGACCCCTAGAAAAGTGACCATCACTATGCTCAGATGATGTGACTTCCAACATGCAAGGTGCTTCAAGGTGTTTCGTTTTTCAGATACAGGTAAAATCAGTATCACGGACACAACTGCCATCTGCCTTTAGTATTTTTTTTTAGAAATTAGACAAGATTTCATCTGAGTTGAACTCAGGTCTCTGATGCTCGAAGTGTCTTGTTCCAGCCTGAAAGGACCACTTTGACGACAGGAAGTCATCCTGAGAAAAGCCCGTGGCTCCTAACCTCACAATTTCTCAGCTCCTCCATGGAGCACTCATTTCTGCTCACCTGCCTGTTTCCAGCGATCTTCAACCTGATGTCACAGAGCTTCTCTCATCCAGTGGACATATGCAAAGTCCAATGATGTGCCAGACACTAGGATGGGCACCGGGGGTCCTTGCCTCCAGAAGCCCCCACCAGGTGAGGGGAGCAGACAGGTAGCAGCGGTTAGTCCTACCTTGTGACCAGAATGTAGCAGGTACAGAGCTTCTGGGCACTCAGAGAAGACAGTGACCAACTCGTCCCCGATGGGAAGTGGGGGAAGCTTTACCCAAGAGGGGCCATTTGAGCTGAGCCTTAAAAGCAAAAAAGGAAAAAGGAAGGGTATCCCTAGCGGAAGAAACAGCTTGTGCAAAGGTGTGAACATTCACAGCTTGTTTGGAGCCGAGAGAGGGCTGGGCAGAGGCTGAAGCCAGAGTGTAAGTGTCCCATCAGCGTGCAACCACCATCATGGAGACAGTCTGAGCAGAAGCAGAAAAGGAGCCAGGAATCAATCCCCTGGGGTCCCTTACATGTTGGCTGTGACCAGTCTCAGGAGACCCCCAGTCCTGCTTTCAGATTCAGGGACTCAAGTTCACATCAGCTTCCACCCCAGGCCCAGGGGTATCTTCAAGAGCCTGTGACCGCCTTCTGGAGGCAGCACGTGCAGACTGGCCCTGAGGGAGCATTTCCAGAGGACAGCTGATCCCCTGGTCAAACACACTAACAATAATCTTGGGTAGATTTCCAGACCAGACTCTGAAGCATTCAAACCAAAAAGACTCAAAGATTTGCACAGTTGATGAAAAGTAAAACATCAACAGGCTCCTCCAGCTTGGGGAGCACTTTCCCCAATCAGTGATTCAGCAAGAGATATGTGTTCACCTGCCAGACACAGGGAGGAGGAGGGCAGGAAGTTTGACACCATCCCTTAAATAAACCATGGTTCATCTTTAGAGCAGCTAAAAAGAATGAGGCGGTGCTATATATACTGAACTGGAAAGCTCCTAAGACGTATTAAATGGAAAAAGCAAATTGCAGGGCTTCCCTGGTGGCGCAGTGGTTAAGAATCCGCCTGCCAGTGCAGGGGACATGGGTTCGAGCCCTGGTCCTGGAAGATCGCACATGCCGCGAAGCAACTAAGCCCATTTGCCACAGCTACTGAGCCTGCGCTCTAGGGCCTGCGAGCCACAACTACTGAAGCCCACGCTCCTAGAGCCCATGCTCCGCAACAAGGAAAGCCACCACAATAAGAATCTCGTGCGCCGCAACGAAGAGTAGCCCCCGCTCACAGCAACTAGAGAAAGCCCGTGCGCAGCAACGAAGACCCAACACAGCCAAAAATAAATAAATTTATTTTTAAAAAAAAGCAAATTGCAGAAAAATACATAGGATCTCAGATACACTAAATTTAAAAGTGTGTGTGTGTGTGTGTGTGTGTGTGTGTGTGTGCACGCACATGTGTCCCTATAAATGCATGACCAAAGACCTGGGATATCTCACAACAACCCCACGCAGTAGTGGTACTAACCCCTTTTGGCCAATGTAATTATTAAGGTTCTGTAAGGTTAGGTAATTTCATCATATGGCTAATAAACTGTTGAACTGGGATATAATAATAACCACCACTAAGATTTATGTAGCAATTTTTTTCAAAGCACTGGAATAATACACACTAAATGCATTCATTCATTCATTCAACAAGCCTGAACTGAATATCTACTGTGTGCCTGGCACTGCTTCACTGGAGGTAAAATGATGAACAGTACAAACGAAATCTCTGTCCTCATGGCAGTTATATGCAGGGGTCACCTCTGGGAAGAAAATGATAGAAGGTGGAGTTGGGAAAAGGAAAGAAAATATTAGCCTCATGTATACTGTTTGAATTTTTCATAATTGGAATGTACCCACTATTTGAATAATTGAAATGTATCTGTAATGTTTTCATTGAAAAGATACCTTTGCCTCTAGGGGTATTTAATTTTCAAGCCTACTGCCCAACTGCTAAGAGTTTCTTTCTAATAAGTTTTGTTTTAATTACCATAACAGTAAAGTGCATTCTGAAAAGTAAAACATAACCACTTCTTGGGTTGTGGGGAACCTCGCTAGGCACCAGCCACTATGCTAAACCTTATGCACTTACCATCTTGTCTGATCCTTGCAACTACACCACAAGGTAAGAACTATACCCATTTTATTTTATTTTATTTTTAATTTATTTATTTTACTATTTATTTTATTTTTGGCTGGGTTGGGTCTTCATTGCCGAGCGGGGGCTCTTCTCTAGTTGCGGAGAGCGGGGGCTACTCTTCACTGCGGTGCTCAGGCTTCTCATTGCGGCGGCTTCTCCTGTTGTGGAGCACGGGCTCTAGGTGCGCAGGCTTCAGTAGTTGTGGCTTGTGGGCTCTGGAGTGCAGGCTCAGCAGTTGTGGCGCATGGGCTTAGTTGTCCCACGGCGTGTGGGACCTTCCCAGACCAGGGCGCAATCCCCTGCACTGGCAGGCGGATTCTTAACCCCTGCCCTCTCCTTCCACTTTTAAGGACCCTTGTGATTACACTGGGCCCACCTGGATAATCCAGTCTACTCTCCCTATTTTAAGGTCAGCTGATCAGCAACCTTATGTCCATCTCCAGCTTTAATTCTCCTTTGTCACATATGGTACCATATCCACAGGTCTTGGTGGCTATTATTCTGCCTACCACACTAGCTGTGTGACCTTGGGCACGTGATTCTCTCAAGCCTCAATTTCTTCATCTATAACAGGGCTTCTGAACTTCAGCACTATTGACATTTTGGAATGGATAACTCTTTGTGGTGGGGGCCACCCTGGACATTGTAGGATGCTCAGCAGCATCCCTGGCTTCTATCCATTAGATGCCAGTAGCAACCGCCCCCCTCCCTATAACGTGACAACCAAAAACATCTCCAGACTTTGCCATATGTCTCTTGGGGGCAAAATCGCCCCTGGTTGAAAACTGATCTATAAAATGGGTATAGGGCTTCCCTGGTGGCGCAGTGGTTGAGGGTCCGCCTGCCGATGCAGGGGACACGGGTTCGTGCCCCAGTCCAGGAGGATCCCACATGCCACGGAGTGGCTGGGCCCGTGAGCCATGGCCGCTGAGCCTGCAGGTCCAGAGTCTGGGCTCCACAATGGGGGAGGCCACAACAGTGAAAGGCCTGCGTACCGCAAAAAAAAAAAAAAAAAAAAAAATTGAAAAAAAGTCTCCAGGCAGGAGACTCAGTGTCAAAGAGACGTGAAATGCTGGCTTTGAGATGGAAGGTCTGTTTGACTCCAAAGTGTAACTCTTGACATTACACTAGAAAAAGGGAGGGGCAGGGAATCTTCCATGACCCCACAGCTCAGGAAGAACCACTGTTAATATTCTGGAATTATACTATGGTTACAAATTACATCATGAGCATTCTCTTATGTCATTAAAAATTAATAGAAAACCCAACTTTCATTGACTTTATAATAGTTCATCACACAAATGCACCATTATTTAACTGCTCCCTTTTATTTGGCCATTAAGTTGTTTTTCATTCTGTACTATTACAGACAACCCTGCAATAAACATTTTTGCTTGAATTTCCCACTGCATCTTGGGCTATTTCCTTAGAATAGATTCCTAGAAGTCAAATCATCAATCCAATGGGTATGAACACTTTGAGGCTCTTAACAGATACTGCCAAATGGCTCTCCAAAATGATAAGGACAGGAAAGAATCCATTTCAAATCCTTGAAAACCTGAAGGATTTTTAAAAATCAGTTGATAGATAAAAATAGTCTCCTGTTGGGGCTTCCCTGGTGGCGCAGTGGTTGAGAGTCCGCCTGCCGATGCAGGGGACACGGGTTCGTGCCCCGGTCCAGGAGGATCCCACATGCCGTGGAGTGGCTGGGCCCGTGAGCCATGGCCGCTGAGCCTGCGCGTCCGGAGCCTGTGCTCCGCGACAGGAGAGGCCACAACGGTGAGAGGCCCGCGTATCGCAAAAAAAAAAAAAAAAAAAATAGTCTCCTGTTTTAATTTGCCTTTCCTTGGTTATCTGTGGAACTGAGCCTTTTTCTCATATATTTACAAATCATTTTTAGGTCAACTATGAATCATTTGTTCATGTTATTTTTTTCCTATATTTCTATTTGTTAATAATTTTCTAATCAGTTTTATTTTATATATATCAATATGAACATTAAAAATAGTGTTCTCATATATATCACAAATATATTTTGGAAAATATATATTGGAAAATATTTGCCATACATATTTGTTTGGGGGAAACATTTGCCATTAATAGTTGTTTATTGTTGCCTTCTGGCATTTGCTGTTATTAGTGTTTTATACATTTTTTTTCATGTTGTCAGATCTATTGCTTTTTTTTTTTTTTTTTGAGGTACGCGGGCTTCTCACTGTTGTGGCCTCTCCCGTTGCGGCGCACAGGCTCCGGACGCGCAGGCTCAGCGGCCATGGCTCACGGGCGCAGCCGCTCCGCGGCATGTGGGATCCTCCCAGACTGGGGCACGAACCCGTGTCCCCTGCATCGGCAGGCGGACTCTCAACCACTTGCGCCACCAGGGAAGCCCAGATCTATTGCTTTTTCTTTGGGACTTATCCATCACCTAAATGCTTAGAAAGACCCTCCCAGTTCAGAGATGGGGTAAATGTTTACATGCGTTTTCTTCTATGTTGTGTGTGCATGTAGTTTAATTTCTTAAATGTAACTTTTTTGTGTGTATGTGGCTGCATTGAGTCTTCGTTGCTGCGCATGGGCTTTCTCTAGTTGCAGCAAGTGGGGTCTACTCTTCATTGCAGTGGACAGGCTTCTCGTTGCGGTGGCTCCTCTTGTTGCGGAGCACAGGCTCTAGGCTCACAGGCTTCAGTAGTTGCGGGGCATGGGCTCAGTAGTTGTGGCACATGGGCTTAGCTGCTCCGTGGCATGTGGGATCTTCCCGGACCAGGGCTCAAACCCGTGTCCCCTGCATTGGCAGGCAGATTCCCAACCACTGAGCCACCAGGGAAGTCCTAAATGTAACTCTTTAATGCATAACTTCATTATGACCATGAGGGCAAAGTTCCCTGCAACTTTTTAAAGGTGTACACAGAGTCAAATAACAATCCCAGGAAATATTCAAGTATAGCCAAAAGCAAGCCCGAATGTGACACACACTAAATTATAAGCATCCTTACTGTGGTCCAGCAGGGACCCAAGAAGGATCCCCTCTGCACAAACAGACCCATGTTCAATTTCTCTCATTTCACTCTGAGATTCCCGGGTGCTAATCATCAGAGTGGATGCTGATGGTTTTCCCAGACCTCCTCATCACCCCAAACCACGTTCAACCTCACAAAGAAGTAAGGATCCCAGCCTGGGGCTCCCTGTGCTCCACCTCCCTATGCACGCCCTGCCACCACCAGAAGGAAGGATGGAGGAGGTACTCAGCTTGCCTGGGTATCTTCCATGTGTACAAGAGGTACATGTGCCACTAAACTCTGTTTTTCTCCTTAAAAAAAAAAAAGAAGAGGAAGGAAGGATGGAAACTCTTCGAACCCACCCTAACTGGTGACTGGTGTCTGCCTGTGTGGAGAAGCCCAATCATCAAAGAGACAATGGGAAAAAAATGGAAAAAAAAAAAAAAAAAAAAAAACAGGCAATGGATTAGAGCCTGGAGCAGTAATTCTCAGCTGCAGTGTCTGGTCAGCTCTGAAGGGTGTCATCAGCAATGTCTACTAATAATAGTTAAAGGACCAAGTACTTCAAATGATTAACATTTTGCAAAAAAAAAAAAATTCGTATTAAATATTGAGTCAAAAGACTATCTCAAAAAGAAAGGTAAGATATAAAGAATAACAGTAAGAATCAACTATGTATAAACTGTCTACTTTGCCATCAACTGTCGATTTCCCTCCCCAGTCCCATGCCATCCCCAGACCCCTCACAGAAGGACTGTCTCAAATTCTGTCGTCACTTCCTTGTTCTTCTCGATGGTAGGACCATATATGTTTGTACCTTTAGAAAACATTTTGTTCAGTTTTGCATGCTTTTTAGTTGTATCTAAATTGAAACAGCATATGTATTGTTTTGCCTCTGTATTTTTTCTTTTGACATTATGTTCCTGATACCATGTTTTTTCATGTAGCTATAATGAACTCACCAATACTGCTCCATGTGTTCCATTGAATGAACATACCACAATTTATTCATTCTACCAGTGATGAACACTTGGATGTGTTTCCAATTTGGGGCAATTAGAAATAAGGCTTCAGCGAACATTTCTGAACAACTTTACTGGGTTATAATTTATATTACTATAAAATTTACCCATTGTAGTGGACTATAAATATATACATTTGTGCAACCATAACCACGATCCAGGTTTAGAAGACTTCCATCACTCCAGAAGGTCCCTCACACCCATTTGTGGTCAATCCCACCCACTCACCCACCCACCCATAGCCCCAGGCAACCACTGACAACTTTCTGTCTCTATAGTGTTGCCTTTTCTAGAAGTTTCACACAAGTGGAATTGTACAATATATAGTCTTTCATGCCTGTCTTCTTTCACTTAGCACAATTTTTTAAAATTTATTTATTTTTAAATTTTTGGCTCTGTTGGGTCTTTGTTGCTGCGTGCAGGATTTCTCTAGTTGCAGCGAACGGGGGCTACTCTTCATTGTGGTGCATGGGCTGCTCATTGGGTGGTTTCTCTTGTTGCAGAGCAAGGGCTCTAGGCGTGCGGGCTTCAGTAGTTGTGGCGCACGGGCTTAGTTGCTCCGTGGCTTGTGGAATCTTCCTGAACCAGGGCTCAAACCCATGTCCCCTGCACTAGCAGGCGGATTCTTAACCACTGCGCCACCAGGGAAGCCCTAGCAGAATGTTTTTGAGGTTCATTCATCTTGTTGCATGTATCAGTAGCTTGTTCTTTTTATTACTGAGTAGTATTTCATTCTATGGACACACCATACTTGTTTATCCATTTATCAGTTGGTGGATATTTGGATTATTTCCAGGTTTGGGCTAATATGAATAATGCTGCTAAGAGTACTTGTGTACAAGTCTTTGTGTGGACCTATGTTTTCATTTCTCTTGGGTAGATAACTTAAGAGTAGAATGGCTGGGTCATATGGCAACTTTATGTTTAACTTTTTTTTTAAATAAATTTATTTATTTTATTTTTTATTTATTTTTGGCTGTGTTGGGTCTTCAGTGCTGTGTGCGGGTTTTCTCTAGTTGCAGTGAGCGCGGGATACTCTTTGTTGCGGTTCGCAGGCTTCTATTGCGGTGTCTTCTCTTGTTGCGGAGCACAGGCTCTAGGCACGCAGGGTCTAGAGCGCAGGCTCAGTAGTTGTGGCTCACGGACTTAGTTGCTCTGCAGCATGTGGGATCTTCCCAGACCAGGGCTCGAACCTGTGTCCCCTGCATCGGCAGGCGGATTCTTAACCACTGCGCCACCAGGGAAGTCCCATGTTTACCTTGTTTAAAAAACAATAAAACAGGGCTTCCCTGGTGGCGCAGTGGTTGAGAGTCTGCCTGCCGATGCAGGGGACGCAGGTTCGTGCCCCTGTCCAGGAAGATCCCACATGCCGCGGAGCGGCTAGGCCCGTGAGCCATGGCCGCTGAGCCTGCACGTCCGGAGCCTGTGCTCCGCAACGGGAGAGGCCACAACAGTGAGAGGCCTGCGTACTGCTAAAATAAATAAATAAATAAATAAAACTGTTTTCCAAAGTGGTTGTGTCATTTTGCAGTCTTACCAGAGTGTATGAGAGTTCCAGTTTCTCCACATCCAAGTAGCAAAACCACTGGGTTTTGCCAGTCTCTTCTATTACATCTACTTTAGTTGGTAGGTAGCGTATGAACATTCTGAATCACGTTTCCTGGTGCACCTGAGCAAGATTTCTCAAGCGTTTGTATCTGGCTGACTGCTCAATCATAGGTTATGTGTGGCTTCAACTTTACTATTAGATTTTAACAAATTATTTTCCAAATAGATTGCAGCAATTTCACTCCATTTACAGTTCCAGTTCCACCACATTTTTGTCAACATTTGATATCGATAGAATGTTTGATTTTGCCTGTCTGGTGGTGTACCTCATTTGGTTGTAATTTGCATTTCCTTGATTATAATCTTGTTTATTCTTTTTTTGGGGGCCGTGCTGTGTGGCTTGTGGGATATTAGTTCCCCAATCAGGGACTGAACCCCAGTCCTCAGCACTGAAAGCATGGAGTCCTAACCACTGGACTGCCAGGGAATTCCCCTTAAAGCAGTATTTATATATAATTATTAGTTGTTATTCAGATATTCTATATCCTTATTAATGTTTTGTCTGTTTTACCTACAAGACAGTTGTAACATCTCCCACGAAGATGGTGGATTTGCCTGTTTCTCCTTGCAGCTCTATCGGTTTTTTCATTCACATACTTTGAGGCGAAACGATTAGGTATATACTAGTTTAGAATTGTTATATCTTCCTGGTAAAAGCCAGAAAGGCTGGTAAAAGCCATTGAGGCTTTTACATTACATAGCCACTCTTTAATCTCTAGTAAAGCTCTTTGCCATAAAGCCTGTTTCGTCTGCTGCTGGTATACCTATGTCAGCTTTCCTCTGTTAGCGTCTACTGGCACATCTTCTTTCATCCTTTTACCTTTAAGCTTTCTGCATCCTTACGTTTTACACGTTTTTCTTATAGAGGATGTATAACTGTTTTTTTAAAATCCAGTCTGAAATTTTGTACTTTAACAGCATTCTTTAGTCCATTTACATTTATTATAAGTAATCTTATGTTTGGGTTTATTTCAAACATCTTATTGTGTACTTCTAATTTCTTCTCCTGTTTTCATGACTTTTCCCTCGATCATACTTTCTTTTGGAATATTTATTTTTTCTTCACTCCACTTCTTTACATCCACTATATTGGAAGTTATACCCTCTATTTTCCTTTTTTTTTTTTTTTTTTTACAAGTGGTGCCCTACATATTTTAACATACATACTTAACCTATCAAAATTAATATCAATGTTCACGGCTTCAAAATGATCCACAGGGTGGGAGCTGGAGTGAAAAACAGGCGTGGGGGGCTAGATAAAATAAGAGTCATCCTGTATTAAGGGAGAAGTGGGTTAGGATTCTTTACACCATGACCTTTACTTTTGTAATGCTTAATATTTTCCGTAAGTTAAAAATCTTAGAGTTAGTATCTTTACCCTCCTGAACAATACAAGGATTTTAGAGCACTCTAGTCCAGTCACTCCCCCGTGATGCACACGCTGTTGTTGCTTGGTATTTTTGTTGTAGTTGGCTGTTTGTTTGTTTTAACCACAAATTAAATAACATCATCATCATCATTATTATGTTTTAGAGTACCCCACACATATACTACTTCCTTTGCTCACCATCCCTTCTTGCAACTCAGACCCTAGGCAATTACGTTCCATCTGCCTGAGGGACACACACATACACTGCATAGGGCTTCCTCACCCTACAGAGTCCCCTGTATTGGGTCAGGTCCCAACTGGCAAAGGAAACCTCAATTCACCAGCCCAGCTGACCTCTGGATATGCAAAGGTCTTGGGACCCATGACACATGGGTCCCCTGTGTGTTGGTTGGATGCCCCTTGCCAAGGGGTCCCACAGTCCTCCGTACTCTTCCTGTGGGAAGCAGAATAATGGCCCCAAAAGATGCCCACATCCTAATTCCCGGACCCTGAAGACTATGTTACTTTCCATGGCAAAAAGGAATTAAGGTTCCAGGTGGAATTAAGATTGCTAATTAGAGAGCATTAAAATAGGGAGAGTACCCTGGATTATCCAGGTGGGCCCAATGTAATCACAAGCATCCTGAAAAGTAGAAGAGGGAAGCAGAAGAAAAAATCCTTTGAAGAAGGAAGGGGGCCTCAGCCGAAGGAATGCAGGCAGGCTCGAGAAACTGGAAAAGGCAGGGAAACAGATTCTCCCCTAGAGCCTCTGGAAAAGAACGCAGTCCTGCTGACACCTTGATTTTAGCCCAGTGAGACCCATTTCAGACTTCTGACCTCCAGAACGGTAAGATAAGTTTGTACTGTTTTGAGCCGCTATGTTGGTGATGATTTGCTGCAGCAGCAAAAGGAAACTAATATGTCTCCCACCAAAGTATCATCATCTGTTTGTCTGTCTGTCCACCCCCATCAGAGTATAAGCTCCATGAGCTCAGAAGTATGCCCGTCTTATTCACACTCAGCCCAAGGCCCTGATGGTGAACAAATAAACCTGAGAGCTGGAAAGGGCCAAGAAATCGCTTAGGCCACCTAATTATTTTATTTATTTTATTTATTTTATTTTTTATTTTTTTCACCTAATTATTTTAAATGAGAGAAAACTGAGGCCCAGAGAAGGGCAATGACTTGCTTAAGGCTACTCCATCTGTACCAGCCTGGGCCACCACCCTGCCTTCTGGTCCCTAAGCCATAGAAGCCCCAGGACAGGCACAACTGCCAACTTACCATCATGGACAGGCACTGTCAGGGCACAAGAAACCCTAGGGAACTCGGGACAGCTGGGAAAGTCAGGTAAGACCGAGAGAAGATGTCTAAAATGACTTGAGCAATCTTAAAAATGGAGCCCCTGGTCCACCAGTAACTACTAGACAGAACTGTGCCCAGCACCCACCCGCCTGATCAGCTCAATTAGAAAGACACTTTCACCTGAAGCTTTAGAAAGGCCCATGGGCATGTAGTTAATGGCAGACTGAAGGCCTGCTTTCAAGAATCTTATTATACAGCAGAAACTAACACAACATTGTACGGCAATTATACTCCAATAAAGATGTTAAGAAAAAAAAAATCTTAGCATTTCACTCTTCTGGCCAGAGTCAAAGCTTTGGGCAAATTAGGAAAAGGTACTTCTTCCACAAGACATCTTTTTCCATCTGTCAGAATATTGTCATAATATACCATTCCATTAGAAAAAGACACTTTACTCCCGATTTGCCAGAAAACTATCAGAGATTCACTCATATATGTATTACCACGTCTATGAAGTACAAGACACCCCCTTAGATGCAAAGCCCTTGCACAGTACACAACCTGCAGAACCACACACAGCAGCCCTGCTAGGCAGTCTGGTCTCACCCCCTTCACTGACCTCATCTTCCCCCACCTCAGCGCTCAGGCCCATTGGAAAACAACCTTGACCTCATAGTTTACCCGTTTCATGTCTAACTCCTCCACTAGGGGCCCCAGCTTTTACTCCCTTCCCCTTGCAGACAGCAGGGGTTGAGGATGAGCATGGGAAGCCTGATAGTCCCAGTCAGAAAGAAGGTGAGGAGGTAGGGAGACAGGAAGTAGTGAATTCTAACTGAATGTCTATGGGCCAGCAGCTGGTTGAGGAAATATGGTAGCTCCCAGCACAGGCCTTGGAGAAAGCCCACCCACTACCTACCGGGGAGATGCTGGGTACACTTTTTTAGCCTCCGAAAACCTCATTTTCCTTTCTGTGAAAAGGGTATGATTGTAGCACTGCCGGAAGGATTTAAGAAACTATGAGCTCATGCTGGTGCCCGTAAAGGCTCTGGACGTGCGAGCTGTTATTTCTGTTATTATCGGCACCATCAGCCCTTCGGGCTGTCAGCTTCCAGGCACATCTTGCTTTAAAAAAAATTGGGACGATACATATTTCTAAAAGCAAACCACATGGCTAGGAGAGGGAGGGTGTGTTACAAAGAGAAACGATTACCGTTATACCAAAGTACCCATTGGTAGATAAATAGAAAAATCCACACCGCTTCTGAGTGGAACTGGTTTTCTTTGGGAACAATCTCTGACACGCTGGATGGGCCCCGTTTGGCCCCAGGCGGCTCCTTGTACCGTCTCCTTCTGCCCCCACTGCCCGTGCTCCTAGCCGTCCTCCCCCAGGCGAGCCCCAGAAGCCCCATGGCCAGGGGATGACCGGCTGCATGTAAGCAGGCACAGCCCAGCTTTGGAGAGGGACACGGATTTAAATGTGAGCTCTGCAGCCCCCCCTCATGGATAACACGAGGGCAATCGCAGCACCTGCCGCGGGCAGCAGTCGTGTAAGTGGTACCAAGACGATGCCATAAAGCACCTGGTCTGATGGTCGTGGTGTCACCATTACTGATATCAGCTGGGAGACTTCAGCGCAAGGCAGGCTGGGTAAGAGGAGGGCCACCACAAAGCCCCTGTTCTCAGTTCTCTGGATTTTCTTCCTGTCCCCATTTATACACACACACAGTTCTGACATGGTTGTCACCTCCATCTGGCCAGAATGTTGTATCCCACCTTTTTTTTTTTTTTTTTGCGGTATGTGGGCCTCTCACTGTTGTGGTCTCTCCCATTGCAGGCTCCGGACGTGCAGGCTCAGAGGCCATGGCTCACGGGCCCAGCCGCTCCGTGGCATGTGGGATCTTCCCGGACCAGGGCACGAACTCATGTCCCCTGCATCGGCAGGCGGACTCTCAACCACTGCGCCACCAGGGAAGCCCTATCCCACCTTTTTGATAGAATTCCCAAATGCATTTTTTTCATGTTACTACGTCTCAATTAGAGTGAATTCAGCTGCAAGTAAAAGAATACCTGACTTGTAGTGGCTGAAACAATAAAGATTTTAATTATCTTGTGAAACAAATCACAAGACTTCAACAGAAATGTCACCAAGGCTTCATTTTTTTTTTTTAATATAGCTTTTCCAGGCAGCCATCACCAGTGTGCCAGCTTTTTATCCCTTAAGACTTTTGTCACCTCTGGGCTGCCTCAGCTCCACAACCTGTCAGTGACCAGAAGAAGGTGAGGTTCCTGATCTTTTTTTTTTTCTTTTCTTTTTAAAGAAGGGAGCAAACTCCCTCTCAGAGCCCACCTAACAGACATCCCCTTATATTTCAGGGACCGGACCTGGGTCACCAGCCCTCTCCTAGTAAACTCAGGGAAAATAGGCTGTTTCTGCTGGCTCACACCCATCACAGCTCATCCACATAGGGCAAGGGAGAGACTGTTCCAGTACAAAATTAAGAAAGCAAGAAGGAGAGAGTGGCTGTCACTTTACACGATTAGCCCCCTCGCGGATCGAGGAAGGAGCTGGAGCCCAGAGTGGTAAAGTCCCGAGTCCAAGGCCACAGGCAACTTTGCAGAAGGACCAAGATAAAAACCCAGCCACTGGCCCAGCAAACTCCCGTCACTTCACCAGGTGGCTTCTCAACCCACTACAGCCACCTCTAAGCCCCAAAGGGCAGAAGCCCCGTCCCCGGGATCCTCTGAGCTCGGCCAGAGGCATGACGTGCACAAAGTCAACACCGTTACAGAAGTGAGCCCCTGACATACTCAGGCCCCAGGGCGGGGGGAGCCAAAGCACTTCCTGCCCCTCGCGAGAGCTTGGCAGGCGGGTCAGCGGGAACCCAGAGCCTGACAAACAGCGTCTCTGTAGCTGCCTGGACACCCGCCAAGCTGCCTCATTCCCTAGGGCTGACCTCATGTTTCTGAAGAGCCTCAAGACGCCTGAGGTCTGTGTGTTGCCTCTCATGGTTCAGTTCTGCTGCCAGCAAAGGAAATGGCCCAGGATGGCGGCTGGGGGCCACGTGGAGAGGTGGAAACTCAGAGCCCAAGCATCCCTCCCCACTACCCACCCCTGCCCTGCCCGACTTGTGCCACACAGGCCCCGTTCCAGAAGAAACTGAGCAACGCTGTCTAACCTCTGAGATGAGGCCCATCCTGATCTGTCTTCCTGCTTCCATCAATCTGAAGGTATCCCTCGAAGACACCGTCACACTGTGACTCTTTCTGTTTCATTCCAGACTTCTGGAAAGGGAACAAAAAGGCAGTCAGACTTCATCTATCGGAGCATCTAAGAACATCTCAGAAGTCAGTTTCACTGCCTCAAAGAGAGCTGGAGAGCTCATCTGAGGCCTGTGCTTGGTGACAAAAGTAACTGCTGATTTACCCTAGAGCTGGACCAGGCAGCCACTCCAGCCTTTCTGCGGTCACTGACAGTGTACTGAGGCCCAGGGTGTCACCCGCCAAAAAAAAAAAGCCTTTATGAACTTGGCCTCCACTTCCAGACATTCTTTCAGGGCAAAACACCTACTGTGGGCAAGGCCAACAGCAGACAAGGTGAGCAGCCTAGGGAAAGAGCACGGAGCCAGGCCCCAGGACACATGAGCATCCTTTCACTTCTCTCCAGGGCATCTATCTCACAATCACCACAACCTACCCACCCAGGCTGTAGCTCCGAATCAAGGCATTTGTTTCCATTCATGTTCACTTAAAAGTGTTTATTCCCCTTGCAAAACCACAAGGGCTAAAAAATCATGTGAGGGAGGAAAGAAGGCCTCGCTTATTTGCCATCCTCTTTGGCCTGAACAAGGGGGATTGGGCCCAGCAGCTGGCGGTTTTAAACTTTCCTTGCAGAAGTTTTTCTCAGAATGGTAGCTCCAGTCTTCAGAACTTGAAAAGCCTGCATACCTTGAAAGTATGCAGGCTGCAGGAATTTTCCATTTATAGAATAATATTCTTCATACCACTCTGGGGGCCAGCGTTCTCGTGGTAAGAGCTCGGAGTTCAGTGTCAGCAAACCCGCCACACTTCTGCAGGAGCCCCACGCCATCTGGGCCCTTTTATTTATTTTTGGTGGGAGACGGGAGGAAATAAAGGAATAGCTTTTTAACTTGAGTGCCAACACAAACTTGGAAAAGGAACTGGGTTGGCAAGTGCAGAATATCACTGCCTGGTTGGGGACTTAACTGTTAGGGAGTAGTAGGTGAGGAAGAGACTGAAAAACATTTCTTCCACCCCACATGCAGACAGGTGGCCAGAACAGGCATCACGTTACCGCCTCAAGGCCTTCCCCATGCCTGCTACATGGCCTCTGGATTGCTCCTGAGGGCAGGGGCGCACGCCAAAGGCACAAGACCCCATCTCACTTCTCTTCTTCCAGTTTTCCCTGTGCACTACACTAGATTTCTGCTGATGCATGCACAGACTCAAAGTCTGAAATACGTTCAGGTTCCATGATATAGTGGGAAGGCCACCATGCCAGTCATGAAGAGGCCTGAGTCCTAGTTCTGGCTGTGACAAATTCACCGTGTGACCTTAAAGGAGCCCTTCTCTTCTCTGGGTCTCATTTTCTTCATCTGTAAAGTATGATCGGAGTGAATGATCTCAAAGATCCCTTCCACTGCTAACATTCTGACACACTCATTCACTCTAATGTTAACCTGTGCCAGCGCTAGGTTCTGGACATCCCCTCCTGGGCTATTCTAAACCTGCTGGGCACAGCCAGACCCATAAGCATAGCCTAATGACCACTAATGACGGCTGCAACACCAGCCTCCCAGTCCTTGTTTCAATAGCCACAGCTCCTCCAGAGAGAGGAAGGAAAACCCTGCCCTGCCCCATGAAGCCAACCCTGCCTGCCAGCTCAGCCACCAGAGGAGGCGTTTTCCCTGTCCCACAGCACCCTACAAGGATCCTCCCAGAAGCTAATACCTTTCCTACTTTCCATCTTTTTAAAAAATGTATTGCCACTTCTCCTGGGAAGGACATAACCACCTTGCGGCCACCTAATCAAGTCTTCTGATTTATTTTCCAAGTTTTTAGAAAAAAATTTTATTCATTTCAAAGTATTCAATTGTGACGCTGAATACGCTGCTATTCAAATTGCACATACACCTCAGATTTTAATACAGCCCCCGCCCCTGGGTTGGGGGTACACACACACACACACACACACACACACACACACACACACACACACACACACACACACACACACACACACACACACACACACACACACCATCACTGTCCTAAGGCCGGAAGATTATCTGGCCGAGCCCGCATCCCCACCTGTCACCAGCTAATGGCCACCTAGTCTCGGAACACCAGTTGGGAGGTGCTTGGTGCCGTGGGAAAGCCCTGCGTCCTTCCACTACTTACTAGGCAAGAACCAAAACCTCTCTGAACCTCTCTGAGGTTTGTGCGAGGATTTCACCCAGTTGAAAGCTCTCCAAAACGCTGTGCAAACGGAAGTTCCTTGATTGCTGGGCTGCTCTGACTTAAAAACTGCATCCTTAGGTCGCGCCAAGTCTTGCCTCCCCACATCTTTTCTTGCTGATGCTGGTGAGAAGGAGAGAGGAGAGAAGGGGTTTCTCAGAAGGCAGAAGGCTAGCCTAGGGCACTAAAGGCTGGGAGGTGGGTCTCACCACCAGGCTGAGGGAGATCCAGGCCTGGTCATCGGTTCCAAACCCAGGAAACAAGGCTCACGCGAGCCCCACCGGCCGCCCCCCCGTACTCCTCTCCCCTACTTTCCCCTCCCCTCCCAGCTGCGCCGTAGGGCACGCCCCCTCTCCCGATTCACCAATCAACGTCCGGAGCGGCGCCCGTGGCGCAGGGGGCTCAGGTCGGCAGCCAATTAGCTCAGCGGCCCGAGGCGGCGCCTCGCCCGCCCACTCCCAGAATGAAAGCCGCCCCGCAGCTGGCGAGGCTGGCGCAGCGCGTGGGGCGCGGGAGCCGCGCGGGTCGGAGCAGAGCGCGCTCACTGCCTGCCCGGCCGCCCGCCCCCCCGCGCGTCCGCCTCCGCTCCGCCTCGGTCCGGGGCACGGGCGAGGTGGCCGGGGCGGGGGAGGGCAGGGGGCAGGGCCGAGGCGACGAAGCCGGGGGCGGGGAGGAGCGGGTCCGGATAAAAGGCGGCGAGGCGGCTCCACCCCGAGGCAGGCCAGCGGGCAGGTTCGGCGCGTCCCTTCCGTCGGGCCCGCGCCGGCGGTGGGGAGGCGGCGCGCGCGGCCCGCAGCCCACCCATGGAGGCTTTCCACTGGGCGCCCCGCTCGCCCCGCCGCGGCCGTGCCCCCCCGCCCATGGCGCTCGTGCCCAGCGCCCGCTACGTGAGTTCCCAGCGCCCGGTGCACCCGCAGCCCTTCAGCTCGTGGAACGACTACCTGGGGCTCGCCACGCTCATCACCAAGGCGGTGGACGGCGAGCCGCGCTTCGGCTGCGCCCGCGGCGGGGACGGCGGCGGCGACGGTTCCCCGCCCTCTTCTTCCTCGTCGTGCTGCTCCCCCCACGCTGGGGCCGGGCCCGGGACACTGGGGCCCGCGGTGGGGCCGCCCGACTACGACGAGGACGACGACGACAGCGACGAGCCGGGATCCCGGGGCCGCTACCTGGGGGGCGCGCTGGACCTGCGCACCCTGGAGCTGTGCGCGGACCCCGCCGAGGCCGGGCTGCTGGAGGAGCGTTTTGCCGAGCTGAGCCCGTTCGCTGGTCGCGCCGCCGCCGTGCTGCTGGGCTGCGCCCCCGCCGCTGCTGCCACCGCCGAAGTGGCGCCGCGCGAGGAGCGGGCTGCGGCGTGGGCGGCTGAGCCCAGGCTGCACGCCGCCTCCGGGGCGGCCGCCGCCCGGCTGCTCAAGCCCGAGCTGCAGGTGTGTGTGTTCTGCCGGAACAACAAGGAGGCGGTGGCGCTCTACACCACCCACATCCTGAAGGGACCCGACGGGCGAGTGCTGTGCCCCGTGCTGCGCCGCTACACGTGCCCCCTGTGCGGCGCCAGCGGTGACAACGCACACACCATCAAGTACTGTCCGCTCTCCAAAGTGCCGCCGCCGCCCACCGCCCGCCCGCCGCCGCGCAGCGCCAGGGACGGCCTGCCCGGCAAGAAGCTGCGTTGAGGACGCGGGCTCCGGTCTGCTGCTGCCACCTGACGCCACCAGGGTCGCCGCCTGCCCACTCTCGTATTTGGTCTGCGCACTCTCTCTCCCTTGCTGCTGGTGAGCATGGAGCTCAGCAGATGGCTCAACTTGGGATGTCGTCTTGGTTTTCTCAAAGGAAGCCGACGGTACTGAGTACTTTCCTGTCGAAGAGCGGTTGAGAGTAGACGCTAAAGTCTTGATTTATCTCGTTTGTGCACATCCAGACGATGAAGGCTGGGTATTCTGCTAACTGAGATGTGGCAACTTAGAGGCGCTGTTTATTTATAGGTCGACCTATTTTAGATGCGCATCAGTATGAAATTGTCTCAATCTAATCTTGGATGTTTAATTTTATGAATGGAGGCACTTTACTAGGTCTAGAATATTTTTTTAAAAGCCTCTTAACCGAACTTAACTGGCGATTTTATGGAATGTCAGCAAAATGACTTTTATTGTTTGAAACAAGTAATATTTCTGTTGTCCTTAATCAGTTATTATAATTCCAGGCGAAGCAAGGCCCCCTGCCTGGTAGCATCATTAAGTGAAGGCTTAGTAAACTTTCCAGTATTAGTTTGGGTGGGTGTTCCCTCCTTGTGGCTTGTTTCTGTCCTAGCTGGATGTAGCAGGTAGAATACAGCTCCTTATCCTTTTATGTACCAGGTCTTTTATTACTGAACGAGCAACTAGCGTTTTCCACCTCTAAAAGTTGTGCCAAGTTATAATGTTGTGTACACACTTGAAAATGGTGCTGTTTAAAAAAAACTTGTGCATTTATACAGTAACAGTATGTTAATTCATTAATCTTGCCTTTAACTCTGGTACTTGGCCTTTTGTCTATGCTCCCCACCCCATTCGTTTTTCAAAACATTTATCATCCTTCAGATCAAAAGGGAGTAGTATTAATTCACTGTCTGAATTGCTCAATTTCAGGGTTCCTAAATAGTGGAAAGCTCATTCCAGCTGTTGCCTCTCAAACTAAATGTAAGATGGAATCCTTTGAGCTCTGGAAGGTCAACGTAATAACCTGGGTTCAGGAAGGTTCCACTCTGGGCTATGTTGGCTTTAAGCATCACAGGCAGTCCTCAAACTGGTATAAGCACTAATTAAAGGAACTATTGGGGTGGGGGGAGACAAGGAACGCAGCCTCTCTCATGTTCCCATTCTCACTGGAAGATTACCCTTCTCTTTCTGGAATCCCGCCAGTTATCCATAAATGAGATTAAATCTAATCCTTAGCAAAGGTGCTTGACTCCTACTTTAACCTTCCACCCTCATTTTCAAATCCACTGTAGTGAGAGTACCACACCATATCTAGCATCAGGACAGACATAGAAGGCAAAAATGGAAATGAATTAAGATGAAGTCATCTGAAATGTATAAAATCACTATCTGAAAATACCAGCAAGAGATTTAGTCTATAGAGGTTCCAAGAGAGCTTAGCTAGGTTATTAGAAATTAGACTGCTGGGCTTCCCTGGTGGCGCAGTGGTCGAGTCCGCCTGCTGATGCAGGGGACACGGGTTCTTGCCCCGGTCCGGGAAGATCCCACATGCCACGGAGCGGCTAGGCCAGTGAGCCATGGCCGCTGAGCCTGCGCGTCCGGAGCCCGCAACGGGAGAGGCCACAACAGTGAGAGGCCCGCGTACCGCAAAATAAATAAATAAATAAATAACACTGGGGATAGCTATGAGCGTTTATTGGTCAAAGGAAGGTGCATGGGTGGGGGATGGACAGGACGATTTCTTGGTCAGGAAAAAATAATCCACTTGACTAGGCCTAAACTCAAGTAGCTTAATAAAACCATGAAATTAACTTATTTTCTTCAGTTTTTTTAGAAAACATACCAGTTTAAATTAGACTTGCTTTTTAAGGAGTTTTCAGGTCAACATTAATTCCTGTTACCTCTCGCCACTGCTCTAATTGTGTACCTTTTCAAGGTCATTATTAACTGAGGGGTGCACTCTCCACACCAGAAGATACGGTTTAGGTGACTTATAACTGCATCAGCCTCCAAACTTGCCTGTTCTCCAGCTAACTTTAACTCCCAGTATTTTAAGCATGAACAGGGAATATCAGTAGTTCTGCAGAGATCTCTTACGAAAAGTTTACTAACCACGCTAATACATTTAAAAGCAACTCTCAATCTGAAACATGTTTTAAACACTTGAAAAGCTAAATTTAGGGTAAAAGAAACCCAATTTTTGGAAGTGTTAAAAAGTATCCACAATAGTGTGATGAAATTGTTTTCCTAAGAACAGACTGCATATTTGGCCAAAAAAAAAGTATGGAATCCTCAAAAGAGCTTCACCAACTGTGCAGGCAGACTGCTTTATATTTTAAAATTATACCACAAATACACATGTACTTCAAAAAAGAAGTTTCAGTGTTAGTCCTAATTTTCTATTCTGTTCTTAGCTATAATCTGAACATTCCATTAATTTTCTGTATACTTCAATTAGACTTATGAAATCATGAATCCGTCTACAGCCAAATCATGCCACACCATATAGGTACCAACCTCCTCCTGGTAGCCACTATGGACAAATACTAGGATGTCGAGTCTTTTTTCGGGCCGTTGTCTCTGCCCTCAGATCCATCCATATTGACAGCAATAATATCCCCATCTAAAAATGCAGAAACCACTGGCAACGTGGAAGACAGTGAGTAGGTTGGTCGCTCAGCTTTCCTTTGACACCTGTGAATAAACACTGGGGGTGGGGGGTAAGGTTGTGAGGCCTTGAGAGTGGAAACCTAAGAGCAGGATCACAAGCAGCTGCAGACTATTCTGCCTTTATCCTGTGCTCTGATTCCAATACCCAGGACAAAGAACTTGGGAGAACAGGACGCCTGGAAAAGGGTCTGGGCAGGAAGGGTGGTTTGCAGACTAGCCTGGAAACATATAACTATCAGACACGCATCTGTAACTCATCTAAACAAATCAGCGTAAATGAATCGTCTGCTGTGGCCTATCTGTGATGGCCCAGGCACAGTCCTGTTCTAGTAACTTAAGCAGCTTACTGCCCCAAGTTTTTTCACTTGTTACAAAAGGAAAGACCCGCCCCTCACAAAAGAGGACCTTTTAAGACTTTCACTTGTTTGAAGTCCAGATATTAAGAAAAATGTTTTTTAAAGTGGTTTTTTTTGTTTTCATAAAGGTCTATTATTGGTGGGGAGCACATTTAACAGTTAAATACATTTAAATAATGTATAGGCGCCTGCACTGACTGCAACCTCGGTAACTAGATACCAACTCAGCTAGAGACCAGCTAACAAGTAACTGCCTGAACATTGAAAACACAGCTCTCTAGATCATCCTTTGTTTTGACCACCTTCCTGGGTGGAGGCGGGGGAAGCCTGCTGGTCACACTGGAAATATATTAAGGCCATGTCTTCTGATATCCATTCCCAGAGGTTTCTTTCAGCTGGATTAAAGCCTCCAGCTCCAGGGCAAGCCCAAGGTTGTGGCCCCCAGCATTCATGCTCTTCCCATCTACCAGAGCAGAGAGTTTAAGCTTCACACCAGGCCTCAGAGTCTGAGTGTAGCCCATTCCAACTAAACTATAGAGTTGCTGACTTCTGCAGAAATGGAGGCAGTGAGATCCAGACGATATTTAGCTGCAATGCCAAAGCGAGTGCAGTTGGTCCCTGATGTCCAAGCAAGGTTTACTGAAGTGTCAAGATCTTCACATACTGTTTGATAAACTGATCCTCCAAATTCTGTCCCATCACTGACCTTAGTGTGTAGCCGGAAGTCCCCAGTCCTGTAGCCCACTGCAAGGGTTATTCCTTGTCAGCTTTGACCTGGCACTATCAAAGGTCATCTGGTACCCAGCAAGCCAGCCCTCATAACCAAAGACGGCTGAACCATGGATTGCAGGTCCAGCAAAATCAAAGTCAACACCACAACCAAGGTTTATACATTCCCTCTTGTAAGAAGACTTGATTTTACCCCTTTTCTTTCCTGTGTTTGGTGAAAAGGTGGTATCAAATGTCACAGTTTCAAACCTTGACAAATCTGGTCTTCCAAGAGCAATTTCAGAGTATTATCAGTGTTGCACTTTTCTGTGAAAGTCAGACCACACTCACACCATTTATATTTGGGTCTCCAAGGTCCCGGTAACTTTACCAGCGTCTGCATTAGATGAATCAGATGTTGAGAATTCCACGCCACTGCATGACTTTGTTTTCACATCCAGTTTCACCAACCCAAAACCAAATCCTTGGTTAAAAATATCTCTGGCAGCTTTGCCAAGGTCAGCATATGATGGAGGAATACACACTGGCCGTGGGCAGTTCTGTCCATAGGTCGCTATGGAGAGGCCAAGGGGAGAGGTGATCCGGCGGTCTCCTGGGGGGGAAGGGGAGGTGCCGCTGCCGCCCCGCTAGCAGCTGAGGCCGCTCGGCTCGCTCGGGGTCCGGCTACAGCTCTGAAGTGGTTTCTATCATTGTTAACGTCGAAAAGGAGAGGTTGCATCTGATTAAGTTTTTAAAAAGCATCAATACTCCCTCTTCTGGCCTTAGGGCTATACCAACAGAAATTCTCACCACTGCTCACACCAAGAAGAATATAAGTGCCTATAGCTACTATAAATTTGCAACTAACATTCTGTGAAACCAATTATGATTTTTGTAATTTCAGGGGAAAACCCAAGATGTACTGCACACACACCGTACTCACAGAGAGGATAGCTTTACAAGGAAACTAAGGGGTGCATCAAGGAACAGAGGAGGACGTTTCAGTGGAAACATCCCAGCCACATGTGCTTTCTGTTATATTCAGGTTATGTTCTTTGATACCCAACAGTGAGAAATTTAATAGCACTGGTAAAAACTCAAGTGAAAAAACCTCAACTGAATACGCAAGCTCAGCATTATAAACAAAACACTTTGACTATAACCACAAATCAACACTAAAACAAATTCTCTAAGTATTTTATTTATCATTGAAGAAAAAACACAGCAGCAAGTTCTGTGTTGGCTTCAGTAAGACCAAATAGTTAATCTTTAACATAGCTACTACACTCCAAAATTGAAGTCAACACAGTCATTACTACAAATTACTTGGTGAAAGAATCTATCCTGAAGAGAAAGGAAATTAGGAAAAACAATTTAAACAATTCCTCCAAACCACACATTTATAAATATTGTCATATTTAAAATGCTTGAAAGGCATGAATTCTCCATAAATGGAAAAGCGGTTTGCTATTGGCAACAGAAAAAACTCAGCAACAGTTTACCAAATGCTTTAAAATTTAAAAGCTGTTATCTGTTTTGGATTCACACTTTAGCAGTATTTTTGTCATTACAATAATGACTGCAAATTGGTTTATACTCACCTTCTCTCAAGTAAAATCTACCGAAAATTCCTCTGTATCCGGTGTGTGTAATGTTTACCGCACTTACAGTAAACCTAAAAACTTTCTAAATTTAGTAAATAGTAAATACCTCAGAATACCTAGAGGTACGTCTCACCCGCTAGTGGTGTGAGAATTGTTTCAGCTCTCTGCTTTAGCGTCTCCAAATACATTTTCTATAACAGAATCTTACTTCATTCCAAATCAATATCAGGTATTTGGAAATCAAAAGAAAAAAGATCAGTTCTATACCAAGATACAGGTGTTACTGAATACCTGAAGAATTCCCATTTTAAATTTATTTTTTATTTTTTCTTTTTTGTAAACAAATGATTGATGAAACAATGCAACACCTCAAATTCCAAAAAATGGCATGGTTTTCCAACCTTCTGTGGACACGGTGCATGATCAACCTATTACATAGGATTAATACAAGTTCATGCTTTTTGTGTTATGGTGAGACATTAAAGAGTCCAATTTAGATTGGTTGAAGCACAAGTATAATAATTCCTTGAATGTGATCAAACCTATGTAAAGATACGAGTCTGAGTCCATTATCTTGAGACTTAACGTCGTACTGTGGTCCACCCATCTTCATCTGTCTCATTTTTAGTGCGACGAAGAGATTCCCTATCTTTCTCAGCTCTCCATGAGGTCTTCTCTTTTTCACCTTCTCTGTCTCGGTCTCGGTCTCTTTCTCGATCTCTTGAAAGAGCTGCAGGAGGAACACGACGAGGGGCATCCCGCTCTTCTGCCCGGTCATCTTTCCTGTCATCAGCACGTCTCCAAGAACTTACTTTTAATTTAAAAAACAGGAGAGAATAAATGTGTACTGTAAGCTATTAGCTCAGACGAAACAGAACTGAAGCAAAAGGAAATGCCTCAAATTACTCGGAAATCCTGCACTGAAGATACTGATAGAGAATCTTCATTTAAAAAAAACAAAAAACAAAAAACAATTGGGCTTCCCTGGTGGCTCAGTGGTTGAGAGTCCACCTGCCGATGCAGGGGACGCGGGTTCGTGCCCCGGTCTGGGAGGATCCCACGTGCCGTGGAGCAGCTGGGCCCGTGGGCCATGGCCGCTGGGCCTGCGCGTCCGGAGCCTGTGCTCCGCAGCGGGGAGAGGCCACAACGGTGAGAGGCCCGCGTACCGCAAAAAAAAAAAAAAAAAAAAAACAATAAAAGCTTAATACACTTTAATCATTTTGATACAATTTCTGAAAAGCCTTTAAAACAATACATAGACTTAGAAATATAAGTTTGCAAGCAAGAAGAAATCACCGGCCTGGGAAGCGTCCTAATTTTTTTTTTTTAATTTAGGATAAGGTGACAAAAATCTGGCTGAATAAAAATTTTTTAAAGGATTTTTGGCTCCTGTTGAAGAAGATTTAACAGCAAATAAATGAAACAATATATTTCATTACGGCTATCAAAGAAGAAATACCCTTACAATCTGGTTGTAACAAACCAAATAGTAAAAGCTTGTGAGGCAACTACTTAAGTGCTACGGTCATTTTAAACAAAGCATTTTTTACTAAAGCTTCCATTGTTACAATTCCAGAGAAAGAATGTTTTACACTTTGTGCTTATCTACCAGGACCTTACTTTTTTCCTTCTTTACATAAAATAAACTTTTTGTAAAATCAATATAGGTATTGCTTACTACACCACTGAATTAGTCTAATACTATACTTTGAATTTAAAGATGAGCTAAACTTCACAAAGCAACCAGTGCGTAAGTTTGTGAGAACTTTGAACTCTAAATGAAATAAAAGATCTACCTGTCCATCTTGCTTTTGGTGTTCATACAAATTTAAGGCATAGCAAAACCCCGAATTTCCTCATGTATTATGGCTCTGCAGGGTTCAGCGGTCATACAGAAAGAACATCTCTACCTTCCTCACGCTCTGGTCTGAGAGGAGGTCCTCTTCGGTCTCTGTCATCCCGTCTTTCTCTCAGATCACGGCGCTCATCTCTCTCACGACGGCGGTCATCCCGATCCCTATCGTCACGACGACCTGCATCTCTCCAGCTTGAAGATTCCTCAGCTGGTCCTCTTCTCCAGCCAGCTTCATCCCTGTAGCCATTCAAAATGACACGTTGAGTTCTGTCATTAGACTCTACGGGTTAATTTTAAGTGAATATATCACATCCAAGTTAGCAAATAGTAACAGGAATAAAGTTTAAACTCGTGACTTGACCTCAAACTGACGCCTCAGGCATGGAGGTCAAATGAGAACCCCTGGCTCTGCACTGTCCCAACACAGCAGTCATTACTCATTCCAAATGCTCCACAGTCAAATGTGACTGCTGGTTACCAGATGAACATTACACACACAGGACATTTTCATCCTTGCAGGAAACTGTACTGAACTGTACTGGTCTAGATTAGTACAAAGCCACTTTGACCAGAGGAAGTAAGCTCGAATTCTTACTACTAAATAAAAGTAAAGAGGCTTTTAATAATTTAAAGGCAATAAACTGACCTCAACCACAAGGGAAAAGCAATTGGCAGTGAAGAACCTCGACTGGTTCCACTGCCATAGAGCTACACAGCCCACAGCCAGCCACACAGCTCCAGCCTCCATGTCCTCACTCTGTAGAGAGGGAACTGGTTCAATTAAGATGACCTCTGATTGTTTTCAAATCTACACTATGATTCTACTAGATAAACTGGGGGGCGTGCAGGGGATGAGCACCGTTTTTCAAAACTAGTTGGGAATGCACAAGGGAACATTAAAAGCATCCTAACTGTAATGCCACAGACACTGCTTTTCAATTAGAGTATCAAACCTCGGCCGTCTGAAGCGGTCCTCTCGATCCCCATCTCTCTCTCTGTCCCTCTCCCTCTCTCTGTCTCTTTCTCTCTCCGGGTCCCTGTCGTTCTCATCGCGATCTTGAATATCTCGGTCTCTCTCTTTTTCCCTGTCCCATTCACGGTCTTCTGATGGTCTCGATTCTCGAGGTGGACCCCAACTCTCTTCTCTGGCTTTTTCTTTCTCTCTCCATCCACCTATGTTTTTTAAAAAGAAAAAAAAATTTCCACTCAGGAAACAGATTGGCAGCCATAAATCTTGATGTTAATCCATCACCATTACAAATGCTAATTAAGACACTCTACCTCATTTTAAAAAAACCAACTAAATTCATTTACCTCATTTCATGGAACCACCAACTCCTATTTATGACTACCTATTATTGTTTTTCTAACATATAGGAACTTTTATAGCCTGGGATAAATGTTCCATATGCAGAGATTTCAGGTAAAAAAATCTGTTCTGACGGTAAAGACAACTCATTTAAGCAGAAAACTCAAAGAGTGAGGGGTAGGATCTAGATCTCTGAGAGGCAGAACCCCAATTACTAGTTCATTTATACCTTGCAACATCCTCAAAACCTTTCTAAGTAAAGACTCTTTCCTTTCACATTCATGCCCCCCCACCATTTACCACCCGTAAAAAGTCCTGAAATAAGGATAAATCCTGTCGCCCTGCTCAGTATCTCACACTCAGCCATGGGATGTCCGAATCTAGAAACAATATATACGTGTACACACACATATGCACACATGCACTAAAAGAAACCAAAGGAAGCAGAGATTTCAATGAAAATGTATTACAGCTGCAAGGCTAATAATTATTATCGTCACTAACATTTATATTATGTGTGCCACAGAACTAGTCTAAAGCCTCTGCCTGTATTAACTCATTCAATCCTACCCGCAGTGCCGAGCTCAGTAGATTATTCCATACTTGCTAATTTGCTACTTGCTAAAATCTATAATCCCAAACTTAACACCCCAGCACTTGTACAAGTCACTCGCAGACACACACAGGGTGGCGGAATATTTGAGTCGCCTGACGGGCCTGTTCTCAGCTGAGGTCAAACAAGACAATGCTGTCTTCTTGCTGCAGCTCTCCTACTTGAAGCAAGAAGCCTTTTGGTGATCTAGTTAGTGCCACATTTTCACATTTTTGTGCTTTTTGTTGGTGATTTCAGTTCTTAAGTGCGTCACCTGCCCTACGCCCCAGCAGTCCCAAGCACAAGAAAGCAATGGATATGCCTTAGGGAAAAAATAAATGTGTTAGGTAAGCTTCTTTCAGGAATGAGTTACAGTGCTGTTGCCCGTTAAGTTCAATGCTAATGAATCAATAACATACATTAAATAAAGTGTCTTTAAACAGAAAAATAAAACAAGGTTATGTCTTGACTGGTTGAAAAACTGACCAGAGGGCTCACAGAAACCTAACCTGGTGCTTCCCTTAAGAGCAACGGTTCAGTATTCACTGACTTTATATTACATAACTATCATGAATTAACGAGAATCTACTATACTGTTATCCCCATTTTACATAAGGCACAGAAAAGTTAGGTGGCTTTCTGAAAGTCACAAAGCTTCACAGTGCAATGAAGTGAGAAGAAACACAAGTATGCCACAGAAACCACTAAGGATAAAGGGCAGGAAGCTGCTCAAATTTGCATTTAGAACAAATTACAATGGTCACTGAAAAGATGTAAGAAAAAGGATGAAAGAGCAAAGAACTCCCATCTTACACAATTAGATGGACAGTGGTGGCCCTGAAGTAAGAGAGAGAGAGAGAGAGAGAGAGAGAGGGAGAGGGAGAGAGAGAGAGAGTGTGTGTGTGTGTGTGTGTGTGTGTGTGTGTGTGTGTATTGGAGAAGGGGGGGGTTCAGTTTTGATGGGTTGAGTTGGAAGTGTCAGTAACACTTACAGGTGCAATATAAAGTTGGAAACACAGGTCTGAAGGTAAGGGGAGAAGTCATCTGGAGAAGACAGTAACACAAGTCACAGGCCTGCATACATTACTCAACAATAATAAAAAGGGGCTTCCGTGGTGGCGCAGTGGTTGAGAGTCCACCTGCCGATGCAGGGGACACAGGTTCGTGCCCCGGTCCGGGAAGATCCCACGTGCCGCGGAGTGGCTGGGCCCGTGAGCCATGGCCGCTGAGCCTGCGCGACCGGAGCCTGTGCTCCGCAACAGAAGAGGCCGCAACGGTGAGAGGCCCGTGCACCACAAAAAAAAAAAGAAAAAAAGAATAATAAAAAGTATGAAAGGATGAGCAGGCCTAAGACTGACGAAGTAAAGCAATGGGCTCCTCTCATGAACATAATCCCACGGTTGGCAAAAGTACACACAAATGTTTAGTTAAGTATATTTTGTTTTTCATTATTTACATGAGGAGGCTAGTCCAGGACAGAACCTGAAGAACACCGATACTTAGGGGAGGGTACAGAAGGAAGGGCCCTCAAAGAAGCAGTCAACAAGGAAGAAGGAAAACAAAGTGCATATATCACTAAAGCAGAAAAGGGGGTGAAGCTACTTGTTTTGGTGTGAAGGATCTCAGAGGCAAGCTTTTGACATAAAAGTCACTGCAGAAATATTCAAGGAAAGATAAAAGACCAGTCTATCTAAAAATAGTAGTAATATAGCCCAACCTCCATCATAAATCTGTTAAAATTTCACTTTTTTCAGTTGAAAAGAACACTTCTTATGTAACAATCAAACTGTAATTTGTCACCTGAGATCTGAGCTCCTTGTTTGAAATAACTTGCCATCCTCTACAGAACAGTGGAGGTTAGCTGGTGTAGAATTTCATGTTGTATGTGCAAACACATCAAGCAGATTACATCTATAAAGCATCCAATCTGGTTTCTTGAATACCAGAATTTTACCTGGTTTGACAAATGGTCTCCAGGGACCAGGTCTTGAGTCATCACCCCTTCTGGGAATCCGATCGTCATCAGCCCGTCTTGAGACCCGATCATCATCAGTGTTTCTCCAAGGCGCCCTGTCATCATCTGCACCGCGCCTGGAAAACCTGTCATCATCTACACCGCGCCTGGAAAATCGATCATCGTCGGTATTCCGCCAAGGTCCTCGATCGTCCTCCAGCCCACGCCTGGGACCCCGGTCATCATCCACGCCCCGCCTGGGACGATCGTCATCGGCGTTCCGCCAGGATGACCTCTCCTCCTCCGCACCTCCTCGGCGCAGCCCCCGGTCCTCATCCAGCCCACGCCTGGGTCCTCTGTCCTCATCGGCTGTGCGCCAGCCTCCCCTGTCCTCATCCGGTCCTCGTCTAGGTGGTCTGTCATCATCCGCCTGACGCCAGGTACCCCTGTCTTCATCGCCAATTCGTCTGGGAGGCCTGTCGTCATCTGCATTACGCCAAGAAGGCCGGTCATCGTCTGCCCCTCGGCGAGAGAACCGATCTTCATCAGGGCCGCGTCGTGGGCCTCTGTCGTCATCCATGCCACGCCGGGGAACCCGATCATCGTCTGGTCTAAGAGAGGACTCTCTCTCTTCATCATCCCCCAAACGCCTCGGTCGATCTTCCTCTCTTCTTTGAGGCCTCTCTTCATCCCGCCCTTCTCCACGTCTCCACTCCCTACAGAGTAACAAGCCAAACATCTTTAAGAGTAAATTTTCTTAAAAGCAGGTGATCTTTTTGGGAGTGATGTTACTGACTTCTAAAAATCACTTCAGTCTGAATTCGTTAATCCTACTCCTAAAAGAGTATGTTCCACTAAAAAACACCACAAAATCCAAAATCTTACCATCAACAATTAATTAAACCAATAAGCAGACAAGTGCCTTTAAAAGGTATCTGCACTTTATGAGGAATACCTTAGCAATTTCTAAATCTATTACTACAAGCTTTCAAAACGATGGGAAAAATGTTATGCAACTGTTCATTCTTACTCTAACCTCAATACTATTAGTTTAGGGAATTAAAAAAAAAAAAAAAACTGAAGCACATATTTCCCAAGATATTTGTTAGTCAGTAATTACAGCAGCAAGGAAGCAAACATTTCAGTAATAGACATGCGCGCAATTCTTCATGACTCCCTTTTCCCCACCCCTACAAAATGAACCAAATGAGAAAAACACTGATACGGTATTAACAGGATCTATGATTTGTTGGTACTATTCTCCTTAACTCTACTTACTTCTCTGGTGGGCCTCTTCTCCACTCAGAATCTACTTCAGGTGCTTTTCTCCATGTGCCTTCTGGATCTCTCTCTCCCCAACGAGAGTCCTGCATTGAGCAAAGTTAATGAGAGACACTACATTAGCAACACTACTGATCAACATATAAACTGAGCAGGAATCTCAAAGCGATGAAAAGAATAAGTGAAACATTAAAAGAGATGGACTGTGAAAGGCCAGAAGAAAAGGAGAAAAAACTTCCCTAAGTTGAGGAAATTCTATCTGCTCTAAGCAAATTGAATCCTGACTGACAGGGCACACATGCCAAAACAGGTGGATAACAGACCATATGTTCAGAGCTTCCAAGGAATAAAGCAGACTATCTACAAAAGTAACAAGACCAAGACTATTATCAAGAACCCTCCTCCCATTATGTACTAGGACAGTGAGCACAGGTCTCTAAACTTCTGGAGGAGGATGACTTTGAACTGGCCAAACCAATGAACCATTATTCAACTGAGAGAGAAAAACAAAACCTCTTTTGAGACATACACAAAAATACTTGATAAAATATACACTATACAAAACAAAAAAACTTATCTGCAAAGGGGAAGAGGTGATAAACAGTGTAAACATATTTTTAACTAAATCATGTTGCCAACAAGGTTGTAAAACTGTTAAATGATTTCTATATAGAGATTAGCATTGTTTTAATGCACTGGAGGCAATAAAACTTGAGGTGTGCTCAAAATTTTGTTTTGTTCTGAAGAGAGGGAAGAGTTCTCAAAATTTACAGCCTGCAAGTTTAGACTTTGAAAAGAATAGATGGTAATCACTAAAAGAATAGAGAAAAGCACAACAAATGAGCTGAGAAAACTTCTGAAGTTTGGCTTAAAGAAAGGAAGGGGTGAGTGGCAGGGACATGGAAGCAAATAAAAAACACCAAACCAAATGTCAGGAATAAAGCCGCATATACTAGTTACCATGTTAAACATTAACAGATAACTAAAGACTCTCCAACTGAAAGGGAAGAGGGGGGCCCACAAACATAAACAACAACAAAAAAGGATGAACACAGAATTTCAAAAACTAATGAAAAGAATTAGAAACCCACAACCACGGGTGATTTACCTCATCTACTTCAGAAGATGAAGCAAATTAACAGGATGCAGCAAATCAAACACTGCAACTCTGATTTCACACATACAGCACTTTGTGCCCAACAGAAAAAGAATACTCATAATACAGAAATTAGCAACAAGAGTAACAAAACTAAAAATCTATCTATATATTATAAAACAAATTGAAGGCTACATAGGTAACTAGTAGCAGGTCCTCCAGTAAAGTTAAGCATTTGATACAAGTGGGGCACAGATACCTCCAGCTACTCACCTCTAACCTTAAAAAATAAGCAGTATTTTAAAGGGCAGCATGGACACATCCCAGGAAAAACAAAGAGCATGCAGGCAGATGTCACAGACACGGTAAAGCATAAAACTAGCTCAGAATAGCTAAAGTACATAGTGACGAAGAAGAATATGGTGATAGATGAAGCTAATGAAAAAAGCAATAAACATAAAAGGCCCTGACTGCTAAGGCATGTTTTTTACCTTTGGCTCTAAGCAACGAGTACCACTCAAAGGAAGGTTTGAAACCAAGAGCAGGGCTACCAACCAAATATGCATTATGCAAAAACCAAGCAGGCCACTGTATAGAGGAAGATCTGAAGCTGGGGAAGATTACAATCAGGGAAAATAGTTAAGACAACTAAGTAATACAGGAAAAAGAAACAATCTGAATTAAGGCAGGAGCACAGGGACAGAATGGAGAGGGAGGGGTTCAAAACACTGTGGTTAGGTAGGTCCAATGCCACCACCAGAAGAGGGGATTAAAGAGATACCCCCCCTTTACACAAGATAAAGTGAGAAACACAGGTCAGTTCTGGACATGAATGCATATTAAAAATAAACATTTAGACCAGCATTCGAATCACCTGGTACTCTTGTTAAAATGCAGACTCTGAATCAGAAGATTTGGCATTGGGCCTGAGATTCTGCATTTCTACCAAGCTCCTAACGGGATACTGAATACTGCTGGTCCCCCAGATTCATCTTTGAGTACCCTCATATCATCCTCCTAATTCACAGTAACTCCTTTCAAGGAAGCAAAACAGTCCCTCTTCCACACGACTGTGTTACTTTTTGTCAAATACTTAAGTTTCATGGGGTTAGTTCTTACTGAATTAAGTATTCTAAACTGAAGTCTATTATAAAATCCAAACTTTGCTAAGACAACTTTAATCCCCTCCCCACTGCCCCTAGGAACCTTCTGTCTTTGGGAAGACAAAGCAATACCAGACTTAAAAAGAAACGTGAATAATGTGATTTAAAACACCAAGCCCAGACACCGACACGTGCATTGACCAAATGCATCATGCAAGAGACCTGGCTGGTAAACACACATCACATAAAAACAAAGTGATGTCTATACTTACCTTTCTAGAAAGTGAATCATCACCAAGTCTTCTCTCCTCCTCTCTACGACGTTCCCTTTCTTCAATTTCCAACTCCCTTTGACGTTTTTTCCTTTCAACCTCTTCTAATTTCTTTACCCGCTCCTGATATTCTCGAAGCTCCTCCTCACGTTTCGCCCGTTCAGCACGCTCTCTCTCTTCCCGCTCTGTACAACGTATCAGGTTATAAAGTGTGCCTCCTACCTGCACGCTTCCCCTAGTGCTAGGTCTACTTCTCTGGTATTAAAGAGGCAGCATAATGTAGAAGGAAATTCTTTTTCAGAATTTTAAGGGTTTACAATCAGCTAAACTTGAATATCAGAAATATTCAAGAAAACAAGTATTATGCCACTCAACACAACTAAAGGAGAATCCCTCCCCCAACTCCTGAGCATCTGGGATGCCAGATAAAGGATCAGCTGAGAGACTTCATCTGGCATGTGTTGCTCAATAAATGTTAACACTATATAGACTACAGTGATAAAAAGTAAAAAGGCAGAATTTTCAAAAGAACACCAAAAACGTGGAAATAAGCTGGCAGAGGACCTAACACCCTCACAGATAACAAACTGCAGAAAACTACAAGCTGGGTTGTCAGAACCTGAGAACTAGTTAGTTGCAGTTACAGTTAAGAAGGGCTTCGGTGGCGCAGTGGTTGGGGGTCCGCCTGCCGATGCAGGGGACACGGGTTTGTGCCGCGGTCCGGGAAGATCCCACATGCCGCGGAGTGGCTGGGCCCGTGAGCCATGGCCGCTGAGCCTGCGCGTCCAGAGCCTGTGCTCTGCAACGGGAGAGGCCACAGCAGTGAGAGGCCCACGTACCGCAAAAAAAAAAAAAAGCCAATCATCTTGGTTCCACATTCCTCTATCTTCTAAGTAAGACTGTACAAACTGGACCTATCACCAACCTTACCACATACCTCCAGTCTGTCTACATAGTTACCTTTTAGCATTTTTTCTTCTGCCCTCCTCTGCTCTTCCTCTTCCTTTTCTCTATAGTAGGTTATTCTTCGTTCTTCTTTACGTTGTCTTTTACGTTCTTCCAAACGATTATGCCTTTCTTCTGCTAATCGCTCTTCAAACTGTTTAAGTTTTTCCTGTAATTGAATGGTTACCAAAAAATAAAAAACAATCAAATTTTCAAGGGCTGCAAACTGGCAGTAAGTGTTAAGTTTACAAAATCATTTTAAGTTTCGTGGAACCACAGAAAGCAACCTTTAAGTATAAAAACCAAATTTCCAAAAGACTGAAGTTCTCGCATGTCAAATTTTTAAAATTTTGAACTGACAATATTATCTATAACCAGTGGGTTTATTTTTTTTACAATAAATCAAATGATTAAGTCAGAAACTAAGAGCAGGACACTCTGATCTAGTTTTTTCCTTTCTGAACCAAAAGAATAAACAAAAGCTTGTATCAAAAGCAAATTTTATGCAGTCCACACTTTCACCTTCAGAAAAATTTGTTCATAGTGATGGTTACTTGGCCTATGAAATAATTTCAAGATATCTCTATTAAAATATTATTTGAATGACGATTATAAATGTTAGCTCAAGACAGAATGTACCACAAGGTTAAAGAAGAATCCTTAAGGTAAAACCCAAAAGCTCATGAATAGATGTTTCCCTGAAACCAGGAAGTTCACCTCATAAACAGACTGTCGTGCTGCCTTGAGCCGCATTACAAATAAATCTCTGTCTTCAAGCATCCGTGACATTCGGTTCTTATGTTCAAGAGCCTTTTCCCGTTCTAGCTGCATTGTAGTAATCTGCAAATACATGATACAAAGTTAAATTTCAAAGTATTCATTATCTGTTTACTAATTTATCCCAAATTCCTGACAGATACTCTTGATGAATTACAAGAAGTTCCTTGGCCCCTTCCATTCTGGCATAAAAATGGAAGGGTAACACATCCCTAGGAAGACAATCAGGGACAGAAGATGGATAAAGACGACTTGGAGCTGTAAGAAACAGTTTAAACAGTTTAAACTGTAAGAAACAGTTTAAACCCTATGGTACCACAACATTTACAGAGGAAAAACTGAAATGTATATAGTAAAACAAAATAACAAATTCCTCATGGTATAATAGGCACTATGGCTTTACTATTTAACGCATTTTCTTCCTTAAAAACAACTGGAGGGCTTCCCTGGTGGCACAGTGGTTGAGAGTCCGCCTGCCGATGCAGGGGACACAGGTTCGTGCCCTGGTCCGGGAAGATCCCACATGCCGCAGAGCGGCTGGGCCCATGAGCCATGGCCGCTGAGCCTGCGCGTCCAGATCCTGTGCTCCACAACGGGAGAGGCCACAACAGTGAGAGGCCAGCGTACCACAAAAAAACACAAAAAACAAAAAACAAAAACAACTGGAGGTTAAGGCAGGATGAATCACTCATATATAGGAAAGCTTTTCCTTTGTGCTCCAAGTAAAACAATAAAAGGTTTCAGGGCACATGGAGCAAATCCTCCTAAGCACTTTAGCTAGTCTGTAACACTTTTCTTTTTCTAATTTCATACATTTAAAGAATTACCACACAAATTACAACTTCTAAAAAAACTGGTAAAACTGGCAACACTAGGCCCAGAATGACAACAATCCAATGGAGCCAAGGAGGAGGGGCAGCCTCCATAGCTGTGTGTTGTCTCCTGCCTGTGGTTATTTTTTTAACCAGAATGAGGTCACTCGTTTTTACTACAAATGTGGCCGCTACAAGCATTTGCAAATGTTGCTTTTGTATCGTTAGGTAAATACATACAATACAGACTAACAAAACTATAGAAGGAGCTATTCAGTCACAAAAAACCAGACTGTATGACTCCACCTATAAGAAATATCCAAAACAGGCAAGTCTAGAGACAGAAAAGAGATTAGTGGCTGCTGAGGGAGTAGAGAGAAAACAGAGTGACTGCTAATGGGTATGAAGTTTCTTTCGGGGTATGTTCTAAAATTAGGTTGCACAATTCTGTAAATACACTAAAACCATCAACTGCACACTTTAAATTGGTGAAATACGTGGCATGTGAGTTGTATTACGTGGCATGTGAATTATATGGCATGTGAATTGCTGGGTTTTTTAAAATAAATTTTTCAGCTATCCTTTGGTATTTTACAAGTTTCATTTTTTAATCTCCATTCTGAAAATTTCTGTCTGTCTACCAATCTGTTCGCATGCAGCCATTAAAGCACCATATCTGGCAAAAGAATACAAAAATCAATTTGAAACCCTGTTCCTATTACTGGCAGAGGACTTAATTAGAGTTTACAGTCTGAAAATATTATAATTAAATGAAAACCTTACTCTTTCTTCTTCTTGTTGTTCCCACAGATCCATGTCTTTAATTCTCTGTTCTTCATAAGCACTCTTTATCAAAGGGATTTCTTCCAAACGTTTAGCTCTTTCAAAGTAGTCAATCTGAATGTCATGAAAACAAGTATTGTTTAAAAAAAAAAAATTCTTTTAAACTTGGCATGTCAAAGTTCACCAGTTCTTTCATTTACCTTTTTTTCTTGATTCTTTAAGCGTTCCTGAAGTTCCTTCTTTTCTTTCTCCAGTTGTTCAACCTGTTTAGCCATGATGAAATCAGGATCCAATTCTTCAAGGTCCTGAAAAGTAATACAAACGCACCATAATTAATAAGAGTATAAAAGTGCATAGCAGTCAATATGGAGCACCATTTCTTTCTAGAAACGTATGCTAAATTACTTTCTTTATAATGGGCAAATTCTTTTAAATGGGTAAATTCAGGCAATATAAAAATGTTTTAAAATAGCCTTATTTCCACTTGATTGTAGGGAAAAACAATGTAATCTTAACATCTATTTCTTATTCCTCCATTCTACCGTATTCAAACTCCATTTCAATAGTGGCTAAAAACTGTAGCATCACTAAAAACAAATGCTTACTTCAGAGATTAATGAACTAGCTGTATCAAAATGAGTGAAATAACCAAATAACCCAAAATAAACCAATAAATGGTAAACAACTGTGCTTCTAAGAGACCCGAATAGAACTGAAGTTTTTAATGCATAATATGCTACATACTTCAATGTCAATATCTTTGAACGCTTTGGCACCCAGTTCTGTCTTCTTGATCTGCTCCAAACGCTCACGAACAGTTTTCTTCTTGATTTGTTCATGTTCCTGTAAGATACGCTCCTTCTCTCTCTCCTTTGCCTCCTGCCGCAGCCTCTCTTCTTCAGCCTTCCGTACTTTCTGGAGTTCAGCTTCCCTCTGCTCCAGCTCTTCTTTCTCACGCTGTATATTCAGACTCTCAAGCCGCTCTTTCCTTTCCTCAATTGTCTGACGGCGAGCCAGGATACGCTGATGCTCTTTCCGTGAATTTTTAAGGTATGCAGTAACAGCTAACTGATGCTGTTCTTCTTTCTCTTGCTTCAAAAACAAATGCATTAAAAAAAAATTTAAGTGACATACCATGGTATCAGACATCAAAAATACTACATAATCCTAATATATTATTCTACATGTATCTGCAGTTAATAACAGACGATAACATTATTCAAGCTACTGGTTCCCAGTATCAAACACTATGGCGCCACTCCTATTTGAAGTCTTTTAACGGTAACGACATAGCTGAAGAACGTTTATCTGCTAGGCTGACTTTTCCCTGAACCAAATCTACTTTAAAGTGTTCAAGCCAAGGCGGAATACTAACAGAGCTCACAAACAAGAAACAACTGGAGCAGAAAGGAAAAGCCGAATCACAGTACTCCCCTCTTTGGAGGGTCATCACATGTGGTCTGCTATTGTACGGTTTAACAGTACTCCTTTTATCACATTACCCGAATAGTGTTATCATTTTATCCCATGGAAGGAAGCTCAAAGATCTGCATATCTGATAAAGATATTTGATAAAATATCAAAACTATCAAATACAACTAAATATCAATAGGAAATATATAATAAATCCCTTCTCTCAGACATCATCTCAAACCTTTTTGTGAAAGACATTAAGGGTCCCTCAAATATTCTGTAGTCCATTTCTCCCAAAGATACATACCAGTATATGAGCTGGCTTAATGACTTCAAGGGCTTTTGCAAGTACTGAGGACATGGCTGTCAGCTGATTTCTGATCTGTTCTGAAGGCATGCTCTGCAGATGAGGACCAATTGGAGCATCTTCTCGAGTAGCGTAATTCAAATCAGATCCAAAACTAAGGGTCCGAGATGTGTGGTCAATACGAACCTTTGAAAATTAAATGGTATTATCAACAGTTAAACCTACATGCAAATATAGTCATTCTACAAATGAACAACTTGATTAAAATTTCAAACGCATTTGAGAAAAAAAATTAACTAAAGAATGTCAAATATAAAAGCTAGAAGTTTGATTCAATAAAGCTTTCAACAGTGCCACTATACCAAAAGCTGAGAAACAAAGAGTATGCGTTTTTTCGTCCTCAAAGGCCTCCAACCTCAGAGTCCCCTTGCAGCACCTACCTGAAGGTCGCAGTGCCTGGCTGCATCTACTATGGCCCGTTCCAGTTGGAAAGCATCAACAAAAGGAACCAGAGAAGTCAAACGAGAAAACTCAATGCTCTGATAAATTTGTGCCACCTGCATAAAAAACACAAGGTTAGTAATAATAGCTATCATTTATTCAGCAATTTTTATGTGGAGTCTCATGACAACCATAGAAAGTAGAAATTTAGCCTATTTTTCAAAGAAAAGAAAACTGAAGCTCAGAGTATGTTAACAGTACATTGCTGGAGCTGGAATTACAATCCAAGGCTATTTCAAAGGATTATATTATATTTTGAACCATCACATAATCCTTTCATATCCTAGTTTCATTAAAAAAAAAAACCACCTAAATGGTCACATATTTGTAGATAGAGACCTGTTACTTACCTAATTCATCTGAACACTTAATAAAATTGTTTATTTGTCTGAAGGAGACTGGCAGTATTACTACTTAGTTATACTGCTAATTAACCTTCAATTATTTGTATAGCACATAAGAAATAACACTGCTCACATACAGGAGAGAAAGCAGGTCAATGAAATGTGCACAAATACAAAAGTGAACATATAGTAAAAGCCCCAAATGAAACAAATGGAAGACAAAACAGGATCATTTAAGCCATATTATAAACCATAATATTCAAACTTAAGTACAAAGGTGGGCTAAAATATGTTAAAAGACTGACAATACTGGGACTTCCCTGGCGGTCCAGTGGTTTAGACTCCGTGCTTCCAACACAAGGAGCGCAGGTTCTATCCCTGGTTGGGGAACTAAGATCCCATAGGCCGCGCAGTGCAGCCAAAAAAAAAAAAAAAAAGACTGACAATACTTAGTGTTAGCAGGAAAAAAGGCTTTCTATTTCTTGTTCACTACTGGTGGGAGGGCCCAAGAATCCAATCTTTGAGGATCTATTAAAGCTTTAAATGTGTAGACCATGACTAATTCCACTTCTTAGCTACAGGAAATCACAGAAGAATGCAAAGATACAAGTATAGAAGATGCTCGCTACTACAACATTTTATGACAGCAAAAAAACTAAAAAATTTCCATCAACAGACTCTGAATAAATAAATCATGGTACCTTTAGACAATGAAAAACTACGTAGGTATTAAAAGGAATAAGACATACACAGCTAACAAGGAAAAATGTGCGAAGACAGTGGCCAACCAAAAAAGGCAAAAGCAGTTATGAATTACATAATTGTTTTTCAAATCAGATAAATAATAAAACTAATTTTGGTGGAGGGTAGAATTTGGGGAGGCTTTCATTTTCTAGGCTATTCCTACATTTTTTAGTTTTGTGATCAAAACAATCAAGGGAGAAATTACAGTTCTTCCATAAAACATTCATTTTTTTCATCTTTACCTGCTGGAGAAGCCGGAGTATGGTGTTGTTCTGCAGCTGTGGGACATACTGTTGTAACTCTGGCTCCTTTTCAGGTTGCTCCCTAACCCAATTTAAAACCTATAAAATCCATTAAATTGAAAAAGAGTTATATTTTCTACACGACAAATACTAAAACACCTGAGATATTTTTTTCTATTTTCTTAATATACAAAACCACCACACAATGCAAAGAAATACAAAAGATAACATGCAGCTATTGATTGTTGTCTGAAGGTGACTGACAGCAATGGCTAAATTAGTCGTGCTGCTAATTTACCTCCAAAGGTTTATTTAGCACATCAGAAATATCTTTTCTCTTGACATAAAAAAAAAAGACAATGAAATGTGCACCAAATTCAAACACACAGGACAACACTTCTCTCTTAACAAATAAAAATACAACCTAAAACTGCAACAGGGCTGGCTACGTGGTAATGTAACCAAAGCTTACCTTTGTGACTCTCTCACAGAGTTTTAGTGGGTTAAATTCGACTTCCAGCCAATTGTAAAGGTCTTTTACTTCTGGGACAACATACTGTAGCACATTGAATCTGACCTACAGTAAGCAAAACAAAAGGTTTAAATGCTGAAGGTGTTTTCAACTGGGATTCTGAAATGATTATAAATTAAAGAAAAATATAAGATTGGAATTCTGGGATATGACTCTAACATTATCTAGCCTCAACCTCACCTGCTTGAAATTTATGAAAAAGAAATCCAGGACCACTACGCTGAGTCTCCTGCCCCAAATTATGCAGCTCTCTACAATGAAACCCCAAAAGAATTTACAAGGGAAATAAAAACTCATCAACACAATCAAAATATTTACAAAGACAATTTTGTGGCCAACATCGACTAATTTATTATCAATAACAAGTAAAATACCAGTTTACAAACAACTTTATCACACAAAAGTTATTACAGCAACGTCACTCCTGACAGCCACAAACTCAAAAAAAACTCAGGACAAAAGGGATAGGTTCACATAATATACAGAAACAGTCAAAGAAAGCACAGCTGCATTCAATACATGAATAAATCTCCCAGATGGTGAGGAAAAGAATTTCACATATTATTCCATTTATGTGAAATTTAAATTTCATATAAAATATACAAACAGGCAAAATTAATCTGTGGTGTTACAAATCAGGACAGTGGTTATTCTTGGGGGAAATGGGAGAGTGTTGACTGGAAAAATCTTTTGAGAATTTATGCAATTACATTTATGATTTGTACTTTAAAAAATATTACAGTTTAATACATTTTAAGTTTATATTTGAATAGAACTCAACTTCCTTTCACAATAAAGATGCTGCTTGCATAAACCGCCCTCACAAAGGAGACAAAAAAGTGGTATAATTTTATAAACTCCAAAACTGCCCATAACCAAATCCTATCTTACCTGTGCTCGAACTACATGCAGTGCATGTGACCTTTATCCTTTACTTGTTGGAAACTGCTAACCCAAAGAGAGAAAAACTGCAGCCAGCACACCAAGACCCCCAAAGCACAGGAGCATGTACCCCTACAGACTAGGTTCCAAACTGAGGCAACTGTTGGCAGATCCCATCTCCAAGACAGGAGGATGTCCACACTCTCGAACACTCTGGGTTTAACTCCAGTGCAAAATGGGTGCATGACTGATGTCCCACAGCATTTGAATACTTCCCTTGTAAGTGCCCTTGTATGTTTATAGGAATAAGATGTGATACAAGCATTCAAATAAAATTCCCCCAGCCCTGATTTCATTCCTATCAAGAAATTATTCTATAGCCATCATCAGAAAGTCTACAAATAAATCCTGGAGAAGGTGTGGAGAAAAGGGAACCCTCCTACACTGCTAGTGGGAATGTAAATTAGGGCAGCCACTATGGAGAACAGTATGGAGGTTCCTCAGAAAACTAAAATCAGAATTACCATATGACCCATCAATCCCACTCCTGGGCATATATCTGGGCAAAACTATAATTAAAAATGATACATCACCCCTATGTTCACAGCAGCACTATCCACAATAGCCAGGACACGGAAACAACCTAAATTTCCATCAACAGATGAATGGATAAAGAAGACGTAATACACACACACACACACACACACACACACACACACACACACAATGGACTACTACTCAGCCATAAAAAAAAACATAATGCCGTTTGCAGCAACATGGATACAACCAGAGATTATCATACTAAGTGAAGTCAAAAAGAGAAAGACAAATACATATGATATCACTTATATGTGGAATCTAAAATATGACACAAATGAACCTATCTATGAAACAGAAACAGACCCACAGAGCACAGATTGGCGGCTGCCAGGGGTGCGGGGTGTAAAGACGGACTGGGAGTTTGGGGTTAGCAGATGCAAACTCTTCCATACAGAATAAACAACAAGGTCCTACTGTACAGCACAGGGAACTATATTCAGTATCCTGAGATAGGCCATAATGGAAAAGAATATTTTAAAAATGTACATATATGTATAACTGAATTACTTTGCTGTACAGCAAAAATTAACACAACACTGTAAACCAACTACAATTCGATTTAAAATAAATAAATATTCTACATTTTCCATTTAGCACCCCCTCCAAATAGGGAATGTGCTAGATAGGCTACCATAATCTATTAAAGTACATTCCTCTCTAAAATTAATCATTGGCTTTCTGACCTACCAATCTCTTATGAACTTGATTAATCTGAGTCTGTTCCTGAGATATTAGAATCATTCTCTTGGTGATTATGAACTTAGTTATATGAGCCCAAAACTCAGGTCTTGACCTTGTACATATGGTAAACTCAAGTTTTATAAAATGCCTCGACAGTTAGCTATTCTATTCATCTGGCACCAACCAGTACCTTTCTTATAAACTTAAACATTTATCTATGGGTACAATGAGGACCCAGATGTGGATGTCCTGGCTACTGACCCTGATCCCACCAATACTCACCCCTGAATAAATATCTTTAACACCAAGGTGTGCTATGTACAGACGTGGGCTCAAGAGATATAGATTATACTTCCAGTTTGGCACATTTTTCAGTATTTAAAAAATTTTTTGCTAGTAAGACCTCTTCCTAAACACAATGCTGTTGTTTTATAATTTAATTCAGTCCCATAAAAACTTTCCAAAACACAAAGCTGATTTTTGCAAGTGGAAGCAGAATAAAACATGGAGGCTACAAAGACAGAGAAATACTGTTTTAGATATTAAGTTTTTTAATAAAAGTTGACCACAAAGGGAATTTGCCTTGCTACTATACAGAGAACTATGTTACAAGAGCAAACTGTTGCCATATAGAAAATGTGTTAATTTTTATCTAAATTAATTGACTGCCAGTAAAATAAGGCCTCTTCTCTAATACCTGTCCCTCTTTTTTCTCTTGTCCCAAAGTAATTTGCTGGAGGTGTACCACAATAACCACTAAGTCAGACTATTACTGTTCATCAGAATCTCTAAAATCTAAACTCTAAGAGAGCAAATTCCATTTAGTATCACTTGCCTGGCATGTAACAGACACTCACGTGATAAATTTCCAATGAATTAAAGATTCCACTGTAAAACATTGTGAAGATACAAAATCTTAGGCTCCATATTCTGAAACTGATTCAGTGAATGCAGTGGGTGAAACCTAGAAATCTGCACTTAAAAATGTATTTCACAAATTTCAGTGCAGAGCCCTGATTAAGAACCACTAACTTAGAAACATACAATGAAAGTTTAAAAGAAAAAAAAGTTGGAAACATTTTAATTGTCCAGAATTGGGCCTAATCTAACTCACATTCCTTCCTAGCCTCATTATCGTATTTCTAACACCTATCAGCTTGATTTTTTTCTATAGCCCCTGAACATTCTTGCCCATCATCACTTCTCTTACCAAGAGGCCCATATTATTCCTCGAAGCTAGTCCAAGTCTTGTCTGCTACGTCAAATTTAACCCCAGCTCACTCAAGACAAACACCTCAACTAAACAGTGTTGACTTACACCAGTGGTTCTCAAACTTGTCCATGCATCAGAATTCTCAGCATTTAATAATCATAAATTATAAAACCTGACCATATAGCTTTCTGTTCAAAGCCATAAGAATGCTAAAACTTATACCAACCATATCGTTAATAAGGCCAATTCGCGTTGGTGGGGCTTGCAGGCCTAGCAGGGTTGCAAGGCGACGCTGTTTTTCGACTATAATGCCGTCCATATCCAGAAGTCGAGCAATATCAGTACGCTCAGGGGTAATGGGGATGGAAAGGGTGGCCAGAAGGACTCGAGTAGACATTCTGGAGAACAAAGTTACAATCTGTTAAATTTGTAAATGTTACTTGATAAGCAGAAAGACACTTCTCTTTAATCCTCTAGTAAAATCTGCCACTGACAGAGTATGTACACCAGCATGGTAAACTGTACTCGTAAGTATTCGTCAAAGCATGGGATTAATTGAAAGAGAAATGGACTATGCAAAAATGAACACTTGGAGAAGCAGAACTTCATTCACCCGCTTACCACCGTCAATGTCTTCTAGCTATAGAGAAAGACTGTGGGGAAAACGGCAGAACAGACATATTTGCATGTACCCCATACTTCCTTATAAAAACATTTAAGGCAGCTTTTAAAACGAAGGGAAAAATGACAGTAAGAAAGAGGAAAAAATTACAAGGACCATAAGTGAACATAATTATGGAAGGTGGGGGTCAAAAGCTAAAGCTTCCTTAAAACACAAAAGGAGTCAGGTTGAATTCAGAGCACCGTAGGACACAAGGATTGTATGCTCTGGAGCACAAGAGTCTAGAGTTGGAATCTCAGCTTCACGATTCCCAAGACTGGAACCCTAGGCAAGCAAAATACTTCATTTTCTGAGTCACAAGGCTGTTGTGAGGATTAAGGAAAATAAGGTACATAACGTACGTAGAGCAAAACAGCTTAACGATTATGACAGCACTCTTGCAGTATTTTCTAATGGGAGAGTATAGAAACAACAAAGGAAAATCAGGTTTTTTCTTATCCCCAACAGACATGGATTACGTACAGGACAGTGAATGACAAAATGAACACTATCCTCAAGAGTTATTTTTAAAAAATACATACTAGAAAAATTCATTTATTTGGTTCCATGTATTGCTTTAAAAGCTAAAAGAAAAACAATCTGGTGTATATATTTCTACTAGAGGCCAAAATAACATGGTCTACCAATAAGATACGGTATGTGAGTTGCCTAAACCCAACTGAAATGTACAATAAAAACCCAACATGACTGAAAGAAAAGTATATATGTAATGTCAGAAAATAAAATGGTCTTTAGATTGTTAGGTTATAGACTATCTATCTACATAAAAATACACACACCAAATATTCTATACAGTTAATGTTTCATAGTTGGGGAAAAGTTACTTGATAGAAGTACTCATTTCTTTTGTCTAATTAGTTCCTAGAGTCTAAATACCCATATGTGGATAGAAAACTCATACCTTAACACTGACTTTCCTAATATTCCATTTTCTGAATTGGAGAGTTATCAGATAAAAGATAGCTACTGGGGCCTCCCTGGTGGCGCAGTGGTTGAGAGTCCGCCTGCCGATGCAGGGGATACGGGTTCGTGCCCCGGTCTGGGAGGATCCCATATGCCGCGGAGCGGCTGGGCCCGTGAGCCATGGCCGCTGGGCCTGCGCATCCGGAGCCTGTGCTCCGCAACGGGAGAGGCCACAACAGTGAGAGGCCCGCATACCGCAAAAAGAAAAAAAAAAAAAAAAAAAAAAAAAAAAAAAAGATAGCTACTGAAGACCAAGAATACTGCCCAAGAAGAACCACGTCGAGATATTTTTGGTAGCTACAACTGGAAGGACTGCTACTGGCACCCAGTGGGTAAACCAGGGATGCTGCTCAAGATCCTGAATGCACAGTCCCCTCCACAACAAAGAATGAACCAGCCCCAAATGTCAACAGCAAAGAAGCTGAGAAACCCTCATCAAACACTATCATGCTATTTAGAAGTTATTTCTTTCATAATTTCAATACTATCTGACAGTAAGACTCTTACCTTTGCATCTCTTCTTGTGTAAGATTCTTTCTCATTTCTCTAGATAAGTGATAAAGACGATGGAGTGTAGATGCATGAAAAAGAGCATTTCCAGATTTCCAAAACACAGTTGAGACTTTGTTATAATAATTTGCCATCAACTGAGGTTTGGGCGGTTTTTTAGACAAGGAGAATAGCCCATGAATATCTTCCACAGCTTTAAATGCTTCCTAAAATTAGTGGTACAAATTACAGTCATTGCATTGTAAACAAACAAACAAATCTAACTCAAATCTCTTTATGAAACTTAAAATACAGAACACAATAATAAAAATGGCAAATAAAATGCCTTCATGTGTGGTTCTTTTTATTCATCTTATAATTCAATATCTGATATGTTTCAGAAAAACATAATTACAAAAAACACTAAATCCTTAAACTGCTTAAAGTAGATTGCCCAAACTTTTTAAAAAAAGATGCATATTATCATACTGCTTGAGGGAATATACATTTTTTTAATCTGAAAGGATATAAAACACAATATAGAGGTTATTTCTGAGTGATAAAGATAATGGGTATTTTCTCCCTTTTACTTATCTATTTTTTCTATACTAAGCGTGTTTGTCTTCTATTGAACTCTTTTTCCTCTTTAGTTCATCAGACAGTATTCCAAGGGTGTACCCTACAGAAACAGAAAATATGGGGAGAGCGGGAAATCACATTTCCACTTGGCTGAAAAACTACCAATTTTTAGTTTCTTCCTCCGCAATTTCAATTAGATTTGGTGGGGTAATCAAATGTATAAAAACAATTCATGTGAAAATGGCTTTGCAGAATTCTTAAAAGTAAAAAGGCCATGCTGAGGACAAGATTCCCAACACCACTGGGATCTCCAATGTAGGATATTCACTGTGCATTGCTTACTAAGTCAGGGCAGCACTGAGATTTCTAGGAGATAATCTAGTGCAGTGCTTCTGTAGCTCTCTGCGGTAAAGGACAAGTTCATCTTTGTCATTTCTAACCTGTTGCCACCAATACTTTTATAAAATACAATAAAATTACTACAAAAATAAGATGGAAAGATGAACTGAGACTTTTTTTTAATCAGAGTAAACAGACACAAAACTACCATGAAACTTCTTTAAAAATTTTTGTAAATGCATATTCTCCAAGCATTAAGCCACACTTTGAGCACTGAGGTCTGAAAAAGATTACATGATTTGGCTCAGAACTGACAGCAGGCATCAAGAACCAAAATATCTGAGACTTCCTGTCCAGAACTCTTCCTACTCTATTAGACAACCTTAAATTTGTCACCTATCTATTGAAATTAACCAACAGATTATCAAGATGCAGATACTCATTAAGGAAAAAAAAAGGTAGCATGGGCAGTTATTACTACAAAGAAAAGCTAACAGTTCACAACATACCTGCCACAATTCCATGCTGATAGCACTGTCCAACTGAACGAGCCTGGTTTCCAAATGCATGGACTGGCTCTCTGGATTATTAAGATTGATTGCTGTACTTTGGTTATGGTGACGTTGAATCTGAGACAAGTGCATTCTCAAATTGTCACACAGCTTACGGAATTCAGCCTTACGGGTATATTGGAGGCAGAATTTGAAAGCTATAAGCATAAGTGTAAAATATATTAGGTACTTTCCACCATCAACTTAAGTATTTGAATAGGTTTTATTTCATATACTAAGGTCAGTTATTTTAACAAGATTTACCAAACTCACCATCAGTCTTTAGAAGTGATCAGAGTCATAACTCACTTCATGTGCCCTGACCACCTTTTGGACATAGTCATCAGTCCTGGTCTAGGACTAAAATACGGTTCTGGGAGAGTTTACAAAAGGAAGCGATTCAAATTTAGGTCTAGGAGGGACTCACCTTTCAAACACTTCAAACCCTAAAAGAGCAAAAAAATTCTGGTCTGAAATACAATGAACTTTCCTATCTAAGTTACTAGAAAACAAGCTTTTGCACTAATTAAAACTAAATAATACGAACTGGGGGTGTGTGGTAACCTAATTTCAACTGTGTACACAGATGTGTAAATGAAGTATTTGCTCCACCATTAAGATACAGTCATTTTCTACTGTCAAAAAAATGCAATACTAAAATAACTTTTGTCCTTCCCTTAAAAAAGAGTATTTCTATTTCAAAGGATGCAGTTTAACTACAAGTTAATATTTATCTCAACTATTATCAAAAAGCCCTAGCTTATTTGTTAAATGAAAATTCACATATGCTAGCCATATAACATAACGAAACAGATAGCCAATCAGCCCATTAAAAAGAATGGCAACACCTGCTTGTGCCTAAGGCCAAAGTAAGAAAAAGCCAAGAGCCACTCTCAAGTCACTTACAGTTAAAGGCTGCTTTGACAGTAAGGCAAAAAGATAAGATTAGGAAAACAGACTTAACACAGTTCTTCAGATTAAAAGTGCACGCAGTATTAACTACTAGATACTTTTTATGATGATCCTGAGTCATCAAGAAGGTTTAGTTCTATATTCAGTAACACTGTTTAAGAAAGGAAAAATACATAGTTTTTCATAGGATCATGTAAGTCTTCTGGACCTTAAAAAGACTTTAGAAACCCAGTACATGGTTAAGTAGCTTGCCAAAGAATATGTTGTGGAGTCGAAAGTAGAACTCAAGTTTGCCAGAAAGCAATCAAAAAGTTAAGCTTCTCTTTCCAGTCACTTGGAAAATTCCAAAATGACTTTAAAAGGTGTTTCAGACATCAGTGGAATACAGAGAATTACCTTGACTAATGAAACAAATTCCTTATAATCATTTATGTAATATTCAAATGAATGCTCATCATCTACAACAATAAGAACTATGTAAAATAAGTACTGCAGAGAAAAGGAGGTTAACTGTAACAGCTAATCTTTTGCAAAACCTATCCTTCAGTCAACTTTCAAATTAGTTCTTGTTTTACCTTGCTGGGCAATATCATGGTAGAGACGCTCAACTCTAGAATTGTTTCGAAGAAGGTCCAAACACTGTCTGTACGATTCCCACAGGAATTTAACCCATGGAGTTAAAAGTAATCTGTCAGTACGATCCTGAGTGTCTTCACCACTTACAGCACTTAGGAGAACACTACAAAAATATTTTAAAACATTGAAAACAATTTTAGACATGGTTTCCTACTTTGCCGTATGATTATAAAACCAAAACCAAAATTGATCATTATAAAATAGTTTAAATTGTTACTACAACTCTGGACACACTGTAAAGCTATCACTTAGTGTCAAAGTATTTGAATTCCCAATCTGTATTACAGCCATTTAAATTAGTATACACCCTCCTATCTGATGGTTGTAATTTTCCACCTTTATGAACTTTGAATAGTAATGACTTCTTGAGGTTACCATACATTTAAAATTTCAAAGATAAGCATTCCTTCTAGCAAACATCTACTTCAAATGGGTATGATGGAGACACATGTAAAGAAAAACAATGAGAAAAATTTACTTAGCAATTTAACCCACACACCTCTCAGGAGTTTGAATATTATCCAGATCTTCTATGTCTAAGACCATCTGCTGGGATTCTTCTTTAGCAGCTTCAGTTTTCTCCTCTGCCAATTTCAAGTATGCCCTAACAACATCCTCTAGAGATTTGATGTTCACCTAGACAAAATAAATTAATTAATTAAACTTTCCCCAACAAACCATAAAATATTTTAAAAGCAAACTTTATGATATAAAACGTAGTAACTTTCAGAGGCAAACTCCTCTGAAAATTACTAAAAGCACTTAGTAAAACATAAAAACCCAGCTGTTCATACCTGTTGACAAATGTTCTTATACTGATATAAGCCTTCTTTAGCCAAGTGGCTCTTGCGAAGATCCACACAAAGTTCCAAGTATTTCAACATAATTGGCTCGTGTATCTTTTGCCATGTTCTATGTTTCTTACTTTTCATAACATCATAAAGAACGTCCAAAGCAGGCTGCTTTTTGCCAACTTCAAGAAATTCTGGAAAAGTAATTCAGGAGAATTAAAATCAGTTATGTATACTATATAAATGCCTAAATCTTGCTTTTTAATTTGGCTGTTTTAATTTCTGAACCTATTACTATCTCTTTTGAGGTCAAATTTATTTTTGACTTCTAAAGCTATGCCAAAATTATCCAAGGTAAAACAATGAAAAATGAATACTATCTCAAATATGACCTACAGGTAAAACTAGATTTCACTCAATTCCTCTGTACCAATTATATCTTTCTAAGCTATTTTAAAGTTCCAGAAATTCAAGTCATGAGGGAAAACAATCTCCCCCTTGTACATGCAGAAAAATCAAGTATAACTTCGGTCACAATGATCTGGCTGATGAACTTTTTGTTAGTTTATGTTAAGACTTGAGGCAGAAAAAACAAATTAGATTGACTTTTTTCCTTTACAATCTATTGACTGTGTGGGTCTATTTCTGGGCTCTAAAGTGGTCGTTCTCTATTGATCTGTCTAGTCTTTTGCCAATACCTCACTGTCTTGATTACTGTAGCCATATAGAAAAGTCTTCAAATCAAGTAGGGTGAGTACTCCAACTTTGTTCTTCAGTATTGTGTTGGCTATACAACACCTTCTGCCTTTCCACATCAACTTCAAAATTAGCTTGTAGATACCTACAAAACAGCTCATTGGGGACTTCCCTCATGGCCCAGTGGTTAAGAATCCGCCTTCCAATGCAGGGGGCGTGGGTTCGATCCCTGGTCCAGGAACTAAGATCCCACATGCAACAGGGCAACTAAACCCGAGCACTGCAACTACTGAGCCTGCACGCTCTGGAGCCCACGCACCACAATGAGAGAGAAGTCCACATGCCACAAGGAAAGATCCCACATGCCGCAACTAAGACCCAGCCAAATAAATAAAATAAATAAGTTAAAAAAAAGAAAGCTCACTGGGATCTTACTGAATCTATATAACAAGTTTGGGAAAACTGACAACAGTATTTACTCTTCCAATCCATGAGCACAGAATATCGCTCCACTTATTTATCCCAGTCTAAACATGAGAAACATTGAGACAAATCCCAGCTGAGAGAGAAAATACCTGACCAATACTCCTCAAAACCGTCAAGGCCATCAACAAATCTAAGAAACTGTCACAACCAAGAGGAGCCTAAGGAGACAACTAAATGTAATGTGGTATCCTAGATGGGATCCTGGAATACAGAAGGGACATTAGGAAAAGCTGAGGAAATATGAAGTATGGACTTTCCTTAATAACAATGTAACAGCACTGATTCATTAATTATGAAAAATATACCACACAGATGTAAGAGATTCATTAATAGGAGAATCTGTGTGTGGTGTATATGGGAACCCTCTGTACTATATAATTCTGTAAATCTCAAATTTCTAAGATTAAGCTTATTGTTTAATTGAGAAAAAAAAATTTAGAACGTAGAGCAAAGAAATGTATACTCTTTTAAAATTCACCACCTAAACCTGAAGGCATGTACATGGCAATATTTCAACATCAGTTCCAATCTTAGGTATGTTGCTCGTTTTGAAACTCAAACAAAAGCAAAGTCTCCTCTATCACATTATTTCTGACCAAGGTTAAAATTTATATTTTTTCTCATCTTATTTTCTTTTGTACACTTAATAGACTAGGGGGTAGTATTTTTCTGGTTATGTTCAACTTAAAACTCAGTCACTGGCAAACTTCACACACAAAAAAATCTCTCCACTGAACATTTGAAAAATAATTTGGCAGAACTGAACACTAGTTTACACTATTAAAAAAATCTGTTTTTTAAAATCATTGTTTACTTTCCTCCTAAGGAAAAAAAATCCTTGACAAAAAATTCTTTTAAGTGTTAACCTAACACTGTATAACATTAACTGTGCTAGGCAAACATAGGTAAAAATGTCTCTTATTTGGAGGATTTACTAGATCTACAGATTTAGTGAGTAACTCTGTTATTTCTTCTTCCAATTATCACATCTTTCAGGAATGCTGTTTCTAAACATTCCTTCCTCCCAGAAAACTACAAACAATATTCCAACTCTAGTATATTAAAAGGCTTGCACAAGATAGATGACAAAACATACTGAACTTAGTATCTTTAACACAATATCCTACATCATCCCATATTATATCAAATCATATTCCTCACAGGCAAATGAATATAACCCCCTCTTCAATACTTCAATAGTCTCAATATCAAACCTGCCAATATGACAGAAAGGCCATTTTCAGTTGCGTCAATTTTATTACCTCCCCCCAAATAAATCCTACAAAATTAAACAAAGATGTAATACAACTAGATACTTTGTTGAAATAAGCCTTTTCTATTTTAAGGGGAGGACCTACCCATCTTCTTCCTGGAGCATGCACAGAAGATTATTTTAAAATCCAACAGTACTTTAAATCCTTTTCAAAACTGACATAAACAGCTTCTATCATCCAAAAATTGGGGAGTAAATGTTTTTAAATTTATCTTTTACATTAAGAATATCACAGCAGCACACCAAGATGATCTATTATAACCTATTATATCCAATTCCCAAACTTATGTTGAGGATTTAAATCCCGTACTACCATATATAAACACTGTCAACGCAATACAGAATAGGCACAGAGTCACCAGCATGATGTGGTGACAAAATATTAAACTGTCAAAAAAATAATTCACTTTCCCCATATCTTATGTTTAAATTCGTGTGGTATCTTAATGTCATTTTTAAAAAAAAACAGAAAGTCTTGTTCAGTGATACAACTAAAAGTACTTTTCATTTCCTCAACAGCCAATCAAAATTTAGGATTCCAAATTCAATACTTTCAAACTCTGAAACAATAGTTTCATAAAAGCCAAACCAAATGCATTAAAAAATAATTTTTCATAGGACCATCACCACCACCAAGAAAAAAAGGAAAACATGGATACCAGGCAAGGATGTTTTTAAAAGAAAACACTGAAATGGAAAGAAGTTTCTCATGATGATCCATGAGGGTGATCACGTTCCTGTCTTTATCCTAACTGATACCTGAGGATATAGTTTAGATGATCCTCTGGATCATCTAATTAGGGGAAAAAAAAGTTTTTGAGGCTGGAAAAAACTATCACACACTAAAACCTCTACTGTAAAATTTACAGAAATGTTCATTTCCAGATTGATATTTTTGAAATAAAAATTAAAATCTGGAATTACCAACCATTACTAGGAGGGTGGGCATTCTGAGCTTACCTTTAAGACACCATGAATGAAACTATGTGTCTACCTATAAAGAAAAACTTTAGGTCAACCCTTCAATTTTACTAGTTTATTTGTGCACTGGACCAAGCAGATAAGCTATAATGTTACACAATTTGTGGGTTTATTAACAACTTCATTTTTAAGTCATTGGTTGTAGAGTGTAAGTTAAAAAGCTGTTACAAGGTCAGAAACAACTGATTTCTTAACAATATAAACTGGAAAAGGGCTTTTTCCAAATGATTCTGGGGAATGAATTTCTTGCCTGTAACTGCTGGGCCAAGTTCTCATTTTCCTGGATTGTTTTCCAATTGCTTCCAAAAATATTGCTCTGATAAACTATTCTACACTTAAATTTATTCATGTTTTATTAGGGTAACATAATGGATGAGGTCCAAATGTGATTAAGATTACCAATGTTATAGATAAATGAGATGATTTCCATTAAAATAAAATGTGCTTTGATCATCCTATTTAAAGTTTTGTAAGCAGTGTCATTTGCCAGGCACATTCTGCTCTTTGACATAAGATGGGATCTCTCGTTCACAAGATCAAAGGTACAGAAATTACTACTTGACAGGCAAGGCATCTCTACCATCCTACACTCATCCTACAGCTTAAAGGGGCCTTTTTGAAAAACTACACTAACAAAATTCAAGTTCCCACCTCCATTTCAGTATCCCTTTCTCATCTTGCCTACTTGAATTTCTGACATTTTCCCCATATTGCCCTCCATGAATCAAATCTATTTCAACTTAGAAATTGTGAGAAAAGATTCAAGATTTGTTACATATCATATATCCCTTCTAATTTTAAAAAATTACTGACATATTAAGTTCATAAAAAGATTCAGGGGCCTCCCTGGTGGCGCAGTGGTTGAGAGTCCGCCTGCCGATGCAGGGGATACGGGTTCGTGCCCCGGTCTGGGAGGATCCCATATGCCGCGGAGCGGCTGGGCCCGTGAGCCATGGCCGCTGGGCCTGCGCATCCGGAGCCTGTGCTCCGCAACGGGGGAGGCCACAACAGTGAGAGGCCCGCATACCGCAAAAAAAAAAAAAAAAAAGATTCAGAAGGGAAGAGCAGAGGAAACAAGGCCTGAACACATCAAATGTGTAATATTTAGGCCATTGAGATTACAGTGCTTCAGCCAATTAACACGGGGAAAAAATCTCTGTTGGTCAAGCATTCAAAGGACTGTAAAACAGATCTGCAGAAGCAATTACAGCAGTAATTTCACCCAAGTCATTTGGTATACCACAATATAATTCTCTAAGTTTCAAAACATCAAAAAAAAATTTTTTTCCCTAACTTTGCTAGCTCATTTTGTAGGGTTAAATTTCCATCTCAGTCTATTTTCTTTCCTATAAATTAATCAACATCTGTAAACTTCTTGCCTGTTCTAACTATTAGATGGAGAATTAAAAGGGGTGTTTAGATCAAAGTTATAGTTTCAATTGTTTTTAAAACAATTACTCTATTCCACAGAATATGGCACTACCCTATTTCACAGACTGTTACTTCTCCCCGAAATGCTTACTTCTAGTTAAAGTAACAAGCATGTGACAAACAGACCTCTGGTCCTGACAGATTATCAGTAGTATCAATAGTATGTACTGACTGAAACTGACCTTTTCCTAAGAGGATTTTCAAACAAACTACCAAAATAAGCTTCACAAGCATAAAAGCTTAACAGACACGGCATATCCACCTACAACATGGGTAAGATCCAAAACTTGTTTGGATGGAAGGGTGAAACTAAGAGCAATGGACGCCCTTAACACTTACAAACCCTAAATAAGAAAGTGTTTAAAGACCAGAGGCACGTATAGTACATTTGCACCCCCATAATGCCAACGTAATAAATGCCTCCTGAATAGACTGGGACAAGCACAAGTTTTCCCAGAAGCGCCATAAGTTTTCCCATAAGTACACATACGGAAATAAAAATCGCCAAGTAGCAGCACCGTAGTGAAAAAATCGGCTGATCTGGAAGAGACCTTGGTTTTAGGCTCCTAGCTCAACAACTAACTCTCAGAGTGACCTTGGGCAAACCAGACTCCCTAGGCCTCACTTTCGTTATCTCTGAGAGAGAACTTGAAGTCCCTCTTACAGTATTAACTCTGTTCCAACTTCCTGTGATTCGGAGTAGGCTTCTGAGCTGCCAATAATCAATGCCACAAAAAAGAGGAAACGGGTTAAATGGGTCAGAGTCCCCGAAGAGGAGATAGTGGTCAGAGGGGAGGGTAAGTGGACCCTGACCCCGCAAAGCGCGAGGCTGGATTCGGGGGGTGCCGAGCTGTCTGCGGGAGGGCCGGAGGTGGGACTGCCCGGCTCCCGGCCCGGCGGGAGGTGGAGCCGAGGTTCTCGAGTGCATTGTCCCCGGGAGGGAGCCATGTTTCCTCCTCCCCGGCACTCCCAGATGGCGGCCGGGGGCGCGGGGCCGAAGCTGAAAGCCCCGTGGTCTGGAGGACCAAGCGGAGGCGGGTGGGAGGGAGAAGCTAGGGACCAGGTAGGCCTGTCTCGGGAGCCGCGGCCCCGAGACTCACCCAGCGGCGGCGGCGGCGGGAGGGACGGGCCCCCGAGCGACGACGGTTCCCTGCTCCGCGCCTCCCACCCCCCAGTCGGTTGGAGCGAGAAGGGACACCATGCCCAACCACGGCCTGAGTCGGCGGCGGGCAGGCCGCATCGGCCTCCTGTGCAGCCTCAGCTGGGCGGCGAAGCAGCGAGAAGCTGGCCCGGGCGCCTCGACTTCCGAGGCCTCGGGCCGCCCCAGTCCGGCGCGCCCTGATTCCCTACTCACCGTTGGCGCGTTTGAGGGCATTTTCCGGCCTCTGGAAATAGGCCGGCATCTTGGCGGCAGGCTCAGCTCACCCGGCGTCAGCGAACTCCTTAGGGGCCCGGGCCAGGAGAGGAGACGAAGGGGAAGCAGCGCGAGGCTCCACGCGCCTCGCCAGCAGTTGCCCGCGCCCAGCCGGCCAGAGACGGAAAGGAAAGAGCCACGTGACCCCCGCGCGGCGGCGGCGCCGCCGCCTAGGCCCCGGATGTAGGGGCGGGCCTTCGCCCGCGCCCCGCCCCTCCTCGCGCGCAGGCGCGTTGGCCTGCCGGCTGACGTGGCGCCGGCCGAAGTCTTCCTAGATCTCTGGCTGCACCTGGAGACTCCGCGGGGAAATATTAGAGAGCCGGTTCTCCGGCACCTCACTCTTCGAGCGACAATCTGGGTGGGAAAGGTGAGATTTGGGTCAGAGCTTCTGTCTGGCGAGAAGGCACAGATTCTTCTTTTAACATGACTTGTGCGGAGTCATACAAAGTTAACTCTCAGGTCCCATCCGCCTAGAGAATGTCCTGGCTTGACTGAGTTAAAATGCCGAATTTATTCATTTAATACAGATGCTTTGAGTAGGTATCATTAGGGCCAGCGATGCTCACCACCGGAGATAGTGGTGGCCTGTCACAGCCCGGACTAGTATGGGGAGGAGGGTTGTAATAAGTAACTTAAACAAATAAGCAAGCTTATTTCATATCTAGGTAAAATTTTAAAATTGGGGACACAGAGATTGCCTGGGCCCTCAGAGATAGATGAGTACACAATGAGGGTCAAGATAGGATCTTTTCTGGGCCTGGAGAAAAGCATAATTACTTGCTGTTGATTAATGCTCTGTAGAAAACAAGCAACGTAAGTGTACTAAAAGCCACTCAGGAGGTGGCAAAAGGAAGTAATCAGGGTGATAAAGGTTTTTTCCCTAATCAAGCTACTTTTGTACTATATATGACTGGATAATTTCTTTAATACAGTGTTTTGGAGGGCTTTTCTGACTTGAGTGGAATAAATATGATTCTCAAAAAAACAGTTGTTAAGGGCACAACTGAAGTACTACATTATACGTATTTGCAACATAACGTCTTACAGTTTTAAAACAAGTATCACGTTTTACAGTTTACTGAAATGCTTTCACATTCATTGTTTGTTTACAAGAATGCTGTAATTAAGGTTTTTATACTGACGAATATAATAAATTTCAGGGGTAAACCAAGGTTCACATTTATACATTCATTCAACAAACTATGTCATATTATCAACAAACCATTACTATGTGCCAGGCTGAGGAGGTAAACACCCAATAGGTAGGTACACAGCAGTTGAACAGGACAGATTTGGTTCCTGCCTTCTTAGACTTTGCAGTCTAGAGAGAGGAAGATATGAACACTCATCGGAAGCTCCGTGGAGGGAATTCCTTGGCAGTACAGTGGTTAGGACTCCGTGCTTTCACCACCCAGGGCCTGGGTTCAATCCCCGGTCAGGGAACTAAGATCCAACAGGCTGAAAAAAAAAAAAAGAAGCCACGTGGAAACGGAGATACCACTCCTGTCCAGGCCCCCATCGTCTCTCTAGGCCCATCTCTCAGCACACTCAGTGTCTTTTCAGTGCCCGAAACAGCCGTCTCCTACCTCCAACCCAGCGCATGCCATTACTTCACTTGGAAATTCGCCACTGCCCATTCCTTGCTCTGGCAACAATCACCTACACATGTCACTTCTGCCAGGATTCTTCCCTGGCCCCCAGATAAGTTTAGGTGCCAAGGCATTGAGAGCCAGTAACGTCCTGTCTTAACACTGACCATACTTCAGTGTAATTACTTGCAGACTGTAAGTTCAGAGAGGGGAAGGACCATATTTGTGTTGTTCACCACTGTATCCCCAATGCCTGGTAAGGCATCAAGCAGACAAGATGCTCTCAAAAAATTCTGGAGAGAGAAATGAATAAATCCTTACATAAATATTTATATAATACATTTTCCTACCTTACACATGGGGAGGTAACAAGTTTAAAGGCCAATGTGTGTCATGCTTCGTTCATAGAGCATCTCCCTATCTACACGGAGCGCTCGATATCCCTAAGCCTCAGCATTCAAATAGTAAAGAAGAAACAAGAATGTTCTTCACCCAAAGTTCCTAATGGCACTGATTCTGAACCTCCAGTTGTGCCAAAGTTCACTCATGATTTTCTGAGGTCAGTGCTCAAAGATACCATGCTTTCCTGCACATATATATCCCTCCCCCCGCCGCCACCGTTACCTGACTAACTCCTGCTAGTACTTCAAGCTTCAGCCCAAATGCTTCCTCTGCAAAGCCTTTCCTGCCAGCGGGGACCCTACCCAACTTCCCCTTTGCCTGTGCTCTTTGTTCAGGCCACCGTTAACTCCACCACCGTTAACTCCATCACTGGGGCCAGCCCTGAGCACTCTGCTGCCCCTGCAACCTTGTCAAGGGGGTGGCTGTGTTCCTCCATCAAACCACTGGTGCCTGGAGGTGACCAGTGACCGACTAGCTCTTCCCACTAGCTACTTCCAGAGCGCGCTCTCTCTCTTTCTCTCTCCTCCCTTAAATTCTGAGTTTTGACATTCATGCCATCAGTCTAGGCCACATGTGATTCCTCCACACTGCAGTCCTCTACAGGCATCTTCAGAACCCAGGTCACCTTCCCTCCTTCCTTGGCTTTTAGTTCTGGCTCCCTGTCACTCTCTCCAACACCACCATCATAATGATTCGTGGGCTCTATACCCATGTATCAGTAAATGATCCTGGCCACCTGGCCTTCACTATGTGTCCTCTGCCTGAGCTCAGCCACTCACACATGGTGATACCCTAGAGTCTAGACCAAGAATCAGCACACTTTTTTCTATAAAGGGCCAGGTAGTAATTATTTTAGGCTTTGCAGGCCAGGAAGCAATGTCTTCAATTATTGGAGCAACCGTCCTTGCTAAAAGGATAATAGTCTCTTTTTTTTTAATATATTTTAAAATGTGAGAAAGCATTCTTGGCTCAAGGCTGTATAAAAACAGGCAGCAGGCCAAATTTAACCCACAGGCCACAGTTTGCTGACCCCTAACCCAGACCTTGTCACACTAACTGTCTCAGTTCCCAAATCTTGTTTTCAAGCATCTTATTTTCTGGCCACCACCGCCTATGGTTAATTCTATCAGATCCCAACTTGAACAACCCTGCTGCCTGACTGGGACCTGCAATCCATTCATCAACTGTACTTCCTTTTCGCTGCTCTCATCCCTCTTGTCCTCTGTTTCCTCCAGACGCATCTTGGACTCCATCATTTAGTTATTTTCTTGCTCAGTTCTCCCTTTATTCTACCCCAAACCCTGGCCAACCCAACCCTCCACCCACTCCTTGCCTATAGCCTAATGTGACTGGAGAAGAATGCACAGCCATGTCGACAAGTCTCACTTTAAGTTCACGACCACAAGCCTCAACAAGCACTGTGTTGCTGTTCAGCCATCCTACTCCGCTTCTCTGGGCCACACTCCCACTCTCCCAGAAGACTAGTTCATACTTTTTCCTCTCTCTAATTCTCCAGTATGTCGTTTCTCTACTCTCAGCCAATGGCCAAAACAGTGGAAAAATTAGAGAACTTTGGCACTCTGCCATCTACCACCCATCTTCATCTGTGCTCAGACCCTCTGCCTTCCCTCCTGTTACTCTCCACCCACTATCCTATCTAGTGCCAGCCCCTACCTACCAATACGTTGGATTCCATCTCCTCTCACACACAGAGATGATCACCGCATCTTCCCTGAAACTCTGTCATCATTTGGCTTCCAGGATCACCCTTTCCTGATTTTCTTCCTACCTTTCTGTCTGCTCCTTTCTCTCTGACCTCTAAGGTTGAAAAGTCCCAGGGCTCAGCTCCTGGACCTCTTCCCTCCTCTAACTACCTTCATCTCTTGGTTCTAGCTCGTGCTTCTAGGTACTTCCGCAGTATGCATCTTTGCCGCAAGCATTTTGGCACCAAATATTTTTTGCCGCATAACTAATTGGCCTTAGGCAATTTTGCCCTAGAAGATAAAATAACGAAAAGTAAAAGAGGGACCTCATCTGTCAGCTCGATAAAGACATCCATAATATCACTAACCAGAAGAAATGCTAATACGTTTCAACCAGTTGAAACCAAACTGTCAAACCAAGAACTGTCAACCAGTTATTATATCCTTCATAACAAAATTGTCTTACGGCCAATTAGTTATGCAGTGGAAATGCTTGTTTATGGCAAAGGTACCCGACACGCTAGCTCATGGCTTTAGAAATCACATCTGTGCTTATAAGTTACAAAATTGTATCATCAACACTTGATCTCTCCCCTGAAAGCCCGTCTCACATCCATTAAATGTTTGACACACAACATACACCCAGCCTGTCCCAAACCAGACTCCGGGTCTCTTCTGGCTCCAACCTGTGCCTCCTGCCATCGTCCCCCAGTGAACCATTACAACCCCTTTCTTCTGGTTGCTTAAGCCACAAAAGTGTTGGAGACATCCTCGACTCCACTTTTTCTGTCATATCCCCACGTCCAGTCAACCCATCAACAAATCCCACATGTGCTACCTCCACAGCTATCACTCTGATCCAAGTCACCATCATTTCTCATCTGGAGTGTATAATAACCTGCTAGCTTGTCTTTCTCTTTTCACCTGACTCCCTTCTCTTTCTTCTCCACTTAGCAAGGAGGGGGATCCTTTTAACAAAAGTGAGGTGATCATGTCAGTCCCCTAATGAAGACCCTCTTGTGGCCCCCAGATCACCCTGTGAAAGTCAGTCCTTAAAAAGAAAAAAAAAAAAAGTCAGTCCTTATAATGGCCTACAAGGCCCTACACAATCCTTTCCTTTCCCTTGTCCCTCCCATATGCTGTCTTCCCTCACCTCTTTATAGTAATGATAGCCTCCCTTCTTCCCATACGGTACTTCCTAGCACGCTTCTCTTCTTTATTTTCCTCCATAGCATTTATTTCTTAATCATCATTTGATCCCTGATATATTTTATGAGTTTCTTTCTTTATTGTCTACTCCTCTAGAATATAAGCTTGATGAGGGCAGGGATTTGTCTGTTTTGTTCAAATGCTATATCTGCAGCACCAGGAAGAGTGCCCTGCACAGAGTAAGCACTCAGTAAATCTTCGTGGAAGAAATGACAATTGGTTAAAGCAAGCCTCCTAGATTATAATTGCCCGTCTGCATGTTGGTCTCCTCTATGACCCTGGAAGTCCTTTGAAAGTAATGACTGGGACCATTAATCTTTGTGTCTGGACAGTGCCTGGCTCATCATCACACCCAAGCACCTTGGTGGTTCCAGCTGCACTATAACAAACTAGGTCCAAAACCTCACAGCCTTGAATTCCTAACCATGAAAGTGTCTAACCAGGGTTGGAAAGCTTTTAGGCAGTGGTGTACCAAAGGCAAACGTAGGGTACACTGTGCTTGTGCCAGACAGTTCTCACTGAGCCTTTGGGTTCTGCACATTTAAAGCAGAAACTTGGAATGCAAATTCAGTTGAGTATATTTTTTAGCAGAAACACATCCTGGCAATATACTGTTATTTATTGGGAAAAATGTACCTTACACTCAGGAGTCTTCAATTAATATTCTGCTTGCCTCTAGAAGAAGGCTGAGGGGAAGAAGAAAGAGGGGCTTGTTTGTGGGAATTGGCACACGTGCTCACACGTGCCATTGTTGGCACTCCATGAAGCCCAGCTCCTGCTTGGGAATTGAGGAGATTATGCCCAAAGCTACACAAACCAACTACAGCCAAGGAGGCAGAATGAATAAGACACTGTGCATAGTGGTTTTGGGTGTGGTTTGAGGCTTCTCTGCGAAATGTGTTAAACATGATTAGAAGGAACCCTAGAACGTGTGGGCTTTCATCCTGGGTTTGTGGATGTTAGACTATCTTCACATGGACCTTTTCATTGTGCTCTCTTCTCAGGGAGCTGCTAACGTAGTCTCTCTTCAGAGAACCCTTTCCTGACCACCCAATCTAATCTAAAGACCAGCCTGTTTTAATTCTCAGAGGAGCAGTCAGCACTAACTGGGAGTTTTCTTTGTTTCCTTGGTTACTGTCTGTCTTAACATACTAGATGGTAAGCTTTAAGAGGCCAAGTTCATCTTGTTCACCGCTGTATCTCCAACTCCTGGAACTATGCCCAGCACAGGGCAGGCATTCCATAAGTATGAGACGTGTGAATAAATGAAGGAATGGAGACTGTGATAGACAGACTTCTAAGATGTCCTCCAAGACTCCTTCTCCGTGGTGTACACATCCTGTTCAATGTCTGGGACTGTAAACGTGATGGTGTATTACTTCTGTGAGTAGGTTCGTTATATGTCACGGTTGACTTTAAGAAGGGGAGATTGGGGCTTCCCTGGTGGTCCAGTGGTTAAGACTCCACCTGGTTGAGGAACTAAGATCCCACATCCCCGTGAGAAAAGGGAGGGGGACATCATCTGGGTGGGCCTAACCAATCACATGAGCCCTTTAAATCTGGGTGTAGAGGTCAGAGGCAGAGGAAGTAAGAGATTCAAAGCATGAGAAAGTATATGGAGGGAACCACAGAGCGAAAAACTGCGGGCGGCCTCCAGGAGCTGAGAGCAGTCCCCCAGCCAAAAGCCAACCAGTGAATGGAGGCCTCAGTCCTATAACTGCAAGGAACTGAATTCTATCAACAACTTGGATGAGCTTGGAAACAGATTCTTCCCCAGAGCCTCCAGAAAGGAATGCAGCCTGGCAAGACCCTGAACAGAAACCCAGCCACACAAATCTACAGAACTGGGAGCTAATAAATGGGTGTTGTCTTAAGCCCCTGTTTGTGGTAACCTGTTACATAGCAAGAGAAAACTAATACAGAGAACCTTAACAGTTTTCTCCATGTTAACTCACAGGGAAAAAAGAATGAAACACTATGGAGTCTTTGCTTTGCAGGAAGTGAAAACCAAGGTACAACTCAATGGAGGAAAAGGGCAAGACTGTGTAAGGTGTAACTATAAAAATCCAGACAGGTCTAGCGAAAGCCTCATGAGAGTTTTGAGACTCTGAGACTATGAACAAGTTACCGTACTCCACACTGGTATTTTTAGAACTAGGGGCATGTTACATTTCCTAGCGAGCTAGGATTATAAACACATCTCAGTTATTCCTATGAGCACGCCAGTTTTGGAGTTAGTTGTGGCTTCAAACCACAGCTTTGCCATTTTACTTGACATTCGGCAAGTAATCTCTCTGAGCCTCAGTTTTATCAACTGTGGGATAAGCATGAGGAGGTTGTTGTGAGGTTGAGTGAGATACTATGTGTATCGTTCTTAGTACCAGCCCTGACACAAGCTCTCTAGAGATCACTTCCACGTATATGCAAGACGGATAAAATAATCCATGCTTGAAATATTCACAGCCCCTTTCTGCCCCCTCAACTGCTAAACTATTCTGATGATGACTAATGAGCGTTTCCCCGTTTCCTTCCCCCTGTTTTCCACATCCTGTATTCGGGACAGGAAGTAATCATTCAGGAGGATGGCTGGAGAAGTTGGGTAGGAGATTCAAGTAGGAAGGGGCTTAGATGAGAGACAGAGAGATAATAGAGGGGTGGGACAAAAGGCTAATGGGGGGAAAAAAGGAAAGAGGAGAGAAGATGAAGGTAACAGAAAGGGTTATTTCTAAGGAGAGTGGAGAGAGATATGAGAACCTGTGCCAGATGAATGAGAGAGAGAGTTTACAAAAATACAAGGGAGTCTGTGCCGACATAAATACACGATTGAATAAATAAATTGAGCAAATAGAGAAATCTCCCGTGGAGAAGCATTCCACATAATTTATGTAGATACTTTGCCCTCAAGAGTGGAGCATAAGCCTCCACTCCTTAGGTGTCAGCTGTGCATAGTGACTTCTATCCAAAAAGAACAGTATAGAAAAAGGAGAGAGGGAGTGACCTTACAGGAGAGAAACCCAACAAACACAACCTCAGCCAGGTGATCAAGGTGTCATATGATGAGATGAGAACTGCACTTGACCACTGTGGTCTTCCTCCCGCTAAATGCAAAACCCAGTCTTTTTTTTTTTTTGCGGTACGCGGGCCTCTCACTGTTGCAGCCTCTCCCGTTGCGGAGCACGGGCTCCGGACGCGCAGGATCAGTGGCCATGGCTCACGGGCCCAGCCGCTCCACGGCACGTGGGAGCCTCCCGGACCGGGACACGAACCCGTGTCCCCTGCATCGGCAGGCGGACTCTCAACCACTGCGCCACCAGGGAAACCCAAAACCCAGTCTTATCGTGAGAAAAACATCAGACAACTCCTAACTGAAGGACAGTTTATAAAATACCTGGCCACTACTCCTCAAAACTGTCAAGGTGATCAAAAACAAGGAAAGTCTGAGAAACTGTCACAGCCAAGAGGACCCTAAGAAAACATCCTAATTAGAAACCTGAAACAGAAAAACTCATTAGGTAAAAATTAAGGAAATCTGGATAATATATAAACTTCAGTTACTAATGTATCAACATTGGCTCAATAGTTGTGACAAATGTACTATACTTCTAAAAAAATATTTATTTATTCATTTGGCTTGCACCGGGTCTTAGTTGCGGCATGTGGGATCTTTTTAGTTGCAGCACGTAGGATCTAATTCCCTGACCAGGGATCAAACCTGGGCCCCCTGCATTGGGAGCATGGAGTCTTAGCCACTGGACCACTAGAAAAGTCCCACAAATGTACTATACTGACGTAAGATGTTAATAATAGAAGAAATTGGGTGGGGAGTATATGGTAACTCTCAGTATTATCATTGCAACTTTTCTGTAAATCGAAAACTGTTCTAAAACAAAACATTTATCCCAGATTTCAGTACCACATTTTTAAATTAAAAATAATACAATAAAATGTTTAAAAATATGAGAGGAAAGAAATTTTAAGACATATTACTGTAGGTAATGAATTCTGTCATCTTTAATGCTCTTTGAAAAATGCAAATAAGGATCAGAATTAATTTTAATTGCATTTTCCTTACTGAAATGTTTCTTTTAATGCAACAGTGTTTCTTTTAAGGCTCCAAAGCTGGGCTTCCTGGGGCCTAGGATCTACTCAGGTTCCAATATTAGCATCCTGAAATGTTGGAGAACACAAGAAGGATGACTTCCTCTTGGGAATGTTCTGGAAGTCTCGAATAGCCTGGAAGCCAGTTAACCATCAACACAGAGTGTCAGGGCAGTTGACTGAATCCCCTTCCAGAAGTGACTTTCCAGTCCCCTGGCAGGCCTGGAATCCCTTAAAAGAGCTGCCACCCCCCAAAAAAACAAAAGAAGCTCTTGGCTGAATACATGCCTAATCTCTGATTAAATCCAGTTATGGAAACAGATGAAAAGAAGAGCCATACTTGGCTCACAGGAGCCTGGGCATTGGAACATCTGTGGGAAATATCGGGTCCCTTATCCACATACGCAGACAGTTTGGGCATTTTCCAAATCCACATCAGTGCCAACAACTTCTTTATCTTTTCCTGGGGAGCAAGGAGCCGGCTGCACAAACCAGACGTAGCAGGCCAGCGACTGTCGCCCTTAGAAAAGCCTGCCAGGAAGGTAGGCCCTTGGCTGGTGTCGGGAACTTGGATTTCGGGATCACTCCCACCATTCCCAGAATTGATAAGAGTGACCAACTATGCCTCAACTATTCGTACACACAGTGGGGTTCATGCTGAACACCTGTTTCCTTGTGAGAGGCTGGAATTTTGGTATGTGCTGGGCAGAAGTTGCCTACGTGACCGGCACCTTCAATAAAAACTTTGAGTCTCTAATGAGCTTTCCTGGTCAACAATATTCCACATGTGCTGTCATAACTTGTCGCTGGAGGAATCAAGTGCATCCTTTGTGACTCCACTAGGAGAGGGCTCTTGGAAGCTTGGGCCTACTTTGCTCTGAACATCAGCCCCTGTGCCTTTCCCCTTTGCTATATGGCTTTGTATCCTCCAGCTTTAATAAATTATAGCCACGAATACAGCTATATGCTGAATCCTGTGAATCCCCTGAACAAATCATTGAATCTGGGGGTGGTCTTGGGGACACCCTACACAGGCTATTCTTCTTTTGGGGGGATATCATTAGTTTATTATAAAAGAGAGACATGGAAATTATTTATATGATGAAATATCTCAGTGGAATGGGCAGCTTCACGTGATGCCATTTCCGTAGTGATTTATTTCAGTCTACATACTTTCCAAGAATGTCACCATCTCTAAGTAAAAAATAATCCTTGTCTAGAACTGCTTTGGTGCCTTAGAGCCCAGTCCGGTAACTACTACTCTTGTTTGCAATACTTTTCCTAGAGATTTTTCTGGAAGCATAATGCCCCTCTTGGTTACAGTTTCCGCTGCACTCTTTTCAACTAATACTTGGTCAAAGAGGTGGAAAAACTCTCTAAATTCCTGTCCTGCCGTGACTCTGGCCACGGTAGTTTAGTTCATACTCTCCACAAGGCTACTCTTATCTATAACATTAGCATAAAGATTTTTCTTGGTCCAACCCTTATTAGGACAGGCACAGAGGAAGATATGGTTAGCTGCATTTGATCACTGAGAAAACAAGCCCAGAGAAGACTGGTTTAACAGCTAGGAGGGGCAGAGCTGGAATTAGAGCTCAAGTTTGTCTGTTTCCACACTCAGCAGTCAATCTTATTGCCAAAGTTTGGGGTGCCTCCCCTTTCTCCACCCTCTACTTCTCCCCCTGAACTCTGGAGAACCTGTCTGGCGGGTCTAACAGGGCTTGGGGGTGAAAGGGGAGGGAGGAAGGTGTCAGTTCCAGTCATCCTCCCACTTTCCCAGAGATAACCTCTCCACCCCTACCCTCTGTCCCACTCCATCCGAGCCTGACCACCGCCTTCTTTATCCTTCCCTCCCAGTACCCACCACCATCTCCCTCAAATCCTTTGTTTTAGTATCTATCGGTCATCATCTTCATCCTCATTTATTTTCTGAATGACTCCAGAATGTGCCAGAGACTAAGGTGACACCAATGGGCCTTGGCCACAGGGGGCTGTCCCTAACTTACTCTTAGAGGAAGTACTTAGAGTGCCCAACTTAGGTCCCCACACCCAGCGGAGCCACCCAAGCAGGGCAAGGAGAGGCAATGACTCGGAAGCTCTCATCCTGTTCCACCTCTGAGACTTCTTGCCTTTTTCTTTTTCCACGAGTGTGGATCTCTAGGTCTGAAATCCCAGAAACAATAGATCTGGTCATGAGTTCCCTCTCCTCTTTTCTGTTTTCCCACCTGTTGTAAGGTGGTCACAGGCAAGAACTCTGCTGTACTTATGTCTGTACCCTCTCTCCAGCCTTTATCCCATGTCACAGTCTGTTTTGCCGTTGCTAGCACACTGAGCAAAGGAAATCAAGTCTGACGGATTCTACGTTCTTGCTAATTTAATGGAAGGTGGTTACCCAAGTCCAAATACCACATAAAATTATAAGTATTTTGGGTTAAATGTGTCTCTTTTAAGATTCAGCAAATGAAGTGGAAAAGACAGGAGATCTGGGGTCTATGGATTTAACATATTTTCTTATTTTTTCTGTCTACCATGTGTCTTCAAATCTAGAAATGCCATCAGTGATTAAACACATCATTTTATAAGAAAGAAAAAAACACTCCCAATTATAATTTTAGGATGTATCCCAATTTCAGAGATTTAAAAATTTGGACTATTGGATGCAAAGAAAGACAGCATTTTTTAAATTATGAAATAAAAGTAATAGGAGAAAAAAATTGCTGAAGTCATCTATCTAAAGAAAACCACTGTTACTAACATTTGAATATTTTTTTATATTTTTACAGTTAGGGACCTTATAGATAGTATATTTAATGCCTTTATGCACTAAATATACACATTTATAAATATTTGTATTTTTATACATTTATGTACTATATATTTCCATATATTTGTATTTTTATTATACAGTCCACAGTGTTTGGGGTACACAGCCCCAAACCTTCCTTCACACCCTCCCCCCTTGCTCTGCCTCTGAGGAAACCGCTGTCAGCAGCTGGGTATGCATCCCTCCCATCCTATAACATATATACATATACACATACACATAGCAGCTTAGAGTTTTACACATAGATGGGATTATAATGAGTTAGTACAAATATGTCTACCTCACTCTCCTTCATAGCTTCATAGCATTCTGTAATATGGAACGTACAATTGTTTTTTGTTTCTTCATTAACATTGGCTAATTTTCACATTTTCATTTTTTTATAGAAGATTTATTTTATTTTTTTAACTTTTTTTGAATTTTATTTTATTTATTTTTTCAGCAGGTTCTTATTAGTCATCCATTTTATACACATCAGTGTATACATGTCAATCCCAATCTCCCAATTCATCACACCACCACCACCACCCGCCACTGCTTTCCCCCCTTGGTATCCATACGTTTGTTCTCTACGTCTGTGTCTCAATTTCTGCCCTGCCAACCGGTTCATCTGTACCATTTTTCTAGGTTCCACATATATGCGTTAATATGCAATATTCGTTTTTCTCTTTCTGACTTACTTCACTCTGTATGACAGTCTCTGGATTCATCCACGTCTCTACAAATTACCCAATTTCATTCCTTTTTATGGCTGAGTGATATTCCATTGTATATATGTACCACATCTTTATCCATTCATCTATCGATGAGCATTTAGGTTGCTTCCATGACCTGGCTAATGTAAATAATGCTGCAATGAACGTTGGGGTGCATGTGTCTTTTTGAATTACGGTTTTCTTTGGGTATATGCCCAGTAGTGGGATTGATGGGTCATATGGTAATTCTATTTGTAGTTTTTTAAGGAACCTCCATACTGTTCTCCACACTGGCTGTATCAATTTACATTCCCACCAACAGTGCAAGAGGGTTCCCTTTTCTCCACACCCTCTCCAGAATTTGTTGTTTGTAGATTTTCTGATGATGCCCATTCTAACTGGTGTGAGGTGATAACACATTGTAGTTCTGATTTGCATTTCTCTAATAATTAGTGATGTTGAGCAGCTTTTCATATGCTTCTTGGCCATCTGTACGTCCTCTTTGGAGAAATGTCTATTTAGGTCTTCTGCCTTTTTTTTTTTTTTTTCTTTGCAGTACACGGGCCTCTCACTGTTGTGGCCTCTCCCATTACAGAGCACAGGCTCCAGACACGCAGGCTCAGCGGCCATGGCTCACGGGCCCAGCCGCTCTGCGGCATGTGGGATCTTCCCAGACCAGGGCACGAACCCATGTCCCCTGCATTGGCAGGCAGACTCTCAACACTGCACCACCAAGGAAGCCCCTTCTGCCCATTTTTTGATTGGGTTGTTTATTTTTTTAATATCGAGCTAAATGAGCTGTTTATATATTTTGGTGATTAATCCTTGGTCTGTTGATTCGTTTGCAAATATTTTCTCCCATTCTGAGGGTTGTCTTTTCGTCTTGTTTGTAGTTTCCTTTGCTTTGCATAAGCTTTTAAGTTTCATTTTGTTCCATTAGTTTATTTTTGTTTTTATTTCCATTACTCTAGGAGGTGGATCAGAAAAGATCTTGCTGTGATCTATGTCAAAGAGTGTTCTTCCTATGTTTTCCTCTAAGAGTTTTATGGTGTCCGGTCTTACATTTAGGTCTCTAATCCATTTTGAGTTTATTTTTGTGTATGGTGTTAGGGAGTGTTCTAATTTCATTCTTTTACATGTAGCTGTCCAGTTTTCCCAGCACCACTTTTTTTTTTTTCCTGCGGTACACGGGCCTCTCACTGTTGCAGCCTCTCCCGTTGCAGAGCACAGGCTCCAGACGCGCAGGCTCAGCGGCCATGGCTCAAGGGCCAAGCCGCTCCGCGGCATGTGGGATTTCCCAGACTGGGGCACGAACCCGTGTCCCCTGCATCAGCAGGCGGACTCTCAACCACTGCGCCACCAGGGAAGCTCCCAGCACCACTTATTGAAGAGACTGTCTTTTCTCCACTGTATATCCTTGCCTCCTTTGTCATAGATTAGTTGACCATAGGTGTGTGAGTTTATCTCTGGACTTTCTATCCTGTTCCATTGATCTATATTTCTGTTTTTGTGCCAGTACAATGTTGTCTTGGTTACTGTAGCTATGTAGTATAGTCTGAAGTCAGGGAGTCTGATTCCTTCAGCTCTGTTTGTTTCCCTCAAGAATGCTTTGGCTATTTGGGGCCTTTTGTGTCTCCATACAAATTTTAAGATTTTTTTGTTCTAGTTCTGTAAAAAATGCCACTGGTAAGTTGATAGGGATTGCATTGAATCTGTAGATTGCTTTGGGTAGTATAGTCATTTTCACAATATTGATCCTTCCAATCCAAGAACATAGTATATCTCCCCATCTGTTGGTATCATCTTTAATTTCTTTCAACAGTGTCTTATAGTTTTCTGCATACAAGTCTTTTGTCTCCCTAGGTAGGTTTATTCCTGGGTATTTTATTCTTTTTGTTGCAGTGGTAAATGGGAGGGATTCCTTAATTTCTCTTTCAGATTTTTCATCATTAGTGTATAGGAATGTAAGAGATTTCTGTGCATTAATTTTGTATCCTGCAACTTTACCAAATTCATTGATTAGCTCTAGTAGTTTTCTGGTAGCATCTTTGGGATTCTCTATGTATAGTACCATGTCATCTGCAAACAGTAACAGTTTTACTTCTTGTTTTCCAATTTGTATTCCTTTTATTTCTTGTTTTTCTCTGATTGCTGTGGCTAGGACTTCCAAAACTATGCTGAATAATAGTGGCGGGAGTGGACATCCTTGTCTTGTTCCTGATCTTAGAGGAAATGCTTTCAGTTTTTCACCATTGAGAATGATGTTTGCTGTGGGTTTGTCATATATGGCCTTTATTATGTTGAGGTAGGTTCCCTCTATGGCCACTTTCTGGAGAGTTTTTATCATAAATGGGTGTTGAATTTTGTCAAAAGCTTTTTCTGCATCTATTGAGATGATCATATGGTTTTTATTCTTCAGTTTGTTAATATGGTGTATCACATTGATTGATTTGTGTATATTGAAGAATCCTTGCATCCCTGGGATAAATACCACTTGATCATGGTGTATGATCCTTTTAATGTGTTGTTGGATTCTGTTTGCTAGTATTTTGTTGAGGATATTTACATCTATATTCATCAGTGATATTGGTCTGTAATTTTCTTTTTTTGTAGTATCTTTGTCCGGGTTTGGTATCAGGGTGATGGTGGCTTCATAGAATGAGCTTGGGAGTATTCCTTCCTCTGCAATTTTTTGGAAGAGTTTAAGAAGGATGGGTGTTAGCTCTTCTCTAAATGTTTGATAGAATTCACCTGTGAAGCCATCTGGTCCTGGACTTTTGTTTGTTGGAAGATTTTTAATCACAGTTTCAATTTCATTACTTGTGATTGGTCTGTTCATATTTTCTATTTCTTCCTGGTTCAGTCTTGGGAGGTTATACCTTTCTAGGAATTTGTCCATTTCTTCCAGGTTGTTCATTTTATTGGCATAGAGTTGCTTGTAGTACTCTCTTAGGATGCTTTGTATTTCTGCAGTGTCTGTTGTAACTTTTCCTTTTTCATTTCTAATTTTATTGATTTGAGTTCCCTCCCTCTTTTTCTTGATGAATCTGGCTAATGGTTTATCAATTTTGTTTACCTTCTCAAAGAACAAGCTTTTAGTTTTATTGATCCTTGCTATTGTTTTCTTTGTTTCTATTTCATTTATTTCTGCTCTGATCTTGATGATTTCTTTCCTTCTGCTAACTTTGGGTTTTGTTTATTCTTCTTTCTCTAGTTCCTTTAGGTGTAAGGTTAGATTGTTTATTTGAGATTTTTCTTGTTTCTTGAGGTAGGCTTGTAAACTTCCCTCTTAGAACTGCTTTTGCTGCATCCCATAGATTTTGGATCATCGTGTTTTCATTGTCATTTGTCTCTAGGTATTTTTTGATTTCCTCTTTGATTCCTTCAGTGATCTCTTGGTTATTGAGTAACATATTGTTTAGCCTCCATATGTTGGTGTTTTTTACGGTTTTTTCCCTGTAATTGATTTCTAATCTCATAACGTTGTGACCAGAAAAGATGCTTGATATGATTTCAATTTTCTTAAATTTACTGAGGCTTGATTTGTGACCCAAGATTTGATCTATCCTGGAGAATGTTCCGTGTGCACTTGAGAAGAAAGTGTAATCTGCTGTTTTTGGATGGAATGTCCTATAAATATCAAATAAATCTATCTGGTCTGTTGTGCCATTTAAAGCTTGTGTTTTCTTATTAATTTTCTGTTTGGATGATCTGTCCATTGGTGTAAGTGAGGTGTTAAAGTCCCCCACTATTATTGTTGATTTCCTCTTTTATAGCTGTTAGCAGTTACCTTATGTATTGAGGTGCTCCCATGTTGGGTGCATATATATTTATAATTGTTATATCTTCTTCTTGGATTGATCCCTTGATCATTATGTAATGTCCTTCCTTGTCTCTTGTAACATTCTTTATTTTAAAGTCTTGATATGAGTATTGCTACTCCAGCTTTCTTTTGATTTCCATTTGCATGGAATATCTTTTTCCATCCCCTCACTTTCAGTCTGTATGTGTCCCTAGGTCTGAAGTGGGCCTCTTGTAGACAGCATATATATGGGTCTTGTTTTTGTATCCATTACACTAGCTTGTGTCTTTTGGTTGGAGCATTTAATCCATTCACGTTTAAGGTAATTATCGATATGTATGTTCCTATTACCATATTCTTAATTTGTTTTGGGTTTGTTTTTGTAGGTCCTTTTCTTCTTTAGTGTTTCCCACTTAGAGAAGTTCCTTCAGCATTTGTTGTAGGGCTGGTTTAGTGGTGTTGAATTCTCTTAGCTTTTGCTTGTCTGTAAAGCTTTTGATTTCTCCATTTAATCTGAATGAGATCCTTGCCAGGTAGAGTAATCTTGGTTGTAGGTTCTTCCCTTTCATCACTTTAAGTATATCATGCCACTCCCTTCTGGCTTGTAGAGTTTCTGCTGAGAAATCAGCTGTTAACCTTATGGGAGTTCCCTTGTATGTTTTTTGTCATTTTTCCCTTGTTGCTTTCAATAATTGTTCTTTGTCTTTAATTTTTGCCAATTTGATTTCTATGTGTCTCGGCATGTTTCTCCTTGGGTTTAACCTGTATGGGACTCTCTGAGCTTCCTGGACTTGGGTGGCTATTTCCTTTCCCATGTTAGGGAAGTTTTCAACTATAATCTCTTCAAATATTTTCTCGGGTCCTTTCTCTCTCACTTCTCCTTCTGGGACCCCTATAATGTGAATGTTGTTGCATTTAATGTTATCGCAGAGGTCTCTTAGTCTGCCTTCATTTCTTTTCATTCTTTTTTCTTTAGTCTGTTCTGCAGCAGTGAATTCCACCATTCTGTCTTCCAGGTCACTTATCCGTTCTTCTGCCTCAGTTATTCTGCTATTGATTCCTTCTACTGTATTTTTCATTTCAGTTATTGTGTTGTTCATCTCTGTTTTTTTGTTCTTTAATTCTTCTAGATCTTTGTTAAACATTTCTTGCATCTTCTCAATCTTTGCCTCCATTCTTTTGCCGAGGTCCTGGATCATTTTCACTATCATTATTCTGAATTCTTTTTCTGGATGGTTTCCTATCTCCACTTCATTTAGTTGTTTATCGGGGGTTTTATCTTGTTCCTTCATCTGGTACATAGCCCTGTGCCTTTTCATCTTGTCTATCTTTCTGTGAATGTGGTTTTTGTTCCACAGGCTGCAGGATTGTAGCTCGTCTTCTCACATTTTCACTATTACTAGTAGCGCTGTATGAAGATCCTTGCACATGTATGTTTGTGTCCATGTGTAAGTATGTCCTGAAAGTAAATTGCTGGGTGTGCACCTTTCCATTTTGATAGATGCTGCCAAACTGCCTTTTAAAAAGGCTTCATTAACATTTTTTCTTTAAATACATAAAACCCATATTAAACAAAATGGTATTTCCTAGTTAAATCAGAATGAACTACCGCAAACTCTATAAACAATTATGTTCATGTTGCTTTTATCTTTCGTATGAAATTCTAGAGTATGCAGCTGCCTTATTAAGAGTTTCTTTCCAATTGTCCCAGATGCCCAGCAAACAAATCCAGGGAGTTTGTGAACTCGTTCTGGGCATTCCACATGTGACTGTGGTTTTCACAGCCCCACAGATCAGTGTTGAAAGACTAAGCCTGCAGCATCCACTATAGTACTGGACCCTGTGATGTTCCTCAAGGCATGGATCCTTGTGCTGATTTTTGTGGGGGACCCTGAATCTCTGAGGAACTCTTGCTCTGGCTCCTCAGGGGAACCAGTTGCCTCAGGAGCAGCAGGTTAGGTAGGGCTTGTTTCAGGGTCCATCACCCCATGCACACAGACCCCGTGTCACTTTCTCTCCTTGGAGGTGTTGGGATCCCTTCAGGTGTCTGGCACATTTCCTCTTAAACTCCCAAACACAAAAGGAGGTGACTATATGTCTTAATCCCAGATGTGGGAACAATTGCCCATCCAAGGAAGACTATCTAGGTGAACTCAATGGCCCCACCCCTTTACTGCAGAGATAATGACTCAAAGGTAATTTTCTCAAACTTCTCTGTTATAAGAGAACAGGGAGAAAGCCCTACAGAAATATAATATCCAGCAGAGCACTCCATATGCATCTAAAACTAATTGCCTAAGAGTAGCTAGATTAGTTTGCTAGGGCTGCCATAACAAAGTACCACAGACTGGGTGGCTGAAACAACAGAAATTTAATGTTTCACCATTCTGGAGGCTAGAAGTCCAGGAAAAAGGTGTCAGCAGGTGGTTTCTCCTGAGGCCTCTCTCCTTGGCTTGCACAGCCGCCTCTCTGGTCCTCGCGTGGCTTTTTCTCTGTGTGAGCTCATCCCTGGTATCTTCTTGTGTGTCCAAATTTCCTCTTAAAAGGACACAGGTCAGATTGCATTAGAACCCACACTAACAGCCTCATTTTAACTTAATCATTTCTTCAAAGGCCCTATCTCCAAATAAGTCACATTCCAAGGTGATGGGGGTTAGGACCATGCTATAAAACAATGGGTTATTTCAGCTCATATCAGTAGCTGCTATATGTGATTTTATATGGTTATCCTAGTTGACTGGGTGGCAGTGGCCTTCACTAAAAGCAGGTACTTAAGGCGCAGATTGATGCAGGCTGATGTATTGTTGAGGCTGTTAAAGGGAATCCACAAGAGGATCTGTTTTCCTTGTAAACACTTTTCCTGTAGAACCCCACTAGACATTTCAAAGGCCAATGAAACAGGAGTGCAAATGTCTGCTTGGCTTACAAACTGATTCCGACTCTGCATCCCACTCCTCAGCCCCCAATACTTGCATATTTTCTGTGGGAACTAGAAATATTAACAACTATTTACTACAATAGTGAGCACAGGGAATCCAAAAGTGCATGCCCTCCAGGAGTTCAGTCTAATGGGAGAAACAGAAGAGCCATATACACACCTAACCATACACCAGTCCTAGCTCTACGGCCAAATACTATTAGGCTTTGGAAGAGAGACAATGTAGTTTTGCCTGGGTTTAGGGAAGAAATCATACTTGAGACTTGATGATGAAGAATTTCTCAAGGTAAAGAGCAGGTAGAATGAGGACACTTGTTTAAAATATAGCATGATTCACCGGCGGCGACCAGCGGCGGTGGGCAGCGCGTCAGGCGGAGAGAGCCGCCGCCAGCCCAAGAAGCAGCAGGAAAGACAACCTGACATAGGGAACTGGGGACCGCTATACAGAGAGAGGACTACAAAACACCCTCAGTGCAGTAGGAACCCTAATCCAAAGTCCCTATACTTTTGTCAGAGTGTGCAACAGAGGAACATGGCTCAAGAAACTAATCACAGCCAAGTGCCTATGCTTTGTTCCACTGGCTGCGGATTTTATGGAAACCCTCGTACAAATGGCATGTGTTCAGTATGTTATAAAGAACGTCTTCAAAGACAGAATAGTAGTAATGGTAGAATAAGCCCACCTGCACCTTCTGTCAGTAGTCTGTCTGAGTCTTTACCAGTTCAGGGCACAGATGGCAGCGTCCCAGAAACTCAGTCGGCGTTAGACTCGACATCTTCATCTATGCAGCCAAGCCCTGTATCAAATCAGTCACTTTTATCAGAATCTGTAGCATCTTCCCAAGTGGACAGTACATCTGTGGATAAAGCAATGCCTGAAACAGAAGACCTGCAAGCTTCAGTATCAGAAACGGCACAGCAGCCATCTGAAGAGCGAAGCAAGTCTCTTGAAAAACCAAAAACGAAAAAAGAATCGCTGTTTCATGTGCAGGAAGAAAGTGGGACTTACTGGGTTTGAATGTCGGTGTGGAAATGTTTACGGTGGTGTACACCATTACTCAGATGTACACAATTGCTCTTACAATTACAAAGCTGATGCTGCTGAGAAAATCAGAAAAGAAAATCCAGTAGTTGTTGGTGAAAAGATACAGAAGATTTGAACTCCTGGAATAAAAAATCCTTCGACCATCTGCAAACTAAAAATTGACTTGAGTTTTTTTTTCCTAGTCATTGGGAATGTAGAGCAATGTATCTTGCATAGACCTTTTAATCATGCATGTCATCAGAAGAATAGATTTTTGTTTTTGTTTTGAAAATGACTCCGAACATTTATTTACATTGCAGTTTCTGTGGCTGAAAAGACTTAAGTAAACTTTACAAGTATTATCCTTTTAAGATCATTTTAATTTTAGTTGAGTGCAGAGGGCTTTTATAACAAACGTGGAGAAATGTTGGAGGGCTGTGATTTTTCCAGTATTAAACATGCATGCGTTAATCTTGCAGTTTATTTTCTCATTGTGTATGTATATATAGCTTTTCTCTGCAGCACGATTTCTCTTTTGATAAATGCCCTTTAGGGCACAACTAGTTATCAGTAACTGAATGTATCTTAATCATTATGGCTGCTTCTGTTTTTCATTAACAAAGGTTATACATATGTTAGCATATAGTTTCTTTGCACCCACTATTTATGTCTGAATCATTTGTCACAGGAGAGTGTGTGCTGATGAGATTCTAAGTTTGTGTGTTTTTAAATTTTTTTGAGCAAGGGCAGGAAAAGCTGTATGCATTTCATTGCTGACTGCAGGTTTCTTCCAGATTACGTTCATTGGTCTGTGTGTATACAATATGAAGAATGATCTGAAGTAATTGTGCTGTATTTATGTTTATCTACCAGTCTTTGATTAAATAAAAAGGAAAACCATAATGTTCAAAAAAATAAAAATAAAAAAATAAAATATAGCAGCACTGAAATGATACAATAAAAAACAGGAAACAAACTTAATTTCCATCAACAGACAATGGAAATAATCATATTTCCAGATGCAAAAATCACTCAACAGTTAAAATTACTGAACCAGAGCTATAAATATTAACTTGGATAAATCATAACGCTGAGCAAAAAAAATAGAAGGAAAAAAGAAAAGCACTTTACAAACGAATACAAACAGCACGCCGTAGCATGGGAGGCTGTGTAGCACACTGACCCGGTGTGTGGCTAGAATCCCACGGCCTGGTGTCACATCCTGGTACTGCCACTTGTTATCCTGAGCAAGTTGCATCTCCTTTCAGCTTTCTCACCTGTAAATTGGGGATCATAATAGGACTTACAGGCAGGGGTACTGTGAGGATTTATGGAAATAATACAAGTAAAGCACTGAGAACAATGCCTGCCACCCAATAAATGTTAACTATTGTTGCAATGGTATAAAGTTTTAGAAGGAGTATAATATTTTGTTGAGTGATACATACACATATACCAAAGTTTAAAAACATACAGGAAAACAACAATTAACAAATTTAGAATAGTGGTTACCTCTGTAGGATAGGGAAGTTTAAGAGATTAAGGAAGAGAAGGAGAGTGCTTCAACTACATTTGTAATACTATATTTCTTTTTACTTTATTATTATTTTTTTTGGCCGCTCCTCGAGGCATGTGGGATCTTAGTTCCCCGGGATCCAACCGCTGCCCCTGAAGTGGAAGCACAGGGTCTTAACTACTGGACTGCCAGGGACATCCTTGTAATACTTTATCTCTTAAGCTGGGTGGTAACCATATGTTTTTCTTAGATTGGTATGTGTGTATGAAATATGTCATATTAAAAATAAAAATTTTTTTAAAGATAAAATGAGATGAGGGTGGGATTGTATTCCTACAGGCTCCAAAGATCTTTCCCTGATTAGTTTTGTGTGATTTGGGTTTAGAGGCACAGAGAATCCGGAAGAAAAGATCCTGCAGCCACCCAAACTGTCTGGCTCCTTCCCATCATTCAGATCTTGGTTCAAATATCCCTTTCTGAGGGAAGCCTTCTTAACACCCATTTCAGATCAGCGCACCCCTATCCACTCTCTAACAAACGGCACTATTTTATTGAATAGGCTTACCCCTCTGGGCTGTTTTAGTACGTTCCCCATTGGAATGCTCTGTCTTAGTCAATACTATATTTCTAAAGCCATTTTATTTTTATTTTTTTAATTAATTTATTTATTTATGGCTGCTTTGGGTCTTCGTCGCTGCGCACCGGCTTTCTGTAGTTGCGGCGAGTGGGGGCTACTCCTCGTTGCAGCGCGCGGGCTTCCCATTGCGGTGCCTTCTCTTGTTGTGGAGCATGGGCTGTAGGCGCGCGGGCTTCAGTAGCTATGGCATGCGGACTCAGTAGTTGTGGCTCGTGGCCTCCAGAGCGCAGGCTCAGTAGTTGTGGTGCACGGGCTTAGTTGCTTCGCGGCATGTGGGATCTTCCTGGATCAGGACTGGAACCCATGTCCCCTGCGTTGGCAGGCGGACTCTTAACCACTGCACCACCAGGGAAGTCCTAAAGCCATTTTAAATCCTCAATTATTTTTTTGTTTTGTTTTGGATGGCTGGATGAATAAGGGACTGAATGAATGGACTCCATTCCTTCATCCTCAGGACGCCTCTTTTGAGCCAGACTGGAGGGCAGAGGTAGAATGAGGAAAGCCTGAAGAGAAGAGCGAAGATTGGAGTGGGCTGAGGAGGGAGCGGAATGAAGATCTGGAGCAGAGAAATGAGGGAGATCTCTGAGGAGCCAGGGGTGAAGGTGAATGGAGGGGCAGACCCCCGGCAGAGCGGGGCGGAGGCGGGGCCTCCAGTGCGGGGTCGGGGCCTGGAGGGAGGGAGGCGGGGCGGGAGCCTGCGGGGCGGGGGCCTGCGGGCGGGCGGGCCCCGAGGAGAGGCGGAGCTTATGAGCAGAGAGCTGGGAGCGGTTTTCTGCGGCGGCGGCGGCGGCGGAAGATGGCTGCAACTGAGGCTGCGGACCCTCTGCTGATGCTCGGAGTCGGGCTGATCGGTGAGGAGGAAGGCGCCCTGCCCCGCAGGCCCGCACCCAGTTCTGTCTCCGCCTGGGCCCGGGACTGCCCCTGCTCACGCGGTCCCCGGCACCGCCCGCGGTGGGGAGGGCGCGGCCCCCTCCATGTTGGGCCTGGGCTAGGGGCTGCGGGGCCCGGCCTCCTCGGCGCAGGGCACCGGCCTGCCGCCCTGGGCCCGTGCGCCCGCGGCCTTGTGTGGGGCCTGCCGGGCCGGGATGCGGGGCCGGGTACCCTGGAGGCCTCCTAGGCTCTGGGAGGGAGCTCCTCCTGGACGCCCCGGGCTGCAGAGGAGCCCGGACGTGGAGAGTGATCGAGCCGCGTAGGCGAGTCGCCGGTCATGCAGAGAGGAGCTTGCAGGCCGCGCGTTTGTGAGGCTGGAGGGCCGGGGTCCCTCCGAACGAGGGAGAGTCACGCGTGACTGCCAGCCCGGCGCCCGGCTGGCCCCGGGCATGTGATCGAGCGATTCCAGACGCGGTGGCCAACTGCCAGCCCGGGGTGCTGCACGTTATGCGTGGATTATTTCCCGTTTGACTCTCACCTCGGCTCCAGGGGATCTGGGTAATGTTTGATGCCCACTTTACGCAGCAGGTGGGGGCCCAGGGTGTCATTTGTGCAAGAACGCACATTAGGAAGTGGCAGACCCAGGATGGGGGACCCTTGCAGTCTAGCCCGAGAGCCCCAACTCATACCAGTGGGGAGCTGCATCCTAAGACAGAGGTCGTGCATAGGACACAGGTGTCTACATAATCACAGTGGGTGGAATCCCAGTTCGTTTTGAGGAATTAATGGATAGGGGAGTGCGTTGGGATCTTTGGGCCGTCTGGAGTGTGTGCCTGAACCTTGTGCAGGGTTTTTGAAGCAACCATTCATCCGACAGTGACAGTGAGCACGGGGTTGCTTGAATGAACTTCTGTCGGTTCCCTGAGTGCCATTGTCCTTTGAAAAAATATTCTCTTGAGATTTTTATATACCCCTAAACCCTAGTACACAAGCACATTGCTTGGATCTAGCAAAACTGGCGGAAATGCGGCGAAATGTTGCTGATTATTTTCACTGTCTCAAAGGAGTGCGTTTATCTGGGAACGGCTTCCTGTGATCATCTCTAATGTGATTTTTAAAAACTGTTTCAAAGCAAAACCTAAGTACCTCAAGCATCTTAGTCCTTCTTGAAGGTACCTCGGAATTAAGGCTGAATTAAACTCTGACTTTATCTGGTAACAGCAAAGGAAAAGATGGCTTATCGTATTTTCAATTCAGTTTTTTTTATTTTTCATGTCGACATGAATTTAAAAGGGATTTGCTTAAAAATAAGGGGGCGGGGGGGGGAGGAGTGCTCCTTCCCCTTATGAACCAAGGAGTGCCAGGTGTTGATAACTAATGAAACTGCGTGATGGAGGCTCATTTTATCATTCTCTCTACTTTTTTTTATACTTGCTATTTTCCATAATAAAAGGGTTTGTTTTTAAGTCTGTAGATCAAAAACTGGATTTTTTACTGCTATATGTTCAGTTACTGTTTCTCTAAAGTTTAGGCTTTTTTTTTTTTTGCGGTACGCGGGCCTCTCACTGCCGTGGCCTATCCCACCGCGGAGCACAGGCTCCGGACGCGCAGGCTCAGCGGCCATGGCCCACGGGCCCAGCCGCCCCGCGCGGCATATGGGATCCTCCCGGACCGAGGCACGAACCTGCGTCCCCTGCATCGGCAGGCGGACTCCCAACCACTGCGCCACCAGGGAAGCCCAGTTTAGGCTATTTTTGCCTGGAGTTATTATTAGCAAATTGTTCCTATTTTATTACTGAGGTGTTGACTTTGGTGAAACTACATATATGACTGTTAAACCATTATTATTAAAATTTTAAATATAGATACATACTATCAGTACATAGCATATGACAGAGATTTCACCATTTTCTTAATTTCCAGTTTTCAACAAACCCATCCATTCTATGTATTTATTAAAGATCCTTCCAACTAGATTAAAAGGTAAAGTGTGGGAGGAGATAGGGAAGACCCCTAGCAAACCTCTAAGGCTACATTTTTATTCATGATTTGTTAGAAAAGCTTTTTACTCACGTGGCCTAAAATTCAAGATCAGGAGAGCTAGCTAATGTAACCAGGAGAGGTAGGTGAGAATTGGGGGTTCTCACGTGCTCTGGGTTGCTTTGTAAAATGGGGTGTTAAAACTGATTCCACGAAGTGCTTCTGAGTAACCAATCAATTCACTTCCTTGCTGCTGTTTGACATTCTCACAGTGACCATCTTTCCACCGTAGAAAAGGACACAAATGGAGAAGTTCTGTGGGTGTGGTGTTATCCTTCCACAACAGCTACTTTAAGGAACCTACTGCTGAGAAAATGCTGCCTTACAGAGGAAAACAAACTTCTCCATCCCTTCGTCTTTGGTCAGTACAGAAGAACGTGGTTTTATATCACAACAGTTGAAGTTCCAGATTCTTCCGTTTTGAAAAAGGTATGATTGTATGAGGGTCAAAAAACAGAAAATATTTTAAGTGATGTAAGATTCCAATAACCCTTAGCTTTAGACTTCATCGTTCACAATACGCTTTGGAAAAATATTAAATATATGACTTTAATTGGGAATGTTCTCTTTCACATTTCACTCTCATTCATTATATTTATTGGTGTATATTATTTGACTGACCTGGGGTTGGTATAGCGAAGCCTTTCCCAGGTTATACTTGGATGGAGTAGAAATGTAGAAGTACTTTCAAAGCCTGGACTCTGATTAAAAGTGGGAAGAAGTATTTTTCCGTAATTAAAAACTATTTTAAAGGTTATAATTATCCTACTTAAGAAAACCTTTTCATTTGTTAATGGATGATAAGGATATGTTAAGAATAGAAAGGATAATTGAGGAAATTCATGTGTTCTGTAGACTTTGTGTATGTGTGTCATTTCATATGAACACCATCAGGTGACAGACTAAAAACCAGTAAGTATGTGGTCGTTGTGGACTTTCCTGGTCCCACACAACCAGTGGCTTTTTCAGAGGAAAGAATATTGGAAAGAAGTGGCTGAGCTCCCGGTCGATTTCTGGGTGGGGACTTCTTTTACAATTTCAGGGCTGATTTTATAGTCAATCACCAGACAGTATGCAGCATGTCCAGTTTAAATATAAGGAAGTACGTTTAAAATAACAGGAAGGCAACAATTTAGAAACTGTAAGAGGCTTAAGATAAAACAGAGATTAGTAATTAGAAAATGTAAATTGCAGAAAGATACTCATTAATGGAAATAATAGGTATATGATTATCAGAAATTTATACGTATAATGATAGAGGCATATAAATAAATGAAGGTTATTATAACAATGCCCTTTAGCCTATATAGCATTTTACAGAGAATTGACTATTTTGGGAACTGTATGATTTTTACTGTATGAATTTTACTGAAATGTATTTTTGTTGTTTTCCATCCTTCTATTTCATTAGTGAAAAACAGTCACTATGTGGTAGGTCTGATATAGCATTCTTAGTTCTGCTTCGTTGAGGGTAGGGGGCTTAAATAAAAAGTCACATTTCTGATAGTTTTGAAATATTTTTCTGTTTTTGAGGAAAACACTCTAACTCTAAAAAATTAAATATATATGTGTATATAATTTTTTTATGTGTGTAAGTTACATAGAAGTATAAAGAGGCAAGTGGGGACTTGGTGCGTTTTGGTCTTTTCTTGTTAATGCTGGTTATGTCTTACACAAGAGACTTGTTAGGTTATAGTAATAAAGATTAATTCTATTAAAGTATCTTTAAAGAGTGTACTTTTTTCTGTTTGTTTTGGACAGGTGACTCATTTTTCTATTGTTCTGACCGCCAAAGATTTTAATCCAGAGAAATATGCCGCCTTCACTAGGATATTGTGTAGGTGTGTATGAAAACTGTATTAAATGCTAATATACAAAAATGAAGATCCTACTCAATAGTAATACAGCAGATCTCCACACTGAGGAAGCATATTTCAGCCTTCTGCTTCCCCAGCTTAATCTTTACTGGCCCTTCGGACGCTGTTCTATAAAGAGGAACTTTGTCTTCTTCCATGGTACTGCTCCTCTTGTTAGGGGACATGGTAGAGGGGGGAGAAGAGGCCCTTTGCACAGCTATTGTAATTTCTGGGTGCTTTGAGTCACTTGCCACTTTTGGTCTGTTACTCCTGCTCGTTTCCAGCCTGGAACTTTCCTTAGGATGGAAGTGGTAAGCTGGTTCATTTGTGCGGAGGTCTGTGTGTGGGAGTCATTTGGGGAAAGTTAACGGGCGTTTTGAATTATGCTAAAACACAGGAAAATATTTCTTAGCTGGAATGCTGAGGAGCTGAGAAACTGATGTTTTGGTTAATCGTTAAACTGAAGGATAGACTCCTTCAGTTTCATCCCAGCCGTTGAAAAAATTTAACTAAAATATACAGTCTGCTTTTTTGCCTTGATAAGTATATCTGGTGGAATTAATGAAATCTGTTTTATATGTTAGGGCTATTGGCTTTTTCTTTAATCAAGACTTTTTCAGGGTTTGGGTTTATTTTTTTTCTAATATTGTTACTAGATAGAATTATAATTCTCAGTGTTATGTATTACTCTCAGCCCTCAGGTTTATGCCCAATAAGTAGGTTTTTGGGGGGGGGGGCGTGGATAAGGGGAGTTGTTTCTGTTTTTCTCACCATAAGCCTGATAAATGGTTGTCTTTTTTGCCATTTCTGTGTATGACCACGTGCACCTGCACGCATGTGTGTGCACACAGCGCAAGAATACAATCTCATCACCTAAGTGTTTCGGTTAGGTTGTATTTTGACAAAACGAAGTTTTAGTGTTTTTGCAGTCAGCTGTGTTAAGAAAGGCTTCTTGCTTTCAGTGAGATAAATTCCAGGTGTATGGCTCGCTGTGGAATATAAACAGTTTTCTGCAAATGCGGCACTGACACAAAGGGAGATGATTATTGTTAGAAGGGGCTCTATCCAGAAGCCGTGAACTAAAAACACGGCAGAGGTGTTTTTGAACAAACGTTGGACTCCCATTTCATTCGATTGAGTCAGGGTTAGGTTACTCAACTGAATTCACTGGGAAATGTTCTGCGGCCCAGAAGGCGAGGTTGCTTTAGACCCCACTTCCTGCCCAGGAGGAAGCCCAGAGGGTGTCTCCACTTGTGCAGTGCTGTGGCATTGTCACATTCTGGATTCTCTTCTCTGTCACAGTTACAAGAGAAATGAGGGCTCAAGCTATTGCCAGCCACCTGCTCTGCCCCCACCCCTTACCACACTTGAGTGCTTGCCCTAGCGCCTGTCCACGCTCATGTGCTCGTGTGCACACACACTCACTCTCCCCGGGTGCACATGTGCCTGTTCACACACACAGAGACAAGCGTTTTTTTTTTTCACTTTCCCTTTATTTTCTATTTTACTTTTATTGAGGTATAGTTGATTTACAATGTTGTATTAGTTAGACACACACTTTTTGATGGTGGTGAAGTGCTCCCTCCCGTTTCTGGTGAGAGGTGCCCTCCACAGCACGCTGCTCACGTGGCCATGGAAACCCCCATGGAGGGGTTCATTCCCCCTGTGGGATCTGGGTCCAGAGCCATGACCCCTTTCTATAATTTTAAACTTAAAATTTTTAAAAATAAATTTTATTTTATTTTAAAAAATTTAATAATTTTAATGGTGTTTTTTGGTTTCCTGCTTTGTTTTGGTGGTGGTAATGTAAGCACATCGTAAAAAGAAATGCAAATAATACCCAAGAGTATACAGTGAAACCTAAGTCCCTTCCTTCCCCTATTCCCCGTCTCTAATTCTACCTACCGACTCCCCACCCCAAGGCAGCTCCTGGGCCTCCCTTCTCTATATCTTACTGGAGATATTTTCTTCATATATAAGCATGTATATGGGGTTGACTGTTCTATATATATGATAGTTTACCATATTCATTGTTCTTTGCCTTTTTCTCCCAATTTATGCATTGAAATAATTTTAAAACACTGATGATTGAGAAAATTTAGTAAGCAGTTAAATCACATGCTTTTTTCACTTAGTCTACAGTAAATATAGTTTTCAAGTGATCTTTCTTAAACAATTATTTTGTTTTCGTCCCAATTTTCTATCCCTTCAGCTACTAAAATGCCCAAGTAGACCCAGTCCTGCTTCTCCAGAAGAATTTACATTTACTTACTTACAGGAAGATATTTCAGGGGAAAGGGCTGATTTCACATGTGAGCTATAAATGTAGCCAGTTTCCTGTCAGCGTTTTCTGGAAGTTTTAACTTGATGAATGTGTCTAGTGTGCATTTATCATCGGAAACTTAAAGGAGTTTGATTTCTTAATTATCTAAATACAGTTACCTCTGAGAACTCTGATAATAAATATAGGTTCTACACCTAATTACTGCTTTCTTTGTGAACAATGCATAAAACTCCTTTCTTGTCAGAGGATATCCAGCAATAAAACAGTTGTTATGACGAACAAAAACAGTTGTGAATGTAGGACATAAAAAGAGATAAGGATACAATATTCTTGAGAACAGCAGGGCCTCAGAAAGTCCATAGTTCATTCTCCTGCCTAAGTGGACCATAGCAGGCCTCCCCAGATGTAACAAGAGAGCCGACTTCACAGAATTGTTGAAGGTTGTTCAAGTGGTTGTTTTGTTTTTCTAATACATCTTCTAATTAAATTTATAGAAATAACCACATCATGAAAAGATTCAGGCATTCAGAGGTGTATTAGCAAGTTGGCTTAGATTCTTTAGAACGTACCCCTGCCTGGCCTCGGTGCGTTTCTCCAGGTGGTTCATGCTAACTAGTAGCACGCTTGCTTTTTATCCTTTCTCACAGAATGTACCTGAAACACGGGAGCCCAGTTAAGATGATGGAGAGTTACATCGCGGTTCTCACAAAGGGGATATGCCAGAGTGAAGAAAATGGCTCTTTCCTTAGCAAGGATTTTGATGCCCGAAAGGCATACCTTGCAGGCTCCATCAAAGGTAAAAAATAAATAAATAAATAAAAAGAAGCAGCAAAAAAGAAACAAAAACCCATCCCAGATGAGTCCATCCCAGCAACAACAAAATCCCCAAGCCAAGGACAATCTGTCATTAGACTCTGTTATTTCATCTTTCCATATATTTTCATCTACATGATATTTGTTTCCTATGCAGGAGGGTAGTTCAACTTCTACATTTCCTTATGTGGTTAGAACTCTGTCAGGAAAGCAGACTTTTGTGGTGTTTCTTTCCATATGATTCCAGCTGTTAATACAGAAATGTACTTTCACCAGTGAGCTAAAGTTACGAGTCAAGGTCTCCACCGACTTCCATCATTTTCCTTTCCTTAGATCTTAGCAGTGACCTGTTCCACCTGGGGAGCTCAGGCCCCTGCCCCAGAGTTCCCATTCTAACTCCCCATCACTCTCTCCTCACTGGAAAGTCAAGCCTAGGGCTAAACCGAGACATCAGGTCCTTAAAAGGGAAGAGCGGGGAACTCCAAGGGTGATGCTGGCCTTCTTTCTCATCCTCCCACAGCACCTGTCTTCACTCTTTTTTATTTTTTTTTTGACTGTGTTGGATCTTCAGTGCTGCGCACGGGCTTTTCTCTAGTTGCAGCAAGCGGGGGCTACTCTTTGTTGCGGTGCGCAGGCTTCTCGTTGCAGTGGCTTCTCTTGTTGCGGAGCATGGGCTCTAGGCACGCGGGCTTCAGTAGTTGTGGCTCGCAGGCTCTAGAGCACAGGCTCAGTGGACATGGCACACGGGCTTAGTTGCTCCGCGGCATGTGGGATCTTCCCAGACCAGGGATCCAACCTGTGTCCCCTGCATTGGCAGGCAGATTCTTATCCACTGCGCCACCAGGGAAGCCCTGTCTCCACTCTTGATCCTACTGTTTTATATGGTTTCTAAGCATCCCTGTTGAGGTGTCAGGTGTTTGTCCAGCTGTCTCACAAGGACTTATGCAATGATCTGTATGTGGGGTTGGCGGGGGTCAGTGAATATTTTTTATTTTTTATTTTTATTTATTTTTTTATTTTTTTATTTTTTCCGTACGCAGGCCTCTCACTGTTGTGGCCTCTCCCGTTGCGGAGCACAGGCTCCGGATGCGCAGGCTCAGCGGCCATGGCTCACGGGCCCAGCCGCTCCGCGGCATATGGGATCCTCCCAGACCGGGGCACGAACCCGTATCCCCTGCATCGGCAGGCGGACTCTCAACCACTGCGCCACCAGGGAGGCCCAGTGAATATTTTTTAAAATTTAAGTTTGCACTACACCAAGGATGGTGGTTCCCTTCATATAATTCCACTTTCTTGTGAGTCTGGCTTCATCTGTGCATCCAGCATACTGTCCCTTGTGGGAGCAGGTGTAGCTACTGTAACGCCCATCCTGGGGAGCAGATGTATGGATTGATAGGCGCATCCACCAAATAAGGTGCTTCTGTATTTATAACATTTATTTATTTATTTATTTATTTATTTATTTATTTATTTAATTTTATTTATTTATTTTTGCTGTGTTGGGTCTTCGTTTCTGTGCGAGGGCTTTCTCTAGTTGCGGCGAGCGGGGGCCACTCTTCATCGCGGTGCGCGGGCCTCTCACCATCGTGGCCTCTCTTGTTGCGGAGCACAGGCTCCAGACGCGCAGGCTCAGTAGTTGTGGCTCACGGGCCTAGTTGCTCCGTGGCATGTGGGATCCTCCCAGACCAGGGCTCAAACCCGTGTCCCCTGCATTAGCAGGCAGACTCTCAATCACTGTGCCACCAGGGAAGCCCTGTACTTATAACATTTACCTAAATTTATTCTCTGTGTTGAAAATAATTTTGCATTCATAGAAGAATAATTTCCAATAAAAACTTGATTTCTTTATATAATGTTTAATGCAGTAACATAATTTCTTTTTGTTTTAAGACATTGTATCTCAGTTTGGAATGGAAACTGTTATCTTACACACAGCACTGATGCTAAAGAAAAGAATTGTCGTCTATCACCCCAAAATAGAAGCTGTCCAGGAGTTTACCAGGTATGGTCTCTTATCATTAAAAAGTATAAACTTTGTTGGCAGCCACTTTGGGGCCCTCTGTGTCACTGTGTGCCCTGTTCCTTTGCACATTGGTATAAACAGGCTGCGTTAGGTTGGGGGTGAAATACCATTTTGGTGTAATGTTTTAGTTTAGATTGAGTAGTTCAAGGTTACTGAATTTGAATAGATTCTTTTTTAAATCTTGAAATATGAATATTTTGGAGCAGAGAGTTTGCAAACTTTCCCTTGCCGGAGAGTAAATATCTTAGGCTTGTAGCCATACGCTCTCTGTCCCAACTACTTAACTGCCACAGGTTGCATAAAAGCAGCCATGGACAGTACATACGTAAGTGAATGAGCTTGGCTATGTTCCAGTAAAATCTTATGTGCAAAGATGGGCAGCCGACCCATGGACCATAGTTGCCTGACCCCTGTTTTAGGTAAGTTGTTTCTTCCATTCAATTTTATTACAGACTGTATTATTTATATAATAAATATAGTTTGTTTTGTTTTCCTTGCCAAATCTAACTTAGATTCTTCTGTAAAAGCAGGGGAACTAGTATTTATGCTGTTTACTGTATGCCAGGCATTGTATAAGTCACCTTAAATTATTAAATTTAGAAGAACCCTGGGAGGAAGTGTTACTGCCCTGTTTATAGATGAGAAGATGGAGGCTAAGGGTTAGATATTGAGAAGAAGAAAGGCTTGCTAGTCAGAAGGACCTGGGTTAAAGTCCTGGGAGGCAACTTCTTAGCCTTGTGACCACATAAAGTGTATGTAATGTTTCTACGTCTCAGTTTCTTTATCTGTAAAATGAAGATGATAATACCTGCCTCGTTAGCTTGGTTTCAGGATGGGAAATAATTTGTGTAATGTGCTCAGCATGTACTTTGTCCATAGTGGGCACTCTAGAGACGATAATTGTTATTATGATTGTGATTGCCTTAGATCTTAGGTAACAGGACCAGAGTTTTTACCCGGCTCTGACTCCCAAACCCTGTATTTTTCCACCCAATTACCCTTTTCCTCTCCATTTATGCTTCTGAAACTGGAGTGTCCACAGCTTCTGAGATATGTAGCAGGCCACCAGGGGGTTCACAAAACCACAGACAAATTCGGCACATACTTCTTCCTGAATGAAGTAGCTGTTTTATTGGAAGTTTCTTTAAGAAAACTTATTTTTGTATAAAAACAAACACAAAGTAGTTTGCAAGTTTGGCTGGAATTTTAAATATGAAATGCGAGACTTCAAAAAAATTTCTTGCTTGCAGGGCCCACTTTGGATTTTACCCTCAGTGTCCCTCCATGGCAGTCTGCAGAGTGGCCGTTGGGAGGAACACTTCAGAAGCATCCTTCCTTGCCACCATGGAGATCTTTTGAAACTTTACCTTGAGCTTTTTGTAGCCAATCTGACCCAACAGTCGGTGTTTAAAACATTGCATTACTTTACTTTGAAGCCTGGAGGAGGTGTTGGCATGTTTAGGGCTTGTTCTCCCTCTGCATCTGGTAGCCAATTTCCTCCCCCAGAAGAGGGAAGAGGATGGGCTGAGTCTCAGGTGTGGGCTGGCAACCATCTGTGTTCTCACCTTGACCCCAGGACTCTGCCTGCCCTGGTGTGGCATCGACAGGACTGGACAATACTTCACTCCTATGTGCACCTGGACGCCGATGAGCTGGAAGCCCTGCAGATGTGCCCAGGTAGACAGCAGGCTCCCAGGGGATGAGAAGCTCAGCTTTACCAGGGTTGTTTGTTTTGGGGGATTTTTTTTTTTAAGTGCATTCCTAAGGGGCATACTGATCATTTATTTTTTTTGGTAAATGCAACCGGTTTTTTTCCCTTCAAAAGCTTTTTTTTTTTTTTTTTTTTTTTTTTGTGGTACGCAGGCCTCTCACTGTTGTGGCCTCTCTCGTTGCGGAGCACAGGCTCCGGACGCACAGGCTCAGCGACCATGGCTCACGGGCCCAGGCGCACCGCGGCAAGTGGGATCTTCCCGGACCGGGGCACAAGCCCGTGTCCCCTGCATTGGCAGGTGGACTCTCAACCACTGCGCCACCAGGGAAGCCCCAAAAGCTTTTTTAATTAAAAAAAAATTGTGCACTTGAAACCAACACAACATTCTAAATCAACTATACTCCAATAAAAATTATAAAGTACAAAAAAAAATTGTGGTAAAATACACATCACATAAAAGTTACCCTCTTTTTTTTTTTTTGGCCGTGCCTCATGGCTTATGGGATCTTAGTTCCCCGACCAGGGATCGAACCCACGTTCCCTGAATTGAAAGGCGGATTCTTAACCACTAGACCACCAGGGAAGTCCCTAGACATCTTAATTTTAATGTGTTGGGATTTTTTAGGCTTTTATGATTTTATTTTTTATATTTTGTTTAAGAAAAGTTCTATCCCAACAGTAGAAAGGTATTCTCCTATATATTCTAGTAAAAATTTTTAAAGTTTTTTCATCCCCATTTAAGTCTTTAATCTACCTGGAATTACTATTTTTTGTAGGGTGTGGGTTTGGGATCTGGTTCCATTTTTTTCCATTTGGATAGCAACTTAGCTCAGGAACACTTACAGAATAGTGTCCCCTCTCCAGGAATCTGCAGTATCATTTCATTTCATTTCATTGACTGATTGATTGATTTATGGCTGTGTTGGGTCTTTGTTGCTGCGTGCAGGCTTTCTCTAGTTGCGGCGAGTGGGGGCTGCTCTTCGTTGTGGTGCGCAGGCTTCTCATTGCGGTGGCTTCTCTTGTTGCAGAGCACAGGCTCTAGAGCGCAGGCTCAGTAATTGTGGCACACGGGCTTAGTTGCTCCGCGGCATGTGGGATCTTCCCAGATCAGGGATTGAACCCGTGTCCCCTGCATTGGCAGGCGGATCCTTAACCACTGCACCACCAGGGAAGCACCAGCACCCCCCCATTCTTAGGGGCTTTTTTTGTCACTTCATTAACATAAACTCTGGTGTGGTTGAAAGCGGGCTTGTTATAAATAATAAAAGACCCTCCTTTCACCTTTAACACTCTGGAACTATTTCAGGAACTGCGGACAAAATCCAGGTATTATAACAAAAGGTGCTCCTTTAACTCTTATCACTTAGGAAATTACATGTGTTGTAGGACCTCTGGCCAGGAGCCTGGATAACCAAGTATACATTTCTTATTATATCACAATATTACAGCCCCTTTATTTCCCAAATGATGGAAGAATTATGGTGTGTATTAGTCAAGGAAGCGAGTCATCACGCAATAAACATTTGTTAAGCACCTAGTATATGCTGAGGTCTTGGCAAGTTGCCATATTATATAAGACAAGACGCTTTTCCTCAATGACTTTATGATCCAATTGGCAAGAAGAAATTGAAACTGAGCGGGGCCCTATGGGCCTCCCAGGCACGGAGGCCTTTTTGTCCCCCATTTTTTTTGGACAAGACTCCAGCCTCCATGACGTTCCCTGAGTTCCAAAGGGCAGATTCGAACAGTTGCAAATCAAGGGAGGAGCAGCCAGGTCACCACCTCTAACTGCAGGAGACTACAGATATCTTCTGTGAAGATCCAAATTGGCTTCGGCCATTTTCAGCTTCCTCCCCGCCTCTGGAGTCCGTCCCTGGCAAGGGTCCTTCTGCCCAGTGTCATTCAAGCCAATAGAATGAGTTTTCGTTTCGGAAGCAAAGGAAAGCTTCATCCTTTGATCAAAGAACGGAGAGGTCGCAGCTGGTGCATCCACGCTCTCCCCCGCAAACCGGGGTCGGGGCTGTTTTATAGGGATCTCGTTTTGTGGGTGGGACAGCAGAGCTCTCGCGAGTTGCCAGCGGGGCTCACGCTCCAGGTGGCAGTGCCGGGAGCAGGCTCTCTGCACATGGCCCACCGCCGCCATCTTGAGCTCCAGGTTTTTGATTTTGTTGCTGCTGCTGTTTTTTTTTAAAATATATAAATTTATTTATTTATTATTTTTGGCTCTGTTGGGTCTTTGTTGCTGCACGTGGGCTTTCTCTAGTTGCGGTGAGCAGGGGCTACTCTTCGTCGCAGTGTGCGGGCTTCTCATTGCGGTGGCTTCTCTTGTTGCAGAGCACGGGCTCTAGGCACGCTGGCTTCAGTAGTTGTGGCATGTGGGCTCAGTAGTTGTGGCTCACGGGCTTAGTTGCTCCGCGGCATGTGGGATTTTGCTGGACTAGGGCTTGAACCCGTGTTCCCTGCATTGGCAGCTAGATTCTTTTTTTTTTTTTTTTTTTTTTTTGCGGTACGCGGGCCTCTCACTGTTGTGGCCTCTCCCGTTGCGGAGCACAGGCTCCGGACGCGCGGGCCCAGCCGCTCCGCGGCATGTGGGATCTTCCCAGACCTGGGCACGAACCCGTGTCCCCTGCATCGGCAGGCGGACTCTCAACCACTGCGCCACCAGGGAAGCCCGGCAGGTAGATTCTTAACCACTGCGCCACCAGGAAAGTCCGCTGCTGTTGTTTCTTAAATGTTGTCCCTTGGTGAAGTAAAATCGGTCCTCAAAAAAAAAAAAAAAATTTTTTTTTTTTTTTTTTTTTAATCATACTGCTCTGTGAAATCCAAAGTCTGGGAACCATTGTCTTAACACCAATTCCAGAAGTCTGCTAATTCTTGAGTTGCCCTGATTCCTTTAGCATTTGTTGTATCAGATCTGAAATTGGTGAAGAGGATGCTGTTTCCACCATGCTATCCCCGAGGAACCCGAGTGTTTGGCTATGACTTTCCTGTTGACAGAGACCTAGGGGGGACAGTGGTCAGGAGAATCCTTGCTGCCTGCTGCCTACTCTGTCATTCTTGACCCAAATAGCGATGACTGAAAAGCAGATGCTTTGCTTCAGCCTTCCTCCTTGACACTGAAACCTAGTTTTGGAACATTTTGAGTTGCTTGAGTTTCTTCAGGCAATTGGCAAAAATGTCAGCTTAATAAATGCCACGGGATATAGCTAAAATGCCCTGGATATATAAAGCAGAGAAGAAAAGCAGCTGATGAGCTTTTAGACTCACTCCTTTCTTGGTATGTTCACAATGTGATTTCTTCCTACTCTAGTAACATTGTTCCTCTCTGTAATGCAGGTTACGTCGCTGGATTTGTAGACTTGGAGGTGAGCAATAGATCAGACCTGTATGATGTGTTTGTGAATCTGGCAGATAGTGAGATTACCATTGCCCCGCTTGCAAAAGGTTAGTTCTCTGTTCTGTTCTGTTGTTGACACAAGATGTAAGCCAAGCAGTTGTATTTTTTAGGCTGATTCTTACTTTTCAAGGCCTGCTTCCTTCACCTGTTGTGCTGGAGGGATTTTTCTGTTTCTAAAACACAGCATTCATTTTAATAGACCTAACCCTTTTAGGGATACATCTGAGTGCTTACGCTGTACGGTTATATGTTAATAAGATAAATGGTCTGTTTGCCTTGTTTCTTCAGTTTCATATTCAAACAAGGTGTATTTGTTATCTATTGCTGCATAAGAGATTACTTCTAAACTTAGTGATTTAAAATAGCAAATACTTATCTCACAGTTTTGGTGGGCAGGAATTTATGAGTGACTTAGCTAGGAGGTTCCGATTCAGGGTCTCTCATGAGATTTTAATCAAGATATTGCCAGGGCTGCAGTCAAATGAAGGCCTAACTGGGGCTAGAGAATCCATTTCCAAGCTAACTCACATGGCTGTTGACAGGAGGCCTCACCACATGGGCCTTTCCATAGAGCAGCTTGAGTGTTCTCACCACGCGTCTGCTGGTCTCCCCAACAGTGAGTAATTCAAGAGAGGGGGGGACCACAGTGCCTTCTGTGACCTAGTCTGGGAAGTCATACATGATCACTTCCTCCATATTCTATTTGTTAAAGCAGGCCATTAAGGGAGAAGAATTAGACTCCACCTTATAAAGGAAGGAGTATCAAAGAGTGTGCAGACATCTGTCACTACACGAGGGTTGAATACGACTCCCGTGTGGAAAATCTTTTTGAAGGATGTCTCAGTAAGCACCAGGGAATGAGAGTATTCTGGGGGCTAATGACCAAGAAAGGGTGTTCTAGCGTCATAGGGTCATCTCTGGCAACTATAAATTATCCTAAATTACAGCTGCGTAGAGTAGAAAAGATTGGGTTAAATACGTTTTGAGCCTAGGACACTATGAGTTATTGGTTTTAGACAGGAATTACAGATAACAGCTTTTGTGGTGTCATTTATCTTTCTCCTAAAAGTGGGAGCAGCTGAAGGCCAGCCAATGAGGGATTTTTGTTAGCTAGGTTCTGATAATGTGAGGTTTTATCTAGCAACCTCAAATTCATAGAACCAGAACTTATTTTCGCTTTGAAATTACACATATAATATTCATGGTGGAAAATTCAAAATATAGTATCAGGTCTTTAGGGGATATTGCGTTTTGTAAAGCCAGAGTGATAGAAAACTAGCTGTGGCTGGGGCCACTGAAACTGCTGAAGCGTTAGCACTGGAAAGCGTGGCAACTCCCTGCTGCCCTCTGCTGCTCTGAGTCTATAAAACGGGCTCCTCCCGGTGGAGTTTGTCCCTCAAGAGAATCAAACAGAAATTTCTGTTAACCTTCTGGCCGCAGAAAATAGCAGTGTATATAATTAGTGTAACTTGGGCTGTTGCCTTAGCTCGTTTCTAAGGGCCTTTACACAGTGAATGTTGAGCTGCTTCTGCAGAACTGACAGGAAGTGCTGCTTTCACAATATCCCTGCCAGAAAGATAAACGTGAATTCTCAACTGTGAAGACCTGGAGAGGAAAGTCAGGCTGTTGGCTTACAGTCACAACCCACAGGCAGTCAGATTTCATTAGGTTTTGTCTAGAAAGAAAAATAAGAATTCTTATCAGAATTTTGGTTTGGTGGTGGTGTATTTTTATTTTGGACGTGAAGTATATAAATCATGATCTATTGTGACACCATATTTATGTGTAGTAATAGTAATATGTGTAGTAATGTGTAGTAATAAGATGGAAATGGGGGGTTGTCAGTTGCTTTTTGAAAATTCCCTGTGTGTGTGATTGTTCAAGTTTTCAGATAGATGATTACTTTTCATTATGTAAACATCTAAATATTCACAAAACATATTCTTCTTGATCTCACCAGAGGCCATGACAATGGGCAAACTACATAAAGAAATCGGTCAGTTAATTGTCCAGTCGGCAGAAGATCCAGAGAAATCAGACAGTCAAGTTATACAGGTAATGCCTTAACCTTCCCACTGAGTCTCGAAACGGCGTCGCTGGGCAGCGGCTGGTTATCTGCTGTTCACGGGCACAGAGTGAAGTGACTGGAGAGGCCGGTGGGCAGCTGCTGAGATGAGGTCTGCAGGATGGCCCTGGCGAAGATGAGCCAATCAGTTACCAGGCTCCAGGGAGAGACAGACAGAGCGCGTTGGTGCCAAAGCCAAGCGTTTATAGTGAAAGATGTGATTGCCAAGTGGTGAGAGGGGCCATAGGGTTTGGTGGGGACCCGCCAGCAGCACTGTCCTTTCTCTTCGGTGCTGTGGCTGGGAGGAGTGGGCAGGTTTTGTCCCGAGAACCCAAACACTGAGACTGTCTTACTGGACAGATGGTCATTGCCCATCCATTGCCCTGTCAACATTAGAGGGAAAACAATGTTGGTGAAATGTATAAATTTGAGTTTGTATTACTGTGTTTTTCATGGACTAAAAGTGATACACAGATGACTCAGTATAACGTATGATGAGAGTGCCTACCATGTTGTACGGGTTCACAGTACTTGAATAAGTTAATGATGTCAGCAAACCAGGAGAAAGACGTGACTTTAACGCGAGCTCTGCTGAGTCCTCAGCCACCCGAGGGGAATGTCAATCAGTGAAGGGGAATAAAGCCCGTGCGACAGATGCTGGGTCACTCATCCCAGGCAGGAGGGGACTTTGGGGAGAGATCTGTTCTAAAAGCAATAGCAGTTCCTCAAAAAGTTACACATAGCATTAACATAGATTTGGTAATTCTACGTCTGGGTATATATCAAAAACTGCAGGCAGGAACTCAAATAGATATTTGTGCACCCACATCCCACAGCAGCATCATTCACAGTGGCCAAAAGGTGAAGACAACCCAGATGTCCATCAGCGGATGAATGGATGAGCAAAATGTAGTATATACATGTGGTGGAATATTACTCACCCTTAGAATGAAGTTCTGACATGTGCTACCACGTGTATGAACCTTGAAAACATGTTAAGTGAAATAAGCCAGTCACAAAAGGGCAAATACCGTGATTCCATTCATATGAAGTACCTAGAATAGACAAATTCATAGAGTCAGAAAGCACAATGGTGATTGCCAGGGGCTGGGGAGAGGCCGGTGGGGAGTTACTGTTTAATGGGTACGGAGTTTTGGTTTGGGATGATGAAGTTCTGGGGATGGATAGTGGTGATGGTTGCACAACTGTGAATGCACTTAAAACGCCACTGAGTTGCACACTTTAAAAATGGTTAAACCCCCACCCCCCCACACCAATCCCACCATCACCGCTGCTCAAAATTAACCATGACATGTATTTTTTGTTGTTTTAAATGTTTCATTTTTTATAATTTATAGTTAGTCCGATAAACTTAAAGAATAGCAGGAAGGGGCTTCCCTGGTGGCGCGGTGGTTGAGAGTCCGCCTGCCGGTGCAGGGGACACGGGTTCGTGCCCCGGTCTGGGAAGATCCCACATGCCGCGGAACGGCTGGGCCCGTGAGCCATGGTCGCTCCGCAACGGGAGAGGCCACAAAAGTGAGAGGCCCGCGTACCACAAAAAAAAAAAAAAAAAAAAAAAAAAAAAAGAATAGCAGGAAGAATTCTGAAGAACTCAGATTTCTTAATACTAACATATTGTGTATTTTCGTGTTCTATTAAAGGATATATCCCTAAAAACAAAAGAAATCTTCACCAACCTGGCTCCATTTTCAGAAGTTTCGGATGATGGAGGAAAGCGAGTGCTCAATTATGAGGCACTAAAGCAAAGACGATTTCCACCAGCAACGGAAAACTTCCTCTACCATCTAGCAGCTGCGGAACAAATGCTGAAAATCTGATGGTGGGATAGAATGTATCACTGATAACTGATCTAAAGCCCTAGCACCATGATTATCCGTTAACTGTGTAAAATACTGGAAATAACAAAGAAAATGTTATATTTTTAATGATTTATTTGAAAGCATTGCAATTTGACCTGAAAAAGCACTGAAACACATATGAAAACACTTCCGATTTCCTCCTATCTGATTAATTTCATGCCTACTCTCAATGTTTACAAAGTGCTGTAACCAACTATATATATAACATTATAAAACAGCCTGATGTCCCGGAGTAAGAGCAGAACAACTCAAGTTCTCCTGCAAATCACAGCAAATCCGAAAGCCTTCATTATTATAAGTTCCAGTTTGTCTCAGTGTGTAACCACAAACTAATGGTTTATTTTCAGAAAGCTGCCTGAAATTTTGCTTTGTATTCTTCTAGGAAGAACTTTAATTCCTCATGAGGAACTCTACTTTCTGAGCCAAACTACTAAGTTTTCTGCAGAACCGTCTAGAAGATCATTCAAAAGACCCGCAGTTGCACTTTCTTGTGAAAGAATTTTTTTTCCCTTAGCCTTTGAACATTTTGCCTATAGTATGAGGGTTCTGCATAGATTTTATACTTGAGTAGACAACTTAATAATCCATATTTATACTGTTGCAGAGGTAAGCATTTGGCAAACTTAAGCCATTAGTACTCTTTAATTAACCCAGTTGCTAGCAATATTCTTTTGAAAAAGATGCCAGTCCTTATGTAGTAGAGTAAAAGAAGAAAGCCCATTTGGAATATAAATGTCTCTATGGCTGAAACAGCAGCCTTATGTAATTGGTGAGAGACTGTGAGAATTAACTTCTTGTAAAGGCCAAAACCAGAGAATGTCTTCAAACAACATCAGTAAAAATAATTTGGCCACGTATGAAGGTAACCGTTCTTTGTTTAGTTAGGTAACTTTTTCATAATTGGAGACCTAAAAATTGCAAAATAAGCATGGGGGTCTAAATTATGTTCTGCTTATTATATGTATTCATATTCATTATGAAAGGTTATTTTTCACTCAGTACTGTTGTCCTTAGAAATCTTACGCAGAAAAATGTTTGCAAAAAAGCTTGTCTTTATTGGATCTTTCATTTATTCCTGGTGTTACACATTTGTTAGGGAAAAAAATTTTTAAATAGCCCCTCCTTGGGTGGGGGCAGGGGAGGATTTGAAATGAGATGATGTTTACTGAGGCAAACAGTTGAAAATTAAATCTGCACTTTATGGGAATGAATACTAACATCTTTTTTGCCCGCGTTTTTTTGGTATTACTCTTATTAGCTAATGATCGAAGTTGTTAAAATGACAAATTTATGATACAGAAATAAAATGAAATATTTTGATACTCAACAGTTTTAGGCATATGAAAAGTTGTGCCCTCTTTCTCTAATTCTCCCCACCCCCAACAAAAGAAAAAACCCTTTTTTGTCAACTGCAAGCCCACCGGGGAATTATCCAAAGACCGATTTGAAAGTTAGGCAGTCTGGCTCCTTCCACCACTGGCTCAGCCCTTCTCTCTCTGCCCGGCCCTCCTCCACCCCGCACTTCCTGGAGCTGACTGTAAGGTCCGAGTGCCTTCTCTGAAAAGATGCTCTCACATTACTCCTCAGTTATCTGTCAGTGGCTGAACCTCCACTTGGAGCCATTGCACATTTTGTTAAGTTTGTTTAGTATAAGCCTGTGGCTACATGGAGCTGACTGATACATCCCTTTTACTGATTTTGTCCTTTTAGGCTGTTGTGAAACATCTTTTACCCAATTTGGAGATAACCGTCATTGTGGCCTAGGGAAAACTGAAAGCCACAGGTGCATTCTTAGATGACTTGGGGCAGGGTGTGTTGGAAACAGCCCTCCACCCAGTACGCATACGTTCGGGTACCTACTCTACACCGTGGACTGCGTATCCTGGGGCTTCCTTGATGCCCAAGACAACAGTTCCTGCTGTCAAGGTGCACAGTCAGCAAACGGGATTGCACACGGTGTGGCGAGTGCTAGGCATGATACGAGCACTACGGGAGCACATTGGAAGGGCACCTAGTTCAGTACTGTGAATCCTGGAAGGCTTCCTGGAGAAGAGTGATTGACGTCCAAGTCAGACCTGAAACACAGGAAGGAGTCAGCCCAGAACAGAGGGAACAGCTGGTGGGAAGGCCAGAGAAGAGAGACCGCAGCACATCCGAGGAACTGGATGTCGGTCCAGAGTGAGGAGAGGGAGTGGCAAGAGATGAATAAGGTAAAGGCTCCCGCCTGCCATGGCGAGGAATCTGGACTGGATCCTGATGCACTGGGAAGCCATTTAAGGCTTTTAAAGCAGGTGTGGTTTTGAAGAGCGGGCTGGAGATGGACTGATGAGCGACACCAGCAGGGGATATGCTGTTGGGCTGGGCAGTGGACGCAGAGGGGTGAGTTCTAGAGACGTAACAGACTCAGCCCAATAGTGTTGAATGGGGTGGGGCGATGGGGGAGTAAGGCCGAGGCCAGTGATCCTGTCTGACGAAACTGGTACGCGGTGGTGCCATTCCCTGAGGCTGGGAGGGAAAGATGGTCTCAAGTGGACATCCAGACGGCAAAGCGCAGGGGGCCGCTGGACGTGGGCCTGTTGGGCAGGGGAGAGCAAGCCCCACGACAGGCCTGCACAGGGGGCAGTGGCAGTATGACCAGCATCTGGGGGGGGCACGGATGATAGCAGTCTGAGCAGTGGAGGGCGGGGTGGAAACAGTGAGGGTAGGAAACTCTTTGAAAAAGTCTGGCTACAAAGGGGGGGTTTTGCTTTTTTCATGAGGCAGGTGACTCAAGCAGTTGAACTGCTACTGAGAAGCAGCAGAGCGGGGAGGCTGGAGCCAGAGGCGCAGTGGAGGCCGCAGAGCAGAGGCCCTGAGGAAACAGGAAGGGTCGGGCTCGAGCCCAGGGCACAGCTGACTCTGCACGGAGGAGGGGCGGCCGGGCGTGTGTGGAGGGCGGTCAGCAGGTTTGGTGCCAGGAGGCCAATAGCCTTGGCTTTCACAGTGGAGGAGGAGACAGGGTCACCTGCCAGTGAGGAGAAAGGAGGAGCTGGGCAGCAGCTGGCAAAGATTTCAAGCAGCTGTCCAACAGGAGTAAGCTGAGAAGGCAGACAGGATTGCTTTGGGGGTTGGAGGCCTTCATTGGCTCCCCACACATACACCTCGCGATGGGCCATCAGTTTAATGCCTGTGCCTTGGGCACATGGGTGGACCTTTCTCCGTTGTTTTCCAATACTCAACTTTAGAAAAGTTTATTAGGAAGTTCACAGTATCCTTTCACAGGCTGACGAATAGAAAACTGAATCTTGTATCACACATGCATCCCCTCAGCAACCCCCTGTGGTGGGTTAGACAGGACAGCCCCCGTTTCTCTCCTTCCACCCAAGCTTGTTTAACCCTAGGCACGATCAGCCTCAAAACAGTCTTGGCACGTGTAATCGGAAGCCGTCCTGTTGGCGCAGACACCTCTGGGGGTACCAGGACACTTCTGGCAGGGCTGTCCAAACTGAAACCTCGGAGGAAGGTTTTCACACAGGTACCAAACAAATTCACCTAAAACTCACCCCTACACCCCTCTGTTATAGAAGAGTTCTGTTTCTTCTGTTGCAGACTGAATTTCCTTTTCAAGCTCACTGCACTGTATCTAAAACACAAAGTTAAATTCTTAATATTCACATTAAGACGTTTTCTTGCCTTAGAAGCCAAGTTTAAAAAACAACACAATTTCAGAAAGCATCTATGTCACATAACCTTTTCAGTGATGTGTAATCTATAACAAAAAAACATTAACCTAACTTCTTAAAAACTTTCTTATGGAAAATTTCAAATATAAACAAATGCTGTGGCCCATGTAATGTCCAAGGAGGTGCCCTGGGCAGGGGCCTGGCAGAATCCCTCTTAGCCTTGGGCTCTCTCTGCAAACCACCCTAGGCAGGACAGGACCACCATTCAGCTACGTCATGCCCACCCTGGACCAACAAGGTATTTTAAAAGTCCAGCAAATGCCAAGACTTGCTTGGTGGGGTTTGGGGACAGGGGCGTGACAGCAACAAGCATTTGAAATGTTCAGCCAAGAAATGCTAGAAATTGATACCTACTACATCAATAATGTCCTTGATACCAGCAACAAGGCTTTGCAGAGGTACTATGATCATCATCTGTCTTTAATAGAAACTAAGCCTCAGAGAGTTTAAGCAGATTGACCAGGGTCATGGAAGAGCTGGGAACCTGAGTCCAGGCAGTCCTACGCACCATAGATCATAATACACCCTGGTCTACAGAACAGCAGCCACTAGCTGCATGTGAGCACGTAAGATTAAATTAAACTAGATTAAAAATTCAGTTCTTCAGTCACGCTAGCCACGTTTCAAGTGCTCAACAGCCGCATGTGATAAGCGGCTACACACATTGGACAACACAGATACAAAACATTTCCATCACTGCGGAAAGTTCCATTGGGTGGGGTGTCGCTTCATAATGGTATATTATGAAGTATTTAAAATATCTCAAAGGTTTTTTTTTTAACGTCCCAGAAAAATGCTTCAGATATACAGTTAAGAAAAACAGAATCCAAAACTGTACAAGTGACCTCGGAAATGGGATTATGCATAAATAATGTTACTTTGTTTTATACTTTTGTAAATTTCACAGATTTTTTTGGAGAATAATTTATTTCACTCTGATAACGAGAAGAAAGAGATATATATTCTTAGAGGAAGTCGAAGGGGGACACTTACCCGTCCAATCTGTGGGAATATACTAAAGGAAACTGGCACCATCAGTCCCATGACAAGGATAGTACAAGAAAGCTTTAGGGTCCACAGTGACCACGGGCACTGCAGGAAAAACTGGGTCCTGTAAGAGACAAGGCACCAGGGCTTTTTTTAGAGGCCGGCCCTCTGCTCGAATGGTGTCCAATTGTCTTGCCAGCAGCTGCAGGCCCGGACTTGGTTCCCACTTGCCCCACAAGCAGGCGATACTAGCAGCCGCACCCACAGAGCGCTCACTACACGTCAGGCCCGGGTCAAGCACGTCACACGCATTTGCTCATGAGATCCTCCCATGACCCTATGAGGTTTGTGTTATCATCATACCCTTCACACGAACACGAGGCTGCAGCTGTGTAAGTCCCTTGTCAAAAATCTCCAAATTCTTAAAAGTGAGGTCAGATTCTAGAGCCTGTGCTCTCCCCTGGGCTACACTGACACGGATGTGACACTCTGACCATGACCTTTGAGAGTGTGGGAAGAAGGTGTAAGAAGCTCAGCCTGGGAGTCAGAGACCTGGGGTCCGGCTGGGGCTTGGCCACTGACAGACTGTGTGCTCTTGGGCAAGTCACTTTCCCCTTCTGAGCCTTGAGTTTTTTCAGATGCAAAATGAAAAGGTTGAGTCAGAAGAGCCATGGTGGTCACTCCAGCTTGGACACCATCATGGCTGTGGGATGACATGAGGTCCTTCCAGGCACCCAAGGCCCACTGGGAAATGAGGACCATCTCTCCTCACCAGACAGCGGGTGCCACTGTGCAGGCCTCGGGACGAACCGCAGGACCCCAGCTTTTCCAGAAGCCCCCACTCTGAGGCCAGCCAGAGAGGTTCAGGAAGACCCCGACCCAACAGAAGTCCCCACACCCAGGTAGCTGGATCGACCACGGGAAGTTAACAGTTGGCTCTGCCCAGGACACTGCTACTTCCTGAAATGTGCTCCTTGTGTGGTCCTAGCGGGGACTTCCGAGCTCACTACCTGGACAGAGCAGACTGGTTCTGGTTCAGCACCAGGCAGGTGACCCCTCTTGGGCCAATAGAATCCTTCCTCGGGAGTTTGTGTACTGAGTGGAAGACATTCCCTGCCCCCAAACCCCCAGGGCTTGCTGTGTTTTTCTCTCTCATCAGGACACTGCGAGGATATGAGCTGGGAGGTGGCTGCGGTCACGTCCCTCAACATAAAGAAGCCAGTGTGTGGTGGGAGAGAAGGAAGACAACACCCACAAAGGAGAAGAGAGGACCGTCCTGCACCAGAGCTTCTGATCAGCTGCCACAGGCAATGCACCCCAACTGTACCCAGTATCTAAACCAACGCATCTCCCTTCCGCCCTAAGCTACTCACTGCAAGTGGGGCCTCTCATACTGGCTGATCCCAGGCTCTCCTCCTAACAGGCCATGTCTCGCTTCTCAAAAGGGATGGCAGTCTACTGATTCTGGGCCACTGAAGCTAATTTAACGCATGCTTGGAATGAAGGGGGAAAAAGAGGCTTGAGCAATATTCATAGCATATCAGAGCTGGGAGAACCCGCAAACCCTCCACACTCATCATTCTAGAAGCGAGGAATCGAGCCTCAGCAGATGCCGGGACATGCCCAAGGAGCAGATGTAACTGAGGACAGGGCCTGGGCGAGATTCCAGGTTTGCTGGAATGTGCACATCGGGATTTGCACATCTGCCCTAAGTCAATCCTACTGTCTTAACTGTGATGAAGCGTGTTTAGAAGGAAGATTCCTGAAGCAACTGATTCCCACCTCTCCAACCAGGTTCAGTACTTGACAAGTTTTATACAATTTTGATTGTTAAAATGTTTATTCCTACCCGGGGAGATGAGCGTACCTCTTACCTTTTAAAAAAGTATGAGAAGACTTCAGGGATAAAAGCTGAGGTCCCAAACAGCACAACTCTGGATGTTGCTGTGTCTTTAATGGCCTAGCGGAAATGAAAAGAAAGCAGCTTATTAGCACGTGGAGTGAGAGAGTTTCCAGGCATCTTGCTACTCAGGACAGAGGCCGGCAAACAGCAGCTCTCCCTTCTCTCTTAGAAAAACAATGCACGTGCATGCAAAAAGGCGAAGGCAGCGCCTGACGTGCACACGTACAGAGGATGCCTGGGGTTGGTGCCAGAGGAACCGGAGACGGGATTTACCTCCCTGACTCCACAGTGGTCTCCATCACTCCTCCAAACCGCCCCAAATATAATACCAAGCACAAGCAAAGGCAGCTGACAGACAAATCCTTACTCAGAACCAGATGGCAGTCCGTTTGATGGAAATGCTGGACTGGACTTGCCACTGAGGACCGCTCCATGTTTTCCTTCCAGTCCAGGACTCTGCCACTGGCCTTCCCCTCCTGAACAGGCCCCCCCAGTTATTCCCACCCCTTCCAGTGGAGGAAGGCCGGCTCCGAGTGCACTGGTGTGGCATCGCACCCACATGTAACATGAATATGTCTTCCTGTATGCACCCATCTTTTGCTTGTGTAGTTAACAATGTGCTATAAAATTGTATTTTGAGTAAACACATATGTATATTTCCTACCATGTTGTCATCTTTTCTAGAATATACGTTACCCTCTATATTGAACATATGATTGACTGTATGGGTTATATGCACACAACCATGTGCACTCAAGAGCAATGTCAGAGACTTTCAAGGGAAATTTTTGACTATAGATGACACTTGTGTGCGAACTTCAGAACCCAAGCCCTGGATAAGACACAACTCCGCACACAGCACCGCTCAGCGCAAGATGGACAGGCACTCTCCCCACCATTCCCTCCCCTGAACTCTGTTCTGTGCACTTCTGTCCTCCCATAAGCCCATGACCCTGTGACCCTGGGGCTACAGCCCGCTGTCTGGGCTCCTCTGCTGTACCCAGCACGCCTGTTCTCTGCTTAGGACACAAACGCTCGGCTCATCCGATCCTCTGCGGGAATGTCCTTCCCCCATGAGGACAGAGGGCGCCAAGAAGGGTGGCTTTTAAAATAAACTTTCAGGAATACAAGATAAAGATGTTCGACTCCAGGAGGAGAAAAGTGGCTGCTGAGCACGCTGTGCTTCGACGTTAGTGAGGCGAGGCCAGCCTCACTCCATTTGTCTCGTGTGGAAGAGAAGACATTCCAAACCAGACACCGGTCATGAGGAGACACTGCAAGACGCGTGACAGCTTGCAACTGAGTAGCTGACACGGCCAGGCCAAGGAAAACAGCACGGACTAGGCTCCTGAAATCTGATCAAAGGTGCCCTGTTACAATCAGATATTGCTGGTTACGCAGTTTCTGAAATTTTAGCCAAAGAAAATAAACCTTTCGGTGACAGGGAAGTGATAAAAGAATGCTTACGCACGGTCGCAGACACTTTATTCTTAAGAGAAAGATAAACATTTAAAAAAGAGCAGACCATCAAACCTTTCTTTTACCCTAAATTGGCCTTCATGCAAAAAAGGAAGTTTCTCTCGATGAGCTGGGCTAGATAAGTGGGTAGCTAGCAGGGCCCGAGGCTGCCTCCCCGCCCCCAGCCCCTGGAGAGGAGGGATGCTGACTGGTCAGGCTGTGGGTCTCCAGAGCCCAGCACAGTGCCCAGCAGGGAGGAGGTGCTGAGGAACAACTTGTGGATTAAACATTTGCTGTCACTCTCCTCTCCAGCTCTGTGAACAGTTCACAACGATACCCATGCCCTGCACTTAAATGTGAGTTGAAGAGAAATGCAAACATATATCCACACGAAGAGTCGTACCTAAATGGTCAGAGCGGCATCACATGTAATAGCCAAAAACTGGACACAATCCCAATATGTATTGCCTGGGGAGTGGACAAGCAAAACGTGGTACAGCCATACAATGGAACACTGCTCAGCAATAAAAAGCCACACACTACTGATGCCTTACAAGTTGGACGGACCTCAAAAGTCTAAGAATCCCGACACAAAAATATTGTATGATTCACTTGTATGAAACTTCTAGAAAAGGTAAAACTATGACGATATAAAGCAGATCAGGGGACTTCCCCGCTGGCACAGCGGTTAAGAATCCGCCTGCCAAGGCAGGGGACACAGGTTGGAGCCCTGGTCTGGAAAGATCCCACATGCCATGGAGCAACTAAGTCTATGTTCCACAACTACTGAGCCTGCACTCTAGAGCCCGTGAGCCACAACTACTGAGCCCGTGAGCCACAACTACTGAAGCCCGCGTGCCTAGAGCCCATGCTCCGCACGGGAAGAGAAGAGCAGAGAAGAGAAGAGAAGAAAAGCCACTGCAATGAGAAGCCCACGCACCGCAACGAAGAGTGGCCCCTGCTCGCCGCAACTAGAGAAAGCCCGCGTGCAGCAACGAAGACCCAACACAGCCAAAAATAAATAAATAAATAAAATTTAAAGCAGATCAGTGTTTTCCTGGGGTTGGAGGTGGGAAAGGGAGTGACTGTACATGGGCACATGAAAAATTTTTAGGGTGATGAAAATGTTCTAAAATTGGACTGTGGTGATGGTTGCACAACTGTTTGAATTTACTAAAATTCATGAAACTGTACTCTTACAATGAATTTTATACTATGTAAATTCCTCCTCAATAAAGCTGTTTAAACATGTCTCTTTAGGGTGATTCTTTTTTGTTTTGAATTTTATTTTATGTATTTTTAAAGTAGCAGGTTCTTATTAGTTATCTATTTTATACATATTAGTGTATAATGTCAATCCCAATCTCCCAATTCATCCCACCACTACTCCACCACCACCACTTTGCCCCCTTGGTGTCCATATGTTTGTGCTCTACATCTGTGTCTCTATTTTTGCCCTGCAAACTGGTCCACCTGTACCATTTTTCTAGACTCCACATATGTGCGTTAACATACAATATTTGTTTTTCTCTTTCTGACTTACTCTGTATGACAGTCTCCAAGTCCAACCACGTCTCTACAAATGACCCAATTTCGTTCCTTTTTATGGCTGAGTAATATTCCATTGTATATATGTACCACATCTTCTTTATCCATTCATCTGTTGATGGGCATTTAGGTTGCTTCCATGTCCTGGCTATTGTAAATAGTGCTGCAATGAACACTGGGGTGCATGTGTCTTTTTGAATTATGGTTTTCTCTGGGTGTATGCCCAGTAGTGGGATTGCTGGATCATATGGTAGTTTTATTTTTAGTTTTTTAAGGAACCTCCATACTGTTCTCCATAGTGGTTGTATCAATTTACATTCCCATCAACAGTGCAAGAGGGTTCCCTTTTCTCCACACCCTCTCCAGCATTTGTTGTTTGTAGCCTGTAACTGATTTCTAATCTCATAGCACTGTGGCCAGAAAAGATGCCTGATATGATTTCAATTTTCTTAAATTTACCTAGGCTTGATTTGTGATCCAAGATGTGATCTATCCTGGAGAATGTTCCGTGTGCACTTGAGAAGAAAGTGTAATCTGCTATTTTTGGATGGAATGTCCTATAAATATCAATTAAATCTATCTGGTCTATTGTGTCATTTAAAGCTTGTGTTTCCTCATTAGTTTTCTGTCTGAATGATCTGTCCATTGGTGTAAGTGAGGTGTTAAAGTCCCCCATTATTATTGTGTTACTGTTGATTTCCTCTTTTATAGCTGTTAGCAGTTGCCTTATGTATTGAGGTGCTCCTATGTTGGGTGCATATATAATTGTTCTATCTTCTTCTTGGATTGATCCCTTGATCATTATGTAGTGTCCTTCCCTGTCTCTTGTAACATTCTTTATTTTAAAGTCTATTTTATCTGATATGAGTATTGCTACTCCAGCTTTCTTTTGGTTTCCATTTGCATGGAATATCTTTTTCCATCCCCTCACTTTCAGTCTGTATCTGTCCCTAGGTCTGAAGTGGGTCTCTTGTAGACAGCATATATATGGGTCTTTTTTTTTGTAGTCATTCAGTGAGCCTGTGTCTTTTGGTTGGAGCATTTAATCCATTCACATGTAAGGTAATTATCGATATGTATGTTCCTATGACCATTTTCTTAATTGTTTTGGTTAGTTTTTGTAGGTCCTTTTCTTCTCTTGTGTTTCCCACTTAGAGAATTTCCTTTAGCATTTGTTGTAGAGCTGGTTTGGTGGTGCTGAATTGTCTTAGCTTTTGCTTGTCTGTAAAGCTTTTGATTTCTCCGTCGAGTCTGAATGAGGTCCTTGCTGGGTAGTGTAATCTTGGTTGTAGGTTCTTCCCTTTCATCACTTTCAATATGTCGTGCCACTCCCTTCTGGCCTGTAGTGTTTCTGCTGAGAAATCAGCTGTTAACCTTATGGGAGTTCCCCTGTATGTTATTTGTCGTTTTTCCCTTGTTGCTTTCAATAATTTTTCTGTCTTTAATTTTTGTCAGTTTGATTACTATGTGTCTCGGTGTGTTTCTCCTTGGGTTTCTCCTGCCTGGGACTCTCTGTGCTTCCTGGACTTGGGTGGCTATTTCCTTTCCCATGTTAGGGAAGTTTTCAACTATAATCTTTTCAAATCTCTTTCTTGGGTCCTTTCTCTCTCTCTTCTCCTTCTGGGACCCCTATCATGCTTATGTTGTTGTTTAGTGTTGTCCCAGAGGTCTCTTAGGTTGTCTTCATCTCTTTTCATTCATTTTTCTTTATTCTGTTCCATGGCAGTGAATTCCACCATTCTGTCTTCCAGGTCACTTATCCATTCTTCTGCCTCAGTTATTCTGATATTGATTCCTTCTAGTGTATTTTTCATTTCAGTTATTGTATTGTTCATCTCTGCTTGTTTGTTCTCTAATTCTTCTAGGTGTTTGTTCTTTAATTCTTCTACGTCTTTGTTAAACATTTCTTGCATCTTCTCGATCTTTGCCTCCATTCTTTTTCTGAGGTCCTGGATCATCTACACTATCATTCTGAATTCGTTTTCTGGAAGGTTGCCTATCTCCACTTCATTTAGTTGTTTTTCTGGGGTTTTATCTTGCTCCTTCATCTGGTACCAAGTCCTCTGACTTTTCATTTTGTCTATCTTTCTGTGAATGTGGTTTTCCTTCCACAGGCTGCAGAACTGTAGTTCTTCTTGCTTCTGCTGTCTGTCCTCTGGTGGACCGTTTAGGGTGGATTCTTAAACACAGAACCTTCATTTCCAAAACAAGGTATTTTATTTCTGGCAGCAATTTCTCTCCTGTTACTTGCAATTATGATGTCCCTGTTGTAATTCACTTAGAAAGGTGGCCACTATTTCCAGACCTGCTATTAGATGGGCTGGTGGGAATACTGTAGCATGTATCCAGTGGTTTACAATTCAGCTTTGTATATAGTGACAGGATTTAGAGTAACATGTTTCATGAGCCAAATAATGATGTATTTACTGATCGACTGAGAGGCCATCTTATCTTACCGCCTCTCTTACCAGCATTCTGGGCAGAAGGAGGTCCCGCTGGTTCAGGGAGCCCCCTTGAACGCAGACACTGTGAGAGGCCCAGCTACTCTCTTTGCTTTGTGAGCAACTGCCTCACGTTACAGTTCTTTAGCTAAAGTCACTCCACAGAGATCAAAAAAGATCTCACTTCCTGAAAGGTATTTTTTTTTTTAAGTCTATACCCAAAATGAAACCATAGACTACTGCAGGTTCTTTGAGCTGAATGCAGACAGAAGCTACTGTGTTGGATTGAGCAAAAGAGTCAACTACTTAACAATAAGAAGTCTTAGAAATGGAGGCCTTTTAGAGGAGTTTTAGGTCAGAGCATTGGATTTCCTCAGGCCATTCTTCACAGCAGACTGGTCCTTAAAGATGAAGACTCTAAGAAAATCCACTGGGAGGTGGACACGGAGGGCTTCTCTTAAACCCAGAGACATGTCCACTGACTTCCCCAAGTACAGAGCAGGCTGGGAGGGCAGATGCTGAGCTTGGAGGACAAGATCTCACCTTCAGATGGGGTCCAAACGTTTGGCGGACGTCTATCTGTGACCCATCTTAGGGGTCAGTTTGGCTGGGATGTAGTCCCCAGGTATTTAATCAAACACAACCGAGGTGTTGCTGTGGGGGTGTGATTAACATCTACAATCAGTTGACTTTAAGTAAAGGAGATTGATTACCCTCCATAGGGTGGATGGACCTCATCCAATCAGTTGGAAAGCCTTCAGAGCAAAATCTGAGGTTTCCCAAAGAAGAAATTCTGCCTCAAGACCGCAGCATCAGCTCCTGACTTTCCAGCTTTCAGGCCTGCCCTATACATTCCCAGTGCAAAAACTGCACAAGCCAATTATTTAAAATAAATGTCTTACTATATATATAGATAGATGATAGATAGATAGGCAGATATCCTATTGGTTCTGTTTCTCTGGAGAACCCAGACTAATGCATCACCTTTTAAACATCAGGGTGGGGCTTCCCTGGTGGCTCAGTGGTTAAGAATCCACCTGCCAATGCAGGGGACACGGGTTCGAGCCCCGGTCCGGGAAGATCCCCCATGCCGCGGAGCAACTAAGCCTGTATGCCACAACTACTGAGCCTGCGCTCTAGAGCCCGCGAGCCACAACTACTGAGCCCTCATGCCACAGCTACTGAAGCCCACGCACGTAGAGCCCATGCTCCACAAGAGAAGCCACAGCAATGAGAAGCCCGCACACCACAGAGAAGAGTAGCCCCCGCTCAGAATTAGAGAAAGCCCGCGCGCAGCAACGAAGACCCAACGCAGCCAAAAATAAAAAATAAATAAAATAAATAAATTCATAAAAAGAGAAAGATCTTACTGCAGAGAACAGATTAAAAAATTTTTTTAATTTAAAAAATAAACACCAGCATACAAAATGTAAATTCTCTCTCTCAGCATCGTAAGAAAAGACAGATAAGAAAAGGTTGAAGGGAGACATGAATTTGTTACCAACTCTCAAACAGGCAATTCAATTCTTTGCCCAAAAGGCAAGCAGCTTACAGCTCCATCTTGTGCGTCCCCCTACCTTTGTCCCAGCTTTTCTGGAATAGCCGATGACACTGCCTTCCTTGTCCATGACCTCAATCCCTCGCAGGGGCTCCAAACTTCTCGATGCAACCACATTCATTCCACTGAGTTGGGCTGTGGATGTAAAGAAGAAAACACACAACGGAGAGATAAGTGTCGGTCCAATAAAGCAACATCTTTTCAAGTGTCACGCCTGTTTCTTTGATGGTTGCACTTCCTGATCCTCGGGTGGTACTGGGCCAACCAAGCTCTCCTCTGGGCTGTGGGGCAGGGTCAGAATTGCTGGGCTCTCAGTCTTGGATCCTGACCACAAACTAGCACCAGGTTCTGACACCCCTGACTGGATTCCCGGAGAAACCCTGGGGTCCTTGAAATACGCCTACCTGCTTTGCTGAAGCTGTTTTTTTTTTTATGTTTCTTTGGCCACACCACGTGCAAAGTGGGATCTTAGTTCCATGACCAGGGATCGAATCTGTGCCCCTTGCAGTGGAAGCACAGTCTTAGCCACTGGACCACTGGGGAACTCCCTATGGAAGCTTGTTTGACCAAGTTTCTGTAACATAATTTCCCAAAGTTTACCACTGACATAATTCTGCTAACTCTTCAAGCTGCTATGATTCCCAAACCCAAATGTGGAGCGTGAACTAGTGAACTTGCAGGCTGGCAAAACAGTTAAAACAGTTGGTTAATAGCTCTGTCACTCCCTTGGAGTCAGACCACTGGGTTGGAATCCCCTAGACCACCACTTTCTCCCTGTGAAACCCCAGAAAACTTCCCTAACCTCCCCTTGACTCAGTCTCCTCATCTGTAAATGGGAATAATAATACTACCTACCCCTAAGTTGTTGTCAAGATTAAATGAAATAATACATGGACAGGGCTTGTACAGAGTCTTTCAAATGTAATTTGTGTTTCCAGGTTTGTGTTCACCCTTGGACAACTAAAGGGGTATCTACAGAGAAAGTGTCACCTCTCAAACCAAAGACCTAATTTGGGCCTAGGGGCACCGGCAAGATGCAAACAGCGGCCCTCATCAGCCACAGTGTGGCCCAGAGACTTGGGTATCCCTGAAGATGGAGGGAGGCTCCCTGCTTACCGAGAATGATGACAGGAATGACGTTTCTGCTCAAAATGCTGTTCAGTGAAAATCTTACTTGGAGCAAACGAGGGAATAACTAGAAAATAAGAGAGAAAAATCATTACTGCATGGAACCAGCAGAGAACTAGTGTCAACTTACTTCCTGTTACAGGTCAGACCCCTGCAAGTGCTCTCCGTGTATTTCTTGTTTTAATTCCTGCAACACTGACGTGTTCTCCTGGATCATCAGAGGAACTCTTGGAGACTTAAGAGAGGCTACAGAACTTGTCCAGAGTTACTAAGCCATTAAGAGTTTGAGCCGAGATGTGAACCCAGGCTTACTGGACTCTGAAATCTACATTTTCTCCTATTAGTATCCTGACATCTAAAGCAATACACAATTTGTGTAACATGTTTATAAACATGAATACATTTTTTTTTTTTTTTTGGCCATGCCGCGCTGCATGTGGGATCTTAGTTTCCTGACCAGGAATCGAACCCACAGCTCCTGCAGTGGAAGCGCAGAGTCTTAACCACTGGACCGCCAAGCAAGTCCCCTGAAATAATTTGTTTTTAAAGATAACAGTACTGAGCCCATGCCTAGAAACCTGGAAAATAATCACACAATTTTGGGGTGATAGGATTACAGATGACTTTTATTTTCTTCTTTATGTCTTAATCACACTTTCTAAATTAAGTTAGAACGTAAAATTTTGATTCTGAGGAATAAAAAAGATTCGACAGATTTCTAAAATACACACTCCAAAAAAGGTGGAAGAAGCAATCACTCCTGCTCCTACTAAGATACTCTCATGGGGGCGACGATCCTAGGGAAAAACAAAAGTTCATATTTAGCAAATACCAGAGTTTTACCCAGGAAAGATAATGAAAACAAACACACAAAATCGCCAAAAGAAACAATATGAAATTGCGTACCCTCTGGGCCTCATAATACTCACATAACTTGCATTTCCATTGACAATGTTGAAGACTGTACTGTAGGTGTAGAAGGAAGCCTGCAGGAAGACAAAGGCTAACATGTCACATTCTGGTTTCAAGCACAAAAAATTCAATAATTACGAAACAGAGTTGCTACCTGAGGTAAAATCATGGACTTTAGACTTTTTACGGGCAGCATTGACAGAAATACCTGTAAAGAAAATAAAGCAGATACAGACTACTATATATATTATAAAATAAACAGATAAACAACAAGGACCTACTGTGTAGCACAGGGAACTAGATTCAATATCCTGTAATAACCTACAATGGAAAAGAATCTGAAAAAGAATAGATATATATGTATAACTGAATCACTTTGCTGTAAACCTGAAACACGGTAAATCAACTATACTCCAATTAAAAAAAGAAAATAAAAAAGAAAATAAAGCAGAGTTGTGAGTGTCTGGGGGGAGGGAGGGCTTGTGGCGCAAAGAACTTCCCCAGGGAGATGCAGACCTGAGACCCCAGGAGCAGGGAAAGTAGAGGAAGGTGCGATGCAGGGGGCTAGTGGGCAGTGGACAGGTGACGTTGGATGGGCACCCACGGGCACTGGGAGCCCCTGGGTGCCTCGCAGTGGCCCCCATCTCCAGGCAACTGAGCAGGGCAGCTAAGCAGCAGCACCTGCAGGGGCAGAGGGGTGCTGACACTTGGTGAGAGCGCCTCACGAAAGCCAAGGAGGACAGCCTCGCTGGGGGCGATTCCGGTTTCCAGGGGAGGGCTTGCGGAGAGAAGGTGACAGCCAGTGACGCGGGCTTGTGCCAGGGAGCACATCTTAACTCATCAATCTGCTCCATAGCGCTTTGCACACGCTAGGTGTTCAAAGAAAGGATTACCTTATGACACTGTGGACCCTCAAGAGGCCCTGGTGCCCGGGGAGGGATACATGGGAGTGGGGTGGGGAGTGGACAAGGGTCGGAGGTGCAGGGTCCTAACCATCTATCAGACAGTCACGGGACAGAGGTCCAGAGCTGGAGGACACCAGCCACTGAGCTTAGGAGATGGGGGCACATCTTCCTAAGCCCCCAGCTTCAGAGCGGTGAGCAGCAGCTTACTCACCATGGGCGCCGTGAAAGGCAGGAAAGCTGGCAAAAAAGACAAGAGGGTCAGCGACAGCAGAGTGGGTGGAAAAGCACCCACCCAAAGACCTCTTCTCAGGCCGAACGAAGGCATGGACGTCAAAGGGTATTTTTTACACATGCTTTTTTGTTCCTAATAAAAATAATAGCTGTGCACGTGGTAGAACTTTAAATCAGCGCAGCAGAGTTAGATCTGACCAGGCTCCTGCCCACTGAAGGTAAGTGGTCCCTTGTTCCAAGTCCTTGTTCACCCTTCCACATGAATTCAATACATCTGTGACACTGGGACTTATAATAAGACATGTATACTTGCTCTTCATCCCTGCTCCTGGCACACAGCCTAAAACCCCCGAAATTTCCTAAGTGAGAAGAGCGATAACGGTGAAAGGAGTGTCTCTTATTCTTCATAACAAGCCCCTTTCAACCACACCTGAGATAATGTCAATGCAGTGACCCTGGGAAAGCACCTAAGGGAGGGGGCTGGTTGCCAGGGGAACCAAACACTTGACTAGAGGGAGGCAAGGTTTTCTAAAGGTTACAAACCACTCTGAAAATTAGACTCAACTCACCTGCAGGTCGAAAAGGACCAGGGATCAGCCTGCTATTGTCAGGATGCACTGTTGACTTCAGAAGGGTAAACACAAAGGTGAGTCTGATGTTTGGTTTTGTTATCTTAGGCTAAAAATTAGGACGGGGCTGAAACTTACGAGACTTCTCTTCCAAGCTTCTTGTACCTAAAAAGAGAAAAACCAAGCAATAGCTTTTAAAGGTGGCTTAGCAGCCAGAATATCTCCTCTACAGTCTCATTTCTGGTGCCACCTTTGCTCCACCTTTCAGAGACTGGAGGGCAAACTGTTTTCTACCACAGGGACTGAACAAATCAAAACAAGTGAATCAAACGAATGAACTGACAGGAAGCAAAGAGAAGATCCACACGAAAATGACCAAAACATTAAAAAGTCCCAAGTCTCTAAACTAGGAGAGGCCAACACCTAACTCGTCCCCTCGGGCGAGTCCCTGAGTGCAGCCAGCCTCTCCTGGCTCAGAGCAGAGTGGACTGTGCGCAGACCACACCATTAGCCAAGTCACTTGTAACAGAGCCAGGCTGTGAGCTCAGAGGCCCCAACAAGTTCTCAGAAAAACCAAGTTAAATGCATGAGCTTTCCGCAGGCTGCCTCGAGGGACTGATGTCTGTGGCCTCCGGAAAGCCCCGTACACTGCAAGGTAGATAACAAACACTTGGTTTGAGTCTTTGGGCAGGAAGTAGGTTCTCACTCTGGAGGCCTGCCTGAATTCTGGAATTTGCCATGGGGCTCCAGGAATCAGCTACAGAGAATCCTCACAACAGATATTGCAACTGCAAATATCTGCTGCAAGGAGGAACACTACGCCTTTTCTTCTTAATACCAGCTCCTAACACTAGTAACTAATATTAATCTGGTTTACGAGAAGGAATCCTACCAACATTTAAAAAGCGAACCCAACTGGGCAGTGTTTACAATGGCAAAATCCCACCTGATTTCAGACCATGCAAGTAAAATCACCTCAAGGCAACCCCACTCAGCCTTGAGCCAGGCACACCTGGGAACAAGAGCCATACCCTTTTGTCCTCCAAGTCACTTTTGGATGCATCTTCATGGGTTAACAATAGCTGCCTTGATTTTTCTATTTTCTCCTATAATCAGAGACAAGGAAATCAAGCAATGATCTCAACACTGTTCCGATTTATCCACAGATTTAAGAAGCACCTGTTCACTCACACCTGATTTTAATTTTAAAGCAACGTGGAGCTAAGGCTCTGTACCCCCTGAGTTTCCATTAGATAGTCCTGTGTGTCATTCAGATTCAGACCACCCAGCTTCTTCTTTTTTTTTTTTTCATTTATTTTTTGGCCACACCTCATGGCACGTGGGATCTTAGTTCCCCCACCAGGGACTGAACCCGTAGCCCCTGCACTGGAAGCTCCTTAACCACTGGCCCACCAGGGACGTCCCCCACCCTGCTTCTCAGACAGCTCCAGCGGCTCACCCCACTGCTGCTACCACCTGCCCCATCCCCTCCACTGGTTCCTCTCCGACTGTCACCATCCTCCTGGCTCCACAGGTCAGAAACCTGGAAGTCCCTTCTCTCTCTCTCATACCCACATCTAATCAGTTCAGTCTTATTTTCTCTCTTCTCTTTTACTTAATCTGAGCAAAAAAATTAAACAAGGAAATTAAAAAAATGATTACATACAATCTCCTCACCCAGAATTAACAACTGTGAACATTCGGTTATATTTGTTTCTAATTTTTTCCCCCAAAAGATCCATCACCCCCAGTCTCAATTTCCTCTCCATTCTATCAGAGGTAACCACTATTATGAATTCAAGGTATAAACTTCCAGTCCATTGTTTATATTTGTACATACATGAATACATGTATCCATAAAACAAATACGTAGTTTTGGTTTTTTATGTTGTAATTTGCATAAATGCTGTACTATATGCATCTTGCTTTCTTTACAAAACATCATGGATACCATGATTTTCCATTTAACAGCACACATATCATATGTTTCCACTTTATATCATAGGTCATCACCAGATCATTTTTAACAGCTAATCAGTATTCCACTGCATGAATATACTACATTATATTTCTCTATTTCCCTACTGATGGGCATTCAGCTTGTTTCTTGTTTTTCTCTATTATAAACAAGACTATATGGAATACTTGAGCACAAGGACAGGAGCATCCCTGTGGATCTGGCCCCGAGGGTCATTGCTGGTGACAGGGTCTCTCTTCCTCTTCATCCCTCAGCCATAGCTGGTTCAAACTCTCATCTTTTACTTGGACAGCTGAGCCATCCACCCCCTGAACTGTTCTCAGTCTGGTCCCTTCTGGTTACTCACCACCTGGCTAGGTACAAACCCCCCTCGTCTAAATGACACACAAGGACCTTCAAGAAGTGCCTGGTTCACCTGAATTAAAATAAAAGCCCCAGTAGGACTTCCGTGGCAGTCCAGAGGGTAAGACTCCACGCTTCCACTGCAGGGGACACGGGTTCGATCCCTGGTCAGGGAACTAAGACCCCACATGCTGTGCAGCACAGCAGAAAAAAAAAACAACAAACCCAGTAACTGGGTGACATGGCCCACTTGGCCCCCCCTCCCCCATTTTGCTTACAGTCTGCTCTTCCTGACATTTCCTCCCTGGCCCTCCCTGCCTCCCTGCCTTCTCTAAACAACCTCCCCCACGTCCTTGCTATACCTTGCCCTTAGAACCCTAGGTCAAGGTCTGCAACTAGCTTTGCCAGTCTGTCCTCCATTATGAGGGAGGTTTGTTTGGATCCCCTTTGTTACTACCTGTTAAATAGATGTCTGCTTTTATGTACCACCCTTCCAATCCAACAAGCTCATTCACAAGGAATAAAAACATGATAATATATATGGATTCTGTTATCTCAGCTGCTTTCAAAAGGGACACACAGTCTTCACGTTTCAGAATAAAATGTGAAATTCATTATCTCTGAAAACAAGAAAATACTTACAATTGAAACGACCAAATTTGTAGGATCCAATAATTCTGTCCACTGAAGAAATCTCTGAATAAAAGACTTAAGAGGGGCAAGAGCACCAGAGAGGTTAATGGCAGCAGAAGAACCAAGACACATGGTAATAACAGCAGTTAACATTATTTTTGAGAACCTAATAGGGCCTTCCTCTTGCAACATCTCCCGGAATCCTCACAACATCCCCATCTTACAGGTGAGGAAACTGAGGCTTCCAAGGACTCATGAATGGATTCAAGGAAACCCAACCAGGAAATGACCCAATGGCCTGTGGTCTTAACCACTCCAATATCAAAGTCCTCTTGAGGGTTAAAAGCCCAGACTTTGGGGTCAAATGGGCCTATGTTGACACCCCACATATGACCTTGAAGCACTACCTAGAAAGGTCTCAGAATCTGTTTCTTCAACCTCCTGCGGTGGTTATAAGGCTTAACTCTAGTCATAAAGAACCAGACACCCCAGTGAAGGCTCAATAAAGGCAGTTCACATATGGAGAAAGCAGGCATGGTTTGCTCCTAAAAGTCCCCAAATTTTGCAGTGGTTTCAGCTTTGAGACCTGGCTCTGCCAGGACACCTTGAGTACCCTGTGCTTCCTCAACATCCCCACCTAAGAGAACCAGGCTAGGCTCTACTTTAGGTAAAGGCTGAAAGAGAACACTCTAGAACTGTGCTGTCCAATTAGCCACATGTGGCCACGCCAAATTGAGATGTGCTGTATGTGTAAAAACATACCCGGGATTTCGAAGACTTCCTACAGAAAAGGAGGTAAAATATCTCATTCATAGTTTTCTATATCGACTACATGTTGAAATGTTAATATTTATATCTGTTGGGCTAAATGCAATATATTATTAAAATTTAAATTTTAAAAGCCACGTTTGTTAATGTGGCTACTGGAAAATCTGGAATTACCTATGCGTCTCCCATCCTACTTCTACTGGACAGCGCCGCCCAGCCCCACTCGGAGATGGGGCCCAGGTTACTTTCCGGCCATGGCGGCTTCCCGCAGCCCCGAGTCTCACTGTCCGGTGGTTGAGCCTACAGACTCGGGGAAGCTGGGGCCACCTGGGAGGACCTGTTCCTCTCCAACCTGATGCCCAGCAACAGCTTAGGCAGCGGAAGGCAGGCCCCTGAGTGGTGGGGAGTGACTCCTCAGTTCGTGCGATCTGCAGGGGGATACTGTGCGACCCTCGCTAGCGAGGCCTGGGGCAGAGGCCACGCACGGTAACAGCCATGGCCGTCGGCATCCGGCAAGCTTGGGTTTCCTTCGTCCCCTCCCGGGGTCTGAAATGGGAAGGCGGGTGCTGCGACCACGTGGCCTGCCCAAGGTCACCGCGGCCAGCGGCGACTCCACGCCGCGCGGCCCACGCCCTCCCCGTCCCCAGACGCGCCAGGCCCGGGCCGTACTTGGCGTTCGGTGATCCAGAAGCGCACGTTGGGCTCCATGCGGGCTGCGGCGCCGCTGCACCCTAGGAGCCACCCGGCCCCCGCGCTTCTTCCTCCTGCTGCTCCTCTTCCTGAGACCTACGAGCTCCCGGGAAAGGCCGCGGCCGCCTGGGCCGGCGCGGAGGAGGAGCCGGGCGGCGAGCCCCGCCCCGGGCGCGCGCGTCCCCTTTCCCCGCTCCCGGGGCCGCGCGCCCGCCGCTCCTCCACGTCACGCGCCGGCTGTTCCGGCGCCCGGGTGCCTGCACGCCCGCTGCTCGGTGTTACCACGCGCCAGCGCCCCGGGCCCCGCGCGCCCGCTGTTGCCGTGAGCCCACCTCTCCCACAGGTCAAGGCCTCCCACCCTTGCTCCGCCCTTTCGGATAGCCTGGTCGCCTCCAGGCCTAGAGGGGTCACCTATGGAACCCCCAGATCACTGTACCTACCGCGAAGACCCGATCAGGTGGCGTGTGGCGCCTTCCACAGCCTCGCCCTGCGCTCCTGCAGCGTCCAACCCCCCACCCCCCAGCACAGGCTTTTGGATATCACCCTCGAAAATCTCTTCAATTGCACCTAAAGTCCAGCGTACCCGCGTAATACGGGTAGTCAGGACTCGCTACATAATTTGCGTGGCCCAGTGAAAAATGAAAACGTGGCGCCCCTTATTAAAAAAAGACTGCGAATTTTCAAAAGTCGACATCAGAGCATTAAACCGAAACCCCGGGGCCCCTCTAAGTTAAGTGTCGGGCCCTGCCGCCAGCCCGTGAAGCTGGCCGATTTCAGTGCACTCTCTCTTTCTCTGCCCAAGGGTTTTTCCCCAGCGCCGGGACAAATCCAGCTCCTTCTGTTGGGTACCAGATCAGGTAGGGACCATTTGCAGAGAAAAACGTGCCTTCCTTCCGCCTTCCACCCCATTCCCCGGCACTGGGGTGGGTGGGGGTTATGTGTGTTTGTGGAAGACGTGTGGATGTTTAGGGTGTTGAGGGGGCCCCTCAGGAGTCCTGGGTTGGGGACCCAGCACCATCCACTACTTGGTTGTGTGACCCTGGTGCAATCAGTATCTCCAAATCTACCTTCTCACCTGTAAAACGATGACAGTAAATGTACCTATTTTGTTTTTGTTGTGGATCCAATGAGATAAAGCATGTAAAAGCCCTAACAGTGCAGGCCCAGGCTGGGCCACTTACAGGCAGCTGGCCTTTGCCCTCCCTTGCTTTGCCTTCCCTTCTGGAAACATGAAACCAGCTTATTAGAGGCCCATGTGGCCTCTCAGCTCCCACTTTTGCTCAGCTCACGTGGCTCACTTTTCCATAGCCTTCAAGACTTCATCTTGTCCTCCAGGAAGACTTCCTTGATGCCCATAGCTGGGTAAGGTGCCCCCTCCTCACTGTTCCCCAGTGTTCTGTGCCCCAGGAATGTATCTGTTGTATCACAGTTTAGCACACCTGTATTATCCTGCTGGCTCTACCTGCAAGTATGTCACAGATCCAGCCCACCTGACCTGCTTCCCTCTCTGGACTGTCTAGCCTTAACAGAGGAACCAGAGTGATCCTCTTAGAACAAATTGATGGAACTCTTCTCAAGAACATTCCTGACATTTCCCATCTCAGAATAGAATTCAAAGTCCTTAGCTTGCCCATAAAGCACTCTGGGTTCCCCATTACCATGCTTCTCCTTCACAGCTCTGGTCACATGGCCCTTCAATTCTTCACCCACCCAAGTCCACCCTTGCCTCAGGGCCTTTGCACCTGCCATGCCCTTTGCCTAGAACCTTCTTATCCTCCTTATTCCCTCACCTACATGTTTTATCTCATTTGGTCATCAAAACCCTAAGATAGGTACAATTACAGTCCTCATTTTACAGATGAGAAAACAGACCTGGAGAGACTGACTCCCTGAAACCCTTTTAGAACACACCTGCAACACTCTGCTCTAGTCCCTTGCTCCACTCTATTGTCCTTCCAAGCAGCCTATGTATTTTTTTTTTTTGGCCATGCCACAAGACATGTGGGATCTTAGTTCCCCTACCAGGGACTGAACCCGCGCCCCCTGCAGTGGAAGCGTGGAGTCTTAACCACTGGACCGCCAGGGAAGTCCCCCTATGTATTTTTTTTTTTTTTTTTTTTTTTTGCGGTACGCGGGCCTCTCACTGTTGTGGCCTCTCCCATTGCGGAGCACAGGCTCCAGATGCGCAGGCTCAACGGCCATGGCTCACGGACCTAGCCGCTCCGTGGCATGTGGGATCTTCCCGGACCGGGGCACGAACCCGTGTCCCTTGCATCGGCAGGCAGACTCTCAACCACTGCACCACCAGGGAAGCCCCCCTATGTATTTTTATTGTTTATTCCCTCTAGAATTTAAGTGCATAAAGGAAGGGGTGTGTCTTTTTTGTTCACTCTCTTGCCTCCAAAATAGTACACAGCATATGGTAGGAACTCCAGGATTTATTAAAATTAACAAATGCTTCCATATTTCTTTTGCCCCCTAAGCTGAGTTCCTTGGATGTGGAGCCAGCATCTTATTCATCTTTGTAGCCACTGAGTTAAATGTTCAATAAATGTTTGTTGATATAATCAGAGAAGGAAAACTAGAGTCCCACAGCATAAGCTGAACCAATAAATTAATGGTGTTAAAAATGCAAGTATTGGGCTTCCCTGGTGGCGCAGTGGTTGAGAGTCCGCCTGCCGATGCAGGAGACATGGGTTCTTGCCCCGGTCCGGGAAGATGCCACATGCCGCAGAGAGGCTGGGCCCATGAGCCATGGCCGCTGAGCCTGCGCGTCCAGAGCCTGTGCTCCGCAACGGGAGAGGCCACAGCAGTGAGAGGCCCGCGTACAGCAAAAAAAAAAAAAAAAAAAAGGCAAGTATTTTAAAGTTTATTTTTTATTGTATTTTTTTACATTGAACACTTCAGGAAAGAAAATAATTACAATGATTCAAATGCATGAATGATTCAAATTCAAAATGCAATCCCTGGATTCAATAATTATCCTTTATAATTATGCCCAATAAATATTAGAAATGTATGTAGGCACTAAGTCAGCTAACAAAATAAGTAAAATAACTATATAAAGTATAAATCTCAGGACTGGGGAACATGCATGATCAGTTAAGTCACTTGGCCACTGTAGGTGGTTTTTTAAAAAACATGATTCACATCTGCTTCAATCACATACACGTTCATTGCAAGTGTTTTTTTTTTTTTTTTTTTTTTTTCTGGCCGCACTGCATGGTATGTGGGATCTTAGTTCCCTGACCAGAGATCGAACCCACGCCCCCTGCACTGGAAGCACAGAGTCTTAACCACTGGACCAACAGGGAAGTCCTGCAAGTGTTAAATTAGACCATCGATGCTAACAAAACTATGATCTTAAAAGAAAATTAAGTTTAATACAAAGAAAGTCAAGAAGAAAATCTCAGGACCCTTGATCAGAAGCTTTTGATGCCTGTCATACTACTCTAGTGTACACAAAGGTTCAAGTAAGGCTGATAAAGGAAGAGTTGTTTCCTTTTCCCTTTGAAGACATGATCCAAGAAATAGGGGAACTGCACATTCTATAGCAACTAGCCATCCATCCATACACTGCCAATAAAGGACTCCTTACGTTAGTAACTAACCACATTTTGAAAGCCTTGGCCAATGTTTCAAAAACAAAACATTTAGAGTAATATTTATGAATACAAGCATAATTGTTTTTTTGCCTTCTATAAATAATAATCTTTGAAATGCTAAAAGTGAGTTCCAGCTGTGGTTCTTTTCTGGTGTGGGAAGCTGCAGGTGCACATGGGATGGTCTACTGATTCACCTTCTCAAAGTATTCTTTGGAAGCAGTCGGATGGGGCTTGATCTGAAAATACAAAAACATTTCACTGGTTAAGTGACTTTATGATCTCAAAAGTGAGTTGAAAGCCCTCAATTTTTAATCTAAAGTTCTTTAACTTTTTAAAGATTGGTGTGTTTCCTTTAAAATACCTGGATGAAACTTACACTAACAGCCTGCCTGGTGCCTGGTCCCGCCCCCACCTGCACCAGCTTCACCCATTTGCACACCATCTACACCCTTGCTCCAAGGGTGGGCTTCTTCCGTGGATATTCCAGGCCAGCAGCCCTTGAGGTAGTGAGGACCCGGGACCCTCTGCTGGGGTCCCATTGCTTTTGGGAAAGAAACCTACTGTAGGAGAATCTGGTGTCCAGTTGGCTGGGCAGACTTCTCCATGGGCTTCTACAAACTGGAATGCCTTCACCAAGCGGAGGGTCTCTTCCACACTTCGGCCCACTGGGAGATCATTGACGCTCAAATGCTTGATGACTCCATTGGGGTCAATTATGAAGAGACCTCTGCATCAGAATTTATCATCATCAGTATTTCAACGTTACCAGAGCTAGAAAGACTCTAACTTCTACCCTTTTTGTCTTTAATTATCCTTGATAGAGCATTTATTAATAAACTCTATCATATGCTTAAAAATGGGGTTTTCCTTGCTATACAAACAGCTTATCATCTCTTCTTGATGGCAGATGCTTTAACAAAGACAGGACTGGACAAGGCCACCATGGAAAACAGGCAGTATGGTCACATTTACAAATGTGACCTATATGTCGCAGAATCTGTAAGTCACTGAACTACAGAGAGCAAAGACTTCTTATCAGTGACGTAGTAAAGCATTCTTTGGGCTGCTGCGTCAAATCTGGGCAAGAAACCATAGGCAGCTGGGAAGGGACAGAGATGTATTTTATCTGTATTCAGTAAGTACTTATGAAATGAGTGAATTCTTGCGTGGGGGGGGAAAATCCCATGGGACAATTCACTGGCCTTGAGGCTATGCAGAGCAGAAATCTAAAGGAAAAACCAAGCCCATCACTTTTGTTTATTTTGGTTACCCTGAGGTACAGTTTGTACAGGAGAGACAGAATGAGTGCTTAGTACTATTCCATTATTAATAGTTTTCAAAATAATGAATTGGTTCCCTGAAACTCTTCAAATCATCGATTTAAATATACCTGATGTGTCTCAGTCACTTCTAGCTGTTATTTTTATTGTCAGATTGTCCAAGCCCATCACTCTTTATCACTTGTCAGCAGTGTAATGAGGTGACCCACCCTGGGCTCTGTGCTCGTCTTCCATGTGTGTTGGTGTTACTATGACATATGCAGATGTCACAAAACTCCTAGGTTTTTAACAGTCCATCTTTAAAAGGGTGTGGCATTCCAAGTGTTAATCACTCAGGAAAAAGGCAAGCTAGAGAAAACTCAGAAGATAAAAAGGTGGTTCTCCCTCCCTGGGCCTGGCCTTTGGGGGTCTAGGCTTTGAGGCTAAGGGGTCCTGGTGCATGCCCCAGCAGGGTGGAGCCAAGGTGGAGTCCACCGTTTAGATGCAGACACAGAGCTAGGATGGATCAGGGCCCACAGACTCCAGAAGGAAAGCCTTATCTTACAAGTCAGACTCAACTCCTCTCCCTTTGTCAATCCTGATAGTGAAACCAGTAGGGAGGTAACTGCAAAATTAGCACGACTCTACACGGGGGCGGGGGGGGGGGATCCTGGGAGGACAATGCCAGCACTCTTCTCCTTCCCTTGCCACCTCTGTCAAAGCTAGGCTTTAGTTTATTAAAGGAAGACCGTAATCCCCTTGGAGTCAAAAAGGCCCAAGCTCCAAGGTGGCTCCCGGAGCTAAAATTTCGGGTGTAACCCAAGCAGGCCAGACGTCAGCTACGAGAGCAAGCAGGTGAGCGGGTTCAAGCCAGCCCCCAGCAAAGCTGTGAGGCGCATCAAAGTGGGGTTCCCGCTTCCTTCCTGGACGTAAAGTTTTGCCCAATCCCTCCTTCATTCAGCAGCCATCAAGACGCCAGTTCTAAGGCGTAAGTTCTCATCCCTCCCAGCAAGGCTGACAGGCTGGGACAGGTACTAGAACCTGTGCCAAAAACTCTGTAGCTGCCTCACCTTATTTAATCCTCACAACCAACCTGGGAGGTACATTCTCATTGTAGTTACAGGAAAGATGGGACTCAAAGAGGTTAAGTATCTTGCTCAAAGTCATACAGCTATTAAGTAGCTGAGTTTAAATAAATTCAAACTCTGGTCCGGTTCCAGTGCTTGTACAAGATCCTAACCATTCCAGAAAACTGACTCCTACCCTTGCTGGCCGCCCCCCATCTCCGAACAGTCTGATGGCTTCACCACCAGGAGTGGCTCCCAGACAGTCAGGGAGAGTGGAGCAGTATGACCATCAAGACATGATATCCTTCTTCAGAAACAGGCCCAGGGTGATGCAGGGGGCACACATGTCTCAGCATTTCTGAAAGGCTGCCAACCCTTGCAGGAGGCATCCATCAGTGCTTATTAAAAGACAAATTAAGGATTTGGGGTTCTAAAAATTCCCTACCAAGGTGTCTATAAATCCCCTCTGAAGTAGGATGATGCTAAACATGAAAACCAATTTTAAGTTCCTAAGAAACGGATCTTACCGTAGTGCAAGGCCGGGACCGTCTAACAGCACACCGTAGTCTCGGGCAATCTGTTTAGTCAAGTCTGACAAGAGTGTGATGTGCATGTGGCCCAAACCGCCATTCTAATAAAAATGCAAACAGGGCTGGTTGTTATACTGTGGCTCCCACAGCATCCTCAGCCAGGCCACACGATGTCTGACTGACAGTGGCAACGGACAGCAGGAACTGAGCACCAACAATGGGCCGAGCGCGGCTCTAGGCTCTTTCTGTTGTCTCACTTCCTCCTCTGAGCATCCTGGAGTAGCTACTATCATCACCACCACTGTATAGAGATGAGGAAACTGAGACACACAAAGGTTAAGTAACTTGCTCCAGGTCGCAGCTAGAAAGGGGCAGAGGCAGGATTTAAACCCAGCTGATACTACAGACCTTTCTTTTTCTAATTCTTATAGTATCCTTCTGGTTGAAGATTAATTTCTGAAGCATAAAAATGGACCAGTTTTAAAAAAAAAAGAATACTTTGAATAATTTGATAGATAGTCCAGCAGCATAGCTAGAAATTATGATTCTCCCAAGCAAGTTTCTAGGCAAGAATACTGATCGTGGAGATCAGTGAAATCAGAAAACTTAATCACTGTCCCACATGGCTCGCAGGGTCCCGGGGACCTACAGGGTACCGGTGAGAGGGGAATGGACCCCAGCTGTTCCCTTGCCCCGCAGAGTCTGTTCTCTGCTACTGTTTGTACTCTGGAAAATACAAGTGTAGTGGGGGGTAAATACATGCAATGTTAAAGGAGATATGGGTGGAGTTTAACAGAATTTGCCAGTAGGCTAGGCCTGACAAATAGCCCATTTCAGACTAGTCATGCTTTAACAACTTCTACGTTGGTCTTTAATGGGATCATTTGAGTTTTTAAGATCACAAGTGCAGACACAGCGTGAATGATGTTTATACCTTCCTTGGTGTGTTTATCCAGGCCAGGTGGGTGAAGTGGGAATCCACTGACGCTGCAACGACTTCACAGTTCACATCGTGAAATTCATTGGCTTTGTCACTGAAAGCAATAATTTCTGTAGGGCACACAAAGGTGCTAGGGGAAAAAGGGTAGACATTTTCATCAGAGAATTGAAAAACAAGGCTTTAAAATCTGAACAATAGGTGTCTAAAAACTAGTTCAGGGACTTCCCTGGTGGCACAGTGGTTAAGAATCCGCCTGCCAATGCAGGGGACACGGGTTCGAGCCCTGGGCCAGGAAGATCCCATATGCCACAGAGCAACTAAGCCCATGCGCCGCAACTACTGAGCCTGTGCTCTAGAGCCCATGAGCCACAACTACTGAGTCTGTGTGCTGCAACTACTGAAGCCCACGAGCCTAGAGCCCGTGCTCCACAACGAGAAGCCACCGCAGTGAGAAGCCCGCTCACCGCAACCAGAGAAAGCCCGCGCGCGGCTATGAAGATCCAACGCGGCCAAAAATAAAATAAATAAATGATTAATTTAAAAAAACGAGTTCAGTTTGCTTAAAGGTGAGAGAGGCAAAATGGTTAACCATCCTCACTGGACTCCTGGTCACAGTGATACTCCAGTTTAAAAAAAAAAAGATTTATCACCTTTCTATTTAAGAATCGTATTAGAAAAATGGGGGTAGGTGAGGCATATTCCAAGAAGACAAAATTTTATCTAAATAAAGTAGCTTCATGAGAAAATTCATTTTATCCTTACTTTTCTCATTTTCCCCCGAACCAGTGAAAACTTCCTCACAGACTGGCTTACAGGAACCACTACTCCAGGGTCCGTACATAAAACAGAGCCACATTAAACCCCTGCCCCATTAAGAGGAATGCCACTTCACCCCCTATATTTATCACTTGTAAATTAGCTACAGATGGAAACTGTATCAACAAGGCCATCAGTGATGAAGGGTCAGCAGCAACCCTCCCCTTGACAAGAGTAACTAGAGACAGGCAATGTCAGCGGGGAGGCAGAGGTCTCTGCCTGATCTCAGAATGACATTAAAGCATCACAGAAAATACACTTACAAATCCAAAGGATAGAAGAAGAGTACTAAATATTTCCCCTTAAAGTCATCAAGGCTTATTTCTTTGAACTCTCCGTTGACAACAGCTGTACCCTTGAAATAGGGCGCATGCTGGGTGACGGCAGGGGCATGGCAGGAGGAACCTGAAAACAAAACATAACACACACATACATAGTTCATGTGTTAAGCCAAGCACTTATTTGATTTTATTTAATCCTCTCAGTAATTAATTCATAGTATAATTAAAAGTTCAGTTCAATTGTACATCTTAGGTAATTTTTTCTCTTTTCATAGTTCTAGACTGTACACAAATTCAAAGTGCTGTGAAAACTAACTAAAAAGACAGGAGATAGTAGGGATGGAATGAACATAGAATTAAGGACAACATGAGCCTGGAGGTGGATGCTAAGTATGGTTCGGATTTTGCCAAGACCAGGGCTAATGGCACAAAAGAAAGAACAGGGCAGGTGTGGGGAACAGCCCGTGGCAGAGCTTGATGTAGAGAGCAGGTGTGCATGGAGGGAAGACGTGTGGGAGACAAGGCGAGGCTGGTGAAGGCCATGCTGCAAGGGCGCTTATACATCAGGCCGATGAATCTGTTCTTAAAAGAAGAGATACAGGAATCACTGGAGGCTTTCGCGTAGGAGACGGATGATGCGTCAGCTGTTCTCGGGAAGATCAGTCTGCAGGGGACAGTGAGAGGAACAGGGATGGGGGAGCCTGATGTTAGGAGGTGACTGCAGGCATCTAAGTGAGAGGTGTGGAGGGAAAGGGTACAGCAGAAGGAACAGAAAGAAAGGAAAGGATGTAAGAGCTGTGCCAGAATTGGAGAGGACACGCTTCTACCTGGGAAGGCGGGACAAAGGAGGCCAAGGGTCAAGATGTCTGGCTTCAGAAACAGGAGGAGCTGTTGGCAGGGGGGTTTGGGACAGGTGACAAGGAAAGTTTTAAACCTGTGGCATCAAATCGCTACCAGAAATTTCTTAAAGCTCCGAGGAAGTAAAATTGTAAAATTTTTCAGAACATTTCACCCACAAACAAAGGGTTTGCTAAACTATATCCCTCCAAACCATTACATGTTAAATACACTCTTTTTTTTTTTTCTTGTGGTACACGGGCCTCTCACTGTTGTGGCCTCTCCCGTTGCGGAACGCAGGCTCCGGACGCGCAGGCTCAGCGGCCATGGCTCACGGGCCCAGCCGCTCCGCGGCACGTGGGATCTTCCTGGACCGGGGCACAAACCCGCGTCCCCTGCATCGGCAGGCGGACTCTCAACCACTGCGCCACCAGGGAAGCCCTAAATACACACTTTTTAAAAGGTGCGATAGATCTAAAGGAGGCATTTTCAAATATCTGAGGCTGTACTTAGCAACCCTCATATTCTAGAGAATGGAGTGTAAATCTCAAGAAATAGCTGTGCGTCACTCAGATCATGGAGCAGTCCATTAGACTGCTAGCATCCCCCTAGCATGGCCAAGTGGAGCCAGCCCACAAGTTTGAATCCAAAAGCCTTTAGAGGAGCTGCACTCTCAGTCCCCAGTCAGCTCACAGCCCTTCACACACAGCAGGCCCAGAGGCCTCTGAGTGTTCTCACCCCACTTCAAGTTCCTCAACACGGGATTAAAACCTCTGGAACCAACAAGGAAATGTGACACAAGGGCAGATTGCCTCAGTGATTCTCAGCCCTTGGCTGCACATCAGAATCACTTGGTGAGCTTTTAAAAAATACTGATGTTCTGGTCTCACCCCAGAGACTGACTCATTTTGTTTGGGGTGGGACTGGGGCAGTGGTATGTTTGCAAAAACTCCCTAGGTGAGTCTAATATACCGCCAGGGTTCAGAGCCCCTGTTCAGAGATGACAAACGTTGCCATTTTCTGGTTCAAACCAAAGAATAACAACACTTACTGGTGCTAAAGGCGAATTTTGCTTGAGCAGAACCAGACCACAGTGCATTTGTCAAGCACGTTCTTCGAGAAGCAGCAGGCCTAAGGGCTGCAGAGGCAGAAATGCCCCAAGGAATGGCACTCACGTGTCGGACAAGCTAAAAAGAGAAACACTTTAAATTAGGAAGTATTCCCAGAATGGTGGCTGAATCCCTGCTGAGCGGGCATCAGGCCAGTAGTGGCCTCGGCTGTCCTTATTCCTGTGAACAAAAATACCAAACTCCAAACTCTAAGAGCGTGGATTGAGTCTCCATGTTCTTAAAATTCCCTTTTGCTTCCTCATCCTTCAAGATTGTAAAGGGGGTTGGGGAGGAGGAAAGGGAGATGTTGGTCAAAGGGTACAAAGTTGCAGTTATGTAGGATAAGTCTTGAGATCTAATGTACAAGCATATTGACTATACTTAATAATACTGTATTGAAGCTGGCAATATGTTAAGAGTAGATTTCAGGTGTACTCCTCACACACAAAAAAGTAACTATGTGAAGAGATATGTCAATTGGTTTGACTGTAGTCATCATTTCATTACGTGTATCAAATCATGATGCACACCTCAAATATATAATTTTTGTTAAAAAAATATATAAATTAATGAATGGGGGAAAAAAAAAGACTGCAAGGCAGAGGAGAATTATAAGAACATAAAGACTCCATGCTTTTAAGAGCAACCCAGAGGATTCAGAAACCGGAAAACTTGGCCAGGCCCTGTGTATTAAGCCCTTTACCAGCAGATCTGCTGAGCATGTTCTACTATGGTCAAGGTTTTCCCTAGGAAAGACAAGGGCCTTCCAGCTCCACAGAGAAGCAAACAGAGCAAAGTTCAGCCTCTGGGAAAGTTTGGACAGGGCTCAAGGGAAACGTTTGCTCAATTTCAGGGTCCAGCATGACTCAGGAAGAAGAAAGAGCCTGAGCTGAACCCCACCACGAGAAAGGGAGGGCGGCTAGCAAGAGGGTACTAGGCTCTGCCTGGAGAAAACAGCAGGGACCGCTCTGGGCGGGGAGGAGAAAAGCGCCTTTTGCACGTAAGCACTTTGGTTACTTTGGCATTTTGGTTTTCATCCAGCATTTAAGTGGCTGCTCACGGAAACATCTTTCTTTGTTAAGGTGAGGAAAGTTAACCGAGGTTCGGAAAGGAGAAGTCACTTGTCCAAGGTCACAGAGTCGGTTACAGAACCGGGACCAGGGGCCAGGTCGCCTGCATCGAGAGCCAGATGCTTAGGTGGAGAGAGGACCGGGGACCCACGACCTGGAGCGCAAGGGACTTGGGCACGGGAACACAAGAGGGCTGGGGTGGGGGAAGGGCGGCTCTGCGCAGGCGCAGGGAGCCTTCCGTAGAGGAGCAGGCCTCTGGTCCGTTACCCTCCGATATCCTCCAAGAAGGGTGAAAGGCCCCAAGGCCGCAGGGAAGCGGGATCCCATCAGGGAAGCACGTTCTCGGAGCCACCACAGTGTCTCCGCGCCTGTGCCCCGCCGCCAGCCACTCACCGAAGCCCGGAGCAACCTTCCCGCCACGGCCGCCATCTTCAGGGTGCACGGCACCCACGGGGCAGACGGAGAAGCAGAGAAGGCGGGGTCTACATGGAGGGCGGGGCCAGGGGCGGGGTCTCGGTAGGCGGGGGCGGGGCCCGGCCGGAGCCGCGGCTGGGAAGAGCTGCATCCTCCTAACCTTCTGGGGATCCTCCGCGTGTAAACGTCACAGTGGTCGGGTCCCTTGACCCAGATTCATACGGAGCTAATTTCTGTTAAAGCTTCTAAGTAGCTGCATGCTTGGGAAAGCGACACTTTATTTCTATTTGTCGCCCCAACCTAAAAAGGTCTAATCCAGGTGGGAAGATAGATATTTCCATATTTGCTACTTTTTGTGAACCTGTGGATTACTGTTTCTGTAAAAGAATCCCTTTCCTGTTTCAGCCAGAGGTGTAGCCTTGTGGCTTCTGGATGAAATGGAATTAATTATTAATGCAGGGACTTCCCTGGCGGTCCAGTGGTTAAGACTCTGAGCTCCCAATGCAAGGGGCGCAGGTTGTGATCCCTAGTCGGAGAACTAACATCTAGCATGCTGCATGGCGTGGCCAAAAAAAAAAAAATTACGAATGCAATTTTAGTCCGTTAATAAGATGAGTGGGTCAGACACATAAAGGTTTGTGTTGTCCTCAGAACCTTTAGGATGATGCATGGGCTTCCATTTTGGCTTCTTTAGCCAAAATTGGGAGAATTAGGACATATCTAAAATTTGTTTTCTGTTGATTAGTAAAGCCAATTTCTCAGTGGTGAGCAGGGTACTTTGAAGCAAATTCATCAAACATGATAAAAATCATACAGCGGCCCTACAGTAAGTGTGACAATGTAGATTCTAAGTGAGTATTTTTCAAACACCAGGCCTGTTACCTGAAAAACCAGGTTTGCCTCTTGTTGGGTGTGGAGCCAAAAGACACAACCCAGGCAAAGATACGGAGGAGGAAGGATTTATTACTTGCAGCAAGTAAGGAGAACACCAGGCATCTTTCCCAAAGCAGTATCTCCTCAAACAGGAAAACTGGGGAAGTTTTAAGCTAAGGGTACATGCATATTCATGAAGGGGCTTGGGTGGTAGAAAGAGTCTAAGCTTTTTAAAAAAAATTTATTTATTAATTTATTTTTTTAATATTTATTTTTGGCTGTGTTGGGTCTTTGTTGCTGCACGCAGGCTTTTCTCTAGTTGAGGCGAGCAGGGGCTACTCTTCATTGCGGTGCACAGGCTTCTCATTGCAGTGGCTTCTCTTGTTGAAGAGCATGGGTTCTAAGCATGCAGGCTTCAGTAGTTGTGGCACACGGGCTCAGTAGTTGCGGCTCGTGGGCTCTAGAGCACAGGCTCAGTAGTTGAGGCACATGGGCTTAGTTGCTCTGCGGCATGTGGGATCTTCCTGGACCAAGGATCAAACCTGTGTCTCCTGCATTGGCAGGTGGATTCTTAACCACTGCGCCACCAGGGAAGTCCCCAAGTCCAAGCTTTAGGTTCCAGTTGATCTGGTGGTTGAATGCTTCAGGCCAATCTTAAACATTGAAACAGACCTGGAAGTCTTTACAACTGATGTTTTATCTTTGCTATAGTTTCTTCTCTTGCCTGATAAAGTAATTTGTTTCCGCATTCTTCTGTTCCCTTTAGATCATTAATTACTGACACCTGTTCAAGGGCAAGTTCTGTGACCAGGCTTAGATCACAAAATAGCTTAGGCCAAAAATGGCTTCTGTTAGGTCAAGAAAGCTATGCCTGGTTCTCTTTCTCCAGGGACCCCCCACCTTATCTGCTTACAGGCCCAAGACAGCAGCCCAATTCCCATATCTTTTGGCCATTGGAGAGGACGTTTCACTGCTTATCACTTCTTTTCTAAACAGAAAGCTGAAGCAATTGCCTGTGGTTCAACAGCTTGCCTCAAGTCACACAGGGATTCATTGGCGAGGGGACAATTAGAACTGAGAACTCTTCATTGGACACATTGGTCTGCTGATATCTGTCTAAAGCTTATCTCCCTTGTCCTAAAAGGAATGAAATAACCTAGAATCTCAGGCCCAGAGGCCCAGAAGGAATTTCATACTAGAGCCTTTCAAGCCTGTTCAGAATTGCAAAGTGAGTGGCCTTCAGCTAAATCTCAGGCTACAGCCAAGAACTTCCCCTGGGAGGATAAGCAGAGTCCTCCACTTGTTCATTCCAAGAAAAGATAATCTTAATGAGTATTGGTGTCTGAGCACTGTTCTGCTAAGCCTTCCCTGACTACCTCCCCCATGGGTCTAGTTAGAGAAACCTTGCAGGTACCTAGAAAGCTTTTCTCATTCTCATTTCTCATGTTTTTCTCATTCTCATTGCTCTTGCCACATCACATGGGAATTTTCTATAGTCTTCTCTAGACCTTAACCATACTGTGAACTTCATGAGGGTAGAGCTCATGTCTTACTCAGCTCCGTGGTCCCCATGGCTAGGCTAGCGCCTGGCTCATAGCAACTGCTCAGAAAAATTTTTCACATGAATGAATAAGAGGTGGCTGACATGGTGGCCAAAACGTTCTTTCCACATTCATTCTGGAAAAGACATCTCTTTATTCAGTTTTCTCTAGCTGCCACAACAAGGACACAGATTGTTCCCCTGAAGGAAAAAGACAAACTGAACTTGTCCTCATTACCGAAAGGGTAGAAAATAATTGAAATTCTTGCTTTTGAGTTTGGGAGAAGAATTTTTGGACCTAGTCGAGGGAAAGGCAAATGAAAAGATATATGCTAATTTTTATGATGATTAGGAAAATACCTCCCTGGAACCACAAGTTAATATTCTGGTAACTAGGGCTACAATTAGAGATGGCAAACATTACTCTGGGTTTTGCTGAGTTCTTCCTCTTTCCACGGCAAAAAGCATTCATTTTTTTTCCCTTCTCTTCCCATTGACGAGGGCCCCTGGGTTCAGGGAAGATGGAGTCTCAACACCGAGCCATGTCTGCTGGCAAAGGCCTCTCTTGAGAACATTGTCCCCTGGATTCCCACTGCATGGCCTCGTGCTGCTCCATGGTGAGCTCCTCAAGGGCAGGCAGCGGAGTAGTGGCTGGAGTTAACTTGTCCTCCATTCAAAACCCCATGGGGAATTCCCTGGCGGTCCAGTGGTTAGGACTCTGTGGGTTCGATCCCTGGTCGGGGAACTAAGATCCTGCAAGCCACGTGGTGTAGCCAAAAAAAAAAAAAAAACAAACCCCACGGACCCACAGATTGTTTCACCTTCCCAAGTCTGAGAGTCTCCATGCAGGAACACTCACCTCACAGGCTTCTTGTGAAGCTTCCTGTGAGGCTGGGTTGGGAGGGCCTGCCCACTGTAGGTCCCTGGTCATTTCGTGTTCACTCACAGGGCAGCTCCCTTCCTGCCACCCCGACACACCTCGGCTTCCTTCTGAGCCTTTCGCCTCCTGTCTTTATTGCCTATTCCCCGCCTATTCCCTCTCCCCCCACTCTTTATTCAGTAGACCATATTTTTTAGAGCAGTTGCAGGTTCACAGCAAAATTGAGTGAAAGTACAGAAGACTTCCCGTTTCCTCCCTGTCCCCAGTCCTGCACGGCCGCTCCCATATCTACATCCCACACCAACGTGGTGCGTTTGTTACAATCCATGAACCTACATTGATAATGTCATTGTCACCCTTAGTTTACATTAGGGTTCACTCTGGTGTTGTACAGCCTACGAGTCTGGACAAATGTGGTGACAGGTATCCACTACTAGAGCATCATACAGAATAGTCCACTGCCCTAAAGATCCTCTGTGCCCGCCCAGTCATCCCTCCCTCCCCATGCCCTCGGCCACCTGTCCCCTGTTTAGAGCTCTGTCTCCCGTCCAGCCTGCCAACATCTCCACTCAGATAGCTCTTACTCAGCCCAGACTTACCGAACACAAGACCAAACTCTTGCTTTCTCTCCTCAAACCTATGCCTCACGGCGCCCCCCACCACCATCCCAGCCGACCAGCACCCAAAGGATACACGGTCTTCTCTCCACCTCCACTGCCACCACCTCAGCCTAGGCCACCATCATTTCTCCCCTGGAATTTTCACAGCTTCTTAGGGCCTCTTGGTGATCAAAAAGGCTTAGGTCACTTCCATGATGTGAGGTCTATTTTAAAAGGGAAAGAAAACCCAACACAAAGTCCACACAATTCTGTCCCATGTCTCTGTGTCCCTCCGGCCCTGCAACTTCTTTGGACTCCGGAGATTCCCTACTGCCCTTACCTGCATCTCTGTGTTGAGGCCTTTCAGAACTGGGGAAGGCCGGACCACCCATCCCTGTGGAAAGACAGAAATTTAGGAGAATTCACCCCTGCCCAGCAGCCCTCACAGTGGCCAGGTGGAGAGAGTTGGTGTAAAAATAGCCCAGCTCCCCTACTCCTGGGTAGACAAGCTGAGGTGCGTTCCCAGAGTTTCCACAGGGATTAAGCTGGTCACTCATGGAGGTTTCTTAACACACCTTTACTGGCTGCTTTCCTGTATGACTTCCCCCACCTCTCCTGCACTTCCGGCACCTCCCAGACAAGCTCCTTGCATTGAATCCTAGTCTCAAGGTCTAGGAGAACCCAAAGTCAGACACGGCACTACAAAAATTGTAATACAGAATGCTATCCACAGACTGATTACAGGATTTAGGTAGAAATATTTATTCGTAATTCACTCCATGCTGGGAGAGCTGGTCTTGGGAAGCAGGTTGTCAGGTAGAGGATGAATGCCACCCTTCTCAGTCCTGTCAGCCTCTCTGTAGTGGCCCGTAGAGCTCTATCTGGAGACATTGCAAAAGTACAGGCACGAGGCCCACCCCTTTACCCCTGGTCTGCCTGCTTCCCCTCCCCCTCCTGTGATGGGCCCTGCAGCTTCCTACCTAGTCTCTCTGCTTTCACCTCCTCCTTCTAATTCATCCTCAGCAGCAGCCGTGGTTCTTCTTCAAACCCCAACCAGGTCGTTTCATCTCCTACATAAAACTCCTCAATGGCTTCCTGTTTCATTAGAGTAAAACCCCAATTCATAGAGGGCCCTAGACAGTCTGTGCCCCTGCCTCCTCCCAGACCACTCATCTGGGGCCCATCCCACCCCATTCCTGCTCTAGCCACGCTGGTTTACTGCTCCTTCCCCAACACTCAGCCTGCACCTTGGCAACTGCTGTGCTCTTTGACTGGACTGCTCTCTGCTCAGGTCTGGCTACCTCCTCCTCCTTACTTAGGTCATGGCTTAGCTGTGGTCCTCACCAAGAGGACTTCCCTAATGACCTTGTCTGTTATTACCTGCTTGGTCCTTGTTTGTTTCCTTTGGTTGGAAATTACAGTTACTTTGTCTGCTTACCGGGTATTTGTTGGGTTCCCTCCCAAGATAAAAGCCCCAATAGAGCAAGGACCATGCCCATCTTGCTCACTGTTACATGCCCAGACCCTAGCACCGTGCCTGGCACATGACAGGCTCCTGGCAAATTTAGATGAATCTGGTTGAAGATCTAGCTAAAAACTCACCATATGCAGCCACTTCTGATTACACATCCCCCCATCCCAGCTGACATCTCCTTTCCCTGAATGCCTTTGACAGTTATCATCAACATAATTCGCTTGGCGATCAATCCTCTGTGTTTTATCACAAACCTTCTACTGTTACCTTGAACTGTTACTTGACTAATGTTTCCTTTCTTAATCATTTCTGGTGGCTCTCCTGGTTTTCAGCTTGAATAACTGGCTAATTCACTTTTTAAAAGCCCCTCAAGGGCTTCCCTGGTGGCGCAGTGGTTAAGAATCCGCCTGCCAATGCAGGGGACAGGGGTTCGAGCCCTGGTCCGGGAAGATCCCACATGCCGCGCAGCAACTAAGCCCATGTGCCACAACTACTGAGCCCGTGTGCTGCAACTATTGAAGCCCATGCTCCTAGAGCCCATGCTCCACAGCAAGAGAAGACATCGCAATCAGAAGCCTGCGCACCGCAACAAAGAGTAGCCCCTGCTCGCCGCAACTAGAGAAAGCCCGTGCACAGCAATGAAGACCCAACACAGCCAAAATAAATAAATAAATACAATTAATAAAGAGAAAAAATTTTTTGAAAAAATAAGATAAATAAATAAAAGCCCCTCAATACTTGAGGGTATATTTTCTAATAATAAGGACATATTACAACGATCAAACTCAGAGGTGTTGGGCTTCCCTGGTAGAGCAGTTGTTGAGAATTTGCCTGCCGGTGCGGGGGACACGGGTTCGAGCCCTGGTCTGGGGAGATCCCACATGCTGCAGAGCATCTAGGCTCATGCGCCTCAACTACTGAGCCTGTGCTCTAGAGCCCGCGAGCCACAACTACTGAGCCCACGTGCCACAACTACTGAAGCCCACTTGCCTAGAGCCCGTGCTCTGCAACAGAAGAGGCCACTGCAATGAGAAGCCTGAACACTGCAATGAGGAGTAACCCCGCTTGCCGCAACTACAGAAGCCCGCGTGCAGCAACGAAGACCCAGAGCAGCCAGAAGTAAAAAAAAAAAAAAAAAATCAGGGGTGTTAACATTGACCCACTATTATTGAATCCACTGTCCATATTCAAATGTCATCAACTGTCCCAACAGTGTTCTTTACATCAAGAGCTAGCCCCCCTCAGCCCTCCATGACCCAATCCAGAATCACTCATCACATCACAGTTAGTTGTCTTGTTTTTTTAGCCTCCTTTAGGCTGGAATAGTTCCTCAGTCTTTCTTGATCTTCCTTGACCTTCACTGTTTTAAGAGACACTGGCTAGCTCTTTTGTAGAATGTCCCTCAGTTCACTTGTTTGCTATTTCCTCATCACTCAAGTCAGGTTAAACATTTTTGACAGGAAGACGTGTTGATCCATAATTTACTTAACCAAACTGATATTGTTGGAGATTTGTGTTGTTTCAAAATTTTCTTCATATTATAACTAATACTGTGATCTTTATATATCATCGTAGCCAAATCTTGGCACACATTCTTACTTATTTCTTTAGGGTATATTTCTGGAAGTGGAACTGCTTTAAGGGTCGTGTGTGTGTTTATAATTTTTGTTACGTGTTGCCAAATTGCCTTCTAGAGGGGCTGTGCCAGTTTACACTCCCTCCACAATGAGTGAAAGTGACAGTTTCTAGGACGTTTTGCCAACACTGAATCCAAACAGTTTAAAGCGTCCTTTCTGCAGCAGTCTGTACTTCTCACGTTGATCTATCTTCTACTCCAGTTTCTTGCATATGACTGGTTGGTGCAAAGCACCTAGAAGCTGTTTAAAGGTAGGACTTGTGTGCCTTACTCATCTTTGTGGTCTTGCTCATCCCATGGTGACTAACTTTGCTTCCTACTTAACAGTGGATCAATAAATGTCAAAGGAAGGAAGTAACAAATGATAATTTTGACACCTTATATGATTGTTAGATTCTGCTCTGACATGTTGGGTTACTAAAAATGTCATTGACATTAGCATCTCAGAGTCCAACAACCAGAGTCCCTACTAGCCTAGATTAGAAAGCAGTCCAGCTTTTTACCAGTCCTTATTCCCAGGACCTCTTGGGGGTCCCAAAGGGTCTTTACATCTTGTCCATTTTGATCCCAGGCACGCTCTTCACATCATGTACCAGCACTGCAAAAACTGCCCCGGGTTTCTCAGCTCCCCTCTTGCCCTTGCTCCAGAAGCTTCTCTGGGCTGCTGCCGGGCTTCCTGTATATACTTCTGGGTCCCAGGGTGGTCACATGCCTTTTTCTCAATTCCTGGATGCCAGCAGAGATGAGCGATCGTTTTAAATTGAAGGCTTGGGGATAACAGACGGAAATGACAATGCAGACAAGGCAAATATAAAGCAGGGTGTGAGCTATCCTGTTCATACACTCTGTCACCTTCCCCGCTCCACAGGCACTCCTGTGGCACGATCTTCTCCTTTGCAATACCCCTTCTTCCCCCATGTTTCAGGGATCTGTTCACTTGGGAGAATATCGTATGGGGCACCCTTGATCTTGCCTCTTTTTTCATCCCAGCCCTCCCCCACCCTCACCTTGGCTTCTCCCAGAAAGAATCCCCAGTGATCAGCCTCCCCAGATGAAGACATCTTTTTAGAGAATATGCAGCACAGTTCAACTCCTCTGTATTCCCATTCCAGAGTGGGAAGTGGCTTGATTTTCAAAATAACTAAAAGCCGCTGAAAGTGTTTTCCCGAAATAAAAGAGCCTTCTTCCGTTTCAGATGAATTTTCCCTCCACCTCCACCACAACCACAACAAAACACTGTTCGCCTAAATAGTCTGTGACTGCCTTTTGTCATTATCATTTCAGAAATATTGGTGCCTCGTCATGAAGCATGGAACATTTACACTCAACCTCACCGGTTTCAAAGCATTATTATGGCCTCCAATTCCCTGCTCTATTACGGCTACTTAAGGGAGGGCCCCCAAGTCTTGTGCAAGGAGAAGCTGCTTTTAATTTCCCCAAGGGTTTGGGATGCTGGGGGCCAGAGGGGGAGAGGTTGAGTAGAGGTGGGACAAGAGGTTGTGCTGAAAATAAAGATGCTTTTGTTTTTGTCTCGTCTCTGGTCCTTCCCAAATGGGAAACTGACGTCTCAGAGAGGAGGGAGGATGAGAGGGGTAGTGGGGGGAGCAGGGGGGCAGCCCCTCCAGGCCAGCAGGGTAGTGAAGCTCCTAATCTGCAGTTTCCTAACCGGGAGTGCTTATCATGGCTCAAAGCCTCTTTCCTTCAGAGGAGTCACACTCCACCCCGACACGAGACAGCCTGCCTGTTGCCCACCACCCCCTTGTAATTTTGTTCAGCACGCCAATGTTCCAGTCCTCTATTTGTGAATTTCTTCCTCCTCTCCTCTGCCGCTCCCTCTGTCCAGTCAACTATTCTCTGGACTCTAGGTCTCCTGCCAATATTCTCTCTTTCCTGCAAGATCAGTGCACATGGTAAAAATGCTGCAACTTCCCTATCATTCTAGAAGATCATGCAGTAGAATGGAAACAACGCTGCACGTAGAACCAGGGACTGGTCTTGGAGTCCCAATCCTACAGCTTTCTGGTTATGCATCCTTTATTTCTCCAGCCTGTTATATCTCTTTAATTTCCTTGTTTATAAAATTGGAATTATAGGGCTTCCCTAGTGGCGCAGTGGTTGAGAGTCCGCCTGCCGATGCAGGGGACACGGGTTCGTGCCCTGGTCCGGGAAGATCCCACATGCTGTGGAGCGGCTGGGCCCGTGAGCCATGGCCGCTGAGCCTGTGCGTCCGGAGCCTGTGCTCCGCAATGGGAGAGGCCACAACAGTGAGAGGCCCGCATACTGCAAAAAAAAAAAAAAAAAAAAAGGAATTATAATACCTACCTACTCGTTAGGTAGGTGAAAGCACTTTGTAAACTGTAATTTGTTGTTTAGCATATTAATATTATTAATCACTAGGTCTAATCCAAGTATTCCTCAACTATTACTTGAATTTAAAAATTATATTTTTATTGAGGTAAAATTAACACAACATAAAATTAACCATTTTAAAGGGAATGGGTCAGTGACATTTAGTACATTCACAATGTTGGGGAACTACTGCCTTTAGTTCCAGAACATTTTCATCACCCCCAAAATAAACCCCCAGACCCATTAAGCAGTTCCTCCCCCATTCACCCTATCCCAGCCCTTGATAACCAATCTGTGTTCTTGTGTCTATGAATTATGGATATTTCATATAAATGGAATCACAAAACATTTGTCCTTTTATGTCTGGCTCCTTTCACTTAGCAAAATGTTTTCAAGGTTCATCTACTTTGTAACATGTATCAATATTTCATTCCTTTTTGGGGCTGAATAATATTCCATTGTACGGATACACCGCAATTTGCTTATCCATTAATCTGTTGATGGACATCTGAATTGTTTCCACCTTTTTTTTGACTGTGAGGCATGCGAGATCTTAGTTCCCTGACAAGGGGTTGAACCCGTGCCCCCTGCAGTGGAGGCACAGAGTCTTAATCACTGGACTGCCAGGGAAGTCCTCTGTTTCCACCTTTTGACTGTTGTGATAGTGTTGTTATGAATGTTTGTGTACAAGTTTTCAGTTCCTAGGGTATATACCTATGAGTGGAATTGCTGGATCATGTGTTAATTCTGTTTAACTTTTTCAGGAACTCAGTTTTTTTTTTTTAGGAAAGAAAAAAAGAACGTTAAAAAAATCAGGAGTGGGGCTTCCCTGGTGGCGCAGTGGTTGAGAATCCACCTGCCAATGCAGGGGACACGGGTTCGATCCCTGGTCCGGGAAGATCCCACATGCCGCGGAGCAACTGAGCCTGTGTGCCACAACTGCTGAGCCTGTGCTCTAGAGCCCATGAGCCGCAACTACTGAGCCCGCGTGCTGCAACTACTGAAGCCCGTGCGCCTAGAGCCCGTGCTCCACAAGGAGAGGAGCTACCGCAATGAGAAGCCCGCGCACTGCAATGAAGAGTAGCCTCCGCTCGCCGCAACTAGAGAAAGCCCGCGCACAGCAACGAAGACCCAACACAGCCAAAAATAAATAAATAAAATAAATAATAAAAAAATAAATAAAGTTAATCTATGTAATTATGTATGTACCAGTACTTTACTCCTTTAAAAAAAAAATCAGGAGTGATGGAAATGTTCTATATTTTGGCTGTGTTGGTGTTACACAAGTATATGCATTTGTCTAAATTCATAGAACTAAACACCAAAAAGAGTGAATTTTATTTTACTGTATGTAAATTTAAAAGGTAGATGACAAAAGGAAAAAAGATACTCGTCAACTTTAAAAAAAAATCATCTCCTTGTTATGGCAAAAGATTGGTAATAATAAAAAATGTTCATCAGTGAACAACTAGTTAAAGGAGTTACGGTCCAGCCATTTAATGGAATGAATATCCTGAGTCCTTAATAAAAACAAGCGAACCGTCCCCCCCCGCCCTGCCCCCCCAAAACGCAGAGAGGCCAGATTCAGCCTGGACAGGAGGGAATTCTTTGGAATCCCAGTTGGATCCTGGAGCACATGAGGGTTGTGGTGCTTGAGATACAAGTAATAGGAACGTTCTATGACCCAATAACCACTTCATGAGCAGAATTCCCTTTGCAGCACGTGGGGACTATTTGCGTTGCATTGAGTGGCCTAGCACACTCATGGCCTCACTTTAGCCCATAAATGTGGAACCTGAGGCTTACTTTTTCCATGTGGGGGCTGGTTGCAGCTCTCCAGAGTTCATGCTAGATGGCATCCTCTCTCTATGGAGGAGTCGATGACAGCTAAGCGGAATGAGTGCTCCAACCTGTCAGGTTCCCGCACAAGCTCATTTCTATGGCAGGGAACACACGCCTTTGCTCCTACAGAAGGGGATTAAGCTGCTCCAAATTAGATACTATATTCTATTTTATGTAATTGTCAAAAAAGTGATCTGGGGACCTCCCTGGTGGTCCAGTGGTTAAGACTCCATGCTCCCAATGCAGGGGGCCTGAGTTCAATCTCTAGTTAGAGAACTAAGATCCCACCTACCGCAACTAAGCCCTCGCACTGCAACTAGAGAAGCCCACTTGCTGCAATGAAGAGCCCGCAACGAAGACTCAATGCAGCCAAAATAATTATTTTTAAAAAGTATATATTAAAAAAAAGAGATCTGTGCAAAGCATTACTTTTTTTTTTTTTTTTTTTTTTTTGTGGTACGCGGGCCTCTCACTGTTGTGGCCTCTCCCATTGTGGAGCACAGGCTCCAGACGCGCAGGCTCAGTGGCCATGGCTCACGGGCCCAGCTGCTCCACGGCATGTGGGATCTTCCCAGACCGGGGCACGAACCCGTGTCTCCTGCATCGGCAGGCGGACTCTCCACCACTGCGCCACTAGGGAAGCCCGCATTACATTTTTTAAACTTCGAGTGTTTGTTAGATTCCATTTAGCATACAACTGACTAGCTAAGACTTCAAGGAAGGAGCAAGTATGCCCTCCTTTTATTGGGTCAATTAAATATTCACCTACCCACAGTGGCCTATCTTAGGACAGTAAAAGCTTCATATTAAGGTCTCAAAGATAATTAGGCTCAGGGTCTCTGGAGCCAGAGAAAGTTTGTTATTGCAGCATTAATGTCGAAATTGCTGGAGCCCTCTCACCTGTGAGTCATCTGGTTTTAAAGGCTCCTAACATTGCACTTAACTCAGCTCACCTCCTTTTTCTCTTTAAGAAGCAATTCTACCTTTGTTGTCAAGATTTTATCCACATTTTCATTGTAGGCTACCATGTTCAAACAAATGAACCTGGCTTCGGTCATGTAATTGCCTGATAGATGCTAGTCATATGAAGACCATCAGTGATGGCTTGGATTCTTTCATTATCCATATTAACAGAAAATCATTGGCTTTTAAGTAGATTACTAGAAAAGAGTCTGTTTTTCCTCCTCTCACTCTGAATTAATTTTTATGCTTTTGTTGTGTAATTTCCTTACCAATGTGAGCATTTTTCCACCATCTAAATCTATCTGATTGCTCAGCACTGAACCAAACAAAAATACCCAGCTCTCTATCTGCCATTTTGGGGGTAAATAGCTTGTGTTTTATTCAAGTCTGAAAAGTGAGTTGAAATTTGTCTGCTTAGTTTTCCTTAAAATTGTGTGATTGGCTTAACTACTGGGTTGATTGCAGGAGACAGCTGGATTTGAGGATGGAGGTACAGTCAGACGGATGGAATCATTCCAGGGACTGAGTGTCATGGCTTTCTAAGATGTTGACCTCTGATACCGGGAGGCCAGTCTCCCCTACTTTTCCCTTTTAATCTCTGATCTGGCAGTGATGTAGGAATTTTGATAGTTAACTAGTACAGAATAACTAGCACCCCAGAGGACTAGGTGGGACTGTGTCATGGCATACGTGCTCTGAGTCAGCAAACATTGCCAAATACCGTGCATAAGGTACTTACTAGGTTCTACAGAGAATGGAATCAAAAGATGAAAAAGACACATTTCAGGCCTTTGAGTAGGGAAGGCAGACACCTAAAAAACTAGCCTTGCCATCCACTTATCAACTGACCTAATTCTCCCAGGCTCAGTTTCCTTCCATGCAGTGGAGGCAACAACTTCGTAACAACTCAGGGCCCAAGTAAGTCTACTGTGGGGACCCTCCTAACAGAACGTAGCACCAGGAAAGAGGCCTTTCCTTCTCACTAAAGAAGATCATGTTAAACTGCTATAGTGTCAGGAGCACAGAGGTCACGTGCGGCTGGAATCTTTTTTCTGAACTTGCAGTTGAGACCCCCGCTGAAGACCCTGTAAAGTCTTGTTACCAAGCTGGGCGTTTAGATGTCTATAGATCATAATTATCTGGGTGAAGACTCCCAGCAGTCTTATTACGATCAGCCAGTTTATCTTGAAACCAAAGGCTGCTATGGTCCCATGAGTTGCTTGGAGGTTAGTTTTTTCCAAAGTGTGATATTTCTACTACTACTCACATTTCAAAAATGTTTTGGGTTAGGATAATAAAAAAAATTTTTTTTAAAGCAACTTGACTTTAAAGAAAAATATTAAGTAAAGAGAAGAAGAGTAGGTGGTCTACAGCATTGCAAAGTTTTTAATGTCAAATTTGGTCACCACTGGGTCCATGGATGAAGGGACTTCTCAGAGGGGAGGGAACATAACAGGAAACCCCGTGCCTCCAATCCCACTGTCAGCTCTCATTTCTCCTCTCCTAGAATCTTCCTAGGTGCCTGAAATCACTTCCTCTCTGTTTCCAAAGTCCTTTGTGTCTGTGTCCACAGTGGCTCTTATTCCATTTTATCTCAGTGCTTTTCCTCCCAGTTTGCTTGCTTTCCTAGTGTGAGCTCTCCTGGGAAATCAGCTTTGTATTCCCTGCCGTGCTTGGTACATAAAGGTGAACTTTGAAGATGGGGAGAAGAAGTGGGAGAATGAAAGCACTGTCTCTCCAGCTGTTTCCTGATGATTAGAAAGCTGTGAGGCAAGGAAAAGGATGGAAACTCCAGCTCCAGCACTATTGAAAAAGCCAGTTTGATTATTCAAGCAAAGCAATCCATATTTGGGGATAAAGATAGGTTTGTGACTTTCAGAATAGTTGATTTCTATTTACAAGAACTCTGACAGAGCAGCTTTATCCATGCAATACAGGTGCTGACAGAAGAACAAGAAGATACCCTGTTTCTTTGGCATTTCCAGCTCAGCTGACATTGAGCGGATTGGGAAGTCAGCATTAGTCTATGGCATACTCCCATCCCTCTCAAACTCACCCACCCTCCAATTGGATTTCTCTTCTTCCTCTCAGCCAGCAAGATTCCCAGCTTACCTATTGATATTTAAACTCTTCCTGAATCAAATCCGTTTTTCAAGAGGACTGTGAGTCATTAGTGCAGTTCATGGAAAGGAATGAAGCAATAATGGTGGTGTTATGGACTGGAATGGACCGCCCCCACCCCCCAAGTCTTAATCATTTAACCAACTGCTTGCTTTGCCTCTTACAGTACAATTTAAATTCACTCTGGCAGCCAAACAGAACAATTGCAACCCAGCTCTGCCAGCCAGCCTGCTAGCCAGAAATTAAGTGCATAGACTCTGAGTCCGACTGCTAGGTTCAAATCTTAGGTCTTCTGCTTATCAGTTGTGTGACCCTAGGCAAGTTATAAAACCTCTCCTAAGCTGGTGACTTTATTTATTAAATGGAGCTGTGTTCTCTACCTCATCTGGATGTTGTGTTTACTGAAATTAATCATAAAGCACTTAGCACAGCACCTGACCCACAGCTGGTATCTAGTAAAGCTAGTCATTATCGTTCCATTCTTGCATTGGAATGTCCTAATTTCTTCATAGAGGCACAGGTACTTGAAGTACAGCTATTTATTTTGTAGGCAGGACATATTGCCTTGTAGCAGAGAGAGAAGTAGATAGACTTTCACTTGCTGAATGACCATGCTGAACCCACTTATTCTCTAAGGGTGTGTTTTGCAACTGTAAAGTGAGCAGGGGGGAAGGAAGGGCAGGAATTTTCCAGGATTGCAAACTCAGTAGTCTGTAGAGGCCAGATAGGTAAAATCAGTGGTGACTTGGGCTGAGTATAAGACAATAAAGAATGGTGGGGATTACGGTTAATTGTAGAGTTTAGTTACTCAAACTGTGGTCCACGGACCAGCAGGATTGACAGAACCTTGGAGTTGGTTAGAAATAGCTGACTCGCAGGATCCTCCTCAGCCCAAGCAAAACAGAACCTGTATTTTAACAAGATCCCTTAGGTGATCTGTGTGCACATGAAAGCTTGAGAAGGCTGTTGTGGAGCACAAGCCATCTAAAGGCGTTCAATTTTAGTTAGTTTTTTTGTTTTTGTCAGTCAAATAAGTAAACTTTGGGCTGCATCAGACCTTAGGCTGCCAGCAAGTAAGTGCCAAGGGCCCACCATAGTTGGTGAGCTCTGAGATGCTGCCAGCTCTAGGATTCTCCATCTCTCTAGACTCTTTCATTGTAAGTTAGGGCTCTGGGCAGTTGGATATGCAGCCCAAACCAAGACCGGGATGCTTAGAATAGTAATGCCTGGAGTGGAAGATGCCTAAGAAATCATCTGCTCAGCTCTCTGCCTTCTGACAGGTAAATTGTTATTGTCCTTCTCCACTTTGCAGACAAGATAAGTGAGGCACAGGGAGACCCACTGATCCAAATCCAGACACTAGAAGTGGTGGTGATGGATATACTCCATCAGAAAACGACAGTCCTGTGCTGTTAGAATCGGTGACCATCCTGGTTTCCAAGGCCTGGAAAGTCTATTCATTTCTTTATATTCTCCACTGCATGATAATTGTTCTCCGTTTCTCTCGGCACCTCCCTGCCACTTCCTGGCAGCCCTAGGGATGGAAGGTTTCCTCCTTTCGGACAGAGAAGGCCCAGAGCCGGCTTCTGAACGGATATCCGGCAAGCAAGATGCCCATGAGGCAAAGGCCTCATTGTTCCTTGGGGTCAGCCCTCTCCTCCCCCAGATCGGAGGACACTTGTCGCAGACCCTGTGTGTCCCAGGGCCCATTTCCCAGGAGTGGAGCCTTCAGAGGAAGCAAGGAAGCAACGCTGAGTGCAGATCTGGGTTCTGATGTTCTGAGGGTACAGTGGGTAGGCACTAAGAGCTCCAAGATAAATAATCCCGGAATTTGAAAACGGATTTCCAACACTGACTGGGTGCTGTTACTTATTAACGTTCCTGACTCCGGCGATTCCGTCTGCATTTTTATTAATCTGAATGAGTTTGGTGGTAATGAGGATCGTTGATTTGCGGGCCCCGCGTGCCCGAAGGCAGGTTATGTGCAAAACCAACCGCTTCCCACGCCCGGATCCCCCGAGTCGCAGCCGGGCGTCCCGGGCGCAGAGAGGGTGGGGGAGTGGGGCCGTCGTCCGCGTGGACCCGCCGCCGCACCTCCACCCCGCGGCCGCCGGGGGGCGCTCGGACTGCGCGGCCACCGACGCGGCCGCCAGCGCCGGGTCACCGCCGACTGGCAGACCCCTTCGCGCCCTCGGAGGAAACAAAGTACACCTTTGTCAGCCACCGAGCGCGTGTGCGTGTGCTACGGCGCACAGTGGCCGGCCGCCGCGTGCGGGGCCCGCGGGCGCGCCTCGCCGCCTCTGGGCGGCAGCCCCTGCGTGGGCCCGGCGTGCCCCAGAGGAAGCGGGCTGCGGCGCGCGGTCGGGCCGGCCTGACCTCCCACCCCGAGCAGGCCACGAGGGGAGGCCAAAACCCGCACCGACTCCTGCCCGGCCGCGGCGCTTCGCCCGCCGCCGCCGTGGCCTGTGCACTTCGCTTTCTGGGTTTTCGGCAGGGCGGGAAGCGGGCGAGCGGGAGCCCCAGACGTGGACGTGCGAGTCCGGGCCCCAGGGTTGGAGGCCTCGGCTCGGCCGGGCCGCCTTTGATTTCCCCGCCGCCCCTAGCAGCCCTGGGGCACCCCCGCCTTCACTCCGAGGGCACGTCCCTGGGCGGCTCTTGGACTCTGGTAGCCGCGCGCCAAGCCGGCCCCAGCTCAGGGCGCTGGGAGTACTACAAGTCCCAGCAGGCTCCGCGCCGCGAGCGCCGAAGCGGGAGGCGCGGCCCGGCCTGACGCCTGCGCAGTGCGGTCGCCCGAGCCTGCTAGTACCACACCCCCGGGAGGGACCGAGGGGAGGCAGAAGCATCCGAGGCATTAAAGCATCCGAGGGAGCCCGAGGGGAGGAGAATGGAGTGACAGAGAAACACGGAGGGTGGGGGGTGGGGGGGAGACTGTTGAGGGGGGGGGGAGGGGGGACACAGAGGGAGGAAGAAGCGGCGGCGGCGGCTCCTCTTTGCAGAGGTGGAAACTCCGAGGGATAAGAGCAGGAATAATGCGGTAGGCTAGGCGGGCTGCTCGCTCCCGGCTCCGGCAGCAGCGGCAGCAGCCCGAGCAGCGGCAGCAGCAGCGGCAGCACCTCAGACGCTGACAGCCCCGCCGGCCGGCTCCCTCGCTGACCGCCGACTGTCAATGGAGCTGGAAAACATCGTGGCCAACACGGTCTTGCTGAAAGCCAGGGAAGGTAAGAGGCAGGGCTGGTGCGAGCCTGGCGCATTCGCCGCGGGCCAGGGTGCCGGTGTCGGGCGGCGTGTGGGCTGGGGCTGTGCGTGTGCAGGATGCCCGCAGTGAGTTGGTCGGGAGCAGGACACCTCGGAGAGCTGCTCTGCAAACGTTTCAGGGTTCCTGCCCTTGTGCTCAGGGAATCTGGACTTGGGCAGAGAAGGAGAAACGTCGAGGTTGCAGGGATTAGGATGCTAAAATATCCCCTAGTTTCCAGCCAGCTCTAACCTTACAGATCGTGCCGTCTCGGCAGCTGTTGAAAGGTCAGTTGGAAAGGCTTTCATTCAGGAAGAGATGGGCAAACATGCAAATAAAATAGCTTTTCCGAGTCGGCCCGGGATGGTTCTGTGAGTGAATTCGGGGGGGTGGGGCGGGGGATAGGGGGGAATTATTAGAAGCCAGTCTTTGCTTGCGCAGGCTGAGTTGATATAGGCTATTGCTGGAAACCATCCGCTGGGAATGTTTCTTAGGGAAATCCCGTCGTGTGGAAGGAAGCCTTTTAAAGGCAAAGTAAGATGTTGAGGAATTAGCCTGTTCATAGAGTAACGAGAGGATGGCTGTACAACTCATCTAGAAAATAATTCAGGATTTCAGGGGTGGGTCCCCTCCGCTTTGGGGAGGAGGAGAGGTAAGTGAATTTTTTGGTTTTGGGCTCAAGGAAAGAAAGGTAAGTGTGCCAAGTGTTAAGATGCGTTTTGGATGGAAATCATTAGATTTTTCTGCATTAGGCTATCAGGAAATATCGTCTAAATGGAGTGGGTAAGAACCTAAGTCGAGACTATAAACACACTTTCTGACTTTTCCTTGAGATGAAAAAAAAAAAAAAGAGAGAAAAGAAAAAGAGAGAGTGGCCCAGAAACTTACATGCTTCCTAAAATGATTGCGTGCGTGTAAACATACATATTTAGGAACACCTGGAATTTATGTAACATCTCTTTTGCCAGGATTTGAGCTCTGGGTGCAGCCTTTTTATGAAAGGGGAAGTGGTTTTCCCTTTCGTGGGAGGAGGCTTTATTTGACACCCAAGGTAGTAGGCAGTCTACGTAAGGTCTTGACTTCAGAAGGGTACTCGGGGAGCAGCCCACAAAAACGCCTTATTTACTTCTTAATATTTTCATTCACCCACTTTAATGAATGAAGGAAGACTTTCTGGCCAACAATAAAATGATTCATGTTTATCCAGACGGTTCCATCACCTTGTGGCACTGTACACGCTGTGTGAGTAGGTGATACACAGCTCAGCAACTCACGTCGTAATTTCGGTGTCACTTGTCTCTAAAGCAGCAGCCTGGAAGATCTGCTTTGAAAACTCCAGCAGAGTTGAAAATGTGCAGGTCTGTCCCTCCCATTGCTCAGCTTTGGTGTGAACAGACTTTTAAGAGAGGCTGTTACTTGGTGACTTCAGGTTCTAAAGCATGAATGTTTTCTGTCTTCCTAACGGGACATTTTAGCAAATTGGATCAAGGTGGGGGCTGGTGGGCTCTCTCCTGAACGGGGCAGTGAGTCCTGTAGGGGGAAAAGCGGACAAAACAGCCCCCCTCCCCCGCTCCCAGCCTTAGCAGCCGCCACCTAGTGGTGGAATATGGTTGTACATCTCAGGGCTCGGGGGCTGGGAAAGTTTTCACCCTCTCTCCATTCTGAAATTTCTTCCTTGGAAATCATTGGATATGATGGTGCTGGAGGCTTCGCAAGTTTCACTGGTTTCTCCTGTTGCCTGGGGAATTGTGCTGCCTAGATTTGCTGCTGTACACATTCGTTTGCCTGGAGCTTGCTTTTTTCTTCTCTCAGCATTTGGTTGCTTCTTTTAAAATGTTTTGCTTGGAGTGGGCAAAGTATTATCAATTTTCTCCCCCAGTTTGGTCTCCCCATTTTTTTTTGTTTGTTTTTTTCACCAAAATGAATTCACCACTTGATAATTTTGTCTGTCAGGTTAACAAATTGGTTTTTTCAGAACCTTAGGAAAGAGGGCTACAGTCTGGAGGCTTATATGGAATGACCGAATTACAGTGATTAAAAGTTCCCAAGAATGTGCCTTTCACTTCCTTTTCCTTTTAAAGTCTTTTCAATTTCTCTTTGAGAGTTTGGTAGTCATCTCATGGTGAGAAAATAGGCTCCCGATGACGCCTTTGAAACGGAGGGAGCCTTGCCTCTAAGGATACGGAGAAACTGACACGTGAATGAGAAAAATTAATCACTTACATGGAAACTTCATTTTGAAATTTGCGTTTCTCCACCTCTTTCTCTCTTGTCTAAAGAGAAACCATGATTTTTTTGCGGTACGCGGGCCTGTCATTGTTGTAGCTTCTCCCGTTGTGGAGCACAGGCTCCGGACGCGCAGGCTCAGCGGCCATGGCTCACGGGCCCAGCCGCTCCGCGGCATGTGGGATCTTCCCGGACCGGGGCCCGAACCCTTGTCCCCTGCATCGGCAGGCAGACTCTCAACCACTGCGCCACCAGGGAAACCCAAGAATCCATGCTTTTAAGTGCTTCCACTTTCTTCTTGCTGGGTCTTTATTAAAGATTTGAGAAGCTTTTAGAAATAAAAGCAATTTATTTTTCTCTTCTCGATTCTCATGTAGTTGAAGTCATTCTTTTCAATTAAGTAATTTTCCTAATAATCGTATTACCCAAATATTCAGAAATGAAAGTTCTAGTCAGTTTAGAGAAAGATCTAACATACAATTTAGAGTATCTTTAAAAATCTGAGTTGTGGGGCTTCCCTGGTGGCGCAGTGATTGAGAGTCCGCCTGCCGATGCAGGGGACACGGGTTCGTGCCCCGATCCCGGAAGATCCCACATGCCGCGGAGCGGCTGGGCCCGCGAGCCATGGCCGCGGAGCCTGTGTGTCCGGAGCCTGTGCTCCGCAACGGGAGAGGCCACAGCAGTGAGAGGCCCGCGTACAGCAAAAAAAAAAAAAAAAAAAATCTGAGTTGTTTAGAATGTTTAAAATCACTTCCTGAAGATTCTTGTGAATGGTTATAGATGAGAAATATGATTGGTAAATACGAAATTTAATTTAGTTCACTTAACAAAATACACTGTAAACAATTTAAAATGTGGCTTTCAAGTAAAAGTCACATTTGTCCCAAACAATAGAGAAACAGGCCTTGAAGAAAGACAGACATACTTTGCAAATGCTATAAAGGAATTTGTAGTTGTCCATGTTGGTGGGTAATTTTGGGGCCTATCTTTTGTTATTGTTATGCATTCTTAAAGGCAGATGTCTTCTAAATTCATTGTAAGTTCACATTCTTACCATAATAATACATGTATAAAGTGGAAAAATGAAAATAGCAATAAGATAGAAAATCTATAAGTGAACTAGAGTAAAAATGATTCATCGTTAGTAATTAGAAAACATAGGAAGGCAGATTGCACCTTTGTGGCAGTTGTTTTGAAATAAGATGGAGATCTGGGTTCAAAATTTTAAACCGCCCAAATGTATTTCGTTCTGGTCTCATGGGAAAACATCAACTTGATCAGTCTTAGGAACTTCAGCTTATTCTCCTAAAAAGTGGGTGGTTAGGGAAAAAAAGAAGTTGAGACTGAATTCATGCCAATTTATGGAAATGAGCTAAGTGATTAAGCATTTAATGAAAAGAGACCCAGACTGACTTTATCTGTCTATCTATTTACATTTCAGAATCCCAGAAAATTGGCAAGCGTGCTAGTGCTGAAATAATAGTAGTGAGAAAGAGTGTTTGCAGAGGGCCTTTTGTGTGTTTCCTTTTGGTTTTATTGTTGCAGTAAAGGTTTTTGTGTTTTTGTCATATTCTAGATCTGTTGCCTCACTCCTGAGGGAACGGTGTGGAGCAGAAATTTTGTAAAGGCCTACTTTCCTTTCTTCCCAGGCCAGCAGTAGCCGTAGTTGATCAATAAAGATGACAGAGAGGGGGTATTGATCACATATTCCTGAGCGTGATACTAGCAGGCACTGAGTACAGGAACTGAGAAGTCAAAAACATAATGACTTTGCCCCTGGTCAGGATGTCAAAAACCAGAATATGCTAGAGCCTTTGACTCAGATATCTCTGTAAATTTGTTGGCCCGGATCCTCCTGATGATTAAGATTGGGGACCTGGGGAAAGCTGACAGCAGAGGCTGGGGAGGGCTGGAGAGGAGAGGGGACCCGCATGCAGCCGGCGAGGGGCAGGCTCTGCCCAGACAGACTCAGCATTCCACAGCGGGGCTGAAAGCCCTTGTTGCCCCTCTTCCCTCTTCCCCTTGCACCCTAGTTCACGATGACAAAACCGAAACATCAGTGCATTCCGTTATTAGAACATTGGGATGTCTCTGAAGCCCGCAGCCCTCCTACTGCTATGGGCAGGCGTACTTAATCCACCCCGTGGCTTCTCGCTTCAATCTTCCCGCACAGAAGAGCGGCAGCTGTGCATCCTGGGTGCAGGCTGCTCAGCGCGTGTCAAAGCTGCTGGGCCTATTAAGTACAAAGCTGTCATTAAATGAAGCTGCCTTTTACTTTTTCTGAGTTTCTTTTCAGTACTGACAACTTGGAGGTGGAGAAACCAAAAGCAATTGTTTTCAGAGAGGCCTTGCTTTCCTACAGAAAGATTTCCAGTGATGATTTTACTTAATCTAGCTGCCTGTTTTTAAAACCATCAGATAATGCCCACAAGACTCTCGTCTTTCGGTAGCTTAGCCGCTTCTTGTCAGATTCTACACTCCAAAACGCTTGATTCTTCCAGTCCTCAAACTAATCCTTGTTTAAATTATGTCTTCAGCAGCCATAATTCTTTTTTTGCGTTACGCGGGCCTCTCACTGCTGTGGCCTCTCCCACTGTGGAGCGCAGGCTCCGGACGCACAGGCTCACCGGCCATGGCTCACGGGCCTAGCCGCTCCGCAGCAAGTGGGATCCTCCTGGACCGGGGCACGAACCCGTGTCCCCTGCATCGGCCGGTGGACTCTCAACCACTGCGCCACCAGGGAAGCCCCATGGTTTAAATTAAGTGCATGTTATAGATGCGCACAGGGCCCCATGTTCCTTCTCGAGACTCCTGAGGTGAGGATATTTTAAAACCATCATTTTATTAATAAAAACAAAAAGTCGTGTGTACATTAAATCCACAGAAAGAAGGAAAAAAAAAACAAACCCTCTTTCTCTGGATTTAAAAAAGGCGGTCTAAAATGAGCGGGAAAATAGGTAAAACAATTTTAAGGGTTTCCGTTTTCTTTTGAACACGCCAGATTGAAAGAAGATCATGGAGAAAGATGTCAAGAACACACTATTCCTGCACCCGGTTTAAAATGATTTCTCTTTAAAAACTGTTTCCTGTGAGATTTGAAACCTTTTAACGATAACCCAGTTAGAACACACTTAGAAAGCAACATGATTATTTGAAACAATGAAACAGTGCGCTGCTGTTCTTTGGGGTCGGAAGCACAGAACTCTGTCTGAAGTTGTGCCAGGGAGTCGACTGGTAACCTCCTCCTGGCAGAAGTCAGCAATAAATTAGGCTTATTTCCATAGGGCCTGTTTTGTCTCTAGGAATTTGTGGTCGGTGGAGTATCAGTATTTTTTTAAAAGGCAATGATGAAATAAACCTTAAAGGAGAACTTCTGGGGCCTGTGCAGAAAGTAAAAGAAATGGAGATAAACAGATAAGAACATTCCTAGGTTGAGAAGCGGCAGAGGTCCACGGGCCGGCCAGGGCCTGGGCTGCCCCAAGGCTTCTCGGTGGGTCTACTGATCTGTTCTCCACTTTCCAGAATAGAGGTCACCCCTGCTTTTCAGATGAGGAAAAGCGAGAGGAAAGAAAGGAGTCACTTGTCCAAGGTTACTTGAATTGCAGACTTTTCTGGAGAAGCCCTCCAAAATCCTTTAACGTTCCAAAAGAAATCTTTCCCCTCCCCTGTAATAACATAAGCCCCAAACTCCCACAAAAACCGAAACCCAAAAAACCAAACCCATTTCTCTGGGTGGTATGGTTTCTAAATGTAAATGGCCTGAGGTTGCACTTGTGGAAGAGAAAGAGGGTCTCTGACAGATTTCCTGGGGAAAAGGGGCAAAATGGGAATCTAATTGCCCTCCAGACCCTGACTTCAGCTAAATGCCAATTTGAGAGCAGTTGGATAAAGTAATTCCTACTAGGCTGTGAATGACTACCATAAGGTGAGTCCTCACAGTGGGTGTTTCCATTTTAAAAGTAGAACTGTTTATCAGCTCGACTGAATCTGTGATTGACGAGGGGGAGACATATACAAACGTGCCTGCACCTGTGCATGTGTGCACACATGGCTGCGATCCGTTCTGAAGCCCCATCACCTGTGTGCTCCTACCTGCGTTCTGCCCTCCCTTACGCATTCCAGCACAGCCAAAGAGCAAGGTCAGCCTCTTGGCATTCTTCTTCTTCCTGGCAGGGCTTGGGGAGAATCTTGTGTAGCCAAAGAATTGCCCCTGAGGGACAGGGGATTAAACAAGATGGGCGGTGGTAGGGACATGTCAGCGGTGGCAACCCTGCTCCCTTTCCTTGGCAGGGCCAAGACATGGGCACTGGACAGGCCAGTTCCTGCTGATGTTGGCTTGCCACGTGCAGGTCACATCTGCCCGAGCTCCCCTTCCTTGGGTGCTTGCTACCCCTTGGGAGATCCTTGCCCCCGTGCACCTCTGCCCGATGCACCTTAGGTATATGCTCATGTCTCTGCAGCTTTCTTTTTTTTTTTGCGGTACGCAGGCCTCTCACTGTTGTGGCCTCTCCCGTTGTGGAGCACAGGCTCCGGACGCGCAGGCTCAGTGGCCATGGCTCACGGGCCCAGCCACTCCACGGCATGTGGGATCTTCCTGGATCGGGGCACGAACCCGTGTCCCCTGCATCGGCAGGCGGACTCTCAACCACTGCGCCACCAGGGAAGCCCTCTGCAGCTTTCTTTACTAATAAAAAAGTAGGGGGCTGGGATGGGGGATACCTACTGGAGTGGTTTCTCGGCCACATCGCAGGGCACACCCCCTCTTCCTCCCAAAGAGAATGTGTGAAGCAGCCTTTTGCCCCAGAAAAGCTCTCTCAGAGTTAACCCTTTCCATGTCGCAAGGGTATTTGCATTTAGAAACCAGACCATGCATGCATGAGTGCACTTTGCATTAACTTAGCAACTTTACTTTTCAAGGGTCTTTGGGAGCTGAGAGTCTCTTCCTTGGGGGTTGCTGTCAAACTTAAGACATCCTGCTGGAGAGGAGGCAGCACGAATGAGGGGACAGGGAGTCAAGCCTCTGATCTGCTCCTGCAGAGAAGGTGAAGCTCGCAACTTAACTGCTTCAGGAAGGGAAGTGGGGGGTGAAGGATAGAACGACCCACTACAGGGTGGAGAGAACCCAGCCACTGTAATTGGTCTGCGTATCTGATAAAAGGTCTTATGAAACCTCATTTGAAAATGGAATTCCATCTTGGCACGGGCCTTAGCACCACTTGTGAAATGGAAACAAGCTGGAGGAGGGTCAACAAATGGGCCGTGAAAAACGGCTTTCTGATGGCTGGTGCAGGAACGCACTCTGCTCCGTCCTAACGGTGTCTGGGCGCTCAGGAACAGCTTGTTAGAATGCTTAGATAACATCCCCCGAGAAGGAACCCCAAGCTCTAGGACAAATAGGGGGGTGGGATGGGGACAAAGAATTGGGCTGCAGGCTTGAATGGCAAAGATGTCTCAAAATCCCACTTTTCTCAAGCCGAGTGCTGTTGTGGGTTGATGCCACTAAGCCTACAGTCACAGATTAGGGAGGCTGTCAGTCAGACGCGTGTGTGCCTGGAACGTAGTAGGTGTTCAGCAGACCTGGATTTGGGAATGATTGACTGAAGTATATCTAAGTTTTGTGGAGGAGGGGAAGAACCAAGAAACCAAGGTCTTCAAGAAGTGGCCTCGATGTCGCAGTAGATGGTAAATTAGGAGATGATTCAACACGGTTAAGAAAGACTAACTAAGGGTATAGGGCAAATTGGAAAATGTTTTCCAAATGTTTGTCTTAACTGTGAGAAACGTCTGGCAGACTTCCCCACCCCGACCCCCAAATTGGAAGTGGTTTGTTTTTACTTGTTTTGGAAGAAATAAATATTTGCATTAGTCCAAACATTCGGGGCAAACAGTTCTCCCCGATTCTGAGGCTCTGTGTGGGTCGGAGATGTTTCATGCTGATAACACTCATACCTTTTTTGGCTAAATCGAAGGTAGCTTAGGACACAGTCTTCACATGCTTTTCACATCACTGCTAGAACGAGGCTGAGCAAATGGAAAGAAAATAGGAAGCCAAACACGGATCCTTCCAGATCCAGCAATGGCTGATGACCTGGCATTTGAAGGATAGAATCTTTATAGAAAAATTGCCTGTTTGCTCGTGGGCAAAGAGGCTGGATCCAATTAAGACAAGGAAAACGTATGTTAACTCAGAGAAAAAATTTCTAAACAGTCACTCCTGTAACCCTCTCTGAAGAGGAAGGGGTCGACATGATGGGGCTTTGTGGATGATGCCAAGCCCTGTGCTATAGAATAATTAGTAACCACTGTTATTGTGCCTCACACTCATTCCCCAAACCACTAACCATCGCTTGCGGTGGAATGCACCAGGCCTAGATATTTGCCCCAGATGTCTTCCCATGGATAGTATCCAATTAGAGGGCTTTTGAGAATTAAAGCTTAATTCTCTTATAACATAGCAGAATGCAAATTAAAGAAGAACAAACCTGATTTCCTCGACGGTTCAATGGGTGACTAAGGTGAGGGTTGGTCTTCAGGTTGCCTTCAAGGACACGTCTCAGTTTACGTTTTGGTAACTATCGGGTGGCTAATTGTTTTACGTCCTGGTGCCTGGTGCTTCCGCTAGTCTTTTGGGGCAGCTTACAAACATTTCAGGAGTGCCTGTGAGGGGATCGAGGATTTGAGAGGCCTGTTCAGAGAAGTGGACGTATGTCTGCTTATAATTTCATTCTTCTGCGGTGGGCCTCTGCATTCTAAATGTCTTCCTAAAATATAGAGCTTTGGGGATCCCTGCAAGCAGAATTCCGAGGGCGATAGCCCTAGATTGGCTTCTGCAACTTCCCTAGGGTCGTAAATCCAGTATTTAGTTACGTCTTCTTATGTGCTAGCCACCACGCTAGGCTCTGAATGGAGGACAGGAAGCAATGGAGTTTCCCTTCTCCTTTCTTTTCTTTAATAAAGATATTTTTATTTTTACTTATTTGGCCACGCCTCTCGGCTTGTGGGACTAGCTCCCCGACTAGAGATTGAACCCATGCCCTTGTCATTGAAAGCTCAGTCTTAACCACTGGACCGCCAGGGAATTCCTGCCTTCTTCCTTTTAACAGAATTGTTTAGGAATTATAGAGTCCTTGGTGCCCATGGTTTCATTTGTTCTTTACAGTCCTGTGAGGTATGTTTTGTTCTTCCCCATTTTATAGATGAAGAATCGAAGGCTCTGAGAGGTATTGGGTTGCCAAAAGGTTCGTTCGGGCTTTTCTGTAACTTCTTACAGAAAAACCAGAACGAACCTTTTGGCCAACCCAATAAATGCCTTACCCTGGAGCATCCTGCTAGTTCCACAGCCCAGACCCAGTGCCAAGCCCAGTCTCTACTCTGACATTCTTTCTGCTCCATCGCGGCTGCTGCTCTCAGTAATCTTACCAGCTAGTGGGAACATCAATACTAACGTGCATGAGACATTTACAAAAGAATCAAGTGTGGGCTTCCCTGGTGGCGCAGTGGTTGAGAGGCCACCTGCTGATGCAGGGTACGCGGGTTCGTGCCCCGGTCCGGGAGGATCCCACATGCTGCAGAGCGGCTGGGCCCGTGAGCCATGGCCACTGAGCCTGCGCGTCCGGAGCCTGTGCTCCGCAATGGGAGAGGCCACAGCAGTGAGAGGCCCGCGTACCCACCTCCAAAAAAAAAAAAAAAAAAAAAAGAATCAAGTGTGCCGCTGTGACTCACAATTCAATAGGAGTTATTCTATCTAAATTTGAAGGTTTTCAAACATTTGCACAGACAATGCTTGCTAAAGAAAATGCAAACAACAGCGCACAACATCAAGAAGAAAGTTAAAATCTCCCTCCTCCCATGCCCCTGCTACCCGTTCCATCCCTCAGAGATAGTTACTGTCAGCATTTAGATGGACCTTTTCCCAGATGTCTATGTATATGCACTCATGAACATACAGATACATTTGACACAAATGGGATCCTAGTATCCACGTACTTCTGCAGCTGTTTTCAGTCCACAGTAAGTTGTAGTGCCTTCCCATATCTCTGTTTATAGTTTCCCATGAAACGAAGGTGTGTTAGGAAAAATTGTGAAAGACTTTGGAAATGGAGTGTTGTTGCAGTGGAATGCTGGGTGTTTTCTAGCAGACCCTGAAGGGCTATCGGGCTGTAAACGGATCTGTGTCTTTGATTGTTTTGGAGTAGCTACATTATTAATGTATTTAACCAAGCCCCTATAGTGGGCCATTTAGGCTTTCCAGTTTTTAAGTATATTGTAAGCAGTGTGGGAATTGTCTACCTATTCTATAACATCTTTATACACTTATTTAAAGACTTAGTCCCGACTCCCCATGATGGTATCTGCCTAATAGATACCATCCCTCACTCCCCACTTTGGGAAGAAGAGTGATGATTTCTGAAATGGAGTTAAGTGATCCTAGGGATGTACAAAGTACGTTTTCTTATGAGAAAGAAGCATGATACACGTGAGGACATGTGATACGATATTTTTGAAACCTTTGGGGTTTAACACCCACACCTCTGAGTGTTCAGTCATCTTTTCTATGCTATTCAAACCTTGGATTGGGGAAATCAAGTCCAGTCAAAGACTTTCCTTGGCGATGACTTTATAATTGCCCCTGAGTTTTGCATGTGTGAATCTGGCAGGGAACACAGGCTCAGATAACAGCCCATATCTCTCTCTCTCTCTCTCTGGCTCTGTTTTGTTTTGTTTTTTTGGCTGCACTGTGTGGCTTGCGGGATCTTAGTTCCCGACCAGGGATCGAACACACATGCCCCCTGCAGTGGAAGTGTGGAGCCCTAACCACTGGACCACCAGGGAAGTCCCATATATTTCTCTCTTTTGATCATCACCACAAGCCAGACTTGGAAGCTATTATTCTTGTTATTTCAATTTGAGAAAAAAAAAATCAAGCTCAGAGAGGTGATGTGATTTTCCAAGGTCACACAGCAAGGACTCACTTCTCCCCCTTCCTCCTCTGGTGCTAACTCACTGCATCTTTTCCCATCTCTAAGGACTTCCACATTTGTTTGTATGTTGCGTAACTCTAGGGAGGCATCTGAACCTGGAGTTCGGAGTTCATTGTTCAGAGGGAGAAGAGTTATAAATGTATCTTGGGGAAGGGGCGCCCTTCCCGAATTCTTTCAAAGGTGCCACGTATGCTGCTGTTGCTTCCACATAGTGTCCTTTGCCTCCCGTCTCTGAGCTGGTATAGCTTTCTCCTCCGTGGAATTCTGGGGGTTTTTCCATGGGTAACTGCTTTGACTGCAGGTTTGCATGTGATTACCTGGGTGAGGGTTCTGTGAGTCCCACCTTGAGAATCCAGAGCTCAGGTAGAAACAGTACAAAACAAAAAAAAACCCTGGCCCTGCCTCCGCACTCTATATCCCTTTGAGATAAGCTTGGCTCCAGGGCATAGTCCAAGGTCCTGGGTCTCCAATATTTTTGTAACAGTTGGAGAAGAGAGTGGCATTTTCTTCCTGTAAGCATTTGTGGGTTATTGGCTCGCCCGGTTGAGACTCACTGTGCCTGGAAGCGCAGGGAAAGGAGAAAGGCTGCCCCTTAATTGGATGATGAGTCCGCACATGGCTGTGGGCTCACTGACACCTCCGAGTGCAGGAAGGAGCTCCACCAACCAGAGCCTGCGCCTTCCTTCCCCAGAAGAGGGGTCTCAGGACCGAAGGAAGCCCACTTGTGCGTGGAGTGCAGGGCCAGAGCAGAAGCAGCCTCCAAAGTAGGACCGGCCCCCCTCTGAGGCAGTTCTGCTCTAATACTGATTCCCAGGCTGCATTAGTGCCCTAGGGCCACTTAGGGCTACAAAGTACCACAAAATGGGCGGCTTAGAACCACAAAAATTTATTGTCTCACAGTTCTGGAGGCCAAAATCAAGTTGTGGGCAGGCCACGCTCCCTCTGAAGGTGCTAGGGGAAGGATCTTTTCCAGACCTCTCTCCTAGCTTCTGGTGGCCTCAGGCGTTCTTGGCTTGTAGATGGTTGTCTTCTCTTTATTATGTCTGTTCATGTGGTTTTCCCTCTGTATCTGTCTGTCTCAGGGTCCAAACTTCCCCCCCCCTTTTTTTTTTTTGCGGTACGCGGGCCTCTCACTGTTGTGGCCTCTCCCGCTGCAGAGCACAGGCTCTGGACGCGCAGGCTCAGCGGCCATGGCTCACGGGCCCAGCCGCTCCGTGGCATGTGGGATCTTCCCGGACCGGGGCACGAACCCGTGTCCCCTGCATCGGCGGGCGGACTCTCAACCACTGTGCCACCAGGGAAGCCCCAAACTTCCCCCTTTTATAAGGACACCAGTCATATTAGACTGAGGCCCACCCTAGCGACCTCATTTTAACTTAATTACCTCTATAAAGACCCTGTTTCCAAATAGGTCACATTCTGAGGGTTATGGCTTCAACATCTTTTTTTTTTGGTGGGGCAGGGCACAGTGCAACCTGTAACACAAAGCCCTGCCCCTGAGGTTCTAAATCAGAAGCTCCTGGGGAGCACCTGAGCATTTGTATTTTAAAAACTCCCTAGGCTCAGCCAGGTTGGGGAACCACTGCTCTAAGAGGTTTCTCACTCTCTTCTGAGGTGATCTTGGAGATTCAACTCCAACCTGGCTCCCCAAGCAGTACCCTCTGCAACTTCCCTAGCAGTAGGCTTCTGCCCTCTGCTCAAATCTTTCTAGTGTCGAGGAACTCACAGAGGAACTCATATATATATATGAATGATAGGCTTTTTGCTTTACCCACTAAACAGTAAACCCCCCTGAGGGCGGGGACTAGGTTTTTTCTTTCCTGTATCTCCCTGGGCCTCACCAAATGCTAATGGTAAACCCAAGTCTGCAGTCAAGGCCAGGTGTGCCTGGTGCAGTGCTAACCCACCAGGTCCTGGTTCTGCTCTTTAGAGGCATCCAGAATCAATGCACCACCCTTTGCTGAGGAGGCCCTTCTGATGTTAGAAGACAGCTGTGACGCCCACTGTAGAACTGGCGCCAGAACCCCAGCCTCTAGATTCCCAGGTCTGTGCTTTCATTGTACATCACGTTCGAATAACAGACACATTCAACCAAGGGTCAGAATCTGCTAGCAGATGGGGTGTTGCTTACACCTGGCACAGCTCAAGGAAAAGCTGCTTAATAAATTCCTAGAGGCGGGGTCGAGACACCCACTTTTTTGCTTTTCAAGGTAATATGGTGTCTTCTCTTGCTGTTAAGTACACCAAGCCAAGATGTGCAGTTTCCGTTGAAAGTGCTATTAATGCCTCTAGTGGAAAGGCTGAAGGGAAGGGAGAATGTGCCGCCGACACCCTGGCTGTGTGAGCTTAGACACTTTGCTTGACCTCTCTGAGCCTCTCCTCAGCTGTGTAAATGTGTACCTCGGCCCAGGTGATTTCCAGAGCTCTTCTCACCCTTTGGATCTTGAGAATTTGCTGGTGTATATTTCACTGATAGGCATTCATCTGTGGGTACTTCATGATAAGATTCGATGTTAATTTCAAGAGCAGGCATTACATATTAAAATGAAAATTACCCCAAGGAGAGAATTGGAGCTGGGAGGGGTTGTGTGTATAATAGAAACAAACAGAAAAAACAAAAAACCCATCACTGCTAATTTAACTGAAGCCTGCAATCTAAGAAAGGCAAATGCATGATTCTAGTATTTTCTTTAGTGGATTATAGAAAGGCAAATTAAATCAAAAGTAAAAGATAAACAGTTTGATTGTTCTGCACTGTATTATCTTAATAAACAGTCTTCCTGGAAAGTTAAAAAAGACACAGTGCTCTGTCTGGCCAAAAAAAACAATAAGTAAGTAGTGTTGAGAAAATAAGAATTTTCCATCTAGACATGAGTGATGGAAACATTTTCATGTGGACTTGGTGACATCCCGCAAGGAGTCAGAGATTGATAGGCATTACCTACTTTCCAGGGCTGTGGTTGGGGACATTGTTGTCACCTGCAGGGAAAGAGGTCAGAGGCTCAGACGGGAATGGGCCCTGCCAAGCACTCTTGTGGGTTCCTGGCAAATCCTGACTCACTTCTTCATTCCCCTGCAACGTGCAGTCTAGACGTCTGCCTTATCTCAACTGGTGACACAGATTTCATAGACTAGGGTGATGCTGTGAGGGTTGGTGGTCCTCTTCTGTGTAAGGTTTCTACAGCTGGAATTGGTACAAGGTGGAGACTGGTAATTTGGGTTCTGTCCTTGCTTTGTTGTTAATTTGTCTGACTACGTCACAAAGCTAGTAACTTAGCCTTTCTGTATCTTTATCATTACATAATGCCCTAATGATTACAGAGACCAAAGAAAGGATATAAATAAAATACAAAGTTCAGATACAGACTCAAGTATATGCAAACATTTAGTATATAATAAAGGAAGCATTCGAATCAATGGGTAAAGAACAGCTTGCTCAGGAAACGATGTTGAGGTAACTAGCTCACTAGTCATTGGGGAAGGCATGTTAGATTCCAGCGAGACTGGTATTTCCCTCCCCAATTCTGATTCAAAAACTCCTAAGGAATGACTCCCATTGGCCTGCCTTCCGTTAGTGGATCTCTCTGGAACAATTAACATAGATCGCAGGCATCCATTCTTAGACTCTTAGCTTGCAGGCCATTGGGGTGAAGTTGTAAGACCATGGTAGCTCTGGCTGCAGCCAGAGAGGATGGGTGTTTTAAGTGGGGAGGTCATTTCTAGGGGGGGAAAAGAAAGAGGGTCATGGTCAGACAGGCAGTATGTAGGGATTTGCTATACAAGAAAATATCCTCAATCTCACTAGTAAGCAGAATCTTAAATATATGCATAATCTTACATTGGCAAAAATTTTAAACATTGATAATGCCTCTTTAAGGAAGTGTGGGTAAATAAGTTCTTTCAAACCTTGTGCTTCCACTGCTGATAGGAGTGTAAATTAATAAGTCTTTCTTAAGGACAGCTTGGCTATATATACATATATGTCTCAAAAGGCTTAAAATTGTGTAACCCTTGGTCTTGAAATTCTATTTCTAAAATATTTTTTTAGGAAAAAGGAAAAATCAGTGAATAAGTGCTATGCAGGAGGTTGTTGAGTAGAGGGTGTTTATAATAGAGAGAAATTGGAAACAATTTCAGTGACCTTCAGTAGAGGCTTGATAAAATGAATTTTGGCGTATTCAAAAAATGGACACATATGTAGCCATGAAGAATTACGGAGATCAATTCTTATTGACATGGAGAGATGATCATAACGTAGTGGGTGGAAGTTAGGAAAACCTGGATTTTGTACAGTGAGTGTTCATTATACTTAGAAAAACAAAGACATTTCCATTTGGAGAGGGGGGATGACAATTTGTGCCTTGTAAGGCACAATTTATGTTCTTTGATGGGAACATAAAGAAATAAAATCCATAAAAAACAAAACAAAACATGCCAGGCCCTCTGGGTCTCACCAGGGGTTGTCCTTCTTAGCATTTCACCATGGTAAGTCATAAGATTATTCCAGCCATCTTGCTCAATGATTCTAGAAATTTCCCCTTGGACCCATCAGTTGACTGACTAGCTTGATTGAATCTGTGAATAAATGCCTTAGTGCATCTAGAACACTTTTTTGGGTGGGGAAGCATCTTTGTCTCGCAAATATGAATTTGATTTTTAGGAAAAGCTTACATTCTTCCTGTTGGGTTTGGTGCATTAGGGCAAACGGCCCCTCTGGATGGCAATTTTGGAGGTGAGGAGTAGGGGGCAAGAGTGGAGAACGGGACTCTTCCCAGTACCCTGGGCAGGGTTGGGGTTTATCTAAGTCCCCCCCCCCCAGGGTACTTGCTTTGTTAGGCTGGGTTCTTCTGGGTGTGCAGGCACTTTGTGTTTGCCTCAACAGTAAGGCAATTTGCTTATTTTATTGTCACCTGATGGTTGGTGGGAGGTGAGCACCTGAATTCTTGTGTGACAAGCTGGGGAATTGACGAAGAGACACTGTGACTGTCTGGAATCTTGTAACCAGGGATGTGCCCGGGGCACTGGCATCCTGTCAGCTCTTTCTAGTGAACCAATGACCAGCTAATGAGCGGGAATACTTTGGTATGCACACAACTGGAGTCAGTTTCACTGCTATGATTCAAGCACCTCCCAGGTGTGAAAGGCCAGGTGAGGCGCTTTAGGAATGTCAAGATGAAAGAGACTGCTTTCATCTTCAGGATGTTCCAGTATAGTTGGGGAAGGACAGATACATGGCCAACTACGTTACAAGGTAGACCATAAGTACAAAGGCGGTCTCGATGGGGGCGTTCAGTAAACACTTCACAGAGAGTTGGTGTTTGGCTGGACCATGGAGGCTGGTGGCTGATAGTGTGAAGCCACCATTCACAGAGCCCCTACCGGGTGCCAGGCTTTGTGAAGGGGGCTTTATAGAGATGTAGTTTTCAATCCAGTGCGTTAGGTGTCATTGTCATTTGCATATGACAAATCTGACAGAAAGGCTACTGTCCAAAGTCTTGCAGCCGGTAAGCATTATAGCTTGGATCTGACCCTAAAAGCAGTGTTGTGGGAAGAATTCCACCTCATGAGGTTACAGGGTGGAGACGGAGGTTCCTGGCAGTGGGGAGGGCATAGCCAAATGGTGGTGACCGGGGGGAGTAGCACCAGGTGGTTGTTTGCCTGGTGCCTGGACTAGTTGCAAGGTAGCAGGGGCAGGAAGGCTGGAAGAGTGGACAATCACATGGGGAATGAGGAGGCCTCTGAATGCCAGGCTGAGAGGTCTGGAGTTACATTTGGAGTTACTGAGTTTTTGAACAGTTGCAGAGTTTTTGAACATTAGCATAGGCTAATGCTGGCTGAGCTGGAAGACCCTGGATCTGGCGGCAGAGGCTGTGAGGCCAAATGCCCAGTAGTTCTGAGAAGTATGTAGGGGCTGACCAGGCTCCTCCCCAAAAGAGGGCATGGGGTGGATAGGCACGGCCTTGAAGGCTGAATCTATAGAACTCGGCACCTGATGGGATATGGAGGTGTGTGGAAGGACAAAACTATTAAGTTTGAACCCAGGCGACATTGCAGAGCAGCTGGGAAGATGTTGCTGGTTCTGGGAAAAGATGCAGGTATGGTTCGGGCCTCACTGAGTGGAGGAATGGCCGGGACGGAGCCTTGAAGTTTGTAGGAGCCTCCAGGCCAGAGGTGAGGTTTGGCGAGGTGCCGGCAAGCAGCAGCTTTGAAGAGACATGGGAGCAGGTGGCTCTGTTGTTTTCCCCTGCCCAGCACCCATTCCCTCTTCTGGTAACTGCTCCTCCCTCATATTCAATTCATGAGGTTGGGTGGTAGTGACTTCTCATTGGCTCTGTTGGTGAGCATGTGACCCAACCCTGGCCAATCAGAGCACTGCTTCTCTCTCTACCTCAGGGACCAGAGATAAGGCTGTGATTCACGGTCCAGAAAGGGCTGCTCTTCTGTCGCTGGGGTTGCCGAGCTGGTGGGAGGGAAGCCTGAAGCTGCTGGTGGCTGTTACCACAGGCTGCTTGAGAATAAAGCCAACCTAAGAGGGAGAGAGAGAGATGGATTCCTCATCACATTTATTTGGTTGGTCTCCAGCCATCCTGGGAGCCAGATGTATACCCTAGGCTTCCTGTTTGGGTGACCCATGACTTGACACTAACAGTCAAAGGGTCCTGACTCACTCCGGGTTAGAAGCCATGTCTTTAGGGGATACCTAACCCTAGAAGGCGTGGCCAGAGGGATGGGGCATGGATCAGGAGGACCCTCTGCGTCAAGGAAGGCTGGGTGAACATTTGTCCCGGGCTTTGCCTGAGCATAGGGGCAGGTGCATTTGATGTTTGTCACAAACAATACAGTCTCCCACCTGACTGCCCTTATGGGACTCCAGTTGTAGAAAAAAAAATCAGGAAATAAGTAAACAAACATGCTGGTCACCATGGAAATGTGAACCCAAGGTGTTAGGAACAATAGCTGTGTGTGAGTCCGGAAGTGGATTTGTCTACACAGACATTGGTTTGATCCTAAATCTGTTTCCTTGTGGGAGCCTGGACATGTCCATAAACTCATTATATAGCCAGCTCTTCCCTGGAGAGGGTAACATCTCCGATAAGCCTTTGTTTTATCATCATTAAAATAGGTATAAACTTAATACAGTGCTTATGCCTGCCAGGGCCCTCCCTGGCAACTGCCTTTTGAGGTAGATACTCTTTTTAATCCCAGTTCCACAGGTGAGGCTCACAGAGATTACTCAACTTGTCCAAGGTCACAGCTATTAATGGAAAAGTTGGGATTTGAACCCAGGTCCCAGGGCCTATTCCCTTTCAATCACCATGTTCCACTATCCCACCTTGGTTTTGAAAAAAATATTAATAAAAGTAGTTAATACTTACTTTGCATGTCTTATTTCCTTGAGTCCCTATCACAAATCTATGAGGTAGGTACTGCTGGTTAATCCCATTTTTTAATGAGGAAACTGAGGCACAGACCATTTAGGAATCCTAGCCAAGTCCCACAGTCAGTAGGAGGCAGAAATATATTTTGAGGTTGATTTTTTCAGATGGATTTGAAATGCTAGTATGCCTTAAATTTAATTTGGAAGCCCAGGATGGGTGATAACTATTTCCTAAATCTGGCTTTCATCGATTGTGATGTTCTTCATTTATTTAAAGAAATAAATGAGGAGAACGAACATTGTGGACAGAAAATAATAGTGACTTGATTTGTCTCTTATCGTTGGAAAACCATATCCTGGGATTCACTAATATGTAACTAGTTGGAAAATGTTAAAGCAAAAGGGTAAGGTTTAAAAACAAAATCACACCATTAAGTCTATGTAAATTCGTTCCTCGGTGAAGAAAAAACCCAATGTACTACTGTTTGTGGGTCAGCTAGACGTGTTACAAATGCTGTGGAGTTCGAATATGTGACAATTTTTTTTTTCACTGAGGGCCCATAAGAAGACACACTTGGGCTGCTTAAACTCCCCCAAACTCGTGAATTGGTTCAATAACAAAATGTATGAATCATTTTAATATGAAGGTGCAAGGACATATGCTTGGGTAATTTCTGACACTTTTTTTTTCTTTTTGAAAATGTGTTATATTTAGGATTTACTGTTAGAAATAAAAGTGGATTTGGGGAGACCAGGGCCTGTGCCTATTTATTGCTCTTTGTTGTATACCGGTATACAGAAGGTACTCAATAAATACTTTGGGGATGAATTATGAACCCAGGAGCGCCAGGAAGCTCCTGAGGCTGGCTGTTGGCCAAAGGCTGATGAGCAGTTTCGGTCCTTCCAGGGCTCCTATTAGGATTGTGCTGTTGTTACCTCCATTTCACAGATGAGGATATTGAGGCTTAAAGAGGATAAATAACTTCCTAGCATCCTGTGTCTTCTCAGTTGTTTAAACCAAGCAAGCAAAGCTGATTCTTACACGTACTTTTCTGCTCTGTTGGGTCTAGGGCCCACTCCCCTGCTTTGAGTTTGGGAAGGAAGGTATAGGCCTTTGTTTTGTAGGACTATTTATTTGAGTTACTGGTTTCTGCTCCATCACAGGGGCCTGCAAGCTAGTTAAGAGCTTTATTCTCAGTGTATCTTGCATATTTTTATTGAGAAAAGGCCGCTGCCCATCATGTTTCTTATAGATCTGTTTTGGCAAAACTGGCTGTAAAGTGAATTTCTGTAGAGTGAACTTGAGTAAAGTGAATTACACAAGAATGAATCCTAGTTCCTGATTGTTTCCTTCCGAAAAAATAAGATCGTTCCCAGAAAGTGTCCCAGAAGGCCGAAGCCTCCAGAGGAGCTGGGCTTTGAGGAGTAGGGGTTTGGGATCTGCCTTTGGCCACATGCCCATCCCCATGCCAGGCTCTCCTCTACTGTATAGGCCATGGGTGCCGCTCCCGGTATTGTGTTCTTTTGTGCAGATGGTCGCAATGCCCAACAGTGCTGGGGCCCAGGTTGTAGCAGGGGCTATTGATCATTTAGACCAGGGATTGCAAACTGTTCAGCCCCCACACTATTTTAAAAATCAGAATATTTCACAAAACATTCCTGACTTAAGACTTCTCTTAGAAAACTGGAAGTTCTGGCAATATGAAATAAGAGTTTTTACGTAGCAACATCTGTTGAGGGCCGCTTCTACTGGCAGAATTTAAAAGTTCTGTGTTGAGAAGCAAGAAGAACTACAATCCTGCAGCCTGTGGAACAACATTCACAGAAAGATAGACAAGATGAAAAGGCACAGGGCTATGTACCAGATGAAGGAACAAGATAAAACCCCAGAAAAACAGCTAAATGAAGTGGATATAGGCAACCTTCCAGAAAAAGAATTCAGAATAATGTTAGTGAAGATGATCCACGACCTCAGAAAAAGAATGGAGGCAAAGATGGAGAACATGCAAGAAATGTTTAACAAAGACCTAGAAGAATTAAAGAACAAACAAACGGAGATGAACAATACAATAACTGAAATGAAAACTACACTAGAAGGAATCAATAGCAGAATAACTGAGGCAGAAGAACGGATAAGTGACCTGGAAGACAGAATGGTGGAATTCACTGCTGCGGAACAGAATAAAGAAAAAAGAATGAAAAGAAATGAAGACAGCCTAAGAGACCTCTGGGACAACATTAAATGCAACAACATTTGCACGATACGGGTCCCAGAAGCAGAAGAGAGAGAGAAAGGACCCGAGAAAATATTTGAAGAGATTATAGTCGAAAACTTCCCCAACATGGGAAAGGAAATAGCCACCCAAGTCCAGAAAGCTCAGAGAGTCCCATACAGGATAAACCCAAGGAAAAGCACGCCAAGACACATAGTAATCAAACTGGCAAAAATTAAAGACAGAAAAATTATTGAAAGCAGAAAGGGAAAAAGGACAAATAACATACAAGGGAACTCACATAAGGTTAACAGCTGATTTCTCAGCAGAAACTCTACAAGCCAGAAGGGAGTGGCATGATATACTTAAAGTGATGAAAGGGAAGAACCTACAACCAAGATTACTCTACCTGGCAAGGATCTCATCCAGATTCGATGGAGAAATCAAAAGCTTTACAGACGAGCAAAAGCTAAAAGAATTCAGCACCTCCAAACCAGCTCTACAAAAAATGCTGAAGGAACTTTTCTAAGTGGGAAACACTAGGGAAGAAAAGGACCTACAAAAAGAAACCCAAAACAATTAAGAAAATGGTCATAGGAACATACGTATCGATAATTACCTTAAATGTGAATGGATTAAATGCTCCAACCAAAAGACACAGGCTTGCGGAATGGATACAAAAACGAGACCCATCTATATGCTCTCTACAAGAGACCCACTTCAGACTTAGGGACACATACAGACTGAAAGTGAGGAGATGGAAAAAGATATTCCATGCCAGTGGAAATCAAAAGAAAACTGGAGTAGCAATACTCATGTCAGATAAAATAGACTTTAAAATAAAGAATGTTACAAGAGATAAGGAAGGACATTACATAATGATCAAGGGATCAATCCAAGAAGAAGATATAACGATTATAAATATATATGCACCCAACATAGGAGCACCTCAATAGATAAGGCAACTGCTAACAGCTCTAAAAGAGGAAATCGACAGTAACACAATCATAGTGGGGGACTTAAACACCTCACTTACACCCATGGACAGATCATCCAAAGTGAAAATAAATAAAGAAACAGAAGCTTTAAATGACACAATAAACCAGATAGATTTAATTGATATTTATAGGACATTCCACCAGAAACAGCAGACTACACTTTCTTCTCAAGTGCAAATGGAACATTATCCAGGATAGATCAAATCTTGGGTCACAAATCAAGCCTCAGTAAATTTAAGAAAATTGAAATCATATCAAGCATCTTTGCTGACCACAGCGCTATGAGATTAGAAATGAATTACAGGGAAAGAAACGTAAAAAACACAAACACATGGAGGCTAAACAATACATTACTAAATAACCAAGAGATCACTGAAGAAATCAAAGAAGAAATCAAAAAATACCTAGAGACAAATGACAATGAAAACACGACAATCCAAAACCTATGGGAGGCAGGAAAAGCAGTTCTAAGAGGGAAGTTTATAGCTATACAAGCCTACGTCAAGAAACAAGAAAAATCTCAAATAAACAATCTAACCTTACACCTAAAGGAACTAGAGAAAGAAGAATAAACAAAACCCAAAGTTAGCAGAAGGAAAGAAATCATCAAGATCAGAGCAGAAATAAATGAAATAGAAACAAAGAAAACAGTAGCAAGGATCAATAAAACTAAAAGCTGGTTCTTTGAGAAGATAAACAAAATTGATAAACCATTAGCCAGACTCATCAAGAAAAAGAGGGAGAGGACTCAAATCAATAAAATTAGAAATGAATAAGGAAAAGTTACAACAGACAATGCAAAAATACAAAGCATCCTAAGAGACTACTTACTACAAGCAACTCTATGCCAATAAAATGGACAACCTGGAAGAAATGGACAAATTCTTAGAAAGGTATAACCTTCCAAGACTGAGCCAGGAAGAAATAGAAAATATGAACAGACCAATCACAAGTAATGAAATTGAAACAGTGATTAAAAATCTTCCAACAAACAGAAGTCCAGGACCAGATGGCTTCACAGGTGAATTCTATCAAACATTTAGAGAAGAGCTAACACCCATCCTTCTCACACCTTTCCAAAAAATTGCAGAGGAAGGAACACTCCCAAACTCATTCTATGAGGCCACCATCACCCTGATACCAAAACCAGACAAAGATACTACAAAAAAAGAAAATTACAGACCAATATCACTGATGAATATAGATGCAAAAATCCTCAACAGAATACTAGCAAACAGAATCCAGCAACACATTAAAAGGATCATACACCATGATCAAGTGGGATTTATCCCAGGGATGCAAGGATTCTTCAATATACCGTAAATCAGTCAATGTGATACACCATATTAACAAATTGAAGGATAACAACCATATGATCATCTCAATAGATGCAGAAAAAGCTTTTGACAAAATTCAACACCCATTTATGATAAAAACTCTCCAGAAAGTGGCCATAGAGGGAACCTACCTCAACATAATAAAGGCCATGTACGACAAACCCACAGCAAACATCATTCTCAATGGTGAAAAACTGAAAGCATTTCCTCTAAGATCAGGAACAAGACAAGGATGTCCACTCTCACCACTGTTATTCAACATAGTTTTGGAAGTCCTAGCCACGGCAATCAGAGAAGAAAAAGAAATAAAAGGAATACAAATTGGAAAAGAAGAAGTAAAACTGTCACTGTTTGCAGATGACATGATACTATACGTAGAGAATCCTAAAGATGCCAGCAGAAAACTACTAGATCTAATCAATGAATTTGGTAAAGTTGCAGGATACAAAATTAATGCACAGAAATCTCTTGCACTCCTATACACTAATGATGAGAAATCTGAAAGAGAAACTAAGGAAACACTCCCATTTACCATTACAACAAAAAGAATAAAATACCTAGGAATAAACCTACCTAAGGAGACAAAAGACCTGTATGCAGAAAACTGTAAAACACTGATGAAAGAAATTAAAGATGATACCAACAGATGGAGAGATATGCCATATTCTTGGATTGGAAGAATCAATATTGTGCAAATGACTATACTACCCAAAGCAATCTACAGATTCAGCGCAATCCCTATCAAATTACCAATAGCATTTTTTACGGAACTAGAACAAAAAATCTTAAAATTTGCGTGGAGACACAAAAGACCCCGAATAGCCAAAGCAGTCTTGAGGGAAAAGAACGGAGCTGGAGGAATCAGCCTCCCTGACTTCAGGCTATACTACAAAGCTACAGTAATCAAGACAATATGGTACTGGCACAAAAACATAAATATAGATCAATGGAACAAGATAGAAAGCCCAGAGATAAACCCACGCACCTATGGTCAACTTATCTATGACAAAGGAAGCAAGGATACGCAATGGAGAAAAGACAGTCTCTTCAATAAGTGGTGCTGGGAAAACTGGACAGCTACATGTAAAAGAATGAAATTAGAACACTCCCTAACACCATACACAAAAATAAACTCAAAATGGATTAGAGACCTAAGTGTAAGACCAGACAGTATAAAACTCTTAGAGGAAAACATAGGAAGAACACTCTTTGACATAAATCACAGCAAGATCTTTTTTGATCCACCTCCTAGAGTAATGGAGATAAAGACAAAAATAAACAAATGGGACCTAATGAAACTTCAAAGCTTTTGCACAGCAAAGGAAACCATAAACAAGACGAAAAGACAACCCTCAGAATGGGAGAAAATATTTGCAAATGAATCAACTGACAAAGGATTAATCTCCAAAATATATAAACAGCTCATGCAGCTCAATATTAAAAAAACAAACAACCCAATCCAAAAATGGGCAGAAGACCTAAATAGACATTTCTCCAAAGAAGACATACAGATGGCGAAGAAGCACATGAAAAGCTGCCCAGCATCACTAATGATTAGAGAAATGCAAATCAAAACTACAATGAGGGATCACCTCACACCAGTCAGAATGGCCGTCATCAAAAAATCTACAAACAATAAATGCTGGAGAGGGTGTGGAGAAAAGGGAACCCTCTTGCACTGTTGGTGGGAGTGTAAATTGATACAGCCACTATGGTGAACAGTATGGAGGTTCCTTTAAAAACTAAAAATAGAACTACCATATGACCCAGCAATCCCACTACTGGGCATATACCCAGAGAAAACCATAATTCAAAAAGACACATGCACCCCAGTGTTCATTGCAGCACTATTTACAATAGCCAGGACATGGAAGCAACCTACATGCCCACCGACAGACGAATGGATAAAGAAGATGTGATACATATATACAATGGAATATTACTCAGCCATAAAAAGGAACGAAATTGGGTCATTTGTAGAGACGTGGATGCTTCTGGAGACTGTCATACAGAGTGAAGTAAGTCAGAAAGAGAAAAACAAATATTGTATGTTAGCTCATACATGGGGAACCTAGAAAAATGGTACAGATGAACCATTTGCAGGGCAGAAATTGAGACACAGAAGTAGAGAACAAATGTATCGACGCCAAGCGGGGAAAGCTGTGGGTGGGTGGGGGTGGGGGTGTGATGAATTGGGCGATTGGGATTGACATGTATACACTGATGTGTATAAAATGGATGACTAATAAGGACCTGCTGTATAAAAAAATAAATAAAATTCAAAAATTAAAAAAAAAGAAAACTGGAAGTTTTGGCAATATGAAATAAGAGTTTTTATGTAGCAACATCTGTCTACAGTTGCATATTGGTTGTCTATTTTGGGGCAAGGTTTCAGGCTCTACATTTCACCATAGACCCCACTCTTCCCTCTTGCCTCATACCAAGTCCCCTTTACTCAGTTATGTCACCTGACCAACCCCCAATTTGGGGCCCCTGTCATTTTCCATAATATATTTGCCTTGAAAACTTTAAGTTATATAATAAAAACAAGTTCTCCTTTTTTTTTTGAAAAAAAAAAGCAGTTTTGCAGGCATAAGGTTCACTTAAAACATAATTTCAGCAGGCACAGATATTGTTCATTTAATGCTGAGAACTGTCGAGAACCCTGTATGAATACTTAGCAGTCGGAATGTGTTGGAGTGAAGGCCATGGCAGGCATTATCTGGAGTGTCCAGTATACTGAATGGAAGGGCTTCCTTCGAGGAAACAAAAAGTAACACACAAAGCTCAACGACAGCAGCAGTGTTCAAGGGGAAGACCCTTAACCTTTGGGGATACTGAAGGAGGTGGGGAGCTGGGGAAGGCAGGGCGAGGGGGAGAGACCCTCCCATCCGCTTCTCCCACTCCCCATGGGAACATTCCACGACAAAGGAAGTGGAAGCAAGTGAGCTGGGAAATACCCAAGCTGAAGCTCCAAGGATGCTGTTTACAAGTTCTTACAGGAAAGACTATTATGGGCGAGCTCTTAATGGGTTGTCTGTCTGTCAAGGGAAGAGAGGCTGGGGTGGGGGAGGGCTGGAGTTAAGATGGAAATGGCTCAAGCACTGAATCTTGCATTTCCTGTCTTTCCATTTGCAATCTGCCTGGGGATTAAAAGGCCAGGCGGGGAGCCTGCTGAGCTGGGGAGGAAGAGAGAGAGAGAGAGAGAGAGAGAGAGAGAGAGAGAGAGAGAGAGAGAGAGAGGAGAGAGAGAGAGAGAGAGAGAGAGAGAGAGAGAGAGAGAGAGAGAGAGAGAGAGAGAGAGAGAGAGAGAGGAGAGAGAGAGAGAGAGAGAGAGAGAGAGTGTGTGTGTGTGTGTGTGTGTGTGTGTTTCTTTTTCATGTCCTGAGTATTTTCTGGGTGCAGAGAGGGCTTTCTGGCCTGCAGAGGAGAGGATACCCCTTATAGTGGATGGAGGCTGCCCAGATGACAGGATGGAAGATCAGATGTTATTGCTTTCCTGGGTGGAGGGTGCAGTGGAAGGAGGGGTGCCTAGCCCTGAAGATCACAGTGAAAATTTGGACTAGCTCACCCTGGGGAGGTGGCACGATTTCCTCTGAAGTTTTAAAATAAAGGGCAGAGGTTCAATTCCATCTGGAATGATGGGTGTGGCCATGCCTGGCGGCCGGGATGGACACAGTGATCTTCCCAGCCCTCTTTGTTCTGGGACCAGACACCTCACTCCTCACCGCCTGAGAAAATTCGGGGATTACAAAGGTTTAGTCTCAGCACATTAGAATTACTGCTAGAAAATAAAGATCCTTAAAGCTGGATCCTTTGGCTTCTTGGGCAGCAAATAGAGACACACCTCCCTTCTGTTAGACACTCGAGCTCCAGTGTCATAGAGCAGAGTGAAGAGAATCTTCTTCTTTATTTAAAAGTGGACTGCATGGCTGTTGACTATTTCAGGGCCCGACATTAAATAACCGAATGCAGTTTGCTGTCTGGAAGTGGTTCGCCACATTCTCCTGGGCCCCGTCGAGAAGTGGTGACCCCCGCAAAGAAGGGTGATAATGTGGCCAGTGTTAGGATTCAGTGTCCCCTTTCATTCTTAAAAGGGTCCCTGTTTGGACAATAAGTTACATAGTCACTTTACTGTGAGAGAGCAGAAGACACTCAGTAGAAAACTTTGTTTTGGGAGGCGGTGTGGAAACCAAGCCATTTGAAAAACATGATTTTCCACTTAAAAATATATATAGGGCTTCCCTGATGGCGCAGTGGTTTAGAATCTGCCTGCCAGTGCAGGGGATATGGGTTCGAGCCCTGGTCCAGGAAGATCCCACATGCCGTGGAGCAACTCAGCCCATGCGCCACAACTACTGAGCCTGCGCTCTAGAGCCTGTGACCCACAACTACTGAGCCCATGTGCCTAGAGCCCATGCTCCGCAACAAGAGAAGCCACCCAATGAGAAGCCTGTGAACTGCAACGAAGAGTAGCCCCGCTTGCCGCAACTAGAGAGAGCCCGTGCCTAGCAACAAAGGCCCAATGCAGCACACCCCCACCAAAAAATATATATGTATATTTCTTTTTTGTAATCTAAATGACGTCTGCAACCTTCAGAGCCTGACTTCTTGCTCGAAAGAGAGGAAGGAAGTTTTGTTATTGAGAAAGCTCACTGACTAAAACCAAACAGAAAAAGAAAGAAAGAAACAAACAAAAAACAAAAAACCCCAAGGAGAATAAAGTAAAAGAACCCGGAGCTTCCTCATCAGAGGCCCGGACCATGCAGGGGCTGCGGGGGCTGAAAGGGGGCTTGTAGCAGCCTTCTGTCCACGTGGGCAGACCCCTCGGAAGCAGGGTTTTGAAAGGAAAGAGGATGCAGAGGTTCATGACTTGATGCTGGCCAGCTGGAACATCCAGGATGCAGATGCCCAGGCCACAGGGCCCTGAGGTCAGAGGGAGCAGGCTGGTGCCAGACTCTCAGTCCTTTGCTGGGGCCACTGGTCCATCTGTGACCACGGTTGATTGCAAGAGTGTGGGTTAGGGGTTGAAAAACATCTGGGCTCTAGTCGCTTCTGTTAAAAGATAAACTGAGGGATGTTAAAATTTTTAAGCGTTTATTGGAGCAAAAATCAGTTCCTATCTGGCAGTGCCAAACCAAAAGCAGTTAGGAGTGTTCCACTGACTGGGGGCTGGGGGGACTTATATAGAGAAACTGCAAAAGCAAAGAAAGGAAATTATTCAGTTGACTGAAGCTTAAAGCCCAGTTGGTTCTTTGTGATTGGTTGTCCTTAGCCTTTTAATTTCGTAACCTCGAGGCACTTACAGGCTTAGGTTTTGGTTGGTTTATGTAGGCTGCCTCAGCCTAACCACCTCCTTCTTTAATTAATGCAACACCAAAAAAGACAAAAAGGACTTCCCTGGCAGTCCAGTGGTTAGGACTCTGCACTTCGACTGCAGGGGGCACAGGTTCGATCCCTGGTCAGGGAAATAAGATCCTGCATGACGCGCAGCGCGGCTAAAAAAAGAAAAAAAAATTAATGCAGCACTTCCTAGGTGGGGTGACCCATAGCAAGTCGTTCTCTTGGTTTCCTCACCTATAAACTAAGGATAGTACCACCACCTATTTCCTGGGCTTCTGTGAGAACAAATGGAGGAGGGCAAAGCTGGACTGGGCCATGCCAACGTGAGGGGTTGGCCTGTGGTCCGTTTGTGGTCACAAGGAGGGCTCTTTCCTGTGGGCAAAAGGGAGTAGTAACCCTCGAGCAACTTTGCGTTAGGGACACGTGACAGATGGCCTACAGTGCACTCTCTTCCCAGCCCTGTCAGCAGCTGACAGGTCCAGTGAGTCTTCGCCAAAATGTAGCTTTTCCTAACACGGGTCTTTCTTCAAATTCTGTCCTACACTGCTGACCACAAACTTCTCTGGGAATGTCTTTTGCCAGAATGAAGCTGGCGTAACTGTAGAAAGAGGCAGTGTTATATACATATGATTGTGAAAAACGGTGTAGTGACTGGCACTTAGGATATATTCATTCATTCATTTAATTTATCCACCAACAAACAGGCACTGAGCCCTGCTCTGGTCCCAGGCACTGGGGCGACTGGGGTAGCCTGGCAGACATGGTCTCTGCCTTGATCTGGAACTTGCCTCCTTGAGGGAAAAGCTTGCAAATAACACAAGTAACTCACACTCTGTTAAAGAAAAAAATAAAGACTAAGAGACCAAAGATTGAGCACTAAGTGGGAAAGTTTAACTGCTTAGTGGGGAATCCGACAGTGTGGAGTCTTGGATGTGGGGGACGAGGTCTAGGCAGGGGAAGGGTTGCTGTCGGACTTTCATAGCTAAACACCCACAGGCCGTAACTCATTGACACTAGGAAGATAGTCTCGCTAGCATTGGTGCCCAGGCAATACCTGGGCTTGTTGCTTAGGTGAGCACCTGGCTGATTGGAGGTGGTCTCCTGCATGACAAGGGCTGCCCATGGCATCATGGTACTCTGCCGGTTGTGTCTTGTGCCGTGTGCAAGATTTGCCGAGTCTGGATTATGGCACCCAGTGGGGTCTGTGTTGTAGCAGTAGGCTGGGTAGCCAGGTCAGGTTTGTCCCATCTAATGGGTTATATTCCCATTAAAGGTGAAAATTATTAAGATAATGCAGAAACATGGAAAATAATCTGTGAACTCTTAACTGCAAGGAGTAGAACATGAAAAGATCACAACTGCAGTACTCAGAAATCCTTGGGTAGCAAGTGACAGAAATGCAAATCTAGCTAGCTTAAACAAAAATGAGAATTTGTGGCCTCCTGTGTCTGGGAATCTAGGGTATTGTTGGATTTCTGGGTCCAGGATTCAAACAATGTCCCTGGGGTTCTTTCTGTCCCTCGCAGCTCGGCTGGTCTCTCCTCCACTTAATTCTTGGCTGCTCAGGGGGCCCCATAGCAGCCCTCTTATCAACCCCAGTGCAAAGAGAGCATCTTTTCGGAAAACCAGCCGGAAAGTCCTGGAAAATACACTTTTTGGTAGCACGATATCTCTTGCCTGCCTGATGCCTGGAGTGGAGGGAAGGAATGATGGCAGGGGGTCAGGTTGAATGGCTGTTGGAGGAGGGGAGGAAGGAGGGCCACAGAGTGAGGGCCACAGAGTGAAAACCACGACTGTCCACCCAACTGTGTAAGAATAGGCACCTCCTGCTGGTGCCAGAGACTCCTCAGTAACTTATAGTCCTGGGTGGTAGGAGCTTGGGTTTTAAAGTTGTTTCCAGTCACAAAAATCACAGTGTTTAAAGAGAATAGTCTGACTCAGAATTGTCCTTCCTGTTACATTATGATTGGGCCCAAAATAGACATTTGCGTTTAAGCCTTGATGCTGTATACCAGGGTTTAGCACACCTTTTCTGAAAAGGGCAGATAGTAAATAGTTTAGGCTTGTGGCCTGGGTGGCCTCTGTGGTACTACTGAACTTGACCATGGTAGCTTGAAAGCAGCCATAGCCTATACCTAAACAAATGGACGTGGGCCAGATTTGGCCCACAGGCATTATCTTGCTGACTCCTGATATAGATGTCTGAAAATCTTGTATTCAAATAGGTCATAAAACACTGCTCTGAAGTAAACTGTATGTTTGCAAACCACGTATCTGATAAGGGATTAATATCCCCCCACAATAAGGGACTTCTAGAACTCAATAGCAAAAAACCAAATAACCCAATTAAAAAAAAGGCAAAGGACTTGAATAGACATTTCTCCAAAGAAGACATACAAATGGCTGACAAGTATATGAAAAGATACTCAACATCTCTAATCATCAGGGGAGTGCAAATCAGAGCCACAGTGAGATAATACTTCACACCCGTTAGGATGGCCGTTATCAAAAAACAAAAAATGAAAAGTGTTGGCAAGGATGTGGAGAAACTGGAACGCCTGTGCCCTGTTGATGGGACTGTAAAACGGTGCAGCTGCTGTGGGAAACAGTATGGAGGGTCCTCAAAAAGTTAAAAATAGAACTACCATATGATAGCAATTCCACTTCTGGGTATTTATCAAAAAGAATTGAAATCAGGATCTCAAAGAGATGTTTGCACACCATGTTCATTGCAGCATTATTCACGATAGCGAACAGGTGGAAACAACCTAAATGTCCTTTGACAGATGAATGGATTAAGAAAATGTGGTGCGTGCGCGTGCATGCGCGCACACACACACGCACACACACACAATGGTATATTATTCAGCCTTAAAAAAGAAGGAAATCCTGCCACATGCGACAGACAACGTGGATGAACCTTGAGAACGTTATGCTAAGTGAAATAAGCTCTTCACAGAAGGACAAACACTGTATAATTCCACTTATATGAGGAAGCTGAAATAGTCAAACTGATAGAAGCAGAAAGTAGAATGGAGGGAGGAGGGCAATGCGGAGTTGCTGTTTAATAGGTATAGAGTTTCAGTTATGCAAGAAAAATAATTCTAGAGATCTGCTGTACACATCGTGCCTGTAGTTAACAATACTGTATCGCGCACTTAGAAGTGTAAGAGGGTAGGGACTTCCCTACTGGTCCAGTGGCTAAGACTCTGCGCTCCCTATGCAGGGGGCCCGGGTTCGATCCCTGGTCAGGGAACTAGATCCCACATGTGGCAACTAAGAGTTCACATGCCGCAACTAAATATCCCGCACGTGACAACAAAGATCCCGTGTGCCGCGGCTAAGACCTGGCACAGCCAAATTAAAAAAAAAAAAAAATAGTGCCACAATGAAGGTTGGGGTGAATGTGTCTTTAAAAAAAAAGTGTAAGAGGGTAAACATCATAAAAAAAAACAACTATATATCTAAAGTAGATTGTATAACAAGTTTATTTTCTGTTCCTAATGTGGTGGGAGAACATTTGGAAAACATAAAATTGATCCCATCACAAAAGCAAGGAATTAGAATTGCCCCGTTCAAAGGGGCAAGTGATGATCCATCACAGATCAATGAGCTGAAGAAATCAGTCATGGCCACATCGGAAGAGATGACGTCTGAAGGCTGCAAGATGGCTGGCTGGGTTCAAATGCTGGCTAGGATAGCTTTGTCTTGCCAGTTTTAGCAATTCATACAGTTGTGTCACGGATTTGAGACTAGCATGGCATGCCTAGTTGAGGTTTAAAGCTCCCTCCTGGACCCTCCAAGCCAGGTGTTGCTCAGGATTAAAAACATTCATTGTTTGGTCAACAGAAGGCCCTCACAGCTCTGATGAGAATGTCACCTGCGAAGGACTGGGCTCCTCCCAGGTTTGCATTTTAGCACCATCAGAGTCGGCTTCGGCAGCTGCTGTTTTAATGGGCACAGAGGGACTGGCTGAGGGCCTCATGGGGGTCTGTTCCAGATGAGAAAAGTCTGGAGTCCTGGGGTCAGAGTGGGATCTTGGACCTTCTTACGTTCTGCAGACGTGATTGCATGGCACGCAGAGGCAACCTGGAGTGCAGAGTCCATGTGACCGTCCTGGGGTATCCACTCCACGCCTCCTACCCGGGCCAGTGAAAGGCGGAAACTCTGAGAACATTCCACTTGAATAAGATGCGTTTAATAAGAGCAATGGAAAATGGTAAACCTGGCTTGGGGAAAGGGAATGTGCTCTTTCATGTAAAACAAACAAAAAATGTGACTGTGGGAAGCATCCAAAAAATAAGATGACCTGGAGGCTGGATTTAAAAATTGGCACTGGGGGAAATCTCATTTCCCCAGTCGATGACTCCCCCTTTAGCTGTGCTCATGCCAGTGGAGCAAACCAAAATAACTTCATAAATTAAAGTTTATGCAGGGAAGAAAGCTAGGCCTGGACTATCACACACCAGATGAAAACCTTGACGGCTTTGTATACAACCGACATCCTTGGTTTGAAGGTTAATGGTGTCTAGAGAAGGTTAGGTTGTACACATGTGCAATTAAAAAAATCTCTATTGATAGAGAGAGACATAGCTGTGTTTACTTACTATAGTTTATGCCACCTTTGTTGGCTTGTTTGTTTTCCCTTCTGGAAAGAATGTCTTTGTCCTTCAGTAATTAATTATAACCAGCTTTTGTTTAGATTCAAGTACATGGAAACTGCTCAGAGAGCTCAAAGTATGTCAGTAGTAGTGCCTTGTAACTAGGACCTCAAATTTTCTTTTTCCTTTTATTATACAAGAAATAGAAGGATGCAGTTGGGATGTAAAAGGTTCAAATTATAGAGCAGCATACATTCACAGGAGAGCTCAAAACTCCCCTCACCGCCACCAACCTGCCGCCCTCACTGCCCATGAGGTTTCCTGTTCTTTCTAGACCTGTCTCTTTATGTTCACTGTTTATATGTCCACCAATAAGTGTGTATTTATGTATACATAATATACACGATTACTTTTATTTTTAATACACGTATGGGGTCATGATGTCTATACTGACGGACAACTTGCTTTTTTCACTTCACGTGTCCAGATCTGCTGCTGGGCAGTCCATGTGTGCATGACTTTTAATGCTGCAACACGTCTCATAATATGCATGCGTAACTTACCGAACCATTTATATATGCTTCCTTTTGCTGTTAAATGAAGTAATGAAGGCATGACATCACGACTGCCTTCTGGAGCTAGACTGCCTGGCTTTGAAATGGGACTTCACTTGAGGGGTCGGGGGACAGGGGTGTACGACCCAGGGCAGGGTTGGCAAACTGCAGCCCTCTGGCCAAATCTACCCTCCTCATGTTTTTGTATGGCCCATGAGGGAAGAATGATTTTCTTATTTTCAAATGGTTGAAAAAGAAAATCAAAAGATAAATGTTTCCTGATATATGAAAATTATATGAGATTCAAAATTCAGTGTCCATAAATAAAGTTTTGTTGGAATACAGCCATGCTCATGTGTTTACTGTTGTCTGGGGCTGCTTTCATGATGCAACAGCAGAGTTGAATAGTTGTGACAGCAACCATCTGGTCCACCTAAAATATGTACCATCTGGCCTCTTACTGAAAACATTTGTTGACCCCTGACCTAGGGCAAATTACTAAGCTCTCCATGTCTCCACTTTCTATACCGTAAAGATAATAATAAAACCTACTTTGTTCAAATATAGTTAAAACAAAAAAAAAAACAAGACCTACTTTGTAGGGTGAAGTTACTTATCTATATCAAATAAATATCACATGTAGATTATACCACATTATAATGTGTCAAATGTATGTGTATAAATTACATGTGAAACATTTAGAACTCTTTAAATGCTTCATAAAGGTTAGCTACTATTATACCATCGTTATTATCATTATCATAACTCTGTGCACGTGTGCAGGGACATTGCAGACACCGGAAGTGGACTTGATGGTGGAGGGATGTTGGTGAGTGCTACCGAATTGCTTTCCAGAACAGCTCTACCACTTTTTGCTCCCAAGGAGTCCCTGCCGTCCCACATTTCTGACCAGCTGGATAGGGACTCACGGAGTAGATAAAAAAAAACCGAGTCTGTGAAGAGTTGGGTCCTTTTGGGCTCCAAACACACTCTTGAGAGGCAGAATTTCCCCTCTGAGTGCCGTGCCCAGATCTCTGGGTCGACCGTGCCTGGAAAGGTGTCCCCTCCAATCAGCATGAACTCACAGTTGTTGAGTGAGGGCCTCCTCTGTGCTGAGCCCTGGGCCTGTACATTCTCATTTTAAGTTTTCACAGCCACCTCTATTTTCCAGATGAAAACTGAGGGACTCAGAGAAGTTAACTTGCACAAGGTCCACAAAACTTTTGATGCCACTCCCTTACTTCCAGGAAGGGATAAGGAGATGTCAAACTCTCCATCCTCTCCGCTCACTTTCCCAGATCAGCATCTTGATAACTGGGTACGAGCTACGTGGAAAACTGGCAGTGAGCTTCAAAGGGAGTGGCTTAGTCACGGCCGAGTTTATCTCCTCCCGTTCTAGGTAAAGAGAACTTGTCATAGCATACGTTACTATATTTTTCATGCCCCTGTGTCACACTTTGTGCTGCTCAGTCATGCTGGGAATGATGCAGTTCTGATGGATAACCCCCCTTTGGGTAAAATGTCTATTTTTAGGCGTCTCCTGGCGCTCCTGTCAGGGGCCTTTGCAATAGCATTTCTCATGTTCCATTAGCGGTCTGCAAAACATGAAGCAAATTTACCCAGATATTGTTGACCTTGTACATGAGGGAAGAATGTTTCTGGTTTTGTGTGTGTTTTCACTGACGAACATTTGCATTCTTTCCTCCTTCACTTTTTTTTTTTCTCACACTGACATTAAGAAACAACAAAACGCCACTTGCCCCACAATTTAAAACTTGGGATCTTAACCTGTACAGACAGTTGTTCTCTATAAGGAATGTGAAACATTTGACAGAATTTCCTGAAGGAATGAAGAGCCACAATCCCCTGATTAAAACCACGTTAAAACGAAAAGCAGGCCATATCCGAAAGCCCCTGTCAGAGGGCTGTTTATTTAATCAAATGAAAAAGGTAGCACAAGTTGGATGTTTATGGCGTCACCAAGGCCTTTCTGTGATGCTTAAACTTTTTAAGAACATACTGAGGACTTCCTCTTAAAGCTGTCTCTGCTCTGAGTTATTTTCGCAAAGGCTGGCCTTCCTTCCTGCATCCCAGTGACTGATAGTCATGGTAGTAGATGAAAAGCCCAAACTTCCATTCTGACAGGCTGTGAACGTTTATCTGAAGTTGTAATTGTCAGGCTCCCGTGTTATTTTCTTGCTGTCTTATACAGCGATGATGAAAGGGGCCTGGGGAAAAGTAAAAGAGAAAGCCTTCCAGAAGGTATGTGCCTAAAGCAGAGTTTGTCAGCCTTATCAGGATTGACATTTGGGGCCAGATAATCCTTTATTGTGGGGTTGTCCTGTGCACTGGAGGGTGTTTTTTTTTTTTTTTTTTTAAGTTAAAAAAAATTTATTTATTTATTTTTGGCTGTGTTGGGTCTTCGTTTCTGTGCGAGGGCTTTCTCTAGTTGTGGCAAGCGGGGGCCACTCTTCATCGTGGTACGCGGGCCTCTCACGGTCGCGGAGCACAAGCTCCAGACGCGCAGGCTCAGTAGTTGTGGCTCACGGGCCCAGCCGCTCCGTGGCATGTGGGATCCTCCCAGACCAGGGCTCGAACCCGTGTCCCCTGCATTGGCAGGCAGATTCTCAACCACTGCGCCACCAGGGAAGCCCTGGAGGGTGTTTAACAGCATCTCTAGATGCTAGTAACACCCCTGTAGTTACGACAGCCAAAAATGACTCCAGACACTGCCAGGCGTCCCAGTGTTGAGAGCCACTGGCCTTGATCTTGGTGGTTTTGAACTTGCATCCTGCTCCTTTGCCCTGTGCATCTCCCACTTGCAGCTCTCCCATGAACAGGAACCTGTTTTCTTCATCCTACCCTTACTGCCTTGAGATAGTGCTACATCTGGACAGGTGCGCCAAGCTTGCCCAGGCCCGGGAACCTGGAATAAGGCACTTCGCTTGAGGTGCTGCAGCCAGCACTTCCCTGGCAGGTCCCTGTCGCTGCCTGTGCCGAAAGGTATGTTGTTGGGCAGGCGTGTCAGTAGTAAGAGCGTCTGGGAGACAGGTGTGTGGAAGGGAAACCATCTGGTCGGTGTGGGGTGGAGCCTGGCAGCCCCAGCTTCTGGTCCTGATTGTGGGGGCAACTGATGGCTCACCACGCTCTGATCCCTGGCAGCCCAGGCCCGTGATAGGCAGAGAGCTGCCCTGCTGTTTCCCCTTTTGGAATCTGAGGGCAGAGATGGTGAAACTCCTGGGAGAGGCTCAGCTGGATCCCAGTGAGCGGGAACACAGCCCTTTCCCAGGGCCGAGGGGTGGGAGGTTCTATGAGTGCCTCTCTCTGGGACATATGGCTCCACCGGCCCCCAGAGCACCCAGACACCTGGGTGCAGTGGCTACACTGGGGCGCTGGTGGAAGAGCACTGGTCCAGGAGTCACGTGGTCTGAGTCTGGTTTCCATTCTACCCCGAGTAGCAGTCTGACCTCAGGCAAATAGAGTCCTCCCTCTGTCCTCATGTTTCCCATCAAGCCACCTTCCTGTGTTCCTGTAGAACATTCTTCACTTCTGTTTGCTCCTGACTTACAGGCAAAATTGTGATTGTTAACAGGTGGAATTGTGGCCTTATTGAATTTGCTTTTGGTTGTGAGTTCCTGACTAGTGGGGTTCAGTGAGGGGCTTGGGGGGGGCTCATTCTTTGTTTTTTGCCTCATGTTTATGGGGTCTTAGAGGAGAGCCCAATAAATAGCATTTCTCTTTCCTGAAGAAATTGAGAGATGAGACCCTGTTTGCAGGTTTGAACTTTGTCCAGATTTATTTATCGAGTAAGTCATCTTCTTCCCCTGGAGCCAGTAAATCAAGTGTCCCAAAGGCCAGGAGTTTTTAGGGAAGGTGATGGACACTGTAGGGCAAGGGTCATGGTCAGTGTGGACTGTGAAGGCCCTGTCCTATGCCCGGTAGGGGATGCTGGCCTGGCTGTCCTTGACCATCTCATTGCTCCAGGCTGGTTTCAGACCCTGGCTGTCCTGACCTGCTGGTGAGGGGCTACTGCTGCCATGTCATTCTGAGCCTGGAGACAGCTCAGTGGTGACAGCCCAGGGACGACGCAGTGGTGTCCACACCACCCAGTGCCCCTCTGAGCTCAGTGCTAGAGCTCAGTAGTGGAGTAGATTACATTGGCCCTTGGTGGAATTCCCAAATTCCAAGGAAGAGCGTGGGGGATTGGGGCAACCATGAACTATCTCAGGTTCTGGGTTGCATCAGAAAACCTGCCACACCAGGTCGCTAATGTCTGCTTCTCTCGGCGTCATGGTCTCCACAGCCCCCTGGACCCTGCCTTTGGAGGCCTGTGGAAGAGCGGGACAAGCCTGCGCTCTGTGTTCCCCCTTTAACTGGAAGCCTGGAGTCCTCGATGCAGCTGCTCTGTTTTATGTGTCCCATTGACTGAGTCCAAGCTCTGCGTGAGCCTGGTCCCTGATGTGTGATGTGTGGCCTCTCCAAGGCTGGACCAGCATCCCGACTCCGTCCCTGGCACACACCCAGCTTGTTTGGAGGTCATATAGCTCACCATAAAAATGGTGTGAGTGGCCAGCTCTCTCTTCACTGTGGCTCTAGGCAGCCCAACCCAGCTTTAGGGTGGATGCGAGGCCTGAGAGTGAACTTCTTTGTGAATAATGACACAATTCCAGAAAAATGCAGCATCTCCCGGATACAGCTTCTGGAGCTTGGCCTGGGGAGGGGGGCCTGGAGGGTTTTTCGTGTTTGGGCTCTTGGCGGTTCTTTGCCCCAGGGGGGATGTGTGTGTGTGCTTGTGTGCATGCTTTTTCACAGGACACATTATTTTCAGATGCTTGTGTGGACAGTTTTTGGGAGTCTCCTGGGGAAAAGGAAAAAGTACAGAATGCTGTGACACCTGATGGAAAATATTATGCCTTAGTCAATGGAGCTGATGTGTCTCCTCTGACTCTTGCCTTTAGACTAAACCAAACCTCAGCCAGAAAGAATGAGGCACACATGGAGCCTTCTGGGCTGGTGACCGTCCCTCTGCAATGGCACTGTCTTAATTCTAAGCGCCTTGGAAAAATGCTTTCAGAATCATACAGTGCTTGAGTTTGGGGGAGGTGCTGAAAGGTCATCTTGGCCAAATAACTCTTTTTAAAGGAAGAGGAAACTGAAGGCCAGGGAAGACCTAAGACCCACCCGGTGATGCACAACTAGAGCTTGAATCCTGTCTCTTGAAAACCCAGAAGAAGGTTCTGTCTATCCTGCGCTACTTGAGTCTTCAGACATATATTGTGACAAGTTTTAGACAGGATTGTAATTTCCGCTCTGGTCTCATTTATTCAGTCACTCTGAGCATCACACATGCTCCAGGGACTGCGGACATAGAGGTGAGCAAGGCGGACCTGGTCCTTGTGCTCGGGGGGTTCCCAGTCTAACGGGGAAAACGGCTGTGAACAAGACACCACGCGTGGGATGCGAGCAGAAGCAGAGCCCCAGCTCCAGGAATCACCTGTCACCCCCCAGACCCCACCCTCCATCCTCCAGGCCCTCTCTGCTCTTTGCAGAAAGGCTCTCAGTATCAGATAATTTAGGGAACTTACCTATGGTCGGCATGGCCGGGTCGAGGCCTGCGGGTCTGGGGAGGTGACACCAGGCCACAGTACACCCCTCTCCTCCCCACTCCCACCCCCCGACCTGTTCCCTAGCCTTCTGAGCCACTTTCCTTGGACTCTGGCCTAGTGGCTGGGTCTCTGGTAATGAGTGTTTGGCCTTTGAGCATATTTCTTTTCTTTCCTTTTTTAAAAAGATTGAGAGATAATTCACATACCACAAAATTCACCATTTAAAGTGTACATTTCAGTGAATTTCAGTGTATTCACAATGTTGTACAACCATCAACACTATCTCATTCCAAAACAGTTTCATCCCAAAAAGAAGCCCTACACCTGTGAGTAGTCACTCGCCATTTGCCCCTGTTGCAGCTCCTGGCAATCTGTGTCCTCTCTTGCTGGACATTTCACATAAATCGATCATACAATATGTGGCCTTTTGTGTTGGGCTTCTTTCACTTCGTCTGACATTTTCAAGGTTCATCCATGTGGTAGCAGGTGTCAGGACTGCATTCCTTTTGGTGGCCGAGTAATATTCCGTTGGGTGGATGTATCACATTTCGTTTATGTATCTGTTGATGCCCCTTTCATTTTAACTCTAATCACAGCCTCCGATGTCTGCTTGTGTTCTCTGGTGAGTGTTTGGAAGTTGTTTCTAATTTGTCTAATGGAAACTTTGGTCAGCATTCTCCCCTTGGTAGTCTGGCTGTACTGGCCTAAGGAGAAGCTAAAGTAGTGATTCTGAATTGGGAAGGGGAATGTCCTCTCCCCCAGCTCCCCAAATCTGACATGACTCCCCCGGGGACACTGTTACAGGTGGGAGTACGTCATATCTCGAGAGTGTTGGGGCAGAGTGGATGAGTCCATGGATGAGGGGATGCTGTAGATGGACTGGGCTGCCTGACCGACTGGTCTGCAAGTCTTTATTTACATCTCACCTGAGCTGCCGTGACGGGTTATGGCACAACCAGTCCAAGAGCATGTTTGGGGCCCTTGCTTAGAGTATTGTCTTTATTATCTTTTATTTTCCCCATTTATTTCATTAAGATATAAAATTCACCTTTTAAAATCGCATGGTTCTGTACATTTTAACAAATACATATAGTCATACAAGTACTACCGCAATCAAGAACATTTTCATCACCCTCTGAAATTCCCCTAGATTCCTTTATAGTCATCTCCTCCCCAGCCCCAGCTTCTGGCAACCTCAGATTTATTTTCTGTCCCTGTCTTGTCGTTACAAGAATATCACAGATGGGGCTTCCTTGGTGGCACAGTGGTTGGGAGTCCGCCTGCCGATGCGGGGGACACGGGTTCGTGCCCCGGTCCGGGAAGATCCCACATGCTGCAGAGCGGCTGGGCCCGTGAGCCATGGCCGCTGAGCCTGCGTGTCCGGAGCCTGTGCTCCGCAACGGGAGAGGCCACAACAGTGAGAGGCCCGCGTACCGTAAAAAGAAAAAAAAAAAAGAAAATACCACAAATGAAATCACACAGAATGTAGCCTTTTGAGTCAGGCTTCTTTCACTTTGCATAATGTATTTGGATTCACTGTGTTGCCATGTGTATAAGTTCCCTTTTATTTCTGAGTAGTATTCCATTGTTTGTTTATCTGTTCCCCAGCTGAAGGACATTTGGGTTGTTTCCAATTTTTGGTGACTATGAATAAAGCCACTATAAACATTCATGAACAGCTTTTTGTGTGAACATAAGTTTTCATTTCCCTTGGGTAAATATCTAGGAGTGGGATTGCTGGGTCATATGGTAAGTGTATGTTTAACTTTATGAGAAACTTCCAAGCTGTTTCCCAAAGAGCTGTAGCATTTTGCATTCTCACCAGTGATGTATTAACGTTCATTGTCTTTTATTACATTCTAGTCTCCAAATTGATCAGAGCCAGTATATCCTTGGCTTTTTTCGTTGCAAGGTACAAAGACCTACTCTGTTTACCTTACCTGTTTTAGTTCAGATTCTCCCAGAAGTAGCCTCTGAGGCAGTGATTCGAGTATAAGTGGTTTATTTGGGGGATGGTCCCAGGAAACACCAGCAGGGCAGTGGAGAGGTGAGAGGAAAACAAAGGAGTTTGTTTACCATTTGGGGCAGCTCATGCTGTATCCCACTAGGAACTCTGAGAACCAGTACAGAACACACGCCCACACGAGGGGCGAGACAGCTGGGTTCTGCAAACCATCTCCCATGTCACGGGCTGAAGGCTGCTGCTGGGGTCTTGTTCGTGGCACTTGCAGTTGCCCCGTGTGCAGGGACAGCTGGCTTTGGCAGACAGAGCCACAGGTGAAGGGTATTTGGAAGTCAGGCCAACCTGTGACAGTCAAGGTGTGCTCTCCTCAGAGAGTAGACATTTTCTTCCAGCTGCTCCCCATCTCCCTCTCTCAGCATGGCTCTCTCCACTGGTGGCTCTCGCCACTGGTAGCTTCCCTCTCTGCTTTGTAATTCTGCTGTTGTGTCTCTTCTTATGTTCCCACTACAACTCACTGACTCTGTTGAGTTCAGACTCCCCAAAGAGAGAAACTGGTTGGCGAGTTAGTCACTGCCTTTCTACTGGGCAAAGTCCTCAATTTAGATCATCCTATAGACCTTCTGGCCATCCTTCGACTGCCCTTGGGTTAGGTGGCCTGGTCTGGGCCACTCAGCTGTGACCAGGGAGGTGAGTCAGAGAGTTTGGAGAAGCGCTGTCCAATGGAACCTTCCGTGATGATGGAAATGTTCTGTATCTGTGCTACCCAATATGGTAGCCACTAGTCACAGAGGGCTGTTGAGCACTGGAAATGTGGCTGGTGCTACTGAGGAATTGAATTTTTAATTTAGCTTAATTTTAATTAATTAATATTCAACTTCAGATAGCGGCTAGTGTACTGGACAGCACAGTTCTAGACCATGGGCCACGAAGTGGCCTTGACCTTTTTCTCTAGCATATAATGTGATATGTGATATAACCTTTTCTAGAGGTCAGTTTTTTAAAAAGCTAATTAATATCTGATCCAGAATCTGTGTGATTCTGATTCTGAATCTTTTAAACTCTTTTTTCCCTCATCTGCTTCAAGAATGGGACGTACCATCATTGTAGGCAATGAAGTTAAAATTGACCCAGTGGTTTTTTGGGGGGTATGATTCTGTTATGAACCTCCTTTGATATATTTACATTTTATCCTCAGAAGTTCTCTTTAATTCTGTAACTCACTCTGACCTTTGTACTACCCCTATTTTGTGTTGTCAGATGTCTGCGTGTGAGTTACTGATTTCCCCCTTCACACATGGAGACACTTGGCAGGTGGTTGACCCACCAGGGAGTAGGGCTGAAGTTGTCTCTTGGAACTTGGAAGTACAAGTTGAGTTCCTGATGGCAGCTTAAGTGTGCATTTCTAAATCAGAACCAAATTAGGACAAGTGTTCCGTGAAACACCATTACAGGAAATGTTAATAGGTATATCCAAGAAAAAAGGTTCTATGGTCAAATATTTTGGGAAATATTGCTTACTATAGCTTTTTCTTGGATATTCTTTTTTTTAAAAATTCTTTTCCATTATGGTTTATCATAGGATAATGAATATAGTTCTCTGTGTTATACAGCAGGGCCTTGTTGTTTATCCATTATATATATTATAACTTACGTCTGCTAACCTCATCCACCCACTCCATCCCTCCCCCAACCCCCTCCCCCTTGGCAACTACAAGTCTGTTCTCTATGTCCATGAGTCTATTTCTGTTTTGTAGATAGGTTCATTTGTGTCATATTTTAGATTCCACATGTAAGTGATATCATATGGTATCTGTCTTTCTCTTTCTGGCTTATTTCACTCAGTATGACAATCTCTAGTTGCACCCATGTTGCTGTAAATGGCATTATTTCGTTCTTTTTTATGGCTGAGTAGTATTCCATTGTATATATGTATCACATCTTCTTTATCCATTCATCTGTCGATGGACATTTATGTTGTTTCCATGTCTTGGCTATTGTGAATAGTGCTGCTATGAACATAGGGGTGCATGTATCTTTTTGGATTAGAGTTTTGTCTAGCTATATGCCCAGGAGTGGGACTGCTGGATCATATGGTAATTCTATTTTTAGTTTCCTGAGGAGCCTCCATACTGTTTTCCATAGTGGCTGTATCAATTTACATTCCCACCCACAGCGTAGGAGGGTTCCTTGGATATTCTTAATGCACATTCTTATATCAAAGGCTCTGAGAAGTCCTGCAGAGGAATAAAATATTTTTTTCACTGTATAAGTCAGGTTTTCCAAAATTATTTGGACATGGAACCCACCTTTTTTTTTTTTTTTTAATGGTCCATCTCTTTTTTGGCATTTCCTAGGATACTGGTCTATAGACCCCTTAGTTTAGGAGACAGGAATAGGCAATTCTTAAACTTTTCTAGCTTAAAAGTCTGAGCGCTTGGCTAAGAAGGAAATTCTCTTTTCCATTATGCTCTTAGCTTTTCCTCTACAATCTTTACTTCTTGTCTCCTTCTCTTCCCCTCTGTCCCCCAAGTATTGAAAACCTGGTTGATCACTAATTGTGGGACTTTTTCTGTAACACACGTTCTGAGAGAGATGGCCGGACACATCAGAGAATCACAGCGTTGCTTTTCTCAAATGCCACGTGCCCCGAGAGGCTCTATGTTTGTTATCAAAATGTGCTGCTCACGTGCTGCCTTGGGGGCTGTCATTGGCATTTTCAACTTGTTCCTGTGTCATTTTGCAGCCTGGTTCTTCTGAATTTCAGCAAAATGGCTGTGATTAGGTATGTCTCTTTACATTTCAAGTGACAGAAGCTCAACTCCAACTAGCTTAAGTGAAACAAACAACAAACCAATCAATCCAAGGGAACTTAGTTTAGTTTGGTTTAATTCTGGGCGGGACTTAAATGATGTCATCTGGTGATGGTCCCTCTCTGTTTCCTGTCTCCCCGCCTTCCAAAGCTCTTGGCTGTGCTTCTCTTGATGTGTTGGCCTCTTTCTTTCCTGACACAGCTCATCTCTTTCGCCATCATGGGAAAGATGGCCAGCTGCTCTTTGTCCTTAAGATTTGCCATCCCCCCAAAGAAAGACTTCCTGTGCCAGCACCAATATATCAGATGTCATTAAAACATTCTGATCAGCCTTGCTTGGGTTTTGTGTCCACACTTGTGAACAGGGGTTGGGGTCCTATGAATCATATGCAGGTGGCAGGGCAGTGACTGGAAGCATAGCATAGTCAGTGGGGGCAGGACAATTTTTCAGCAGAGAGAGGGCTCTGGGTGGCCTGAGACGACAGTTATCCACTCACAGTGCCTACTCCCTTTTCCTGGTGGCCAGGGCTACCCTGAGTCGTCATGGTGTGATGTGTCTCTTTGATCTTCAGTTTTCACAGTTGGGTTTTGGAATTCAAAACCTGATCAGACAGAAAGAGCGATTTTAGGTTTGAGGCTACAACTTAAACGGAGGCCTCTTGAGGAAGAGGCCAGACAGAGCTCGACCACCTGTGTAGCTGTGAGGCCAGACGTGCTGGTAAACATTTAACAACCAACTCTTTGGAAAGAAGAATGTCGTGATTTGTAGCATTTGTGTTTCCATGGTGTGAATATTCTCTCCATAGCTGATTTCAAGCTGTCAACCTGACATCACTCAACAGGGAGATGGGAAGAGATGTTTGTAATTGGCATGTGCCCATGTAAGCCAGCTCCACAACATGGTGTGAGGTCTACCAGGAAGACTGGAAGGCTGGGAGAGGTTATCAGATTCATAGCTTGGGCTGTTGAGGGGAAAGATAGAACAGGACCAAAAAGAGATGAAAGCAGAACAATATGCCTTTGGCAGGCGGTTGAGTGGAGGTCAAGAGTGGAGGCTGGGGTCCTTTTTGGAGTCAAATGACCTGGGTTTGAATTTCCACCCACCACTTAAGAGCTGTCTGACCTTGAATAGTTCCCTTCACCACTATGTACTCAGTTTCCTCATCTGCAAAATGGGAAGAATATTGAGGCTCCATTGAGATGATGCATGGGATGTGTTGCACACAGGGCCTAGCCCCTACCAAGCACTTAAATATTAATTGTTGGGACTTCCCTGGTGGCGCAGTGGTTAAGAATCCGCCTGCCAGTGCAGGGGACACAGGTTCGAGCCCTGGTGTGGGAAGATGCCACATGCCGTGGAGCAACTAAGCCCGTGCTCCACAACTACTGAGCCTGCACTCTAGAGCCCACAAGCCACAACTACCGAGCCCGCGTGCCACAACTACTGAGGCCCGTGCGCCTAGAGCCCATGCGCCACAACAAGAGAAGCCACCGCAATGAGAAGCCCGCGCACCGCCACGAAGAGTGGCCTCCGCTCGCCACAACTAAAGAAAGCCGGCGCACAGCAACGAAAACCCAACACAGCCAAAAATAAATAAAAAGATGTTTATTAAAAAAAAATTAATTGTTGCTATTACTGACCACAAACAATAATTTGTATAGGATCTTAGGGTCCAAAGAGGAAGGTGCAGACCTGTCCTAGGGCGCTCAGTGTCTAGCTGGGAGGCAGACACCAAGATGCCTTCCATCCTTTTGTGCTACTCTGTGCTGGGCTAGTGGGGGCTCACAGCAACCTCTTGGGGCAAGTGGCAGCCTTTACCCATTTTACCCCCTCTGCTGGGAACCAGGAAGCCTTTCCTCTGTGAATCAAGCACATGTGTCCGGTCTCAAAGTACTCCCCTCCTGCCCATAATTTTTGGGGCCCTGCTCATATGTCGGGCTCTGTCCTCCCTGCTTTCTGTTCCTTAGTTTCCTTAATCTTCTTAACTCCTCTATGAGCCAGGCGTCACCAGCCTTGTTTTACAGATGAGGAAACTGGGGCCCAGGGTAGAGCAGGCCTTTGCCGAGGCTCCTGGGCAGGTGAGTGGAAGAGCAAGGATTTTAATTCCAAGTGGACTGAATATTTGTGTCCTCCAGAATTCATATGTTAAAGCCCTAACTTCCAGTGCAGTGATATTTAGGAGGTGAGCCTTTGGGAGGGGATTAGCTTTAAATGAGGTCCTGAAGGACTTCCCCGGCGGTCCAGTGGTTAAGACTCCGCACTTCTACTGCAGAGGGTGCGGGTTCGATCCCTGGTCGGGAAGCTAAGATTCCGCATGCCTTGTGCGGGGCCAAAAAAATAAAATAAAAAATCCTGTTATTTGAAAAAAAGAAACAAACAACAAATAACTAAATAAGGTCCTGGGAGTGGGGCCCCATGATGAAACTGTGTCCTTAGCTGAGCCGGGGACCACCTGGAGACAGAGGGCCTTCCTGGCTTCTCCTAGGAGGATGTCCTGAGGTGGAACAGCTGTGCGCACCGTCTTAGGGAGGTTTATTTGAGGCTGCTGCGCGCCTGAGCAATCTGGATTCTTAACCTACTTTTAGAAACAATGCTGGTTGTTTTTACCCAGGAGAGCCCTTCCCAAGTGCTCAGCCACCATCCAATGAGCTTCTCTTTCCCTCTCATAACTTGTGTGTTTTTAAAGGTGAGGAAGTTTAAATGGTAAAGCCGTAGGGTCAGCCAAGGGAACACGCTCTCTAATCCCTGTGGCTGGGATAGGAAACAGGGAAAGTGGGTTCTACCTGGAGCCAAAGAGGCCTAGCTGCTTTTTCCTATTGGGTGGCTGGTTGAGAAACCAGAGGGCCTGTGCTGCTGCTTTCCCATGGGACCTGGATTTGGCCAGTTTGGCGGGGTTGGAGTAGGGAAGGGAGATGTGTTTTATTATCTGGTGCTGGTTTGGATGGCCTCTTCTGCCAGCTTACCAGTCTGGGGCCGGGGCGGGGAGGTTATGATTATCCTGTAAGCTGGGCCTTGGGCTGCAAGCGTTCTCACCTTGGCCAGACAAGGGATTCCTAGGCTGGCAGGTGCCCGAGGCTGAGCTGACTGTGTCCTGAGTTAGGGATTGAGGATGGTGGTAAGTTGAGAGGCAAAGTCTTAGACCAGGTGACCTGTGGGTGGCCTTTGTGCCCTCTCCTTGTAGCTGTGGTGTGAAAGAGCTAGGCTGTTCAGGGATCTTCCAGCTGCCGGTGGAGGTGGGGCATAGTGCCAGGTGGCAAAGAAGGAAGTGAGTTGGCTGAAGACTCAGCCCAGGGCCTGGGTGCCTTAGTGAGGAGGTGGGAGGGCTTTAGCACTAGGGAGCCATAGAAGGAGCTGATGCAGGAACAACTAGTGGTTTAGAAAGCTGACTGGTAGTCCCAGGTCATTTCATGGACCGCAAGGGGTTGGACCCACACGCTGCAAACCATGAGGCAGCCTTTTTCTTCCTTTTGGTGGCCTACTGCTCTGATTTCAGCATATCTCAAACCTTTCACCCCCTCTCTAGTACAGGTCTAGGTACAGTGATAGTACTCCAGACCCTCTTGTCGGCGATTACTTCAGAGGGGGCTGTGCTTGGGATGTGACTGACCTACAGGGACTGCATGTGCTCTTTTCAACTTGCCTCTCTGATTTGCTCACTGCGTGGAACTCACCCATAGGTTTTTATGCACCGATGTGGGATAAGTGAGTTCTATTTAGGCTGGTTTGGTCTTAGGGAGAGAAGCCCCATAAAAGCCATTTCCAATAAAGGGGGGTTTATTGTACATATACAACAGGCATCTCAAGACAGGCCCCATGAGGACTCGAAATGGACCATAAAATAAGGAATGAAGGCTGTTCTTTCCATATTTCAGGAGCTGCTTGCTGACTTAGCACCGGACCCAACAGGGCAGCCTCATCCCCCAGGCTGTGTGATCTCATTGCTCTCATGTCCCCACAGCTGAATGCCCCAAGTTCTTGGGGGTCCCTGGGACAGAGAGCCCATCTGTCCTCTCCAGGCTACAGGAACCAGCCAGCCAAGGGATGGAAGTCTCTCGGGTCAGGCGTCCATTCCTGTCCAAGTAGGCACATGATTGGCACTTGTAACTGGCAAATCAAGATGGGCAGGAGCGGAGGCGAGGGTAAGGTGGGATGGCTCAGGCGCCCCCCCTTCCCATCCAGGAGAAGCTGCTCGTGGCCGTTCAGCTGTTTGGTAGAATCACTTTGAACTCATCCTGCTGCTCTTAGAAGGTGCTTGTGGCAGTACAGGAAAAAAAAAGCCCTTGATCACTCCTGGATTCTACAGCAAGTAGCTCCAGTGCCTGCTGTGAACCTGAGTTTTGTCTTCCATGAAATGAAGGGGTCCAATTAGAGGCTTCTGGGAGTGTTTTCAAAGCTATGGGTTTGATGGAGCTTTGCCTCGGCTCAGCCACACAAACGGCGATGTGGGACTGGGAGGCTGCTCGGGCATCAGAAAATGCATCCTCCCCACTCCTCTGCCCAGCCACGTCCAAACCCCTAGGTGCTACCTCACAGGAAACAGGGTCCCCTGAGGATGGGAATAAAAGCCAGTGGAATTTCTGCAGACGTGAGGAAGAGGACAGGGTGCCCTTGTTTGTGCTGATCCCCAAATGAGTGTCCTTTCGAAAGCCCACCAGGTTTGGTACCCGCAGGGTGTGTCAGCAGGTGGCAAAGGATAAGGTAGAAACAACTGGTACCAGTCCCACTCCTGTTCTGTGCACTGGCCTCACCCACACCCGCCTGTCTGCTCCCAGATGGAGAAATTCTTTGTATTTGTCATTTATCTCTTACCTGCTTCTGAAGCAGCAGATGGGAAAATGGAATTAGCAAAGTCAGCTTTGAAACAACCTTTGTGTTAATTAAGTAGAAATAATTAGATTATTTAAAAACAAGATCCAACGCAGCGTATTTCTGATTGTTGGATGTACTGTTTTTCCGTGCAAAGAAGCGATTTTATAATCCTATAGGGGAAGTCCCAACGTAGCTTCCTTCCGTCTCTGGGCAGAGCCCGTGTGTGGGCATCAGCAGTTGGTCCTGATGTCTGAGGACCTGCCTCCATTAGTGCGGCCCCATCAATGAGCTAGACCCCCCTGGTGACTTTGGTTGCATAGAGGGGGCGTGATTTCGAGGTTGGAATAAGTCAAGTGGCCTAGGCTTGAATCCTAGCTCTTCTACCAACTAGGATGCGACCTAATTTATTTAATTTCCCGGAACCTCTGTATTTTCATCTGTAAAACAGGGATAATAATAGGGTTGGTGACATTTAAATCCTTGACAAATGGCACATGATAAATGCTGTTGTCCTTGTCATCTTGGTCCTCATCGTCCTCATCACCTCAGGACGTGGAGTAGGGTAGGGGATGGGTGGGGTGTACTGTCTCTCTAGTCCCTAGAGAATGCTGTCCTGGCCCTGTCTCCAGGCCTGGATGAAGGTGGGGTTCATCAGTCGTCTCCAGAGGCCTGGGCCCCAGCTGGCCTCACTCCTGGGTGATTTGGGAGTGGATGAGAGAGGGGGAGTCCTCACCTGGCAGCTGAGTCCCTGTGGGCCTGGAGGCCCCCTTCCAGAGGGGGAGGACGTTCTGGCCCCTCCTCAGGGTGTAGGTGGGGCTTTGGTCACAGGCGGATCATAACTGTACCTCATTCCACACTCTTCCGGGCAAGTTTCTGTGTGTTCTTGAATGGAAATGGTAGAAATGAGCCGGCGTCATTTCTAAACAAAGAGGGACTTTTCACAGGAAGCTTGCAGACCTGACACCTTCTTGCTTGCTGTGGCGCGTGGCCTCTTCACTGACAATTGGTGTGTGACTTGCTTGAGAACAATAGACAATAGTCGTGGCTGCTTCCTGTGAGAAGCGAAGAATGGGCACAGGTGGGGGTCCGGAGGAAGGGATTTCCTGAGAGCATCCTGTAGCCCCTTAACATGTTGGCCCTGTAATGAGAGCCGTCAGGGCTGACATTACCGAGGGTGCCCGGAGGCGGACCCTGTTCTGAGACCTCACACACTTGAATAAATGACCCAGAGGGGGGTGATCGGGGCTGACGGAGGTGCCGAATGCCATTGTCCAGGCCTCTTCCCTGGAACCATCTTGGAAGGGGCTCGCCAGCTCCGTGCCAGGGATGTTGAGCTTCGGGAGAGAGGGGACTTGGCTTGTCCTGCCCCGCCCGCCCTGCCGGTGGCCCCTCGCACCAATTTCCTTGTCTGGTCTGCTTCTGCCGTTTGGCCTCCTGTTAGTTCCTTCAGTGGACCTTCCTGTGTGCCGGTCCCGCTGCCTGGAGCCTCTTCCCTCCTCTCCCTGCCCTTCACCCATTCGATTCTTCACTGACCTTCAGGGTTTGGCATAAACCTCACCTTCTCAGGGAGGCCTTCGGTTGCCGACCTGAGTAGCCGGGCTCCTTGGCGGACCACGCCATCCACGTTGCTCTCAACCACAGCCCCCTGTTCGTTTCTTCCTTTCCCAGTGCTCACCAAAATTTGTAATTGTGCATTGGTTGGTTTTCTTGTGTGTTGTCCCCTCCCCGACTGGACCGTGAGCTGCTTGGTGCAGGTCTGACTTAAGCTGCCCACAGTGGAATCAAGTGAGTCCGCAGCACGACCAGACCTCTCAGAGACCTTCAGACGCTGGGTGAAGGCAGGGCTTAGTGTGTGTGTGCTGGGGGATCTCGAGGAGATTTTCAGAGGTTTCTTCTGAGAGGTGTGAAGGAGAGAGTTAAGTACAGTTTTTGTAAGTAAGACAATAGGCATTTTCTCTCCAGCAGCACCAAGTGCAGAATACCTGGCATACTCGTTCAAAGGAAAAAAGCAAATCACTTAGTTCTTAAGAAGGCTCTGGAAATTTCATCTGCGTGTGGGCGAATTGGCACGCAAGGCCTCTGGAGCAATACAAATGTGGAATTTGAACTCTACCCTGCCTCAGAGAGCAAGGCTGGAGCGATAGGGCAAAATGCATGTAAATGTCACGCCTTATTATTAGTTGTAATCTTATCTTTGTTAATAATAATAACAGGACCCGCCTAGAAGTTGCTGAATAATAGCAGACAGGCGCTTTCCTAAGCTCACCGTCAGACAGAACTGTGGACTCTGGGGGGGCGGTGGCTCCGCTGACACCACTGGTGGAATGGCGATCTCAGCCGGAAGCTCCACCCTGGTCACACGTGTTCTGCCACATCCGCCACGCCCTCTGGGGCTCTGGTCACTTGCAGAGGCGCCGTGGAGGCCCGTGGCCTCTCAGACACTGGCCTTGCCTCTTAGAGGCTTTTCTGCTCCCACCTCCCACCACCCCGAGCTGCTGGCACAAGTTAGGGGGTCTGCAGGTCTGGGACGTGCAAGGCAGTTTCTCTCTGCAGAGATTCTGCTGTGGCCTTTCCCTTCTATTGTTTGCTGCCCCAGTGACTTGCCGAAACCATGTGTTTCCTACAGATTTTGTTTGCCTGCGTTGACTTCTTTGTTTTGCTCTAGTAAACAGCCATTTAGCATATACAGATCTCTGCACTTGACAAAGAGAAACCTGGAGCCCTGGACCGGGTGGCTGCACTGAATCACTGAGTCTTTGAGTCTGAAGACCTTGGCTGGTCCAGAACTCGTAAATGGCTCATACTGTCAACGCTGGCCTGTGTGCGGAGGTTCAGTTGCTGGCTGCGGTGGTGGAGGGCAGTATCGGGCCCCTGACTAGTTAGGAGGAAACCTATGTTTGAGAACTAGGTTAGTCAGGGTTGAGTCCCAGCTCCAGCACTTTCAGCAGCTGTGTGACTTTGGGGAAGTTGCTTACCTGATCTGTGTGTTTCCTCATCTGTGAAAATAGTACCTACCTTGGTGGGAGGCTTAAAAGAGGTAATATTTGGAAACAATCTGGTGCAGGGCCTGGGGCTAATACACGCTAGCTGCTCTTGTTATTTGTCTGTTGGGCCCCGTTACTGGACTTGCCCCAGAAATCCTGTTGGGAAAGGCTTTCCAGCGGACCCGCTTCACTTAGAAGTGGAATCGGGGCGTTTATCACTGTAGGTTGATGTGACCTCCTGGATGTGGTGGTGATGGTCTGTTCATCAAAAATGGTTCAGAATGTTCTGAACGTCTGCCTTGTACAGGATGCACAGATGCTGAATGGGAACAGCCCTGTGTTTGCACCCCGTGACTGCTCTTACTGCCGTGTGACCTTGGATGTGCTGTGTATCTTCTCTGAGCATTTCTCACCTGTGAAATTGAGCCTGTGAGATCCCTCTTTCAGAGGGCGGCCGTGAGCTTGAACTGCGCCTGTGTTTGTAAGGTGCTTAGGTGGCACAGAGCCAGCACACGGTGGGTCGGGGGTTTGCCCTGACTGATGAGCTGCATCTGAAAAGGCCAGCGTTCGGTATCCTTAGAAAGGGCATTGGAAATACAAGAGAATCTTGAAGAAAGTGGAGTGGTGGGGAGTGGGGAGCGGAGGAGGTGATCACAGCCTTTAAACTTCTCAAGGCTTTACCCCATCAGATTGTCTGGGTCATTTGTGGCCCAGCTCATAGGACTGGAGTGACAGGAGGCAAGACCGTCACGGAGGGACCTGAGCCGCCCCAGAGAGAGTGGATTCCCGTTCTCAGAGGGCTTCAGGCAGAAGCTGGATGGTGCCTGGGAGGGACAGGGATGTGGTGGTCCATCTTGATAGCTTTCAAAGTCCTTTCCACCCTGGATATTCTAGGATTCTTGCACAGAACCAGAGATAATGTTCCACTTCAATACCACGCACATGTCATTCCCCCGCCTCAGAATATGAGGGCAACTAATGGATTAATGGGGGCACCTTTAACCAGTTTTAAAGGCCCAGTCAGAGAGGAGATTACACCAGGTCATGGTTAGACTGTGGATTTCCAGAAGGGGGCCTTGGCAGCTCCACTCCAAGCTCAAAGGAAGTGATTTTGAGATGCATCCACTGGCACCTGTTCTGAGGCCAGTAGTGTTGGAGGCCGTGCTGGACACCATTGGCATGAAGGGGACTTGGATGTGGTCTCTTCCAGGTGGAGCTCCATTGTGGGATTCCGCTGTCTGCCTTGGTACAGCAGGTTGTAAAGATCAGGAGTGGGTGACTTCAAGAGTGTACAGACTCCACATGACCATTTTAAAAAAGATTTTAAGTGTATTTATCCATGAGCAGTCCATGGTGGTCATTACTGGATGTCGGGGGCAGGGTGCCAGCCTCAACACCCTGGCCCCAGGCTTTCTCAAGCCCGTCCAGGGCGCCCTAGACATTGGTACCTCAGACCACAGGTGCAGGTGGACCACTGCTCTGACCCACAGGGCAGGACTTATTTCCCCAGGCTTTGTTCACATTGGCCACCGACTTTTTGACTGTGGTTTTGGGGTTTGTTTGATGGTGGGAAAGTGGCTGAGCCGTATACTTAATCTTTTTTAAAGATCTTATTTTTTTAGAACAGTTTTACCTTCACAACAAAATTAAAAGGAAACTACAGAGAACTCCCATATACCCCCTGCCCCCAAATATGCACAGCCTCCTCCTTTATCAGCATCCTCCACCAAAGTGGTACCTTTGTTACAATTGATGAACCTACGTGACACCTCATAATTATACAAAGTCCATAGTTTACATTAGGGTTCACTTTTGGTGGTCTGCATTCTGTGGCTTTAGACAAATGTATCCACCATGATCATATCATATAGAAGAGTTTCATTGCCCTAAAAATCCTCCATGGTCTGCCTATTCATCTCCCCCTACCCCAAACCCTTGGCAACCACTGACCTTTTTACTGTCAGTAGTTTTGCTTTTTCTAGAATGTCATATGGTTGGAATCATACAGTAGGTAGCCTTCTCAGGTTGGCCTTTTTCACGTAGTAATATACATTTAAGTTTCCTCCAAGTCTGTGCATGGCTTGGTAGCTCATTTCTTTTTAGCACTAATATTCCATTGTCTGAATGTACAGCACAGTTTATATATCCATTCACCTTCTGAAGGACGTCTTGGTTGCATCCAAGTTTTGGCAATTATGAATAAAGCTGCTGTAAATATCTGTGTGCAGGTTTCTGTGTGGACAAAAGTTTTCACCTCCTTTGGGTCAATACCAAGGAGTGCAACTAGCTAGATCATACTATAAGAGTATGTTTAGTTTTATAAGAAACTGCCAAGCTGTCTTGCAAAGTCGCTGTACCATTTTGCATTCCCACCAGCAGTGGATGAGAGTTCCCACTGTGCCACATCCTCATCAGCATGTGGTGTTGACAGTGTTCCAGGTTATGGCCATTCTAATAGGTATGTAGAGGTATCTTGTTGTTTTAATCTGCATTTTCCTAATGACTTAGAATCCGGAACATATTTTCATTGGCTTATTTGCCATCTGTATACCTTCTTTGACAAGGTAACTGTTAGGGTTTTTGGCCTATTTTCTAATCAGGTAGTTTGTTTTTTTACTGTTGAGTTTTAAGAGTTCTTTGTATAATTTTATTTTATTTTTAATTTTTATTTTGGCCTCGCAACATGTGGGATCGCAGTTCCCTGACTAGGTATTGAACCCGCGCCCCCAGCAGTGAAAGCGCAGAGTCTTAACCACTGGACCTCCAGGGAATTCCCAAGAGTTCTTTGTATATTTTAGATAACAGTCCTTCATAAGATGTGTCTTTTGCATATATTTTCTCCCAGTCCATGGCTTGTCTTCTCATTCTCTTGACATTGTCTTTCGCAGAGCAGAAGTTTTTAATTTTCATGAAGTCCAGTTTATCCTTTCTTTCTTGGATCAAGTCTTTGCTATTGTATCTAAAGTGTCATTGACAAACCTGAAGTCATCTAGATTTTCTCCTATGTTATCTTCTAATGCCTAGGACTTTTCAGTGCTGTCACTGTCATCTCTTGTTGAGATTTTTGGGTAGCCTTCCCTTGATCCTAGGTGTTCTCTTTTTCTTTAGCTAGTTAGAGCTGGGTTTATGTCATGAATGAAAGAGCCCTGAGGTGCTTGGTTTATAGCAAAGCTTGGCTGGCCTTTGGCATGTGATCGGGGACAGATTCCAACCCAGCCATCCCGTTGAGGAGCTGAGAAGCGGGACTGACTGGCCGACAGGAGATTATAACACTGACCCGGAGAGGCCAGGGGTTTCCCCTGGGGCACGGGAGCACACACTACACTTATCTTTGAGATGTCTGACCCTGACAAGGCTGGAAGAGATGAGGCAGCGAGTGGTGAAAGTTCTGGTTGGGGCCGCACGCGATGTGGAAGGGAAAGCAGGAGAGCAGGAGACGTTCAGAGAGATCCCAGGGGTAACATTCATTGTGCGGCTTCCTCCTGCACTTACCCACCACGCTGACTTCAGAAGGTGATCAGCCCATGGATTCCGCGTGTCACCCTGGTGTTGTAAGTGGTGTCTGGTTGGTCGGAAACCTGGGAGACTCAGCACAGGTCTCTTTAGGTGGCTGTTTTCGGTGGTTCTGTTTCCTTTGGTGTCTCCTAAAGCAAGGCTGGGTGTGTTCCCCTCCAGCCCGCTGTCTGCGTCTGGAGACAGGGGGTTGCATCTTTGCCTGTTGAAGGAAAGTTACAGTTTCGGTTTCTCCATCCCCTTGGCTGATTGTCCCTCGTACCCTTTAACAGAGCTGGTGCCCTCTGGGTGGGCTCTGAGGCCCGGGCTGCAGCCCCAAGAGCGCTGTCAGAAGGGAATCAGCACGCCAGGGTTCCTGCCTCGGATCCAGCTCCTCACTACGTGGCCATAGGCCAATCTCCTGGCTTCTGTGGGCTGCAGGTTCCTACTGTTACATGGGAGTTGCTGTGGAAATGCAAAGACCCCCTTTTTTTTTTTTTTTTTTTTTCCTCTCCAGTACGCGGGCCTCTCACTGCTGAGGCCTCTCCCGTTGCGGAGCACAGGCTCCGGACGCGCAAGCTCAGCGGCCATGGCTCACGGGCCCAGCCGCTCCGCGGCACGTGGGATCCTCCCGGACCGGGGCATGAACCCGCGTCCCCTGCATCGGCAGGTGGACTCTCAACCACTGCGCCACCAGGGAAGCCCATGCAAAGACCCTTTTAATGTAAAATTTCTCAGAGAGCAATATTGGAAAGTGGTTCAGAACCTGGGATTTGAATTATGGTTTGGCCACATGCTAGCTTCCTAAGGCTCTCAGTTTCCTCACCTGTAAAATGGGCTAATGATGGTCCCTATCTCGCTGCTTTTGGGGAAGATGAAATGAGATAGACACCGGAGTATAGTCACTGGTACGTTGGTAAGACTCAGTAGGCGGCAGCTAGTACTCCATATCACCGTCATCACGGGTGTGACCCTCACATAGGGTGGGGAGCAAGTTTCCTGACTCTTGCTGGGGTTACAGCCCAGATAAGCACCCAGAGTGAAGTGAGGAGGGCATCTTTGGTTTCTTTTCTCCAGGCAGTGACCTGGACCGGTTGTGTGACTGTGACCTGCACTTGACCTGTTAGACACAGATGAGGGCAACCTGAGGGAGCTTCCTTTACACTGGGCAGGATCGGATCTGTGACCACGGATCGTGTTACCACTTCCTGGAGACAGGCAGTCCTTTCAGTTTTATGTAAACTTTCCTGTGATGGAGACTTGATACAGAGGAAGAAAAACATACGGTGAACCCTTTATTTCCTGTGATAAATGATGACCTTTGGAACTGGGGTCAAGTCTGAATTCTCCAAGGCAGAATTATTTTTTGCTGCTGTGGTTTTATAGTCACGACATGCTGTGCTTTTGGCTGCTGCTGTTTCTGCCTGATGATCTGATCGAGATGCCAATAAATTCGATGGGTGCCTTTGGAAGGCATTCAGATATTACTCATTGGAGTGAAAAAGCAACATTTGTTCAGGGAGAGGGCCGAGCATTATAAAAATGGGTATTAGGTACTTAATATCAACATCAGACAAGAAAAGAAGGGCTGCAGGAGCTGGGGACCGTCTTGCTGGGCAATACTAAAGATGCAGACAGAGATGCAATTGTCCACAGCTGTCCCAGCACCGCAGTGGGTTTCGAGGATTCCCTGCTTGAGGTTTGAAGGAAGTCTGTGTCTTTCCTCCTCTATTTGCCGGATTAACGTTTCCACACATTTAGCCACAGAGGTGGGATATGCTGGGCTTTTGCTGGAGAGATGTGCAGCTGAGATTCTGCTGCAAAGGATGAGGTTTTGAGGGAAATCAGAGGGCGTTTTTGGTTTTCCTGAAGTCGCCTTTGACATTTTAGCAACCCAGCTAGCAGATCAGGGTAGGAGACTCCAATCGGATTTGAGATCCAACAGGATGTGGGAGGAGTCCTAGACCTCAAAGAGAGGAGGGACTTCGGGGAGGATGAAGTGCTCCTTTTACTTATGAGAAAAGGCCCAGAGAGGGTGAGTGGAAGGCCGAACCGCACACAGCTAGTTAGGGCCAAGGTGAGACCTGAACCCACGTTTTAACTTCTAATCTGGGGCTCCTCTATGGTTGGCCCATGCTTGTTGCAGTTCACAAGTCCTGTACAGTGGTCGATTGTGATGATGCTGTTTGTCACTTCTGTACCAATTTACTTTGGCAGATGAAGTTTATATTTTACGATGTGTTCTTTTTTAAAAAGTGATGTGATCATACTGTGGAAAACTTTCTCCAGGGAACAAAGTCCACCAACCATTAATGTTTTGGCATATTTCTTTCCTGTCTTCATTTGTGTCTGAGCATGTGAGTGAGGAGAGAAAGAAAAAGAAAGACCCACAAAGTAAATATACAAGCGGAAGTAATTGTAATAATGTCAAACTTATCATTTAGCCTGACTTTGAAGTTTATTAGAAATTGAGTTGGAGTCCCCTGATGGCCATATTTCCGTCACTTGTCCTTGTGACTTGGGAAAATTTATGGTTCCTTGGCCAAATCTCTGGGTAACATGACCAAGTTTTAGCCTCACCTGGGTGAGTAAATTTTTAACCTAAATGTTCTCAAGTGAAGAATTAGGTGGTGATAGTCCAGAAGGTAGCTTGTTTGGAATCCTCTTGCTAGACACTGAGCATGGGTTACTGACACCTGGATCAGTTCAGCCAGACCCACAAGAGAGCTCACAGACCGCCACGCTGGGGCGTAGAGACCACACAACTGGCTGACTATGTGCACTTTTCCCTTCCCAGTGGTTCTCCAAACTAGTTCTGGGGGCCATGAAGGGATTTCTAGATGCCAAAATAGAAATAATAATGTCCACACACTTTCCCTGGAGGGATCATTGATGCTGTTGAGACATGGTCCCTGTATATATCCTGTAAGTGGACAGCGGTGGCAAGTGGAAGATGGCAGCCTGGGGTCCCTGGGGCTGGTCCTCATCGCTCTGCTCTGGGGTGTCAGGGAAGGCCTGCACCATACTCCCTTTTCTCTTCTCTGTAACACCCCCTCCACGACACGGCCGGCCTTCACTCTCCAGACTGGCACCTAGGAACCTATATTCTTTTTAAAGCCACTTCATTGAGGTATAATTGACAGGCAGTAAACTATGTGTATTTATAATACGCACACCATTGGAAAAGTTTGGGCTTATCCCCACACCTGTGAACCCACTGCCACAAACAAGTTAGTGAGCCTGTCTGTCACCCCTGCCCGTTTCCAGATGCCCCTTTATAATCCCTCCCTCTCATCCCTCCCTGCCTTCCTCCCAACCCCAAGCAACCACTCATCCTGCCTTCTGTCACTATGGATGAGTGGACATTTTTTAGAGATTTCTATAAATGGAATCACATATAATTAGCACTCTTTTTTGTCTGGCTTCTTTCACACAGTGTAAGTATTTTGAGATTCATGCACACCGTTGTATGTATCAATAGTTCCTTCCTTGTTTATCTACTCACCTGTTTGGGCATTTGGATTGTTTCCAGTTTTTTTTTGCTATTACAAATAAAGCGGCTGGAAACATTGTGTGTAAGTCTTTCTATGGACATATATTTTTCCTTTTCTCTTGGGTCAACACCTAGAAGTAAACACCTAGCATGGCATGGCTGGATATGGTGGGTATAGGTTTAACTTTTCTGGAAATTGACAAACTGTCAGTTCCTAGTACCACCGTACTAGGAATCTATATTTTTAAATAAGCCTCCGCAACGATTCTCCCATAGCCTTTTCCTTCCTGCAATCACCTAATGGCCTGTGGTTGGTCCTGAGTGACAGGCCTCGTGAGCCAGTCACCTCCACTTGTTCTCTCATGGCCGGCTTGGACTGGGCATCTCTCTGCAAGCCGCCCCTGGGGAGCAGCGGGGAAGCTCAGACTCTTTCCGTGCATACATGCCTCCCACCCACCCAAGCCACAGCAGATGCACTGGCTTTCTCTAGGGTCGACAAGCCACGTGGCAAGGAACCGCCTTATCCAGTGCCACAGTGTCCCACCCAGAGGCCTTAAAGAGGTGGACACTCCCGTGACCCCCTCGTGAATGCTTGGATGCCTCGGGGGTCACTTGTCGGCTGACCCCTGGATTGACATGAGCCCACTGAAGAGACAGCCTGGAATCTGGCATGACTGAGCAGTGAATCAGAGCTCCTGCCCGCTTTCCCCCCAGCCCTTCTGCCCATCACCCGGCATTTACGGGCCCCCTTAGGTACCAAGCCATGAGCTAGGTGCCCATCACAGAAAGACGAACAGGGTAGTTCTGTCCCTGCTAGGCTCCGCATCCAGGAGAAAGGGCAGGAGGGGCAGATTTTCTGATGCCAGCAGGCCAGGGAGGGGGCAGGCTCGCTGCTCCTGGGTGGGCAAGGGGCCGGGGCGTGGTTAAGCCAGACTTCACTCGGATGGCGACAGCAAGGGCCTCGTGTCCCTTCACAGCACAGACGGCTCCTGAGGGCTCTTGGGGGGTGGGTGGCGATGGCCCGCGGCCCCCTGGCATTCTGTGGCTAAGGCCGCCTCGAGCCCTGCGGGGTGAGGAGGAGACGAGGTGTTCCAGGCTGCGGGCCAGGGCCCAGGCTCATGCACGTCATAGCTGCTCAGTCGCAGCACGTGCTCTCGCTGGGGGCACTCACACCATTTTCTGGGGGGCAGTGAAGTGGAAGGGAAGCATGTGAAAAATAGAGCAACCTCGGGAGACTGTGAAGTCCTGGTCGTGCTCCTGGAGAGGCTGTGGTCAGTTCGCACACTCCTTGGGCTGGTGGTGAGGGAGGGGCACGAATCCCACCACCTGGCCACGCAGGCTGTTTTGATCCTGTGGCCTCCTTTTCACTTGGATTCCTGCTGTCCTGACCCCATAAGTCCCATGTTTGAGTTACACTGGGGCCAGGATGGGAAAAGCCCTGAATGCAAGAGCAGTGTTGGGACTTTACCTGTAGGCAGTGGGACACCCCTGCGCTGTGCCCAGGGAGTTGGAGGCCTTAGCACCTTTGACTAGAGGCTTTTCCCTGTCTGTGCAGAGCAACTGTACTTAAGGTGAAGAAGAGTGACTTAAAAACATTGGTGCAGGAACAAGTTATGTTTGGTAATGAAATATCCCAAGCGTGCTTTGTCTGAGTGATGGTAACAGTTCATGCTAGGATGTACACGAAATCAATACTTCAAGCCTGTGGGCCAGCACACTCGTTGCCCCCAGCTTACAAATTTTTTCTTGTTGGCTTTGCTACCCGCAGGGATGTGAATGTCAGGTTTCTGTGGCCTTGAGGCCGGTGCCCTCCCATCCATCCCTCTGTCATCGTTCAAAAGTGGTTCCAGGGCCTCCCTGGTGGCGCAGTGGTTGAGAGTCCGCCTGCCGATGCAGGGGATACGGGTTCGTGCCCCGGTCTGGGAGGATCCCATATGCCGCGGAGCGGCTGGGCCCGTGAGCCATGGCCGCTGAGCCTGTGCGTCCGGAGCCTGTGCTCCGCAACGGGAGAGGCCACAACAGTGAGAGGCCCGCGTACAGCAAAAAAAAAAAAAAAAGTGGTTCCAACAGCTCTGGCCTGCTGTCATCCGCCCTCCAGTTCCCTCTGCCTTTGTAGGTTGATACCCGTCTTATTCCTTGTCATTTTAGGGGTCTCAGGAAGGAGAGGGAGTAAACGTGTGGTGTTCAGCTCCGCCATGCTTGCCCGGGAGTGAACCAGGTCTCTCCAGGTGCTGGACAAACACAAAGCATAGAATTTACCATTTTAACCATTTACAGGTGTGCAACTGAGTGGTCTTAGTTACAGTCACAATTTCGTGCAACCATTACAGGAACCATTTCCAGAACTCTTTCATCATCCCAAACAGAAACTCTAAACCCATTAAACAATAACTTTCCATTCCTTCTTCCCCTCAGCTCCTGGTCACCTTTGTTCTGCTTTCTCCCTCTATGGATTTGCCTACTCTAGGTGCCTCGTGTTAGTGGAATCATACGGTCTTCGTCCTTTTGCATCTGGCTTATTTTACTTAGCATAATCTTTTTAAGGTTCATCCATATTGTGGCATGTATATAATATCCCATCGTATGGATGTACCATATTTTGTTTAGCCATTCATCTGTCGATGGACACTTGGGTGGTTTTCACCTGTTGGCTACTGTGAATAGTGCTGCTGTGGACACTGGTGTACAAGCATCTGTCTGAGTCCCTGTTTTCAATTCTCTGGGGTATACACCTAGAAGTGGAATTGCTGGACGGTAACGAAATTCTGTGTTTAATGTTTTGAGGAGCTGCTAAGGCTACTTTCCTCGCAGAATGCTTTGGAGGCAATGATTCCCACTGCCTGCAGGATAAAGCCCAATGCCCGCCTCTTGCATTCAGGACTTTGATCATTCTGCCTCACTACAAGGATCTGCTCTGACCAGACTGATTTGCCGTCATGTCCTGTGTCCACGTCTGGGCTGGATCATTCCTTTCACCTAGGATACCCCTTCACCTCCCTCTCAGCTTTACTGCAAATCCTGCCTTCAACACCTCCTTTGGAAAAAAATTCACCCCTCCCTGCTGCTCCCAAGGCAGTTCTTGTGGGTCTGACTCGGTGATCCAGATCCCAGTTTACAAACTAATGCTGGGTTGGTAGTCTGTGCCCTGAGATTACTCTTTTGCCCCTTTCCTCTGGCTCCTTAGCTCCCGCTAGGTGTCAAGCACACCGAAGACAACCACAGACTGTTCGTTGTGGCTCGGCCCATGCTTGTATGTCCGGCCTGTGACTGCCAACCTGCGGGCGAGATGGTGCTCTTCAACCAAGCTCCACGTGGCATATCCTCTCCACAGGGAGGGGTCTGGCTGGCCCCTGGCATGAGCGTGCTGAGCCCTCCATGCCGGCAGGCTGCCTCAGGTTTCCGGGGTGCTGCCTGGCTGCCTTCCCTCTTGGGTCCCTGCCCATGTGGAAGCATGCCCTCGAGTACTGCCATCCCTGAACCAGGCCATCAGGTCATCCGATCCCCCAGGGGGGCCAGGAAGCCTGGTGAACACTACGACTGTGAGTTAGTGACAGAGAAGCAAGCAGCCACTTACTGAACTTGGTGGGCGGATTTGGTGGAGCCTCTGATTTCTTAGGGGCCGTCTCGTTGCACAGACACAGCCTGAGTGGCCTGTCACCCAAGCCAGAAACCCGGTGTGGACTCTCAAGCCCATCCTACTTCTCATTAGCCCTGGCGATTCTCCCTCTGAACTCTGTCCACGTCTCTGGCTTAGAGGATCGTCTCTGGCTTGGAGGATCGCTGTGGCTTCCCCCACTTCCGGTTTGTCCCGCACTCCAGTCTGCCTGTTTATGCAGCGCAGCCTTCCTAGAGTTCAAATCGAGCTGCACCCGCCACCCTGGTGAGTGACCAACAGCCCCTCCCCGCATGGATTTCGGGCCCCCGCACTACTTTAATTCCCTGGGTGTGCACAGGCCCTCCTTCTCACTGTCTTGTCTCACGTGTGCAGTTCCCTGGCCCTGGAGCATTCTCCCAGCTCTTTGCCAGGGCAGGTCCCACTCGTGCTTCAGGCTTCGGCCCTGACGTTGCTCCCTGGGAGGCACTCCTCTGACCCCAGCTCGATCGTCCCCACGGTTTGCACACCCACTCCCCTCCTCCACCTGTGCTCACCAGCCTTAGGATGGTCTGGTCTCCTTACCTGTCCCCCTCACCAACTCAGCCAGTCTCATGCCTCTGTGTCCCCAGCTCCTTCGACCAGGGCCTGGGCACGGAGGCTGCTGGAGAAATGTGGGTCGTGGGGTAGGACAGACCCCCGGGAGGCTGGACTGAGGCCCTCAGGGGGTCCAGGCATCTCACCTGGAGCAGGAACGTTTGGCCCTGGGGTCTGGGACAGCTTCCTGCTGTCACGTCCAGTGGTCGGGCCCAGACCTAACTGGAGTAGAGACAAGTGCCCCGGGAGTTGTCGATAGGGTCCAGCGTTGGTGGAGGCCCTGGAGGCTTTGGGGAGGCTTTTCTAGAAGCATTTGGGCTGCTGTCTCCTGAGCAAACAAGATTGAGTGTCTAATCTTCAAGGCAAGTTCTTTTAAGAAGGCAGGTCTGTGGGGCCAGGGGAGCCTGCAGTTGCTCCACTTGGCAGGGTCTGGTGGGCATGAGCAGCCTGCTGACCGGGGTCCAATCCCTCCTCTAAGCCTGGACAGTCACAGGTGCCCGTGGAGACTGGTCCTTCTGCAAAGGTGGATGCATCTCAGGGCCTCTCAAAGGTGGCAAGAGGCTTGGCCTGCTTCTGATTTTTTGTTTCGTTCTGAGGCTACGAGTTCATTAAAAAAAATTTTTTTTAAAGAATTGGCTTTTTCTTATTTCTTTTTTATTTATTTATTTTTGGCTGTGTTGGGTATTCGTTGCTGCGCACGGGCTTTCTCTAGTTGCGGTGAGCGGGGGCTACTCTTCGTTGCGGTGCGCGGACTTCTCATTGCAGTGGCCTCTCGTTGCAGAGCACAGGCTCTAGGCATGCAGGCTTCAGTAGCTGTGGCTCGCGGGCTCAGTAGTTGTGGCTCGCGGGCTCTAGAGCGCAGGCCCAGTAGTTGTGGTGCACGGGCTTAGTTGCTCTGTGGCATGTGGGATCTTCCTGAACCAGGGCTCAAACCCGAGTCCCCTGCATCGGCAGGTGGATTCCTAACCACTGTACCACCAGGGAAGTCCCCCAGAATTTTTAAATTCCACAAGAAGGTTACAAACATTATGATCTTTAAAACGATTTACCTTTACTAAGATGGTGCTTTTAAAACAAAAACTGCCAGCAACTCTAGGTACAAAGTAATAGAGGACATAGAAGAAATACTGATTCATAGTGCGCTGCAGGTGGGGTGGAGCTGGGATCGGACAGAAGTGTCCCCTCTCCCTTGGGCTGAGCTTAGTCTCATTTGAAAATGATATACAATATTTGATCCTGAAGCTTCTATGAAAGTGAGGCCAAGCCCCACCTCCCTCCTCCTCCCTACTTTCCCACTGCCACCCCAGGCCCTGCAAGTCCTTCTCCAAGGCTGGGAAACGAGGACATGGGGTGGGGCCTGGGGGACGGAGCCACTCACACACATTCCTGGGGCTGTGAGTTAGGTTTCTGGAATGCCCCATCCCTGGGCTCCCTGGCCAAGTGCCAGTGGGGCCTGGGGCACAGATGCTATTACCCAGGGAGGCTTGTTCCTGGGGTGGAGTAAGCTCTATGCCCGCCCTCTGGGGACGGGCCTGCTCTGTGGCCGCCTGTGCTGGTGGTTTCCATGAGATCTCAGAGTCATCAAGTGTCTGTCTGAGCTGCACATCCTACCCCTCACTCTGCAGATGGGACCGTGAGTCAGTCACCCTCCTTGCAACATACATAACTCAAGGTCACACAGTTAGTAGCAAAGCTGAGAGGTAAACCTGATTCCTTAAGGCCTGACTTGGGGCTGGGGGGTGGGAGGGGGAATGCCTCCAGCTGGAGAATGTTTCAAGGTTCCTCTTTTTGTCCCCAGGGCTTAGTATGGAGCCTGGCATGTCAGGAGGTCAGCAAATCTTTGTTGAATGAATAATAGCGGCCGAGATTTATTGAATGCCAGGAATTATGGTAACTGCAAATCTATGTGGTTTCATCGAATCCTCCTCCAGCTCTGGGCAGTAGGTACTTTCATCCCCTGTGTGAAGGTGGGAAAGCTGGAATGCAGGTGGGAAACGAAACATGCCCAACGTCAAATAACTAGTAAATGGAGCTGAGGTTTGGACTCAGGTTGTGGGTCAGAGCCACTGTCGAGACCATTGCTGTCCAATAGGAAATTCATGTGAGCCTCCTGTGAAATTGAAAATTTCTAGTCATCCCATTAAAAAAAGTAAAAGAAAAGAAAAAGCAAAAGAGAAACACCTGAAATTACATTTATAATATATTTTATTTAATCCACTATAAGCAAAATATTATAATTTTAACATGTCATCTACATAAATATTATTACTAAGATGTTTTGCAGGTTTAATTCATGCTGAGTGTTCAAAATCCAGTGTGTATTTTAACATCTCATTTTGGGTTGGCCACACCTCGAGTGCTCAGTAGCTATTCGTGTCCAGTGGTTTCTGTGTTGGGCATTGCTGCTCTGGACCACTCTGCTCGTCAATGAATGAATATTGGGATTTGTTGCCATTTGGAGCTGAGGAAGCATGAGGAAGTGGTCAAAGGGAATAACAGATAGAGAGGGCATGGCAGGCCTGAGCATGTGTTTTGGGTTCCAGAAAGCACTCGCTGGGTCTCTCCCCAGGTGTGTATGCTGGGTGAAAGCTGTCACCTCGTAAAGGGATATCCCACTAGGGGCTGCCCCTGAGAATGGAGCATCTCACCCACATTCTGGGACGGGGCGTGGGCAGGGTTGTGCAGAGCGCAGACACCCTGCGCTTCCAGCCCTGAGCTGCGGGGAAGCCCTGCTAGCCTGCGTGGGGATCTGGCTCTGAGCTGTGTTGCTTTTGGCCAAAGGCAGTTGCAAAACTCCCGGAGCTCAGAACAGGTACGATGTGTTCTTCAGGAAAGGTTACGAGGTTTCAGACGTAACAGAGGTTCTGAGTTTACAAATAGAGGATGTCTTCAGTGCAGTGTCAAGAGTGAAGTCATCAGACCCATACATCATGGGGTCGGCGCGGGGTCGGCGCTGGCTGACGCATTTAGGGCACCTTGGGCTTGGAGGCGGCCTGTAGCAAGGGAGACTAGAAATTACAGACCCGGGGAGTGGGGAAGGGTGTGTACATGGAAGGGGAGACAGTAATGCACTAGTGTTTTCTTAAATGGGTCTTGAATGAAAGGGGTTAAGACTGTCACTTAAAACATTTCCTGGATGGTCCTAAGGTGTAGCGAGAGGAGGGTTGGTGGGAGAAGAGGGCTGCGTGGGCCAGGCTCCCCCGTCTCGATTCCTGGCTCAGGGCAGACGTCAGAGCAATCTGTGGCCAGTCTCCCCGCCAGACAAGGTGGCCATGGCACAGTTCTTAAAATCCTGCCCTGTGATTCAGGAATAGGACTGGGTGGCCTGGGAAAAGGAGTGACGGCAGGCAAAATATTTTAACATTAAAAAAATAACAGTGGGACTTCCCTGGTGGTCCAGTGGTTAAGGCTCCGTGCTTCCAATGCAGGGGGCACGGGTTCGATCCCTGGTCAGGGAACTAAGATCCCGCATGCCAAGTGGTGCGGCCAAAAAAAAGAATAATAATAATAATAAAAAGTAACAACAACTGGTCAATAAGTCGACATCCCCTGAGGCAGGAGGGGAGGAGCCGGGAGCCGCTAAGGCTGCGCCAGAGCTGGGGATGAAGTCCAGGCGACAAGTGCTCTCACCTCACCTACAGCATCTTGGTGGGAAGCCCTCAGGCAAGTCTGTCTCAGTTTCCCCATCTGCAAAATGGGTCTCACAATCCCTACTTTCCCTGCAAGTTCAAGTTAGATGCTGTACACACAGAAGCAGTTCGTAGAGCCAAGCACGGCAGAAATCCAGAGGTTATTATTTTTATTAACCCTACTGCGGATATTTTATTTTTATTTATCTTATAGCCTTTAGGTATCATGTTGTTGTTTCATCTGAATTTTTTAAACTTTTCATTTTGAAAAATTTCAGGTGTACTCAGACATAGAGAGCATGGCATACTGAGGCCCCTGTGCCCTGCAGCCCGCTTCAACAGTTCTTAATATTTCATCAGGGCGATTTTGAGCTCACCGAATAATTTCTTTCATTAATCGAGTTCCCGAAGTGCTTTAAGTCCTTTGAAGTAAAATCTGCCCCGTCGCTTGGGAGAAAGAGTGTGTTTGTGTATTAGGCGTTTTGGCCTAACATGCTTGCCGCAGCAAGTGATTGGCTTTTCAGCAACGTCTAATCAGTGGACCGTGTGGAATCCCACCTGGGGCCTCTGTGGCCCCCTCACCCTTCCTTAAGCCACGAGGGCAAGATCAATTCTTTCAGGAGTTTGCGGGCCTCTGAGGACTCTCCTTTTCAACTTGCTATAATTTGAAGGGAAAAGGTTGTTCTGGAGTCTAAATGATTATTTACACGAGGAGCTGGGGAGTGGTTGACCGGAGTTTTGAGGGGGCCGGGAAGTCTGTTGTCTCTGCTCATTTCAGCCCGCCACGCACACGGTCATCCATTCCCGTGTGGCGGTTTCATTGGGAAAGGTGGAGAGGGGGGGAGTCGGGGGTGAAGGCTGATTGGGCTTCCTTTGATCTGTTTCTGCTCAAAGCTGCTATGTGTAATTCAAGCTTCTTAACTTGGCCAAACCACCTCTGGGTGGTTGTGAGGGTCAAATGTCAGCTCCAGATGTCACGTCTGTCTAGCTCACTAATCTGTCCCTTGTACCTAAAACAGTATATGGCACGTAGTACGTGCTCAGTAAATCTATGTTGACGATCAGGAGGGAGGGAGGGAAGGAAGGGAGGAGGGAAGGAAAAGTTACATCCATCCATCTATTATTAATAATTCATCGCAAATCTTTCATTTCAGGACAAGGAAATGTCATTAGAAGGCCCCCAGGAAAAAAAATGCCTGTTTCCTCTGGGCTTCGAATGCCTTCTCTACTTTTTTTTCTTGTAGAGATTGTATTCTAATCTCAGGCTTAGCTCAGGTGATATTTCATCTTTTAAAATGTTTTGGACTTTCTCTGGCAAAATCCATGGCCACCTCTGCTATCACCCACACTGCTGTTCACACCTCTATTAAAGCCCAGATAGGAGGATGGTTCTACTTGGTCAGGTGCCAGTGGCACGCTGGTCACTGGGAGGTTGGCACTGTCATGTCCACATCACCAGAGAGGACTCAGGTTCAGAGAGGCAAAGGGACTCTCCAAGTAGACACAGCTCGTGAACGGTGAGCCTTACATCCAAACTGAGCCTTGTCTGAGTCCAAAGCTCTGCTCGGACCCCTGCTGCTCCCGGGTGCCTCTGAATCCTTGGCTTTCGGTTCTGCCTTTCTGGGCTGGGTGGTCCTCACAGGTAGGAATGGAGCCTATGCCTGTGTCCCTTGCTCCCAGGGTTAGCTCAGAGCTGGGGATGTGGGAGGTGTGCAGCTCCTTTGGGGGCACATCTCTCTGGCTGGCCACCCTGGGTGCGGGGTTTGTTCTCCCCATCCTGACTGCCTGCAGATCCCCCCAGGAGTTTGTAAGCCTTGAGGGCAGGGGCGTGGCTCACTCCATCCTTGTTGATGTGGGCTTGCCAGGGTGGGGAATGAGGAGGAGAGAGTGGAGGGGCTCTGAGCACCCGAGTGTAAGCTCCGTGCAGACAAGGGCCTTGGCTGGCTTGCTAGTGGTAGTCGCAGTGTCTGTTGCTCGGTCTAAGCACATAATAGGTGCTTAATAAGTACATATCGAAAGCATGAGTCACCTCTGAGCCCTGCTTCCTGGCCTTCCCCAGGGCTGGCTTTGTTGTGGTTTCTTGAGCTACTGCTGAGAGTGGGTGGGCCAGGCCGAGGGGGCACCCGGTGTGACCCTGTCCCCTGAGTAGACAGCAGCTCTACCACCGCTCACTGGTGTCACTGCTCCTGCCCGCCTGCAGTGCATCCCCACAGCCTGGCCCGGTCAGATGAGGACCCTCCTGCGGCGCCCTTGTTTCCCTGCCTTCTCACCCGCTCACGCAGCGTCTCATCTCCTGGACACTCATATCCCGACTGGCTAGCAGGCTGGTCATCTGGAGAGGGGGACACAGTGTCCAAGCTACTAATCCCTGGCCTCCGGCGTACCCTTGAACTTTCCTTTAAACAGCTCTCCGACCCCCAGCAGCACTTCAGGTCACATTCCCAGAGAGCCTGCAGATGAGGGCTGAGTCTGTTTATTTTCCAAGATTTCAAAAAACATGCCTTTTTTCCCCCCTCTGACCTCAAACAAAACGTTTTCCCCTGAAACACTTGTATTTTTAACTGCATGAGAAAATATGGTAAGGGAGCATATTTTCTTTTCAGAACTGTCATTTTAAAAGAGTTTTTTAATTTAACAAAAGGGGTTGAAGAATGGGGAGAGTAAGGTGTTTTTTTGTTTTTGGTGCTCTGGAGGCTACTTGGAGCTATTTTCTGCCCAGAACCACGTGTATGTGGCCCCTACTCAAAGATTCGGAGAGGCTTTTGAAAACTGAGCCTGCAGCTATTTTGGTCATTGTTGTGATCAAGGATTTCTGAGCACCTTTTCCTCTCCTTCTGAAGACCTAGGACTGGACCCACTGAGGGCTGTAAACAAGCATCTCCCTCCACAGCAGGAAGTCCTTTAATATGTCTTTGCTTTGAGGAGCTGGTATTCTGGGCAGAGTGTGGGGTAGGATGGGAGGCGGGGCCTGCTCTGCTTGTGGCTTTCTCCCACTGTGGGGGTCAAGGATGGCAGCAGCCTGTGGGCATATTTGTAGCCTCTGAATTTTCACCTGGTGGATGTAGGATCTGAGGCCCAGAGAGGGTTGGTGGCTTGGCCATGGTCACACAGCCTCCCGGATAGTGATGAGTGGAGGCCTGGAAGAGAGTGTCTTCCCTGTGTCTTGGTCTTTGTACCAGATGCCCCCCGTGCCCGAGTCTCCCCACGACCCAGCAGTGGTTTGTCGATGGACTTCCTGGAGGCAGTTTCATTAAGCTCCAGCTGAACTGTCTTTGGCCTGATTGGGATATGGTTCTCTTGTTTCCAGTTTGTACAACCGTGCTCTTTGTTCTGCTCAGATCAGGGTCAGGCATGTCAGATACCTACATTTCAGGGATCCTTCTAGAATTTAAAACTTTTAGTTCAGCAAGTACTTACCGATTGGGAAGCTGCTCTGTGCTCAAGAAAAGTAGAAAAGCTGGGGGCTGCTCAAAAGGAGCACTTGCTTATTTAGCAGGGGAGGTTGAAGCATAAGAACCCCCAAGTGCTGAGCGGCTTCTGGAAGATGCCTCTGTCCCCTGCTTCTTTCCACCTGTGGCCCTTCTCATCACCTCCGTCCTTTGCTGTCACCTCTACCGCTACTATCCTGGTTCAGAGACTCATTCCTTCTCTTGCCTGGACTTCTGCAGTAGCCCCTGAAATACCTCCTGGTCTTGCCAACATCATGATGACTCTCAAACTTGCATCTGATCATGGCTTTCCTCCCACAGACTGGCTCTAACTTCTCTCCCCAGACTCCCGTCCTGTCCTAGGCCCCATGATCCAGCCATTGCCAGGGACCCCTGACCCTCTGGAGCCTCTCTGCCTGGAATGCCCTCTCACCCGCCTCTGCTTGGAGGGCACCTACTTGTCCTTCCAGGGCCTGATGAAACATCCCTCCTCTGGAGGACCTTCTAGAGTCCTTGGGCTTGGTTTTCCCCTTTTGTGCTTCCACAGCCTTCTGTTCACTTGGGTCCTGTAGTCACTGGTGTTGGGCATAGTCATCTGCTTCCTGGCCTGTCTTGTCTTCTGACCTGCGGGTTCCCCTAAGGAGGGGGCTGTCATCCCTGTGTTCCCAGCGGCAAGCCCAGTGCAGTACCAGTCAGAGATGGGAGCCTGTTTATTCAGTAAATGCATCCAGGATAGAGTGGGGAGGATCAGGGGAAAGCAAGAGGGACAGCAGAGGCGGTCCTGGGGCGAGTAGTAGGAGAAGCTTTGCCGAGGAGTGAGCCTTGAGTTGGCCCTTGAGGGGTGATCGACATTAGGTTGGGGGTGGATCTAGGGTGGGGGGAGGTCTTAGGCATTGGAAACAATGTGGTGGAGGCCCCCGGAGCCGGCTGTGGGCAGGTGGGCATTGAGGGCTGGGGGTGATCCTATGGGGGGGGTGTCTTCCTCTATGACCTTCAAGTTTCTTGTGGCTTACTCTCTTCCACTTTCTGGAAGCTGGCATCAGCGGCAAAGGAGGGTTCCTTGGGTTTCCAAAGTAACACAATTCAGCAGGAAACTCGGTGAAATCTGTGCTGCCCTTTTAGCTACTCGCCGAGGTAGGGGGTTCAGCCTGGTATCCTTGGAGAAGCAGGCGTCTAAGCCCAGGCTCCTCTTGGGGTCATTTGTTGGCGTTGTGGAGGGATGGGTGGACCCAGCATCATCTGCTGTGGCGGGCGTGACCACGGGGGCGCCGGTGGGTGTAGAGCTGCCTGACAGAGCCAGGAAGGAGCTGCCTCCTCGGACCTGCTCGTCAGCCTTCACAGCTGCCTGGTGCCTTTGCTCGGTGCTCATCCGCTCATTGTTTCTGGGTTGCTGCCTTAGACGGGTGGCTATTTTGGGGGTCTTCCAGAGAATTCTAAAAAAAAAAGTAAATAAGCCCCAAACTTAGTTCTTACCCTCAGGGAATAAGTACATTTGAAGCTGTACACAAACTTAAGGATGCCTTTTGCCAGCCGAGACGGGGTGGGGCCCTCCAACCATACTGACTTTACAAAGTGCCTTTAATAACTTAATCCTGGTGACACTGAGCACTAGGTCTGGGTCAGGCCCTGAACCAAGTGCCTGGGGGCATCAGCCCATGTCATACTTCCCACAGCCTATGAGCAAGAACTGTCTCATTTTATAGATAAAGAAACTGAAGCCCTAGAGAAATTAGGTATCACTTGTATAATAGTTTAAGGTCAAGAGGCCGCGTGTGGGGCTTGCTTACACTCTCCTTTGACTCTTACAGCCAACTTGTGAACCAAGGCGGGGGAAGTCTTTTTATCTCCCGTTTAACAGATGAGAAAATAGAGGCCTGGAGAGACATACAGAGGCACATCCAGCCTGAACCCAGGCTCCTGACTTGTGGCCCAGTGCGCTTTCTTCTGGCCATGCTGCTGTATTCTTTATTTAGCGGACAGATGCTGCTCTCCCATGGGGGGGTTGTAAAGCTCCAGTGTGGGGTTGCCTTCAGTGGAGCAGCAGCAGGCTACCCAGAAAATGCTCCGTGTGGTTAAGTGGCTTTGTTCCTGTCCACCCCTCACCGTCCCAGAGCACCGCCCACGAGGCTGTCACCCCAGTGGCTCTTGATGATGGGTGACAGCGGATCCGTTCCGTTTATGTCGACCTGCCCAGTGCTGGGCACAAGGCAGGCCTCCTTCTGCCGTGCTGGCTCCTCCCTGCCCCTGGTGATACAGTGGGTGGGAGGAGTGGGTGGTGCCTAGACGCTCTGGCAGCGGTCAGTGCCAGGAGGGGGTGGTGCAGGTGCTGCCCGATCCCTCACTCACTTAACCGTCTCTGCAGGGTGGTACCCAAGTCAGGGAGTGGGAACAAGACTCTATTGTTATGTTAAACCTGAAATAGACACCTTCGGTTGGAGAGGGTGAGATGCGTCTATTATGGTTTAGTAGTGGCAAGAGCGCTGTCTCTTCAGATGCTTGACAATCACCTGCTAATGCCCTGGGGTCTGGAAGCAGCTGTATCTTCACCCTCCCCTTCACTTTGTAGGGCGGGGGTGGGGAGGGGACGGGACTCGGGCTTCAGGGTTTGAGAAGATGCATTTGTACTTACTCCTGACCCTTCCCGCGGGGAGAAAAGGGCACCTGGCTCTGGGAGAGATGCCTGTATGGTGGTGGGAGAACATTGCGCAGACCCAAGTTTGAATCCCAGCTGACATTTACTGAGCACTTACTGCATGCATGTGCTCCACTTAGCACTGTACCTGTGACGTCTTGTTCGGTCCTCACAGTGCAGGTCTCTGAGGTCAGTACAGGTCTGTTTGCTCGTTTGTTCCCTTACTCATTCATCAAGATTACTGAGCTCCTCCTGTGTACCAGGTATGATTCCAGGTGCCAAACAAGGCAGACAAAGTCCTGCTTCCGGGAGCTTACACCCTAGTGAGAGGCATCGGATGTAGCAGAAAGCAGCAGAGAGCTGGGGTTTCTTACACGCCTCTGAACGCCCTGTTCCTTGTCCCCCGCCCTGACCACATCACTCTCCACCTCCAGCCCAGATCTCTCTCTGACACCATTGTCTCTGTCTGGACATCCCAGGCACTGCAAACTTCACATTTCCAATGGGCCTTGTGGTTTTTGGTCTCTCCAAACATGCTCCTCTTGCCTCAACAAATGGGAGCCTGTCCAGACTCCCCTCTCTAAGTACCCAGATCCTGTTATCAAGAACAGTCAGATCGAGCTTCCCTGGTGGCGCAGTGGTTGAGAGTCCGCCTGCCGATGCAGGGGACACGGGTTCATGCCCTGGTCCGGGAAGATGCCACATGCCGCAGAGAGGCTGGATCCGTGAGGCATGGCCGCTGAGCCTGCGCCTCCGGAACCTGTGCTCCGCAACGGGAGAGGCCACAATAGTGAGAGGCCCGCGTACAGCAAAAAAAAAAAAAAAAAAAAAAAGAACAGTCAGATGAGCTTCTTGTTGTGCTTCCAGGACCCCATACCCACTGCCCCTGCCGTGGTTCAGCCCCACACTGTTTCCAGCTTTGACCTGTTCAGCCTTGCTTTCCTGTTACTGTGCCTTTGCACATGCTGTTCCTGCTGCCAGGAACACCGTTTACCCTCTGGCACACTCCCCGCTCCTGGCAAAGTCCAGTCTTTGCTCAAACACGCCCTTGGTGGAGCCTTCCCTGATTCTCCTGGCAGACTCCTGTGCGCCTGTCCCCATGCCTCCTGCGGTTAGGACATTCCACGGCTCCAGTCTGACCTTCTAAAGGCTGGCCTGTCCACCTCCTACCACCCTGGGGCCTCCTGGGGTACAGGGAGCAGGCCACATCTCCTTTTTCATCTTCAGTGCCCAGAATGGTAGGTGTTTATTGACCAATGTGCTAAGTAGATGAATATTAGATCTCTGACAGAGATGTCCGTCTTGGGAGTTTCCTTCATACCATGATAGACAGAATCCTGTTCTCCTTTAAGAAGGCTTAAGCTCATCTAATTCTGTAGTTTCCAAACTTGTTTAGATGTCTTAGAAACCTGTTCAGATGAAATTGCTCCACTCTCATGGTTCCTGAGGAGGTCCCCAGGGCACCCTGCAGGGGTGAAACAGTTTGAAAGCCACTGGTCTAGCCAAGCTGTCATGTATCAGTGAGGATTGGAGAAGAGAAGGGGTGGGTTGAAGGCGCTTCCAGTTTCATGGTGGCTAGTGACAGAGCCCTTTCCGGTGTGCCGCCGAGTCCCCTGTTCAAGCAGACGTTCTAAGGGGGAGCAGCCCTTTATCCTCATGATGCAACGTGAGGTCCATTGGTACCGAGCTTTGCAGAAGCTCAGTTGCTAAGATTTTTCTTTAAGCATCAAGTGTTCTCCCTAAAGAAAAATGCTGCTGAAGAGTGGAAAAACATGCATACCCGCTGAGCCTGGGTGCCACTGCACCACAAGTTTCTAGGAGTTGGCAACTGTGTTTTTTGTTTGTTTGTTTGTTTTTTGTGGTACGCAGGCCTCTCACTGTTGTGGCCTCTCCCGTTGCGGAGCACAGGCTCCGGACGCGCAGGCTCAGCGGCCATGGCTCACGGGCCCAGCCACTCCGCAGCATGTGGGATCTTCCCGGACCGGGGCACGAACCCGTGTTCCCTGCATCGGCAGGCGGACTCTCAACCACTGCGCCACCAGGGAAGCCTGGCAACTGTGTTTTTAAATTGAGAGGTGCACAGGAAGGGAGCCTGCAAGGAAGGAGCCTATAAGTATTCCCTTTTATAGGGTGCAAAATTGACGTTTGGTTTATTCGAAGAGTAGTGTGTTAGCTTCCACAGGATGAGCCACAGCGTTCTGTATATTGTGCGGATGGGAAGAGGGAGGGGTGGGGGCCATCCCATTTGGAGAAAGATGCCAGCGTGCCGCTGGCCAAGGGCAGAAGTTGTCCCCACTGTCACCTACATAGTGGCCCAATTTAGAAGCTCATTGGCCTGGAAAGAGGACAAGCTTCCCTCAGTTTCCGCCCAGTCACAGGGTGAACCGAGATGTTGGGAAATTGTCTCAACTGCCTTTCACTTCTAGGGGGTGGATAGCATGTGTGTTCTGGAGCACTCTCCCTTATATTGATGCTGTGACCTAGAAGTTTACGAAAGACTTCCAGACATTTTTGGCGGGGGCGGGTAAGCTTTTTATTGAGGTGTACTGTTCACGTAGAAAAGGCAGAAACAATCAACGTCCTGCTGGATGGGATTTTGCAAAGTGCACGCATTGCAGAGCCAACACCCCAGAAGCCCTCTGGGACCCCCCTCCAGTGTCCACCTGCCCCAAGGTGGTGCTAACAGCAAGGGTTGGTTTTGCCCACCTTCAAACTCTGGATGCGCAGAATCACGTGCTACCTGCTTCTTTTCATCTGGCCTCTCTGACTCACCACCACGTTCAAGGTTCAGCCACGTGGTTGCAGGCACTTGTAGTCTGGCTCCTTCGCACGGTCTTCCACTATCTCCCACACACATTTGACGGTCACGGCAGCCCCGCGAGGTATGCGGGCTGGGGACCGTTCCTCCCGCCTGATGGGGAAGGAAGCCCAGAGTCAGGGAGGGGAGGCGGCCTGCGAGGTCACACAGGTCGGCAGAGGTGGGCCGGGGGTCCCCCGAGAGCTCTGCCCTGGACCCCCACACCCCAGACCCCACAGCACTGCACTGAGCCTCCGCCTCCCAGTTAGTGTAACGTGTTCCGGAATTTTCCCCTCCAGTTTCACGTCAATCCTCTGTGCTGCAACAGAAGTTCCTTCCCACATCTTCTTTTGTTCTGTAGAAATGGACACTCACTCTCTCCTTTGCTCCTCTGGGAGATAACTCGCATTCCCTGGAAGTCACCCTTGGACGGCCGGCTGAGGGAGGTGGCCTCCTTGAACTCACCCTCTTCCCAACCCTGTAATTATCTGGGTTACTCGCCTATAAGCCGTTCCTTAGCTGTGATTCTCAAACCAGGAACCCAGCTAGCAACCCCCAGTGGGGTTTGGCCCTCCCGGGAAGGTTCCTCAGGCAGTCATGCTGGGAGCCTTTTCCTCTGGCCTCGTGTGGAGGTAGAAACATACAGGCGAAACATACAGGCAGAGGTGCAGGCTTTGTCCTGAAAAAATGCCCACGGTGCTCTGCTAGGTAGGCCTGTCCTTTTCCCCGCTGCTGTAAACCCCACTCCTGCACAGCCCTGCCTGAGGGAAGCCTAGTGAGGGAACATTCTGTGCCCCAGCTCTTTCTTTCCCCTTGTTTTTAAATGGATGCCTGTCATCAGGGAGACACCCCCCCGCCACCCCCACCCCCCTCCACGGAAGCAGCAAACCCTGTTCATAACTCTGGGTATTTATTGCTGCACCCTAGAGGTCAAACACCCTTCTGCCTTGTGAGAAGGCTGGGATTGACGCTGAGGAGCTGGGAGTAGATCGTGGGTTGACAGCTCAGATGGGGGTGGCTCTGGGACATGTCCCATCTGCATGACAGCTGCTGAGGAAGTGACTGGATCCTTCTGGGAGTGATTTGTTCCTTTGCCCTAGAAATTACCCCTGGCTCTCTCTATGGTCCTTCGAAAGCTTCTGGCTCTCCTTTTGAGTTACTTTGACTGTGTTTCCTTACCAGTTGAATCCCCGGTTTTCTGAATTCCCACTGCTGGTTTTGCTTTTTGGCTAAGCCCTAAACTGCAAACATGTAGCATGTATAGCATTATTCCCCCTGCTCGTGCCAGTAGCAGACATTGCTAATCAATTGTTTCACTCCTGTCCACCAAGCCTGAATCCTGTCTTGAGTCCTAGAACTCCAGGCAGCCACTTCCATCTGTTTGAAGCTCACAGGCTTAAAATCTTTTTGCCATTACAGCTCCAGGTGGTACAAGCAGAATCCTGCTTTCTGCCGAGGAAGCTTGATTTCCTATGAAAGGGGCCAGAAATGAAAGAAATCGCCTTTTTGAAGCATTTGTTAGTTGCCTAGACCTTTTCCCTTTGCAGGTGGGGTGGCAGGGAGTAGGTGTGGTGGCATGTCTTGCCCAGTGGATATTTTGAATTCAGGAGTCCACATTCCTTTAGGGTGTCATTTGCTGCTTCCAGAATTACACTTTCAAGGAGACTTGAAGGTTGTAAATAAATAACTGGACTCTCTTCCAGCCTCCTGAGGTCTCACAGTGGTTGGTTGTTGCTAGAGTCCTCAGAGTACATCCAACGGGATAAAAATGTAACTTGTGCAAGTCCCCACATAGGAATAGACTCAATTCCTGCTTCCTGGGTGAGACACCACCTGGCAGGAGGGAGGCCCTGGCTGGGGGCAGGGCAGCCTGAGGGCCACTCTCCTCACAGACTAGCTTGGTCAGGGTGCCCCTATTCCTTGCCCTGCGTGTTTATTTCCCAGGCAGGACTTCGGGGCTCCCCAGACTGCTTACCGCTTCTGTTCACAGAGTCGGTGGTGCCCTGTCTCTGGCAGGCAGCTTAGGACAGAGAGTGGGGTTAGGAGGCCCCTGGGAGCAGGGGCAAGTCCTACCTTGGGCCCACATTTCTTACCTGCCCCCCAGTGTGCTGTTATTACAGCGGGACTGGCTGGGGTGTATCGGCCTCAGGCCAACCTACCTGGTGGTTTAAAACCAGACTTAATCAAAATGTAAATACTTCGTAGGGCCAGAAAGCAGGTCCCTCCAGGTGTTTGAGCAGAGGCTGGAGAGCCAGGTGCCTGAGGACGGGGCGGGGCCTGTCGGGCTCCTTTCACACTGAGGCCGGGGGTTCCCTGGGGCCCCTGCTAAGGGTCTCTGGAGGATCCGCTGTCCCCAGGGTGACAGTGCCCCACCTGCCCCACCGCTGCTTGTAGACGCTGTCAGTGGGGCAAAGGTTCAGGAGGCAAGAGCGTCTGCCTCCTCCTTCCCTGTCCCCCACCCCGGCCCCTGCCTCTACAACCCCTCAGAGTCGGTGGCATTCCCCAGAGGGGGGTCTCTGGCTCTCCCGAGGTTGCTCAGTGAGTAGGAGGACAGTCACATGCATTGATGGAGGGCTGTGTGTCCGGCATTTTTCTGAACTCCACAGGTTAGCAATGGCCAAGGCACATGCCATCCCTGCCCTCAGGTTGGGGTGGTGGCCCGACAGTAAACCAGGAAGCAAACAAGATCATGTCAGATGGAAATAATCTATAAATACGTAAACAGCAGTAATTTCCGATGGTGATGAGAACTGGGAGTCAGTGAGATGAAGCGGGAATTAGATGAGAGAATGAGACAGACTCTGCGGGTGGAAGTGTTACTGTAGAGCGGGGCCCACGGAGCCGCCACGGGGCTCCCGTGACTCAGAGGTGTCAGAAAGGGGCCCGCATGGGATGGTCAGGCAGGGGACACAGCTGGAGCAAAGGCCCAGAGGTGGGAACCAACTGGAAAGTCTCCGTGCGAACTAGAGGAGGTCAGGCTGTCTGGAGGGGAGTGTGGGCCTGGGGCGTGGTGGAGGCCAGCTGTGCGAGGCCCTTGGACATCACTCCAAGCTGACTTTATGTGAGAGAGTTCCAGGACTGGATTTGGGTTGGTATAGCTCTGGCTGCTGGGCCGAGATGGTTTGAAGCAGGTGACAACAGAGGTGGGAGAGCAGGGAGGAGGCTGGTCCAGTCGAGTGACAAGAGCTGATGCTGGCCTGGTCCAAGGTGGCAGCTGTGGAGACAGGGAGGGGACAGGCATGTGTTTTGCTGTAGAAACCACAGATCTGGGGATGGACCCAGTGTGGAATATAAAGTGGGGGAGCGAAAGTGAAGAATCCTGGGTGTCTCCTGGGTTTGGGACCTGGCAGGCCTCCTCTGATCCACTCACCACCTAGGGTTGCATGGTCTGCGGTCCCCTTCCCTGGCAGAGCTGGAGTCCTTGTTTACCTGAAAGTGCCACGCAGTGCCTGGCTCCTGCGGGCATCCATTACCATTCCTGGAAGGGTGGACTCCACCTGCCTTTCTGGAGCCAGAAGGCTGGACGGTGTGATGTTACTCAGAGTCTGGGGAAGTTGGAAAACTCAGGGTTTAATGCCCGAGAGGCAGCCCTGGGCAGCCCTGGCTGATGTGGCCAGGGGGCTGTGTTTGGTCCCCGGTGACGGCAACTTCAGGACAACAATGAGAGCTACTGTTGATTGCGTGCTTGCCCTGCCGTGTGCCAAGAGCCGTACGTGCATTTCTCTCAGGTATTCCTCACAACCCTGAGCAGCAGAGTAGGCGATCTTATCCCCATTTTGTAGATACAGAGATTGGGGCTCAGAGTGTTTGGTCCAAGGTCACCCGGGTAGTGAGTGGCCCAGCTCACCAACAGGCCCCTGACTCCAGGTATTAAGTCCTTTACCAGCACCCAGCTCTGTTGCCAGTGAGCCACGCCGTCCCCTCGCCAGTTGTGTACCGAGGGCCCGCTCTGTGCCTGTCCCTGTCTAGGCCCGGGGGACAGAGAACCCCTGCTCCTCCACGCATGCGGGAAAGGACCGCAGGGAGTTTGAGGAAAGAGCAGCCCCCACCCCCACACCACCATCTCCCTTTCTCTTTCCTCCCCTTGCTTCCCAAGAGGGCTCTCTGCCGGGGCTCAGGCCAGGTGGGAGCTGCAGGCAGAGCAGCCTTGGGCCCGGGCAGGGGCTGCCTGGGCCCCGCCCGCCTCCGCCCCGGCACCTGCAGGGGCACACCTGACCCGCGTGCACTTGATCTGCCGCCGCCTGGCCCGCCCTGCCAGTGGGTGGGGAGCGAAGCTCCTCCATCAGGTTTGGACGAATCCGAAGGACTCCCTCGGGGTCTGAGGGTGGAAGTCATGCCAGGACATTATTGTGCCAAGTTTTCTTTAGCAGGGAGCGGGAGGGGCTGTTACTCTGATGTCCAGAAGAAAAGGGTGTGATGTGCCCACATTTCCCAAACCTCACTTCAGATGCCCTGGCCTGGCAGGTGACCATCTGTGTGTGTCCTCATGGGCACAGGGCCTGGGACTCTGGGGACTGAGCCAGTGGGGTGTGGCTTGCCCTGGCTGGCTTCCCTTCTCCATGTCCGCCTGCTCCCCAGTGTAAACCCGTGGGGGTACGGCTTGATTCCTCCTCATTCAAATTGTGTCCTTACCCCTAGCCCCCCGCCTGGCCCACTGTAAGCACCCAGTAAATGTTGGTTGGTAGGTTGAGTGAATGAATGAATAAATGAATGAATGAATGAATGGGTTGCCCCTGGTCTTCAGTGCTTCTCTGTTGCTCTAGACCTGCGCTGTCCAAGCTGGTAGCCACTCGCCACATGTGGCCATGGAGCCCCTGAAACGTGGCCAGTCTGAACTGAGTTGTGCTGTAAGCGTATATAGTATTTCAAAGACTAAGTATGACCAAAAAAAGTGAAATGTCTCATTAATAATTTTTTATACTGATTATGTGTTGAATTGATATTTGATATATTGAGTTAAATATGAAATGTTATTGAAGTTAATTTCACTCATTTCTTTTCCCTCTTTTGACGTGGCTGCCAGATAGTCTGAGTTTGCCTGTGTGGCCCATGTTCTATTCCTCTTGGACGGCGCTGGCCTCGGCTGAGGTATTTGTCTTTGAAAGGCCAAGAGACCTGGGCTGGAATCCCGAGTCTCCCATTCCTGCCGGTGTTACCAGTGCCGGGCTGTGAGTCTCAGTCTCCTCACCTCTGAAATGGGGATGCTGAGTGAACCCTCACGGTCAGAATTAGCCGGAGGAGACAACAGTGCCTTGTGTATGGGGCCCCGGGTGTTTCTGCTCCCTCCACCTCTCTAGGAGGCGGCTCTGATTTGGGGGTTTGGGGCCAGGCCACGACTGGGCCCTGCTCCTGGGACTCAGAATACAGGCCGTGAGGCTGAGTTGGAGGAGAGGGAAATAAAAGAAAAAGAAAATCACTGTGTCCAGAAAATCACTGTGTCCCGAGGAAGCAGAAATGTCAGAAGGATAGAGAAAGGAAGGCAGGCAGGCTTCCTCTCAGGACCCCTGAGCCCCAGGGCAGGGAGCTCAGGGAGCAGGGGGCAGGCCGTGATTGTCACCCCGACTCCGGGTCCCTGGGGCGCTCTCCACCAGGCAGTCATGGCCTGCACCCTCTGTGGTGCTGGGGTGCACCGGTGCCTTTCAGTAGCCTCTGTGTTCAGAACAAGGCCAGTTGTGTGTGTGTGTGTGTGTGTGTGTGTGTGTGTGTGTGTGTGTGTGTGTGTGGCAGTTACTCCTTTCACCCCCATCCCCAGGGTTCAGTGTCCGTCCCTTGAACGGGGTGGGGCAGGTTCAGGACCAGGAGGGAGTTTCTGAGCCCCCCACCCTCACTCCCTTGGCCACCTGGGAAGCTACCAGGATTCATGCGGTGCTGAATGCTTCCCATGCATTTCCTCAGCTGTTCCTCCCAATCCAGCGAGCAGTGGCCCATTTCACAGAGAAGAAAATGGAGGCTGGGAAGGGAAGCAACTCATCAAAGGCCACACACCTAAAAAGAGGTGGGCGGCCAGGAGCTGAATGTGGGTCAGTGCTGGGTGCTTGGAGGGTGGACTTCGGACAGAGCGCCCAGAAATCTGCAGCAGAAGGGGCCGGGATGGACTGGCAGGGAGGCTTGTGCTGCTTGTCTTTGTAGAATACCACCATTCACAGTGTCATGGTCTGTCTGTCTCTCTGTCTCCAGTCTGCTTCACTGGCTGGTCCCTAAGCCTGCTTGGTTAAGGCCCCGGCACCTCCCGAAGCAAGAGGAGAATGCTTCACCATTCCTCAGTTTCCTCATCTGTCACAGCTGGACCTTCCTCACTGAGTGGAGGGGGAGGATTGAGAGAGGTCAGCCTATAGAGGGTGCTGCTCAGTAACAGCAGCTCACAGGGGTTATTATTACTGTTTCCTTGACCGCAACCCAGTTTTCTATTCCCAGTACTTCCTCTTGAAGCTTTGGAAACAGAGATCCTAAGTGATTGATAGCAAGTGAAGGTGCATTGCCCAGCCCTGCTCCTTGGCCTGACCCAAGGTCAGGTGTGGCCAGCTGGTGGGGGCTGGTCTGTTTCAGCTGCACAGGGAGGCCAGGAATGAGGTGCGGCCCCTGGCCCAGCTATCAGGGTTCCCAGAGCAGCTGCCTCCCACAACTGGGCATGGCCATGGAAGTGTGTTCCCCAGACCTGCCGAGGTGGAGCAGGACCAGGTGCCTGGCTGCGAGGAGCCCTGGGAAAGCCCAGGTGAAGGTCTCCTGAACCTCATGTTGAGCTTGGCACTGAGGGCCTGGCCTAGAGCCTCTGACCCTCCAGCTCCCAGGGCTCCCTGCTTCAGGGCTCAGGGCTCTCAGAAGCTTCAGGAACCCAAGGTCCCCAGGGGATTCTTGGCCCCTTCCCATCCCTTTGAGGGCAGAGCAAGGGGCAGGCAGAAGATGTGCCAGGGTCACCTCTCAGAGTCCCGGGTAGAAAGGAGCACAGCACAGCCTGCTTCTGGGGCGATGCCTCTGCTCTCTCATTCATTCGTTCCCTCACGCATCTGCAGACACTAACTGAGGTCTGCTGTGGGCCTGGAGACGTGTCCTAGTCCCTGAGTGCTGGTAAGCAAAAGCGACATGGCCTCGGATGGGACCTAATAAAGCCATAAATTATAAGTCTTTGAAGGAAGGACTGGGGAGCAGTGGGAGAGAAACATGGAGACATAACTCTTGGATTGATGGGGAGGGAGTTCAGGGAATGATGTGACGCTGAGACCTGAACGCTTGTCTGGGGAAGTGGGGGTGACGTGTGTCAGGGCGCTCAGAGCAGCATTATGTGTGATGGTAAAAATCTGGAAATAACCCACGTCTCTCAACAAAGAGTGGGTGAATGAATTATTTTCACAAAACCTGTGGATATCTGTTTAAAATTTTTTTATTCTCTTTAAGCTTGAAATATTTCATTAAAAAAAAAAGATACTGCAAGTGTGTATCTGGCAGGGAGAATGACATGTGCAAAGGCCCTGAGGTATGAACTCTTCCCCAGTGAGGAAGCAAGTGAAGGCCTGGTTTTTGCCCTGGAGGCCACCCCACTACCTCTCTGTTTGAAAGTCTGCTTTCAGCTGCCCCTGAGACCAAGGGAAAGGTGCTTGGAAAGGCATTCTGGGAGTCCTGGGTGTCAGCTGGAAGACAGTATGATGGTGGGGGAAATTGGACCATCAGGGGCAGTGCCTGCGTAAGCTAGATTAGTGGGAGGGGAAACCTTTGGGGTGAGTCAGCCTTCTTTGGTTGGATGCAGCAGAGCCTAGCTGAGCCTCTGCCAAGGGCCCTTGGTGACTCTTCTCTCCTTTTGTGGAGGAACTTGCCTGCTAACCAGGGCATCTGTGTGAGGTGAGTCACTGTTTTCCCCATTTTGTTGGTTGCAGACACCTCCAAACACGTCCGTTTAGTCTGAACTGCACACACTGATGAACTTGGACATCTGGACGAGCAAGCTGGGCATGTGCTTCAGCTTTATGTCCATGGATGGCTCTTCTAGAACTCTCTGAAATCCATGGAAGCAGGGATTGCAGATTGAGGATCACTAGTCTGGTTCAGGACCTCTCTTTTCTGATGCGGAAACAGAGGCCTGAAGAGGGGAGGTGTCCAATCTGAGGTCATGCCAAGCGGGAAGGAAGCAAGGGGCCCGGCTGACGTTTGCAGTCCAGAGCTTTCTCTTGGCCCAGAACATGGGGCTCGATGTCCCTAGCTGAGATGAGTCCTGCTGACCTCTCCTGGGGAGATGTGTTGTGTCTGACCCTGGCCCCTGAGCCTGGTGGGTAGGGTGGGAGCACGGGTGTGAGATTCTGGCCAGGGCACTGCACCTGCAGGTGCTTCCTGCTGGTGTTCTGCTAGGGAGCGCTTCCCTCCCCCTTCCGTGTGACTCTCTGGCTGCAGCATCCGCCAGCATCTACTGGGTGCAGGGCAGTGTGCTGGGTGCGGGGGCGCCATGGCCTCCGTCCTGCTGGACCCTTCTTCTGGCTAGTCTGTGCCAGGTGGTTGTTAGAGGGTATTGGGGCTTTGCCTGAGAAAATGCTGTGTGCCCTGCATGACTCACTTCTCTCTGGGCCTCTGTATCCCCAGCTCTTCATTGAGGGGCAGGGCTGTGTGATCACCAAGGCCCCTCCCAGATCTGGCATCCATTAGTTCTGAGTCTGGTGGAGAGGAGGGAATAATTACAGCCCTTTCTCATTGAGCTTTCTTCACTGTGCTCAATGCTTTACATGCATCAGCTCATGACTCCTGTGTTTGTGAGGTCAGAAAAGAGTCAGTTGAAGCTGAGAGGTTGAGTACCTGCCCAGAGTCAGTCACACAGCTAATAAAGGACACAGCTGGGATGTGAACCCAGGCAGTCTGACCCTGGAACGTGTCATCTTAATCACCACCGTGGCAAACTGAATAAGGGCCCCCAAAGATGTCAACATCCAAATCCCTGCAACTTGTGAATATGTTACCTACCCGGTAAAGGGATTTTTTGGCTTAATTACACTAATTAAAGGATCTTGAGGCGGGGAGGTTTGCCTGGATTATCCTGGTGGGCCCGATGTAATCACAGGGGTCCTTGTAAGAGGGAGGAGGCAGAGGAAGATTTGACTACAGAAAAGGAGGTCAGAGTGATGCAGCTTGAGAAAGACGCAACCAGTGGTGGCTGGCTTTGAAGATGGAGGGAGGGACCCCGAGCCAAGGAATGCGGGCAGCCTCTAGGAGCCGGAAAAGGCATGGGAGCAGATTCTTCCCAAGAATCTCCAGAAGGAATCAGCCCTGCCAGCACCTTGCTTTTAGCCCAGTGAATCTGATTTCGGACTTCTGACTTCCAGAACTGTAAGATAATAAATTCATGTTATTTTAAGCCACTAAATATGTGGTACTTTGTTATAGAATCAACAGGAAATTAAAACAACCATGTCCTATTCACTTGCAGCTAGCTCTCCTTTCTGTATTCAAGTTTGATTCTGAATTCCTAGGGGTAGAAATCGAATCTGCCAAATAGAGCTCTCCTTGGCCATTTCACAACTTAAGAAGCATTTTAGACAAAGACTTTGTAAGGCCACCCACCTTGCTCCCATTTTCTCTGCTGTGTAATGGGAATTAGAAGGGGAAGGTACGGAGGGAAAGGGTCATGGGACCCCAGGCTAGACTCTGCCTCTGTGAGTCCCCAGCTGGACGCTCCATCTCTCCAGGCACCGTCCTTGATCCTCTGTGAGTGATCGCCTGCAGTGGGGGCTGCACCAGATGCCCAGCACGTCTTTGTGGGCTGAACAAGCAAGGTCAGGGCCCAGGTCTGTGGCGGCGAGTGGTGGGCTTCTCCCCAGGTCCCTGCAGAGAACACAGGTGCTCTGGTTCATCCTCAGGTACCTGTGCGCATGGTAGAAGTCGCCTGTGGGCTTTACTGGGTCAGGAATTTAGACAGTCCTTAGAGAAAGCAGTTCTTTCTGTAGAGATTCTATTTTGAGCTGATCTTTAAGGACAATGTGCCGGCTCTGTAGAACCCAAGGTGAGGCCCTCTGGTCCAGTCCAGTAGCACAAAAAATGGGATTCTTTTTACCTTTCCCAGAGTGTGGCTGAACTGCTCTTGGGTTCATTGCAAGGACCCATGGGCCCTGAGAGCTCATGGGCCCAACTCCTCATCTGAAGAAACTGAGGCCCAGAGAGGGGAAGGGACTCCCCAGGGTCACACAGGAAGTTAGTTAATAGTTTCCTTGTTGGGAATTCCAAGCTCTGCAATGATAGGGATTTTTCCTGGGGTCACATTAAGACAGGGGAGTCATTCACTCATTCATTTAAGAACATTTTATTGTGTACCTGCTCGGTGCCAGGCACTAAGTATAGACATGATGCCAGCTTTTGAGGAGTAACCTTCTAATGGGTGGGGTGGGTGGGTGACAATAAGCAAGCTTAAAAGATAAATGAATAAAATAATTTAAGGTCATTACAGTTTATAAGGAGAATAAACAAGACATGATGGGGAGTATCTGCTAGACAAGGGAATCAGCGAAGGCCTCTCGGAGGGGGTGATCTCTCAGCTGGAAACCAAAGAAAGAGTCATGGGGAGTGTGTTTCAGGCAGAAGAAACAGCCGGGCACACGGACTCGGAGTCGGGGGGGAGGGGAGGAACTGGTGTATTTGGGAAACCAAAGGCAGCGCAATGTGACTGGCACGGAGTGAACCAGGAGATGAGGTAGGGTGGGGAGGCAGGTGGGCTTCAGCCTGCAGGCCTTGTAGGTCACGGCAAAGCGTTCAGGTTTCATCCCAAGGACCATGGGGAGCCGTTGGAGAGACTGGAAGTGGTTTGCTTTTGTAGAATGACACAGGCTGCAAGATGGACAGTGCATTGGACGGGAACCAGATGGAGGCAGGGAGGCCAGGCAGGAGGCTGCTGCAGCCGTCCTGTGAAATGTGATGGTGGCCTGGACCAGGGCAGTGGCCCACTTTGGAGGGGCAGGGAGATGGCAGAGTGAAAATGTCATTTGGAAAGAGAACCTGTAGGACTTGATGGATGGTTGCAGGTGAAAGACAGTTAGTTGTTGCTGTGTAAGAGGTTACTTAGCAGCTTAGAACAACAATCAACATTTGTTAACTCATGGTTTTTGTGAGTCAGGAATTGGGGAGTGGCTTAGCTGGGTGGTGCTGGCTTACGGTCTCAGGTTGCAGTCACGATGTTAGCCGGAGCTGCCGTCACCTGAAGGCTTGACTGGGGCCGGAAGGCCCGCTTCCAGGGTGGCTCCTGCACATGGCTGGCAAATCAGTGCCGGCTGCTTGCCAGAGGTCTCTGCTCTTGCCCACGTGGGCCTCTCCATAGGTGTCCTCAGAGCAAGTGATCCAAGAGAGGGCAGGGCAGAGGCCACAGTGACTTTCACGACCTAGCCTTGGAGTCATACTGTCATTTCCACCACATCCCTTTGGTTACACAGATTCAGTGTGGGAGGGGACTGCACAGGCTGTGAATCCCAGGAGGCAAGAATCACTGGGCCATCATGGAGGCTGTTTACCACAGGGACCATGAAGAGGGTGAGATCAGGGATGACACTAGGCTTTTGGCCTAAGTGACTGGGTGAATGGTGGTGCCATTTACTGAGAGGTAGAAGCGCATGCTTGGGGGAAGGTACGTGGGAATCAAGAACTCTCTTCTGGACCCCAGTTTGGGAGACTTCACCTCTGCACTGGAAACTTCTGTCTATAGGTGCTGCTGTGCTGTGCTGGTTTGGGGCTTCCATAGCCTCAGACTTGGGGGGAACTTTCTCAGGGCCTAGTTCTCATCTGTCCCTTGAACTAATCCCATGTCAGCCTCGAGGACCAGGAATTAAGAACCAGGCATTCTGAGGTTCAAATTCCAGCTTAGCCACTTAGTGGCTGTGTGACCCTGGGCCAGATACTTGGCCTCTCTGGGCTTGCTTCCGCATCTGCAAAACAAATCCACTTCGCTGTGGTAGCATGAGACTCAGAAATTATGTTGCTGTAGCGCTCAGGCTGGGGCCTGGCTCACCCTGGCCTCTTTACACCTCAGATTCCCAGCCTTTCTGTGTGCACAGTCATAGCTACATCATAACATACCCAGGTCGCTAGGTGGATTTGATTGGGAAGGATTTCTAAAGAGTCTGTTCAGCTTCTTCTAAGTAGATGATGCAAACATCCTGGGGACAGCAGAAGTAATTATTACTCACAGGGAAATGCAAGTATTTTTATGAGTATCTTCTGGAAAATCGAGGCATTTTTTCATGAGCAAACAGTCCTGTTTATTTCTCTAACAAAATAGCCATAATTGTGCTGCAGGGGCCAACTTTCAATGCCAGTGGCTTTTCTCAGGGGTCAGCTCACCTCCCTCCCACTCCCCAATCCCCCCACACTTTCTTTTCTTTAACCTAGAGAAAACATAGCGAAGACAAAAGTGACCAAATTTGGGCTTTGCTGAGAGAAGGGGATTACTTCTGCAGTGAAAAGTTAATTTTTGTGGCCAGACTTTCTCAACTGTGAAAACCAGTGTGGGCAAAAGCATAGTAAGCCTGAAAGTCCATTTGGAAAATGATTTTCCTTGGAAAGGACATTTTAAAGAAGGTCATTAGCGTTTGCAAGAGGACAGGGGCATCTGTTTTCTCCTGAAGGAAATGTTCACTCAACTCGTGAAGAGACAGAGAGGAGGAGAGGGAAACGGGGGAAGAGACGGGCAGGAGATGCTTGGGCAGCCGAGATGGGGAGCAGGACGGCTTAAATTGTGTTCGCACCCACCCGGTGCCTGGTGCTGTGCTAAGCACACTCTCTATCTGACCCTGACAAAGGGCATTTGGTTATTACGCCTGTTAGGAAACTGTGGCTCAGAGAGATTGGGAAGGTGTCCTGTGGTCCCTCAGCTGGTAGACAGAGGACTCAGAAGTCCAACCCTGCCCGTCTGATAGAGCCCCCTCTCTTTCCATGCTGCCCTAGGAGAAAGGGCTCTTGGTCCAGGGTCAGGATAACTGACACGGTAAGATGGGAGGAGACACACCTGAGGGGAAGTGCTGGGGAGGTGGTGTGTGCCCTGTCACTCCCATAGAAGGTGTTGTGTTCCCATTTTCAGGGAAAAAAATGCAGGCTCGGGAAAGACTACAGTGTGTGATGTGGTTTTATTGTTTTAAAGTCCATTTGGGGGACTTCCCTGGCGGTCCAGCGGTTAAGACTCCGAGCTTCCACTGCAGGGGGGCATGGGTTCGATCCCTGGTTGGGGCACTAAGATCCTGCATGCCGTGTGGTGCGGCCAAAACATAAAAAATAAAAAAATAAAGTTCATTTGGAAACCACCTCTTCCCTTGTGGTCCTGCCTCTCCATCTGTTTATCAACCTACTTGTCAATGAGTTATTGAGCATTTCCTATGTGCCAAGCACTGTTCTGGGTGTTTGGGGGACAGCAGGGAACAACACAAAGATCCCTGCCCTTGTGAAGCCTGCGTTCTAATGGAAGGAGGGGTGGACACAGGCAATAAGCCGTGTGGAATGTTACAAAGTGATATGTGCAGTCGAAATTAAACCTGCAAAGTAAAAGAAGGGTAGAGGGATCCGCAGAGGCAGGCAGTGGGTGGGTACAGCCTGTAGCGTTAGAACAGGTGAGCAGCAGGTGTTGCCTTGGAGGCGTGGAAATGCTCTGGAACTAGGCAGCGGTGGTGGTAGCACAGCGTCGTGAATGTCCTAAATGCCACTGAATTGTTCACTTTAAAGTATCAATAATTAATTTTATTTATTAGGGAAAAATTATGTATTGGGGAAAAAAAGGTGGTCAGGGTCAGCTTCATGGAGAAGGTGATATTTGTGCAAAAGGCTAAAGGAGGGGAAGGTGTTAACACTTGGGGTGTTTTCTCCCAGGGAGAAAGAGGAAGGCTCCGGGCAGAGGGAGTAGCAAGAACAGATGAACTCAGGTGAACTCTGACCCCCGGGCCAACAGCCTGCTGTCTGTTTTTGTAATAAAGTTTTGTTTTTTGTTTTTTTTTGCGGTACGTGGGCCTCTCACCGTTGTGGCCTCTCCCGCTGCGGAGCACAGGCTCTGGACGCACAGACCCAGCGGCCATGGCTCACGGGCCCAGCCGCTCCGCGGCACGTGGGATCCTCCCGGACCGGGGCACGAACCCGTGTCCCCTGCATCGGCAGGCGGACTCTCAACCACTGCGCCACCAGGGAAGCCCTGTAATAAAGTTTTATTGGAATAAAGGCATGTTCATTTGTTTACGTATTCTGTTGTCTGTGACTCAGGGACTTCACCTGGGTCTTTACAGGGAAAGTTCCTGACTCCTGAGGTAGAGCATACATAGGTCCTCAGGTGGGAAGGTACATGGGGTATGTGAGGAACAAGAGGAGGAGAGGATGGCTGGAGTGAGTGAAGGACGGAGTAGAAGCAGGTGAGGTCAGAGAAGTCACGGCCACCAAATCCTGTAACCCTCCTGCATGGCTTTCCTGTGGCACCTCTGGTAAATGTCAGGACAGAGGCTGACATCAGGCTGATGGGGAAGTGTGTGTGTGTGTGTGTGTGTGTGTGTGTGTTGGGTGGGGGCAGCGGTAGGGTGGAGAGATGACTGAACTTGGGAGTCCTAACACCTGGGCTTTAGACCTGCTGTCTGTCCCTCGCCAGCTCTGTGTCCTCAGTTACCTCATTTACAAAAGTCGTGGTGATGGTGGTGGTGGTGGTGAGGATGATCGTGGTGGTGGGGATGATCTTGGCAGCGGCAATGGTGGTGGGGATGGTGGTGGTGGTGGGCACGATGGGGGGGTGGCAGTGATGTTGATGGTGAAGTTGGTGGGGGTGGGAATGGTGGTGATGGGATGGCAGTGGTGATGGTGTTGATAACGGCTACATTCAGTGAGCCCCTACTCTGTGCTAGGTACTTGCACACTTGACTCTAACTCTTATATCAATCGCAGCGGTGCAGATTGGGTAGCAGCATCTTCCTTTGCAAGAGAAAACACTGAGTGACTTGGGGAAGACCATGTGTGTGGCAGGGCTCAGATAACATGCTGTGATAGCCACTTATCATACTCCAGTGAAGAGACCCGGAGGCAGTGGGCGTGAGAACCCCTGGTAAACAGTGCAGCCAGCCCTCAAGGGCAGCAGCCTCTGGTCAAGGTGGCCCAGGCTTAGTGCTGCCCTTGGCAGCAAGGGTTTCCTGGGAGGGGCCGTCCCTGGGCCCCTCTGCCCTCCCACTCCCACCGCAAAGCCACACCGGAGGCCTCCGCTCTCTCAGGCTCCGTGTGATGGGGAGGGGCCGCGTCCCCCCAGCCCCATGGCAACCAGTTACCAGGCCTGGTGTTGGTTTGGGTTTTCCTAATTGAGGTGTGGGATCCTTCTGGTTGTGGCTGAGGCTTTTCTGCCCTGGAAACCCGACTGCTGCTGCGGTGTGGCCATAGGGTGGGGCCTGGAGGCGCTGGGACCTGCCCGCAGGCTGCACACGCCCTGTGCTTCTCACCACCACCCGCCACCCCGCCGCTTCAGTACCACGCTTCCTTTGAAGAACATACTGGAGGTTTTAGGTTCTTGTAGCTGACAGCTGTGGCACCACAAAACGTGCCGTGGTCAGGATCCCTGTGTGTCTTTGCCTCCCCATGTCTGGTCCCATGGAGGCTACAGCCTGCCTTAAGGCCTGAGGTGTGGGAATGCACTGCTTCTGTTTGCCCACCATGGTTTTTGCCCACCCTCCTGGTGGGGTCCCTGTGAACAACGGAAGCCCCAACTAAGCCGCAGAGTTCAGCTCCCAGGTGGGTAGACAGGCCCTGGAAAGGCCTCCGGTCCTGTCCCGTCCCCCTTGCTTCGCTGAGTTTGGGCAGGGTGTTCCCCGGCCTGGCTGCGCCTGCACCAGTGTCAGCCTTTTGACTGGAGCTCAGGGCTTCATCCTGAATTCTGATGAATTCAGGTGGTGGTGGTGTGAAGGTGGCAAGCCCCTCTGGGTGGGAAGAGGCTCTGTGCCCCGAGTCCTGCCCTCCTCCCTCTGTTGCCCACCCCTGGGGTCCTATGCCAGCCAGGAAGGCGCTGGACACACTTGAAGACACCAGGGCTACCGGATGCTTCCTGCCCCGAGGAACCGTGGACTCGGCTGCCCCGCATAAATGGCACAGTTCCCATCACAGGAGATTCTGGGCCAGAGGTGCCTTTGGCAGCCCCTTGTGTTGTGTTTTCTTCCAAACATTTCCATCAGCGGGTAGTTCTGGGGGCGTCTCCACTCGGCGCCACCAGATCCTGACCTCCCAGCTCCAGCGCTTTGGGACAGTGGGGTAACGGAGGAGTGGAGGACAGGGGACGATGGAGGGGGGTGTCAACTAGATGCAGGGGGCGTCCAGGAGACGTCACAGAAGAGGGTGTCCTGAGGCAGAGTCCCTGTGAGTACTGGATATTTCTAGAAAGTGAGACCTACAAAAATAGAACGCGGCCCCTGGCCCTGGGTCTGCAAGCTCCATCCCCCTTGCCCCACGCACCCAATCAGCTCCCTTCTTATCTGTACTAATGCGATCTTAAAGAATGCGATCTTAAAGAAACACTCTTTTGAAAAAAAGGGTTCTGCTGCCAGGACCTGGCACCACCCTCCCCCTCCCATCCCAGGTGAGGCAACTGAGGCCAGAGGGATGGGCCCGTCTCCCTTTCACGGTGATTGCCAAGTGCATTGGGTTGGAGAAAGTCCCCTGCAGGCTGAGGTCACCTCAAGTACATTTGGCTGAAGTCACGTCCCTTTTGAAAAGGCTTGAGTCACTCAGTGACGCAGTCCCGAATGGCCCTATAATTGGGATCTTGCCTTGTTTGGGGCTGTATGAAGAGAGACTCTGAACCAGTGAGACGCGACACACCCTCCTCATCAGCTTCAGCTGCGGTGCCACTCTGGCAGTGGCAAAGCGGACAGAGCCAAGGTGGATGGGCAGAAATATTGGTGGCAGGGAGGGCGAGCATAGCAACAAGCAGACACAGGGGTCCCCTACCCCACCAGGAAAACTGGCCTCCTCCGCATTGCCGGTGGCCTTTGGGAACACCCACGGCCTCCCCGTGGTGATATTTTCTGGAAAACCCGCCCTGCTGGCAGCGCTGTGGAAACTGAGTCCTGAAAACTCACCTGGTTAGAAAGGAATTGAACAGACTCTTTAGCTCCACAGATGTCACAGGCAAAATTGTCACAGTGCCTTCCACTTGACCGGCTGGAGTGGCTGAGTCATCAGCTTCTGTGTCTGGGAACGCAGAGAGCCATCCTTCCCATGTACAGTCACCAGGATGCTTGAGACCCTCCCAGACCTCAATCCAAATGCGCTGAGAGCAGCTCCTCCAGTTTTCATGGTTCTCACCCCCAGCCCCCCCAGATGTGTATTCTAAAGACCTCCTTTACAACACAATTTGAATTTCTAACAGATTTGGTCCCTGGCATTAGCATGACCTTTCCAAGCCTCCTGGAAGCTTGGTGACCCACAAGCCATTCCGAGAGAGGGGCTCTGAGGTGGCAGGAGGAAGAGGCCCTGCTGGGAATCCTGGGGCCCCTGGAGCCCGGGCCCCCCTCCATCCTGTGTCCTTGTGCCTTTAACCAGCAGTGCCCTAAACCGTTTTGGGAGGGCAGCTGTTTCTGTGGTTTCGCCTGTGCTGCCTCTAGTTACATCTGGCACCACCTGGGGGCCTCTGCACTGAACGGGCAAAGCTCGCTCAGCCCCTCCGTCTCGCCCCATCCACAAGGGCCAGAGCTGATTGGGTAATTTCAGAGCCTAGGCTGGCCCACGACATGTGGCGTGCCTGGAGAGAAATGGTGAGTTGGCCAATCAGATTTGCTCCTTGGGACTCTAGACTCAGGATTCTGGCAGATGGGCAGGGAGGGGGCTTTGGGGCCTGCCGGCTGCAACACCATTCTGAGACTGACTACCCTGAGTGAGCAAAGACTCCGCAGAGGAAGCACAGTCCCCACAAGACCACCCTCACTTCAGACCGCAGCCACCAGTTTGAGAGTCCCCAAGCCACACATACTTCTGACTAATTGGCTACAAATTTGGGGATTCCCCCAACCCCTCTCAGGTTTGATGATTCACTAGGACGACTCACAGAGCTCAGGAGAGTGCTATATTTACAATTGTATTAGAGCGAAAGGATACAAATCTGAACCAGCGAAAGGGGGAGATGCATAGGGCAAGGTCTGCTAGGGACACGTCACCCTCCCAGCACCAGTGTATGATCACCAACCAGGAAGTTCATCCAAGCCCAGTGCCCAGAGTTTTTATTGGACTTTTCATTACTTAGGCGTGATTGATTGAATCATAAGCCACGTGTTTGAACCCAGTCTCCAGCCCCCTTCCCCTCCCCGAAGTTTGGACACCGTCGTTTGGCTCAAAGCCCCAACTCTCTAAGCCCATGGTTGGTCATTCTGGCATGGCCAGCCCCAGCTTGAGTTGTCTCCTTAGCATGAGCTCGGGTATGGTTCCGGGGGCCCACCACGAATAAAACCCACACCCCCATCACTCAGAAAATTCCCAGGACTGGGAGGTCACCTACCAGGAACCAGGGACAAAGTCAGTTTCTTCGTCATACAACAACAGCCAATTGGGTTCCATGCAAAGAGGTGAGTAAGCCTGGCGTGGTCTGCAGAGAGGCACATGGCGGAGTGAGAGGCAGAGACACCCCAGCCCCAGGTTCTCCGTGTCTCCACAGCCTTCCTGTTCCCACAAACCCAGCTGCTCTTGGCTGCCTCTCCTTGGATTCCTAGAGGCTCCAGTGACCCTGGTAATAATCCCTGTCTTTGTGGGTCAGCTTAAATGATTCTCTCTTCCTGCTTACCTTGGTTAGAACCGCACTCACCAACACAGTTTTCCAATGTGAGTTGACAAGTCTGTCCTGGAGGATGTGGCCCATGGGAAGACCGGCTTCCACTTCCTCAGGGCCCACAAAACGCATCAGGTCCTCTCCGGATCCCAGTGTGCCTATCTCCAGGGATGATGCTCTTCTCTCTGGGTTCCAGAGAACAATAAAGGTCCAAAGGGAAGAGGTCAGAATGGGAAGAGGTACCCAGGAAGTATAGGGTGTGTGCACTGATGATTTGGGCGGGGTTTGAGGTGGGTCCTGCCCGCTCCGTAGCTCCGTAGCTCCGTAGGGAGCCAGACCTGGGCCTGGTGCCGGGTGTGGTGGGCCCCTGAGGCCATCTCACCAACCTGTTCCCCCATGGCCACTGGTGAGCTTCTCTCCAGTGTCTCCCTCTGGATTTCTGGAAACAGTTGGGTCCGCATCCAGTTTGCCTTCCTACCCTGGCGAGTGGCCGGGTAAGTGGTTTTATGGGCGTTGTGTGAGAAGAATGCTCACGCCAGGCAGGGGACAGGGACCGGGGTTCTTGTCAGAGTCAGACCCCAGGATCACCGAATTGGTCCAAACTGCTGTGAATTTTTTCAGATCTAAAAAAGAAGTAGGCAGGGCAGAAATAAGTCAGAGAGAGAAATTTCCAGAAAGAGTGGTCCCATCGTTGTCCCATTTCCCACGTGATGCTCAAGGGCTTTCTCAAACTTGACTGTGCATCAGAATCAACCTGGAAGGCTCATCAAAACAGACAACTGGGCCCCCTCCCAGACTTTCTGACTCAGTAGATCTAAGGTGGGGCCCAAGATTTTGCATTTCTGACAAATTCCCCAGTGATGTTGGTGCAACTGGTCCAAGGACCACATTGGGAACCACTGATTCAAGAGTGTGAAGGAAGGTCTTTCCAACAAATGCAGAGAGTCTTTCTCAGCTTCCCCCAAGGAAACTTTCTGTGACCAGGGAGGAAGAGAACATTAGACTAGGAGTCAGGATGCCTGGGTGTGTAACACAAACCACTTGAGTGATTTGAGGCAAGGTTCTTGCCTTTCTGAGGCTCTATTTCCTCACCTGTCAAATGGGTCCAGTAAGAGGACCTACCTTGTGTGGTTGATGTGAGGATTAAATGAGAGGGTGTCTTAACAAACAGCTCCCTGACTCTGGTGGTACAGGAAATGCCACATTTCTCTAACTTCCAAGTCACATATACTGTAAGATTGATGAGAAGTTCAAGGTCAATTGTTTTGCAAAGGTCTGTCCCACTCCCTTCCATGGATGGCACGAGAAGCCCCAGGGCTCAAAGGAATCCAGCAAATAAGACCTCACACCATCGGGGTCACTGCTGTTGCCGGTTTTGTCAGTGTCCTTTGGAGGAGAGGTCTCTGTGCATTTCCACTCCCCTGTGTCAGGCTGGTCCTGGGTCCCTCACAGCTCAGAGCCCCTCGTCACTGGGATCCAGCAGGGGCACAGGCCTCCCCACCATACTGTCTCCCCCTTGTTCTCATTTCAGTCCTCAGCCTTCAAAGCACGAACACCTCCCTGGAAAACAGTAAAAGCAACAAGAATAACAGCCAGTTTCTTCCCGCACAGTGACACTTTTCTCCTGGCAGTTTTTTGGCATGATCTCTTCATTCTTCCCTGGGCGCATCCACAGGAGCAAAAGAAATGCCAGTTAGTTTCTCAGTAGCTCACCCTGTTATGAGCACTTGGCCCGTGCTTAAGACACGGTAGCTCTTTATTACTTTGCTTTTTTCCCAAGTCCTGTGCTCCATCCCCGCTAGGACTTGCCCTCCTGCTGGCCACTCTCCCTCCTCCTGCCCTGCCACCCCCTTATCACACTTCCCTCGGCCCATCTGGGGTGTACCTGCACGAGGCCATTGCTGGCAGCCAAGGGAGACCCTGGGGGCTGGAGAAAGCAGAAGTGATTTGGTAAGCAACTTCCTCTCTGGAGGCTGCATCTTCCTGTCGCCCACCTTTCTCCAGGTGTTGCTTGGACTCTTGCCCACCCAGGAGAGACACCTGCTGCCCTGGTCCTTTGGTGCCTTCCCCAGAGCCATGAGTGGGTGGAGTTCAGCCCACGTCCACAAGCCCGGCATCTTGGTCTCTTCTCACCTCTGATAGGAGCCCTCCTGTCTGGCTCCCGGCCTGTGTTGCCGGCATCCCCTCCCTGGCTGGGTTCCCCTTCCTCCATGCAGCCCCCCACCTGCCTAGCCACACGCCCAGTGGTCTCACTCAGCTCTGCTCTTTTAAGCATGGAATGAGCTGGATGTCCACGAAGGTAGGCACTCTGTCCTCCTGGCCATCTCGTTTTTAGCATGTGGAAGGTAAACTGTGAGCAGCAGTAGGTTGGTTGGTAAAGAAAATAAAGCCCAAGGATGCTCAAGACAGGAAGTGGCTGCCAGTCAGTGTGGGTTGGAGAAGATACATGCTCCTGTTTGCATGTGTGGTTCATTCATTGGCCCCATTAATTCCTCTCCCTGATCCTCAGGTTTCTCATCTGTGAAATGGGGCTAGTAACTGCCTATTGAGGACCAAGCGTGTAGCATCTAGTTCAGTGCTAAGCAAATATTCACTTAATCAGTCAGTCAGCATAACTTAACAAAAGCTTGCAATTGTCCAGGCCAGTTGTGTTAGCTGCCCCACCCTCTGGAAGGATATGGAGCAGGTCTGGGCTGAGCTGGGAGAGGGTTGTGGGCAGACAAGGGATCTGCCTCTCAAGGGCAGCCCTGGAAGGGGCATAAGGTTGGGGGCTTGAAGAAAGAGCAGGGCTTCAACAGGCAGAGGGGTCAATTCTGGAGGTCAGAAGTCTGACCTGGGTCTCACTGGGTTAAAACTAGGGTGTTGGCAGGGCTCTTTCCTTTCCGGGGGCTCTAGCGGAGAATCTGTGTTCTTGCCTTGTCTAGCTTCTAGCGGTCGCCTGCATTCCTTGGCTCGTGGCCCCTTCCTTCTTCAAAGCCAGCAACAGCTGGTCTAGTCTCTCTCACATCACATCACTCTGAGCTGACTCTCCCGCCTTTGCTTCCACAATTAAGGACTCTGGTTACATCGGGTCCACCCATATCATCCAGGATAATGTCCCTGTCATTATCCTTAATTCAATCTGCAACCTTAATTCCCTTTGCCACATAACCTAACGTATTCACAGGTGCCAGGGATTAAGGGATACTTTGGGGAAGCATTACTTTGCCTGCCATAGTCCCTGCCCTGTTCTGGGGGATGAGGAGGTGAGGAGGAGGACAAGGAAGCCCCAGGTGGCCGTGTGGTACCCACCGGCCCTTCATAACTCCAGCCTCTGTGTCACATCCTCCAGCCTTGACTCACCTTTGCCATCTCCCTACTACCCCCACTGTTGCCCCATTACTAGCGAGTCTCTCCCAAACCTCGCACGTCTCCTGAGTGTTGGTCATAATGGTCATTAAATAAAGCAGCGTTTCTCCATTTCAGCACTATTGACACTTTGAACACATTGTTCTCTGCTGTGGGGTGCTGTCCTGCTCATTGTACAAGGTTTCACTGTATCTCTGGCCTCTGCCTGCTAGATGCTGGTAGCACCCTCATCCAGTTGTGACAACTCCAAATATCTCTAGACACTGCCGAATGTCCCCTGGAGGACAACTTGCCCAGGGGTTGAGAACCACTGAAATCAAGCCTTTGATGTTTGTCTTCCTTACTAGATCGGGCACCCAAAGAAGGAAGCCCCAAGAGGGTGACACCCCATCTGTCTTGCCCGTCCCCATGTCCCCAGCACCTGCATAGTGCTCGGCATTTACTAAATGCTCTACACATATTGGTTTAATGAATTAATGAATTTTGCTAATTTTCTTTATTTTTAACGTTTTTGGTGTTAATTTTCTTAATGGATAAATTAATCTATAAAAAAGTGTGTGTGTGTGTGTGTGTGTGTGTGTGTTTCTTAAATAGACTCCTGTTGCCATAGACTGGCTACCTAAGAATCGCCTGGGGAGCCTTCTACGTAGCCCGACTCCCGGGTTCCGATCACAGAGAGTTGGGGCTCAGGCTGATGGGGTGCAGCCTGGGAGTCTGTATTGTCAAGAGGGCTTCACCAGTTCCTCAAAAAAGGTAAACATAGAATTACCATATGATCCAGCAGTTCTGCTCCTAGGCATATACCCAAAACAATTGAAAGCAGAGACTCAGATATTCAGAGCAGCAGTACTCACGATAGCCAAAAGGTGGAAACCACCCAAGTATCCATCAACAGACAAATGAATAAACAAAATGTGCGGTATACACACAACGGAGTATTATTCAGCCTTAAAATGGAGTGAAATCTGACACATGCTACAACATGGATGTACCTTGAAGGCATCATGCTAAATGAAATCAGCCAGTCACAAAAGAGCACATCTTGTACGATGTCACTCGTGAGGTCCCTAGAGTAGTCAAATCAGAGAGACAGAAAGTAGAAAGGTGGTTGCCAGGGGTAGAGGGGAGTGGACACTGGTGTTTGATGGGTACAGAGTTTCCATTTGGGATGATGAAGAAGTTCTGGAGGTGGACGGTCGTGACGGTTGCACAGCAATGTGAATGTACTTAATGCCACTGAATTGCATACCTACAAATGGTTAAAATGGTACATTTTCTGTTATGTATATTTTACCACACACACACAAGTGCTTAATCCCAGCCAGATCTGGGAACAAATAGTGTGGGAATCAATGGGGGCGCAGTGGGTGCAGACTGGATGAGTTCTAATGGCCCTTTTAGGCCTCGGAGCCGGAGCTGATGGGGATGGGAGCATCGGACTTGGCTGATTTCTTGAGATGGCGGCCCTTCCCTGGGGGATGCACATAACTAACCCTTACAGGGGCCAGGCCAGCTGCCGACTGGAGGCCGCTTGTCCTGTCCACAGGGGCAGCCGCTGCCCAGCTCTAGCTGATCCTTGCCATGTGGGGTGTCTGGTTATGGAAGAGAAGTCCCAAATCTGGATTCATATGTAACATCTCCATGTTTAAATCTTGACACCGGGTTCAATGAACAGGCAAACAAACCAACAAGCCACATGTGGGTCCAACAGAGCAGCACTTCAGGCCTCGGGCCTGGGGTGGCGTCTTTTCTCGGTGGCTTGGGCCTCAGCTGGAGAGATTCGAGTTCTGTTTCCTCCTACCGGATGCTGTATCACTTCTGAGGTCCGATGCCAGCTTCCTCTTTGATACCTGGGAGTTTCCTTTGCTTTCGGTGCTCCCGAAAGGGAGCTTTATAGACAGAAGGGTGAGCGTGAATGCCTAGAGTCTGGATTCTGCTCAGGCTGGGGTCTTGGCCCTGCCACTTGTGAGCTGTGGGGCTATAGGTGACTTGCTTCTTTCTTCCCCGTGCCTCAGTTTCCTTGTCTGTCAAGTGGGAATAGTAATAGTTCTGCCTGGGAGAGTTAGAAGCGGGGACCAGGGCAGGGCCAGCAGAAGGGCTCTGAGGTGTGTGCGGACGTGTGATGGTGTGTTGGTGCCGGTTGGAGCAAAGAACATAGTGGAGTTGGACAGGCCATCAGCTGGTGAGTTATACAACATCGGACGTCTGTTTCTACATCTGTGATATGCCCAGTGATTTCCTCCTCCACGAGTCATTCTGAGGATTAAGTAAGATAATGTTCAAACAGTGTCTGGCCACAGCATGAGCCCCATACACGTTTGTTTCGTTCCTTGGAGGCTGGGGCCTTTGACCTTTGTGGAGGCTTGAGCAGAGGGGGCTGGGGCTGGTTGGCTGGGCTGAAGACAGAACAAGCAGAGAGCTGGGAAATGGACCGTGTCCTGCCCCTGTGCCGTCAGCTCCCTCCCCTCCTTCCTGGCCCCCCCGGGTGGGGGTCCTGGTCCCATCCTCAGAAGCCCACCCACTTGCTGCTCAGGAAGGTGGCCTCAGCTTTGCAGGGCAGTTGGATGAGTTGGGAATCTCCCTTTATTGAGACCAGCTCTGTGCCAGCGCCGGCACGTGCTGGGCTGGGGGCGGGCCCAGAGCCGAGCTCCTCTGGGTGTCCCTGGGTTGACTGGCTGAAGAAAGGGGGCTTGCCCTGCCCAGACCCTCCCTGGGAGTCAGAGGCTGGAGGGAGCAGCCCAGGGTGCTGAGGGCCTGGCCAAGATCTGGCATCTCTTTAACTGGCCCCAAACTTGGCGGGTACTTGAGGTGGTGATCACGTGAAGGGGGATAAGAAGCCCTTGAAATTCCGAGATGTTGAGGGGCCTAAAGGACTATGTGACCTTTGGTGAGTCACTGACCAGTGGAATTTAAGGGCCACTCTGGGGGCAGTGGGCAGACAATGGCATCTCAGGTTCTTGGCGGGGTCCTCGCCACGTGACACAGAGGTGCCTCCAGGTCCAAGTTCCAAATGCTGGTGGGCTCAAGGGACACGTAGGCTGGAGCCGGCCCCCCCTTGCCGTTTGCACACCTGAGCGTTCTGACATCTGTCCACGGATAAGGTGTGGCAGGGATGATGGGAACATCTGTGTGTGCACCTTAGGCAGCTCCGTGTGTTCATTGCATGTACGTGTTCATTGTGTTTGTTACATGTGTGTTCATTGTGTTTGTATGCCTATCATGTGTGCATATCCATTGTGTGTGTGTCCCTAGCGTGGGCGTGTTCATTACATGTGCGCACTGGGCAGGATGCGAGGCCTGACGGGGTCCTTCAGGGGTCCTTCTAGCCTTGAGAAATGCATCCCCTGAGACCCTGGGGTCCATGAGGTGGGAGAAGAAGGGGGCACCCAGGACAAGTGGGAGTTGAAGTCCTTGTCCCCAACATCTGGCCTCCCGCTGGGGATGGGGCCCCTCCCCAGGAAACAAGAGGATAAAATGAGGTGGTGAGGGGGCCGCAGTCCGCCCGCTTGTGAATCCATTTCACCAGGATTTCCCAGGCCGACAGGCCTGGCCCCTGCCGTCGGAAGGTTGTGGTCGAGTCTGGGGCGAATACCAGGCACGCAGCAGGGCTGCACAGCCGTGGGAGACGCCGAGGAAGAACAGGGCGCCCGGTGTGGGTGCAGGCGTGGAGGATGGGAGGGACCGCTGCTGCTGCTGGTGGCGGGGGCCCAGGCCCGAGTGCGCCTGCAGGAGGAACACACAGGCTTGATGCCAGCTGGGGAGGGGGCGTGTCCCTGTCTCCCAGCCAGGAAGCTGTCTGTGCACAGACTCACTGGGCTGGGACACAGGCTCTGGAGCCTTGGACAACAGCAGCATCAGCTCCCCATCTTTCTCCCCCATCTCTGCAGGGGGCGGAGGAAAGCGCAAAGGGAAAAGCAAGAAGTGGAAGGAAATCCTGAAGTTCCCTCACATTAGCCAGTGTGAAGACCTCCGAAGGACCATAGGTAAGCTGTCCTGCCTCGAGGGGGCGCGGGGAGGGACGGGGAGGGGAGCAAGGGGCCCGTTAACCGGAACCGTCTGAACGGTGAGTCAGGTACAAATCGATTAATGCAGTAAAGTGATGCCAGGTAGGCGCTCCAAGCTGATGTCTTTGCTAATTGATAGAAAGATGCAACCAACATTCGTCGAGTATTTGGTGTGTGCCGGGCAAGATTATCTCCCAATACCCTTTGAGGCTGTTATTTTACTCCACTTTTCAGCTGAGGAAACCAAGGCCCAGAGAGATTCTGTAATTGGACCAAAGTTGCACAGCTTGTGGGAGGGCGGTGGAGGTGGGCCACACCTGGCCCTGAGCCCCACCTCGTAGCTTTCCGCCCTTCCTTCCTGGGGCCCGTGGGTCCTGCCCTCGGGAAGCAGCCCCAGGCTTTGGGAGCTGAGGCGGGGTGGTGAGCCTCTGGGCTCCCCTTCCCTGCTGCCGGGGATGTGGGTTCTCACCCAGGAGCTGCCCTGCTCAGTACACAGCCCTGTCATCTTTATTCAGCACCCTCACGGCCAGGCAGCTCCAAGAGCAGAGGGCGCTTGTCTCCCGAGGGGCTGGCACAGCCAAATGCGCAAGGGCGGTCTGTCCCCGGCCCCGCTCCGAACACGGCTGTGGTGAGGAGGCTGGGGGACTGGACGAGGACTCTCTGTGCTGGTGGGAGCCCTGGCCCTCCTCCCCTCTGTGCCCAGGGTGGGGCTCTCCCACTTGCTGCGTGAAGGCGTCTTATCTGCTCCTGACTGCTAGAGGTCACGGGTGTGCCATACTGTGCTTGTTATACTCAGATCCTCTGAGCGTCCATATAGGATGCTTCTGTCACCCAGAACTCTGCAGGCCCAGCTGCTCTTGAGACTCCTGCCCGGGGCACTGGGTGAACTGCCCTGCGCCTGCTGTGGAACATGAGGCCACTCGTGGCCGTTTAGCTTTTCTGAATGGCTTCTCCGCGTGGCCTGGCCTCCACCAGGTGGGACTCCCATGCCGTTCCAGGCCTGCTCAGTCCTCTCGCCGGGCGCCCCCCTCCAGATCCTTCCGTTGTGCTGTGACGGCAGGTGACCTGTTCTCTCTGTGCGCCCCACGTGCCCAGCACGGAGGAGGAGCTCCCTTAATTGGTGTTAATGAAGTGGAAGGAAGCCACGTGCATCCCACGAAGGCAGCTGTGAGCAGGGGAGAAGTAGGGTGCTAAGTGGTGGGGAAATGACCTCAGACCCACCTTCCGTCCTTAAAACCTCAGGTCAGAGTCCCCACGGTGTTCTTGGGGCTGAGAGTGCATTTGGCCTAAGAGATCAGGGCCTCTGGGTCCAGGCAGACTCGGGTTCAAACCCCACCCGCTCTCCAGCCACCTGACAAGCTACTTAATCTTGCTGAGCCTCAGTTTCCTCAGCTGAAAACAGTGCTCATGAACCCAGTCCAGTGAGACCAGGTGTGTGAAGGGCTTCGCTGGAGCCCGGGACCACGCCCCTTAGCACTTGACTTTCTTCCTGGAATGCACAACAGCTCCCACTCTGCTGGGCCACTCTTGTGTTGGGGGTGCCCACGTTTACCCTTGATCTGGAGGTACGTGGGGCAGCGGGGGGAGAGAAGATGGGCTCTTCTTCTGGGGCTGGGAGGATGTCGGGGAGGGTTTTGCCACTGACAACTCACAAGTAGCCTTCAGAGAGGGGAGAGGAAGGAGAGTCCCTGGAATCTGCCGCCACCCTCCCGGGGCCATCTGGTTCTTTAGGCCTGGAGAGAGTAGGGCCTAGGGGTGGGGAGGGGTGGGGACCTCAGATGCCATGGTCTCCGCACACCCCTGGGGAACCAGACCCTCTTCTCCATCCTCTTCGTCCAGGGCGAGCAAGTTCACCAGCTACCACGTGCCTTTCCTGGATGCTGAGCCCAGCTTTTTCTCAACAGGCCCAGGAATGGCTCCCAGTCAACCTCGGAGCCATAGGGCTGATCCAAGAGACCCTTCTGAGGTGTTGATTTGGAAGAGAGAACTTGAAATAGGAGGAAAGGACCCTCCAAAGTGGGGAGCTGTGTAGAGAGGCAGGGTAACTGCGTGAGGGCCAGTATCACCTGGGAGGGGCCCAGCAGGTGGAGCCCATTTGCTTCTCTGCCTTTGGGTTAACTGCCTGCAGGTGGTGGTGTCTGGAATGGTCCTCAGGGCCCAGCCAGCTCTGAAGGCCACCTCCTCAGAGAATTTAAATGAGCTCCTGGCCAGGGTCTTTCAAAGCATCCTGCCCTTTCGTCAGGGCACCTCCCACCTCCCCACCTCCCACCCCCAGTTATTATTGGATGTCTGTTTGTCCCTCAAGTGCGAAAGTCTCCTCGAGAAGGATCTTTTCAATTCACCACCATGTGCCTGGTGCCTGCTTGCAGGAGGAGCACAATAGTTGGATGAACGAGTGAAGGAAAGAATGAATGAAGTGGTGTGAAGGAGTGAACACTGAGTTTCTGCAGTGTTTTAAATAAATGGAAGAGTGTTGAGAGTCATATGAGGAACATTCGTGTACCTGCCACCTGGATTAAAGAAATGTTAATATTTTGCTATATTTGCTTCGTGTCTCTTGAAAATGGAAAACACAAACGTCAACTATAGGACTTCCAGTTCCAGACAACATGGAGCAGATGCATTGTTTCCTATCCCCACCCCCGCCACGGGCAGTCCAGAGCTCTGGACATCACATATGAAAAAATATAAGAAGATTCCTAAAGGGACTTCTCTGGTGGCACAGTGGTTAAGAATCCACCTGCCAATGCAGGGGACACGGGTTCGAGCTCTGGTCCGGGAAGATCACACATGCTGCGGAGCAACTAAGCCCGTGAGCCACAACTACTGAGCCCTCGTGTAACAACTACTGAAGCCCGCGCGCCTAGAGCCCATGCTCTGCAACAAGGAGAAGCCACCGCAGTGAGAAGCCGGCACACCGCAACGAAGAGTAGCCCCCGCTCGCCGCAACTAGAGAAAAGCCCGTGCACAGCAACGAAGACCCAACACGGCCAAAAATAAATAAATAAATAAAATAAAAACAAAACAAGCATTTAAAAAAAAAAAAAAGAAGATTCCTAAAAATGGAGGAAGAGGCAGACTGGCTGGGACCTCAGGATGTGAGGAGTGATGTGCCAGTGAGCTCCTGGCTTTTCTTTTTTGCCTCCCTTAAATTCCAGGGACCAGGTGCTGGAGAAACTCACTACCTGGAGATGCCAATGGGTGCAACAGAAAAGACACCCCCCGCCAAAAAAAAATCCTGTTCTCTCTAGCCAGCGGCCTGGGAAAAGGACAGCTGAGCTGAGCTGGCCCCTCCAGAACGGTCACACTTCGGCCACAGTTCACTTCAGCAACATGGACGCCTCACTGTCTACCTTTCTTTTCACCTATCCTAGTGCCAGACTCAGAGACCCAGAGCTCCCTCCCTCTCCACGTCTCTCCTCTCTGACACACAGATCCTGATACTTGGAGGTGGGCGAGTTCTGCCGAGGTTCAGTCCCCGACACCAACTCTCAGTGCCCCCCACTCTAGCCCTGCTCCCCGTGGGGCCTCCAGGCATTGCCCCAGAAGTGCCCCAAATGCCCCTCACCTTCCAGTTGGCCTGGCTGCACCCTCTTCACTTCCGGTATGGGGGATCCCCTGGAGCCTAGGATTCGCCTCTGAGCTTTTCTCTGTCTGTGGATTCCACCCCATGGGCCCCATCCCCATCTGTCCATCAAGGTCCATAAACGGGCCTCTTGTCAGGGTCCACTCCCCTGGGAGGGTGAGAGAAACGTGCACGCTGGCGTGTGAAAATGAATTCTTCTGTTCTCCTAGAGGGATTGAAAAGACTCTGTGTATGAGTGCAGTGTGAAGAGAGGCCGGGAAAACAGGAAGGCCGCCATAAACCGAGGGGCTGCAGCTCGCGGCGACCGGCCCCAGGGCTCGGGCCTTCCTGCGTGTTTACAGTCCGTCGCCCTGGTGTTTGCCCAGCCTCTGCTGGGGTCCTGCTGGAAGGCCTTCTTAAATAAAAATCTCATTTCTTTTCTAGACCAATATACAAACCAAACAGTGGCAAATGCCGCATTTATTTTTCTTGTGGACACATGAGCTCACTTTCTGAAGCTCTTTGGGAGGATGTCCCAGAGCAGGCTTTGGGCCAGGGTGATGAGGCCCTTATGGGCCCAGAGGGCCACGTAGGAAGGCTCTCCATCAGAGGGGAGGACGGAGACCACAAGGACCCCGTTGACTGGCCGGAACAGTGGTCTGTTAAAGCCACACCCTCTCTCGCCCCCAGCACTGCCCTGACAACCACAGGCCATCTCCCCCAGCAGCCAGGGGGATTCTGAGAAATGAAAACGGCACCCCTTGGATCCCCTGCTGAAACTGCTGCAGCAGCTGCTCCCACCTGTAATAAAAGACAAACTTCTCACCGTGGCTTATGGGCTCTTTGGTTGTTGCGTGAAGCCTAGGGATCCCTTCTCAGAATAACGCTTTTACATACAGAAAATAAAATACGCAGGGTTGCAAAGGAAACCAGTTCTTTTCAAATAGTTATTAGATACTTTAAAATTTTATGATCTTGAAGTACATGTGCTTTTTTTTTTTTTTGCGGTACACGGGCCTCTCACTGTTGTGGCCTCTCCCGTTGCGGAGCACAGGCTCCGGACGCACAGGCTCAGCGGCCATGGCTCACGGGCCCAGCCGCTCCACGGCATGTGGGATCCTCCCGGACCAGGGCACGAACCCGTGTCCCCTGCATCGGCAGGTGGACTCTCAACCACTGCGGCACCAGGGAAACCCATATGTGCTTTTTTGTTAGTACTTTAATAAGGCCCAGCAGCTGGTCTAATAGCTACTGTAATTTTGAATTAGTGAGGAGTGTAAGTGATATTTCCAGATATCTGCAATGACGGTGATATGAATGGGTCTGAGATTTCTGTCGTTGACAAGTCCCAGGCACTGCTAACATTACTGTGGGTTGTTGTCAACATGTGTGACTCAATGAAGTGTTCGTTTCCAGTTAGAGGCTGGTGAAGAGAGAGATGACATTTTTCTCCGTCCAAGTTCACAGACCCCCCGAATCCTATCCACGGACCTCTTGACAATGCCCTTCCTACCCTGTCCTATGTGAGCCGGCCCTCGCCTTTGTTTCAGTCACTCCCTCCTCCTCCATTCACTTTGCTGTGCTGGTTGCCCTTTTGTCCCTTGACTACCCCAAGCTTGTCTGTAGCCTGGAGCCTTTGCCCCTGCTGTCCTCTGTCTGGAATGCTCTTCCCCACACTTCTTCTAGGGGGCCTTTAGGTCTCCGTTCAGATATCACCTCCATAGAAAAGCCTTCCCAACCAGCCTTTAGAAAGGAACTGTACTTGCCCTCTAATTGCTGTCTTTCACACTGTGCTGTTTATTAATGTTCTTGGCCTGCGCCCCCAGCTGCAGTCATCCTTTGTTTAGTTGTTGACCTGTATATTTTCTCTCTCCCTTACTGGACTGGATGTCCCATAACGATACTGACTGTGCCTTGTGTGGGTCACCACTAGAACAGTGCCTGGCACACAATAGGGGTTCACTAAATGTTGGGAGAGTGAATGAAGGAATGAATGAAGTGAAATATTGGAAATGAGGGCTCTGTTTAAAAATTCTGTGACATATGCTTGCCATACCCACATTTAATTTAGCCAGTGGTTTAAAGTCATAAAAGCTCAGACTTAGGAGGCACCTTGGAAAGCATCTGCTTTAAGTCTCCCTTCCCCCACTCCCTACTAGATAGATGAGCAAGTCAGAGGGGCAGGTGACCTGGTGGCTCCTGGTCCAGGCCCGTTTCCCCTGAGGCTGCAACTGGAGTAATTCTCACAGTGATGTTAGGCTTTTACAGAATTCTCGACTCAAGGAACTAGAGAGCATCTCTCTAGCCACCCATTTCAGACCTGAGTCTGAATTTCAGAACCTTTTAGGCTCTAAGAGGAGAAGTGACCTGCCCAGGACAGTCCAGGCCCCTGGTCCTGAGCTGCAGCTCTCCACTCCCCAGCATCATATTGACTTTATAAACATTTTGGCATCAGCCCCCAGCCGCTACCCACAGCAGAGAAACTCAGTAGGTACTCAGAGGGATAGACATTTCTATCTGTCTCTTTTTTCTTTCTTTTATTTTCTAAGTATGGGTAGCATGTTCATTTGCTTATTCAACAAGTGTTTACTGAGCACTTATGATATGCTGTGCACTGGGGAAACAGGCCTGATTCCTGCCCCCTGCCCCCCGAGCTCATTCATGGCTGAACCCAAGAGACTGGCAGAAATAAAGAGGTGATAACAAATTCTGAGAAAGGTCCATGATGGAGGGACAGGTTGCCGAGCTAGAGAATAGTGTGGAGGGTCTTCCACCCGTCAGGAACTTCCCTGGAGGAAGTGACGTCACTCTGCGCCTCCCAGGGCATCTCTTTGTGTGAGCTCCCTGGGGGCATGGACCACGTGCTCTCCATCTTGGGGTCTCCGTCGCTGGCACAGTGAGTAGGTGGATGGATGGATGGGTGGATGATGGATGGATGAAGTGACTGAATGAGTGGATGCTGCCCTCCTCCCCAGCCTGGAAACCGTAACTGGGATTGGCAGTAACGAGTATTAAGACAGAGAGTCCTTGCCACATGTATCTACTTCCAGTGTGAGCCCCAGATATGAGTAACTGATTTTAGACAGTCCTGGAGGGGAGCAGACAGATCGTGAGAGAAGGAGGGTTCTTTGATATCTGCTTGATGAAACATCAAATAATGGCATTCGTTAGTAAGCTAATTGTAAGATAATTAGAGGGTCCAAATCAAAAAAGTTCTCAGAATGACCAAAACTTGGAAGGCTGGAACGTCATTGTGAAGATAAAAGATTGTTGAGGTCTGCAAATATTTCTCAGTGACGCAGAAAATTCTGTTGGGCAAAAAGTGTGGCATTTTTATTTATTTAGCTCAGGCTCATTGCATGCTTTTTTCTTTCATTAAAAAAAAAAGAGTATGAGTGAAAGAGTTGATTATTCCACTGTTTGGCGGTATTTCTGTAGGAACTGTCCAAAAGCTATATAATAAATCAAGGCCCCTCCCCACCCCCTGGTGAGGCTGACATTTACCAGGAGGCTGTTCGCAGAAAGTAGCCGCCGCGGTGCCCTGTACACTCACCGACGGACGGGACGGGAGAGATTTCGTTTGCCTTCTGGGACAGCGTCTTGCCAAAGTCTTAACTCTTTCCAGGAGCAGAAGCTCTAGGCTGTGGGGGATTCCTGGAAGAAAATGGAGACTTTTAACCTTAAAGAAGAAAAAAACAGAATACTGTAATAATGTGAAGATGCCTTGAACTAGCCTAGTTTTGACTATTCACCCAGCATTGCTCATGGTCTTTAAACAAGAAGTCAGCCTACAAATATTTGTTGAGCTCCTGCTGGGTGCTGGGCATTGTTGCAGGCCCAGGAGCTGTACCATTGGCCACAGAAGCAGGGTCGTCTTGTGGAAAGTCACTGGCATTAAGGTCAAACGGTGGCTCTGCTGCTCCCAGACGTGTGACATGGGGCAGGTTGCTTCATTTCTCTGGGTTGTCGTCTCTTTGTCTGTCAAATGGGAGACACTATTACCAACCTGGTAGAACCGTTGGGAGGGCCAGCAGAGTGCCTAGAAGAAGCCATGCTTGTCACCATCGTCATCATGGTGCTAGTGGTACGTGGCAAAGGCTGAAGGCCCTTGGGGGAGGGCTTTAGAGTTTCCCAAAGAAGCCTAATTGGCTGCAAACGATGAATGCGGTTAGCTGCTTCTGCGCTGACATCTCGTGGGTCCAGTGCCCCAGGGACTCCAGCCTTGGGATCCTTTGAATCCTACCCTTCCTTGAGCCCCTGCCTCTGGCCTCCCCTTCCTGGAGGCCACCCTGATATCCCTGCAGCCCTCAGCCCTCCTTCTTCCCCTCAGCCCCACAGCACACCTGTGGAAGCCGATGGCGTCATACTGTGCCCAGATCCCTGGCCTTGTAGGTTTCTTTGCAGGGACATATGGAAGGTTGCACCCCAGAGCCCTAATAAAGGTTACCCCTGGGGAAGGCATAGAGGTCAGAGGAGATATTAGCTTTATCTGTAAGGTGATTTTTTTTTTTTTTAAGGAGAATGAATTGGCGAGTTATTTGTGTAAGTGAAAGTTGAATGAATAAATACAGGATTTGCTGCCTGGTTCCACAGTGGGGCAGTGGGATTGGTGACACCATTGCCCTCTTTCCTAGTTGATTTTGGGTCCCCTGATGAGTCTGTGGTCTCCGAGAAGATGGTCAGAGTCTCTCCGTCTTTGCAGATCTAGCAGGACTGTGGCTGTGTGGCTCCTGCCCGGTTCTGCTGGGATGCTGGCAGGCAGGAGCCACCCTGTTGCCTTCAGCAGGTAGGGTCTCAGGGCCTTCAATTCTGCAAGGCTTTGGAGGAAACCCAAGCCTGGATCAGCTCAGCCTGGCCCTGGACCCCATCCCTGGAGTCTCCAGCCTCCTCCTGGGCTGCTCAGCTCTGCGCTCTGACTGGCAGGGTCCCCCTCATCCAGCCCACGGTGGTCTCCTGCCTGCACATCATCGATGTCCACTGAGTGGAATGGGCAGCCGGGGTCCTTTCCCAGAGATGTGACAGGGGCTAGTCCATGCCGTGCTGCAAACAGCCTCCTTTTCTGCTCATCCCTGTTCAAGGGCTACAGGTTCCCTGGCATTGCCAGGCACGCATCAGGGTCTGGAAAGGAGTATGGGCTCCTGGGACAGGTCTCACCCCACCCAAGGGTCTGCATGACCCGGTCCCCTTCAGGCCTGCCAGGCTGGCACACAAGCTCTTGGTTTCATCGCCAGGTAAGCCGAGTCTTTCTACAGACGTCATTCTCGTCCTTGGGGTGATAAGGGCACGTCATGTATGTTGTTCTGACACTTGCCATGCTCCGATAAGGCACAGCATCTGCTTGTCCTTGGAGGGCAAGATAAATTTAGATGTGGCGGATTTAGAACATCAGGTGACCTGTTTGCAGCTGCAGCTCTTATGAGGGAGAGGGTGGCCTGGGTAGTTTGCTGGGTGTTAGTCTCACCTCTACACCAAGATGAACAGCCATTGGAAGGCAAGGGCTGGATCCTTGGTGCCCAGCCTGGGCTTGGGTGCAAGCAAGATGCTCAGTGATCCTAGCTGGTGGGTTTTGTGTTTGGAGATCCTTAGAATGGAGCACTGATAGGGATTTTACAGATGATCTGAGATTGTGGTTTTCAAAGGCTGCCCTGCAGGGAGCATGAGAGATCCAGAGCAGACTTCTATCTGAACAGGGTTTCTTTTTACCTTTTATATTTGGTAAGATTTTATTCCAGAGTGAAAACCAAGTTTGAAACCCACTGGTTTAGGCCAGGTCTCCCATTTTCCAGGTAAGTAAACTGAGTCCCAGAGAGACAAGTGACATGCCAAGGTCTCCCTGTGACCTGACTCCAAGGCAGGCTTTCCCTCACTGTGTTAGTCGACTCAGGCTGCCAGAGCAAAATGCCACAGACATTTATGGGGGCTTAAACAACAGAAATTTATTGTCTCACAATTCTAGAGGCTGGAGGTCTAAGATTAAGGTGTCGACAGTATTGTTTCCTTCTGAGCCCATGAGGGAGAATCTGCTCCAGGGTTTCCTCCTTGCTTCTCATGGTTGTTGGCAATTTTCAACATTCCTTGGCTTGTAGAAGCATCACCCTAATCTCATCTTCACCTTAACATGGCATTCTTGTTCGTGTCTGTGTCTGTGTCTGTCCAGATTTCCCCGTTTTATAAGGGCACCAATTATATTGGTGTCATATTGGACTAGGATTTACCGTAATGACCTGATTTTAACTCAGTTACCTCTGCAAAGACCCTATTTTCAAATAAGATCACATTCTGAAGTACTAGGGGTTAGGACTCCAACATGTCTTCTTTGGGGGTCACAATCCAACCCCTAGTACCACCTTCTCACATGGTCTCTGGAGTTCAAGTTCAAGGGGCTAGAGGATCCCAAATCTGACCAAGTCTGAGGGTGGATCCTTCCTTCCTTCCTGACCCCAGCTTGGGGTTAACCCCTGCAGGCTCAGGCTGACTTCTTCCCACAGGCCACAGGAATGTCTACAAGACAATTCACTGCTTTCCAAACCATGCTGCGTGGTGCTTTTTTGTTCCCTCTTTTTTTTATTATTGCTGTTATTGTTCAAGTAATTGTAACTGGTAAATTACTTTGCTAAAAAACATAAGAAAGGCCGCCCATAATTTTACCACTCAGCTATAGCTAGTTAATACTTTCATGTAATTCCTTCTAGCTTTTTTTCCCTGTGTACATACCATGGTTTTGTTTCTTAATCTTTTTCTTAATATAATTTCAAAAATATTTTCCCACGTCATTAAAAACCTCCGTAAACGTGATTTATGTTTTTCCACTTGGCGCATATTTATTGAGTGTCAGGCATTGGGGATACATCAGTGAACAAAACACAAAATTCCTGTTCTCTTGGGCCATCCAGAGGGGTGAGTGTCTACACCAGTGGACAGTGGGGAACTAGCCTATTGCCTTCCTCCCAGCATTGGTCCAGGCCCCCGATCTTTCCCCACCTGTGGCTTATTTATTTCCTGAGGGCGGATTCTTCCTTTAAGTTATCTTGAAAATAAGCCCTTTGGGGACTTCCCTGGTGGTCCAGTGGTTAGGACTCCGCTCTCCCAATGCAGGGGGCACAGGTTTGATCCCTGGTGAGGGAACTAGATCCTGCATGCCACAACTAAAAGAGCCTGCATGATGCAACTGAAGATCCCGTATGCCACAATTAAGACCCGCTGAAGCCAAATAAATAAATAAATTTTTTAAAAAAGAAAGGAAGAAAAGAAAAGAAGCCCTCTCCCATTAGCCTCCAATGAACCTGATTTTTCAAGGCTTCCTATCTATCCCATGTATATATTGTACTTTTTGGGTATTTTCCCTCTAGTTTTTGCCATTACAGTTAGCGTTCAGATGAGCATCTTTGTACTCATTGTGATATTGCTCAGAGGTGAGAAAGCCCACACGGTCTTTTTTTTAATTTATTAATTTATTTTTGGCTGCATGGGGTCTTTATTGCTGCGTGTGGGCTTTCTCTAGTTGCAACGAGCGGGGGCTACTTTTCGTTGTGGTGTGCGGGCTTCCCATTGCAGTGGCTTCTCTTGTTGTGGAGCACAGGCTGTAGGTGCGCAGGCTTCAGTAGTTGTGGCATGCAGGCTCAGTAGTTGTGGCTCGTGGGCTCTAGAGCACAGGCTCAGTAGTTGTGGCTCTCAGGCTCTAGAGCGCAGGCTCAGTAGTTGTGGCACACGGGCTTAGTTGCTCCGCGGTATGTGGGATCTTCCCGGACCAGGGCTCAAACCCATGTCCCCTGCATTGGCAGGCGGATTCTTAACCACTGCACCACCAGGGAAATCCTCACACTGTCTTTTTTTTAAACCCCACATTTGTTTATTTATTTATTTTTGGCTGTGTTGGGTCTTTGTTTCTGTGTGAGGGCTTTCTCTAGTTGCAGCAAGCGGAGGCCACTCTTCATCGCAGTGCGTGGGCCTCTCACTATCACGGCTTCTCTTGTTGCGGAGCACAGGCTCCAGATGCAGAGGCTCAGTAGTTGTGGCTCACGGGCCCAGTTGCTCCGCGGCATATGGGATCTTCCCAGACCAGGGCTCGAACCCGTGTCCCCTGCATTGGCAGGCGGATTCTCAACCACTGCGCCACCAGGGAAGCCCCCTCACGCTGTCTTTTTGAAAGCAGACGCATGTAGCTAAACCCAAGTAGCCTGTGCCATGACCTCTGCCTCTCTTGCTTCCTCTGGAATGTTCTGCTTCCCGCTTGTGCTTGCGTCCGCAGATGCCATTAACCTGAAATGTGCCTCTGATGGACAAAGCCAGCGAGGTTTGGTGAGCACCTCGGCCCCGCTTGCCAGCCCCAATTCACTGCAGTTGCAGGCATGAGAAGGGCTTTTCTGTCTGTTTTAAGGCCTGTTGCTGAAAACAGGGGAAAAACAAGCTGGTTTATGCAGCAATGGGGACCTCAGACCAGCACAAGAGGCCAGCCGACCCGCAGCAGGCTGAGCATGACAGTTCTGCCCCATAAAGAGACACTAGGACAACACTCCTGATGGTCTCTGCTCAGACTATTTACAGAAGTTATTTCCCAGGCTCTGTCTGTTCAGCAGCACCTTGGCAGTATTGCCCCAGCCTCTGCCTCAGTGTATTAAACACCCCTTGTTCGGAGTACCCCAGAGCTAGCACCCAAGGGAGAGTGAGAAGAAAAAAATGTGGGCGGAGGGATATTTGGGGCCAATATAAACTTTCAAATTAAAAAAAAGAAAAAAAGAACAACACCAAAAAAATGTATCCCCTAAAGGGCTCCTGTGGGCATGAGCTCCTACTGACTTCTCTCTGCGGCCCCTTCCAGCCAGTGTTAGGAAGGAAAATGCAAAATCAAGAAACATGCAAATCGAGTGCGGCTTTTCATTTGTTCGTTTTTTCTGTTTCACGGTTGTGCTGTCCTTGCATTGTCTTTAAAAATTATTATTTTTTAAATTATTATTATTTTTTGGCCTCGCAGCTTGCGAGAACTTAGTTCCCTGACCAGGGGATTGAACCCGGGCCCCCTGCATTGGGAGCACGGAGTCTTACCCACTGGGCCACCAGGGAGGTCCCCAGCCTTTCCTTCTTGTTTCCTCCCTTCTCCAGGCCTTTGCCCGGCACACATCCCTAACTCTGCCTGGTAATTGACTCAACCTTGGTCTTCTACCTTGCAGGTCACTTCCTCTAGGAAGCTCTCCCTGGTGACCTTACCTAGTCTGGGTTTGGTCCTCACCCTGTGGCAGTCTGATGACTAGCCTGTTCCTCCGCTTGACCACAGGGTAGAGCTTGGATCTGCCTGGCACTGTTTACCCAGCATCCAACACGAGTGTCTACCCTGCACCGTGCCCTTTTAGAATCTTAATTTTCTTTCCTTGCTGGGATATTTTTGCCTTAATCTTCCCAAATCCTGGAATGTTGGCTGATGGGTCTAATTTTTCTCTCTGAGTTCTTTTAAAAGGCTCTGGAAATGTGGATAGAGAATGGCTTTCACCTTGTCAGTTCTGAAGTAGCTGCTTTCATCACAAATGGTTCAGGACAGAGGTGTCCAACTATACCCCCACGGGCAGTGACCCCGTTTTTCTCTCCCTTTCTGACTCAAGGGGCAGCATGGGAGAGTTGGAGGAAGGGGTGTGTGCTGCCAGGCCCGCTGTCACGCCAGCCCCCTCTGGTTGGTGGGCAGAGATGGACGCAGAGCGGACGCTGCTCCAGGCCTTTAGCTGAGACCAGCTTGAGGTAGAGCCAGGTGCCGAGGATGGCTTTTTGCCAAAAGACGCTATCGTCAGGCTTGGGTGTCAGCAACTCTGCAAGTGCCTGGCAGCTGTAGGCACTGTGCATATGCCTCAGGCAGGTCAACTGGCACAAAGCTTTTGAGGGGCTAACCCAGCTCTGTCAGTGTGGTACAGAGACAGCGATGAAGAGAGTGAGGGACCTGGTTTTGAGCCAGGCTCTGTTCCTTACTGGCTAGGACTTTGGGCAAGTGATGTAACTTCCCTAATCCTCAGTTTCTCTATCTGCAAAATGGGGATAGGCGTGTTGCGAGGATCACCTGGGGACGGGTGTGGGGAGAGCTCTGCACAGGGCTGGGCTCACAGTGGGTGCCCACGGGCGGCCGCTTCATCCCCTTCCTCTTCCTTATCTCACTGTTGTCAACAGTTGGTGCAGTTCAGAGCTTCGCCTCTTGATTCCCTGAGTGGTGGTTGCCAGGTCCTGCTGGGTTTAAGTTTATCTGTTCATTCATTCATTCATTCATTCATTCATCTGTTAAGTCTTTACTCTGTGCCAGGGATCTGGGGAGCTGCCAGGTGGTAGGGAGCTGCTTTCCGGAGTGGCTTTTGGTAGCATGGACTGGGCCGTGTATTTCCTTTACGTAACCTGGATATAACCCTTTTCCCTTAGCCCTCAAATCTCTATTTACTAACTCTCAGCAGGCCCAGAGGTTCCAGATGGTTGCCCTCCACACCTCCTTCCTTAAACGCCATCTCCTCTCACCCATCCCTCTGGCTCCAGGCAGGAGGGGTCTCAACCAGTTCAGACACATGGAGTGAGAGCCAGTTCATCCGCAAACCCCTGTCCAGCTTTCACTCTGAAGGCCCAGCGGAGGGTCCCCAGGGGGCATGTGAAGCCAGCTCCATCCCTTAAAGAGCTGTCCCTGGTTGGGGACACAGGACAGAAAGCACACACATGGTGCTGGGTAACAGCCACGTGACTGTGGGCAGCTGTCAGATGTCTGTCCTTAGTACCAGGTGCCCAGAGGTGGGGGGAGAAGGGGGACAGAGACGTCTGTGTGGGACCGGAAGGAGCCAGCTGAGTCGTGGCAGAAAGGGACGACTTCTGGGGTCAGCGGATTCAGCATCATCCAACCAGCAAGCATTTCCTGGGCACTTACTCTGGCCAGGCATCAGGCTGCTTGCCTAACAGACACACACTCATCGAAGTATTACAGAACCCTATGGGCCAGGGGCTGTTTTCCCTGCCGCTATTTTTTTTTTTTTTTTTTTGGCCACGCCATGTGGCATGTGGGATCTTAGTTCCCCAACCAGGTATCAAACCCGTGCCCCCTGCAGTGGAAACGTGGAGTCTTAACCACTGGACCACCAGGGAAGTCCTCCTATTTTATGGATGAGGATGCAGAGATCCAGAGAGATCAATAAACTGCTCAAAGCTACAGAGCTCTGGAAGAAGCAGAGCCCACATTCAAACCTGGGCCTGCGTCAAGGCCATGCTGGCTGTGATTTCCACCATGTTGGCCATGGTTTCCCCGTGGGGGTGGGGCAGCATGGGGCACATTTGGAAGGTGGTGGTGCACTGCTTTGGTGAGCTTTGTGCAGAGAAGTCAGGAGTGAGAAGAGGCTAAGAGAGGCTGGGTGGAGCCAGAGACACCATCCATGCCTCCAGCGTGGAAGGTTAGGTCTTTGTCCTGCAGGTAGTAGGGAGGCATTGAATGTCCATCTCTGACAGCCCCTGCAGCCATTCCCAGTGAGAGCAGAGAGCAAAGGGAAGCAGGCAGGGCTTCCTGGGTGACATGAGATTCATTCACTCCTCCAGGTATTTATCCTTTACCTACTGTGTGCCAGGGAGAAATGAGACAGTGTTTCTCAAGTACCCGGCCCGGGACCTGGAACGTCCCAGAAATGGCCACCACTTCTGATGGCAATACGCCGTGGCTCAGGTGATGCCACAGCGGGCAGGAGTGGCTGGGGGCTTCCTCACCCGCAGCGTCAGTCTGGGAGCAGGTTTCTCTTTGTGATGCTGGGTCACGGGATGCCTTTCACATCCCCCGTGAGGTCTCCGAGCCGGCAGCTGTTCCCGCTGCCCACCTGTCTTTCCCCTTCTTTTCGGGGGTGATTTCTCGTTCCCCTGCTGTCTGTCCTCTCTCCCTCCTCCCCGGCTGGACCTTTTAGAAGGTGGCAGATGGGCAGGAATGTCACACTGGCCGTCTTTGACCGGGATGTGCCTGGGGTCCGGCTGGGAGATCACCTCGGGCATGGTCCAGGTGCGGCTTGCAGACCTGAGTCGACTGGGCGTCAGAATGTGGGTTTGGGTGCAGAGGGAGCTCTCCGCCCTTGGCAGTCCTCTGGCCTCCTCCCCTGGCCAGTCAGCCAAGAGATTCATTCCCTTGGGGCTTTTGCCGCCCTCTGTCCGTGTTTGGCTTTAACGTGAAAGGAATAGTTCTCAGCTGTGTTTGCCTGCTGCTGTGTTAACTTCCCACTCATGCCCAGCCTGCACCCCCTCCTGGATTCCTGTTTCCTGCAATGACTTTACTGGGTAGAAACCTCGGAATTTCTGTCCCCAGTTGGTTGGATCTACCCCCCTCTTCTCCATCTCTTTGCTTTGACGCTCAGTCCTGAGGGCTGAGGTACAGCTGGCACCTGGCTCATCTGAGGGGAGACCAGGCTTGTGCTGTCTGTTGCCCTCCAGCTTTCTGGAAGAGTCTGCGGGGGTTCCCCCTTGTTGAGGGGCTTGTCCTCGGCCTGGCCTTTGTGACCCAGCGCTGTACTATGTGCGTGCGTGTGCGTGTGTGTCCATCACCAGACCACGTGCCCTGAAGGCAAGCTGTTGGCTGTCTTTTATCCCTTTTGCCTGAACAGATGTCAGGTGGAGTGACTCTGACCTGGAGACAACACCGGCAAGGGAAGGCAGTGGAGAGAGTTCTGGGCCAGGAGACAGAAGTTCCAAATTCTGCATGGTTCCCACTTACCAGCCGTGTGCCTTAAGCCAATCACCCACCTCGGTTTTTGTTTTGTTTTCAATGAACAGGCTTTATATTTTAGAGCAGTTTTAGTCTGGTGGAAATATTGAGCAGAAAGTACAGAAGTTCCCATAGAGCCCCTGTCTAAGCCTCAGTTTTCTCACCTGTCAAATGGGGATGGACACTCACCTTGTTCTTACTGTGCTGGGGGGTTGTATAGAAACCACCCCTCCCCTTGCCCCCATTTTATGGATGACGCGGCTGAGGCTCAGAGACAATGGGCCTGTTCAGGACCACTGGCTGGGGAGTGTGAGAGCCTAACTGCAGGGGTCCAAGCAGGCAGTGAGTGAGCAGGGGAGGGACGAGCTGAGTGGGTCCTTCGGCTTGTAAGGCCTTTTCAGGGGGGTGGAGAGTCTCCCCAGGAGCAGCTCTGATCTCCGCCGGCTTGGTTTGCAGCAGGGAGGAAAGCGCAGTGCCTCCCAGTGGCCACCGAGCTCACAAGTCCCTCCTGGGGCCCCTTCATTAATTTGTTCAGTGAGTCCTTGAGTGCTGACCAGGTGCGGTGCCAGTGCCAGGTGCTGGAGATCCGAGCTGTAGTCGTTTTCGAGCTAACAAGACTCCTCCTGGAATATCAGAGCTGGAAGACCTCAGTCCCATTCTAGCCACACCCCTCACTCTGCAGGTGGGGAAACTGAGGCCCCACAGAGGGACGGACGGGCAGACAGGAGGCTGAGGACGGCAGGAAACGAGGAGGGGCCTGGGTCTGCTGGCTCGATGGCCAGGCACCATGGGCCCAGGAGGTCCCTTAGTTGAGGAGCCTGGCAAGCCCAGCCGTGGCATCTTGTGCGGGGAGGGGTGGGGTCTGAGCCGGGGAGGAGCAGTTCTGGGTCTGTGGCAACAAGGGACCCGTCCTTGGCTCCTGGTCTCGTCCCATCCTGCCGTAGGGCTGAGTAATCACTTGCTGGGCAGGTCGTGGGGCTGCCACGCTCAAGGGCAGCCTCCGAATTAGGAAAGGGCTTCCTCCCAGAATCCTGGCCCTTCCCTAGGAGACAGGGACAGCTTGGCAAGCAAAGAGGGCAGCCTCACCGGTACCCATGGGTACAGCCAGGTGGTGCCAGGTGGCGCTGTCTGTCCCGTTGTGTTCCAGCATCCACCCTTCTCTTCTCCATGAGGGAGGGCAGAGTGACACCCCACGGGGGAGCTCTTCTCTCACCCACCCAACCCCTGGACAGGGGCTGTACCTCAGTTCCCTGTGCCCCCCGGCCGTGTAGCACAGCGCCGGCACCCAGTAGGTGCTTGTTGTGTGTTTGATTAACGAGGGGTCCTGAGGCCTGGTTTTCGTTTATGCTCTGCCACGACCCACCCACCTGCATCCCTCTTCGTTCAAACTGCTGGGAGGCCCACAGCCCAGTTTTGTGCCAGAAGCATAGCTCTCCTTTGTCAGATGCCCTGGGGGGAGAGTGTTTTCTTCCCCCTCCCCCTTTGCTGATTATTTCCTCTTCTTTGTCTTTCATTGAACGATTGAACTTGTGCTTTTATTGGAAAATGGTGTGGATCCTTCTGAGACGTGCGCAAGCAACAAATAACACCAGTCATCAGAAGTAAAAAGGAGAAAAGGCCCCCCCCCGCTCCACCTGGGAAGTAGGTGTGTCTGAGCTCTGTTCTGCCTCTCTGGAGAGAGGGCAGACGAGCACCTGCCCTGCTGACTTCGAGGAATGTATGGGCAGAATGTTTTGTTTTGTTTTGTTTTTTTGCGGTACGCGGGCCTCTCACTGCTGTGGCCTCTTCCATTGCGGAGCACAGCCTCCGGACGCGCAGGCTCAGCGGCCATGGCTCACGGGCCCAGCCGCTCCATGGCATGTGGGATCTTCCCTGAGCGGGGCACGAACCCGTGTCCGCTGCATCGGCCTGCAGACTCTCAACCACTGTGCCACCAGGGAAGCCCCAGAATCTATTTTGACAGGCCAGGGTGCTGGGCAGTGCCAGGCCCGTGCCTGCCCCGGGGCTCTAGATGAGGCCACTTGGGCAGGAAGATGCCACGGGCCTCCGTGGAATTGGCTGTGGAACAACCGGCCTGGAGGGGCCAGGGCTTGCCCGTCTGGGCGCAGCTGGCCAGCTCCCTATTTCGAACAAACTGGCTGAGACCTTGGCTAGACCGGCCATCGGAAAGTGCCCCGGAGGGGAATTAGACATCCCAAGTTATAGCACTGGCGGCAGGCCAGCTTCGTGTGCTGCTTTGCTTTGCACCCCTGTCCCTGGTAAAGAGGTACAGTGACAGGGCGTCCACAGTGAGCAAAGACGGTGACATTGTCCAAAAAAGGAAAGAGCTCGACGGAGAGGTGTCAATAGGAGTGCGGGGCTGGGGGGTGGCCGGATGACAGGGCGGCTCTGCTCAGCCCCTCCACCACCACCGGAGGGCTGCTCCTGAGGTCCTGCCACCGGCAGGAGACAGATTGTTTGAGATGTTGGCGAGAGATGAGGGTTGAGTAATCTCCCCTCATCCTGCACCCTCTTCCCTCGCCACACCCTGGCCATCACATCATAAGAGAGAGTTTGGGAGAATGAGCTCTAGATGGCCCGTTTGCTGTGTTCAGAAAAGAACTTGTGGCTTTGAGACCAGAGGGAGGAGAGGAGGGAGGGCGGAGGGTGCTTGTGGTCTGTGCTGGAAGGAGGTGGGGCCGGTGAGGAGCTGATGGGGCTGGACTAGCCGTGGGCCAAGCCTGGTCCTCACTGGGCTTCAAGGTTACAGAGATGCAGACAAAAGGCAGGACAGCAGCTCAGGGGGACGGCATGGCTCTGGGAGGTGGGCCAAGGTGATGCTGCGTCAGACTATATTTCCGATGGTTCTGGAAGGAAAGCAGTATCTTTAAAAGGCAAACAGGTTCAGTTCTTTTTTTTTTTTTTTTTTTTGCGGTACGCGGGCCTCTCACTGTTGTGGCCTCTCCCGTTGTGGAGCACAGGCTCCGGACGCACAGGCTCAGCGGCCATGGCTCATGGGCCCAGCCGCTCTGCGGCATGTGGGATCTTCCCGGACTGGGGCACGAACCTGCGTCCCCTGCATCGGCAGGCAGACTCTCAACCACTGTGCCTCCAGGGAAGCCCCAGGCTCAGTTCTTTGCTCTTCCATTTACTCGCTGGATAGTCTTGGGCAAGCCTCTCACCTTCAGGAAGCAGTTCTTCACCCGGACCATGGGGTAAATACAGGCCGCCTCCCGGGGTCTCCACGCACAGCAACGGAGACACGAGTGGGAGGGCCCTGTACTCAGCGCTGGCACCTGCCGGCGTGGATCAGTTCTCACTGGGGCCGAGATGGCCCTTGGGGGTCGGTGTGTGGCCTGTCTCTCTGCAGTCCTGGAGACAGCCTTTCTGGGGTCATTGGCCAGCAGCCGAGTTATTTTCAGCGAGGCCTGAATGGTGAAAGCCAGCTCTCCTGTCTGGCACCGATTCAGCTGCCGTCACCTCCTAGTCCTCTGAGTTCCAGGGATTCTTATGATCCTCAAAACCGCCACATGCCGCTGACTGTTGCTCTAAACGTGCCTGTCTTCACTCTCCGTGGAGGCTGTGGGGCTGCCATGCAGCTTGCAAAGCTCTTTTCACACTCGCTGAGCTCATGTAATCCCCCAGCAATCCTGCGGGTATTTGCATTCTCCTTTTACAGACCAGGCTCCTAGAAGTTGCCTCCATTGCCCAGCAAGGCCTGGCCTGTGGCTGCTCTCTGCTGTTTCTCGGGGCTTAATCATGGTTGTGCCACACAGCTTGCCCCAGGATGGGGTGAGGACACCGTGCAGATGGGCCTGGAGGGTCAAGCACATTCCTGCTAGATAAGCTTTCCACCAGCGGCAGCGGCCTCTTTGACGGGGACCCTCCAGCTCAAGAGCCTTTTGCATCTAGGTCTTTGGCTCTGTGGTCCCAAGCAGCCTGCTGCCTACACCTGTCTCATTTTCTCAGTACTCCCATTTGGCCACAGAAAGGTGAGGTGGTGGGAGAAGTATTATCTTTCAGTCTGAGTTGGTATGAATTTGCCAACTAAAACATTTACGTACACCAAAAATCATTTCCCTGGTTACTTCTTAACAGGCCTAGTGCACTATTTTCCATCAAAACATTTCCATCGTTCAGAAAGTGTCTCTGACACAGAAGCTGGGTCCTGCTGCATCCTTGTCACAGCTCACATTTTATTTGGGATCCAGTGTTTTCAGAATGTCACCACCTCTTGCTTTGCGTAAGGACTGAACTCCCTGATGGAAATATTTTGCAAGAATGTTTTTCATTGTCAAGGTGGCATAAAACTCCTTCAGAAGGTTTTCTTTGTCCAGCTCAGAGAAGAATCCCTTTTCTGTAGAGCTCCTGCCACGTTTCACTGGCCAGGATGGGTCTTGCCAGGGCACCACGAAATGGATCAAGTCCCCTTACAGCCAAAGCCATGGAAGGTTCATGGAAATGTTTGTGGAAACAATTGCAGACTCCTCTGCTGACAGCCCACTCCTTTTGTGTAATTTTTGATAGAACATGCACCCAGCACAGCAGAAGAATTTGGCCAGCCCTTGGAATGTGCTGGAATGGAATTTAGCTGTGCTCTCTGTCCAGGTCTCTGATATGGCTGTGAGAGAATATTCGCCTGCTCATGAAGCAAATATTCAATGAGCTCCTTCTATGTCCCAGATTCTGGACTAATCAGAGATAAGTGTCACCTGGGCCCCATCCTCAAGGAGGCTGGTTGATGGGGACTAAAAGATTCAGGTACATTTCATTCCTAAATACTTCAGGACCATATTAGGAAGGTGAGCAGGCACGTCTCTTAGTGTTGTGAGGTGATTTCAGGTGAGACATGGATGAACTGGGGTTATGCATTTATTTTGATGTATGCCATTTAAAATAAAAAAATACAATAACTACTACAGTAATTTCCCATATGTTATTGATTAGGGAAAAAAGTTGAAAAAAGGTAGGAGGGAGAGTCAATTAAAACCCAAGTTAAAGAAAAATACCAAGTAAATACTCTAATGGTAGTAACTATTACAGGTGGTAGATTATGGTAAAAGTTATCGTTAAAAAAATCTTGACAGTGGCTCACGAATGGCTGATGTCTGGAAAAGTTCAGTGCAGGTTTGTTGCATGCTGATGGGATGCCAGGGGCTTTACTTGTACCATCATCCAAGCTTCAGGAAGCTCTGGGAGATGGTACTGTTACCATCCCAACTGACAGCTGATGAAACTGAGGGTCAAAGAGGGGAAGTGATTTGCCCAAGGCCACATGACTAGTAAGTGGAAGAACTTGAACTGAGCCCTGGTCTGACGCCTGATCATGAACTCTTCGTCACTATGCTATCTGACAAAGTACTGCAGTTGGTCAAATGAAGAAGTGATTATTTCCTCCCTAGGGTATAATCCAAGAAATTTCCTAGAGAAGGATGCCTTGACTGAGGGGCAGGATTTAGCAAGGGAAGTTTAGGTGGCAAGGCAGAGTATCCCATCAATCAGATACCTATGCTCATTGGCTGGATGGTTTGAACAACATGTTTTTTCCTCATATAAATGAAGCCTCGAGGTTAGGCTATGCGTTGGCTCTTCTGTGCCATTAGGGACCCAGGCTCTTTCCATCTCTCATCTCCACCAGATATCTCATGGTCCAAAATGGCTAATGCAGCTCCAGCCATCACATTCTTGTTCCAGGCATTAGAAAAAAGAAAGGGAGGAAAAGGGTAAATATACATTCCTTTCAATGAGTCATCCACCTTTAAGGAGTTTTCCGGAAGCTGAACCTAACCCAGCTTCTCCTCATCTCGTTGGCCAGCCCTGGTTATAGGGGAGGCTGCCTACTGTGTGCTAGGCATACGTGCATAGAAAACAAAAGTCCTGCCCTCAAGGTACTTCCAGTAGAGTGAACTGCTTTTGGTTGAAGGTGTGGAGAGGACAGCAGTTGAGTGGAGAGAAAAAAGCCTCCTCTGACCTGGGACCTGCTTCTGGAGTGGTCCCAATAAGCCTGGTTTTTTTTGCACTGTTCTGCGCGTTAGTTTGTTGTTTAATTGGAGTGTAGAGTTGCAGCAATTAGGCTGCCCCAGGCAGCCCCTGCTCACCATCCCATCAGCCCCTCTGAGAAGACAAGAGCCACTCTTTTTTTTTTTTTTGCGGTACGCGGGCCTCTCACTGTTGTGGCCTCTCCCGTTGCGGAGCACAGGCTCCGGACGCGCAGGCTCAGCGGCCATGGCTCACGGGCCCAGCCGCTCCGCGGCACGTGGGATCTTCCCGGACCGGGGCACGAACCCGTGTCCCCCGCATCGGCAGGCGGACTCTCAACCACTGCGCCACCGGGGAAGCCCAAGAGCCACTCTTGAGCGCAAAACGAACCAGCTTCCCAACCTTCCGTCCTCCAGTGCAATTAGAGCAGGAGCTGCAGAGCCAGCTTTTCACTGCAGCCTGGAACTGAACCCTGGGCTGTCATTTAGAGCCCTGCGTGGGGCGCAGAGCCCCGAGGTGCAGCTCGTGGGAAACTGCTCACCACCTGGTCTCCATCCTCCCTCTTGCCCTGCCTCCGGGCCGTGGGGACGTAAGCGTGCTTTGCACTTCTCAACCCTCAGGGGGGGTGTGTCGGCTAGTGGCCAGGAATGTCAAGTTTGGAGAGTTCTTTAATATCAGTGATTTTTTTCTGAGTTGCAGAAGTTGTCCTGGGGACCCATTCATAGAAGATCAATCCTTGTTTGGGTGAAGCCCCCTCTGCAGGGATTTGGGTTCTTTGGGGTCTGAAATGCTCCCCTTTTACTTTGGAGGAAACGTTCACTTTTTATCAGATGGTGGAAAGAATGTTAGAGCTGAAATGGGCACAAGAGGTGGGATTAGCCCCCATGCCTTCGTTTTCGTGATCAGGAGACTTTGCTGCAGCCAGTATGAGGCAGAAGTGGGGAGAGCAAGCTTCTGCACGCCAGTGCTGTGTCTTTGCTCTGTAATTACCTCCAGGCAAATAGTTCTATAAAGAGACTGGAGAGATGCTTTCATATGGCGTTAGAAATCAAACCGCTATTAATATGCTAATTACAACGGTTTTATATTTACCATTTAAGCGAGTCCTGGAGAGCTTCTCCTTGGCAACACTGTTAGACATTCTGTTCTTGAAATAGAAAGTCCATATTACTGTTTAATGAAAGCTCTAAATCCAGGCTTTCCCTATGTTCAGCCAGCCCTTTTTCTTGGATTTAGTAGGTCCAGCCCTGGCTTCCCAAAATGAAGGCTTGGTGGGGTTGGGTGAGAAGGAATTGACGCAGTTCGGAAAGCAGGCAGCTCCTCAGAGATGTCATGTCGGTGGATGCTGGGGCCCGCATGTCCTAGGCCAGTTACCCACCAATGTCGTTATACATCTAAGCATTTTTAGCAGTGACATCGCTCACTCCTAAACCAATTCTACTGACTTTATTTTTAGACTGGATGATGCAGGTGCTGTTTGGAAATGTCTTTTTCTCCCTACATCACTTCTGTCCTGGAAGTACCTGGTTTATGAGAAAAACAAAATGGCAGCCACTCAGCCAAGGGCAATATAAATATTTATCTGGGAAACTAGGGGGATGAGTGCCTTATTTGCTTTGAGGGTGGATCCCAGGGAATCCGCACCCCTTAGCTTTCTGAGGAACTGGGTAAGGCAGGAGCCCTCTCTGAGCTGGGTGCTTTCATTCACTGGCAAACAGGAGAGTGAGCCTTTGTTCCGATCAGGGATCAGAGATACCCGATGAAGGGCATAGGACTTTTCTGAAGAGTAGGCTGTAGGTTCTAGAAGAGTAATAATACGTTAGCTAATGTGTTATAAACCTAACACATATTTAAGCACCCACTATGTGCCAGATCTAAACTAGGCACTGGAAATACATTGGAGAATGCTCCAGTTACCATGGCTGAGTGATGTAGTGACACAAAACCACCATTTACTATGCTCACGGATCTGTGGGTCTGGAATTCAGAGGGTAAAGCGGGGGTGGCTTATTTCTGCCCCACGTTGTTCAAGGCCTCAGTGTAGGACTTGCAGTTTGGATAACTAATCCACTTACATGTCTGGCAGTTGATTTGGCTGTTGATGGGTCCTCTGTTCCTCTCCATGTGGCTTCACCATGTGGCCTGGGCTTCCTCACAATGTGATGGCTGGTTCCAAGGATGAGCATCTCAGAGATGGAGAGCTGCGCAGAAGCTACGTCTTTTTTTTTTTTTTTTTTTGCGATACGCGGGCCTCTCACTGCTGTGGCCTCTCCCGCTGTGGAGCACAGGCTCCGGACGCGCAGGCTCAGCGGCCATGGCTCACGGGCCCAGCCGCTCCACGGCATGTGGGATCTTCCTGGACCGGGGCACGAGCCCACGTCCCCTGCATCGGCAGGCGGACTCTCAACCACTGCGCCACCAAGGAAGCCCCACTACGTCCTTTTTGTGACCTAGTGCCAGAAGTCACAAAGCATCACCCTCACCGTGTTCTGTTGGTTGAGGTAGTAACAAGTCCATACATGGATTCAAGGGGAAGGAACAAAGACCCCACCTGTTAGTGCGAGGGATGTCAGTCACATTGCCTGAAGGGCATATGGGATGAATGTATATTTCAAGAAGTATAAGAGTTTCAAAAATATGAGCAAGGAAGAAGAGGCTATTTAAAAAAGCAAAATGAAAAGAAAGAACTTTTAAAAATGAAAATTTAATAAATGAAAGTTAAAACTCAAGGGACACATTAAATAGCAGATTAGACTTAGTGGATAAAAGAAAAATTAGAAAAGTGGAAGATATATTCAAATAAGTAAACTAGAATGCAGCCCAGAGACATATGGAATGGAAATAATAAAAGACAGTAAGAGACGTACAGGATAGAGTGAGAATACACATCCAACTGGTTTTTCAGAAGGCAATAATACAGAAAATGGGAAAAGGCAATATTTTAAGAGACAATGACTGAGAATTTTGTAGTCTTTGACAGATATGAAACCGCAAATCTAGGAAATTCAGTGAATCCCGAACATGAGAAATAAAGCATGATAAATGAAAATAAGCCTTCTCCTTTGACACATCAGTGTAAACCTGTGTCCACCTAAGACAGAGAGATGATTTTAAAAGCAACCAGAGAGAAGAGCAAGATTTCCTGTCTAGGAACAGTGATCAGTCTGTCAGATGACTTCTCAACAACAGTTTATGGGAGCCAGAAAACGGTAAAATAACTTCAATGTGCTGAGGAAAAGTAATTGTTAGCCTATAATTCTATACCCAGTGAAAGAATAAGAGCAAAATTAGAGATAGAGGACAAGGCTTGGATAATTCCCCACAGATTTATTTCATAATAGGACGTTCTGAAGAATGTATTCCAGGCAAAAGAATATACCAGGTGGAAGGTCTAAGGTGCAAGATGGAATGATGTGCAAAAATTTTGGTAAATATTTGGCTATATTTAAACAAATGCTGGTTGTATAAAATAATGTCTCAATTGAGAGATCAAAACAAAACAAAACAAAATAGAACTAAAATACTGGGCAACCAGAACATGTAAGCTGGGAGGGGATGATCAGAATCAAAGCATTCAAACTTCTCATATCTTTTTCAGAAGGAAATTTTAGATGTTCATTTACTTCAGATTTGTTAAGACCAAACAGTAGTAGAGCAACAGTTTCTAAATGTGAACTGGGACCTCGGGTGTCCCTGAGAGCCTTTCAGCAAGGTCAAAACTATTTCCATAATGATACATAATCCATGATAATGTTATTCGTCCTTTTTACTCTTATTCTTTTGTGAGTGTAGAGTTTTCTAGAGCCTGTCATCACTCTGTTAATGAAATGTATGCCTGTATAGTCTTGTGTTTTAAATTTTTCTCAATTTTATTTTCTAATATGGAAACTATGAATAGTTATAACCCACATAAACAAAAGCTGTTTGGGGTCCTCAACATTTTTAGAGGTGTAACAGTGTTCTGAGTCTATAAAACTTGAGAACCACTGTGGTAGAGGGGGAAAAAAGGAAGATAGAAACAGTGAAACATAGAAGAGAATTCTTGTGTAACACTGACATATATATACTACCAAATGTAAAATGGATGGCCAGTGGGAAGCTACTGCATAGCACAGGGAGATCAGCTCAGTGCTTTGTGATGACCTGGGGGGAGGGGGGGATAGGGAGGGTGGGAGGGAGGCTTAAGAGGGAGGGGATATGGGGATATACATATACATATAGCTGATTCACTTTGTTGTACAGCAGAAACTAACACAACAGTGTAAAGCAATTATACTCCAATATGGATATATATATATTTTTTTAAAAAGACAATTCTTGTGAAATAGCATTTCCTGAGCCCTGAGAAACAATTGGTGCTATATAGTTATCCTTCATTCTAAGATAACTCAAGATAGAAATTTTTAAATCGAGAGAACTGATAAAGTAAGGTACTAATATATTCTGCAGGACTTGAAAACGTTGATCTGGAAGAATTTCAAGACTGGGTTATGCGCATCCTCTGTTACAGCGACACCTACTGAACAATGGGGGCGTTACAACCCAGTTCTATGGGACCAAGAACCAGCAAGAGTAAATGCTGTATTCAGACTGAAAAGGACCTAGAAAAGAGCAAATTCTGTCAGGCAGGGTATGACATTATAATCGGCTTAGACAAAACAGAAATTCTCACGATGCAGAGGGCAACTCAGAAAGGACATAATGACAGTTGCTTTGCCTACACACCCTCTTCCACAATTAGATGGAAAATCAGGGAGCCTAGGGCAGAGGCTAACATCACAATCACCTTGGAGCTTTTAAGAAATAAACAGTTCCAAGGCTTTATAGAATCAGAGTGTCTGGGCCCAGAATTTTATATTTTGAAAAAGTTCTCCAGGGAACATGGTCATTTTAGACAATATCTGGTCAAAAATGCCCCTGCTAGGGAGGTTTCTGCCTTATAGGAACCATATAGGGCTGGAAAGCTGAGCTTTGAGTCTCATCTATGCCAGTGCCGGCCCCCAGCTCTTCCACTGGTCGGTGCCCTGTTCCTTCCACTGCTGTCAACGCCCAGGTTTGAGGCTCTGAGCCCTGGAATTTAGACCATGTTCACGGCTCATGATTTCTTGAGTTCTGGGGTCCTGTCTGATTTCCGAGGTTGGGCTAGCTAGAGCCCTGTGTGCCTACCTTCCTGATGCCCTGCAGATCAGCCCCTTAACCACGCCTGGATTTCTACTCCCCGCGTTGCCTGAATCCAACCTCAGACAGCCTTTGGGCTCTTCCAGCTCCATCTTTCTTCTTTGATCCCAGGATTATTTCCATTTGTGTCTCAGGACCATCAAAAGAAAAGAGCCGGGCTTCCCAAGAAAAGAGCCGAGCTTCCCTGGTGGCGCAGTGGTTGAGAGTCCGCCTGCCGGTGCAGGGGACACGGGTTCGTGCCCTGGTCTGGGAAGATCCCACATGCCGCGGAGCAGCTGGGCCCATGAGCCATGTCCGCTGAGCCTGCGCATCCAGAGCCTGTGCTCCGCAATGGGAGAGGCCACAACAGTGAGAGGCCCACGCACCACACACACAAAAAAAAAAAAAAAAAAAGAGAAAAGAGCCAAGAATAGAGAAAACTATCAAAAATAAAAAGCAAACAACAAAGCATAGCCACAACCCTCTATATGCTTCAGCATCCGGCAGACCCAGCCCAGCCACCGTTGGTCCCTTTTCTCACAAGTTTTCAACACAGTCTATGGGAGGACTTGTCTTCTCATGTGGGAATGCTGCTCACAGTTGACAAAAGGAGAAAGGCTTTGCTTGACCGAAACTTGCTGTGCCACCAGCTCTCCCTTTTGCAACGTACCAGTGCTGGGCTGTCTCATGGCACCTCTAAGGCACTGTCAGAGAAGACCCAGCCCAGGACAGGGAGCTTCCACCCCTGCCCAAGAACAGCTTGTGAGGGAGGCCAGGCCAGGGGAGGAAACATTCTTAACAACGAGTGAGGTGTGAAAGGGGCCAAACAGAGCCTGGAGCCCAGGCGGAGCAGTGTGATGTGAGATGCCTTGCCATGTCTAAGGCACTGAAAGTGATCTATGAGTGATTTTTTTTTTCCTTTTAAATGACAGAGCAGGGCTGGGTAAGGAATAGTGATTTGGCCATTTTGACCATAAATGCAGGTGAAGCGTATTTATGCTCCAAAGAGAAAGCAACTAATGGGATACAGGGTGGGCTGTGGCCTTCTGCTTACTCTGGGCAAATTCCCTGGAGCCCAGCTGGAAATCATCTCAGCACAACAAAGAGGTGCCTTCAAAGGGACCTGTGTGGAGTCCGCATATCTGTCCCCTGGGAGATAGAGGCTGAGGTGGGACCTGGGAGCGTCCCACTGTGCCGGTTCGTGCTTGGGGTCAGAGGGATGTTTGGAAAGGCCATGGCTGCAAATGGGGAATGGCGGGGGGAATGTTCCATTCTTCTGCACAGCTTGACCACCGCCTCCTGGATTCCTGCCCCTTGGGGGACAGCATCAGAGTCTGGATTGACGTTGGCTTGGCAGCTCTCCAGAGACCTGCGTCCCCATGTGCCGTGGAAATTCTGACTAAAGTTCATTCATTCAGAGCTAGCAATCCCCGTGCAAACTCAGCCCCCGCGCTGGCCCCCACCATTTACTGCTCTGCAGGCGTTTCTTTCCACCCCTCTCCCCCCTGCAGCCCTCACGGCCCTGTGATGGCCCTTGCTCCTCCTTTGTATATCAGGCCTTCTCCATGGTTCGTAACCATGCCCTCAGCAGAGTGATGGGCTGGTGGGGGGCACACTTCTTAACTCGGCTACCTCGGTCCCACGGGGACTGGATTTTGGGTAAGGTGTTGAAGCAGCCTCCTGAGCGGCTGGGCAGCGTCTGCTGAGCAGATTCTGGTCCTCTTGGGGTGACTGCGTCAGTCAACACCCCAAGGGCTGAGGCCTCAGTGTGGAAAGTATGCAAGCCTTGGACGATGCCACGGATGGTCTGGAATGGCTTGGCCTCTCCTTCTCAAGGCTCCAGCTGATTTCCCCATCGTGTGGAGGAGAGGGAGCAAAGGGCCAGCGCATCCCAGTTCCTGGAGCATCAGTGAGTGTCGCCAGGCCAGGGGTGTGGCAAGGGCTGGGAGCATTCTGGGGTGGCCGCCCAGGGGGCATGGCTGGCCCTGGCCAGGATGCTGCACCCACCTTAGCATCTGGCCATCACTCCCACACGCAGCAGGAACCTTGTCCCCATTGCTCAGCTGGGAAAACTGACTAATGGTGCCGGGCCCGGGCCCGTAGCAGATGCTCTGTGGACAGTAGCTGCTCTGATCATGTGGTCTATCTGGGGTCACCCAGGTGGCGAGTGGCGGGGCTAGGACTGAACCCCTGTCCATCTCCCACCCCAGCCCAGCCCTTCTGCCCTGTAGCCTGGCCGTCTTCTCCTGGCCTCTCAGTGAGCCAGGCAGGGCAGAGAGAGAGTTAGTACCCCATTTTACAGACCAGGAAACTGAGGCCAGGTGATTCGACAGAGATCACTGAGCCTGGCATTGGCAGAACTGAGCTTCAAGCCTCGCTCTTTTGCTCGTGCACCTTGTATTAGTCTGCTCGGACCATGACAAAATGCCACCGAGTGCCATGACAAAATAACACTGAGTGGCTTAAGCAACAGAGATGTATTTTCTCACAGTTCTGGTGGCTAGACATCCGAGGTCAGGGTCGTGACAGGGTTGATTTCTGGTGAGGGCTTCCTTCCTGGCTTGTAGCCGGCTGCCTTCTCGCTGTGTCCTCACATGGCCTTTCCTCTGTGCAGAGAGAGAGAGCGCGTGCAATCTCTGGTGTCTCTTCATCTTCTGAGGACACCAGTCCTCGGATTAGGGCCTCACGCTTATAACTGCATTTAACTTTAATTACCCCACTAAAGGCCCTGTCTCTAATACAGCCACATTGAAGGTTAGGGCTTCAACATATGAATTTGGGGGGTGGGCACAGTTCAGTCTGTAACATACCCTGCGCCCCTTCCACTCTTTTGGGGCCCCCAGATCACACCAGGAAATGGCTGCTACTGCACGTCAAAGGAGTCATTTGGAGCGACTGACTGTGCAGGAGCCCCGGGAGAGGACAGGGGCAATCTGAGAAGGCTTCCTGAAGTGTGTGTGTGTCTCTGGGTGTGTTTTTGTGTGTGATTACACTGGGCTTGAGTAGCTGGCCCATTTGGGAATCTGCGTCATTTCAGGGCAACCCCACAGGGAGTCCGCCCCTACCCCCCCCACACCCCGTGATTCAGACGAGCTTGGCTATTTTCCAGGAGCAACTTTCTCTCCATGGATGTGGCAAGAGGGGAACCATCTGGTCCTTGCTTGGTCCAGCAAGGCAGCTGTAGCTTGATGCAGCCCATCAGGTAGCATTTCCAGGTCTTTAATGTGGAAGGGGATGGAATTCCAGGTGGGCAAAGAAAGGCAGAAGTCGAGCTGAGAACCTGGGAAGCCCTCCTTCAGCAGACAGAGACATCTGCAGATTGGCTGCTGCATGTGGCAGCCAGCCCCAGCTGCTGTGGTCCCAGCTGCTGGGGAGTGTGATCTTCCTATAAAGAGGAGCCTTGTTAGGATGTCATCACCTGCAGGAGCCCCTGCTGTACATTCTCTTGCCTTCCTCACCCAGTGTCTGCCCTCCCTTCTCTTCTTAGACTCAGGCCAGATGTGACTGGTGAAGGCAATCCTCGCTGCCAGGTTGAGAAATGTTAACTTTCTGCAGTGTCTGTGTTTCTGGAATGAGGGCGGGGCTCCCAGGACAGAGGCTTGGGTTCATGCACCAGGTCCTGTGTGGAGTCCGGAGCAGATATGGGTTCTGTGTGGGGTTGTAGTAGGTACTCAGGAGGCTGGTAAGAGTGCTGAGGAGGCCGAGGGACTCTGCTCTTTCAGTGGAACTTCCTGTTTCTCACGTTTCCTCTATAAAGACCACAGTGCCAGCCCTGCCCCAAAGCAGAGGGTGAGCCTGTCCATTTTGGGTGTCTTTGGCTTCTCTTATGTCTGTGCTTCGGCTCAGCTCACCTTGGCCCTTGCTGGGCTCTGAAGGTGTTGAGTTGCTTCTTGGAGCTTAAGCCACAGCCCGTGTGAGAGGGAAGAGGCCCCTCTTGCAGCTCCATGTGAAAGTGCTTGAAGCTTTCGCAACCCCATTAATTAAGAAGGTGGAGCATCTGCCCTCCCCTGTCTCCCACCCCTTCTCTCCTTCCTCTGCACCTGGCCCAGGACCCTTTGCTTGGGTGACGCTCCCCTCCCTTCCTCCCTGAGGGAGGCCCGTCGCTTCTCCGGTGGGAAGTGGGGGCTTCCTCTTGAGGGTGGAGCAAGTTGCTGTTCTCCCTTCCTCCGATTCCCAAGGGTGAGTCTCTCTGGGACAGCAGAGGGGCCTCCTGGGAAGCCTCCTTCCCCCCAGCGCTCGCTGGGAGCATAGGGCCTTAGGAACCAAAAAGACCTGGACTCAGGCCCCAGTTCCCCCACTGGCGCTGTATAACCTCAGCGAGTTCCTTAGACCAGCGGTGTGTGGTTTTCTGTTCAGTGCTGGGGGAGAAGTCTCCATCCCCCAAGGTGGCATTAAGAGCGAGAATGGAGTCTTCAAGCCTGGGGCTCTGTGGGTGCTGAGCACATGTGCAAGAGCTCCCGTGTGAGTGGTCTCTGCCCAGTTGGGGGATGTGAGCTGGTTCCCCTCTCCCATTTATCACTCTGGCCTTGGCTGCTCTCTGACTGCCTAGGTGGGGAGGCCTCATCATCATGATTAAAACCATTCCCTTGGGGACTTCCCTGGTGGCGCAGTGGGTGAGACTCCATGCTCCCAATGCAGGGGGCCTGGGTTTGATCCGTGGTCAGGGAACTAGATCCCACGTGCATGCCGCAATTAAGAGTTCGCATGCCACAATTAGGAGCCAGCGAGCCACAACTAAGGAGCCCGCCTGCCACAACTAAGACCTGGTGCAACCAAATTAAAAAAAAAAAAAAATCCCTTATTTAGCAAGCCCCAGCCCTCGTCCGTTCATTCATTCATCCATTCTCATGTTTCTGAGAACCTGCCCTGTACCAGGCCTTGCTCTGAGTACTGGGGGGCACAACCAGAAATAAGATAGCAGGGCTGGCTCCTTATTTCCAGACTAAAGCTGGGGAGGGACACTAACCAAGCAACCACCCAAGCAGATTTTTTTTTTTTTTTTGGCTGCGCCGTGGGGCATGTGGGATCTTAGTTCCCTGACCAGGGATCGAACCCGCACCCCCTGCATTGGGAGTGAGGAGTCTTAACCACTGGACAGCCAGGGAAGTCCCCCAAGCAGATTTTAAAGGTCACCTGTATTGAGTGCCAGAGAGGAGAGGTGACGGGCCCAGCTCTGGGTGAGGCTTGAGGGGATTCAGAGTTGCAAGGCAGCCCTTGCCTTTAGGAAGTGTGGGCACCAGCTGTAGGCTGTTCCCACTCTGGGCTCTGTGACCCTCAGAGGGAATCAGACTGCAAGGTCAAAGTCAATATTTTTAAAAAAGGAATGTCAGTTCTTAGGAAGCTCTTAGTAGCCCTGTATACAATCTTGTGTTTAGCCACTTACTTATAGCCAGGGGCCAGAGGCCACCTGGATGTCTGCCCCTTGAGTGCACGAATATCACCCACCTTCCTGGCCCTTGTAAGAGAGGCGGTGCCATCCCAGGTGCTGGCATGGCCGTCTGGGGGTTGCTTCTTGCCCATGCCCTTCAGGAACCCCAGAGACACTTGAGCCTGATGTGGCCGGGACGAGGCAGTTCACACAGCGCCTGTATCTTGGGAAAACAAATGTGGTTCCCAGTGTGCTGCCTTGAGTTCCTGGAACCAGAGTGTTTGTTTTATGTAATATACAGCAAAAACAGTTCTATTGACTTCAGAACCTTGCAGCCTCCAAACTATAACTTATTAAAATACTGGATTTTTTATCCAGTGGATAAAATGTGGATTACCCAGGATATCACAGGGGCAGAAAGCTAAATTGTATTTGACAGGGAGAGAAAATGCTCTCCATTTCAGGTCACCATTTCTTTTTTAAATTTTTATTTATTTTTTTATACAGCAGGTTCTTATTAGTCATCCATTTTATACACATCACTGTATACGTGTCAATCCCAATCTCCCAATTCATCACACCACCACCACCACCACCCCCGCCCCCGCCGCTTTCCCCCCTTGGTGTCCATATGTTTTTTCTCTACTTCTGTGTCTCGATTTCTGCTCTGCGAACTGGTTCATCTGTACGATTTTCCAGGTTCCACATATATGCATGAATATACGATATTTGTTTTTCTCTTTCTGACTTACTTCACTCTGTATGACAGTCTCTAGATGCATCCACGTCTCTACAAATGACCCAATTTCGTTCCTTTTTATGGCTGAGTAATATTCCATTGTATATATGTACCACATCTTCTTTATCCATTCGTCTGTCGATGGGCATTTAGGTTGCTTCCATGTCCTGGCTATTGTAAATAGTGCTGCAATGAACATTGTGGTACATGTCTCTTTTTGGATTATGGTTTTCTCAGGGTATATGCCCAGTAGTGGGATTGCTGGGTCATATAGTAGTTCTATTTTTAGTTTTTTAAGGAACCTCCATACTGTTCTCCATAGTGGCTATATCAATTTACATTCCCACCAACAGTGCAAGGGGGTTCCCTTTTCTCCACACCCTCTCCAGCCTTTGTTGTTTGTAGATTTTCTGATGATACCCATTGTACAAGTCACCATTTTTAAGGGGATTTTTTTTTAATCTATTTATTTATTTTTGGCTGTGTTGGGTCTTTGTTGCTGCGCACAGGCTTTCTTTAGTTGTGGCGAGCAGGGGCTACTCTTCGTTGTGGTGCACGGGCTTCTTATTGCAGTGGCTTCTCTTGTTGAGGAGCACGGGCTCTAGGCGCGTGGGTTTCAGTAGTTGTGGCACACAGGCTCAGTAGTTGTGGTACACGGGCTTAGTTGCTCCATGGCATGTGGAATCTTCCTGGACCAGGGCTTTGAACCCATGTCCCCTGCATTGGCAGGCGGATTCTTAACCACTGTGCCGCCAGGGAAGCCCCCAGGTCACCATTTTTAGAACTGAACACATGCTTTTTGAGATTTGGGTACCTTAATTCCACCAGGGAAACAGTTCTCTATTTGCTTAAGTCCAAGGGCTGCTAGAGGACCATGGGACCCTTGGAGCCTTATTACAGCACCGTGGGTCATGCCAAGGGAGGTCAGGTGGGTGCATTGCATTTGAAGGGACACCTCGGTCTCCCTCTCAGTGGCAAAGGAACATCTGAAACTGCCTGATTTAGTAGATGAGGTTCAGGTGGGTGAACATCAGTTCCACAATTAATCCCTCATTGGCTGTGTGTGCTCAGCTCTCCCCTGGTTGGGCAGTGAAGGGGGTGGGTTTGGGGAATTGGCAGGAACCTCCAGTGACTGCTCCTTATAATAATGATGGATAGACAGTATTGATACTTACTGAGGGCCTTCCACCTGACAGGCACTGTGCTAATAAGCACCTTGGTTGATCCGTACCTATGAGGTAGGTCGTATTGTTATTATCTCTATTTTAGGTCCAAGAAAGTGAGTCTCAGAAAAGCTCATACAGCTAGTATGTGGTTGGATCAAGCAGAGTATAGGTTCGGCTGCTGTAACAAAGACCCACCTGAACACTGGTTTAAACAAGGTAGAAGCTTATTTCTCTCTCATGGAACAGTGCTTGGGTAGGGGTTTGGGGCTGCTGTGGAAGTTCTATCTTTGTGGCTATTTAGTTCCCAGTCTCTTCTGTCCTTAGGATGTTGCCTGCATCTACATGGTCCAAGATGGCACCCCACATGTCTGCATTCTAGTCTACGGGAAGGGGGACATGCCCTTTCTCCTAAGGACATAACCCAGATAACTTGGACCTTTCTGCTCATGTTCTATTGGCCAAAACTTGGTCATATAGCCACACCTAGCTGCAAATGTTGTTGGGAAATGTAGTTTTTCTTTTGGGTGGCCATGTGCCTGGCTAAAAGTGGGAGATCTATTACAACAGAAAACACGATGAATGGACATTTGATGACTGGGATGAGTCTAGGTGGTGTACAGAGTTCATATCCCTTACCTGTCCACCACCTCTCATCCCCGAGGAGTTCAAGGTCAGCTCCAAGGAAAGGAGCCCAGAGCTGGACCTTCAGCTCCTTGGGTGCTTACGGTGGTGGGTGTTTCTGCTGATCCCTTGATCCTCTGGGCGAGCACAGCACAGGGCAACAAGTAGGTGCTCAGTAAATCAATCTTAAAGGGAGAGCAGTAGAGAGGGACCTGACCTACCAGATCCAGCCCCAGCTAAATATGATGAGCACATCTGGATGTGAATTATAAGGGGGCTGGAAACTACAGTGACCAACTGCCAGTAGGCAGCTGGGCCTAGAAGGATTTCCTTGCAGGGTGGAGCTCCCAGCTGCTTTGGTTGGGACCACAGAGAGTTTCAGGGTATCCTGTTGGCTGCCCTGGCTTAACCCCAACTTTGAAGACATCTATGAGCTGTGCTTCCAGACTGGAAATTCAACTCCATGCCCACTTTGGGAGGAACTGGCCGCTTTGAGTGGCTTCTCCCCTAGCGGTGGTCTCTTGGGCTGTGCCCTGTACATTCCTGATTCTTTTCTGGCCACATGGAGGTCTGGGTTTGTCAGCTGCTGGCCCCTGGTTTGCGAGGAAGGGCCTCTGCCTCTCTCCCTCTGTGCTCCAGCTGCCTGCTCGAACTGGCCCTAACTCAGCTAGAACAACCTCTCAGAACCCAGGCCCTGTTCCGAAGTCCTTGGAGGGCTTTCTGAGACGACACACTGAATGTGGGGAGCTGAGAGCTCTCCGGTCCCTGTTAGTAGTTACACCTTCTGAACAGAGCTTCTCTCCATGCAGGTGCTCAGAAGGGAAAATCAGTGAGCATCCGAGGTTCCAGCGTGGAATTCTTCAATCATTTGAACATTGTTCTTGGCAAGGAATGATTGAAAACGAACAGCCATTATAGGTTACGTTTTTAGACCATTTAGAAACAGGGGTTTCACCACAATGGTATTCTTTGATCATCCCAATGGTTTTTTGGTCTTTTTCGCAGTTACCTTTCTTGTGCTGAGTAACTGAAGAGGACACCGATTAGGCTCGGCATCAGTTAAATATCTGTCAAAATGTCTGTCGGAGCCTGGCAGTCAGAGGGAAGAGAAAAAGTGTTCCCAGAGAGTGGTGTTCAGGCTGAGACAGAACTTACGAGGTCTAGACAGTTATAAGATATGTGGAACTCTTAAAAAAGAAAGAAGGGAAGAAAGAAAAACATGAGGGCTGGGTTCTGCGTGCTTCTATTCTGTATTTGTATAGCTGAGAAGGCTTTAGTTTAAAATAAGTGGTATTTGGCAAGAAGTGTTACTGCCTGCTGGCAAATTGATTGTGCTCTTTTACTGAGATGAAAATGCAGGAGGCACTTTGCTTTTTTTTTTCCCTCTTGATGATTAAAAGCGTCTACTTGGCTCCACGCAGAGATGACCCCTGAAGATTTATATGAGACACCTATGTGGCATACGTCACCAGCCTTCAGGCTGACAGAAGCAGCTACCCTGCACGGTGTTCAAAATGCCAGGTCCTGGGAGGGAGTTTTGACAGGCTTGACCGGGAGTCTCTGTGCCAGACCTGGGTGGGACCCTAGGGTGAGGGTCTTTGAATTTTAATCAAGAACTTCCCCTCTCTGTTCACGCTGAGCCAGGGCCTTAGAGCAGCTGAGTGGCTACGCAAGCCCTGCGGTGATGAACAAAACCAGACCTTCCCCTACCCGGGCCTCAGTCTCCCCGTCTGAGCAATGAGGGCATCGCACTGGCTTTCCTTCGGGTTTTCTTCAGAGTCTGTGTCCCTGCTCCCTCCAGCACGCCCTCGCTCTGCTCTGTGGTTGCGTTATAAAGAACGAGCCAGTGTTGGGAAGAGGCTCCCTTTCCCATGCGGCAGATCCATTCATTAACTTGACCCCGCCCAGGGACAAATTAGAATGTAGCCAACAGCCAGCAAATTGATGAGATAGGTCGTTAATCCATTCATTCATTCATACTTGTGCACTCAAATATTACTGTGCCAGCTCTATGCCAGGCTCTGAATGGGGAGCTGGGCGTGCAGGGAACAAGGCAGCCTGGGCCCTGTCTGCTCCAGGTGGGGTCCAGTCCCGTTTGGATTTCCCTCCTGTTGGCTTAAGGATTTGCCTCTCTGTCGGTCCTAGCACAGGAATGTGATGTGAAGTGCAGTTCTAACAGCCTTTTTTTTTTTTTTTTTTAATTAATTAATTAATTTATGGCCGTGTTGGGTCTTCATTTCTGTGCGAGGGCTTTCTCTAGTTGCGGCAAGCGGGGGCCACTCTTGATCGCGGTGCGTGGGCCTCTCACTATCGCGGCCTCTCTTGTTGCGGAGCACAGGCTTCAGACGCGCAGGCTCAGTAGTTGTGGCTCGCGGGCTCTAGAGCACAGGCTCAGTAATTGTGGCTCACGGGCCCAGTTGCTCCGCGGCATGTGGGATCCTCCCAGACCAGGGCTCGAACCCGTGTCCGCTGCATTGGCAGGCAGATTCTCAACCACTGCGCCACCAGGGAAGCCCCTCTAACAGCCTATTTAAAGCCAAGCATTTACTTTTGGACACCCAGGACTTTTAAGATTTCTGCCTTCAAAGAGCAAGGGATTTGTTTTGACAAAGGAAGTGTAAACAGGATTCTAGTGAATAATATTTCTCATAGCTGCTCCTGCTTTAATCAATTGTATATTTATTGGTGATCTCTTAAGTGTCCAGACTGTCCTAGGCTCTGCCGGGGATGCAGAGAATTTACAGCTCAGCTGGGGATGGATGGATGTGTGTGTGTGTGTGTGTGTGTGTGTGTGAGTGTGAAGGCCAACTCTGAGGACAGTGGCCGAAGGAATGAGACAGCATGAACGTTACTTGATCACAGGGGTGGTGCTGGCCGCAGAGCTGAAGGAGCTCCAGGGAGGGGGCGTTCCGGAGGAGAAGGGGAGAGGAGGGTATTCTACGTCATTCTCCTTTGCTGGCCCGGCTGGTGGAGCATAGCTGTCCAGCTAGTAGCCAGCCCCTGAGCTGCCATGGTTTTCCCAGGCCTTAGTCTCTGGAGGCTGAGCCCTGGACTCCGTATGCAGAGCAGTCCTAGGCCTGTGAGAATGGAATGACAGGTCATGGGTGCGTCCAGGTTACCAGGGTGACTCTCTCCCCTGTGGACTCCTGGAGTCTGCCAAATGATGCCACTGGTGTGACGCCATCCACCTTTCAGGGTTCCAGTTCCTCGCCTGCTGCTGCGGCGGATTCCCTAGAAGCTAAGAAATGCAGAAGAGCTGTTCTCTTTTCAGGAAGAGCTGAGTTCAGATCTCATCTCCACCTCTTGCTAGCTCTGGGACCTTATGCTAATTCCTTCTCAGTGCCTCATTTTTTGACATCTGAAAAATAGGCTGATAATAGCATCTGTTTCGTAGATGCAAGAGAAAAGCACGTGAAGCGTGTCACGTGGTGCCTGGTATACAGCAGGTGCCGCATTCATGTTAACTGCTATCGTTCAGTTATTATTATGACACATCAGGTGGCGAAGTCGGAAGGTCACCGTCTGATCCTAAAGTCATGTCTTTCTGAAAACTAGCTTAGCTGAACTCTGTGAAAATTCATGTCTAAAATCCCGACCCACCCTGGGCTGTAACTCAGCTAAGTGAGTCTGAATTGAGGCTCCACCTCTCTCTGTTGGTTTCTGCTGAAGCAACACGCCTCTCCCCCGTTTCTCATCTGCAGCGTGGGTACCGGGTGAACTGTGCGCCTGGGAATATGTTCGTCTCTTCCCGACTCCAGCCCCTCTTGGGTCTGGGGCTAAGCTAAGCAAAGGTGGCTTGAAGGAAGGAGTTGACATGGTGTCATATTTAATTACCAGAGACCTGGATCGGGTACCAGTGGGCCAAGCCCTCTGTACGCTGTTCCTTGAGGAAGCAGAGTGCGGGTGTATCACACGGCCAGTCTTGTAGGAGCCGTGATGAGGCAGCTGGCGGAACTGGACGTGTATCTGAGAGAGGCCTCCAGGAGCACAGAAGGAATGCCACCAAATATTTGCCCTCCCTATCTCAGGAATAAGGACTAAGGGGCGGGTATTACAGAAAGACAGGTTTGGTCTCAAAATAAGAATGACTTTTAACATGGTGCTGATAAAGAGTACTGGACACCTTGTAGGTGAAGTGCTTACTGTCCCCGGAAGGGCACAAGTTAAGGTTGGCTCAGCCACTAATGGGGATCATATCCAGAGGATGGGGGGGTGGGGGGGTCTTTGGAACCTGAGACATCAGGACTTTGGGGAGACCATCAGTTGCTTCCACCTTCCCAGGCATTCACTTCTTAAGCCGCTTTTGGCCAGCACAACCGTGAGCCTCGCTAGGCCCTGGCCACTGGCCCAGGAAGGAGCAGGACTGCCTCTGCATGGAGGTTGCTGTTTGCCTTGGCCCCTGCTTGCCCAGCCACTTCCTGGCCCTGCCCTCCTGTGGCTTTTGCTTCATTAGCTCAGAGCTCCAGGTAAAGCCAGGCCCCAGGGCCCTGGATGGCACAGTGCGCACAGCCTCCGAGGCTGCAGAGCCTGCACGCCTCCCTGCTCTCCTCCCGGGCAGGCTAGGGCAGCCCACAGTAAGGGTGCGTCAGGCGCTGTCCTCCAGGCTTAAACTGGAAAAACACTCGAGAAAGACTGACGATGCATAGAGAGCGGGGGTCACGGCCCCGGGGTCCCGCAGCAAACTGGCAGGGCCGCAGTGGAAGCCGGGGACCCGGCCCACGGAGTGGCATGCTTCCCCGGCCCTGCGGAAATGCTGCTGTTAAGCTGCTGCTTGCTTTGCTCCCGCTCTGGCCACAGTGCCGGTGCAGGAGGGGCCGCAGCCGGGCGGCCTGAAAGACCCCAACAGTCGTGAACTCTGCTTGGGGCTCTGATACTGGAGAAAGGCTGTGCCCTCTGGGATCTCCATCCCCGCCAGGCTCCTGCTTGTGGACGCACCCAACTGGGAGGCGGGGACATTTACACTCCCCTAGTTCATCAGCTTCATTTTGTAAAAGGGGAAACCGAGGTCCAGAGAGCAGAATGATGGGTCTGAAGTCACACCGGGGTCAGAGGAGAAGCTGGAGTTAGAGTCCAGTCCCCTGGCCCCAGCCCCATGGCCCTGGCTGAGCTTTGAAGACAGTGAGTCAGGCAGGGCCTGTGTTCAGGCCCGCCTCGCTTCTGGAGGCGAGGCCCACCACAGCTGCAGCAGACGGCCTGGCCCAGCCTCGCCTCGGCCTGGGTACCCAGAGCCCTGCAAGCCTCACGGGTTCTTTTGTTAACCTTAGATGGAAGCCCTGCTAGGGACAACTCTTCATCATCTAGTTTTTTCGGGGAGACCTTCATTTCTGGCAGATTAATCACTCGGTGGCGGGGGGGAGGTGTCGAGGGGGTGTGGGCCTGGGATTTCTACTCCCCAACTTGGAGGCTTATGGCCTCCACTTCACACTGATTTGTTCATTTGTTTTGTTTTATCTTCATTTGTTTTATGTATACACCTGCGCTCTTGCTTGGCCAGGCACTGTTCCAGATGCTGGGGATAAAATGATGATGAACTAGACCTTGGAATCTCCCGGGGAGCTTTAAACACTACTGACGCCATCTCCAGAAATTTGATACAGTTGGCCTGGGTGTGGCCTGCGTGTTTCAATTTCTAAAATTGCCTGTATCCACATGGAAATTTCTTTCTAAGGAGGAAGAAAGCTTGTAGAAAGGATGTGGCTCTAAGCGGATGGTTGTGAGCAGAGCCCGAGTGAAGGGAGGCCCCGGGTCATTCACCATCCACCAGGCTTTCCCAGGTGCCGGCACCACAGTGGGCCCAGTCCCAGCTCCCGGAAGGCTCTGATGCAGGCCCAGCAGGGAGAAACGGGGTTCGGAGCACCCGCCTGTGACCCAGGCCCTGCACCCCAAGGGGGACATGTCTGGCGGCCACAGCTCCTTTGCTTGCCAGGGCCTTCTTAATCTCAGTAATCCTACAGCCAGTTTTTTAGAATAGTTGTTTTCCCCTCATCTGTGAAGATTTAAAATCTTAAGAAACAGAAACCACCACAGGTCACACACATCAGTCGTCTCCTTTTTGCCTGGCATTTTCAAGAGCCTCCACTGCTGATGAACGAGGTGCCTTTTCTACTGATGCCTCGTGGCTGTCATGCTCCTTCCGTGCTCGCGTGGAGGGAATGCTTACAGTCACAGAGTGGGGACTTTCAGCCCGGGAGAGGGCTGAGAGCCCAGTGGTCTGGGCCTCTCACGTAGAGATGGCCGGTAAAAGAGCCAGGCCTGGAACCCAGGTCCCAGTTCTGTCCCCAGCTCTTCCACCGTGCCGGGCATCCCAACCACTGCCCCACAGTGTCCGTGCCTCCCTGGCCATTCCCTGGGTCCACCTCCGTCACCCCACCCCTCCATTTACCCACCCGATTCTTCGTCCCATTCTCACTGCAAGGGAATATCTAAATTCTTTGCTTTTCTTGGCTGCGAGGATAAAAGAGAGGTCACTGCCTGACTCTGGGGCCCCATCACTGCCCAGAGGGCCCCGTGGTGACCGCAGAGGCTTAACATCCTTTCCAGCTCAGCCCCCAGGCCGTTCCTAGGCTCCAGGTATCTCCTGGGCTTTGACTGCACCCAGTGGATTCAGGGCAGAGACCTGAACCCTCACAAAGAGGTGGGGCTCGTTCGGGCGGCTGCATGGGCCCCCCCACAAGTACACTTCCACCCACCCCTCTTCCTTTCACAGATCCACAGACCAGACCCTCCTTTCCTCCCCCCCACCCCGTCCCCACTTCCCCCACCTGGCAGCCCAGGCCCAAACACCCTACAGCTCAGTGATTTTTACATGTGACTTGTCCAGGTGTCACTAACCTTTGTAAGACTCGGGCTTAATAGTTTTGATCCTACAGAGACTCGTGAGAAGTACAAGACATTCAGTAAAACCCGAGACCAGCAGGAGGGCAACAAAAAGCACAGGAAGATGGGGCTCGGTTTGGGTGTGTTTGTGTAATGTGCCATATGTCATTTTTATTCACATAAAAACATCTTTCTTGAAGCAATAGGAACCCACTCGGCTGTTGCGAACCAAATACCAAATGTTTCCTTTTTCCTCTCCTGCTCCTTCCAAGAGGCGGGTTATAAAGAATTGCCGTTATCCGTGATGCTATCTTGCCTTTCAGAGAGCCTTTTCCTCAGAGCAAACGCCCGGATGTTTCTTCCAGCTTTGGCAGGAATTTTCGAGAGAAAGCTGTTTTCAAATCCCTTTTCTGTCTCTGTCTTAGACCTGGAGTACAGCAAAGGGAGGGGCTCCAGGCCTCAGTCTAATCCAGTCTCCTCCAATCTGTTTTCCTCAGTTGCCTCAGGACCTATAAGCACCCCTGCCCCCAACAAGAAAAAAAACAACAAAACCTGGTATTTTGGTGAAATGGTGTTAAATAAGATAAAATGAAAGAAAAGAAAAGAAAGCTCCAGTTGGTAGAGAGATGGCTCCAGGAATCAGGAATCACTTTTGGATTAGCTCTCCCACCCCCCCTTCCGTGTACAATAAACAAGGGCTCCCGTGTTAGCATTTCCATTTCCTCAGGAAGCTGCCTTTCTTGCTCCTAATTCTGAAATGGAATGTGCATTTTCATTGGCCCAAGTTCAAGGAGTGCCTAGGGGCAACAATGAAAAACCGGTCCCAAGCAGGTCTCGGTGGTAGGTGGTCGACACCCCCTCCCCCAGAGCCGTGACTTCTTGCTCCCCATCCTCTGGGGATTGATGCCAGATGGGGAGGGGGGGGGGAGGGGAGGGAGGGAGGGGTGGCGACCTCCCTCACTTGGGTTTGTAGCCATGAGGGGAGCCATGCTGTACCCGCTGCCTGAGTTCTGGCTTTCAGTTGGGAAAGTCTGGTGACCCTCCAAGCATCCGCATACCAAAGGCTCTTAATTAAGAAAGTATGTTCCCATTTCATGTCACTCGAAAAGAATGAAAACAGTGACAGCATTTATTTATGTTCACTATCAATATCATTCCTGTTTTTAATTCCACTGGGGGTTATGAGTCTTGAAGGAATTGACTGTGGGTTGTGAGATTTTAACCCCAGCCATGTGCTGTGGGGATACATGTGTCTTCTCCTGAGAGGGAGGCTCAGAGAGAGGGGGAGAAGGGCCGCAGAGCCCTGGCCTCTGCCCTCCTGGAGCTGAGAGTCAATGGCTCTCGCCGGGAGGAGTGGCCTTTGCTTTGCCTTCTTTGGTGCTGATACAGAGTTGTCCCCCTTTCACCGGCTACATCCCATTTCCTTTCTGAATCTTCAGAGAAGTAAAAGCCACCACTTCTTGAGTCTTATAGAGGAGAGGTGATGTCCGAATGGCTACCATTTGTGTAGGACCCACTATGTGCTGACACTGGCCTGGGCACTCACATGTGTTGCTGATCCTCTGATTGCCCGTGTGATGCGTGAGGACCTGGGCCTCAGGTTAAGGGATGTGCCCAAGACTAGATAACACGTTAGTCCATTTGGGCTGCTGCAAGAGAATACCACAGCCTGGGTGGATTTATAAATAACAGGAACTGGGGCTTCCCTGGTGGCGCAGTGGTTAAGAATCCACCTACCAATGCAGGGGACACAGGTTCAAGCCCTGGTCTGGGAAGATCCCACATGCTGTGGAGCAACTAAGCCCGTGCACCACAACTACTGAGCCTGCACTCTAGAGCCTGCGAGCAACAACTACTGAGCCCGTGTGCCACAACTACTGAAGCCCACATGCCTAGGGCCCGTGCTCCGCAGCAAGAGAAGCCACCGCAATGAGAAGCCCCCACTCACCACAACTAGAGAAAGCCCACGCGCAGCAACAAAGACCCAACGCAACCAAAAATAAATAAATTTATTTTTAAAAAAATAACAGAAACTTATTTCTAACAGTTCTGGAGGCTGGAAGTCCAGGTGCCACTTCATAAATGACCATCTTTTCTCTGTGTTCTCACATAGCAGAAAGGGCAAGGGAGTTCTCTGGGGCCTCTTTTAAAAGGGCACTAATCCCATACATAAGGGCTCCACCCTCATGACCTAATCACCTCCCAGGCCTCACCTCCTAATACCATCACAATGGGCATTAGGTTTCTACGTATGAATTTGGGGGGGGGGACACATTTAGTGTATAGCAGGTGTCCTTCACAATGGTCCTGAGGTGTGGGTACTGTCAATAGCTTATTACAAGAACAGGCTAGGAGACAAGAGGAAGCTCTTGGCAAACACCCAGACATCACAAGGTGGTGGTAAGAACAGGGCTCCTTGTCTTGTGCCCTCTGTTGGTTGACAACTTGTTAAGTGTCACACCCGACCTTTAAGGTAGGCTTGGCTGTGCCTAAAAACTTCAGAACATGTGTGTTGCAAAAATGTATATGTTGGCATGCTTTGCACATGTATTCTCAGGCAGTTACCTTCATTACCAAGTAAATTTACTTGCCAACCCCTCAGATAACACTGTGCCGATTCGTGTTCCTTTGTGCCTCACCTCCTATCTCCAAGCAAGCTATCAGTTTCTGTCCATTTTCTTTAAGCCATTCTCTCTCTCTCTTTTTTTTTTAATTGAAGTATAACAGATTTACAATATTATGTTAGTTTCAGGTATACAGCAAAGTGATTCAGTTACATATATTTTTTCAGATTATATTCCATTATAGGTTATTAGAAGCTATTGAATATAATTCCCTGTGCTCTACAGTACACCCTTGTTGCTGATCTATTTTATGTGTAGTAGTTTGTATCTGTTAATCCCATACTCCTAATTTGTCCCTCCCTCTCTCCCTCTCCCCTTTGGTAACCATAAATTTGTTTCCTATTGTTAACGAGTCCAAGCTCGCTGTGCGCACCTGCATGACAGGCCAATGAATCAGAGACAAGGTGTTGAGACCATGACAGGCCAATGAATCAGAGACAAGGTGTTGAGACTAGGAATACCACTTCCTTCGGAGACAGACCGAGAAGATGGCAGACTAGGGTCTCCGATAAACCATCTTCTCGGGGTTTGCATGCCACTTTCTTTTATAGCACAGAGATGGGGAGGAGATGGGGTAGGAAAGTAAAAAGGCCATAAATTTTGCAAATATCCCCTGGAATGGCCAGCCTGGGGGTGGGGGTGGGGGGGTAGGGTGGGGGGAGGGGTGTGTTAATTTCTTCTTTCTTGCAGCCATCCGCAGGTGGGCGGAGTCAGATTGTCTCCCTGAGAGCTGAACAGAGGCACTTTGGTTTAACATTTCAGGCAGAGGGGCAGGGTTCCCTGAGGCAGGCCATTATGTTTGATTATAATAACAAAAGCAATGGAAAGCAAAGGTTAAATTCAAAGAAACAGATCAAACATGGAGTCCGATTTAGCTCTTCCCTGTTACACTATGTCTGTGAATCTGTTTCTGTTTTGTATATAGATTCATTTGTATTATTTTTTAGAGTCCACATGTAAGTGATATCATACAGTATCTGTCTTTCTGTCTGATTTACTTCACTACGTATAATATTCTCTAGGTCCATCCACGTTGCTGCAAGTGGCAATATTTCATTGTGTTTTATAAGCCATTCTCTTTTTTTAAAATTACTGTGGTAAGAACATTTAACATGCGATCTACCCTCTTAATAAATTTTTAAGTGCACAGTACAGTGTTGTTAACTGCAGACACAGTGTTGTACAGCAGATGTCTAGAACTTAATCATCTTGCATAACTGCAGCTCTATATCCATTGGACAGTAGCTCCCAATTTCCCCCTCCCCCAATCCCTGGCAACCACTGTTTTACTGTTTCTATGAGTTTGACTATTTTATTTAAAAATTTTTTTCTTTTTCTTTTTTTGGCCACAACATGCGGCTTGTGGGATATTCCCTGACCGGGGATTAAACCCATGCCACTGCAGTGAAAGCCCAGAATCCTGACCACTAGGCTACCAGGGAAGTCCAAGTTTGAGTCTTTTAGATACCTCATACAGGTGGCGTCATGCAGAATTTGCCCTTCTGTGACCGGCTTATTTCAATTAGCATAGTGTCATCAAGACTAACCCATGTTGTCACGTGACATGATTTCCTTCCTTTTTAAGACTGACTAATGTTCCACTGTATGTATATACCACATTTTAAAAATCCATTCATTGGTCGATGGACATTTACGTTTGTTTCCACATCTTGGCTGTTATGAATAGTGTCGCAGTGAACGTGGGAGTACAAATACCTCTTTGAAATACTGATTTTACTTCTTTTGGATAAGTACCCAGCAGTGGAATTGCTGGATCGTATTAATTTTTTGAGGAAGCTCCATACACTTGAAGCCGTTCTTGAAGCCGCCCTGCAGTGGTCGCAGATCTAGCCCTGAATTCTTGCCCTAACACACTTGTCCCAGGCTTGTCCCTGCCCTGTGGCTTCTCCCTGCCGCTCCCCCCAGCCTCTGGCCCTGTTTCTCTGGCTTTGACCCTCTCCTGCTTCCCCAGCACTCAGCCTCTCCCCTGCCGACAATTTGCATTGCCTCTGGCGAGCCCATCACTCCCATTCCCACGCGCCAGCGAGCCCTCCCCGGGCGCCTCCCCTGAAACCCATCCAAACCTGGAGAGCAGCGTGTGTGCCCCTGCGGCTGGGGCACTTCTGGCAGCCCTGCTTGTGCGGCTTTGTTTGTGGCTGCACTGCCCAGCCCTGTCTGTGAATGTGCCTCCCTCCTGCCTGGGCTGCTAAGCAAACTGCTGGGACAAAAACAAAGTCTGCGCGCCTGTCTTCTTTAAGGGGCGCCCCCACCCACCTGCGACAGGGCCTGGAATGAAGTGCCCAGAAGGGGCTCAGCCAGTGTCTGTGAACTTGCTAAGGGAACGTTGGTTCTGTCTGAGGCATGGCAGGAGTTCGGTGTGCTGCGGGAAGGAGTGGCAGTCCTGTCTTCCTGGGCCAGCCGTGGGTGTGCTTGGGAGGCATCAAGCCCTCGAAGAAGCAAACGACATGTGGTTTCCTTAAAGCCAATTCAGTTCGGCTTCTCACCAAAGCAGGATCCCAACCACAGGGGCTGCACCCTCCCTGCCCGAAGGCCAGGGCTTGAACCACAGGTGGGAATGGCTCCCAAACCAGTGACCTCCTCCGTAAATGTCTCAGGCTCGAGGCTCCCACCCCATTTTTGTCCACCTTCCCATGCACTGCACTTGAATCATTTGTGCTCTGAAATCACTGATGCCCCAGTGGGACAGTGAATCCATTCCAGTCTCCTTGGCCTTGGAGTCCAGCCCTTTCCTGTCTGAGCCCAGCTACCTTTCCAGCACATCTGCCCCCCATCCTCCTGGGTGCTGGTGGGCCCTAGCCCTCCCTGGGGCAGTCTGCCCCTTGATCCAGGGCACTATAAGTTCAGAGCTTATAATGGGCTTTCTGGACCCCCTTTTCCATCACCTTCCTCTGGACATGCTTCAGTTTTGTGTCCACCAGACCAACGTTACTGCAGCCGAGGTCAAATGTCACATCACAAAGACCACACCCCTATTCTTGGTCTCAGCTGGCCGCCAGCTGTTAACTCCAAGCCTGTTTCTGGATCATTAACCTGCCAATGGGTATGAGGTGTGTCTCCTCCCACCACTCATCCACACACACACACCCCCCCCCAGGTATTAAATTCAATAAGAGAGTCTGAAAATTGAAGGAAGCTTCTAGTATCAAAAAGCAAGAGACCTTGGAACAGAGTTTGTTGAATGAATGAAGGATCCAAAAGAATAAGGCTAGAATGATTTGATGATGGGTGAGTACTTTGGGGGCAGGGAGCCTGATGCCCCTCATATCTTATATAACGACAGACTCTTTCTGGCTTGGAAGGAAAGATCAGTGAAGGATGTGGCCAGAAGCAGGATTTTCACATTCAGAAGAGCTGGTGTGTATGTCTGTGTGTAGACCGTGCATGTGTGCCCGTGTACACAGCATCCCAGGGGCCTCCCAGCCTGAGAGAGAGATTCAGAGACAGGGAGAACCCTGCCCCTCTGTGCTGGGTACCCCTCCCCACTAACCCAAACAGGACACCCTTGGGAGAAGGGCTGTGGGCAGGGCACTTCCAAGCTGTATTTCTACAGCATGGCTGGCTTCCGTAGAAACCGACTAGAAAGGATCTGCTCTGAAGATGTATTACAGAGCAACTTGTGCTTTCAACTTCAGTGTCCTCTGACGTTTCCGAAGTGACCTGCCCCTCGGACTTGCCCTTGATGCATTAAGAACTTTGATCTGCGCCTTTTCCTGTCACCTTGATCAAATCCCAAATTCACATTCTTCCTTCTGTGGCCTTGTTCTCCATTTCGAAAGGAATTGCAGACTTTGCACTTTGATTGTAGTGGTGGCGGTGCTTCCTCAGAGGATAAGCCCAGTTACCTTTATTTAAAGCTGAGAAAACATCCAAACAGATGATTACTGATCCTCTTCTTTCTTCCTGGGCTCCCAGCGCATGCCTTTCTTGCCTGGGATCCTCTGTACAGCTGGGAGAGGCACGGAACTGAGGTGCTGACAGCTTGTGTTGGAATCACGTGGTGTTTACTGTGCTGTGAGTTTATAACGGCTTTGTTTCCATACTGACAGCACACGCCATATGGAGAGAAAAAATCCTGTCAGATGAACCCTTGAGGAATCACAATATGGTACATGAAATCTCATAATTGCTTTTGGAAATGGGGGAGGGCCCCTTGCTCAAATCACATAAGCAATGTGGCGCTCTCTGCCATAATTGAATAAAACGGGAGTTTCACACAAGGTAATTTCCTTTGTTCTGTGTTTGTGCTGGGGAAGCTCAGCTGACTGGGGAAGGACAGGGAAGTTTGTTTTCCTCTCCTTGGGGGATCAGGCTGAGTGGGAGGTGGTGAGAACGCAGGCTGTGTCTGTAGGGCATCGTGCTAACAGGTGCAGACTCCAGACCTGTCACCCTCCTGGCTCCCTCCAACCCAGACCCCCTCCTGTGGCTGATGATAACTTGACATTTTATTACTGTCACTTGGGATCTTGTCTGCTCACCTCCACACACACACACCCCCTTTCCAACAGAATCCAAGATCGCTGAGGGCTGGGACCATGTCCCATTCCCCCCACTCCCGACCCCCACCAATCCTGGCACACGATGAGGTGAGTTAAATGTTTGTTGGAGTGGCTATTCCCGAACCATCTGTGCATGGAAAGGTAAGCTGAGTTAAGGCAATAGTTCAAGGCTCGTTTCAGCCCCCAAACCAGTTGAGGAGGGGGCCAAGGGGAGACTTGCAAGGTGGCTCATCCACTTGACCAAAGTATCCTCTCAAGAGAGAATGAGAAATTTGTGAGTGCCTTCTGATACAAGGTGTACTTAGAACTGGTGGATTCCTACAAAAACCATTCTTGCCCTCAGGCAGTTTACCCATGAAAGGAGAAATGGGCTATAAAACTCTCCAGCCCCAGTCAGTTGTTCTTTCAGTTGCAAGAGACAAAAACCCAACACCGACTGGCTTAAGCAAAGACAGATGGCTAAAGGTGCAGGTGCTGGCCGGGCCTCAGTAGGCTGCCTTTTGGGGACTCCTGTGATATTCACAGCTCCAGGCTTCTCTTCCTCACTCAGCTGTCCTTCCCTTGCACTGGCTTCATTCTCCATGGGCTCTCACTGGTGGGAAAGACAGTTGTGGCAACTCTTGGCTGACCAGTCCTAAGGCCTTGTCATCCCAGAGAGGAACAAGTGTCTATTTTGGAAGTTCTACCAAAAACCCTGGAAGGACTCCAAGGCCCCCTGGGTCACATGCCCTGAACCGATCATTGTGGCCATGGAACAGAGGGCTCTGATTGGCCAGGACTGAGTCACGTGCCCATCCCTGAGGCTTGGGAGGAGTTGCTCCCTTAGGACCCTATGATGGTATTTTACAGACTCACAGAGAGGAGGTTCCCCAAAGGAAGGGAGATGGAACAGACCAAAACCCCCACTTCCACGATGATAACAGATGGTGTTTATTAAGCAATTCCTTTGTGCCAGACTCTCACTGCTCCTAAGAGATAGTACGATGACTGTTCCCAGTTTACAGATGAGGAAACTGAGGGATAATGTGTTAGGTCAGTTGCCCTGGGGCACACAGGCAGTGAGTAGTGAGGCTGGGATCTGAACCTGGGTTTAGCTCCAGAGCCCTTGCTCACAGCCACCACCCTTCCTAGAAGTAATGGCTGTACCTCTGTGGATAAACTCTTTAGGTATGAAAATGAGTGGGCGTGATGGTTCTGTTCCTGTCTCCTTGTTGTTTTCCATATCTCCAGGGGGCGGTTCCTGGCTCCTCCTCTACAGTTGGCAAGGATACAGTCATTCCACCCTCCCAGGTAGCTCTTCTAACCGAGGTCTACCTCACCCTCTTCCTGGTTTCCCCACGAAGTCACCTGAGTTTTCCTGGTGCAGCCACAAAATCAAAGGGCTAATTTTCAGTACTCTGGAGGGTGTGAGGCAACAAGTCTCAGCCAGACCTTTGAGCATCTTTTCTGCCCAGAGAAAGCCTCTCGCAGAGTCATTGCAGGAAGAACCAGAAGGGACCCTCCCATCTTACCTCCAACATGCATCTTCATTTTCGAGAGGAAGACTAAGGCCCAGAGAGGGCAAGTGTGTTGCTTGAAGTCACACAGCAAGTCATTGTCTAGAACCCTGGTCTCTAGGCCTCTGTGCTTTGAGTCTTGCACTGTTCTTTCCTCTTCAGAACTCTCTTGGCTACTGAGTGGTTGAGGTCTGGTCACATCCTGTCTCTGTGCCTCTAGCCCCTCAGCTGGAAAATACAGGGTTTTCATAGTCTGAAGCATTCTAAGACTGGGCTTTGCTCCAATTGGGCAAATATGAAATTTTGTTTACTGTATTCATTAGAATATTTGAATTACAAGTCATTTTAAAGTTTTTTCAAATTGCCCTAAATAATGCTTATAAATAAGCTTTTCAGATGTGGTTTGGGCTGCAGGCATAGTGTGATCCAGAGATTCATAACTTCACCAGAGCACCTACTCATAATTTTCCCAGCTCTGACTTCCTCTGTATGTCAACCTTATCCTCACAGCAGCTTGTTGTGCAGTATCAAGAACACTGCAGCAGACCCTGGCCTCACACCCATGCACCCCAGTACCAGAGGAAGAGGGAGCACCTTGGCTTAGGGTGCCCAGGCGACGTCTGTGGTTCATGTTGATTTTACTGGCTTGGGTTACATGCCCACCACCCTTATCCAGTCACTGTAACCAAAGAATGTGACATGCTGATCAGGCAGTCAGGGGCAGAGTCACAGTCCCCAGAACTGCTAGCATCTACGTACAGAAATCCGGACATTGGAAAGGGAGTGGGCTGGGGAGTAGAGGCAAGGTCGCAACTGGCACCTCTTTCCACATTGACCTTGACTCTTCTGAGTCTGCAGAGCCTGGAGGTGGATAAAGGGTCCTGAGAGTTTGCCGGTCACCTTGCTCCATCTAGCTGAGGCAAGAACCCAGGTGTGGGTTGATGGCTCTGTCTGGCCCTTTCTGGGTCTCACCATATTCTTCTTTTCTTATCTCTAGACAGAGATTACTGCAGTTTGTGTGACAAGCAGCCAATTGGGAGGCTGCTTTTCCGGCAGTTCTGCGAAACCAGACCTGGGCTGGAGTCTTACATTCAGTTCCTGGACTCAGTGGTAAGTCCCTTCACTGGGGGGAAGAGCCCTTTGGTCCCTTGTGATCGGCGATCGTTTTTGTCCAAAGGAAAAGATAAACCACCTGGCTTATGTGGATAAAGAATAAGCTTGTTGGGCTTCCCTGGTGGCGCAGTGGTTGAGAGTCCGCCTGCCGATGCAGGGGACACGGGTTCGTGCCCCGGGCCGGGAAGATCCCACATGCCGCGGAGCAGCTGGGCCCGTGAGCCATGGCCGCTGAGCCTGGGCGTCCGGAGCCTGTGCTCCGCAACGGGAGAGGCCACAACAGTGAGAGGCCCGCGTACCGCAAAAAAAAAAAAAAAGAATAAACTTGTTGCTTAAGAAACTGCCAGTGCAGACTTTGAGAGTGCAGACTTGTCTCCAGGTCATCACCTGCTGCATGACAGTGGGGGCCCACCTCCCACTCGGCCTCGGTTGCTGCTGCTTTAACCCGAGGTTCTGTCAGTTCTCTGATTCTGGGAGCCTGGGTTAGTGTGCAGTAGTACCTAGGAAGTTGGGTGGTTTTCCCAGTACCCCAAGGTGTTGGATTCCCAGGCCCCTTCTTCCAGCTGAGAACCCATTTTCTAAAATTCCAAAGCTCGTGTTTCTTTGTGTGCTTGTTTACTGTCTGCTTCCCCACTAGAATGCAAGCTCCCTGAGGCCAGGGCCCTGGGCTTCCAGTTAACCTCTGCCTGGCATTGGGCCCAGCCCATACAGGCATTCAGTAAACGTTTGTGGGAGGAACATGTGTTGGCCATTTCAAGGCACTCTGACAGCTGCTGGCTGCGCTGGCTGCTGGCATACACAGCTGTGACTGACACCACGGGGACTTCCTTCAGATGTACTGGTCATTCATTTGTTTAACAAATGCTATATTACTCACCCATAAAAAAGAATGAAATAATGCCATTTGCAGCAACATGGATGGACCTAGAGATGATCATACTAGGTAAAGTAAAGTCAGAGAAAGATAAATATCATATGATATCACTTATATGTGGAATGTAAAAAAATAATACAAGTGAACTTATTTACAAAACAAAAATAGACTTGCAGACATAGAAAACAAACTTAAGGTTACCGAAGGGGAAAGGGAGGGGAAGGGATAAATTGGGAATTTGGGATTAACAGATACACAGTACTATATATAAAACAGATAAACAACAAGGACCTACTGTATAGCACAGGGAACTATATTTAATATCTTGTAATAACCTATAATGGATAAGAATCTGAAAAAGAATATATATGTGTGCATATATATAACTGAATCATTTTGCTATATACCTGAAACGTAAATTGCCTATACTTCAATTTAAAAAAACAACAAAAAACAAATGCTGATTGATCTGTGTGGGCTTTTAGGACAGGATGTAGGAACACACAGGAATTCCTCAACACTTGCTTGGGAGGACAGGGCACCTCAGCCTGGCCTACTGCCCTTTGGGTGTCTATCCAAGGAAGGTGGACAAGGAGTGGGGAGGTGAAAGATGAATCATGGTCAGTCATGAAAGGAATGGGGTCATTTGGGCCCCCCCTTTCCAAGGCAGGGGGCCAAGGTGCTGTTGTTTCCTAGAGGCCCTAATGCCATCATTGGCTGCAGCCATCCTGACCTCTGGCTTGGTGTGGGGGACAGCCCTATGGGGCCCAACTTTCTGTGTCTGCTTCAGGGTCTCAAGGTGGATCTCTAGACCCACTGTCCAAACTGTCCCCTGAACTTCTCCACCGGAAGTCACATGGGCCCCTTGAAGTCAACACATCCTTAACAAGCTCAGCACCTTCCCCCAGCTCCCCACGGCTACCAGCCCTGACATGTTCCCTATTCCAGTGACCAGCACCCCTCCATCACCCACCCATGAAATCTTTGCATTGTTCTTGACCCTTCCCTCTCGTCATTCCTCACCCAGCCCAATCAAGGACCATGTGCCTGGCTCCTTGACTTCTCCTAGCCCGGTTCCCTTCCCTCTACAGCCGCTCTCCTGGTCTCCATGCAGGCTCTCGCATGACGCATACAAGTGATTACCATAGTTCTCAACCTCAGCTGAGCAGTAGAAACACCTGGGGAGCCTTAGAAAAAATACCAATGCCTGAGCTGAAGCCCAGACTCATTCATTTCAATCTCTGGGGATGGGGCCTGGTATTTTCATAACTTTTTATTATGGAAAATTTCAAACTATAAAAAGTAAAAGTCTACAGAATAGCATAATGAACCCTCATGTACCCTGCTTCAACAATTATGGATTCAAGGCCAGCCTTGTTTCACCCACATCCTCCCCTCTGGCGCATTTTGCAGCTGATCTCATTTGTGTCATTTTATCTGTGAACATGTCAGCATGTATATCTAAATGATGAGGGCTCTTCAGCCAAAAAACCACCATACCATTATCACAGCTAAAAAGAATAATTCGTTACCATCATCACATAATCAGTGTTAATAATCAAATATCATCAGTGTTCGAATTTCCGATTTTCTCATGCTTTTTGTAAATGCGTGTCTTAACAGTTTATAACCATCTCTAAGAGTGTCCCATAGTCTGAATGTTGTGTTCTCACCCCCATGTGTCGTTTAATAAGTTCCTCTGTATTTCTTGTAAATTGCTCATTGAATCTAGAAACTTGGTCAGATTCAGTGTCAATCTGGTGGTGGTAGGGGACTGACTTCATAAGTGGTTTCAGGCTCTTCTGCTAGGGGACTTTTTAAAAAATATATTTATTTATTTTATTTTTGGCTGTGTTGGGTCTTAGCTGCGGCACACAGGATCCTTCATTGTGGCGTGTGGGCTCCTCGTTGCGGTGCACTGGCTTCTCTCTAGTTGCGGCACGCGGGCTTAGTTGCCCTGCCGCCTGTGGGATCTTAGTTCCCAGACCAGGGATCCAACCCATGTCCCCTGCATTGGAAGATAGATTCTTAACCACTGTGCCACCAGAGAAGTCCCTGCTAGGAGACTTATAATCTTTGGTGTCTGTCATTTTGAGATGGCAGCAGCCATTGATATTCAATACCCAAATCTATTGATTAATTAGGGGTTGTGACATGGCGACATTCTGTCATTCCTTCTTCATTTGCTAACTGGGAAACACTTCCTTTCAATTACTGTTTGGTTACCCAGTAGTAAAGTTCATATAGGAATTGCTTGATTCTTTCCCCATGTTTATGTTTTCAAAGTACCAAATTGGTTCACTAGCATCCTCCAATGATAAACATGGGGCATTTTGATGCATTGGTGCTCCATGGTTTCATTGTTGGTCTGTGGGAGCCCTTCAGGTTGGCTTTTGGGCCCTTGAGAGGACCCCAGGGGTCATTGGCAGCCTCCTTGCTGTCTGGTGTGATGCAGTGTTCCGGGCTCATCTTGTATGTTTCCTGCCCTCCACCTAGAGTTCGTCATTTCTCCAAGAAGCCCTGGTTCCTTTTACTGGGCAAGGGTACTTAGAGACTACAGTTTGGCACGAGGGGTGCTCATTACCTCCCACTGGATTGGCCACTGTTTGTAGCAGACATTGGCAGTTTTCACATCTCTCAGGACTGTACTGTGTGTATGTCCAGGGTTGGGAAACACTGACATCCAGAACAAAGTCCAAGTTCTGAGGCTGACCTACTAGACCTTCCACCAGCAGGCCCCTGCCCACCCTTTCATCCTTGGCCTTCACGGGGTCTTTCTTGAGCTCTGCATTCTGGTCCCCATCTGCTTCTGGTGGCTTTGACTGGCCAGGCTGGTTAAAGCCTCTCAGCCCTGACTCCCTCTCTCTCACTACTCGAAATGCCAACCGGGCCCCCTCTGCCTGGTGAATGCCAGCTCATCCCCCTACACTCTGCTCTCAGAAGCCTTCCCCATCCACCCTCTCTCCCCATGTGCCTTCTGCTCCAGGCCTCGACACACACCTGAGCCTCACACACCTGAGCCTCATTACTGTGCGGTGCTGGCAGAATGGCGCATCGGTGGGGTGCAGGCCCCTGAGACAGACCTTGAGGCAATGCTGGCACCACCTCAGCTGCCAGGGAGACCACGGGCAGGTGCTTGACGCCTCTGTGCCCCATATCTCATCTGTAAGCGGGGCCGTAGTTGTACCTGATGGTGGTGGACGTGTTGAGGAGAGACTGAATGAGTTCACGCCACTCAGGGCAGTGTCCGGCATGTCACAGACGCCTGATGAATGTAGCCAGTAGGGCTCTATCTGTGTGCCTTTCTCCTCCACTAACTGCAAGTCTCTGGGTGGCACAGACATAGCTCATCATCTCTGAATCCTCACAACACTGAACCTGACAGGTGATCAATGCTCAGGACTCACTGGGAGCTGGTGTCCATGGCTGGAGCGGAGGGAGCTAGGGCAGAGGGGTCTAGGAGAGGTGACAACCATCCAAGACCTTGTGCCATTAGAGAACTCTGACTTTGAGTGAAGCAGGGGAGCCACTGGAGGGTTTTGAGCAGAGCAATGCCATGATCTGATTTAGGTTTTTAAAGGATCCCTCTGGCTCCTGTGTTGGGAAAAGGCTATGGGGGGCAAGGGTCAGAATGGGGAGCTCTGATGGGTGAGAGCGGGTAGTTGCTCAAGCCAGGGTGGAAGAAGCAGGCCATGGTGACAAGTGGTAGGATTGGGGGCATGTTTTGAACCAGAGCTCACAGTATTTTCTGAGGCCCTGGGGGGTGAGAGACAAGAGTTGGTGATGACTTCAAAGTGTTAACCTGAACCAGTGGAAAGATGGAATGAGGGTAAGGCTGTGGGAGGTTTGTTTGGGGGGAGGTCAGGGTCTTCACCGGGGGCACACTCAGCTTCCGATGTCTACCAGACGGCCCAGTGGAGATGTCCGTGCGGAGGTGGGTGTCAGAATCCGGAGTTTGTGAGAATGATCGGGGCTGGAAATAGCAGATTGGGATCTGTCCACATGTAGCTGATACTTAGAGCCACGGGCTGGATGAGCTCACCGAGGAGATGAACGTGGATGGAGGAGCCGAGGATCAAAGTCTGAGCCCTGGACAAAGGCTCCTCCCCATTTGGAAAAGATGAGGCATCGGCAGCTTTGGGACCTGTCTGGAGAGTTGATGAGGGAGAGCAGGGCAAGGCTAAACCCAGGAGCCAGTGGAATTTTCCAGCCACGTGTCTTATTAGACGTTTATAGTCAGTTTGAGAAGAAGAAGGAAAAAAAATCCAGTGGATGCCTAGTTTCATTCTGGTCGTGCAGACGTTCTCTTTTGCTGGGCCTGTCCCAAGATCTCTCTTTTGGAAAGGAAATGTGAGTCTGGTTCCCTGTGTTGACGCGTCAAATGCTCCTTACATATGCCTTAACGCCGCCGCCCCTCACGAGAGGCTCACCCCATCCCCTCGTGTTTTTGTCTGCATCTCTGGGAATTAGCAAGGCCTTTCATTGCCCATCCTGACGTGTCCAATGAACAGCCTTTGGAACACCTCTTTTACGCATGAAGACTTTACTGAGTTTTCCAGGGCTGGCACAATGCTCGTCTGAAATACCTTTTTTCTTCCATCCTGACTGGAACTCCGAGGAGGGAGGAGGTGGCGGCGTCCTTGGTGTTGCACGCCGCTCCAGTGCCCCTGGCTCAGTCACAGCCATACACACTGTTCCCACCTCTATGCTGAATTTCTACCAAGTGAAGTTTTTTAAAACTAACCCGTCTTCGTCGGCTCTGACGTAGCCCCCAGGAAAGGCTGCTCCCCTGCACAGTCCTAAAGACTGAGTTTCTCGTGTCAAGCAGAAGACATCGGCTGTTTTAAAATGGGACCTGGGTGATTTGGGGGCAGCAGAACTGTTTGTGCATCATTCATCAGACTGCAGGGGCAATTCAGCCCTTAGTCTTCATTGTCGAGCAGCTTCTGGGAGCCTGAGAAGGACTCCCCCATTGCCCTCCCCTCCAGGGAAATGGAGTCAGTGACCCAAGTCAAGGCCTTGAGTAGATTTGGCTTCTGGAGGGCCAAGAAGATTTGCCTAGCTGGTCAGGGGATTGGAAGGGCTTCCAGGCTCATGTCAACCTCCACAGGCCAATAGGCTCTGGCCATGGACCTCTTAAAGACTGATGTACTTCTTCTCTAAATTGTTTTCTGGGAGCCTTGATGGCATCTCAGCTCATTTGAAACCCTCCCGTCCCCAAGCATGGGTGCAACTTAAAGTTTTCAGGTCTCTTCTCTTTGGGATTAGGGGAGGTTTGGCAGATACTCAACCAGATTTACTCAACACACATTTATGAGATGTCTCCAATGTGTCACACTCTGTTCTAGCAGTTGGAAACTACAGAGTGAGCAGGAGAAGTAAGTTCCTGCCCTCATGGAGCTTTGCTTTCTGATTAAATGCAAGATTGAAAAAGAAAGAGCATTTTTTAATGAACTAGGAGATACTAGCTATAAGTTCAGACACCTGTCAAGTATTCATTATCTATTGCTGGGTAAGAAATTACCTAAAACTTAACAGCTTGAAGCAACAATAAACATCATCTCATAGTTTCTATGGGTCAAGGATTTGGAAGTGGTTAACTGAGGTGCTGCGGGCTTATGGTCTCTCTAAAGGTTACATCAAGGTATTGACTGGGGCTGCAGTCATCTGAAGGCTTGATCTGTTTCCAGGCTTGCACACATGGCTGGCAGGTTGGTGCTGGATGTTGGCTGGAGGCCTCAGCTGTCTTCCATGTGAGCCTCTCCATGGACTGCTTGAGTGTCCTCACACATGGCTGGCTTTCCCCAGAGCAAGTGATCCAAGAGAGCATGGTAGAAGCTGCAATGTCTTTTATAACCTGGTCTCAGAGGTTCCATACTGCCATATCCCTGATACTGTAGTGGTTACGCGGGTTAGCCCTGTTTAGTATGGAAAGAGCCTTCTCAAGAACATGAATAGCAGGATGTGAGGATTATTAAAGTGTGCATTTTGGAGACTGGCGACTACAAATATGACTACAAATGGAATCTCATATCAGGAAATGCTAAAAGTCACTCTAGCCCAGAACTATGGCACGTGAAATTACTGGGCTATCACCTGGTTTCAGATATGTCTGGTTATCCTGGAATTTTATTGTAAAATGAATTGAAATGCCTCACCAGCGGAACTAAATATTCTGCTTCTCTTTTTTTTTTTTTTTTTTTTTTGCGGTACGCGGGCCTCTCACTGTTGTGGCCTCTCCCGTTGCAGAGCACAGGCTCTGGACGCGCAGGCTCAGCGGCCATGGCTCACGGGCCCAGCCGCTCCGCGGCATGTGGGATCTTCCCGGACCGGGGCACAAACCCGTGTCCCCTGCACCGGCAGGCGGACTCTCAACCACTGCGCCACCAGGGAAGCCCTGCTTCTCTTATTTTTGAATCATACCCAGTATTTATTTTTGTCTTTCTATCACTGCTGTGATCTCCCAAAAGAGAGAGGGTGGAGGGTGGTAATCATTCTTCAGGTGGACATAAAGACCCTCAGAGCAGCTGGTAAAGCCTGGGAGCAGGGTCATCTTGAAAAAGTACCACTTGTAAAAAAGTAGGTTCATATACTGGACATCTGTGGGATTGTCCAATCTCCTGGGTGTCCCACCTGTACTCCCAGGCAGCATGGCTCTCATAGAAGCTGCCATGTTCTTAATGATATCACCTGAAAACCACAGCTGATTGGAGCAGGGATGAGTCTGTGAGCCAGTGCAGATGAATGAGTCCTTTCTCTGGGGTTTATAGACTTGAGGGGAAGTCCTTCTCTGGTAGAGGAGGCTTAGAAGAAAAAACCTGGCTGCCAGCTTTCATACCACTGGAGCAAGCCAGGCAGCACTGAGGAAGAATGACACACACACACACACACACACACACACACACACACACACACACACACACACACACACACACACACACACACACACACACACACACACACACACACACACACACACACACACACACACACACACACACACACACACACACACACACCGGTGAGACTGGGTTCCAGAAGTGCTCATGTCCCTGGTTCCTGGTGCTCTGGGCCAGGCTGCATGTCCATCTTCCCCACAATTTGGTTGTTCAACCCGTCCTTGGATTCCAGGAACCCAGAGATTCCGGTTTTGCCTGAATTAGGCTAGGTTGGGATTCTTTTCACTTAGAATTGAAAGAATAACTGGGAAAGTCAAAGACCTTTGCACGGTGGCCTTATGAGCGCGGGAGGGTGTGAGGAGAGAGAAGTAACTCCAGGGGCTGCAGGAGGAGGACCAGCTGGGCTGTGCGGGGCTGGCAGAGCGCCGCTCAGGGCGGAGGCTCTCTGAATGACGGGCCGACGGCAGGTGAGAGCACAGCCCCTCTGCGCTCTCTGACAGCGGCTGGTAAATCTGTCACCTCCCCCCGACCCCTGCCCCGAGAGAGGGTCAGCACCCTTTCCTCCTAACTTCTTTTCTGAGTTTGCCTCCGCCGAGATGTGTCTCTCAAGCTGGTGGCCGTGGTACCGCCACCTTGGGGTCACTCCTACCATCCTGTCTGTTCCCTGCGTGGCCAGGGGTCCTCTCCTCCCTCCCTTCTTTCTCTGGGCCCATCCCATTGAAACCTGGGCCATGGAATCCCTTCCTGACCCAGGCCCGAGGGCTCCTCACATGGCGGCCAGAGACCAGAGAACACTCTGTCTGCCCAGGTGGGCACAGGCTGTGGAACTGACCAGGCCCGTCTGATGCTGGGGCCCCGGGGGGACACCCCCATCTGCAGTGCTTCTTCATTCTAGCTGGTGGGCTGGGAGGGGGCAGGCGATGCCAGCCATCTGAAGGATCGTTCAGGCATCAGTGAGGGGCCTGGCGGGAGATGGATGGCTCGCTCACGTGTGAATGAAGTAGAGTTTAATGGAGGCCAGTTGACAGAGTGCTGGGCAGAGCAGGGAAAGCAGTACAGGCCGATGTGCACACCTGCAGCTCTGCAGGGACAGGGGAGGGGCCGATACAGGAAGGAGTGGGAGAAGGCAGCTGCAGGAGCTGGGTCTTCAGAAGGGGGTCCAGGAACCCGGGTGCCCAGGTGGGGAGGGAGCCCGCAGGGTGGGGAGTGACTCCAGAGGGGCAAACGGGGACCCCCACCCCCATGGTCGGGCACCAGCAAGACGCTGAGGCCAAGGTGGGAGGAGCCGGGTGTTTCTCCAGAAAGAGCCACGGGGAGCAGCCCTGCCAGCCGGGCGTGTCACTTGTCCCTGCCGCGAGGACTCTGGAAAAGCTGACCACATCGGTAATTACAGAAGCTGGAGGTGGCGAGACCTCAGAGCCTCTCTGACTTCATCTTCCTGCCAGGGCAGGAGAAGGGCTCCTGGGAAGAGGAGGTGACATCTCAAGTTGGTCAGAGGCCGAGAGGAATTCAGCTCAGACTCTGCTCTGTAAACCAGTGCCGGCTTCTGTGAAAACGTGGCAGGGCCCCTTGTACCGGTTTGCAGTCTTCATGTTTTTAAAAACTCATCTGAGGGAAATGTGTTTTAATAGAGGACGCATTTTTATTAGCATTTTCTGAGATGGATGATGCAATTAGAGCCAGCCAAGAGAATGAAATATTAGGTTTATAAACTAGGATGTACACAGATGTTTATACTCTTTGGCAAGTACAGATACATAATTCTTTTCGCCTTCAACTCAATGTAGTATTTTGCTCTTTGTGTTACAGCATCTCCTCCCCAAAGGCCATTCCTGTGTTTGGTGTAAATCACCGTGCAAAGAGAAGGCTCATTAAATGCCTCCCTCCGTTGGCACCATGGATGTATCTGGGGAAGAGAAATACCCTCCGCGTGGACTGGCACAGGAGCTCTTTGGCGCTCTGGCTGTTAGGGTTGAGCTCTGGGCAGGAGAATGTTTCAAATGGGCGACACAGCAGGGAGGACAGTGTGTGTCCCCTCTGTTGGGAGGAGGGGACAAGCCCACCACCCTCCCTGGCTGGAGGGAATTCGTACAGATGGAGGTCACGGGGGCATCCTGGCATGTGGTTTACTTCTCTGTTTGTTGAAGTCATCGTCTGGCTGCCATTTCCAGAGCCCACTCTACTAGTAAAATTCTAGGCTGTTAGCCCAGCCCAGCCTCTTATTTGCTGTCTATATTTTCTGGTTGAAGCTGATTTCAGCAGCTTTGGCCCACTACCTGGGCAAGGGTGTTCCCGTAGCAGCGGGTTCCCGGGTGGTCCCCCGCCTCTGGTTGTGTGATCGGCCTGAGCTCTGCCCAGCCGAGCTGCCATGGTGCTTTTTCTCTGTAGGTGGCCTCTCAGGACGGGTCCCCCATGAGCCCCTCTTGGGGGTCACCGTGGAGACTTGGCCTGTCACTCCAGGTGACTTAATCGGTGTGGAAAGCCCAGCTGGAAGCCTTCTGTTGGTTTTCTGCCTCCCAACACAAATGCTCTTCAAGTGGTGGCGACCTGACATGGACTCTCAAAGAAAGGCCTTTTGATGCCGGGCTGGGGATGCCTGTCCCCGCGTGCTCCCGGCTGCCGCCCTGTGGAACTGTGGCGCCCAGCTGCCCAGCTGGGCCTCTGCTGGGAGGGAGCTGACCTGAAAGGGATGTTATTTTTTTAACGTGGGTTTTAGTACCCAGAGAAATAATATTTTCAGCTGGTTATTGAGGCTGATTAGTGAGCCTTAGGCCTCCATTTGGTTAAATAGAGCCTCCTTCATAGATATGTTTTGGGACAGTGCAAATCCAGGGTTCTGCGTGGGATTGAGTTACCCCCAAAAGGTAGTCGGGCATTTGCCCATGGCCTGGGCCCTGCAAAGTAGTCTGGGTAAATTCCCATAGCGCCAGACCACCAGGAGGGGTTTCCAGGGTGGCTGGACACTGGGAGCTTCTCTTCTCCCCACTGGAAAATAGGGGGGCAGTTGTACTCTAGAACCCTCAGCCCCTTTAGAGTTGCAGCTCCAGCCTGGGAGGGTCTTCCGGGCTGGCCTGGGGAGAAATTGGACCCTAGACACTTGGTTGAGAGGTTGCTTTGAACCAGGCCAGGGGATGGGGGGCGGAGGTTGGGGTCTGACTTCACAACGAGGTGGCTGGTGAAGGAGTTTCAGTCCCTCTGTGCTGATGTCATTTCCGGTCTCTTTTGAAATAGCTGTACTTTTGGACGGAGGCTGACAAGTCCTTGGGTGGTGGATTTTGAAATGGTTATAAACAATTTGCAATTAGTTCCCTTGTTTAAATGAGAAAGGCAAGCTCACCCAAGCTCTTCCTTAACTCGAGGAGGCCTCTTACCCACTTAGCAAGTGGGTCAGGTGCCAGTGAAGGAGCCTCTCTTGGGTCAAGGAAGATAACACAGTTTGTGTTTTGAGGCCTCACTTCTTTCTTTAGAGCCCGGGTCCCACTGGCTTGGCCAGCCATCAGGGTCCTAAATTCCTTGGTGTTTTTGAGAAAGAGGTCTGGGCTGGGAGGTCCAAGTCCCAGCCGTGCCGCCTCGCTGCAGCCCCGTGCCCACCTCCCAGTGACCCTGGGCAACGCTGCTCTACCTTCTGCTCTTTGTTTGCAGACGAAGGGCTATGACAGCAGCCCCTGCCCTCCTGTGTCACTACCTGGGCTCTTTTTAGGTTCATATAAGAGCATCTGAAATACCTCTGCATGTTCCCTTTGTAAACTGAAACGCCGTAAAAGGTACGGAATGCATATTATTGTCTTCTCTTGCAAGGTGTAGTTATTACGATGAGTATGTATTATGTGCCCGTCTTTGTCACATTCTCTCTGTACCATCACCCTACATGTAGGTGCTTTTTCCATCTGCACTTTATAGAGGTTGAGGAAACTGTCCAAGGTCACATGGCTTGTAAAGTGTGTGACCTCAGGCAGCCTCTCTCGAGGACCTTCCAGGTTGGTGGCTCCAGTTATTTTCCAGCAGCTTCCTTTGATTTTCCTAAGCCGGTGGTTCTCAACCCCAGCTGCCTGGGTGCCCAGCCTCCATCGCCAGAGGGTCTGACTCCATGGGCATGGGGCGGGGCCCGAGCACCATCGTTGGCTCCCCCGTGATTCTTATGTGCCGCCCCGGTTCTGAGCATGTGTCCACGGTGGAGCAGGGTAGGCTGGACTGGACGTCAGGGCTCCTCCCCTCTCTGGGCCTCACTCCCTGCCCTGTAGAAGGAGGGGATTGATCATGTGACCCCCAGGGTGTCCTCTCCAGGGGCCTCTAAGGTTCTACAACTATGAGAAGCTTGTGAACAAATCTATTATTGTTCTTTTCCTTCTTCTGTTTTAGGCAGAATATGAAGTTACTCCAGATGAAAAACTGGGAGAAAAAGGGAAGGAAATTATGACCAAGTACCTCACCCCAAAGGTAAGAGGCTGCCCAAACCCCAAAGCAGGAGGAATATGGGCCCCCGGGTCTGTGCCAGGCCATGTGAGGAGTGCCCAGCCGGTGGTGCCATTGGTCTCTAGATCCAGAATTCTCATCCTCCTCCAGAGGCACCCAAGCCTGGCCAGGCCAAGGCAGTGGTCCAGGCCACACCAGGCCTGGGGTGGGGAGGCCTGCTTCTTGGGGACCCAGTCCCCTCCAAGGGCCCTTATACTTCCCACTGTTCACACCCAGGCGTTTGTGGCAGGACAGGTGGAGGCTCGGCTGAGGCAGGGGTCAGTGTGACCAGAAGAAAGGGCACAGCAGGGGTGGCTCTGAGAGGTCAGTGTGACGGGAAGGGGCCAGGGCTGATGGGAAGGAAAGGGGCTGGCTGAAGCTGTGCCGGCAGAGGCAAAGTCAGCCGAAAACACAGCAGAGTGCAGCATATTCTGAAGTGTTCTGGAGTACGCTCAAGGGCCTCAGGACTGGGGTCACCCCCGTGGCCTGTGTGCACCCATGGTGGCACGGGTGCTCGATGCAGTTAAACATGGATGTTGCAGCCACTCAGCTTGAGTTCCACTCAGGAGTCAGAGGCGGGACTGTGGACACAAGACGTCCAGCTCACACACACCAGCTCCTCCAGCAACAGGTGGGCTGCTGAAGGCATCCAGGGTGACACGAGGGGATTAAACCCACAGTAGCGCCTTCCGAGTTTACAACCAGGCCTCCTCCTCTCCCTGTACGTATGGATGGTTTCTGCACAGTTTTTTTGTTGTTGTTTTTGTTTTTTAAAGCTTCATTTTAATTAGCTTATTTTTTAAAAATATTTATTTATTTGTGGCTGTGTTGCATCTTCGTTTCTGTGCAAGGGCTTTCTCTAGTTGCGGCGAGCGGAGGCCACTCTTCATCGCGGTGCGCGGGCCTCTCACTGTCGCGGCCTTTCTTGTTGCGGAACACGGGCTCCAGACACGCAGGCTCAGCGGCCATGGCTCACGGGCCCAGTTGCTCCGCGGCATGTGGGATCTTCCCAGACCAGGGCTCGAACCTGTGTCCCCTGCACTGGCAGGTGGATTCTCAACCACTGCGCCGCCAGGGAAGCCCCTCTGCACAGTCTTATATGTTTTATTCACACGGCACGGAAGTCCCTTGAGTCACCTTGTTGTTCTCAGCAGGGGTCACAGGCCCTTGGCAGCTCTGCTCTCACCTCACACCCCCGCTGCCCCCTGGGATGTTAGGGAGGTCCCTGGGGCCTGAGTGCGTGACGAGGACCGCCCATGCCACACTGAGCCTTGCTCCGGAGCAGGTGTGCTCGCCTCCAGCGCCTGCCGGCGGCCAGCCCAGCCTCACCCCACAGGCGTCTCCGTGTCCCTTTCCCCTGCTCCTGCTGAGACACCACCCCCAGTTGCTTCCCTCTTCTGCTTCTGCTGCCATTGTAATCATACACACCTCTTAATGGAATGGCAGGCAACCCCAGGGCCTTTGCACTTTCAGAAGCGAGTGGAATCATGTTCATAAACTCCTCCAGACGCTGGACAGGGCTGGCTCGCTCTGCACAAGGCGTGGCCCTGGGCACAGCTGGCTGCCCTCTCCATCTGCAGGGCCACCAGGCTGCGTGGCCTTGCTTTGTTCCAGGTACGGGCCTGAAAGTCTTGAGGTTGAAAATGGTCAAGGAGGAGACATGTCTGAGCAGGGTCCCCCTTTGCCCGCAGTCGCAGCCGCTGACCTGTTGAGAGGCTGCAGGTGGATGTTTTCGGTCTCCTGGCCACCATTTGACACAGGGAGTCCACTCCGGGCATAACAGCCCTGAGGGGCGTAAACACCCCCGGGGGAAGAGAACAGCTCAGTGCTGAGCACCTAAAACAAGCCAGACACCAACTAGACACTATCTGTGACGGTTCCGGCCTTCATGAGATGAGAAGCGGATAGACAGCCCTGTTTACAGGCGGCTGCCAGGGCCCAGAGCAGGGAGTGACCTGCTACGGCCACGCAGCTGATAGACTCTTGCTGCCCTCGGCCAAGGTGGTTTCCACAGTGGCTCAGCTTTGTCCGTCCAGCTCTCCATCTGCGCCCCCCTTTCGGGCTGCCCACCTGCTTGGGCTCCCCCTCAAACAGTGGCAACTAACATATACTGAGGACCCAGTGTGTGCAGGCGCAGTCTCACCTAGTCTTGCTGTCACCGTGTGATGTGATTCTATTGGCTCCATCTTACGAGGACAGGGGGGCTCAGGAGGTGCTGCCACTGTCCCTGGCGACAGCTGGGAGTTGAGCCCAGGTCGCGGTGATCCCAGAGCCTCTGGCTTTGCCCCTGTGCTGCACTGTGTCCACCGCACGCCCGCCCGCCCCCGCGCATCTGCTGGCCTGGCCATGATCCATGGTGAAGATGAGGTTGTTCCTTTGCCTGGCCTTGCTGGTTCGCTTGGCCTATCCAAGGGCTGCTGCAGGGGCCACTTCCCTCTCCCCCCCACTGGCCGACTTTGACCAGAAGCCTCTTCTCACGGACCCCAGTCGGGGCCCTCCAGACCTCCCTACCCCTGCTCAGCACTGCCTCTATCTCCTGGAGGGGTGGGGCCCAGCCTCCCCATCAGCTCAGACCGTTTCACAAGTGCCTCAGAGCTTGCCAGCATTTTTTCCTTAAGTACTCCTCAATTAAAAAAATTTAAACCACAGCATATGTTATGGCCCAGGGGCCTGGGGAAGGTGGTCGAAGCAGTCCCGTGGGTTGACTGTTTTCCGATAATAAGTTTTGCGCTGCCTTCCCAGTCCTTCCTGCAGTCACTCTCCTAGGATCCTGTGTTACTTCTCAGCGCTGCAGTTGCCCCGGGTGCTGGGGAGCGAGCGCTGGGAGAGGAGCCACGTGGCTGAGGCCCCAGCACTGGCTCTGAGGCCTTCGAACGACCCCCAGGACCCCTGTCCCCAAACCCAGGTAGTCCTCACCTTGTACCCCCTCCTCAAGGTGCAGCTCATGTGTCTCGGCTCCAGGCAGCATTTTCCAAAGGGTAGACTGTGGGACACTGACCATTCGAGAGGCTCTGGGGAAAAAACACCTCTGGACAATTGCTTGAGGGCAGCACTGCTCGCCGTTTCTCTCCCTCGTAAAGATTCACCCGGCCTGTGAGCGTATTAAAGGCTCTGAGAAGTCCCTCAGTAAAGAAACCTGTTTAACTGCTAATAAAGCATTTCCCAAACTTTTTTTTTTTTTTTTCAATTTCACATCCTGCTGAATACATCTTGGGCTGCAGAACATATGCAGGGGTCTTCACGACCTGGCCTCCAGTTTCCTCTCCCAAAGGCCCCACGCTGGGCTCCAGCCACGCCACCTCCCAGCCTCATCTTGATGTCCCCACCTTGTCGCCCTTGTCCGTCTGTTCCCTGCAAGGCCCCGCACCCGGAAGGAGCTGCCCCTCCCCCGTCTTTCTGCCCCCCATCCCCCCCAGCCCGTCTTTCTCCCGCTGTGTCTCTGCTCCTCCGCACAGAGCCTCTTCTGCCTCTGATCAGGAGCCATCGCTCCCACCTGGGTGGTCTCCCAGCTCGCCGCTCTGTTGTGCTTCTGCAGGTCCGTGGGGTCAGTGCTTCCACGCCCCGGAGAAGGTGGCCCCTGAGGAACCCGCCTTCCAGAGGGGGTGACAGCGCGTCAACAGATCGGTGGAATGCAGTGGGATGGGAGCAGTGGCGGACGGTGCACAGGGAGGTGTGAGGGTGGGAAGGTCTGCGGAGGCTGTCCTAGACCGGCCTCGCCCAGGGAGCCTTCTGGGAGTGGATGCAGCTGAATCGAATTTCAATGTGATGATGAGGGGAAGCCAGGTGCGAATGAAAGGACAGGAGAAGGGCCTTTCATGCGCCAAGGTCTAGAGCAGGGGCTCTCACCCGGGGACGTTTTGCCCTCCCCCGCGCCCCGCCCCAGGGACATTGGCAGTGTCTGGGGATAATTTTGATGGACACAACTGGGGGTATGTGCTCCTGGCATCTAACGCACATGGGCAGGGGTACAGCTGAGCATCCTGCGATGCACAGGATGGCTCCCACCACGAGGAGTTATCTGGCCCCAAATGTCAGGAGCACTGAGGGTGAGAGGCCTTGGTGCAGAGGTGGGAAAGGGTGTGTGTGCGGGGGAGAGGTCAGTGTTACAGGGGCCCTCTGGGTGGCAGGAGCTGGAAAACCATGGTGGGGAGCCCCTAGGGCTCTGAATGCCATTTGCAGTTTAGGATGGTCTCTCCCCCAACGCAGAGGAGAAAGGGGAGGGGGAGGGCTGGAGGCAGGAGGCCATCCCGGGAGCTGCTGCTGCAGCTGGAGCAGGAGGGGTGGGGGACGGGAGGTGGGAAGACACAAGGGCCTTGGGAAATGTTGGGGGAAGGAGCTCTTGCGGGGTGGCAGGTGTGGGGCATGAGGAAAGGGAACAAGAGGAATCCCCAGTGACTCTCTGGTTTCCATCTCAAGTCACTGAATGGGTGCGGGGGCCCCCAGGAAAGGCAGGGTACCCAGGGTGAGGGCCGTTGTGTAGGTGGCCAGGTTAGTAGCTCACTGGGCACATATGATGGCATCTGTTCTCTGTGTCCCCTGCCCCGTGCACAGTGTTGGACACATGGCTCTCATTCATTGTGCGTTAGTTTGAATGAGACAATGAGGGGCCCTGGGAATCTTCCCTCTATGGGCCCCTTCCCTCTCCTGCCTCAAGTCTCTTTCTGGCGAGCTGACACTTGGCTGGCCTGTGTCCCCCAGTGTCTGACAGAGTGTGTTTGCTGAGAGTCGGGCTGAAAATCCCTGCTCAAAGTCAAAGCTCATGCCCGGAGCCGGCTTCTCGCTCCCCGTGCGATGATGCTCTCCAAACCCTGGCTTGAAGGCATCCATCTCAGAGGCCAAGTCCTCTCTTTGGATGCTGCCCAGAATCCTGCATCAGTTGCCCGTACACGGCCGGCCTTGCTCTGGGGGCAGTTAGAGGACAGCAGCCCGGGGTGGGCTTTGGGATGGGCTGAAAGCTGTTGAGATCTGACACAAAGGCAGCGGAATGCTGTGAGGACGTGAGTTTTAGGACCTGATAGACCTGGGTTGGAAGCCAGGCTTGGCCTCTTTTAGCTGAGTGGCCTTGGGAAAGTTACTTCACCTCCCGGAACCTCAGGCTGCTCCTCTGTCCAGTGGGCGAGGGTCATAAATACCAGCAGGACAGAGCCCAGGAGCTGGTACGAATAAGACTCTCCCTAAGCGGGGGCTCTCATCTGACTTTCCCCCTTCCTAGTCTGTGTTTTCAAATTCAGGACGTTGAATGAGGAAATCATTCAGACATGAACTCCAGCTGTGGAGTTGTGAGAGGCCAAGGAGGGGTCCGCAGGGTCCTCAGCCTCAGAGGGCTGGCCAGAGAGACTGGCCAACGGGAATGCATTGGTCAGGATGATTTAATGCTAGCTGCCACAACAAACAAACCCCAAATCTCAGGGGCTTCACACACCAGAAATTTCTTTCTTTCTCATGCATGCTCTGCCTGGGTCTCTTCTGGATGAAGATCAGGAGTCCTGGCTGCTTTGGTGTCTCCACCACCAAAGGGAAAGAGAGGAGTGAAAGATGCTCATGAGCTTTAACTGCCTTGGTCCCGATGTGACACATCACTTTCTCTCTCAGTCCACCGACCAGCAAGGAAGGCTGGGGGATTCAGGGGAGCATATGGAAAATTGCTTCCTGCCTACGTTTCCCCAACCCCCAAGCTGAAAACATTTTCTGTTTGGCAGGCTAATTTCTAGTGCTGGTGAGACAGCTCAGAGAAGCTGCCCAGAAGCTGGTCGAATCAGACATGTGTGCTGGGCTCTGTAGAGATCTGGGCAGCTCACTTCCCAGGTACCTACAGATCAGAGGTGATACAGGTGGCAGGTATTCAGGTGCAGGATTGCTCTGAGCTGGAGATGGACCAGGAAATATTCCTAATTATACTAATAATAATGGATGATCCTGAAAACAGTATTATATATCATTTATCACTATAGACATCATTTTTAAAATACTCGCTCATGGGGACTTCCCTGGTGGTCCAGTGGTTGAGAATCCATCTTGCAATGCAGGGGACGCCAGTTCGATCCCTGGTCGGGGAACTAAGATCCCACATACCGTGGGGCAGCTAAGCCCACGCACCACAGCTAGAGAGAAGTGCGAGCACTGTGACGAAGAGCCCGTGCACCGCAACTAAGACCCAATGCAGTCAACAAATTTAAAAAATAAAGTTTTAAGAAAATAAAATATTAGCTTATGGAGATATAATTCACATATCATAAAATTTACTCTTTTAAAGTCCACAGTTCAATGGTTTTTAAAATAGTCACAGAATTGTGCAACTATCGCCACTATCTGATTCCAGGACATTTTATCTCCCTGAGTAGAAACCCCGTACTCATCACCATTACTCCCTATTTCCTTTTCTTCCCACCCCAGGCAACTGCTAATCTACTTTCTGTCTCTATGGATTTGCCTGTTCTGGGCATTTCATATAAGTAGAATCATACAGTATGTGGACTTTTGTGACTGACTTCTTTCACTTAGCATGTTTTCAAGGTTCATCCATGTTGTAGCAGGTATCAGTATTTCATTCCTTTTTATGGCTGGATAATACTCCATTTTAATGGATAAACCACATTTTATTTACTTCTCATCAATTGATAGACACTTGGATGTTTCTGCTTTGGGGCTATTATGAATAATGCTGCAATGAACATCCATGCACAAGTTTTTGCATGGGCATATTTTTAAATTTCTCTTGGGTATATACTTAGGAGTGGAATTGCTGGGTCACATGGTAACTTGATATTTAATCAGTTGAGGAATGGCCAGGCTTTTTTCAAAGTGGCGGCACCATTTGACATTCCCACCAGCAGTGTATGAAGGTTCCAATCTCTCCACATCCTCTCCAATGCTTGGCATATTCCGTCTTCTTTTTTCATCCTGGTGGGTGTGAAGTGGTATCTCATTGTGGTTTTGATTTGCATTTCCCTAATGACTAATGATGTTGAGCACCTTTTCATGTGCTTATTGGCCATTTGTACATCATCTTTGGAGAAAAGTCTATTCAAATCCTTTGCCCATTTTTAAATTGGGTCGTTTATCTCATTAACGTTGAATCCTAAGGGTTCTTTTTTTTTTTTTTTTTTGGCTGTGTTGGGTCTTTGTTGCTGCGCGTGGGCGTTCTCTAGTTGCGGCGAGCGGGGGGCTACTCTTCGTTGCAGTGCGCGGGCTTCTCATTGCAGTGGCTTCTCTTGTTACAGAGCACGGGCTCTAGGCGTAGGAGCTTCAGTAGTTATGGCTCGCGGGCTCTAGAGCTCAGGCTCAGTAGTTGTGGCTCACGGGCTTAGTTGCTCTGCGTCATGTGGGATCTTCCCGGACCAGGGATCGAACCCGTGTCCCCTGCGTTGGCGGGCAGATTCTTATCCACTGCGCCACTAGGGAAGCCCCTAAGCGTTCTTTATATGTTCTAGGTACAAGTCCTTTATCAGATATGTGATTTGCAGATACTTTCTCTCAGTCTGTGGGTTGTCTTTTTACTTTCTTGATGGTGTCCTTTGAAACTTCATTTTGATGACATTCGGATTCATTTTTGTTACTTGCTTTTTTTTTTTTTTTTTTTTTTTGCGGTACACAGGCCTCTCACTGTTGTGGCCTCTCCCGTTGCGGAGCACAGGCTCCGGACGCGCAGGCTCAGCGGCCATGGCTCACGGGCCCAGCCGCTCCGCAGCATGTGGGATCTTCCCGGAACGGGGCATGAACCCGTGTCCCCTGCATCGGCAGGCGGACTCTCAACCACTGCGCCACCAGGGAAGCCCTTGTTACTTGCTTTTAAATGACTTGTTTTCATGTTGTCTTATCTGTCCCTGTAAGAAGGCCTCAGTTTTTTGAGGAACAGGGTGTATGTATATGGAGAAACATTAGGCCCATAAATCTCTCTTCCTCTGCAAAACCAAAGCCCCATCGCCTGCTGTAAAGAGCAGGGCCAGGTCTGGCCCTTCACCAGTATTCCACACCTTCTCCTGGCTGACATGGCCGTATTCTTTAGGCCGTCTGCGTCTAGCACTGCAGTGACCTGCTCTTAGATCTTCCTAGCAACTCCCCAAGATGGGTATTAGTGCGTCTGTTTTATAGATCAGGCACCTGAGGTTTGGGAAGGGAAGAGGCTGGCTTAGAATAGCGGAGGCAGGGCTTTAAGGGAGCTTCTTAATGTCCTGCTTTGGCAGGACATCCTGCTCTGTTCATTTTAATTGCCCATCAGCAACTGTGCCAGGTCTCTACTCCAATCACTAAGACCTGGCAGGTGGCACCCAGTTTCAATGTGGTTTTGCTAGGAAGTGTGAGTGGATGCCAGGCAGAAGCTCAGACCTGGCAGAGGGTCCTGTTGAAAGGGCCTGCGTGGGCTTCTTCCGACAATGAGGTGGGCGGGTGGGTTGGGACAGGCTTCTGACGTGAACCCGCTTGGCGTCCTCTGTGGGATCCTGGGAATGCCCCAGAGCAGGCAGCTCTTGGAGGGTATTTCTCTCAGGAGGGCCACTGGCAGGACGGTGCTCTCTGGGCCCTCCAGAGATGCGGGCCTCTTTGTTTCTGAAAACAATGGTAGGCTAAGGCAGGGAAGTTTGTTCTTGTTAAGGGGGAAACTACCCATCAGCCTGAGTTTCTGCACAAAAGAAATCTATTCCTAGTGCTTGTTTGGCTCTCCGGAAAACATCTACTTTTCAAAAAGTAAGGAGCTTGAATGAAAGGAAATAATAATTATTCCAAGTTCCTCTTTCTCTGGCCCCCGGTCACAGCCTCACTTCATTGGCGCCTCCCCCTACCCCACCCAGGCAGTAGCATAGGATCTGAGCTAGACCAAACAGCTGCCTTCTCGAAAGGGGACAGTTCCTCGGCCTCTGGGGCAGTCAGAGGCTTCAATCTTTGTCTTCAGGGGCACATGGAACCCAGTTCTGCCACTTTCCAGTGGGGCATGTTTGGAGCCTCAGTTTCCCCATCTGAGTATGGGGATGATAACAGTGGTGCTCAAATGGGCTCATTCTTCTTTAAATCAACTCATCTTTTAACTTGAAATAAATGAGTTTCAAAAGGAAACTTTGTTATCAGGAATTACCTGGAAAGCCAGTATTGATTTGCTGTACATAAAGATAACTGGAAAAGTTATCCTAGCTGGGTACTCTTTTGCTTACCTAACGCTCGGAGCCTCCTTCCTCTTTGTTTCTGAAGGGCAAGTGGCGAGTATTAGAGACAGGTTAGCAAGATGGTAGGTAGCATCACACTGAGACTTTCTTCTTGAGGATGGGAGACTTGAAAGAAAATTGAAAAGGGAATACTTTTTTCACTGAGTGGTTCAGTATTATTTAATTGTGTCCCTGTACCTCGAGGCTAAGACCACTTCATCATCTTTAGAAAATGCTGGGCTGTCCACTTCCCAGCTGTGATGCATTTTAGAAATGCTGGCTTGTTGTTGGAAGAGACAGCATGACCTAAAGCAAAGGGCACTAGGACTGGGGCTCGCTCCTGGATCTCCCTTCCTGGGATCTGGGGCCTTGAGGAGCTAGCTTAGCATCCATCTAACCATCTAACCAACACTTGGTCTCCAGGGACCCAAGGCCATGGAATACGGGTGGCTCGGGTAAATGCCTCCCTTCCATGTGCCTGGCCTGCCCTCCAGGGGTTTGAGCTCCCTGCTTCTGGCCCCAGAGCCAGCTGTTCATCTCTGCCAAGATCACCTGGCTCTTGTCTGCCTCCCTGCAGCCCGAACGGCATCTCCATCCTGTTGTCAGTGAATCTGGTGAGCTCAGAATCCACCTTTGCTTGAACCCCTCCTGGGCAGGGTCTGGCTGGAAGGGTCCAGCTGGAAGGACCTGTGGGGCATGCACCCCAGGTTTTCCCACTTCCTGCCACAGCACTGCAAGAAGTCTCAAGGCTGGAAGAGGGTTGAAAAGAAAACTTGAGAAAGGAACTTCCTGGGAACAGCTCTTACTGTGTGCCAAACACTGTTCTCAGGGCTTTAAATAACTCACTTAATCCTCATATCTACCCCATAGATTATTGTCTCCATTTTAAAGATGAGGAGGTGAAGACACAGAGAGGTTAAGTAACTTGCTCAAGGTCACACAGCTGGGATGGAGGAAGCTGAGACTTCGGAGTCTGTGCTCCTGACCCTTCCCCATCCTGCTCTCCTAAGATAACCTAACCTGGCTCCCTGCCTTGAGCTCCACTCACATCTCTTCTTGATTGAAGGACTGTTAATGACCAGTCCTTTGGAGACTGGCAAACCAGTGCCGTTTGGAGAGCAGCAGGGCTCGTGGGTCATTTCAGGTTTTCCCCAGCACCCAGCACTGCATGGCTCCCCACGGAGTGCCCCTGCTGCTTGAGCCAGCAATCCTGGTACGTTGGGAGATGACTCCATAGCCCATCCTCAGGGGCTGTTCCTCTAGTTCATCCCAAGGGGAAAGAGGACACCACCTAGAGTAGGCTACAGCACCCAGGGGATCTCAGGGGCCGCCCGGTCCAAGGCTTTGCATGCAGTTTTAGCTGTAGATTTCCAGATGCAAAGACACGCGGATCTGCTGTGGTTGACTAGCTTAGGGCAGGGCCCCCTTTTGCTCCCTTCCCTGTCCTGGGCCCTGGCTTTTAGAAGAACACTTGTGGCTCCTTGGAACCCAGTTTGAAAACTACTGGGCTAAGCCAAACTCCTCATTTCCTAGATGAGGGAACTGAGGCTCAAAGAGGAGCTGGAGGGCTTCCCTGGTGGCGCAGTGGTTGAGAGTCCGCCTGCCGATGCAGGGGATGCGGGTTCGTGCCCCAGTCCAGGAAGATCCCACATGCCGCAGAGCGGCTGGGCCCATGAGCCCTGGCCGCTGAGCCTGCGCGTCCGGAGCCTGTGCTCCGCAACGGGAGAGACCACAACAGTGAGAGGCCCGCGTACCGTAAAAAAAAAAAAAAAAAAAAAGAGGAGCTGGACCCCTGAAGGGTCATACAGCTGGAGGAGGAGAATGGAACATGCCTCACTGGGCTTTCCACACCCCTGTGCTGCAAGTATGGTGCAAAGGCACGAAAAGGAATGCTTCCTGACTTCATTTACCACCTCCCACCCTGGTTGGCCTGCAACTGGGCCTGAATTCCCCTGAGAGTCTTATTCTTTGCGTCAGTATTTGTCTAAATGCTGAGACATTTGTAGTGTGCCAACAAAGCAGAGAAGGCTGCTGGTGCTGAAAGTTCTACCATTTAAGTATCCACACTTTTTAAATGGAGATGCCCTTGAGGGGCATCACTGAATCTAACCCTCTCACTCTCCTTTACTAAGGGTGGGTGTTAAAGGAGGGGGTGGGTGTTAAAGGAGGAGGTGGGGCAAAGTGACATTATTTTAGCACCTACTGTATGCTGTGTGCTTTACATCTTTATCGCATCCTGTCTTCATGACGTTCATTTGTTGTAGACACATTTGTCCCTGTTCTACCTTGGGTAAAGACCTTTAGCTATTAAGAGTGAAAGCTGGGAGAATTGAAAACAGGGACTGACACAGATACTTGTATGCACATATCCATAGCAGCATTATTCACAATAGCTGAACAGTAGAAACAACTCAAGTGTCCATTGACGGATGAAAGGATAAGCAAAATGTGGTGTAACCACACCGTGGAATATTATTCAGCCATAAATAGGAATAAGTCTTGACACATGCTACGGCGTGTGTGTGAATGAATCTTGAAAACATTATGCTAAGTGAAAGAAGCCAGACATAAAAGGCCATGTATTGTGTGATTCCACTTATATGAAAGGTCTAGAGTAGGCAAATTCATTGAGACAGAAAGTAAATTAGAGCTTACCAGGGACTTGTTGGAGGGAGGGATGGGGAGTTATTGCTTAATGGGTATAGAGTTTCTGTTTGGGATGATGGAAAAGATGGTGGTGATAGTCGACATTATGAATGTAATTAATGCTGTGGAATCATCCGCTTACAAGTGGTTAAAATGGCCATTTTTCTGTTATGTCTATTTTACCACAATAAAAGAAAACGAACAACAACCGAAGAAAGGTGATGATGAGATGTAACCCCGGTCTGTCTGACTCTAGAACCTGGGATCTTTCTCTTCCACTGTGTCGTCTTCTCAGAGGTTAACCAAAGACAAAATGCCCCCAAATCAGCTTCCCGGCTGCTGCACGAAGGAGCAAGTCCGGGAGGGCAGGTGGATTGGAGGACGTGCACACTGGCTGGTCCCTCCTGCGCCAGGTCCACCTTCTGGCTCCGAACCTTTGCTCTGTGTCATTAGCTTTTTCTCATGTCACAATCTCCCTGCACAACATTTTTAAAGACCGTGTAATTGTCCTTCAAATAGATACATTTATTTCTCTCCCCCAACCTTTCCTGGAAAACACATCCCCTTTGCCTGATGTCTTTGGGCTCCTCTTGCATCCTTGAGGCTGCCCTGCCAGCCGGGGCTCCTCAGAGCAGGCCGGAGCATGCGCATCGGGGTCCCTCTTCCTTTCTTGTGACCTTCCAGGTCGGAAAGTTGGATGTTCCTTCGATGCCCGTGGAGCCGGCGCTACCTCTGACCCCCATTCCTGTGTGTGTGTGTGTGTGTAGTGTTTCCTGACCAGAATTCCTCTTTTTAGCGTGTCTGGAGACAGAGAAACCAGCCACAGGCTTCCTGAGGACAACCTCCCCTCAGCCTTGCCCTGGGTAGGCAGCGACGCTGGTCTCTGCGGTGCCTGTGCTCGGCCGAATCGTGTGGCCTGACAGGCCCTCCCTGACCGTGGGCCTTGGGCAGAGAAATGACATCATGGGGGTTTCAGTCGAATTCCCTGGATCTTAGGAGATTCCTGCCCCTCCTTCATTCCCAAGCCGCATGGAATGAAATCTTGACTGGAGAAAAATCTTCCCGGGCCAAGGTATTTCCAACACAGCTTCAAATTGAAGCCAGTCTGGAGGCTGTGGACCGGGAGGGTGTTCTGGAAGGTGGAGAGTCAGCTTGCTGTGCCCTCACCTCTCATGCACGAGGAATGAGAGACACTCCCGGCCGTGAGCGTTCTGCACCTCAGCCCGTTAGGACCCAAGTTCTACCCGTGAATTACCTGCACGTGGCCGCCCTGACCCAGAGCAGAGCTGGCCGAATTCAAACCGCTTGCCAGGAAAAACCCCGCTTCTCTGGGTCCTGAGAGCCAGGACCGCCTGTGTAAACAGCGAGTCTTCTCCCATCGCACACTCTGGGCCCACAGGTCTTGACCGGAGATTATCAAGTTGACAGAGCCCGGCTGGCCTCTCACTCCATGTCCAGGCAGATTTCGTTTTGTTAATTATCCGTTTTTGCTTTTGACGTAAAAAGTCATGGTCTGGGTCAGGGCCACTTGTATGTTTTCCTTTCTTTCTCATTCAAGTTGCCCAGCTCTCAGGGCCTCTGGCTAAATTCTGCTAGTGTTTAAAAATGTTCTCTCTCACTTCCTGACCCCTAAAAGTCCTTCATCCTGATTTCTGCGAAGCCACTTGAACAGCAAAGGAAGTAAGGGACAAGACCCTTTCAGTCCCTATCTGCTTTTCCCTTCTTGGAGGGTCGTGGCTATGTCTCAAGGGCTGTGCTTCTCCACTTTGCTGACCCAGGGAATGTGATACCTTGTGACCTGGGGTGGCCCAGTCAGCAGGGGCACCCTCGGAAAGGGCTGGAACCCCCTGCAGAGCAGGCTTGCTCAGAACACTGCCTGGCCCCGTGGCCCCTCGCGCAGTTGATGGTCTCTGTGAACCTGCTCTCTGCCATCTTAAATTTGTCCAGACAAGTGTCGATTTTGCCATAGGATAAAGTTGATTCTTTCAGAGCCCTGGTCTTCCCAGGGTACAGATGCCTGGAGGGTCCTCCTCATGGCCTAGCCAAACGGCCTTCGTCCTCTGAGCCTTGATCAGACCTCACCTCAGCCATGATGCCACCTCTCAGAGCTCGCCCTTCTAGGGGCTGAAAGGCTGCTCCACACTCCGCCACCCTCAGTCCCCACCAGCCTTGAACTCCTGCCATTGGCCAAGTGAGTCAGTTTATGGGGTCATTGGGTCAGAGCTCATGACCTGGGCACAGAGTGGACACTCAGGGACCCTGTTGTAGCTGACAGACTGAATCAGCTCGGACCCCAGCAGGAGAAGCAGCGGGCTCCTTGCTTTCCGACTGGTCACAGCAGTGGCGCCACCTCTGGGTCTGCTCACAAAGGCAGCTCTGTGCTGTGTGGTGTCTTCCTGGACTGGCAGAGTAACCCGCTATCCCCAGGGTCACCCCCGAATTGGTGTAAGAGATCGTTGCCCAAAGACTTAAGGAGATCATTAGGGTGGCCGTGTGTGTCTGTGTCATAATGGAACCATGGGCCTTACGTAGGACACCGGGCTGCTTCCCAGCACAGTGTCAGGGCAATGGCCTTCCTCACCTTCTCCTACGATGAGAAGCCCCAGAGAGCCCTGGGAGCCCCTTGGACTCTGGGTCTTTGGCTGTTCATCACTAAAAGATAAAGGTGCAGAGTGGCATTCGGGCAGGAGGTGGACCCCTGGATGACCCCCTAGAGAAGGCCCCTTCAAGACCGAGTGCTGTCTGTCAGAGACAAGGGAAGATCCAGGTTTTGTAGGGGCTGAAGCTTAAGTAGCATGAGAAGTATGCTCTTTAAGAAGAACGAACAGGGGCTTCCCTGGTGGCACAGTGGTTGAGAGTCCGCCTGCCGATGCAGGGGACACGGGTTCGTGCCCCGATCCAGGAGGATCCCACATGCCACGGAGCGGCTGGGCCCGTGAGCCATGGCCGCTAAGCCTGCGCGTCTGGAGCCTGTGCTCCGCAACGGGAGAGGCCACGACAGTGAGAGGCCCACGTACCGCAAAAAAAAAAAAAAAAGAACAAACAGAACATTAGGTACAAAAGTGTTTCCTGAGAATGAGAAAAGAAACCACAACCAATGCCTGGAGCCTTGGAGATTGGTCCTTTTCACCTGAGATCTCAATTTACCGGAAGTGCTTATGCAGAAATGCTTCCTCTCTCACCTAGAAAACTCTGTAGCTCCTAGGACTGCAAGGAAAGGGCCCCAAAGCTTCAGCTTCCTCTGCTTCAGGGTGAATTGCTTCTGATTGGAGACCCTGCCCACCTGATGGCCAGCGGTGAGCACCACATTTCCTTAGAGCTTGAGAGAGGTGCCATGAGACTTGTCGTTTTCCCAGCTTCTACCCCAAGGACCTCCAGCAACCAGCTGCCTGTCCAGCATGTGTCTCTGCCCAAGGGGGCTGCGTCTGGCACTGTGCTCAGGCCATGCAGTCCAGCAGCCTTGCTGACCACGTGGACACCCAGGGAGGAGTTGGTGTTTGGGCCGAGAGCTGCAGGACACAGACATCAGGCCCAGCGTAGCAGCAGCCAGAGCCCCTTTGCTCGTGAGCGCTTGGCTTGGCTGATTGACTTTTCCCCAGTGACCAAGATAACAAAACGCTGCTTTTTCCTCTGTTTCTGTTCTTGTCTGGGGCTCGTGGATTGTGCCTGCTGCCTGGCTGATGTGGAAGACGAGCTACTCCAGATGGACCCAGGCTGCGTGGCCGTGGCTTTTCCACATGGCACTGAAGGTTTTGATTAAAAGGTGGAAGAATGGCTCTTTTTCTTCCTGTCAGCCAGACCTTAAATCAACCCTGGAGTGAGGAAATGCCGTCCAAAGCTGCCGTTCAGTAAACGCTCTCCTGTGTCTGCCGGTTGTGATTGTACAAGCAGGTTTAATTTCAAGCCAGGATTTGGGGTTGGAATGAGCACCCTCCTCTGCCCACCTCCTGCCTGTCCTGCTTTCTGCACCCAGTTCCTGTTCCTAGAGTCCAGCGGGCTGGGCTGAGTTAGTTTACAGAACTCGGAACCAGCCAACTTGAGCCGGGGGAGAGAAAAGCGAGTGGAGGGGAAGCCTTTAGAAGGTCCTCCTCACCACCTGGCCCAACTCCTGAGTTTACAGATGGTGAATTTGTCTGGATTCTTGGCATCAAGTGGCAGATACTTAACTCACAGTTGCTCAAACAAAGGAGGAATGTATTGGAGGGGTGGGGGATACGATTAAATGAAACCATGAGAGAGACACGGCTGTACGTGGGCTCAGGAACCCCTGGCACCAGGACGCTTTACCCAAGGCAGCTCCAGGTCCTCCCCCAGCCACCCCCAAGCCTCCAGCCCACAGTTTCTGCCTCAGACAAGCACTCCAACTAGTTGTAACTAAGAAAATCCCGAAGAACTGATTGGCCCAGATGTCCCAAAGGCAGGGGGTAGACCAGATGACCTCATGAAGGTACTTCTGCTATGAACAGGCATGTGCACACACATTTGTTCAACAAATATATTGAGCACCTGCTACATGCACCATGCTACATGCAGGGCACATTGTAAGTTCATATCAGCCAAGCAGAGTAGAGAGATTACAGATTTTGGAGCCGGGCAGGCCTGGATTTGAATCTCAGGTCCTCTGTTTACTAATTATTGTGTCTATTAGGGGCATGTACGGAGTACTAGCTGCTCACCAAGCGCTGCACTCAGTTCTGATGAGACAGGAATGAACAACATTCCTGCCCCTCAAAGAGCTCTCGAAGGCTCAGCATCTACATTTGTGACCTTGGAACAAGCCCCACCTATGGCATCGTTCCAGGGAGCAACAGAAGTATGAATTTGTAGGAAAACTCACATGGAGGGGCCAGTGACTATCAGCCAGCCCCTCTCCCAGGGTCCCACGATGCCTCTGGCCCTGGATCCTGCTGGAGGCCGATTCCCACCCCTGCCCCTGCCCGCGGCCAGGCCTTGGCAGCCCCGTGTGCAGAGCTTCCTGCAGCTGACACAGATCCCCTCACCAAGGGTCAAAGGGCGGCCAGGGTACAGCTGTAGGAGTGCCCCTCCCAGTTCCTGTCCTGGAGGAGAAATGGGGTGGTCCCCCAAGAAACAGCCGCCTCCACCCTGGTATGGGTGGGACAGGCAAACCCCCAGGAAGCCCCTTGTTTGGAAGGAAGGAGACCCCCCCCAGAACCCCTGTCTTCCAGAGTGTCTTGCTTCTCTCCTGCTCAGCTTTTCCTGAAGGCCTAGTCGGTCCACACTGAGAAATTGCAAATAGTTTACACGGGGAATGTCAACTGCCCACGTATGAAAATATACACATCATTAAGTCCTAAGTGCTTGCGTCTGGAGATAGAGCGGACAGTCTCCTAGGCTGACCTTTTGTTCACTGATGGAGCTGCTACTAATGAGTGCGGAGCTCCTCGGAGGGATGTTTTCATATGTTGAAGTGAAGCATAAGCTGGCCATTAGCCTGTGTGTGTGTGTGTGTGAGATACGTATGACAGCGCTATACAAACAGCACTTGCCAAAACACGCAGAGTCCACTGAACCTCATTATCCAGCCTCCAAAGAGGGCTTGCTCTGCAAGGCCAAAGTCACATCCTCTTCACTATTCGAGAAAGACTATGGCATCCTTGGAGGACCTGATGGTGCTTAGGGATAAGGCTCTCTGACCACATTGCCTGGGTTTGAATCCTGTCTCTGCTCCCGCGCTTGCTGTGTGATCTTGGGCAAGTTACTTAACTTCTCGGGGCCTATTTCTGCATCTATAAGATGGAGATAATAAAACCTACTTTGAGGGGCTTCCCTGGTGGCGCAGTGGTTGAGAGTCCGCCTGCCGATGCAGGGGACACGGGTTTGTGCCCCGGTCCGGGAGGATCCCACATGCCGCAGAGCGGCTGGGCCCGTGAGCCATGGCCGCTGAGCCTGCGCGTCCGGAGCCTATGCTCCACAACAGAAGAGGCCACAACAGTGAAAGGCCTGCGTATCACAAAAAAATAAAAACTACTTTGAGAGGATTAAAAACGATAACGCCATGTAAAGCTTCTAGGACTTAACCTATATTAGGTGCTCAAGAAGTAGCAATGGTGACCACAATTGTCACTGGGAGGTGGGATTGGGTGGGAGGCCCTGCCTGCTCAAAGAATCCTCTTGGATGAGGTTGTATTGGAAGCAGGTCCTGAAGGGGGGTAGGGTTCGGACAACGTGCCGTGAGGGGCCAAAAGGGCTCCTTCCAGTAGCAAAGGCTCGGCAGCTGGAAAGCCGGAGCTCGCCCAGGAAATAACAAGTATGGGGTGAGAGCCCTGGCGAGCAGAGGGCATGATGGGGAAGCGGGTCGAGAAGGGCATTCGGAACCAAGGCTGAGAAGGCACTGGATTTTGGTCCTCTGGCCGTGGAGATCATTTCCGCTGTGTGCTATCGGAAAACTCCCTTGGCAGCCGTTGTGTCAACATAAGAGCAAGTGATTGCAGAGATTCGTGAAGGGCCTAATGGCTAGTCCAGGCGATAGAAGAGAATTCTTGAAACCAGGGCAGTGGGATGGAGAGGGGTTGGGTGGGTGACATACCAGGGCTAAGATTGCCGCGTGTGCCTGTCCCCGTCTGTGAAGTGGGGAAAAGCAGGTTTCGAGTGGGGCCAGGGAGGCCAAGGCTGTGTCCTTTCCCTAGAGCTGGCTCAGGACACCTGGTTAGAGCCCATGCAGCTCGGACCCACTCCTCGAACTCTGCCCGCTACAGAGCCCCTCTGGTGTCGGTCCGGCTTGACCCTGGCCAGCACTGTGACTCGGAGGGGTGTGTTCTCTCGGTTGCCCGTCGGTGCCAGGAGTGCGTTGGATCAGTGAGGCCCTGGACGTGTTCCCAGAAGAGCTCTCTTGTGTTCTCCTGCTTCCTCTCGGTCCTGAACCTCTGAGCAAGTGTAGGGCGTGTGTTTCCAGGAGGCTCCAAGGGCGACAGCAGAGGCGCTTGCTTCAGGAGTTTTGGCCACTGAGGAGGTGTGGAGGGTTGTTACGTGGTCCAACCGTGCCTCTATCCCTGGGCGCTGCCAGGGGCGCTGGCCACATACAGTGGATCCCACTTCCACTCTGACATCTTGAAACAAGGGACTTGGAAGCCAGGAGATGCTTCGGGAATAAGGTCCTCAGACACGTGGAGTTTCTCTCCGATGCAGGAAATGAGGTCCCTTCATCCTGCTGGTCACCTCGGAGCAGCAGCGCCAGGGAGAGCAAGGCAGCCGCCCTCACCCTCACGATGCCACCATCGGGCTGGTGACTCAGCAGCCAGTGAGAACCAGCCTGGCAAGACCTGATCCTGTTGGCCGCCCCGCTCATTTAACCGTACCTGGATGAGTCCTCCGCACTCGGGGCAGTACCCCGACTGCTCGCTGCTGGCTCCAGCCTCCAGGCCCTTTGCCCGTGCGGTCCCCCTCCCCTGGTGTACATCCCACCTCTCCCTCAAGGTCCAGTTCCAGTCTTCCCTCCCCAGGGCTCCCTCCCAACCTGCTTTCTCATCTCCCCCCGAAATTCTTATTGCAAAGGCCGCCCTCCTCGGGTCTGAGATGCAGCACTTGGTAATCAATCGCTCCCGACTCTAGAGGCTGGGGAGGCTGGTCCTCTGTGGGGTGTCTGCAGCAAGGGGCTCCATAGTGCCACCTGGTGGACCAACGGCTGGCCCGGCCCAGGCTGGATGACCTGTGGAGGCCGCGCTGGGCTTGGGCTGTCGGCCTGCCTCTGGGGCTCCGTCCCTCTCGCTGGAGTTCTCTGGGGCAGGCAGAGCCTGGGCGTGGTGGATAATCAGCACAGGCTGCCTGGGTTGAGTGCTGAGTTAAGCACCCACGGAAGGCTTCATGCCCAGACCAGGCCCATGCCTTCCCCACCACCGTCCCTGGCTCCCCAGCCTTAGTCCCTGAAGCACCCTGGTGATCTCTGTTAGTCTGTACGTCACCCCAGACCCAGCACGTGCTCCCTCTTAACCCATTGCCGTGCAGATGCAGCTTCGGGACAAGTCCTAGTAGCTCTTCTAACTAAGCAGACGCCCTCCCACCCCCAATCCTCCCCCCAGCTCTCTCCTCTTTAGAAACCCCAGTGCACTGAATCATTGCTGGCCATCAATGCCATCCACGCCTGAATATTGCAGAGGTCTCCGTGTTGACAGAGCAGAGGATGAGAGGTCTGGCCTAGGCCACATGTTGACGTTTAGGGTCATAGGCAGTGAGGCAGCATGAGGGCACTGAGACTTAACAGGGGACTGGGGACAAAAGGGAGGAGAGGGCTTAGGCAAGTGTGGAGGTGCGGAGCCCACTGGGCCCCTACACCCACTTCACTGGCCGGCCTCCTTCACATTGAAAGCAACACAAAGGGCTCTTCTCAATGTGCTCTGCTGCCCAGAAAGACACCCACGCAGCCTTCACCTCTCGCAGCCTAAAATGTGCATTCTGGCTAACACGTAACAGGATGCCTAGAACCTGTGGCACACGCCTCAGGAACGGCAGAGAGTGAGTCTGGGCCATAGCGTGGCTGGAGGTACAAAGGGGCAAGTGTGCTGAGTCTGTCCTGCCATCTGGGCCTGCTGGCCGCCTGGCCCCATCCAAGTGCAGCCCCAAGTTCTTCTGGTACCAGATTCAAGGTCAATTTCACATTCCACAGGGAGGGTTGGAGCCCGTTCTTTTCCCTCTGGTGACAAGGGCTTTTATCCAGAGGCACAGACCCACAGAGAGTGGATAAAGCACACCCGAGCTTTAATGCCATGTCTGTTCCCACTGCCAGCCTCAAGGGAGAAGAAATGGGGAGGAGTCTTAGCCAAAGAGGAGGGGGAGTTTTATTCCCTTGCTCCATGTGTGATTTCGGGGGCAGGACAGGTGGCCCTGAGCCTACAGTTCCTCAAGGAACCAAGTCCCGTCTCATCAGGCTGGAGGGGAGAGAGCTCTGTGGTTAGCGGCCCAGGGCATACATAGCCGTGTCCCAGAGGCACGTCTTGCTGTTTTAAGCTCTCCTGGAGTTGGCCGTAGAACCTTCCTTAAGGGCAGTTGGGGCTCATCCCGACTGCCAGCAGAGTGGACTTCTTGGCGGGGCCAGGCAGACTGGTCACATGGAGGTCGACCAGCCATTGGCTTCAGCTAATCTAGACCATCAGGAGGCCAAGTGTTCCCGGTGGAGCCTCCAGCAGAGAAACCCTGTCCCCAGTCCTCGAAGCAACACATTTCAAAGGAAACTTGGTGCCTAAATTCACACTCTTGTGTTAAAGTCTGGGCCTGCAGGCTGGAGCTACTTGAAGAGACCACCTGGTGACCAAAGAAATTGTCACTTCAAACCACAGCTGGCCTGAGGGGTTCCCAGGCCCCAGGGGGAATCTTACCAGCGACCTCCACCGACACCCCTTCTCCAGGCTGCTTTCAGTCCTGCAAATATCTGAGGGCCTTGAGGTCCTTTCTGTTTGGTTAGAAATTAGGGGAACATCTTTGACATGGAGGAGAATGACCCCAATCCTTCCTCCCCATGCTGACCCTCAGCTTCATCCCAGAGGGACAGTCCCTGCTACAAAGAGCCACAGCGCTGCCCACCGTAGCTCTCCTGGCGTTTCTGAGGCTTCAGTGCAGCGAGGGTGACATTCCTGGCCAGAGCCCACCTGGCCTGTAGGATACACCCCTCTCCCTTCCCCAGCTGGCCTCACAGGCCTCCTGGGACCAGAAGGGATTAGCTTCCTGGAAAGAGATCTGAAACTGTGGAATTCTTCTGCCTTCAAGCCACAGAGGATGGACTGTGGTTACTGGGACCCCAGAGCCTTCTCAGTGTCTGAGGGCCCTTTTTCTTACGTGACGCATCAGACCCTACCTATGGACTGGGGAGAGCCTTCTCTGGGGGTCTGCCTTTCTTTTTTTTTTTTGCGGTACGTGGGCCTCTCACTGTTGTGGCCTCTTCCGTTGCGGAGCACAGGCTCCGGACGCGCAGGCTCAGCGACCATGGCTCACGGTCCCAGCCGCTCTGTGGCATGTGGGATCTTCCTGGACCAGGGCACGAACCCGTGTCGCCTGCATCGGCAGGCAGACTCTCAATCACTGCGCCACCAGGGAAGCCCTCGTTCATTGAGTTTTTAGTGTGGGGAGGGGGGGATGGTCCAGGGCAAAGTGGGATGGAAGGTGGGGCGAAGGTGCCGCCACCCAGGATTAGCGACAACAGCCCTGGGGAGATGCGCTCTGAGTCTGCGGGGTCATGTGACGGGCTTTGCCTGTGCTTGGGTGTGCAGGCGGCATGTACTGGCACAGCGGCCACCCCCAACACACACACCTGAGGCCTCCCCCGCGCAGGGGCTAGGGGAAAGCCTGCAGAGAGAACCAGAGAGGAGAGGACCAGGCTAGGGGAGAAAGGAAGAAGGAAAGAACTCTGGAATGGGGGCATTCAGAACACTGGGGAGATTTCATTCACCAGGGCCATGCCAGGCTGCTGCGGGCACCCCCTCCAGCCCCAGGATCAAACCCCCCAGAGACACCACCCGGTGGGCTTAATCAGCCACCAAGTTACAGTTCAATAGCTGGGAAGAGAAAGCAAGCCTTTCAGATTTCAGCATCTTTGCAGGGAGAAAGATGTGTCTACATCCTATGCTTTGGAGCCCACTCCTGGCAGTTTTCTCTTTTATCCCTGTAGTTGATTAAAGACCCACCTGGTGAGTAAAGAGCCGGCAGAGGGTGAATGAAGCGGGGAGGGGAAGGGGTCCAGAGGCAGCCGGGCTGCCTCTGGCTGTCTCCGCACCTTCCCAAGGGGGCTGCTGCTCCTGGGTATGACCAGAACCTCTTGGAACCGTCCCTTCAAACTTGAAATATTCAGGCCAGGTAGCTTACCTGGAAGGAGAACGAAATGACACGAAATAAACGAAATTTATTGCACGCTTTCTGCTACCTGCCAGGATCCAGGCCAAATGCTTGACCCAAAGGCTTCATTGATTCATTCCTGGAGGAACAATTATTACTGGCCATCCTCCTGATAACAGCCAGGCTGTACCAAGACCAGGGTCCCAGAGCTACAGCGGCAGATGTGGGAGTGGCACGCAGACCTGCCAACGCTGAGGCCGTGCCCGTGTCACACCCCTCCCCTCGCCGCTGAACCGTCCGTCCGCCTGCCCCTTTGCCTAGTCCAGACCCTTTCACACACGGCCTCGAGGCCGGGCAGGGGGCCGTCTCACGTCTGCCCACTGGGGACGCAGCCCCCCACCCCAGTGGCTAAGGGACCGGGGCAGCTCCGAGGGGCTCCCTACACTGTGAGGCTCACACCTCCCACTCGGTTCTGACCGCAGTCCAGGACGCGGGGATGTCATGATCCATGTTCTGCAGAGCAGGGCTCAGAGGAGCCAGGTAGCCTTACGAGGTCACGCGTGGTGTCCGTGGCAGAGCCCAAAACCTGACCCTGACTCCCGGCTGGTTCACCACCTTCCAGCCCAGCCGCCTTGCCAGACCGCCTACCACGGTGCAGGGGCCCAGGACCAGGTGCAGGTAGGAGGGGCCCCCGAGGCCGCCCGGCGCCCTGCCCCATCCCTCACTGATACCTCCTCTCCTCTTCCTCCCTGCAGTCCCCAATTTTCATCGCCCAAGTTGGCCAGGACCTGGTCTCCCAGACGGAGGAGAAGCTCCTTCAGAAACCCTGCAAAGAACTCTTTTCTGCCTGTGTGCAGTAAGTGCTCCGGCCGCCGGCCTCCCTCCCTGCTTCCCGGCCCGGGGCGTCAGGCCCCTCCACCTCCCCTCGGGCTGCCACACAGTCACCCGGCAAGGGGCTGCCTCTAGACTCCACCTGAGCGCTGGGCACCCGGGGCAGGTCTTCAGTGCCTGAGGACCCAGCCAAGCCACCCAGCGCTTGTACACTTCTCATGAGGGGAAAAGATACCAGGGTGCCAAGTCCAAAGAGAACATCTGCTTCAGATGGTGTCGAAAGCAAGTAGCTCTCCAGGCTGTGGAGACAGAGGAATGTGCACGATCTGACCCAGTCTGGGTGGTTTGGAAATCCTTCCCAGGTCCTCCCACCGCCCACTCCTGCCCCCATCACTGCCGCCCACCAGCGCTGCTGCAGGAGCTGGGCTGCAGGCTGCCCTCTCAGCCACACCCCATCACCTCGTTGCAGGCTGTACGGCAACCATAATGGGACGTGAGACAAGTCAGTGGGTGTGGGGCGAGCCGTGCACCAATTAAGCACCATCATCGCGCACACATGTGCCGTGAAGGCTTAAGCAGCTAGGCTCACACCCGTTCCTGCGCCCACACACACACCCTCCCCGTAAGGTGACATGCAGCCACACGAACCTACATATGTGCCAAGATCACAGCTGGCGCGACTGCACCCGTGTTCAGACTCTGCACCCCAGACATTCGTTGAGCGCCAGCTGTGTGCCTGGCACGATGCCGCGTGGGGGAGGCCTTGTGAGCAAGAACCCAGTCCTGCTTCCACGGCTTATTGCCAGTGCCCCATGCGCTCACCATGGGAAGAGCTGGGACATTCAGGGGCACCAACTTGGGGCCCAGCCCTGTGGCAGGTGCTGGAGAGAGCCCACCGTGAGCAGAAACAAGCCTGGTTGCTGCCGTCCTGGAGACGGCCGAGGGTCAGCTCTGACGGCGGGGGAGGTCCCTGGGCTGCCCCCTGACCTTGAGGGAGTGGCCGTCCTGGCCCCCGACGCCAGCCCCTGTTCTCAGGTTTGGCAGGATGCAGCCTCCAACGAGCCCCAACTCTGCGTGTCGCCTCCCTTCCCCAGGTCCCAAGCGTCTGGGCTCGATTGGTCAGCGTGGCCGCTTTTTAAAGGGAAGAAGCCCAGCCCTGCCTGCAGCCAAGTTCAGGGCTGTCCAGGGCCGGGCCTAGAGCCTGGCCCACAGCAGGTGACCAGTACATTCTGCTGCAGGGTTGAAAACCTCCCAGAAGCTTCACTGGTCCCGACCAAATCCAGGGCCTGCGCCTCTCAGCCCCTTCCCAAGACACCCAGTCCCTCCGTCGCCCATAGTTAAATATCCCTCTGTTCTCGTCTCAGCTCCTGTCCTTTCTTCAGAGAGATCTCCCTGACACCCCCCGGGACCTCGCTTACCCCAATTCACGATAACATGCCCCTGGGGTCATTTATTTGTTTGTTATTTGCCGTGTGTGTCCCCCATCATGCTCCCTGCTGTATCCCAGAACTAGAGCAACCCCCCAAGGCAACTACTTACTAAGTGTTTGCCGGGTCAGTCAACCTCAGACAACCTTTGTAGAATGGTGGAGCCTCTCTCCGCTCCTGCTGCATCTGTTGGAGACCCCTGTGTATTTGCATTTCCAAAGTCTGGAAGTGGATGAGGCCGGGCTATAATCTGCTGGTTATGGCTCTGCCCACCTGCTCCAAGGTCAGGCTTGTAAGACGTTCATCTGTTTGTTCCCTCTGAGCTAGGTCTGTCCACGACTACCTGAGGGGAGAACCCTTCCACGAGTACCTGGACGGCATGTATTTTGATCGATTTCTCCAGTGGAAGTGGTTGGAAAGGTGAGTGCTCCCTGGGCACAGCCCACACACACGAGTGTGTGCCTGTGTGTGTGTGTGTGCACGAGCGCGCACGCAGTGTATTGGTTTTTCACCTAAGTCGTATAGAAGTCTGTTACCTCCCATGGGCCCGTGGTTCAGATAAAATTCAGCATTCTCTGCCTGTTAATTAAGGTCTTGTGTATTCTAGAAATGCTCTATGCTTATTAACATTACACACACACACACTCATGCAGACGCACGCATACACTCAGCCTCTTGTTCTTACTTTTTGGGGTCGCCGTCTTCGGGAATTCTTTCTCTGCCAGCAAATAAAGAGCTGCTGTATTCTTAGAAAGATTTGCACATCCCTCATGTAACCCAGCCCCCTATTGATGGACATGGAGGTTTCCCTCAATTTTGTGTGCAGCTTTCGCGAAGTAGTGAATAACTTTGTACATACATCTTTATGTATTTTTGCAAATACATCCATAGAAATTCCTAGCACATGGGAATTCCCTGGCGGTCCAGTGGTTAGGACTCGGTGCTTTCACTGCCGGGGTCTGGGTTCAAGCTCTGGTTGGGGAGCTAAGATCCCGCAAGCCACTCAGAGTGGCCACAAAAGAAAAAAAAAGGAAATTCCTGGGCTTCCCTGGTGGCGCAGTGGTTGAGAGTCCGCCTGCCAATGCAGGGGACACAGGTTCGTGCCCCGGTCCGGGAAGATCCCACATGTTGCGGAATGGCTAGGCCCGTGAGCCATGGCCGCTGAGCCTGCACGTCCGGAGCCTGTGCTACTCAACGGGAGAGGCCACAACAGTGAGAGGCCCGCGTACCATAAAAAAAAAAAAAAGAAAGAAATTCCTAGCACAGGAATTCCAGGGGCAAGGTTTTCCACTGCGAGGAACTGCTAGATTGCCCTCCCAAACTGCTGCCCGATTCCCAGTCCTGCCAGTGCCCGGGTGCTTGCTTGTCCTCAGATTCAGCAGCACTCTTCTTGGTGCGTGAGAGCTGGGTTTCCTTCTTGTTTATCTTTTCATCTCTAATCATGGGTGAGACCGAGCATCTTTGTATGTGTTTCATTTGCCGCCTTATTCTCTGCAAAGTGCTCTCACGCACACGGTGATGACTTGGCCAGGCAGAGGTGACCTCCGTGTGACTGACAAGGAAGGAGAGGCAGGGAGGATGTGGCTTGCTGGGTCACCCGGCAGGGATTAGTGCAGCCAAGGAGGGGACCCTGGCCCAGGACCCCCAGAGCGGCGCTCTGCCCACCACAGCGTCCCAGGATTTGCAGGATAGGGCAATGCTTACATTAAATCCATGCTGGGTTAGCTGGTAGGTGAGGGTGGGGGTTTCCCCTCCCACCGCCCAAGGTTCCTGTACCCCGGGGGCCTGGCACTCACTGCCATCTGGGTATCTGGGCTGTGGTCAGAAAGCAAAGAGCCCTTCTGCTCCTGCATGTATATCGGCATCTGTGCTGGCCAAGTCCCCTGCAGACGCTTAGGACACACACCTGCGGGACATGAACCCCCCGAAAAGCCGAATTCACGGCACTCCCTGCCCACTTCAGGAAGCCCTGAGGAAACACCCTGCCCTGTAGCCTCTGGGGGACATCTCTCTCCACCCTGACGCCTGGGGGTGACGGAGCAGCAGTGGACGGTCTTCTCTGTTGGTGCACTGCCTGCCACTGGCCGCCTCGCCCGTGCACGTCGTGCCTCCAGGAGATGGAAACGCCAAGCGTGGGCCGCCAGGGGCCCACAGCCTGGGTCTGAGTCCCAGTTCTGCCTCCTCCCTAGGGGCTGGGGGAGGGATGCTCTCCACATCTTGGTTTCCTCACCTGTAACGTGGGGATAATAACTCTGCCTGCCTTATAGGCATGGGGTGAGGGTGAGGTGAGATAGCACAGCACACATCAACAAAGCCAGCCTTTGGGCCTTGGGAAGTAAACTGCTGAATGTAATTGTTGGGATGAGTCTTCACTGAGCGCATCGGCATCACCACGGCCGTCACCTCCCCCTTCTGATATTGGAGGGAGCAGCTGACCCTTGCGGAGGACAGTCTGGTGGGGAGGTATTCATCTTGCCCCACCTGCCACTCTGGAGCCCTGGGCTGTGGAACACAACCCCACCTTCCTGGGGTGGCAGAGTCAGGACCCCGAAAGTGGGCCCTGCAGCAGGCTTCCTGGACTCTGCTTCCAACCCAGCTACTTACCAGCCGTGACCTTGGGCATCTCGTTTCACCTCTCAAAGCCTAAGCGTTCTCATCTGCAGAATGAGGACAGTAATAGTCTCACCTCCTGAGGCTGGTGTGAGGATTACATGAGTCTGTGTATAAGCTGCTTCGAGCAATGGGGATTGTTACCATAGAGACCCCCAGAAGGGGCTGTGTCCTTTATCCCAAGAGTTCTAATAATGGCATCTGACACTCAGCAGCTTACAAAAAGCCTTCAGATGCATATACCATTTTACTGAAGATGCAAGGCTCAGAGAGATTGATGGGTTGGCCCTGGGTCACACAGCAATGGCCTGGCAAGGGTGGAACCTGAAGCCCAGGTCCCTCACTCAAGTCCTTCACTCTTAGTCCACCCAGCACTTCTGTTCCAATGGAAGTCTTTAGCTGTGGCCACTGGCTTTCACTTTACCTGTCAGTACCAAACACATGAGATGGAGAAATGGACTTTTAAAATCTGCGTGCTGACTTCAAAGGAGTTATGCCCTTTTGAGGGCGTTAAGCTGTTGAAGCCAGCAGGGCAGGACCCTGGCCTAGAAATGCCCTAAATGACTGACAGCACCCCGCCTTCCCCCCGCTCCCTTTTTTTTCTTGCTAAAAAGATCATGGCCTGTTGGTGCTGTACTGTTGAAATATTAAAGGGATTTTTTTCCCTCCCAAGGTTAACCAAGAAATTCCTCGGAAATTGTATTACACTCATTTCCCCCAGCAGAGGAGCTCTGCGGTAATGTCGACCGACTGTTTGTTCTCCACGTATCGTAAACTGTTAGGCCTGGACGCCTTCATGTGGTTTCGAGGGCAGCTGGAAGAAACGCTTCCCAGGGCCACATGGCAGATGCAGGCGCGTGGCAGGTTTGCTCTAGGCCGGCCACTCGTGTAAGATGCAGAGCAAGGGGGAGTCCTGCCCAGGAGCAGCCTGGGCCCCGCTTCCTAAAGAAACACCGGAGAAGAGAGAGTGAGTCACAGCACATGAATTCGAGACAGGCGTGCCAGGGAGTGCTCCGGAGGTTTCAGGGCTGTCCTAAGAGAACAGCGTGGTGCCGAAGCTGTGATTTCCGGTGAACCCCAAATCCTCTTCAGGACCCATCAGCGAGAAGAGTTTCCACAGAAGATTCATTCAACAGCTGCTGGGCGACCGGAGGCTCACTGCTCTATCTCGAGAGAAACCAGTTCTCTGGCCCAATTCAGTCTCACATCAATCCCCGCCCTGGTTAAGACTCTTGGGGTGGGGTTGGGGGATGCTCAAAAATAGTCCTAGAGAGCCAAGAACCAATTTTAACATCATAAAAGCTGCTTGTTCTTATCCATGAATCAACTGATGGACATTTAGGTTGTTTCCATGTCTTGGCTATTGTGAATAATTCTGCAGTGAATGTAGGAGTAAAATATTTAATGTTTATAAATGGACCATTCCTCAGCCTAAATAAGAAGAAGGAAGTCCAGCCATTTATGACAACGTGGATGGACCTGGAGGTCGTTGTGCTAAAGTGAAATAAGCCAGACAAAAAAACGAGTACTGCATGACCTCAGTTACATGTGGGATCTAAGATATTCAGACTCATAGAAGTAGAGAGTAGAATGGTGGCTGTCAGGGGTGGGGAGGGCTTGGAGAAATGGGAGATGTTGGTCCAGGGCACAAGGTTTCAGTTATGCAAGATGAATAAGTTCTGGGGATCTCCTTTACAACGTTGGGACAGTAGTTAACGGTACTGTATTATTTACTTAAAATTTGCTAAGTGGGGGCTTCCCTGGTGGTGCAGTGGCTGAGAGTCCACCTGCCGATGCAGGGGACAGGGGTTCATGCCCCGGTCCGGGAAGATCCCACATGCCTCGGAGCGGCTGGGCCCGTGAGCCATGGCCGCTGAGCCTGCGTGTCCGGAGCCTGTGCTCCGCAACGGGAGATGCCACGACAGTGAGAGGCCCGCATACCGCAAAAAAAAAAAAAAAAAAAAAAAAAAAAAAAAAAATTGCTAAGTGGGTAGATCTTAAGTGTTTTTGGAAGGAAGGAAGAAAGGACGGAAGAAAGGGAGGGGGGAATGTTAATTTTGTGAGGTGACAGAATGTTAATTGGCTTGATTGGGTAATCATTTCACAATGTATACATATATCAAAACATCAAGTTGTACACTCTTTGTCAATTATACCTCACTAAAGCCAAAAAGAAGAGGGAGGAAACCTGATTTTCCTTAGCCAAACAGGCCAGCGATGAAAAAGCACACGCTGTCTGCAAGGTGGAGTCCTTTGCTGCAACTAAATGGCCATTTATTTATTTACTCCACAAGTCCCATCCTTGGCTCCTGAACAGAGAGCCTTGTCTCATTAGACCTTATAAATGGCTTTGGTGGGACTTCCCTGGTGGCGCAGTGGTTGAGAATCTGCCTGCCAATGCAGGGGACACGGGTTCGAGCCCTGGTCGGGAAAGATCCCACATGCCGCGGAGCAACTAAGCCCATACGCCATAACTACTGAGCCTGCGCTCTAGAGCCCGCAAACCACAACTACTGAGCCTGCGTGCCACAACTACTGAAGCCCACGTGCCTAGAGCCCATGCTCTGCAACGAGAGAAGCCCGCACGCCGAAACGAAGAGTAGCCCCCCGCTCGCCGCAACTAGAGAAAGCCCGTGCGCAGCAATGAAGACCCAACGCAGCCAAAAATAAATAAATAAATAATTTTTTAAAAAATGGCTTTGGCTAATTAAAACAGGGAATCGGGAGACACAAAAAGATTAGTCATAAATACGGCTTTTGGCAGACAGGATCTTCTCGTGTTCTGGGGCTCAGGGGCGTCACATAGAACACAGCGCCCTCGGTGGCGGGAAGCCTGGGAACCGCCGTGAGAGAGTAACCAGACTGGACCTGGGGACCAGCAGTCTCTGCCCACAGGAGGCCGGGTCTTCCCGGGGCAAGTCTGCAGGAAGGAATAGCTCGGGCGCCCTGGGACGGGAGGTGCAGCCGTCCTGCCCTCCTGCCGTCCTGCCAGCAGGCAGGTGTGGGAGGGAGGGCTGCGGTTTCCTTTGTGGCCTCCGTGGGACACCAAGCCTCTGTGGCTCCTGGCCCCCTCCCCTCTCCCTGCACTGAGGGCACAGCTTCCTCCTGAGTTTAGCCGCATGATTTGCATTTGGGAGAGAGAGCAGAACCACAGGGAAGGTGTGGTGAAACAGCCTCCGCTGGGCTCTTCCCTCCCAGTGCAGGCCTGAGGGCGGCAGCCTGGGATTTGAACACCCAGCCCCAGCCCCAGAGCAAGTCCTCGAGGGTCCCATCTGCAGCGATGGTTCCAGGGGGTCCCCGGGGCCTGGTCTGGCAGTTTGTGCCTGGCACTGGCTCTTTTCAATGCTGCCCTTGTCTATTTCTTCTGGATTCTGCATCTTAATACTACAAATCCCATGTTGGATTTTTGCTTTTTTCCAGGCAACCGGTAACCAAAAACACTTTCAGGCAGTACCGAGTACTAGGAAAAGGGGGCTTTGGGGAGGTAAGTGAACATCCACGTGTTCATGAAAAGTTTCTGGACTCTTGTCACCTTTTCTGTCCCTTCGGGCTTGGCCTGAAGTGTTCTAAGCATGGCTTCCGAGCGAATGGCTTGGTCATGCGCCCCCGATGGAGAAGGTGGGTGAGGCCCGGGCCTTGGGAAGGTCTGCTGTGCCTGAGGGGAGGAAGGAAGGTGTCTGTGGCAGGGCAGCTGAGCTGGAGCCAGCCTCAGGCAGGAGTCAAGCCTGGAGAGGAGAAATGGGCACTCTTGATTGTGTCTGGAGGGAGAAGCGAGGGCGTGAGGGGCTTAAGCATCCCGGCCACACCGTGCTGTTCGTATGTGCTGTTGTACTTAATCTGAGCTTCCCAAGACTTGTTATTCCCATTTTAGAGATGAGGAAAGCTGAAGTTCACAATGGTTAGGTGACCCAGGCAAGGTCACGCAGCTGCACAGGGGCAGAACTAAGACCAGACCCAAAGGCCCTGGTTTCCATTCCTCTGAATTACACAGTCAGGGTTCGCAGGGGTCTCCCATCACTCCCCACCGAAACAAGCCTCTCCTACCAGCAGCTGGTGCTTGAAAGTCCCCAGTTATCAATGGCTGCATCTGGCTGGAAGCTTGGGACAGAGAAAATCTAGTTGCCGGGCTTCCCTGGTGGCGCAGTGTTTGAGAGTCCGCCTGCCGATGCAGGGGACACGGGTTCATGCCCCGGTCTGGGAAGATCCCACATGCCGTGGAGCGGCTGGGCCTGTGAGCCATGGCCGCTGAGCCTGCGCATCCGGAGCCTGTGCTCCGCAACGGGAGAGGCCACAACAGTGAGAGGCCCGCATACCGGAAAAAAAAAAAAAATCTAGTTGCCCCTGAGAGAGGAACGGTTCTTTAGGCCTTAGCCAGCCATCTAAACGTTGGTGTAAATGGCTGATTCTGCACCTCCAAGGGCTAGGATTTGCCTAAGGTGCCACCAAAGCCAGATCTCAAGGGCAGGGCCCTGGGAGCAGTGGGTCCACGGCCAGGTATCATCCAAGCCCCAGAGACACAGCATCCTGGCCTTGAGGGAGCTTCACACTGGCCTTGTTTCACGTGCCGTGTGCCCTTGGCTTCTTTCTTGCCCCTCAGGTCTGTGCCTGCCAGGTTCGGGCCACGGGTAAAATGTACGCCTGCAAGCGCTTGGAGAAGAAGAGGATCAAAAAGAGGAAAGGCGAGTCCATGGCGCTGAATGAGAAGCAGATCCTAGAGAAGGTCAACAGTCAGTTTGTGGTGAGTGTCAGGGCCCCAGGGACAGGTCCCCTCCTGGTGACTGGGACTTCTGTCCCTTAAGAGTGACAGGGCCTCATCCCCCAGGGCATGGGATGCCGTGAGGGGAGTGGGCTGCCGAAAGGAGCCCGACACTCCCTCCATCACGAGGCAGCTGGGGGTCAGTTGGGGCTGACATTGGTCACCGAGCTAGCCTGGCTCCCCTCTGGGTGTGAGACCAGGCTTCTCTGAACGCCTCCGTGGACAAAAGAGGCCCACGCGGGGCCCAACAAAGGAGCTTTGTTTCCACAGACCCCTGTAGGCTGGTTTCATCCCAGGAGACGGAAGTGTCAGGATCCTAGAGAGGCCCATCTGGTTTATATTCGTGTGTTACTGCATCCAGGCTAGGCTCTGCTGTGGTAACAAATCAACCCCAACTTGAAGTAGCTGAAAATGGCAAAGGCTGTCCTTTTTCTCACCCAAAATCCCATCACATCAGGCCACCTTCCTTCATCTTCCAGCCACGCACCCCTCCCTTCCCGGGAGTGTGAAGAGTGAGTGCCTGGGGCTCTGCACTGCCTCGGCTGCAGTGACACCCCTCACTTCCACCCACAGTCCTCGGCCAGAACCGGTCATGGCCAGGGACCAGCCAACCGCAGGGGAGGCTGGGAAATGTGGAGGAGGACCTGGGTATTTGGCCAGCTCTCAGTGTCACTGCCACTTGTTATTATAAAAAATAATATATGCTCCGGTAAAAAGTCAAACAGCACAGATGGGCGCAAAGTAAACATAAAAGCCTCCCTCCCTGAGTAACCATTCCAGACGTGTTTGATTCATGTACAGATTTTATTACTTTTAGCCAACGGGATCTTACTACAAATCTTAGGCTGCAGTGTTTTTCCCCTTAAATTGTAGAGCTTTTTCTACAACCAGACCAACAGCTGCACCTCTTTTTTAAAGCTGTGCACCATTCCGCAGATGCACAGGGAAGAGCTAGGCCACGACCTGTGCAGCCAGTCCCCACGATAGAAGTTGTTTCTGGTTTTGAAGCCACCGCAACAACTAAGGCCACCGTGTCCATCCTTCAGCATCCCTTTGGCATATTTCTGTGAGGGTGTCCGTGGGATGGGCTCCTGTGGAGGACTTGCTGTGTCAGAGGGTGTGTGCCCGGCCCCCAGTTTCACTCCCACCAGCTGTGCGTGAGGGCGGGCCACGCCACCCACGTGGTGCTTCTGTCATTCCCCAGAGTGGGCCGGGCTTTACAAGGTGGTACCCAAAGGGGGCAGACGTTTTAACCCCCCGATGCACACACATGCTTCTGTGACGTGGAAACGCAGACACTGTCCTGTCGGGACCCCTGAAAGGTGCTGGCCTGCCCCCTCCGGCTTTGCCCCCTCACCTAGAACCACCGAACCTCATGGAGGGGCAGCGGCAGGGGCACCAGGAGGCTGTCAGGGCGCAGGGGGTGGCGTGAAGCTGCTGCAGCTCCCGCACCCTAGCCCTGCCGCCCAGCTTCAAGGCCCGGGAGGAGGAGTGGATGTGGTCAGGGGGTCCCTGGAACCCCATTGCAGGGCTGTCTTGTGCTCCCAGGTCAACCTGGCCTATGCCTACGAGACCAAGGATGCACTGTGCTTGGTCCTGACCATCATGAACGGGGGGGACCTGAAGTTCCACATCTACAACATGGGGAACCCGGGCTTCGAGGAGGAGCGTGCCCTGTTCTATGCGGCAGAGATCCTGTGCGGCCTGGAAGACCTCCACCGTGAGAACATCGTCTACAGGTGAGCGGGCTCCCCTCCCACCGCCCCCCAGCCCCCGTCCCCCCATCTGAGTCTGAGCAGGTGAGGCTGATCCTTCCTGCCTGGACTGGACGTTCAACCCCACCCTGGGAGTCGAGGCCCGGGCATTGCCCTTGAGTCAGACAGGCTCCCACCCAGGAACCGAGTAAGGGAGGGAGGCCAAGTGTTCCCTCAGAGTTGATGAGGTTGGGCCGCTGTTCCCTTCCCAACCAGCGCCTGTGAAGCTCAGTGGAGCCTGGTGGCCTGATGCGGAACAAACTCCAGGAAGACTTTAGTAGGATCACCACCGCAGCAGACATCGGAATGGACCCCGTTCCCTCCCACACCATCCAGCTTTTTAGGACCAGGTGTCCAGATTCTGTGAGCAGTGGCCTTCAGACTCTTCTCACAGGCCTCCTCACAGAATTTTGAAAATCTGTGTGCCTTCATACATTTTAAGTAGACATCTGAAATTGTCCATCATATGTTAAAAGAGTGGCTAATATTGATATTTTGAAATGGAACTAAAGTGACATCACATTTCTAAAGGTATCCAGTGGAATCTAATTGCTGTAGCAAATTGATTTCCACCATCATGCAGCTAAAAAAATGCATGAAAACTCCTTAATGATGAGGAGTTTTCTATCATTTTCTTCCCTACTCCCCTCCACCCCGACAGAATAGTTATTATAATGTAATATTTTTTTGCATAAAAGTTATCGATTAGCATTCCACTCTGAAATATGTGGATGTATGTAAGATTTTTTAAAAATTTCCTTTGACCATAAGGCTCTAAGTGTTAAGATAATATCTTCTGTTGAGTTGACCTTATAATTATTATTACTAGATCCCACCTCTAATTGGGACTCTGGAGCCAGTCACCGTAGTCACATTTAGGAGTGGGGAGGAACCTGGTCTTCTTCTGTCAACTGAAGCCACCAGCATGTGGGGGACCCCACTCCCAGCCGCTGGGGACACACCCCCCAGTTTGAAGACTTTTACCATGGGGCTCTTGTCGGACATTATCTTGGGAGCCCGAGAAGGTTTTGAAAGCAAGAGGAATGGTCTTGATGACATGCCCTTCCCCGACACCATCTCCCAATTTATGCTTTTGTTTTGTTTTCATTCAAGTGGGAAGGGAGTCAGAAAATTTTCCCTGAGGGTTGAAAAAAGAATCCTCCACTTGATTGCTTTTCTCTTAAAAAAAGAAAAAAGGCACCCCTCCAAATTCTAGCCCTTCGTCTATGGAGGAAGGGAACCATGGTGCCTCCCCGGCCCTGACCACTTGCCAGAGCCTCTCTGGGGGTGTGGGTTTGTGCCCACTAGCCAGCTGTCTTTCCAACCCGGTGGTCGGTGGGGGCTGATTAATTGCAGTGATGACTCCTGCCCCTGTTTGGAATGGTTAACACACCAAAAGCATGCAAGTTAACGACAGCAACAAAAGTATGTCGTAATAAATAACTACATGCTAACACCAGTTATCACTTTGCGGGGCTGCACCACTGGATTTGGGCACAGGAACTGCTCCCCGTGAGGAGAGCTGCCCTCCGTTTGATGAGCAAAGCCAGTTGGTTGAGAACTGAATCCTCAATCTAGATGCCACGTATCGTCTGCCCGATGGCCTAATTGAGTTGCACACACTATCCTATTATTCTTTAACTCGTGGAGAAAACCTTTTATTAATAAAACCAGGGCTTCCCTGGTGGCGCAGTGGTTAAGAATCCGCCTGCCAATGCAGGGGACACGGGTTCCAGCCCTGGTCCGGGAAGATCCCACATGCCGCAGAACAACTAAGCCCGTGCGCCACAACTACTGAGCCTGCACTCTAGAGCCCGTGAGCCACAACTACTGAGCCCACGTGCCACAACTACTGAAGACTGTGCACCTACAGCCCGTGCTCCACAACAAGAGAAGCCACTGCAGTGAGTGGCCCGCACACTGCAACGAAGAGTAGCCCCCGCTCGCCGCAACTAGAGAAAGCCCGTGCGCGGCAACGAAGACCCAATGCAGCCAAAAATCAATTAATTAAAATAAAAACAGACACTTCTGCTGCCTTCCCCCCCCCCCGCCCCGTGGGAGTGGAGAGGTTCCCTTTCTCATGAGCATGATCATTTCATCAAAGAGAAGAGAGACCTACAGAAGGAGGTGGCTGCATCTACAGCCGTGCCTTCTGGCTGTGCTTTCTCCCAGGCTGTGGCTCAGCTGGAGTTGGGAGGTGCGCCAGGCTCCTGGGGGCCCCCCTCCCAGAGGGGGTCTTTGTCCTGGAGGTTACCGTTCTCCCCCTTACAATCTTCTGCCCCAATTCTGCGGCTGGTCCTTTGTCCTCAATAACTTCTCTTCTTTCATTCCCAGACCCTGCTCTGCCTTCAAGGCATCCTGAGACCTCAGAGTCTTCTCAACCCTGGAGGAGTCTGTCACCACTCCAGCCAGAAGTATTCTTAGCCCTGGGGCCATCAGTGTGTGGACAGGTGCCAGGACTAGCCTTTGCCTAACTTCCTTTTCAGTCACTCTCTAGGGTCGGGAAGGCACCTATGGCAAAAAGCAGCATTTGTCTTAAATTACTGGAGGGAGAGAAGTTACCACAGGGTTGTCTTGACCCAGAGAGAGACCAGACCTCCTGAGGCCAGAGTCGGGAAGGAAACACTCAGGCCGGGTTGGCCCAAGGGGGTCCACCCAGATGCTGGTGTGCCCTTGCCTCCCGGAACAGCCACACTCACATGCTGGTGATCTTTCCCTTTCAGAGATTTGAAACCTGAAAATATCCTGTTAGACGATTACGGTAAGTCAGGCAGCGGCCCGGGGATCCTTCTCCTGCTCTGCAGCTGAGGTGAGCGTCACAATCCAAAGGGAGCAGGGGTCCCCCCAGCGGAGACTCAGAGACACTGACCCGGGGTCCGCGGGAGGGCAGAGGGCATGGACAAAGCTCCTGACCGGCAAAGAAGCAGTGTGGCTCAGCCGAGAGGGAGGAGAGGGAGAGAGAGAGCAAGCAGTGAATGGGGAGTCGAGAATTCCAGAGACGCTGGGCCAGTACTAAACTCTCACACAGCTTCCCTGCGCCTCATCTTCCTTGTTTGTGAAATAGAAACAGTGGGTCCTGCCCTGCCTGCTTCAGATGGAGGAGGGTGGTGGTGAGGTTCTGACAAGATAGCTTGAGGAGAAGTTGTTTTATCAACTATAGCCAGCTATAAATGTGTTAGGTGTTATTACTTGTCTATCACCATTGTTATTTTCTCGTGTGTTTGTGTGTGCACACACGCACGGGTAACAGGAGCCACCACAGTAGCCCCTCATGACTGTTGAGCCTCTCATGCCTGGGAAGGGGTTGTCACGTCTTCTAACTAACTAGATCTTCTCATCTCTACGGAGGGGGCAGGGCCGGCACCCCTGTGCCCATTTTACAGATGATAAGACTGAGGCTCAGAGGAGCCAACCTGCCAAGGTCACTCACCCAGCAATATCAGTGGGGAGTTGAGACCAGAAACCAGGTCTCCCTGCCAGCGTGCCCCAGACGTCAGGCAGCCCCAGGCTGACGGGAGAGAGAGAGAGAGGGAGGGAGGGAGGGAGGTCGTTCGTGACCAAGAGAAGAGGTTTGATTGTGATACTGTCATGTGGCGGAGCAGGCAGAGGTCTCGGGGCCCACTGCCCCTCTCTGGATGCGCCCAGCGCCCGCAGGGGTTCTTGTTCCCTGCTGGTTCCAGAACTGTGCCCACCACTGATTTGTCGCCCAATGGCTGGAATCTGTGTGCTCTCTCCCCCGCCCCCCCCCCCACCGTTCCTGCCTTTGTCAGGGGCCACTGAGCCAGGGGAATCCACTCAGCTGCAGCCTAGCGGGGTCTCTGGCGTTGGGCCTTGCTGAGGTCCAGGCTGGGAAGGAGGGTAGTGTTCCTCCCTGCAGGGTCAGATGAGGCCACGACCCTGCCAGCTGGGCCGCTAGGAGAGACAGCACTGAGGCGAGCTCTCAGCACCACGTCGTCTCTGCCTTTGGGGGTCAGTCCTGGTCCAGGAGCTCCAGTGCCTCCTCCCAGTCTCTGCTAAGCCTGGGTGGCAGTGTCTCCAAAGGGAGAAAACAACCCCCAAAGACCAACAAGGCAGAACAGGGAGTTGCTTCCCAAATTGCTTTATGATTTTTCCCCTTAAGCAAATTGTTGCAAAATGTCAGGAGAATCTTACATTTTCCCATGAAGCAATCCCGGAATCAGGCCAAGGCATTTTAAACTTTGTGACATCAGCCTTCCAAGAAGCCCATTAGGGCATTTTATGAGGCAGGTCTGCGATCGTCCAACGAAATCCAGGCATCCTTTTCATCGTTAAGTTTTTCTCCTGAAAAGTAATACTTTACCCTGTCCTCTGACACCTGGACTCTCCCAAGGGTCTGCAGTCACCCTGCCGTGGCAGGTTCAGTACCACTCTTTCTAGGACAGATGAAATGCCAGGGGCCCATGGCAAGTCTGGGGCCCTGCCCAGGGTAGACCAGATGTCCACATGACCATCCCAGGGACCTGTTGACTCTGTTGTCCTCCCTCAGGCCACATTAGGATCTCGGACCTGGGCCTAGCCGTGAAGATCCCGGAGGGAGACCTGATCCGCGGCCGGGTGGGCACTGTCGGCTACATGGGTAAGTGTAGGCGCGCCCTCTCACCAAGCCCCACCCTCAGAGCCACTGGCCTCTTTGTGCAACTAGAAGTAGTCATGCTGGGAGGTGGGAGGTCTTAGCCAGGGTTGGGGGAGCATTGGGGCCCCAGGGTGCAACTTGACTTCACTGAGCTCTGCAGCTCCCACCCCTAGCCCCAGCTACATCTCAAGGGCAAGCCCCTCCCCAGGTCAGTGGCAGAGCTGACAGACAGCGCTGCCTGGGGGTGGGTGGAGTAGGGGTCTGCTGAGTTGGCAGACAGCCTTTCAGGGTGACCATGAGAGCAGGGAGATCATTAGGAAGGGCCCAGAAAGGAGAGGAGCGTACCACCTACTGTGTCACAAAGTACCATTCTAAGGAGAGACTAGCCTCGGGCTCCCCGCGCTGCATCCCCTGAGCCTTCTCTGAGACCATCATCCCGGGAGCCACGGGGAAGAGCCCCAGAGCTACACCGACTCCTGGAATGCTCCTTCCAATACGGGATATTCCCTGGGCTTCCTTCTGCACACCTCCCACTCATAAGCCCACTCACGCCAGGAGGTAGAGGATTCCTGAAAGCTCTGGAGGCGTGGGGACCTTGTTTTCCTCGACTGGGCTTTTGCCAGCAACACATGCTTAGGGTTCTAGACTTGGTCTCTGGTGCTCGAGGGTCCTTTTCAGGTTGCACGACATTGGAGGACCTCTGGGGTGTGTATCTGTGTGTATGTTGGGGGTATGTATACCCATGTGAATGCTGAGGGATGGATGGACAGATGATAGGTAGATAGATAGATAGATAGATGACAGATGGATGGATGATGGATGGATGGATTAATAAATGGGTGGATAGATGGATGGATGGGTGGATAGGTAAATGGGTGGATGCATGATAGATGGGTGATGGATAGATAGATCCATCTGTGCACCTTTGTGTGTGTCTGCCTGTGCATCTGTGTCTTCTCCTCTTGCACAGAGTGTCGGCACAGCACGTTGTGTGGTGTGCATACCAGCACATGTGTGGATGCATTTGCCTCCCTGGATGTATGTGGCCTGCCTGATGACCTGAAACTATCTTTTTTGCATTTCTATGGTGAATCTATAATTCATTTTATCAAAATGTTAGAGAAGCTATTTGAATTCCAGCTAAATTTAAAATCGTTTTACTTTGGGTGGACACACCACTCATTGAAACAAATATGTGTGCAGCACCTACTGTGTGTCAGGCATCGTACCTGTTACCGGGCACAGCAGGGAATAAGGTGGCTCACACTCTAGTGGGGGAGACATCAAGGGAACAGGTTGTTTCCATCCACTGTGGTCAGGCTTCTGAAGCCAGTCAGAGTCCTGGGAGCACAGCAAAGAGCAGCCAGGGCAGGCTCCCAGGAAGGGGTGGTATTTACAGCAGTTGGTGGGCCAGAGTTGGCAGAGGGAAGAGGTCTCAGCCACCAAGCTCCAGGCCTTCCATGAGCAGCACCGTCACTCCTGGCTGCAGGACGTCCTGAGGCCCCGTGGACATCACAGTCCTGGCCCCGTCTGCCCGGGCTCTGACCTGCCACCAGCTGTCTCTCACCTCTCCTCGCTTCCCTGCTGTGCCCCCAGCTCCAGAGGTCCTGAACAACCAGAGGTACGGCCTGAGCCCCGACTACTGGGGTCTGGGCTGCCTCGTCTACGAGATGATCGAGGGCCAGTCGCCCTTCCGCGGCCGCAAGGAGAAGGTGAAGAGGGAGGAGGTGGACCGCCGCGTCCTGGAGACCGAGGAGGTGTATTCGCACAAGTTCTCCGAGGAGGCCAAGTCCATCTGCAAAATGGTGAGAGCTCCCGGCGAGCCAGGCGCTGCCCTGGGGCTGGCGTCCAGCGCTGGCTCCCCTCCCGGCCCTTAGCCGAGAACAGCAAACGGGCTGAAGGGGACAGGGGTGGGGCACGCTAGGGTGTGGGCGATGAAGCCACCAGGCCGGAGGAGCAGGCTGTGGACTGGGGCGGGCGGTGAAGGCTTCCAGGAGGGAGCCTGGGGTGGAGCAGGGTGGCTCCGTGATAAGGGAGGGGGGCTGCGTGACAAGGGGAGACACCCTCACGTCCAGCTCTGTGGGGGAAGCCAGCATGGGGAGAAAGGGGATGATCCTGGCTCGCCCCCAAGACACAGAGGGATCCAGGCAGCCCCTACCCTTGACCTTGGGCCTCCTGCTCTCTCTCCAGCTCTGGACCCCTGGGTGCTGGCTTGAGGCCAGGGGCTGCAGGTGGTGGGTGGTGATAGTTTCAGTCTTCGAACATGTTATACTCGAGTTTTCCACCCACTCTATGGAATGTCGGTCACACCTGCTGGGGCCCTGCGTGACAGCACCCGTGGATAGTGAACTTGACCCGGCCACAGGCAGGGCGCACTCGGGGAATGACCTTTAGACAGGCTGGGTGGGCGGGGCCAGACTGGGGGGCTGGAAGCCAGATAGAGGAAGGAGTGACAGGAGCCATCAAAAGTGGAGCTGGGGGACGTCCCTGGCGGTCCAGTGGTTAAGCCTTTGTCTGCCGATGCAGGGGGTGCAGGTTCGATCCCTGGTCGGGGAGCTAGGATCCCACATGCCTCGCGGCCAGAAAACCAAAACGTGAAACAGAAACAATGTTGTAACAAATTCAATGAAGACTTCAGAAATGGTCCACATCAAAAAAATGTTCTTAAAAAAAAAAGTGGAGCTGGAGGGAGTCCGCCCCTGGACCGCGGCCCTTCCTCTCGGCCCAGGTGGGCCTGCTTCCTTTCCTGCTTGGATCTTAGGCTCCCAAGGCCCACCTGTGCCCCCCAGGGCCCGCCTCCCTCTGGCGCTAGCCCAGCCGTGCTAGCACCGTCACTGCAGGCAGCTGCCCTCTCATTCCAGCCACTCGGGGACAGGAGGGGCCTGAGCGCTTGGCTCTGGGCGCCAGGGATCCACAGATCCCTTTCCTCTCCCTGGAGCACGCTGCACCTGGAGCAGCGGACAGGCCGGCTGACCCTCGGGATCTGAATCATGAGCGTAAACCAGGCTAGCGTGCAGAGAAGGGCAGGCCCGGAGAGCTGATGAAAAGTAGCAGAGTTTCTGCTTCTAGAAGACCTGAGGCTGCACTGCTAGGGGCCCAGAAACCATCTGGCGTAGTTCCCACCCCCAGAAGGCCACCCTCTTGGAGCCGTCCGCCTGCTGCCTGACCGCTTCCTCTTACCGGCCTCGGTCGGACGTCACCGAGGCATGGGAAGGAGGATTTGGGCTAGAGCTGCCAGCTGACCACTTCCAAAGGAAGAGGAACCGTAGATCTGCCACGGGCGTGTGTGCGAGACAGTGAGGGAAGTGTGGTGTGTACACAAGCAAACACACGCCCGGACCACATGCCTGGGCCAGCCTGTAGCTGGGGGACCTCTGAGAAAACGGGTAGTCACGGCAGCCAGAGCTGGGGTGGGGGGACAAGAGGAGCAAGGCAGCAAAAGGCAGGTACGTGGAAATGTGGGGTCCTAGGGATGCTTGACAACCGGGGGCTGGGGGTGGGTGCCAAGAATACTTGGTTATGTCACAGTCAGGTGTCTGTCCAGAGCTAACTGAACAAGGGAAGAAGGAGGTCAGAGCATCACCTAATGTCCCAGGTCAGGGAATCCCGAGAAGCAGGTCTTGAGAAACGCCCAGCAGCAGCATGGGGTGTGCCGAGAAGACAGAGAGGCACAGAGCGCACCACCCCCCACCCCCCACCCCACCCACAGTCATCGGCTTTGGGGCCCCAGGACCGGGGGCACTGCTGTTCCTCTGCTGTCCCCTGGTGGCCACTGAAGGAAAGGTGGCATCTGAGCCTGGGGCTCCAGGCAGACCTGGGTCCATAGGTGTACGTGTCTTTCTCAGCTAGAAGAACCTTTGGAGCCCTCTGGCCTTCCTCTGACTCCTTACCCTGGGGTCTTGGAATTCTGGTCTTGGGCGTCTTCTGCTCCCTTAACCACAGCCCATCTGGTCTGGCAGCCAGGCTGTCACCACCAAGGGACACCAGCTCAGGACACAGCAGGGCCTGACCGTAAGGAGACCGTGGAGGCCCGGGGCAGCTCCAGCCCCACCTGCCGAGGAAGCTGGTCCGTGGCCCCCAGATTCTGTCCCTCATTCCATCTTGGCAGCCACAAGACCCTCTCCATTGCCCCTGGTGTCGAGAAATGCATGCATCTCATTGCCTTGTCCCCTGGGTCCAGTCGTCCCTAGGCCCAGACCTCAGCCCCCACCTTTCTCAGGCCCCTGCTGAGTCCCAGCACTGGTTCTTCCCCACTGGCCCTGTAGCCCTCTCAGTCTCACCGGTCCTTCCAGCCCATCTCTAGTCTTCCTCCTCCAGGAAGTCCTCTCTGCCTGCCCCATCCACCTCAGCTCACACCATCTCTCCCTCTCACGTCTCCTGGTTTATACTGATATTACATGTGTAAACTCTTTACCTGATGCCCAGGTTGCAGACGGGCAGCATGTAGGTGGGTGTTTATTTCAGCCTGCACAGTGTCTTAGAGAGAGGTGAATAGTGGGTTACTTGCCAAGATTTTTAAATGGGGCAAATTCACATAAAAACCTGGATTTTCTGGCTTCTCGAAAAAAGCAGAAGCCCTGGACACTGGCCAGCATCCCTGCCTGGCAGGAGCTGACGGGCATCCTGGCACGGCCCGCCCAGCCCGGCCCACCCCTCACCTTGTTGCTCTCATTTGTGCCCTCTGTCTGGCTTTGGGGTCTGCAGCCTCTTGGGATGACTCAGAGCAGAGCACAGCCCCAGGAGGAGAGCAGCTGCGGCTCCGAGCCACCGGCCCGCTGGGCAAAACACCCTTGGGTGGTCGGTGGACCCAAGGGTGACGTTGTGAGTGGCTCTCTCATGGCTTAGTCCCTTCAAGGCTGTGACCTGGTGCTTGGCCCACTGCCGCCTTTCATTCCTTAGTTTTTGGGGCGGGGGGCAGTCCCAGCAAGCCTCCCCTCCAGACTCTGGGCCCCAGGAGGCGCCCTGCCCACTGACTCTCAGGGCAGCCGTAAATGTGTATTAAATGAGCACATGCAGAGGGCGCCAGGGTACTGGTAAAGGAAAGGGCTGGACTCCCTCCAAGGTGCAGACCACCCACTTTGATTTTAGTCTCAAAGCGGACACTTAGTAGATTCCAGCTGCGTACACGGTGCAGTGCTCAGTGGGGCGGGGACGAGAGAGAAGCACAGCCAGGGACACTGGGACTGCGGGGAGGGACTGATGCCCTGCGGTCACGTGGCGGCCCTGCCCCATCGGCAGCCGGGGCGTGCCCCCCCCTTCCCCGCTTCCTCTCTTTCACTCACACCTTCCTCCCGTCCAGCTGTCTCTGCCCCCTTCCTCTCTCCTGGTAACCATCCTGCCTTTTGTTTGCGATGAGGACAGTCCTGTACCCCACCCATCCTTGTCTCCCCACTACATCTGTATTAAAATCCTACCTCCGGATCTGGCCTTCAGGACCCTCCATCACTGTCCCCAACCAGTCCCCTTCCCCCTGGCCCATCTCCCTCATCCTTCACTCAGACTCAAAGACACGTGTTCCCCAGACACGCCCTGAGTGTCCCTGCCGCCCTGCGCATGATGCCACAGGCCCCTCCGATGCCTGCTCCCCGCTTTGAAAGCCTGTCTCAGACGCCCCTTCCCCAGGACACCTCCCGATGCCTCAGCTGGCAGCCAGTCCTTGTTCCTCGGCCACCATGGTGTCATATCTGCATTGCCTTGATGGGTCCTCTGAACGTGAATTTTCTGAGGCCAGACCTTTAGCGTCCTCTCTCGGCACCTACTGGGTACACGTCTACAACGTACTTACGAACTGAGTAAATGAATGAAAGAACCTACTGACCAGTCCTTGCCCTTTGTAGCTTACCTGGAGCAGAAGAGATAACACCGATTCAGCAAACATGAGTGCATGCTGGGTTGGAGAAACAGGATTCCTGCTCTCCTGGGGGTTCCAGGCATCTGCGCATGCTGGGAACATGGGACCACAAAGCACACTGTGGCTCAGGAGGCCACCCTGAATCGAGGCCTGAGCAGGCAGTGTCCGCTGGGTACCTGGGGTGGTGCAGGCACTGCGGAGGAGAGAGGAGGGACGTTCGGGAGGGCTCAGGGACACTCGTGTGAAAGGGAGGTGACCACAAGCTCTCCGAAGCCCCTCTGCCCCTCGGGCCTCTGGGCAGGAGGAAAGGCCCCCCAGGCAGGTCCTCATGGGGCTCTCCTGTCACAGCTGCTCACCAAAGATGCACAGCAGAGGCTGGGCTGCCAGGAGGCAGGGGCAGCGGAGGTCAAGAGACACCGCTTCTTCAGGAACATGAATTTCAAGCGCTTAGAAGCTGGGATGATGGACCCTCCCTTTATTCCAGATGTAAGTAGCCTCCCCGGCCTAGACTGAGCCTGTGCATTGATTTATGACCTTCGACTTCGCTAAACATCTGTGCTGGGCCCCGGGTCAGAGGCTGAGACCTGTGGGCAAGGGGTGGCCCCCGTCTTCCAGTAGCAGGGTGTCGTCCGGTCTGGGGGTCTCTCTGTACCCACCCTGGCATCATCACCTCTATGAAGTCCTCATCTCCAGAATCCCAGGCTCCCAGAGCCCCTGGGAGGCCTCCCCCACTGACCTCGAATCCCCAGAGGGCAGGGCCCGGGTTTGTTTCTGTGAGTCCCCACACGGCTGCCCCCAGAGCATGTTTGGTGGATGAGTGAGATGAAAGAGATCCCTGTGGTTATGGCACCGGGGCCATAGCAGCACTGACGACAACGCCATGGCCTGGTGCCTCGACTGCCCCATTTTGCAGGTGAGGAAACTGAGGCCTCCAGGGGATATGTAACTGTAACAAAGCACCTAAGCACTACAGCTGGGACCCCAGCCCAGGTCTGTGTGGCTTCCGAGCCTGTGTGCTGACCTACCACCCCTGACTGGCCTCCGAAGCGAGAAGGGCCAGGGAGGTCCTCCTGGGACACCCCCCCCCCGTTGCATCCTGTGTGGGGCAGTGATGGCAGGAAGGGGCCCTGAGCTCTCGTCACCCCAGCTGGGGGCCCCCTCGGCCCCTCTGAGCAAAGGGCAGCCCGGGCTCCCGGGGCGGGGGTGGCCCTGGGAGACCCCCGCTGCTCCCCATCAAAACCCTCCGGGCCTGGCTGGGGGCCACCAGAGCCACAGGCAGGGCTCCTGGTGACCAGCACCCTGCCCTCCCAGCCCCGGGCCGTGTACTGCAAGGACGTGCTGGACATCGAGCAGTTCTCCACCGTGAAGGGTGTCAACCTGGACCACACAGACGACGACTTCTACTCCAAGTTCTCCACGGGCTCCGTACCCATCCCTTGGCAAAGCGAGGTGAGCACGGCGGGGCCCTCAGCGTCACCCTGAGGGGAGGGTGCAACGAGGGCAGAAGAGGGACGGCTGGGCGGGCGTCCCTGTGGGCAGACTGGGGCGTGGTGTGGTGCTGGGTCAGGAGCTGGCTGGGCGGGAAGAGGGGGCCTGTCTCGATGGCCCTCTGGAGAAGCGTGGCTGGGAAACAAGAGAAACGGGGGAGCAGCGGGAGGCACAAGGGGGCTGGAGGTGGGGCAAGTTCGAGCTGGTTCAAGTGAGACGGCAGTGATGGGGCAGTGGGCCTGCAGCCCTGGAAGGGGGAGGGCCCGGAGCGCTGGGGTAGAGGGGGAGCTGGGGGTGAGTCCCGTGGCTGGAAGATGCGCGCTTCCCTGCCGCTGCCCGCCATGGCCGGCTACTGGCTTCTCGGAGAGGGCGGCTTGCAGGGCCGTCAGGGAGAGGCGGTGGGCGGGCCTTGCTGCCTGGCTCTCAGCCCTGTGAGGTGGAGGGCGGGCGGAGAGTCTGGCAGGACCGGGCTCGGGGCAGTGTCGCCCAGGGCTGGGCTGCTGGGATTCCTGTCCACCCAAGATGACCAGCGCAGCCCCTGACACCACCCGTGTTTTGACCGCTTCTCCAGATGATCGAAACAGAGTGCTTTAAGGAACTGAATGTGTTTGGACCTAACGGTACCCTCTCGCCGGACCTGAACAGAAGCCACCCTCCGGAACCGCCAAAGAAAGGGCTGCTCCAGAGGCTCTTCAAGCGTCAGGTGAGACCCTCACTCCCCACCTCAACCCTGCTGTCCTGGCCTCAGCTCTGGGAACCCCCAGGTCTGAGCCTTCCAGACAACTGAGACCGACTTGCAGGCTGGGGAGACTGGGGGCAGCAGCAGCCTGGAAGGGACAGGCAGCCTGTCTGAAGTGCCTTGAGACCCACTGGCTGACGGCGTCCCCAGAGCACAAGGGGCAGGGCCAGCGCAGAGTTAACCGGTCATCAGGGCTCCTCAGCCTCGGCGCTGTTGATGCTTTGGGTTAATTCATTGTCGCGGGGACTTAGCGTTGAGGGTACTTAGCAGCATCCCTAGCCTCCACCCAGTAGACGGCAGTGGCACCCACTGCCGTGTGTCCATCAAAAATGTCTCCGGTCGCTGCCTAATGGCCCTGGGGACAAAACGCCCCTGGTCGAGAGCCGCTGTAAAGACGACGCAAGTTATGTAGGTAAAGATTTGACAAAGAACAGGGGGAGCCGGTGCTGGAGAGGTGATCCCCGAAGAACCTCATGGCTCCCGAGGTGGGGCTCCCATAGTTTGATGCTGTGCCCTGCAGCTGGCAGCCAGAGGAGACTTCGGCCCTCAGGAAAAGGTATTCTTCCCTCAGAGCCTGTCCCTGGATCAAGGGTTGCTGTGGGCCACATGGGAGAAATGTCCCAGGAAGGACCTGGCAGGCTTTCTAGAGTGAGAGACCCCTAACCTCATCCCTGCCACCAAGAAGATGGCCACAATAACACCACCTCCTGGCCTGGCCCTTCAAGAAGGCAGGGCCCCATCCTGAGGCCTGGAAGGCCCCTGGTTCCTTACGTTCCTCCTCCCCCCAAAGGAGCAGCAGCAGCTCTGTACCCAGGGCCCAGGCATCCCAGCTCCCTCCTGCTTAGATAACAGGGAAGAGGTGGCTGTTCGTGGCACTCCACTGTGGGCCAGGCGCTGTGCTGGGTGCTTTTTGAAGGCGTCTCTTATTTAATCTTCACAAAACCCCAGGCCTTCATTCAACTATTCATTCCACCAATATGTATTGAGCACCTACTCCATGCTAGACTGTTACCTGAGGACTTAAGATGCATCAGCAAGCAAAACTGCATCCCTCCTTTGGGGCATCTTAGTGAAGTGTGAGCCCAGGATGTGCTCCCATTAGCCCATTTCACAGATGAGGAAACTGAGGCTGAGAGGAGTTAAGGAACTTGCTCAAGGTCACACAGTCAGTGAGCCCTTGTGGAGGATCTGGGATAACAGGGTGGGCAGCACAGATCAGGCACACTGAGAGAAAATGCAGACTGAGGCCTGAATTTGCAGTTTTATTGAAAAACTTCATGTGAGTTTCACCTCCTATTCCATAATATACTCATATTCATCTACTATAAAAATATAATTTTCAAATGCTTCCATCAAGTAAAATTGAAGTTCCAGAAAGAAATGACCTCCACCCCCGAAGTGGCCAAGCCCCCCAGGACAGCCCGGGATCCTGGGACAAGCGTTTGCTGTGGAAGCTCACGGCCCAGGTTCAGATCCAGCCCTGACCCTTCTCGGTTGGGTGGTAGCGTATTGAACCCAACCCCCCCCCACCCCAGCCTCTGTTTACCCACCTGAAAAATCAGGATGGAAATGCCAGCTGCCCAGGCTGAGTGAGATGGAGGACGGTGACCTCAGCACAGCGCCTGGCACCACAACTGCCACCAGGGGAGCAGACACGCCGGCTCTCTTCTGCAATGTGAGGGGCCTGCGCCCACGGGGGTGCCAAGAGGGTGCCAGGGATACTGAGGGCGAGCAGCTCGTGGTTCCCAAGCCGGGCACCTGCTAGAGCCCTTTGCACACACAGCCTTGTTTCCTTCTCCCAACAGCCCTGCACAGAAGTGGCTCCTAACCCACATCACAGGCCAGGCAACCGAGGGAGTCAGACACTTTCTCAAGGTCACTCAGCTAAGAAGTGGCGGATTTAGGATTCGAACCCGGCAGCCTAACTCTGGGCCTGCAGGCCTAACCATGTAGATAGATATTATAGGAGGGACCACCTCCTCTCTGCCTTGGGCGTCTGTTAATCAGGTAAAGCCCTCCGCCCCAAGGGGTGGCCTCCGGACCTGGGTCTGCAGGGGGAGAACAGAAGGCAGCAGAAAGCAAGACAGGGAGCTGGTCAGCTGAGCTCCTCTCCAGTTCAGATTCAGAGGCCCCTGTGATGCAGGGTCCCCAGGGCTCGACTCTGCGATGACTGACCTTCTCTCTCCCTCTTTCTCTCCTCCCTGCTCACCCTCCTCCCAGCATCAGAACAATTCCAAGAGTTCAGCCAGTTCCAAGACCAGTTTTAACCATCACATAAATTCAAACCATGTCAGTTCAAACTCCACCGGAAGCAGCTAGCTGCAGCTCTGGCCTGAAGTCCACGGTGGGACCAGCCTAGACCCTTCTCCTTAGAAGTGGACTTGTGACCGGTGGAGCTTCCGCCCTGGCGGGCAGGCGGGGGAGCCCTCCAGGAGCCGGAGAAGGAGGCCGTCCAGCCCCAAGATGGGGAGCCTCCAGGTTCCTCAAAGAGATTTCCACTCAGGTCTGTGTTCGGAGGCGGCCCTCAAGCCAAGGTGGATTGGCTGTGTCTCTGTCGAACATTGCAATAGAAATCCAATTGGATACAACTTGCACGTATTTTAACAGCGTCATAACTAGAACTGAATTTTGTCTTTATTATTTTTAAAGAAAAGTTTTGTAAATTTCTCTATTGTTTCAGTTTACATTTTGTATATTTGTATTTAAATGAAAGTCAGACTTTGAGGGTGTATATTTTCTGTGCAGCCACTGTTAAGCCATGTGTTTTAAGACATTTTAGAGGGGTGGCGGGCGGGGAAGGGTGTAAAAAAAAAAATGTGACTCAAGACTTCCAGAGCCTCAAATGAGAAAATGTTTTTATTAAATGTAGAAAATGATTCCCATTTCACCTTTAAAGGATTGATTGTATCCATCTCTATAACCTTTCCCTCTCTCGCATTGGTATCACTGTTCTGTTGGCTTGTAACAATCTGAATTAAATACTCAAAGACCCACTGGGACTTCACCCCCAGCCAGGATGTCTTCCATTGGGGTCCATGGAGTTGCCTGGGCCCAGCTCCGTCAAGATGTGCACTTTTCCTCTGGGGGCACACGATGCCACTGTTGCTTTGGCCTTGGCCTCCTCTTCCTTCTGGAAGGCGGCCGGTACGTGGAGCTGAGGGTCTTCAGCACAAGGGTGTCTAGGCCTCTTTCTTTCTGAGTAGGTTCTGACTGCTAAAGCCAGTATGTTTTCAAGAGGCTTGCATTTGGGGATTGTTTTATTCTACTTTTAAGGGACGCATAGCAACGATAAGGAGTAGTCATGGAACCCCAAGAGTCCCAAATGCTTACGGCCCATAGAAGCATCAGGGAGCGGAGGTCTTGGGCTTGTAGAGGAGAAGGTGGCTCTCCCAGGATCTCTGGGCATGTCCCTTGAGTGTTTACGGGGTCGTAGGGCCTTGAGAGCTTCCTGGGGCCTCGCAGATTCATTGGCTCAGTTGGCATGGATGCATGAGGTTGGCTCTCCAAGCAAATGGGAGAGGCCGGGCCACCCACAGAAACTCAAGAAAAACTCACTGTCCCTTCCGGGAGAGGTGAAGCAGAGGCCAGCTCTCATCGGGCATCTCAAAGCTCCAGGCACAAGTAGCCCCAGGAGAACTTGGTGGCTTTGCCAGACCAGGGTCTCTAAAGGCAGCCCCCCAGGCCCTTTGAGCAGGGCTGTCCAGCCCCAGGGAGCGGCCAGCCTCCCCCCTGCTGCCTTCACAAGGTGACAGGGAGCAAATCTGTCTTTGCCTCCCCTCTGGGACAGGGTGAACGATTGAATTCCCTGCTCTCCTGCCTGCCAGGTCACCCTCAGTCAGACCTGGTCTCAGCCACCGGGCAGCTGCCAGGGTTTCTCCCGGCGTGGGCCCGGCAGTTCCTGCAGCAGCGTCTCCTGTTAAAATGGAGATCCTGGGCTCCACCCCAAACCTACGGAGTGGGACTCCCTGGGAGTAGGGCCCAGGAGTCTGTATATTTCAAAAGCTCGCCAGGTCATTCTGATGCACCCTGGAGTGTGAGAACCACTGCCTTAGGCCATCGGTGGGGTTTTTGATGTGATCCTCCCAAACTTATTTCTCTAGGTGACCAGGCAACTTTGGAGCCTGAGCTTTTAGGGAGGAGAGAGAAGCCAGCGTGTCAGCCTGTGTCCCAATTTCCATGCTCCTTCCCCAAACTTTGCCATTGGGTCCTGAGGCTAGACAGGGGCCTAACCATTGCAACGGACCATTTTGAGGTCATTTTACAAGCAAAGAGAAGAAAAGAAACAGCTCGGCCTCCTTAGATCCCTTTAATGTGCAGTATTATTTTCTTCAAGACCAGCTCTTGTCTCCGAGGCTGCTTCTGTTACCTTTCTGGAGCTGAGTACAAGATTAATACAAACAGCCGTATTCAGTATTTGCTGAGGAAGTGGAAAGCTCTTTGACCAGTATTGTAAGATCCTCAAGCTCTTACGGACCCTTCTCAATGAACAGAAGGACAGTCATCTCCCTGGGACAGTCAGTAGTCCATGCCACCACCCTCCTGTCCAGAGATTTCATTCATTTTGCCCGATACACAGCAACTCAAACCTTTCCAAATGGACTGCTGTGGAGCAGCCAGTCTCTTTACACCCCAAAGCCAACGCACTGTCCGTTTGCGGTAGAGAATCCTCAAGAAGCAAGAAAGAAACATAAATCTGCTCAGTGTGTTTCTACATCGTGAGAGCACGGAGGCTAAAGCACAGAACTTTGCGTGGCTCTTAGAATAACGGGAGTCTTCCTTCACCCTCGCCACCTGTCCCCTGAGCGCGCCAAAGTGTACAGGGTCAGAGTCACTGGCCTTTGCAATCCTCCTCCTCCTTTCGGTCCATTGCTTTGTACAGAGAAGGGGCATCTTCACTTAGAACAGTGCCTGAAGGCCAGCCCTCTCCCCTCTGGGTCCCCAGTTGCCACAGGTCCTGTCCCTGGACCCCCTGCCCCGCCCCACCGCCAACCTCTACTCCAGCTTGTTTTCTATGGCTGCATTTTTAAAAAGATTTTTTAACTAAAAAAAAAAAAAACCTTCCCACCATCTACCTGTCCAGGAGGAGGCATATTTGGGCAGCCAGTGGATTTAAATCTTTTTACTGCATTTGAGCTCTTCACGGAAGAGACTTTCTTCCTCCAAGCATGACGTTTTCCTCACCGGACCTTCTCTGACTTCGTGCCTTTGAGGTGAGACGCAGGGTCTTGCAGAAGCACCTCTGCTTCCCCTTTTCAGGAGCCAAGCCGCTGTCCCCAGTGGGACGGGGGTGGTCTCTGCAGTGATCACCATGACCTGTGTTTCTCAAGCCCCCTGGGCGGCTCCCATGATTATCACCCACAAGATCACAAAGACCCAGCCCCACCTTCACGGAGGATGGCACCACCTCCCACATCAGCTCACCCTCTGATCTTTCTAGGCCGGGAACATCACTCTTTAAACCACGAGGCTTCTTGCAAGGGCAGCTGACTTGCACAGTAGCTAAGGGTTGCTCTGTCTTGAGCCGCCCCAGGAGGGCTTGTTTCCCGAAATGCACTGCTCTTAACAAAGGGAGCGCTCAGTCTTGGAGGCCACGCTGCACGGAAGCCAGCGGTGTGGCCTGGGGTATGCACGCTTCTCAGGCAGCCCACGGGGGCAAATGGCAGTGAGTTCTGGGGACACGTATGTGGACGTGGCCTTGGCACTGAAAGCACAAGTGAGATGCGGCTGCCTGCCCTTGAACCCAGCAATCCTTGGTGATGCGGAGGGCCTGGCCTCCGAGAGGCCAGGGGTCAAGGAGCCCAGCCCTCCGTGGAAGCCTCTCCCTATCCTTCTACACCCCTGTCCTTTCCCCCAAAGTTTTCCCACCAACTTTCTCATGCGAGCTGCTGACCCAGCCTCCTTGAGCCTGGTAGCCCAGGCCTTGCCAAAGGGAACAGCGGCCTTGCGGACCACCAAGTCCCCCGAGATGAAGAGGAAACGCCAGTCGGGGTGACACCCAGCTCTCCTCTGGGGCTGCTGTGTGTTTGCGTATCCGGGGGCAACCCCTCTGGTTGTCTCCTGTTCTCTAGCACCACGCTCTGAGGTAGGACCTCCTAACTTTTTAGCCTTTGTATGGAAAGAGTGTGAAATCTTGGTGCATTTCCAAGCGCAGAGCTGTGAGTCATGAACGGCAGAGAGCTCGCTTTCTGATCACAACAGACCACGAGGATGACACCTCGTCCCTCTAGGCACCTTCTGTACCTACTTTTAGGACCAGCCAGCCCAGCTTTTGAAGCTCCAGTGTGTAGGGGTCAGACCTTGCTCAGGTGGAGGTACCTCGTCTGGTCTAACTTTAAAGGCTTGTGCTGTGGACAGTGGCTAAAACCTTTGAAACACTAGCTCTCCTTAGGAGGGAAAGACACTCCCCAAAAGAAGAATCTAGATGTCTTTCCCTGGTCCATCACTAAGTCATTTTTGTAATAGATCAAAAGTAAATGTTCTCAATTAGAAGAGCTTAGTGGCTGTTCAAATAATTAGTGTTAAAATAATAATCCTTCTAGTATCCAAAGGTTTCTATTTTTTTTTTCAGGGAAATTTTAATATTCATGAGTAAACATAGTTCCATGTTGGAGGTCATTCCTGAAGATAACGGCTTTGGTTCTCCTGCTGCTCTTGGATCTTTGTCTGTTCCCTCGAACATGTCACAGTACTGCTGGATCTAGATCGAACCACTGTTGTTGTTTTTTCAAGAGAAATAAATTCCTTAATGAAAATACGGCTGCATTTCTTCCCCTCTGCCGAGCTGTTCTATTTCTTCTGCCAATACCAGCTGCCCCCAAGATGCCAGGATGTGCCGCTTCAGTTCTTGAGCTAACCTTTCCTCAGGTGGACGGTTCAGCCCCACCCAATGCTGGCCCCCATGCTGACCACCCGACCTGCCCTGGCCCAGCTCCAGGGGGCAGGGTCTAAGGAGACCACCTGAGCCTTTTCCAGGTTGGTTGGCTTCTGACCCCAGACCCAGCAGATGGCTCCAGAAGTGTTCCTGCAACATGGTACCATGCAGGAGTGGGGTGAGAGGGCCTGAGTGGGTGCTGGCACCCAGATCAGAGGGGGCACCTCCACCTGGCAGGTTTTACCTGACAGGGGCCATAACTCGGATGTGGGCTCCACAGAGAGGGCCTCTTCTGGCTGTCCAGGCTTCACGGAGCCACATGTTAGAACGTCCCACCAACACAGCAGGATGGCCTCAGGACCTGGAGTCCCAGTCTAGGACCCGAGACCCCGCCAGTCCCCCTTCACCTGCTTAGCTTAGTGGGACAGAGACCAGGGCTTTGGGCTCAAACAACCCCTTACTGACAGTCTGTATGAGTTTGAGCGGCCACTTAACCCTGAGCCTCAGTGGCTTCGTGTGTACAATGGGGTAACACCTGCTGGGGTGCGGGTTCTCCTGGAAGATTCAGGGGGACACGTGTGATGCCCAGCACAGAGGCCTTTGCCATGGAGGACACTGTTGCCCTGGCTGTCTTTGGACCCCTTTTGAGCCTTGACCTCAGGACAGGGCAGGGGTCCTAGATCCACACACATCAGCCCGTGGGCCCAGCCCGGGAGTTGGTGGCAGTCCCAGCCCCTGGCGAGGGAGGCCCTGAGCTGGAAGTCGAGGCTCGAGCCGCCCGCCTTACAGGGAAGGTAGGAACTGGAATCGTGCCGCCCCATGGCTCCCAGAGCAGGTGTCTTTCCTCATGATGGAGGGGGACTGAGGCGGATTCTGCTTACTGAGGGTCTCGAGAAGGGGGGCTGGTGAGCAATGGGGATGGCGTGGGGACCTGGTTGGCTGAGGCCCCGAGGGGGACTCCTCCTGGAGAAAAAGGAGGGGTGGGAGGAGTGCTCTGAGCCTCTGGACAGGGGTCTCATCACAGGGGCGGGGAGCACCCTCCTCACAGGGACTGTTATCTCGGTGGCCCCAGCGCTTTCTCTGGGACCTTCTCCCACCGTCCCGGGAAACTCCCCCGCCTGAGCCAGCGCCCCAGGCAGACAGAGCCTCCGCCCTCCTGGGACAGAGGGGCCGAGGGAGAAACTCCAGCCCCGCACACCGGCCACCCGCCCCTGATACAGCTGGGCCCCTTCCCAGGCAGAAGGGGCGGGCTGGGGGCAGACGTCCCCTCCCTGACCTCCTCCCACTCCGGACAGCCGTAGACATGGTAAGTGGGGGCCGAAATGGCCTCCAACTGGTTTATTTTCAGCGAGGCTCAGAGTGGGCACCCCCAGGGCACCAAGGAGCCTCAGGCCGCTATCCCTCTGGGAGGGGGCCTATTGGGGTGGCTTGATCTACCTGCCACCCCTGGAGACTGTGAAGAGGAAGGAAACAAGGGACCCTCGGGGACGGGCACTCAAGCTGCAGCAGGTCAGGGCTCCTGGCACCACTTTGGCCAGCTGTCCCTCAAGCCAAGCACTGCCAGGCCAGGTTGGCTGTCGGGGGAGACGGGGCGGGGGGAACCATAGGAAGGAGGCCGTTCACTCGGCTCGAGGGTGAGCGCTCCCCCCTCTCCGCCATAAATCAGATAAAGCCCCTGCCTCTCCAGCTTGTATTCCAGGGGACATCAGTCCCCCACCCCCGTAGATAAACCAGGGGATATGGAGACTCAGGCCAGTGCCTCTCACACTTAAGGAGCATAGCCTCACCTGAGCTTTGTAAACTACAGATTCTGATTCACCAGGTCTGGGTCAGGGTCTGCATTCCTAACAAGCTCCCTGGAACGGCTGCTGGTCCACAGGCTATCTTTTTTTTTTTTTTTTTTTTTTTTTTTTGCGGTACGCAGGCCTCTCACTGTTGTGGCCTCTCCCATTGCGGAGCACACGCTCCGGACGCGCAGGCTCAGCGGCCGTGGCTCACGGGCCCAGCCGCTCCACGGCATGTGGGATCCTCCCGGACCGGGGCACGAACCCGTGTCCCCTGCATCGGCAGGCGGGCTCTCAACCACTGCGCCACCAGAGAAGCCCCCACGGGCTATCTTTGAGGAGAGAACCTCAAACTGGGAAGTCAGGCCAAGGTCTGTGGCCAAGCCAGGGCCTACATTCCCACTGCTGTCCCCTTCAGACCCTGCATTCAGAGGTATAGATGTCTTAAGAATACTCGGGTATGTCTGCCCTGCCCTCAGAGGGGCTCAAGCTAGTGGTTCTCAATGTCTGGTCCCCGGCCCTGCAGCAGGAACCTCCCTGGGAGCTCATGCAAATCCTCACCCCAACCCCAGGCCCACTGAATCAGAAACTCTGGGTGGGACCTGGTAACAGGCCCTCCAGGTGATTCAGGGGCACACTCAAGTTTGCAGGACACTGATTTACAAAATGCTTTCATCTCCTTAAAATCTCGTGGAAGCCCATGGTCTCCCTGTGGACGGCTTGTTAAGCTGAGACGGTGGAGGGTTCACGTGGGGGGAGAAGACGAGTGTGGTTGGCTGCCCTCGTTCCCCAAAAACGAGCGCGAGGATGTAACGCGTGGTCGTGTTGCCTTATATTTTTAAAAATGAAAAGATAAGCCAAACACTAAAAGAGAAAAAATTACCTAGAGGGAGAAGTAGCCAACAGGGAAGTGAGGTGGGGGAACATATAAAAGCCAGACTTCTCTGAATGTGCCTGTCTTGTAGATTTGACTTTGAAAGCTACCGGTCAAACACAAAATAAATCTGAACTTAGGGGAGATTTTTATTCAAAAGGATTCTTGCAAAGGAGGAAAGAAGGGGTTATTGCCAACGCGGGGATGGAGAATATCGCAGAAGAGAGGCCGCTTTGACCCTAAGATCTACAAGGGCTCAGGGGTTTTCGTTCTGGAGGCGAGTAAACAAGCCGTCTCTCATCCCACTCCCCGACCCTCGTTCTTTCCAGAAGAGAACGCTTTAGAGGCCAGCGTGTTGTCCAAGGGGCTGTGTGCTGGCTCAGGCTGAGGGTGGGACAGAGTTGAGGGTCTGGAGGAAGGAGAGAAACGTAACCAAAGCTGGGTTGACAAGCATTTTGTTCCGATGGGTCAGTGAGGACCGACAGTTCAGCTATTCATTTAGGAGGCAAAGGGTGGGAATTTGGAGGGTCTGTATCTGGCCTTGTCCTAGGTAAACGAGGGGGGGACATCCATAGGTCTTATCCAGGTCATATGGAAAGGGAGGTTCTTTGCAGTGAGCTGTTTTTTTTTTTTTTTGGGGGAACTCAAAAGGGTGAGGGGTTATTTCTTTAAAGTCTCTGTTTTGCAAGAGCCCAGGGGCTCAGGTAAAATTCAACACTGTCACCTGTAAACGCTTTAGATGATTATAAAACAAAACGAATATCTTTAAAAGCATTCCCTAAAAATCAAAGACAAAACAAACTTATCTGGGTACGCAGTTGGTGATGTAATCACACAGAGAACGCTCCTAAGTGACTCTGAAACCGAACAGGACCCCGTGGGGCCCTCCCAGCTACAAAAGCCCCTCCATGTCCCGTTTGCAGAAAAAAGGCTTTAGTCGCCTAGGCCTTCCCCAAGTTCCAGAGAGCAGCTCAGGCATTTAATAGGACAGAGTCACAGGACTTTGGGTTCCCCTGAAGGGATGTAGATAACAATCTAGAACATATTTGAGTTTTTCTGCAGAAACTAAGACACCCACCCAGGGGGAGGATGGTGACTACACCTGACCACAAGCACGCAGACCCCAGACTGGCTGGAACCAGAAGGCTGAGATTCCGGGGACATCACCCTGTTACCACCAACCAATCAGAAGAAAGGCACACACCCTGCAGCCCCACCCCAAATTTTGCCTTTAAAGAGTCTTCCCTAAAAGCCATCGGGAATTTGGGTTTTTTGAGCACCAGCCGCCTGTTCTCTTTGCTTGGCCCCGAAGTAAACCTTTCTGTTCCAGACTCTGACTTTTTGGTTGTTTGGCCTCACCGTGAGTCAGGCACACAAACTTGGGTTTGACCACAGCAGGGAGTCCTGTGAGACCCAGACTGTGGCCTCCAAATACCACTTCCCACTAAAAGGACCCAAGGCTCCTGGTGAAATGGCCGACTCCAAGGCTGGGGGAGAAAATGCCCAAGAGAAACCTGGAGTATCTTGTTGTCCCAGAAAACAGGGAATTTATCAAAGACTGCTAGGGTTGTGTCCAAAGTACTCAGGGGCAACTTGAAGGAGTTCCCAGTGGCCAAATAGGGGACAACTGGAATATTAGTAAGAACGATAGATTAAAACAATCAAACATGTTGAAATCCAGGAGTTTATAATAATATTCGATAATTTTTTTTTTAAAGAAAAACGTCATCAGTCTTTTTTTTTTTTAGCTGTGCGGCTTGTGGGATGTTAGTTCCCCAACCAGGGATTGACCCCACGGCCTCAGCAGTGAAAGTGTGGAGTCCTAACCACTGGACTGCCAGGGAATTCCCCATCAGTCACCTTTGGAGGATTCTAGAGAACTAATACATTTTTTGGAAAACTAGTAAATAATGGAAAAGAATCAAGTCCCATTTATCGTCCAATAGAGTTTATGCCAGGAATGCATTGATATAGACTTTATGTGAATTATCTCACATTATCTCTCTCAGCCACCTAGAAAGGGTTGAATACTCTTATGATGCCCATTTACAAATTAGGAAACCGAGGCCTTGAGAGAGTAATTTAACCAAGCTCTCCCAGCTAAATAAAAAGAGGTTCTGGGACTTCACCCAGGCCGTTGGGCTCCAGAACTTATATGCTTGGCCACTGGGTTATACAACTGCTATAATGAAGACACTCTTTGCTTTGCCCAGCCAAAGGCAAAGACTTCAGAGAGACAAAAGCTCAGACAGGAAATGCCAGAGCCTGAGGCCCATTGAGTCTTCGATGTCTAGTCCATGTTACTTTACAGAAAAACCTCATACCACTTCAAGCATGAGAATGTTCTTACTCACCTGATAATGGGCCTGGCATCCAGGAGACTTTTTTTTTTTTGGCGGTACGCGGGCCTCTCACTGTTGTGGCCTCTCCCGTTGCGGAGCACAGGCTCCGGATGCGCAGGCTCAGTGGCCATGGCTCACGGGCCCAGCTGCTCCGCAGCAAGTGGGATCCTCCCGAACCAGGGCACGAACCCGTGTTCCCTGCATCGGCAGGCGGACTCTCAACACTGCACCACCAGGGAAGCCCTGTGTGGGTAATTTCTATTGACCAATCTTCAACTGCACTGATACTTTTCTCAGCTGTGTTGGACCTAGTGGCGAGGCATGCTTCACCTGTTACCAAGTTTGATTTCTAGCATTTCCATTTAATTCATTATCATTTCTATCTCTCTGCTGAAATAACCTACCTGATCTCCCATTCTCCATTAAAGTTGTTCATATATTAATCAGTTATTTTAAATTCCCTGATAGTTCCAACATCTGTGTCATATCATCATATTGGATCATTGGTCTCTTCAGATTGCAATTCCTTTTGCCTTTTTGTATGCCTCAGTTTGAAAGCTGGATACATTGTATAGGATGGCAGATTCTGAGGAAACTGTTTTAATGCTTAGAGATGAGCGTGCTATCCCTTCAGTGTGCCTTTAGCGTGTGGGCTGTGTTCATCCAGTCAGTAGTTGGGCTGGGGTGCGGAGTTTATTACCTTCAGTTGCTAAGGCTTCACATTACTCTGGTGAAACATTGCATTTAGCGAGTGGGCCAGTCCACCAGAGGGGTTCTCTCAGGGTCTGCTCCCGGCTTGGATTCTGGGTCTCTCTTTGTACTGCCCTCCAAGGAAAACCTGTCTCAGCATTCTGAGCTGTAGGCACTGTTTGGTTCTTTCGACTCCGTGCTTGAGTCCTATGGTGGTAGACTGAATGGGGGTGGGGAGCAAGGTTGCATTCTCTGATCTTCGCAGCAACCTTCAGTCTTGGCAGGCCCCGGGGGAGCCTGGATCTTGAGAGTAGGGCTCTCAGGTGGTCCACCTCGCCCCCAACTTGAAAGCCAGGTGGGGCTCTATCCTGCCTCTCCCCCGGGCAATGGGGGTGGGTCAAGCTTTTTTTTTTTTCCTATTCCCTCTCCCAGCTGCAAAGGGTCTTTGAGTGCCTTACAGCTACAGTTTTTATGACCCTTCCCCTTGCAGTTGAAGGTTTTCGTTTCTTAGGGAGACTGGAGAGCTGGGTCTCAAAGGCGTTTCCACAGTGGGAGCCATTCCCCTTCCCCCTGTGGCCCCTTGCAGAAGCTTTCTCAGGCTTCTCCCCATCTTCCCAGTGACTGTCTGGTGGGATCCTGTAGGAAAAGCCTGCAGGAAGGCACGAATCCCTCTGTGTTTGCAGCCCCAGTGGCTTCATACTCTCAGCTCGTTGCAGGAAGTTAAAATTTTCTAGCTACAGTTTCCTACCAGCATATATATGGCCACAGGCACCTGCCCCCCAGATAAGCAAATGCTTCGGTCCTGTCTCTCCCCAGATGTCAGGTTAGTTGCTTGCCCTGCATCCTCCGTTCTCTGATGGGTTTAAGAAAAGTTGTCGTTTGTAGTTTGCCAAGCTCCTCTCGTGTTGCAGGTGGGAACTATACTCTGTCTAGCTCTCTACAGCTCCGCACTGAGGCCAGAGGCTGGAAAACACTTTGAAGGCTCTAATGTGTGTCAAATCCTGACCGTGAGCCATGCTCCCCTGCAGGAATGCAGGCTGGGTTCCTTTTCCCAGCCTCTGCAGTCAGGAGTGGTTCAAACAGTGACACCTGACCCCACTGAGACCTTGACCAAGGAAGAGCAGAGGGCAGCTGGGGCACAGAGGTGGCTCTGAAGTGCCTCTGGGTGCTGAAAGATTCCTGGGCCAGGGAGGGGGTGCTGGGTGTGCCAGACCGAGGAGGAGCGGGGCCCCTTCCACTAGTGAGCCACAGGGCGGGAGAAGGGAGAAGGGTCTTCCTGCCCCAGGCCCGCCTCCTTCTAATTCATTCTCAAAAAGGCAGCCAGAGACAGCGTTAAACTTACTGTTCTAGCAGGCTTTTCCCCTTATAATTGTGACATGAGGAATAAGCCATTCTTCCCCCACATCAAGGGTTTGCCCCAAAGTGGAGACTCATACATCCTTTCATAGTCTCCATATAGAAACGGGGTGGGAGGGAGGCGGGGACGCCGCGGTCAAATTAACTCAGCTGCAAGTAGAGAAAAAGCTCTCATTTCCAAATTCCTGCCAGAGTCTGTGTATCCAGCAGGGGCCCCCCAGCGTGAGGGCTGCTGTGGGCCTCCGTCCTGCTCTCTGCACCTGTGGCTCTCTGCCCATGGGCTGGCAGCTGGAGCAAGAAGCAGAGGCTGCTGGGCATCATTGTGTCAGCACCCAGTCAAGCGCAGAGGAGTCCGGGCAGTTGACGTTGTATCACAAAGGTCCCCTTCCTGGTTATGGATTCCGGTTGCCTGGCTCTGAGGATCAGTCTCTGGGAGATGGAGCGGGGGGTGAGGGGTGAGGGGTGGCGGTGGTGTAATAACAGATCACTAGTTGTATGATCAGGCCATTTAAGATGGGTGTTCCGTTGCTCTCTGTACATCCCCTGCTCGACCAGGCCCTGCTTCACTCACAGGACTATCCAAATTCTCTTAATTATACGGCCTGGTAACTGAGCCCACCTGACGTCAATTCCCCCATAAATGGTAGCCTCCTCCTCTCTGGAGTAGCAAAGACCGCTGTCATGTTTGCTGCACACAGTGGGGTCTCACTTCAGGACCCTTTGTGTAAGATTCCCCCATCCAATAAGCCACTGATGTCTCTGTCCTCGTCTCTGGGCTCTTCGGTCTTGAGGCCGGGCAACTGCTAGGCTTGCAGGCCAGCGGGGTGCAGCCCAACACTAGTTAACGCACCTGAAGGCAGGAAGAAGCGTCTGAAGGAGGCATATTTGCCAGAGGGCTTGCATGGGGGACTTGGTGGGCACCATCTAGGGAGATCAAAAGCCCACCGGGGCAGTCATGCTAAAGTACCCCCAGGCGGGAGAATGTTCTAAGAAACTCAGATCCTTCTGATGGTGCCAGGTCTTGGATTGCCCTAGTGGGTGAAGGTGACTAGGTTGGAAAATAAGACCAATCTTCCGTTGTGGCTGAATGGTTGAAAAGTGCAGGGAAGGGAGGTGGATTGGCTCTAGGGCCGCTGCCAGGGAAGGGTGAACTTGAGACGAGACTTGGACCTGGGTGAACTTGAGACGAGACTTGGACCTGGGATATGTCCCTGGGGAACCCTCTGGGGAGAGCTTTGTGGCTCTCTGGGTGATGGGGACTTTTTTTTGGCTGCACCACGAGGCTTGTGGGATCTTAGTTCCCCGACCAGAGATTGAACCCAGGCCCTGGGCAGTGAGAGGTGGAGTCCTAACCACTGGACCACAAGGGAATTTCCTGATGGGGACATATTTTAGGTTAGTTAAAAGCTGTGTCCTCCCACCCTGTGATGTAATTCCCTCTGTGTCCCACCTTCAGAAAAGTCTGTTCCAGATGCAGGGCCTCGTGCTGGGGTGGAGAGGAGACTAAGGGACCTGGGGCCTTCCTCACAGCACCCCTCTGCTGAGGCTGCCTGGTGGAAGTGGCAGCATTCAGGCGGTTCTGGAGATGAGGGAGGAGCCGGTGGCAGAGGGGCAGGGGCCCAGGACAAGGACCCGTGAGCCTGGGAGGGGCCCTTGGCACGAGGCAGCTGCCCAGTGGATGACCCCACCCCAGCCCTTTGTTTAACATACTGAAAGAAGTGAGCCTTAAAGAGGGGCGGGAAGGGATGCAGACAGAACACTCATTCCAGAGAGAAAACTGATTATGTGGTTCCCTGTGTCAGACCCTCTGTGGCTTCCCCATCCCCTGCCGCCTCTCCCCTCTCACTTCCAGGCTTTGCACATTCTGCACCCCTCCCTGCACCACCCTCCACTCCTCTTTCTTATTTTTTTAATTTATTTTTAAAATTTTTATTATTTTTTTTGGCCGCACCTTGTAGCGTGCGGGATCTTAGTTCCCTGACCAGGGATCGAACCCACGCCCCCTGCGGTGGAAGCACAGAGTCCTCACCACTGGACAGCCAGGGAAGTCCTCTTTTTTAAATTATTATTATTAATAGACTTTCTCTTTTACTAGACTTTATTGTTTTAGAGCAGTTTTAAGTTTACAGAAAAACTGGGCAGAAGGTACAAAGAATTACTGTATGCAACTTCTGCCCCCCTCCCCCAGCTCCAGGACACAGTTTCCTCTGTGATCAACATCCTGCTTCAGTGTGGTACGTTTGTTACAATGGCTGAACCATTATTGACACTTTATCATTAAAGTCCACAATTTACCCAGGGGCTCTTTCTCTCTGTGTTGTACAGTTCTATGGGTTTTGACAAATACACACTGTCATGCTTCCACCAGTAGAGTATTGAACGGGAGAGTTTCTCTGCCTCCGAAATCCCTGTACTCCACCTATTCATCCCCCTTTCCTCCCCCAGAACAAGTGACATTCTTTTTTTTTTTTTTTTTTTGCGGTACGCAGGCGTCTCACTGTTGTGGCCTCTTCCATTGCGGAGCACAGGCTCCGGACACGCAAGCTCAGCGGCCATGGCTCATGGGCCCAGCCACTCCACAGCATGTGGGATCCTCCCGGACCGGGGCACGAACTCGTGTCCCCTGCATCGGCAGGCGGACTCTCAACCACTGCGCCACCAGGGAAGCCCTAAATGACTATTAATACCCACTTTACTCTTTGACCTAGTTTACTTTCTTTCTGATTCCCTGATTGAGTTTATAAATCTTTGACATAGGTTGGTTCTATATTTGCATGAAGTGATTTATTTAACTTTTTGAAGACGACGCTTTGACAATGGAAGAACACAGGGAAAATGACAACAGATAGTGTGTACTTTCCCTTTTATAAAGGGAGTAGGAGCCCAAGAAAGGCTGAATGCTGCTACTGTTCTCTCAAGTGACTGGTACAACTACCCAGCAAGGCAGGAGCTCTTACCCCATTACACAGATGAGCAAACCATGGTTTGGTTACTTACTCACTCACCCAAGGTCACACACAAGGTCACGCAACTGGGAAGTGGCAGGGCTGGACTTGAACCCTGCACCGTCTGGCCACAGAGCCTGTTCTCTTTCAAGCATAACCAGAGTTGAGCATCTGTAATGTCACCTTCTATCCGTGAGCTGTTTTTCTTCCACAGCCTCGCCAGGCCTGACACTTACCTTGACACAGCTGGCCAGAGCAGGCTCTGCAGGCCTACCCACCCTCACTGCCTTCCTGGGCTCTTTGCCAGGATAACCATTGCTTCTGGTGGCTTCACTCGTGCTGGGGACTGAAGAGCCTATGTGGCCACAAGAAAGACAGGAATCTTGTGGGACTCCAAAATCAGAATATAAGAGGGACTTCCTGACATCTGGACCAGGCTCCACGGTGGCCCCAGACCCCTGCCCTCACACCAGCGGGGGCCTCCCCTGGTGGGTGGCACACTTCCTCCTCTCTAGGCAGTCAGCTTCTCTTCCTGTTCTCACCTGTCCACCTCAACCTGGACCTCAAACGGCTGCTCCTCAAACCCCCAGAGCCTCAGTTGACTCCTGGCTGGTGTCTCCTGCCCCCATACAGCCTCTCTAGACCATGGGCTCTAGATAACCCTCCACTTCTGCTGCCCGCTGCCTGGCTCTCCACATGTCCTGCTTCAAATCCCGGAGAGAGCGCTCGATGGGGAATGAGAGGAGACAGCACGGAGTGGCTCTGTTTGGAAGAAATTTGTCCCCAAAGCCATCTCATAATTCTGGTAACCTGCCCCTTGACTGCCTGTTCTCGGTCAGTCCCTGCAGCCCCGCAGTGAGAAGAGCGGGCAGAGAAAGTGGGCTGGCATCACAGGATGTCAAATATGTTTGCCCAGGGGCATCCCCTCCCCCCAGGGCTGTGGGCGGGTTCCGACCCTGGCACCTGGATACCCCTCCTGCCCCCTCCCCACATTCCTGCCTGCTGTCTGGAAGCTGGGGGGATGGACAAGTCACAGGCAAGACAAAGGACTGGAGTCCAGTGGGGTCTCAGTACGAAGCTTATCTTCATTATTTTACAATGTTTTATCAAGGCACTACAGGCCAACACAATACAGGCCACAGAGTACAAAACGTTCACGGTTTTCAACTCACCTTGCCCTACCTGCCTGTCCCACCCTACAGCCCTGTGAGCCCGGTTTAGATTTCTGACCTCTAGAGTAGATTTGTGTTGTTTTAAGCCACTACGTTTGTGGTAAGTTGTTACAGCAGAGATAGGAAACGAATGCAATCATTGATATTCATATAGTAATAGTGTCTTACACTCATTTTGCTTTACTATTTTCTTAAAATTTATTTTATTTATTGATTTTCGGCTGCGTTGGGTCTTCGCTGCTGCGCGCGGGCTTTCTCCAGTTGCGGCGAGCGGGGGCTGCTCTTTGTCCCGGTGCGCGGGCTTCTCACTGCGGTGGCTTCTCTTGTTGCAGAGCACGGGCTCTAGGCGCGCGGGCTTCAGTAGTTGTTGTTGCTCGCGGGCGCTAGAGCCCAGGCTCTGTAGTTGTGGCTCTCAGGCGCTAGAGCACAGGTTCGGTAAGCGCACGGGCTTCATTGCTCCGCGGCACGTGGGAATCTTCCTGGACCAGGGCTCGAACCCGTGTCCCCTGCATTGGCAGGCCGATTCTTAACCACTGCGCCACCAGGGAAACCCCTGTGCTTTACTATGTACCAAGCATTTTAGATCTTTTTCTCCCTAACTAGATTATAAATTCCTTAAGGATACGAACTGTCTTTTCTACTTCTCTTGCACCCCAGTACTGGGTGGATGAGGTGGATGGGGTTTCACACCCTTGGATACCAAGGGCCGACTGTGGTGTCTAGTATCTAATGGCTCTAGGAACTCGGTAAAGGAGGAGGAAAGAAGGAAGGAAGGGGAAAAGTGATGCTTATTCCGCATACATTCCGTCCCAGCCACTATCCTAGGCATTTTACGTGCTTCACCTCATTAAATCTTCACACTCCTTAAAGAAAGGGGGGGATGGAAAGAAAAAGAGAATCTCTCTATTTCATAAGTTCAGCGTTTCATAAGTCCTCATGTTTCCCGTGTTTATTTCCCTTTGGGCTTCACGGGTTGTCAGGAAAGTTCCATTTGAAAACCTCTCTCCTTTAAGCCAAGGGAAACACAGAAATGTGACCGCTTTGCCCACGCTTGGCCAGAGAGAAGAAAGAGCTGGGTCCAGAAGTGGGTTGAGAGTGAGGCTTTGAACCAAGAGAGTTGGGTGCAAGACCAGCTCTGCAACCCACTGGCTCCATGAACTTGGGCAGCTTCCTTACGTTCCCCAAATCTAAATCTCTTCTGCTAAAAGACTCATGCAATGTTCACTACACAAATGTGTAGTGAGCTCTTACTATGTGCCAGGCGCTATCCCTGGTCCTAGAGAGATGAACAAATGAACACAAAAGGCACAAATCCTGCTCTCATGGGGCGTACTTTCTAGAGGGGTGGAGAAAATAAATAGGACACATAAATATGTAGTATGTTTGTCAACAGTCCTAACGGGAAACAAATGTCCTTCATAGGTGAGTGGTTAAATAAAGGGCAGTACATCCAATATCATGGAGTATTCTAAGCAATAAGAAAAGGAAGAAACTATTGATACATACAAGAACTCTCATGGATCTCAAGGGCATTCTGCTGAGTGAAAAGAGTCCATCTCAAAAGGTCACATGCTGCATGGTGGCATTTGTATGTCATTCTCAGAATGCCAACATTGTAGAGATGGGGAACAGATTAGAGGTTGTCCAGGGTTAGGGGTGGTGGGTGTTTGGGTTTGACTACAGAAAGCAGCATGAGAGAGATCTTTGTGGTAATGGAGTATTCTGTACCTTGGTTGCAGTGGTGGTTACACAAATCCACACATGTATTTAAAATGGCCTAAAACTACACACATTGGACCAATGTCAGTTTCCCGGCTTTGATGTTGTACCATAGTGACGTAAGATGCCACCATTGGGGGAAACTGGGTAAAGGGTGCATGGGACCTCTCTGTACTGTCTCTCCAACTTGCTGTGAACCTATCATTATTTCAGAATTAAAAGTGTTTTTAAAAATATGTAAGAAAATATGAACTACAGTAGGGAGGAAGGGTAGTCACTATGTGGGCAGCGGGTGTTGAAATTTTGGATAGGGCATGACAACCTCAGAGGGTAGAAGCGTGGTTTAAATGCAGTGTGACACAAACCTAGACATACTGCAGACACTCAGTAAATGCCAGCTTATTATTGTTTTTATTAGAGAGCTTAGGGTTCTGTTTAAATAACTCCTTTTTTTATTGGATAATATTGCTGTGGTTATTTTTTTCTAAGTCCATAACTTTTGAAGATGCACACTGAAATATTTACAGATGACATGGTATGAGGTCTGGGATTTCAAGATAAAACACAAGGCAGAGAAGAGGAGGAATGTGGATGGTCAAGATTGGCGAGGGTTTCAGCTGTGATGGTGGCAGGGGTCCCTTGAATTCCGTCTCTAGGACACAGCAACCTCTCATCCCAGAGGGACCCCAAGCACAGCAGGAGCCAGTTCTTTCTCCTGCGGGTCCCTGAGGTCAAGACCACGCCCACATCATAGGCTTTTGGTGTTACAGAGAAGAGGATGTGCCCTGCCAACCCGGTAGAGCCACATCTTTGGCTGGGGGTCTGTAGGAGTCCATCTGAAAGGGCTTCTCTTTCTGCTTTTTGAGTTGAGACCATCTCCTGGTTTGCTGTTTAGAGCTGGTTTTAGGGTTTGTCCCTGTGTTGTTTCTTTTTTTATTTTCTTTTTGCGGTACGCGGGCCTCTCACTGTTGTGGTCTCTCCTGTTGCGGAGCACAGGCTCCGGACGCGCAGGCTCAGCGGCCATGGCTCACGGGCCCAGCCGCTCTGCGGCATGTGGGATCCTCCCGGACCGGGGCACGAACCCGTGTCCCCTGCATCGGCAGGCGGACTCTCAACCACCGCGCCACCAGGGAAGCCTGGCCTTGTCACTTTTTATCTGCCCAGTACTCTGTACGTATGGCCATATCGACGGTTTCTTCTGTAAATGATCACTCAGGTGGGTTCCAGAGATTTCTCACCCTTAGCACCGCCAGTACCGGTGCCCACGCTCAGCCAACACCCCTGACGGCCTCTTGTCAAGCGACGTGGCCACGACCCCTCTCTGGGCTAAGATTCCTTCCAGTCCTAACCACAGCCTCTGATCCTTCAGCTGGAGAAGGGCCGGAGCAGGTGTTCTCAATACCTCCTGCCATGGGTCAACGGCCCTGCAGGAGGGTAGGAGGGCCGGTGAAGGGTCACCTGGTCCATTTGCATCCTCCAGGCCCAACCGAGTACAGACCTCCCAGAGGAGACCCACCCACCTGGCACGCTCCTCCCTTAAAAGAAGAACCACATGGGAATACGCTGGGGTCCAGTGTTTAGGACTCTGCGCTTTCACTGCCAAGGGCCGGGGTTCAGTCCCTGGTCAGGGAACTAAGATCCCACAAGCTGCGTGGTGTGGCCAAAAAAAAAAAGAAAAAGAAACACGTGGCACATGCAGGTGGCCCTCACACCCCATCACTGCTTCCTGCCCTTCCCACTTGGGTACCAGCTTCTAACCCTGTTATCTATCTTGTCCCCTCAGGCCAACTTTCCTTCCTCACGTTCTCTCTGCGGAGGGTGGAGCAGATGGCGACCTTGTTCTCCAGGGTCAGTGCTGCCTCTCCTGGGAGGTGGCCTCAGATGACCCAGGGACTCTGCATTGAGGAGGGGGCCCTGGTAGGCAGCAAGCCTGGAGCCTGTGACTAGGAGCCGCTTGGACACGAAACCAAAGCAGGATGATGGGGCCATGGGCAGATTGGAAAGTCAAACCCAGAGTGCCCTCAGTGCCCCAACCAAGTCAAATGAAGCACTGACTGAACCACGACAAAGCTTCAGTAGTTTTCTTTCTATTCCTACAAAGCTTAAGAGAAGCAGGGGGCTTCCCTGGTGGTGCAGTGGTTGAGAGTCCGCCTGCACAGACTCCAGATGTGCAGGCTCAGTAGTTGTGGCTCACGGGCCTAGTTGCTCCACGATGCAGGGGACACGGGTTCGTGCCCCAGTCCGGGAAGATCCCACATGCCACAGAGCGGCTGGGCCCATGAGCCATGGCCGCTGAGCCTGCGCGTCCGGAGCCTGTGCTCCACAACGGGAGAGGCCACAACAGTGAGAGGCCCGCATACCGCAAAAAAAAAAAGAGAAGCAGAAAGGGGGAGAGGAAAGACTGCACCCTTCTCAGTGTGGTGCTAATGAACATGCACCTTGGGAGCAGAGAGATCTGTGTTTGAATCTTAGCCCTGCAACACACCAGCGACACGACCCTGAGCTACCCACTTCAGGCCTCAGTTTCAATAGCTGTAAAATGGGGGTAAGGATACTAACCTTATCAGTTGCTGTGACAAGCCATGTAGAGCAATTTTTACTCTGCCTAGCACCTAGTAAAAACTCAATACATGTTAGCAATGTTGCTGTTTGTCTTGGGGCAGTTTCTCTAGAAGCAGAGGCTGAGACCAAGATTCTTGTGCGAATGCAGGTATGGGCATACCTTGGAGATACTGCAGGTTCCGTTCCAGACCACCACAATAAAGCGAGTCATGTGAATTTTTTGGTTTCCCAGTGCATATAAAATTTATGTGCACACTACACTATAATTTGTTAAATGTGTAATAGCATTATATCTTAAAAAAATAAACCAATGTGCATACCTTAATTTAAAAATAATGCTGTTGGAAAAATGGTGCCGATAGACTTGCTCAACGTAGGGTTGCTACAAACTTTAATCTGTAAAAAGAAAATGCAGTATCTGCAAAGTGCAATAAAGCAAAGAGAAATAAAACGAGGTATGCCTATACTGAGGGAGTAAAGGAAGGGGGACAGGTAGCTGGGCAAAGATACCGTTTCAGGGGAAGTCCTGCCTCAACCTGACCCCACGAGGAAATCTGGAGTGTACATTATGCACAGAGGTGTCCTGGGGCTGGACTGTGACAGGCTTGCAACCATCAGCCATTGGCCATGGATATGAGGGGAAGGAGAGCTGCAAACCTGCCAGGTATCTCTGGATGAGACTGCCGGGGCAATCCTCCAAAGAAGAATGTAACTGTGAGTCCTTAACAGCCAAGCTCTGCAGCCCTTGGAGTGTGGGCACACCCACCTGGTGAAAGACATCTGTGCAGGGCACCAGCAGCATCTGCTAGGTGGTTGTTATCATCAATAGAAGTAGCTGCCTTGAGCACTGTGTTGAGGAAGATTGTGAGGCTGAATGGTGGCTCAGTGGAAAAGGATGACTTGATCGGGACTTCCTGGTGGTCCAGTGGTTGGTTAAGACTCCACACTCCTGATGCAGGGGGCCCAGGTTCCATCCCTGGTCAGGGAACTAGATCCTGCATGCCACAACTAAAAGATCCTGTGTGCTGCAACTAAGATCCGGTGCAGCCAAATAGATAATTATATTTTTAAGTGACTCGATCAATTAGTAATGTCTGCAATGGGTGTGGGAGGGGAAATTACGGCAGTGAATTTGCTCATAAACTTGAGGACCTTTCCGGCTCCACCTCTCTAGAATAAATGCTGACCAACTACTCATTCATTCACCGTATATTGATAGAGGAACTACTGAATGTGAAGTACTGCACCTTTGCAGGGCCTTCAAGGAGCTTACTGTCCAGGAAAGAAGAGAAGACATGTGCACACAGAAAAGGTACCGGCTCACACACGAATGAGCACAAGCTAATAGTGGCTGAACCCACACCCTCACTGCCAGCCATTCGATAGGGCCTGACAGGAAGGGCTGTGTTTTCCAGCAGTGCAGAGCCATTCTCAAAACCTAATCTAAACAATTCAGTCCCTGGGTTTTGCTCATTTCCTCTTAACATGTGTCCAACTCTTTGGGCCTCTTCCATCGTTCTCCAGGTGCCATACATACAACACGTTTATTAAGGCCTCGGGCTTTGGGCCCAGAGAGAGCTGGGATCGAATCCTGGCTCTGCCACTTACTCGCTGTGTGACCTTGGGCAAGTTACTTGATCTCTCTGAGTCTGTTTCCTCACCTGCTACACTGATCTAACAGCAGCAGCTGCCCCATACGGCCAATGCGACATTTGCTGAGGTGGCATCTGTGTGCCAAGGAGGGCATCTGTCCCAAGTGAAAGAAGTGTTTCTGCAGAAGTGGGGGCCTCCCAGCTCACTGCGGAAAGTAGCACAGTAAGAGAGGCTGGTGGGATGGTCCCTGAGAGGATGGGGAGGGGCGGCTGCCTGGGCTACCTTCTCTTCCAGCTCTCTCTGCCTCTTTCCCTCTGCTGGGTCTCCAGTGCCTACCCCTGCCTCAGTGACCTAAGAGCCTGGCCCCCGGCAGGCTATGATCTTGGCCCAGTCGGGTGAGTCTCGGAGACTCTGTATCCCCAGTGCTGCCTGGGCTGCAGCAGGAGCCCGGGAGCCGCATCCCTGCTGAGGTTGCCGACACGGTCCCCGAGCCCTGAGAGGCCCTCAGTGCCACGCCAGACTGGAGGGGGCTCAGAGAGCCTGGCAGGGCCCGGAGGGGTGCACCCCATTCTCCCAGTGAGAGGAACTGGGGTGGCAGCTGGAGGGAGACCTCACCGCAGCCAGGTTTGCCTCCCTCTGGGAAGTGCCAGGAAACAGGGGCAGTTGTGGGGAGGAGGGTGTGCAGCTGGGCTGGAGGCGACCCAGGCATCCCCAAGCCCCTAAGCATCCTTCACACAACCCCAGAGGCCACTGGGGAGGAGAAGGGGCCTCCAGCCCCCTGCGGACATTCCCAGTCAGGAGCTGCAGGGACCCCAGCGGCCTCATCCGACAGGTGCCGCGAGGGTCTGAAGCACGGCCGCATCTCCCCCCCCCCACCCCGCTCTCTTTCTCTCTTGCAGCCTCTCTTGCTCGCTTCGCCTCTGTGGGGGTCAGTCTCGTCTCTGTCTGTGGCTCCGCCCCGAGTCCATTTCCTCTGTCTGCCTCTGCCTCTCGTTCGTCTCAGCCTGTCTCTGGCAGCCTGACCTCCCTCCCTCCTGCCCCGCTTCCCTTTAGCCTCCTCTCACCTCCCAGGTTTTTCTCTCTCTCAAAAGAACCCCAGCCCCGTGAGGTTTCGGGAAGGTGGGGTTTGGTGACTCAGAAGCCAGGGTCCCAGAAGCCCAGCAGTGGTGCAATCGCCAGCTCCCCGGGAGGCCGCGGCCCCAGGAGCTGCGGCTGTGGCCATCCCTTCATTTGGTCTATTGAACTCCCTCGTTTCTAACGCGTCCCACAGGGAGTGGCAAACAAGCCGTCCATCCTCTCCCCCAGGGTCCCTTCCTTCCAGGGAGCTTTGTCATCCAAGAGCATCTTGTCTCCAGAACAGGGAGGGGATGGAGTGGCGTGGTCCCAGCCAGCAGGGTCTGGGGCCGCTAACCGGGCTTTCTGGGTTTTTCCCACAGCTCATCTGGCCCAGCTCGGTTTGGAATCGGCCGTGTTTGGCACATACTGGGCTGGAATGGCGTCACGTGTCCTGAGATGCCAGAGCCGTGAGGATGGGGCGCTAGGTGTTAGGAGACCCTCCTCATCTGTAGAAACGTGTCTGAGACCCTGGCCGTCGCTGGAACTGGGAGCAAAGGGTGGTCCCCAGCGGGAGGTCTCGCCCAGCCTTGGCCCTTGGGCCTGGGTTGGTGGCACAACTGGCCCTGGATTCAGTTGGCAGGGTTGGGTCCTATTTGTTCTCTCTGCACCATCTGGTGGCATCCAGTGCCACCTGGCACAACGGATGCTACCCCTGGCACCTCTCAGCCGCCAGCCAAGACCTTCCAAGTTCACCCCTTTGTAATTTCCAGGTGTCCAGCTGTCTGGGCCCCATTTTAACTGGAAGTAGGCTGGCACAGAGCTAAGCAAGCACTCCCTGCCAACTTCCTCACCGCCTAGCTTTTGATTCTAAAGCCATCTTTATGCCAATCCCACAAAAGGAAGCCCAGACCAGCAACAACAAGAAGGGCAAGAACAGTAAAAATGTGATGGACTCAGTGGATGTTTACAGCAGGTCTTGCGGGTCCAGAGAGGTCCTTTTGTGCAGTCTGGGCTCAGCCCGTGGCCAGGACGGAGCATCTGGGCCGAGTTACTGGCCCAGCTACAAAGGAGTCCCCTTCACAGTGGCTCAGGACTCGCCAAATATTCCAGAAACAACAAGAGGGTTTGAGGTTGAAAAGTGCAGCTCAGGGATTTTGTTCATGTTCTTGTAAATGATACACAAGTATTCATCTGAGTGAATGGGAAAAGCTTAGGCAATTTAAACACAATGCAGCAAACAAGGGCAAGACGATGATGACAGCCTTGGACTCAGTCCCTCGCGGGGCCCCGGCCATGGGCAGTTTTCGGAAAAGGCCTGGTCCTCTCTGTGGCTGGTCTTGAAGTTGGGTGCTGGGACATTTCTAGAGGACTGGGAGGGGGTTAGTGACATCACACCTCTTTGTACCATAGTTTGTGCAAATTCTGAAAGGAGTGAAGGAATGAAAGGAAGAAGGAATACATTTTTTAAATAATCTTTTTATTCTCTAAAGAAGTATGGATTGGAGCTTTGTCTCTGTCCTCCTGAAGCTGCTTACTAGGTGTTTCTCTGTTCATTTTCCCCCTATGCTTCATGCACCCACTGCCCAGGTCTGAGGTCGCCATTGGCGATTTTTTTCTGTTAGCCCATTGCCCAGTTGAGGATGTGTTTATGGTTTTTTTGAATGACCTCCCCCACCCCGGTCCTATGAATTAAAGAGACATAGACAGACAGATGAAATAAATATAGAGAGATAGATTGATATTTATATGTATCTCTCTATATATATATCTGTATCCATTGATTGACCTATAGACAAAAGAAATGATCAGAGACCAGGAATTGAAGGTTCTGTCACTTACCTGCCCAGAGACCCCTGCTGGTCTTCAGCCATATTAGGGTCCACCCCTGCCTTGGAGTGCTCAGGGGTGTGCTAGAAAATATTTAACAACAGACTCCTGGGGGAAGGGGCGGGGGGGGAAGCCCTGATTGTAGCCTTTGCTGATTTCTGTGGTGTAAACATTCCCACCATGGCTGATGTCACACTACCAGTGTGACGTCACTGAGTGTGGAGTTGGGAAGAGATGCACATAACTGGCTCTCACATACCTGGCTGTGTTTGCTGGATCCAGCACACCACACGGGAGATCATTATGGGGTGAATACAGATGGCCTCTGTCCACTGCAGCCGTAGGGGTTTGAGGCCCTTTCCTCTCAGCCGGCTCTTACCCTTTCCCCTCAATTCCTGGTCCACCTTTTTTTTTTTTTTTTTTCTTTTTTTTTTTTCTTTTTGCGGTATGCGGGCCTCTCACTGTTGTGGCCTCTCCCGTTGCGAAGCACAGGCTCCGGACGCGCAGGCCCAGCGGCCATGGCCCACGGGCCCAGCCGCTCCGCGGCATATGGGATCCTCCCAGACCGGGGCACGAACCCGTATCCCCTGCATCGGCAGGCGGACTTTCAACCACTGCGCCACCAGGGAGGCCCCCTGGTCCACCTTTGACCCCTCCTCTTCCTCCAGCAAGTACAGACCAGAGGGTCAACCGTCCTTATCAATCTGCCAACCAGACCACAGCCAGAACAACAGGCCTTTTTTTTTTTTAAGACAGAACTATAAACTAAACCACGTAAATGTATTATTTTCCCCAGATATGTAAAAAGAAAGTGTATACTTGTTACTGAAAGCAGACAGTGAGGGAAAGGACAGGGTGGCAGCCGCTGAGGGAACAGACCCACGGAGGTGGCCCAGCCCCAGAAGGTCATGGCCTGTAACTTGTGGAGTTTGTGGTTGATGCGGTGGGGATGCCTCAGGAAAGGAGGATGTGTCAGAGTGGGCGACAGCGGGCCAGCCCAGAGCCCTGGGAGGTCCCACAGGGAAAGGGAGGCCGTCACACGGATGCCGGGCCGGGCTGGGGAAAGGAGCCCCAAGCACAGTCTGAGAGTCTCTGAGTACAAGGAGGTCACATCGGAAGCTCATTTAACATTGAGGTTCAACTCCACGCACTCAAGAGAGAGAAGTGACCTTTTTAATAGTTGAGGCAATTCCACGCACCGTCCCATGCAGGAGCATACTCCCTGAGCAAGCCTAAGGGGGACACGTGGGTCTGATCAGCTAGTGTTACTGCCCTACTTGGGGAGATCATCTTGCCCCTGTGTGTAAGTCTGCTGTTTAAAGACGTGCATGTTTCACCCAGCCTGGCCCCTCCATAGAGGCGACTACTGGGCTAGGACCTGTCCTCAGACCCAGGAGTCTGTCTCACCCTGGAGGGAAACCAGACTGGTCTGTCTTCAACACAGTGCCTTTCTGCAGGGGTTTCCAAGGCAAATTTGGACAAAGCACGATTTTCATCTGATGGGAAGGAGCAGGGAGAAGGGGGCAATGAGGCTCATGAACATGAGGGAGGGAGAGGATAGGAGACTGGAGTAAAGTCAGTCCCAGCAGAGCCAAAGTCACCACTGTCTGACCTCGCCTTGACCCTTAGGGAGCTGAACAGCCTCCATCTCACCTTCACTGAGACTTTCACCCCTCTCCACTTTATGGTGAAATGAGGAGCATAGGGCTCCCCCTTAGAAAAATTGGGGACCCCTGAACCAGATGTGCACTCTTTCCCCAGCATATAAGATGCTTTGGGGTGGTGCTCAGACACAAACAATATTGTCAACATTCTAGGAAAGTGATTTCCTCCCCATTAATTTGTGAATCTTTCTGGCTGTCTTACAGGGAAAGCTGCCACACCAAGTCCCATGGAGCAGGGGGCTTAAACAACAGAAATTCATTTTCTCACAGTTCTGGAGACTAGAAGGCCAAGAGCAAGATGTCTGCAGGGTTGGTTCCTTCCTGTCTCCTTGGCTTGCAGTCAGTCGTCCCGTCTTCTCCCTGTGTCATCACATGGCCTCCTCTCTGTGCACTCCTGCATCCTAATCGCCTCTTTTTAAAAAGACACCAGTCAGATTGGACTAGGATCCCCCCTAATGGCCTCATTTTAACTTAATCACGTCTTCGGATTTCAACACATGCATTTCAGGGGGACACAGTTCAGCCCATAACACCCCAGTTTAGTGCTGACATCACTCTCTCCCGACCTTCTCTCCTTTTTAGAAAAGAGAGAGAAGACCTCAGGCTTAGAGACTTGAAGCCAAAAGAACCTGAGTCAGAGCTAATCATGTCATGTTTCCATCAACTGTACATTGTCTTCTAGGACATTTGACACTGATTGGCCACTTATAGCAGTGATTTAATTTAATTTTTTAAAATAAGTACACTTGACAAGTGAGTGAACTCTTCAGTATTATGAAGTGCATTATGAAGCTGGTACACAGAGGATTAAAGTTTGGGGAAATGTGATCTAGCCTAAGAGGCTTAGCAAATGGGATTGGATTGATGCCCAGTGGCTGGCTGTGTTAGAGCAAGAACTGGAACCCAGGGCCCTACCCCCAAGCCCAGATCCTTTGCAGCAGACCCAGTGCTATGCCAATGGGCATTTGGTGTCATGCTCTGGGGGAGTGGAGCTCTGTGGTTTGGTGTCTTAGTCCGTTTAGGCTGCTATAACAAAATACCATACACTGGGTAGTTTGTAAACAACAAACACTGGGCTTCCCTGGTGGCATAGTGGTTAAGAATCCGCCTGCCAATGCAGGGGACATGGGTTCAACCACTGATCCGGGAAGATCCCACATGCTGCGGAGCAACCAATCTCATGAGCCACAACTGCTGAGCCTGCATGCCGCAACTACTGAAGCCCACATGCCTAGAGCCCGTGCTCCGCAACAAAGAGAAGCCACCACAATGAGAAGCCCGTACACAGCAACGAAGACCCAACACAGCCAAAAATAAATAAAATAAATAAAATTTAAAAAACAACAACAAACATTTATTTCTCACAGTTCTGGAGGCTGGAAATCCAAGATCAGTCTGCCAGCAGCCTTCTTCTGGGTTACAGATTACTGACTTCTCACTGTTACCACATGGCAGAAGGGGCTCAGGTTCTCTCTGGGTCCCTTGCATAAGGGCACTAATTATTGATGAGGGTCCCACCTTCATGACCTAATCACCTCTGGAAGGCCCCCACCTCCTGATACCATCCCCCTTGGGGATTAGGATTTCAACATATGGATTTGAGAGCCGGGAGAACACAAACATTCAGACCATAGCATTTAGAGAGAATGGTCTTACAGGTGAGCCCACCATGTCCAGGCTGCAACACACTGGACACGTTCCTTAAACTCTCTGTGCCACTGTGTCTTTATCCACAGGGCTGTGGTAGAATTTAAAATGCTAATATACATATGTGCTTAGCCTAGTACCTGGTCTGCAGCGAGGCCTTGATTAATATTAGCTATTGATCACGACCATAAAAAGAATCATGCAACATCCTCTGAAAAAACTGAACCCCAAGTGTGTGTGTTTATTTTTTAAAGAAAAAAATCTAGAAACAAACATCCTGTGAGCACTTCCCATACATGTACTCAAGCACAGGTAAGCACCCGCTCTGGGTAATGAATGGAACCAGTGAACTGTGAATGAGTAATCTGTTTCCATCTGATGCTCCTGGGGCACATGTTAAAATGCAGATCCCTGGACCCAGAACAGGGACTCTAGGAGGAGGGCTTGGGAATCTGTTTTAACAAGTGCCCTGCATCATTCTGATGTGCTCTATGTGTCAGAACCACTGACCTAGAGCCAAACTTGTCTGCCTGTATGGCCTGTGGGCTGGTCAGCCTTTTGACAAGGCCCAGTATGGGCCCTCCTAGCTACAAGATGAAAACCACCTTTCTCAAAAATGTACATTGTTGGAAGTATTTTCCCATAATTGACTGTAATATGGACATACGGGGAGGGGGGGTTGTTTTTGCTTTGTTTGTTTCTTTTTTTTTTTTTTGCGGTATATGGACCTCTCACTGTTGTGGCCTCTCCCGTTGCGGAGCACAGGCTCCGCATGCACAGGCTCAGCGGCCATGGCTCACGGGCCCAGCCGCTCCGTGGCATGTGGTATCTTCCCAGACCGGGGCATGAACCCGTGTCCCCTGCATCGGCAGGCGGACTCTCAACCACTGCACCACCAGGGAAGCCCTGTTTCTTTTTTTAAATGAAGTCTTTTATTTTGAGAGAACTGTAGATTCACACACAGTGGTAAGTAATAGAGAGAGAGAAAGAGAGACCCCATGTACCCTTCATCCAGCTTCCCCTAGCAGTGACGTCTTACAAAACTCTAGTACAGCACCACAACCAGGACGGTGACATGGATGCTGTCAGCTTACAGGACACAGCCATCGGCACAAGGACCCTTCACGCTTCCACTCCTGCCCCACCAGATCCTTGACCCCTGACAGCCACAAAATAGAAAGGGAGGCCACTGCAGAGGGCACACAATGCAAGGCCACCAGCTCAGCAGTAGGAAGGAGAACCAATGGGCTGAGGGCATGGCAGCCTGAGCCAAGGGGGCTCATTGTTTTAGGAAAACGCTTCAGAGACAAATCTGTTTAAGGGGAAGCCTTAACCAAGGTGTGCGTGAAATTGAAATCTATAAAGACCCAAGGGTGAGGTAGAAAGGATGCGGGAATGGGCATCAGGGTCCCATGCTTTCTGCCGGCCTCTACTGGGGGGGACGGCAGGGGGAGACAGAGGCAGGGGGAGACAGGGGTGTGGGGGGGGAGTGGAGGCGGGGGCTGGGTGGAAACCCAGGGGGAGGTCAGATGATTTCTGCTTCTCAACATCCGAAACGAAGGAATCAAGAGATCAGCCAGCCCCTTCCCTCTCTAGACCTCTGTGATAAACTTTTGCCCAATGAGTAGCATCTTGGAACCTGTTTTTTCTACAGTTAAAGAAAAAAAACCAGTCCAGTGAACTGGTTTCACCTCTGAAGAAACTCTGTGGTTTCTACAGCTTGAACTTGAGCAAAACTGGAACATCAGAAAATTCTTTCCTTCTGTGGCATCTCTTAAAATCTTCCAGTGAGATGCCTGATCTGTTCCCTCACCCTGTTTCCATAAAGAAAGCTGGGTGAATGAGGTTGTCTCAAAAAATATATTTTATTGTCCCTCTTTCTGCTCCCTCTGCCCCCTTCCACCACCCTTGCCTCCTCTGGGACCCACAGAAGGAGGGTTCCTGCTGGAGGGGGTGACCTTCAAGCCAGTCTCTTCTTGAGATGAGCTGCCCAGCAGTTTGTTTGCTTTTCTTTTTCATCTAAACTCCAAATACCACAGAACCAGCACCTGCAATTTTCCCTAACACATCCTTTGAACTTGCTGCAAGTTAAACCATAGACGGTTTCATTTCTCAGCTGCAATGTATGTCGCCTTCCCTCACCCAATTTGCTTCCAAGAAACACCCCGTGTTCCTCCTTTCCTACCCCGCCTCCCAACAACAACAACAAAATGGAAATACAAACTTCAACAGCGCCCTTGCTTGACTCTATGTAAACAGCATAGCGAGAATAAAGCCCAGGCTCCCTCTCCCTTCTTCCTCTCACTTCTGAGCCGGGAACACCATAAATAGGGACCTCGCTGAGGGGCAGATAAGGTACATCCAGGCGGGAGAGATGTAATTAGCGGCATCGTTCCTTTGTGTGTGCAGAAGACAGCAGAATGCCGCCACCCACATGATGCTTTGGCAAATGTACTGTCACTCATTTTCACAAACAATTCAATGGGTTTTTAAAAAGTGCCTACAACAGGCAAAGAAAGGCAGGGGGAAAAAAAACAGAATGACAACTTAGCCAGTGTTCCAAAGTTACTTGAGCGTTGCTTTGGGGACAGCGAAGCCAAACTGACTTGATGACTCCTCAAGCCAAAGTTCAGATGGTCAGAGAGCCTGGGGTTCACGGGACAGGCAGGGGGCAAAGCGCCAGATTCACAGTCAGAAAAATTAAGCTTGAATACCCCTGTGTTCTTCATGCGGCTGTCACATGCCTCTGAGTCTTACTTTTCCCATCTGCTTAATGGGCATATTGATACCAGTGTTTTACCTCTAGACTTCTGGTGAGGCTCAAAGGAGATCACTTGGAAGAGTGAGTGCTTTGGGATCTCTAGGATAGGTACTGTTGTTTAAGGAAGCCAGAATGGCAAATCACCCTGCAACACTGAGCATTAACTCTTCCACAGGGGCAACCCCTCTGGCGTCCCTTCATTAAGAACAAGGGTTAATAAAGTAACCCAGAACCTACACGCTCTAGTCTCAAAGCAGCTGCACGGTTGACGAGGCACAGCCCAATGTGTTTTCCTTTTATTTCCTCCAAACCCTGAAGGAGATCCAAATACCAAGTTCTGGGAACTTGTTAAAATCCCTGTTTCTCTCCCACCCTCTACGCTCACCCCCGGCAGTCGCCCTGGCACCCCTCCATGCTCCTCTCTCCCCTCTTCCCCACCTGTCTGTAGGATGGAGCTCCATCTAGCCTCTCTGGCCTAGAAAGAATCCTTTTTACGTGTGAGGTGGTGATCCAGCTGGCAGTGATGGGATTCTTGAGGGCAGCTGGTTACAGAGGAAGACTCCGGGGTTAATATTTATTTTTTATACCAAGGCGATTGTTTCTTTTGATGGTGTCCTCAAAGCTCTCCGGGGCCCAGACTTAAGAGTTTGTGCAAATGTTGAAAGCAAATTATGCCTTTGGGGATTTTTTTTCTCCTAAATCTCCCTTTTAAGCTCATTTCCTGCTTTCCCTCAGGGTGAAAATGAAGATTTGAGTTCCTGCCTTTCTTGAGAAGCATCTTCCAGAACATAAACCCACAGCCTCTCAGAGCTGAAAGAGGCTTCAGGGTTCAGCTAGTCCAATCGCAGGTGATGTCTGAAGGCCCTGTCCCATGCCCCACAGGAGGGTGCCCAGCCTCTGCTTGGATGCCTCCAGGGAGGGGGGATTCTCCTCCAACTTGAGGCTCAGCAGATGATGTCTGACTTCTTCCCAAGTAAGCCCTCCCTGAGGGGTACTCTGGCCTCTGTGTCCAGGCTCCACACTTTCCCACCCCACACACCCAGCTCCCAGGGGAAGTTGTAGGAAGGAAATGACCCAGAAATACCCACATCTCCTGTACAGGAGATGCCCCAAATGTCTGAGGAGATGCAAGTTTTGAAGGAGAATGATTTAACCTTGATCAACCAGAATTCCAGTGGCTTCTTCTCAGATTCACAGCTGAAGTTGTTTCCGAGAAGGGAATTGGAAAAGCACTGAAGTCAAGAGCATGGGCCACAGCCGGGACTGCTGAGAGAGGCCAGCTCCCAACATTTCAATTGAGACTTTTAAATATTCACCAAGGAAATATTGATATTCTCATGGGGAAAAAGCACTCAACTCCCCTTGCCTACTGAGATTGAGGGAAATGGCCTCTTTGGTGTGGAATGGGAGGGGAGAGTCAATATCCCTGGAAAACTGCAGTGACAGGGTTTAAATCCACCCTGATGTTAAGTCATGACTTGGAGATACATTATTTATGTCCCTTTCCTCTCAGTGGCTGGAGAAACTCAAGGGCAGGGCTGGCCTTGTTCATCTCTGGGTCCCACACTGCCTGGAGCTCAGGGACTGTCACATGAGATGTATTCAACCAGCACCTATTCAAGAGAACAGGTTTTCTAGAGAGGGGCCTTCACAAGGCCACTGAATCACTCTATTGGCTGGATTAAGACCCAGGCATTGTTCGTTGAAACTTTGTATTGTCTTTTTCCATTTTCTTCTCTGAGAGTGAACTCTGAGTCAGAGATGACCTCAGAGGACTTGTCCTAACACAGTGTCTTTGGGTTACTTACACCACCAGGGATGCTCCCCTTTTTTTTTTTTTTTGTGGTACGCGGGCCTCTCACTGTTGTGGCCTCTCCCGTTGCGAAGCACAGGCTCCGGACGCACAGGCTCAGCGGCCATGGCTCACGGGCCCAGCCGCTCTGCGGCATGTGGGATCCTCCCGGACCGGGGCACGAACCCGTGTCCCCTGCATCAGCAGGCGGACTCTCAACCACTGCGCCACCAGGGAAGCCTGGATGCTCCCTTTTTAAACAGGTACCTGAAACCCCCCAGGTCAGTTTCCCTGGGGCTGGGCTCAGGAGTGTTCTTTGTAGTAAGGTTCCCAGATGTTTCTGATGCACGGTGAGGTTAGGAAGCACTGCTCTAGGTAAGGAGCTGGTGTTCTCTGTTCATTTAGTTGAGACAAACCTGTGCTCGTTCACTTTGTCTTCTGGCCGCTTGTAATCCTTGCAGCTGAAGTTAGCAGATGCTGGATTCATACTGTGGTTCCCAAACTGCCCACCTAGGCACCCAGAGGCCACCGCAAACTGACAGGAGTGCCAGAGGATATCTTACACTTTCAAGGGAAACACAGGGATAGCTGACACTGAATTAACTCAAGGTGGTTCATGGTTTCGACACTAGATCATGCTACATTCCTTCTGATGGAGCCATATCTTTCTAAAGCTGGGTTTTAGGTGGTTGCTGTGATAAAAAGGAAGTACCGCATGAAAATCACTATGGGACAGGATCTAAGGGTGGTGGCGTCAATCTGATTCCAAGGTTTGAGAAGCTGGCTGGAGCCCACAGGTGCACACATTCCATTAGTAAGTAATTTTGGTTATTTTTGAATGAAATAGAAATACTCTCTTTAAATTTTGATGTATGTGTGTGATTTTTTAAATCAACTATGAAGTTGTTAGGACACAAATACTTATTAAATTGTTTGGACCTGTTTAATAAATGGAACAGTTAGTTTGGGGTTTGTTTGCTTAACCTAAGAATACTCTGAAAAGATTTATGAGACTCCAAGGGCATTGTGAACTGAGAAAATTCAGGGGCCTCTGGACTAAGGAGAAAGGTCAGCATACATAATGTTAATTTATTCTCAGAAGTAAAGGAAATACAAGCTAAATGACACCATGAAGAAACAATAAAACAAGTCAAGAATGTGGAGCATTTTATACTATACTTAGCCTGGTTTCTTCGAAAAAGGCAATGCCATTAAACAAAAAATAAAAAAGTTTGGGAGACTGGTCTAAATTACAGAGAGACATTACAATGCTAGCTCCTTGATTGGATCCTGGTTGGAAAAAAGGACACTTCAAAATGTCCTGGGCTTCCCTGGTGGCGCAGTGGTTGAGAGTATGCCTGCCGATGCAGGGGACACGGGTTCGTGCCCCGGTCCGGGAAGATCCCACATGCCGCGGGGCGGCTGGGCCCGTGAGCCATGGCCGCTGAGCCTGCGCGTCCGGAGCCTGTGCTCCGCAATGGGAGAGGCCACAACAGTGAGAGGCCCGCATACCACAAAAAAAAAAAAAAAAAAAAATGTCCTGTCGTTTGAGAAGTTTTAATACAGAGTTGGTATTAGATGATATTGAGAATAATTGTTCAGTTTACTAAGTGTAATAAATGTTATTACTTTAGGTGAACCATTACATCTAATTTTCTTTAAAATAGTTTGGCAAAAAAATATGAACATATAGAGGAAACATGGCTAGTAATTATTAATAATAATTAGTGGTAATTATTAACAATGATTAAATATAGACAATGGTTTTATTGTAATCGTATTTTTACTTTTCTGAATGTTTTGAAACTCTTCCTATAAGTAGTTTTCATAAAGTAACGGGTTAGTGGTAAACTGAGCAATGCAACTGGTCAGCACTGAAGAAGCAGGGATGTAAAGATATGAACGAATCCACTGAAATCCTTCCCAACTTTGCCACAAAATTGTACAAAGGCAGAATGGCACCTTGGCTGGTAGCTATTTTGCAAAGTAACTAATTTTCTTAATGAAAAAAATCAGAGGAAAGTCTCAAAGAGTTCTGTGCATGAAGGAGGGGCCACTTTATTCTCACTCCACACAGCTGGACAAGGAGCTGGGGACAGGGTACCGAGATCTCCATCCGTGAGAACCGAGACAGGAAATACAGAAGGTAGGATGAAAAGCACAGCTTCTTGAGAAGATGCCCCTTAAAAGCTGTCCCCCAGATGCTGGCATTGTTCTGTAGCTGGATCTGGTAGTGATTCCATGTGTGTAAACAAATGTGGACAGTCACTGAGCTGCCCACTCGAGATCTGTATATTTACTGAACATTAATTATTCCTCAATTTAAAAAATAAAGCCATCCCCTTACCCGTAAAGTAATAATGCAGCCCAGAGAGCTGGGGGGGAAAGAGTGAAATTTTAACCTCTTATCTTGGAGGCTTCAGAACTAACTACATTTCAGAACAAACACCAGAGACAAAAGATGAGGGTTTGGAGATATACTTTTAAAATCCACCGATGAGAAAGAGAGAAATTTAATATCTCAACAATTTTAAAACTTTAAGCCTCTGTGCACAAAGCTAGTCATTTCTTGATCTCTTTGTTAATGCAGCTTTTGTACCAGGCAGTTTAATGTACAAAGTCCTGCAGTTCTTTAATAAACTCACATCAAAACATTGTTTCCAAGTGCTTAAAAGAAAATTAACAGTGACTTTAGAAATGAATGAAATGAACAAAACAGTCCTCTCCTGATGACCTGTCTGGGCCTTTGGGGCCAGCAGAGGCCAAGGTGGGGGGCTGGGGGGAGTGGGGCGGGTGGCGGGGGGAAGAGGCAAAAGAAAACCTCAGTGTAAATGCAGGAAGTGCCTCATCGTCCTGCCTAAATAGCTGTGCGACCGTGGCGGCTAGGAAGAGTGCCCACCTTCCTGCCACTCACACCTAGAAGCCAGGGCGGTGGCCCTGGTCAGCGGGCATGGACCTGGCAGTTCCAGGGCTGACCCATCCCCAGACCCGGGCTCTCGGAAGGTGATTAGCACAAAGACCCTTTTACAACTGGACCTGGGGAAGGGGCACCGCAGGGCGCCTCTGGGGGGGTGGGGGGGGACCCCTCCCCGGGGGTGGGTGTGGTGCCCAGGGCATGGTAGGGTCTCCCCCCCGCTGCCGGCCCCTCCCCGCAGAGAGCCCAGCTGCACCCTCTCTCCATGGCTCAGCAGCTCCCCCGTGAGCCCGAGCCGGGAACTTCAGGAAAGCTGTCCCTGTGCCGGGTTCCCTCCTCTCGCAGAAGCAGAGTCGGGGACATCCTGGGAAGCACGAGGGCAGCTCGTACCCGGGGAAACCATTCTCGCAGGCCGAGGGAAAGTCGCCTAGGATACGAGCAGCTCCCCAGAGGACATCTAGTGGATTCCCTTCCCTTTCCTTCAGACGCAAAAGGGCTCCAGAAGAGAGCACCAGTTCCCTGTTTTCACTGTTTTTCCCTGGTCAGAAGCCAACCCCTTCTGTCAGAGACCCTCTCTCAGACTTCCTGCCCTTTAACTTGGCCACTTGGCTGAACTAGGAACCTGGCTCCAGGTTGGCAACGGAGCCCCCTCCCGGCCTTGATACCCAAACCCAGGCCCATCCTGGTCTCCCCTCCCCACCCGACTAGCTGCCTTCCATGTCCTCTGGTGCTGACCCTCTCCTGCTCTGAGACCCACTCACTGTCTACATCAATCATTTGAGCAGTATTCAGATCCAGCTCCCTCGCCCTGCGGCTCTTCCTGTGTTCACTCAAATGACATAGAGGAAGAGCCCCAGCCAAGGAGTCAGGAATTAGCCCAGATTAGGAATCTGCTACATCTTTCCTGTGTGACCTTGAACAGACTACATGACTCTGGATCATCAATATTTATTGACCCCCCCTATGGGCCAGGAACAGTGCTATGTACATTATATGTATTATCTCATTAAATCTCATTGAGTCAATGCTATCCCCATCTAACAGGTGAGGAAATTTAGGCTTGGAAAGATATGTGACTTGCCCAAGATCACACAGCTAATAAACGTTGGAGCTGGGTTAGAATTTAGGCAGTCAAACTCCATGACATGATCTTAATCAAAATTCTCATGCTAGTCAATAGTAAAAAAGTAACAATAATAATAATAAAAATAATTGAGAGAGATTCTTCCACTGCTAAGATTCTGGGGAAAGCTGCAAATTTAGTAGAAGTGGACCCACATTTTCATGTCTCCAGATGGGCCATGACCTTAACCACCTAAGAAAATTCAGAGAAACACTGCCTCCAGGAGGGGAAGGACAGCCCTCCTGGGAGACCAGGGTCTCACCTCTGTAATCACCAGGATCTGTAAATACAGATATTTACAAGGCAGCCAGTGGCACTATATTTCTTCCCCCATTCTTCTTAGGAGGGTAAGAGGGGTGACATGTGGACCAAAAGCCACATACTTGCAAAGGCATCCTTCCTCTGAAGACCAAGAAGCAGCAAATTCTTTTCCTGGGAACATCTCCATCAAGCAGACATCTGTTACTCTTAGGCGATCTGTATGCCATAACAGTTTAAAAAACAGAGTTTAAAGGCTTAAATAAGAAGGAAACAGTTTGCCCACGTTGCAAAATAGCATATAAACTGTGCTGGAATTAGCACAAGGGAAACATTTATCTTCCCTAGATAATCTTGAAACTGGATTTTTTTTTTTTTTTTGGATGGTGTATAATTATGTTTACTGGCATGGAAATATGGTCATGATATATCACTAACTAGGGAAAAAAACTGGTTGCAAATACCAAACCAGACTTTTTAAAGGAGCATTTGACTCTACGTCCCTTGCTGGGGCAAAGTACTCTCTGCATATCCTGCGAGGGAAAAAGAAGAATGGGTCAAGACCAGCCGGGTGGTGGCCTTGTCCCTGAGCCAGCAGAAAGAGAGTCCCATATTTTAGCTGGAATGGCCAAAGATTTGTCTGAGCTGAAATCTGGCCCAGCCTGGTATAGAGAAAGAGGGTGGGCTGGGAGGGGCTGTGCGGAGGGGTCTAAAAGACCTGGGTTCCAATCCTGCAGCACCAACCATGAGCCATGGTGACCTGGTGCAGGTTCAATGCCTCCAAAGGTCAGCCCCCTTTGATAGAGTGGAAGCCACACCCACTGCCCAAGTTCGACACCGTCTGCAGTGCGCCTTGCCCAATGCCTGGCATGGGGGAGGTGCTCAGGAAGTGGCGGGCCTCCCAATTCTGCAATCACAAGGGTTGACCATTACCAAAGGGCAACACTGGCGTGCCAGGCTGTGAACGAGACCAACCAAACTTTGAGATCCTGACCCACTTGACATTCCTTTGCTCACTCAAGGAGCATTTATGGAGGGCCTACCACGTGGCTGCTCGGGGCCAGGCAGTAGACTCACCTCTGGGAACTCAGTGAAACACATCCCGTCCCTGTGTTTGGGGAGAGAGGTCATGAGCTGGTAACAGAGAAATAGCCACGTGCCAGGGCTCTGAAAGCGCTGGGAAGCGGGCAGGGGGATGCTTAGTGGGGTCCTCGGGAAAGACCTCTCCCAGGAGCTGACATTTGGCCTGAGACAGGAAGGAGCCAAGGTCAGGAGGAGGCAGCCTTCCTGCAGAGGCTGCAGGAGGCAGCGTCTGTGCCCTGCTCACATCTGAAGTGAGCTGTAGAGGGACAGAAAGTGAGCCGGGGCGGGGCTCAGCTCTCCCGGCTTTGCAGTCCTGAGGCCGTGGTCATGATCTGAGCTTTCATTCTGAGCACAAAGAAAGGCCCAGAAAGGGTTTATCCAGGTGAGCAACCGGGGTTTTGCTTTTAAAAGGTGGATGCTGGCTGAAGATGGGGAGGGGGTGTGCAGTGAGGAGGACTGACCTGTGCGGAGGCTCCATCGGGCAACACACGAGAGAGGCAGCTCGGTCAGGACCCAGGGCCGTGGAGGTGGGAAGGGTGGATGCATTCAAGATCGATTTTGGAGCAGAATTTAGAGGACTTGCTGATGGATCAGACTAGAAGTCAGGAAAGGGGAGACCCTCAGGCCACTTCCAGGTCTCTCGACCCAGTGGCTTTCTGGGAGTTGGGAAAAGGTCCCCCCTTTCTCCAGGTGGATGCAACACTGTGAATGCCCGTACAAGCACCCAGCCAGTGTACCCTGCAAGACCCTCGCTCAGAGGCCCCAAAGAGGGACGCCCAGGTTTCTGCTTCAGCAACTTTGAACTTGCAAAGTTTGCAGTGCCTGTGGGAATCCAAGGAGAACCATTTGGGGACCATTTCGACAGAGTTTCTACCTCTGCCCCCATCTGTGTGTGAGGTATCACCCCTCCCCGCCCAGGCATCAGCCCTTTCACAGTGCTCACTGCAGTCAGTGTATGAGAAGAAACACAGTTTTAAAACCCTGGAAGCTAATGGTACAACAAGACCATTTAGCACTTAAATAAATGCAAGTTCTAGAACATCCGCAGCCAGAATGAAAGTAAATAATGACAGAATGCGAGTCATGACTGCGCTTGCTTGCACTTGCCAAGCGTATAAACAGTGTGCTCACGAATTCAGAGCGGGGACCTGGGAGTTGGGTACCAGTTCATCAGCTCCCGACTCTAACACATGAAAGGACATATGAGCAAAATCGTAATGGGAAATGTAGTTATCTAATTCTTCATTCTCTGGAGTTAACCTGAGACTGGAATTAAAAAAGCTTATCCCCATAAGAACACAGAGTACTCATTCTCATGTTTTTCGAATGAAATCACTTCACCACCAGTGTCAACATGAAGCTTAATTAACCCCCTGATATTTAGGGAAAAAGCAAAACGACTGAGCATGTAAACTTAAGAGATGAACACAACCAGCCAGTCCTGTCCCCTCAGTCTCTATCCCAGGGGCTGGTCACTTTCCTTCTTACAGAGGAGTTTTTGGTTAAAAACCCCATCTCATCTCCCAACCAGCTGCTGGCAGGGTTGATGCTCCATTCTTCATTTTTTTTTGAACTGTGTATAGTATGACTTTTGTCTATTTTATGGCTGCACGTCACAGCCTGTGGGATCTTAGTTCCCTGACCAGGGATCGAACCCATGCCTGCTACAGTGGAAGTGCAGAGTCCTAGCCACGGGACTGCCAGGGAATTCTCCATGCTTCACTCTTTAATCCCCCTACATTCCTATAGCTAGTATTCGGCCTGGGATGTAGTAGGTGCTCATTAAGCATCTGTTGTAGGAGTAAAGGAGCATCTTTACCAAAATGCCAGTATTCACCCCAGCCCCGGGTCTCCCTGGGGCCCTGTCCAGGCAGAGGATGAACCAAAAAGGGAGCTGGGGTCGGGAGATGGAAGGTTTGGTTCCAGCCTCAGACTCCACCACTCACAAGCACGTGTGAGTCATGTCCTTTGTTTTGGTTTTCCCATCTCTAAAATGGGAGAAATAGATGTTCTCCCACTTTTTAAGGTTTTGTGTATGAAGCAATGGGAAAGAAGCCTTTGGAAAGGTGTTCTTCAAGTGTGAGGTGACCCCCGCCCTGCCTTGGAGGGGAGTTCTGTGATTGAGAAGCCAAGATGGTGCAGGAGTGTGAACCGCAACTGACTCTGAGAAAGCTGGGCGGGTCAGCAGAGTGGATCTGGAGGTATCATTAATGACTGAAAAGTCACAGAGGAAAATGTCACCAAGGCCGTGCTCTCTGCATACAAGAGATGGAGATCGGGGCACAAACTGTAGAGCCAGCAGAAAATGTAAAATGTGAATGGTCTGTTAGAAGGCAATAGGGAATGATGGGGCCTGTAGCCAACTGGAGATTACATTTGCGCTCTGCCCAAGGCAATTGCACTGAAAGCTTTCAGACACGAGCCCCATCAAACACAACATCTATGGCCTGTGGGTTGAGAGTTTGAGACCCTGCAGACTGTTGTCATAAGCGTGTTTTACTCTGATGCTTTGACCTCTGGGTCCTGGCTGGCACTCAGGGACTTCTCCTCTCAATGCTAGCTGATTCTTAGAGACAGAAAACAACTGACAGATGCAGAGCTCACATCCCCAGGTCCCTTCTTTATGGGGCTCTCACACTCTGGGCCACCTGCCCTAATGACTCAGGCCCAGGTACCAGTTAGGGATAGTCCCTAAGCCCCAGAGCCCACGGAAATGATACAAACTAGCCAAACCTACCCTTTGCCCTGCCTTTTCCAAGGAAACCACAATAAAGGCTTTTGTCTACGTTTCCCTCACTCTCTCCACCTTCTGACCGACCCTGGTGATTCCCCATGTGGCCCTGCATGGTGTGACCTGCTCCTTTCTCTTAGAAACTATCCTTTCAATGATAGTCGTCTCCTGATCTGCTGGGCTCACCGTACCTGAATAATAATAAAACCTATGTTTTAGAACACCTGTGAACTGGAGCATGAATCGTCATGGCTGTTATACTACTCCCATTGAACCTTGGCACCTAACACAATCCCTGGCACATTGCAGACACAATTTAAATATTAATCAATAAATGGACGGATGGACAGACAAAGGGTGAGAGTGAAAAGCTGGGTAGAAGCATCGGTCTGGCTACACAGATTCCCTACACTTCTGTCTCACTTCTGCAATGGCTTTAGGAAGCTGAATTCTGTACCTGCCTCAGGTCCGCGATTGGCAGGGATGCAGGCAGCCTGGCCAGAGCAAGCTGGGGGAAGTGCTGTGAGAAGTAAGCCACGGCTGAACATAAACAGCTCACCCTCCCACCCGCATTCAGCTTTTCAGGCAGCTCCTAAGCCAGAGGCTTTCTTCTGGCAGACAGTCCTCCAGCTAACTCTGGCTGTTTCCTTTATGTGCTTATGAAGAGCTCACCACCTCAAAGGGCCTCTGAACCCAGGGGTAAAAGGGTAAAAGCCAGAAAGAGGGTTCCCAGCCCACCTGCAGTCTCTGGGGCCCGCCCAGCACAGGCTCTCAAAAGAGAGCACCAAGCAGCTCGCTCAGTTCCCTGGCACCTTGAAATTATCCTGCATCTGCGACAGTGCAGTGGGGGTGTGGGTCTGCATCCCTGCACTTTTCTGGCTAGTAAACTGCAAGTTGAGCTAGAGAACCCACGTTGTTTTTATTCCTTACTCTTTCAAGTGCATCAATCTGCTCTGCTTGAAGATGGACTGAATTTCCCAGATGACAGGGCCCTTGGGTGTCATTCTCAGGATTACTATTTCATCCCAGGCAGAGAGAAGGCATGTCGGGGATGACCTGGCGGAGGCAGAAAACCCCTGTCGGGGGGATCAAGCATTTGCTGTTTCTGATGAATGCTCAGTTGGGTGGTTTGGTTGGCAGCAGTGAATGGCTTCCTAAGACCATCCCTTCCCCAGGTCCAAGATGGAAGGGCAGGGGGCATTCGACCACAGCGAATGGACAATGAGAATCCGGGGACCTGCCCAAGTGGTCGCCCTAGGAGAGGGTGGTCAGCAGGGTGACTGTGCAAACTGGTTTCACCGAGAACAGAACCAGCTGAGGCCTATTATCCCGGCATGATGATTAAGCTCACTCCCCTTCTCTCTCAAGTGTCCCGGTATGATTGATAAATCATACAGTCATGCTCACCAGCAGGGAATTTTGCAAATGGGAACGTCTGACTTGGAAGGCTCTCAAGTAAGAGTCTGGTTGCTTTGTTTGTACAAACAGGAGCTTAAGGTTTGGCAAACGTGCTGGAGAAGGTCTGGCAGCAGCAGATGCAGGAACAATGAGCAGAAGGGGACTGTGCCTGACCTTGGGCTCTGCGGGGGGTACCTGGGCCCAGCAGGATTTCACTCACAGCCTCTTCACCCAAGAGGGGACTTCCAAAGACAGCATTTCCTTCCTCTGGTTGAAGTCTCAAGCCCAGAGTTAACAAGTCTAGCAAGGGGTAGGCATCAAGAAGAAAGGGTTTCACCAAATGGGCTGCAAGAGAAGGGAACATCCCCCCAACTCCATCATCAGCACGGGCCGGTGCCACCATCCCATTCAGCACCACCTTGCATCACCATGGGGACCCTGAACAGTCTCCCATTTGTCTTTCTTCCTGGTTGAGATCTTGTTTCTGTCAAAATGAACTATTTATCTTTGTTGCATGAAATGTCACGGATTATGGGCCAAACCAGGACAAACCCACGCGCGAGAAATAAGAGCCCTCTGATGATACCCACACGCAGCTCCCCATATCTTTAGAGGCTGTGATGAATTTTCTTTTTCCAGCACTGAACTTACTCTCTAGAAGTATTTAACCTGAGAGGTACCTGACAGACAAACCCCCAGTGACCTGAGTTTGTCAGATCAATTCATTCTTGAGCTGATTCACCAAGTGGACGCATGTGACCCACCCACAGAAGCAGGGCAAAGACTTCAGAGGTAAGAGGTGGTTGTAAGTTCACCTGGTGGCCTCCCATGAAGTTTAATCAAGCTGTAAAATACTCAAGACTGTCCAGTGTTTTAAGGACTATTCCCCCTTTGTGTGTGTGTGAGAACTAAAACTTCAAAGCTATTTGTCTTTTTATGTAAGATTAGCCATCATGCAAAACTTACTGGTCAAGCAGGTAATAAAATACACATATTCCATGGAAGGGTTTTGCACATTTCAGTCCTTGCAGATAACAAAGAGGTTATGAACCCTGCATGGTCCTGAGAGTGAGTTCCTTCACTTCTGAAAGCTGCCAGTCCTGCCAGTGTCTTGAGGGCTCATGTATTATAAATTCTCGAAGCTCTTTTAGCTGCAGTCTGGGCATCGGGTGGATCTTCGTCCTCTTCCTCAGTTTGCTTGTATTTTAAGAACAGGTCAGACTTTAAGAAGCGGCTGTAGCTGTCATACTTCATAAGGTTGAAGATCTAAGGGGAAAAGGAAGAAAATCTGAAGGGTGAGGCTAATCAGGCTATGAATCATCCAATCAAATATTTATTAAATACCTATCATGTGCTGAGGAAAATACATGCCAAACGCACAAAGAAAGTTAATTAAGTCGTGTGCTAGACAAGCTGGATTTCCTGGATGTTTTGGGTCATTATGAAATTATCTCAATGGAATATAAGAGCTTAGAGAGTCACACGAAGCAAACCTATCTGTCTCTTCCACGGAAGTATAGGTTCGCACAGCACTGAGTTATACCCTTGTATCAAGAGGTCCTTTAAGAATTTCCACTTTATTTGGGTAGATAATACAGGGATGTATTGCTCCAGGAACTTGAGATAGCAGAAGAGAAACCATTTCTGTAGAGACGACAGTGTAAAGGCCACTGTCACTGTCATATCAGACAATGTCAATATTGCTAAGACCCTCGGAAGTCTGGCATCCAAGATCTCAAACACACCTATTATTATGCCCAGAAACAAAATGGGGCTTATTCAATGCAGGTCAGGGAAGTGAAACGGTAGTCCTGGCGAGCAGAGGCTTCGGGAACAGGCCTTAATTAAAGAAAATAGTGGTCAGCTGCGGAATGCAAACACCTGCTTACTCACACGGTTCCAGGAGTGCACCTCTGGGAAAGAAATTATTCCAAGGTATGCTCATCAGATGCAAGGGGAGAAACCCTGACAGCTTAGAGGGCTGCCACCTGCCTCACCCCAAGTCCTCAGAGAGTTGTCCCCTCTCTTCTCAGCCACGGTCCCTCTTCCCAGCATCCCCTCTCCTCCCACCCCATCTTTTGCCACCACCCTCCTCCTTTGCCCTGCAAAGGGGTGGGAAGAGGAGAAGCAAAAGGGAAGTGCTTTCTGGTGGTCGAGGGATACAGTCTCTTTCAAGACATCTCTCTCCATCCCTCTCAGACCTTTCAACCGAACTTTCAGGGCATTCTGCAGACCGAAAATCCGCCCTGCGCACCCTGGTGCCTTCACTTATTGCACTACCAATGGGCTCAACAAGTGGAAAGTTCCAGAGGCATCTAGAATGTTCCTCACTGCCAGGCAGGGTTCTCAGGTGGGCGGTAAAACGTCTTTTAAATCTGTCCTCTCTCAACAGGCACACAAACTACTTTGTAAATGAAATGTCTGATGGTGTCCAGGGACTCAGAACATCTACCTGAGGGCTGGGAGAGCTGGACCTCAGCCTTGACGGCTTCATTTTCCCAAGACGGCTTCAACCATGGGAGAACCGCTTAAATCATTTTGCTTTCAGCAGAGTTTGGGTTTTCTTTAAACTCTTAAGCTACTGCCTGCCCTTCCCTGGGTGTCCTTCCTGTCTCATCTCACTGCTCAGAAAGACCACGCCTCTGTAAGCTCCCACCTTGTGCCTCTCCATGGCAGCCATGTATTTTGTGGCCATCTTGTAATCCTAGACTGATTTGCTAAGGTTTGGAGAAATTATTCATTAAAAACAGCAACAACAAAAAAAACCTCCCAGAAAATACAAGAATCATAGCCAGCGTTGAGGCGGGGGATGAGGAATGCCATTATCATTTCGTGCAGGTGTCGCCATCCCTCACCACCTGCATTATTCGGCCCTTCCAGGCACAAGAGCCCCCAAAGGGAACTCTGAGATGCCCAGCAAGTTCACAGTTTGGAACGATGCTCGAAAAGTGACTAATGAAACCAGCCTCGTGAGTGCCCCTCCTGGCCCCCAGCCCCGCACCCCATCCCGACCAGGTCCGCAGCGGGTGGGACCCAGCTCCGCCAGCAGGATGCGGTTCGACCCAAGTGTCTCGTCTGAGTCTCCACGTGTGGGAGTGGAACATCCTGTTTGCCTGCTGTGGCTCTTCAAAGAAGAGAAGCAAAAAGGCTGGGGCTGGAGGCACCTGGGCCAGGCCGGAGGCAGTGGGGGAGGGAGGGGGGGAGGTGGCTTCAGCCGAGCGGCTGGCAGGACTCACTCGGCCTCCAGGAGATGCCAGGACACCGCAGGCTCGGCTGCCCCTTTGGCACTCCTGGCGTCAGCAGGCGTGAGGGGAGGGGGCTGCGAGCTATTTAACAAGAGCAGACGGGCTGCTCCCTGCCATGGGCGGGCGTGAGATGACCATGAAGGCCTTCAGGCTGGGGCTGCCCTCTCCACGAGCCCTCACCTGCTTCCAGGTGCAGCTCCTGGTGCCGCCGAGTCAGGGGGTGGCGGCTGCAGCCATCAGACTGGGACAGATTTGAAGAAGAAAAGGGATGCTGATTCCAAGAGTCTCATTTTCTGGGGCTGTGACCTGCCTGGTATCTCTGCACGGGGTCTTCACTGCCACCGGCAAAGGGTCTCCTGGGCACTGGCCTAGGAGCTCATGGCAATAGGCAGCTCCCATCCCAGGGCCCCTCGTGGTTGGTGCCCAGTGAAGATGGCTTAGAGGATAGAGAATGTCCTAAAAATCTCTTTCAAGAAAGTGGCCAGGACTTCCCTGGTGGTGCAGTGGTTAAGAATCCGCCTGCCAATGCAAGGGACACGGGTTCGAGCCCTGGTCCGGGAAGATCCCACATGCCGCGGAGCAACTAAGCCCGTGCGCCACAACTACTGAGCCTGCGAGCCACAGCTACTGAGATCGCGTTGCCACAGCGACTGAAGCCCGCGCGCCTAGAGCCCATGCTCCACAACAAGAGAAACCACCGCAATGAGAAACCCATGCACCGCAACAAAGAGTAGCCCCTGATCGCCGCAACTAGAGAAAGCCCACGCTGCAAAGAAGACCCAACACAGCCAAAAATAAAAATAAATAAAAGTTTAAAAAACAAAGTGATTGATAAATTTAAAAAAGAAGAGAAAAGAAAAGAAAGAAAGTGGCCAAAGACCAGGTACCCAGCTGCTGACCACAGCCTTCTTCATCACGGGGCAAATGGCCATGACGGAGGTCCAACAAACATTCACCCAGTGGATGAATAGACTCCACCCACCGAGCAATGACAGAGGGCTGGCAAAACAATTCAGGGTGGTACCAGCACCACTAAGAGCACCTTCAAACCACACGCCAGGCAGTGCGTGCAGCACCCTCTCTAATCCTCACCGAACCTGAGGACCCCAGGCACACAGGGGAAGGACGGAGGACTTGGAGATCTGGTGTTTTGCCCCAGTGGCTGGTATATTGTCAGCTCAGCTGCCATGACAAGTACTAAGGACTGGGTGGCTTGAAAATCAAAAATTTCTTTCCTCAGAGTCCTGGAGGCTGGAAGTCCAAGACCAAGGTGATGGCAGCGCTGGTTTCTCCTGGCTTGTAGGTGGCCATCTTCCCCAGGGTCACCCGGTCTCTGCTCTGTGTGTGTCTATGTCCTAATCTCCACTCCTTATAAAGACACTGGTCAGGCTGGAGTAGGGCCCACCCCAAGGACCTCATTTAACGTTAGTCACCTCTTTAGAGACCCCCATCTCCCAACACAGTCACATCCTGAGGTACTGGGGCTTAGGAGTCTGACACATGAATTTGAGGGGAGACACAATTCAGCCCATAACAGTGAGTAAAAGAGAATGTAAAAAGGATGCAGGATGCAAACTCTGGCCATCCGGCTCTCGAGCCCACACTCCTAACCTCCAGGCTATCCTGCCACTCATACGGCAGAGCAAGAGGCCGTCGTTAAAAATGAAGATTGCATAGGAGTTTAACATGGAAAAATGTACGTGAGTGTTAAGCGGCTGAACACAGAATTTTTAAAATGCACGTAAACTAAAAATAATGATCCCAAATATGTCCTTTAACGAGTGTTTGTGTGCCTAAGTGGGAAATAAACATCCCCAAAGGTCAGTATAGTAGGCTGAATGGTGCGCCCCCCCAAATGTAGGTCCACCTGGAACTTCAGAATGTGACTTTCTTTGGGAATAGGGTTAGCGGAGGATCTCAAGACGACATCATCCTGGACTTAGGGTGGGCCTAAATCCAAGGAGAGTTGTCATAAGAAAAGGAGAGAACACACAGAGAGACACACGGAGAGAGGAAGGCCACGTGAAGGCAGAGGCAGAGACTGGAGTCATGCAGCCACAAGCCAAGGAACACCAAGGACTGCCAGGGGCCACCAGCAGCTGGAAGAGGCCAGGAAAGAGTCTTCCCTCCAGCCTTTAGAAGGAGCACAGCCCTGCTGACACCTCAGTTTCAGGCTTCTGGCCTCCTGAGCTGTGAGAGAAAAAAATGTCTGTTGTTTTAAGCCACTCAGTTTACAATAATCTATTACGACAGCCCTTGGAAATGAACACAGTCACATTACTGATTTCACCTCACTCCTGCTTGAGCACAGAAAATGAGATGGCCCTAGGGGTTCCAGAAGGTTCCACAAAACCAGGACTCTGATGGGGAGGACTGGCCTCACCGGGGCTGGACTGTGATCATCCCCTGACCATGCGCCTCTAGTTGTGTGCAGGGAAGCGAAAGAAGAAGGTGGAGACCCAGGTGGGCAGGGGGCGGGCCTGCAGGCAGCCGAGCAACACCCCTTCGGGGAGACAGGCAGCCTGCGGAGCAGAAAACTCAAGTTGGCAGCTAAGTTGCATTCCCTACCTTTTTTTTTTTTTTTTTTGCCATCACAGCTGTGGCCCAGCAGGTTTCAGGTTTCAGCAGCCCCACATCTGGGGGCTGGACGCCAGGACTGTAAATTGCTTAATGTCGTGACCTTGGGAGCCAACCCTCAGGCTGCTGGCGGTGGGACTCGAAGTGAAAACAGAGAAGGGGGTCTTCCTGCCAGGTCTCCCCAACTCAAAGTCGTTATACAAGACGCCCCGCCCTCCCCAGATCCCAGACCGCGCGACTGATTAGCGTTCCCCTTTCTGCAAAGGAAAATATCCACATGGTGCTTCAATTTGAGACTATTCCGAGTCTGCTGATCCAGAAAAGGACTCCCTCACAGACGCATATTCATCCATACAGACAATGAGAAACTTAACCAGCCTTGAGGGCCCCTCCGTGAAGGTTTCATCCCTGTCTCGATCAAGTGCATTTCAAGCCTAATAAATCTTTTAACCCGTCTTAGGGGACAAGGCCATTAAAGCCCTAAACTAAACATGCATCCGACCTCCTCTTCAAAGCCCTCCACCATGTTATTTCAACTGGGTACCAGGAGGAAAAAACATGAATCCTTTACTGCAACAGAACATTTTATTAATGGGATTTCATATTTGCTTCAAGAACCTGGTTTAGTTCCTACATGAAAAGGACTGAAAGAACACATAACTGTCCATGAATTGCAGTTCTAGAATGCCACTGCACACCTAGACCTCAGACATGCTTTCACACCACACGGACAGACACAAAGAGTGAAGAAAACCAGCCTCCACCTCCAGCCCTCAGGCAAGGATCAGCGGGGCGCCGCAGAGGCTGCCGGGGCCAGGCACAGATGGGGACGTCCCCACCCCTGATGGAAGATCACCTCCCCCTCTGGGGATGGGGGGATGGGGTGCGCTCCCCCCAGGGGATAGGGGAGAAGACCTGAGGGCAGCTGGCAGAGAGCAAGCAAGAAGATAAAGCTCAGGTCAGCCCTTGTCCCAAAGCACCAGGGAAGGCCACACAGAAGGTTCTGTCACCTGGACAGTGCTCCTGCTTCCTGGACAGGCCCCCCACCGAGGTGGACGCCGTGCCAGGGTGACAGCAGAAATCCAGAAAGAGCCCGAACACGGACAGAGACAGGGCCCCCGCCCGGCGAGCAATCCCCTCGCACACCCACGGGTTAGGTGCTGTGTCACTGCCGGGGGGGTGGCGGGGGGGGGTGATTTGTCCACTTGTTCCTGGAGTCCTTAAGACTCAGATCCAAAGCTGAAATGACATGCTTTCTACGTGGGGTGAAGGCGTTTTATTTTCGCCTTTGGCCATCAGGGAGAAAGTTCAACGCTCTCTGGCACTCGTCCCCCACTCCCTCTTCTTCCCCTAAACTCCATTTTAAAGTTGTAAAAAAAAAAAAAAAAAAAAAAAAAGTATTTCCAATGCTGTCCTTCCCTCCCCACCCTCAGAAGCCTGAGGGCCACGGCAAAGGCCAGGATCCAAGGCTCCTTCCACTTGAATGAAAACCCACGGACCGCTCTTTCTGGCTTTGCCCGATGGAACATGTCATTCTCTGGACTGGGCTTGACCGTTGAGAGCAAAAGGCAGCTGGCACCAAGACCGAGGTGCCCAGTAAGTCCAGCTCCAGTTCCCACTGCAGGCAGACTTGGAGAAGCGAGGGGCTCGGGGAGGGAGTGGGCTCCTAGACAACCCCGGTAGGCGTGGCAGCCCCTCCCCCCCCACCCCTGGGTCCTCACCAGCTGGCCCAACCCTTCTTACTGAGGTCTACAAAGGAAGCGCCTCTCATTTCTTGGGTTCTGGGGAAATTCAAAGAAACGACACTGCTAAAAAGGGGCCTGGGGCATGGTTCCTTTCGCTGTCAAGGATGTGGCTGGGAGTGCTGACATCTCACTGAAGTCTTTTGATTTTTTTTAAACAGCAGAGGTTGAGGACTTCCTTTTCAGTGGAGAAAACCACCTCCACTCTGCCCTCCCCAGACCAGACTTAGCACCAACCCTGAAGCCTGGGTGAGGGCATCCTGGCAACACGCAAAGTCTGCAGTAAGTGTAGGCACTGGGGTCCCTAAGATTTATGGAAGAAGAATGAGTACCTCTGCCCCCCTCAAACCTGCAGGCTTCTCTTTCATGGTCCGAGCGAGCAATGACCTTGACCCTTCCCTCTTCTCCAATCTCCCTGCTATTCCAGGGAACCCATCATTCTACGCTGTGGAATTCAAACCAGAGGCTTCAGAGCAAGAAAGGTGTGTGAATTGGCGCCCAGAAACTTGCAGGAGCAGAATTCTGTTTTAAATCTTTCATATGGCACAACCTCAAGTCACTGAGCAGATTTCAAAGTGTTCCGTTTTCAGACCTTCGGGGAAGGGTCTGGAAGGATACACAACATAAGGCAGAAAGTGCGAGGGAAGAGGCAGGAACTGGGGGATTTTAGCTTTTCATTTCATCTCCTCCTGGATTATGTGAATTTTCTTCTCTTCATCTTAACAATGCATGTAGTAATTTAACAATTAAAAATAATTTAAAAAATTAACTTGTCCAGAATTCTGAGCAAGGCAGTAACAGGATGTGCTCGTGGCTAGTGCTGGCTTAGCGGGTTCCTGTGTTGGCCTTCCTCCCTGGAGTTCTAGCCATGTAGCTGAGCAGGACACATGTGTCCAGGCCACCAAGCTGACAGGGCCAGAACAGACCGGCATTGTCATTTCTTGTACATGTTAGGTTGCTGTGACTAATTTGATCCCTTCATGTCGTGGGTGACTCTCAGTGCCTTACTTAGTGACTGATGGGAATATTCTAGAATCAGCCAGGGCTGGAGGCACAGGAGAGCACAACTGAGCAAGGGAGGCGAAGGTGGGAAAGGAGAAGAAGCTAAGAGTGTTGGTTGGTCTTTAATCGCCAAAGACCATGCCGCTGTACCAGCGCCCAGGAAAGGAAGATGGTGGCACAGACCAGAAGAACAGTAAGAAAAAACACCACTGCTTCCCGTGGAACATGGGCCTCAGTGTGGCAGGAAGAGTCCGGCTGAACCAGAAGCGCTGGGTTCTTGCCCCGTTTCCCCTCTTCCAGCTCTGGGACCTCAGGCCATTCAGGTCACCTTCCCCTCAAGGAAACTTTCTCCCGTAAAGTGAGGTGCCAGGTTCCACCTTCCCCAAGACTACTTGATAGTCAGATAAGATGCACACACAAAAGCACGGTGTAAACTGTGAAGAGGTTCCGCCTTAATGTTTTCCCAGAATTCACTGAAGTGTAGAAAACTGACAGACATTATTTGGTGCTTTTTTGAAAGGTGGGGACCTAGCGAGGGTAAGGCACATGGATTCTGCTACATTTCTGAAAGTTATGTTAAGCCAGGGTTTCTCCACCTGGGCACCACTGACATTTTGGACCAGATATGTGTGTGTGTAGGGGGTCGTGGGGGGGGGGCTCAGGGCTGTCCTGTGCATTGCAGGGTGTTTTGACAGCAACCTGGCCTCTGCCCATTAGGTGCCAGGAGCGCCACCCCCCCTCCGATCATGACAACCGAGAATGTCTGCAGACACTGCCCCATGTCCCACGAGGGGCAAAATCACCCCCAGTTAAGAACTACTGCATTAAGACAATTTAAAGGACATGCACAGTTAACACCTGTGGAGGGCTGGCCGCACGCCAGGTGCTGCACCAAGTCAGTGTTTCACAGACATGAGTGCATTTCATCCTCAAAACTGCCTTATCATAACCTGCATTTCACAAATGAGGAAACTGAGGCTCTGGGAGGGATGGCATCTTAGCCAAAGTTTCAAAGCTGCTAAATTCTAAAGTCAAAGAAAAGTCGGCTCTATGGAAACAACGTTGTGGCCATCAGGGAGCAACTCTTTAAAATGGGGCATTGGGACTTCCCTGGTGGCGCAGTGGTTAAGAATCCGCCTGCCAGTGCAGGGGACATGGGTTCGAGCCCTGGTCCAGGAAGTTCCCACATGCCACGGAGCAACTAACCCCGTGCGCCACAACTACTGAGCCTGCGCTCTAGAGCCTGCGAGCCACAACTACTGAAACCCGTGCTCCCCAACAAGAGAAGCCACCGCAATGAGAAGCCCACGTACCACAACGAAGAGTAGCCCCCGCTCACCGCAACTAGAGAAAGCCTGTGCACAGCAACGAAGACCCAACGCAGCCAAAAATAAATAAATAAATAAGTTAATTAATTAACTAATTAATTAACTAAATGGGGCGTTGAAGGCTTGTGGACTGCTTTGCTGCTTGGAGAGGTAGCCGTGTTTGCCGAAAGCCCCCACATTACCGATGAGGCCACAGAAGCCACACCAGGAAACAGGACCCACCAGGGGTCAGATGGAGGCAGTCCTGGAACATGAGCTCCCACCTCCCCCTCCAGCCTAACTTAACATACAGTGACAATGACAGTAAATCTGAGCTCGGTGTCCAGGAAGTGATGGGCAGGGAGGGGTAAGGGAGGGGGCAGGGGGTTAGGTCATCAGGGTACAAACAGTGAGCCATGGTCAGGAGACTGCGGGTTCGCAGCTGAGTTTCTAGTAACAGAGATGGCTCTGCACCGAGTCATCTGCATTCTCTTGACTGGCTGATGAGGGACGGGCACAGCCGGAGCTGGGGATCAGAGCCAAGGTGCCTGGCTTGCAAGAGAACCAAACCTTATGAGCCCAGCCGGCACATTCTATAAATAGTCACCGTTGAAATTAAACTGGTTTCCATGGCCTCAGGGCCTAACCCCAGCCAGTCCCTCCCAGCTTAGCTTCTTCATCTCCCTCCCTCACTCCACTGCAGGCACAGACGCAGTGGATTCCTGCCCCAGGGCCTTTGCAACTGCCATTGGCTCTCCCTGGAAGGTCCTGCCCCCAAGTCTTCTCACCCAGCTCCCCCTTGCCACTCAGATCTCAGGCATCTCTTCAAGGAGTCCTCCCTGACCACTAGACCCAAAATAGGTCCCTCTCGGTCACTCTTAACCCGTCATCTGTTGTATCTCCTTCTTAGCATTTATCTCTGTCTGTCCTCTTGGGTAGACAGGTGCTGATTTCCTCACTGCGCACCCAGTTCCTAGCACAGTCCCTGGTACATAGGAGGCCCTGCATCAATATTTATAGCATAAAGGAATGAAAGAAAAAACAAGTTCACGCACCAGCAAACCAACCAGAACTGAACTAGACCTCCCAGGGGAGTTTTTAAGATAAAAAGTCACTGCAGTGAAGTGCGATTCATTGAAGAAATCAGCTCTTTGTAAGATCACCTCCTCCTTCCTGCTTCCCACAACTTAAAATTGTCCAACAGCAGCCTTTGACTGTAGGCTAAAGTTCCAGGGAGATGCCCCCAGTACTACCCTCACCTCTCCTGGCTTTACCTACACGTGCCGGGCACACAACTGGACCACGTTGGCAGAGCAGGATTAAATCAGAGAACAGTCTCTCTAACTATGAATTTTCCAGGTAACAAAGTTTTAAGCCCCCCAACTTTTCTTAAGATATCATTTATGGGGACTTCCCTGATGGTCCAGCTTTAAGACTCCACGCTCCCAAAGCAGGGGGCCCGGGTTCGATCCCTGGTCAGGGAACTAGATCCCTCAGGCCGCAATTAAAGGTCCCGCATGCTGCAATGCAGATCCCACGTGCCTCAACTAAGACCCGGCGCAGCCAAATAAATAAATAAACAAATAAATAAATAATTTTTTAAAAAATATATCATTTATGATGAAATTCTTATTAAAACCCCTAACACATTCTTCAGTGAACACGCTGACCACAATTTAAGTTTGGCTTTATAATCTGGGGTCATTAGGATCACTAAGCACATCACCAGCCTGTAGCACAGAGATGCCCCCAGTGCGGTGTGTGGGGGCTGTGAGATTCCCCACGCTCAGTGGTTCCCAATCAATGCACTGTGGTTTTGTGTTTAGTATCACTTTTCTGCTTCCTCCCTGGTTGTCAGCCATCACTTCTTGCTTCCCCTCACTCCACAGCCTCTACCAGCACTTCAAGTGGGCTGTGAACTGAAAAACCAGAACCTGTTAGAACTGTGTGTAAACCAAGAATCAACAGGACCTGAATGAAGACCCGAGAAGCTCTCCTTTAAATGAGATTCATGGGTGTCAGGTCATCTCATCTGATGCTCAGGGAAGATCTTCCCATCCTTCCAGGCTCCAGCTGTGCCCCAAAGTCCATGCTGCCCTCCCTGCAGCCTCCGGGGCTCGGGGCACTGCCTGCCGTGGGAAGGGGCTGAGGCCTCTGGAGTTTCCTGGTGAGCTGGTGCTGAAAGCAGCCTGCCCAGACAGCTCGGCGATAAAGCCAAGCGGTGCTCGACGAAGCCAAAGCCGCTGAGGAGGTTTTTAAGTTACGTGAAATCTTGTGGTTCCAGACATGCTCCCCTCAGCTTCACTCTCCTTCACTTAGGAAAGCAGGGCTCTTGTGAGGGCCTCTGGGGAGCAGAGACCCATAGACTCTGCTGAGCATACATTTTGACAGTTGCCAGCAAGGGCCCCAACAGGCAGAGGTTTCTGAAGTGAAACAGAACCCAGAGGCCTTCGCAGGGACTCACTGTGGACTCAGCTCAGATTCCAAATACGTTCTCTCCACCCAATTATGCCCGAGGAAGATAGTTAGTGCCACTGTCCCCCCATCAAATAAATGACTTTTTTTTTTTTTTTTTTTGCGTTACGCGGGCTTCTCACTGCCGTGGCCTCTCCCGTTGAGGAGCACAGGCTCCGGACGCGCAGGCTCAGGGGCCATGGCTCACGGGCCCAGCCGCTCCGCGGCATGTGGGATCTTCCCGGACCGGGGCACGAACCCGTGTCCCCTGCATCGGCAGGCGGACTCTCAACCACTGTGCCACCAGGGAAGCCCCAAATAAATGACTTTTAACAACAGGGTATAAAAGTATTTTCTTTATAGTAAGTAGTTTGAACTGCATTGTGCCACATTTGTTAGATGTGTGTGCACATGCATATTTATAGAAAAAAAATGATGGAAAGTCTAGACATTAAATGCTATCTCCAGGCATAAAATTATGAATTGTTTTTAACTTTATATTTTGGCTTCCCAAGTTTCTTTTGTTGAGCATGTATGATTTTTCTAGTTAGGTCAATAAAAGCTTTTCTTAATAAAAGTTATTTTTAGGGCTTCCCTGGTGGCGTAGTGGTTGAGAGTCCGCCTGCCGATGCAGGGGACACGGGTTCGTGCCCCGGTCCGGGAAGATCCCACATGCCGCGGAGCGGCTGGGCCCGTGAGCCATGGCCGCTGAGCCTGCGCGTCCGGAGCCTGTGCTCTGCAACGGGAGAGGACACAACAGTGAGAGGCCCGCGTACTGCAAAAAAAAAAAAAAAGTTATTTTAAAAATATTTTGTCACTTAAAAAAATTGTCCTTGGTCCCTTGTATTTCCTCCTTTCTGCACCAGCTAAACCTCCCACAGTCTGAATCCAACGGGGGTGCCCTGGTCACAGAGGCCTAGCTCCATTTTGAGACGTGTCGCAGGCCTAACACGAGGAGAGCTGGCGGGGCAGGAGAGCTGTCCCACCGCGTGGACAGACAGCAGCCCACCTCAGTCCGTGCGGCTGCCTTGCCTTCTGCGATCCCAGAAAAGGATTGTATTCGCGTGGCAATCCCTCTGCTCCAACCGGTCTCATGCGGCTTTGAGGAGCCATGAGGGGCTGCCCACGAGGCCGGGACAGCTGCACAGGCTGTGAGTGTGTGCGGAGTACAGTCTTTGAAGGCAGGTACATCGGCCTCCAGCACGCCCTGCACCTATGGGACTTTGTGCTAACAAACCACTTAGTCTCCCGGAACCTTGCTTTTCTCATCATCAAAATGGGAATACTACTACTCACTGGAGATTAAATGAGATAATATATGCCAAGGGGGCACAGAAGGGCACCCCTGAAGGGTAGATATTGTTCTTTTCTTTTTTTTTTTTTTTGCGGTACGCGGGCTTCTCACCGTCGCGGCCTCTCCCCTTGTGGAGCACAGGCTCCAGACGCGCAGGCTCAGTGACCATGGCTCACGGGCCCAGCCGCTCCGCGGCATGTGGGATCCTCCCGGACCAGGGCACGAACCCGTGTCCCCTGCATCGGCAGGCGGACGCTCAACCACTGCGCCACCAGGGAAGCCCCAGTAGATATTGTTCTTATTGAGAATACCTAGAACACAGGGGCTTCAGTGCAGGTTCTCAGTCCTGGCTGCATTTCAGAGTACCCTAGGAAGTTTGTAAAAGATTCTGAGGTCCGGGTGGGGCAGATACCCCTGTGTGGCTACAGACACAAGAACTGCCTTTAACCATGCATCCCTTTCCCTCCACAAATCCATGTCCATGGCATCCCTCCCATTGGCTCAACATCACTGCCTCCAGGAAGCCCTCAGCAAGTCTCCCGTGCTGACTGGAGTCCCTTCAACACTCAAATTTGACTTAGAATCCGTGTGGAATTTGCACTTGCCACTGTACCAACTGGAAAACGTTCTCAAGCTAATATTTGTATTTTCTACCTATTTGTTTTCTATCTGACGCTGAGCAAATGAGGCCTTCTGCATGCTGGGACATGGCTCTGGGCTCTGTGCATACTCCAGGTGATCAGAAAAATGCCAACTGATGCCGTGGGCCTGTGGTTTTCAAAGTGTAGTCCCAGGACCTGCAGCATGAGCATCACCTGGGGACTTGTTAGGACGGCAAAGTCTCAACCCACCTGGGAACCATCAAGTCCACTGGTTAACTCTGGGGGTGGGGCCCAGCTTCTGTTTTAACAACAGGTAGCTCTAGGCTTGCTCATGTTGGAGGAGTGCTGAATTAAGCTAAGAGCTGGTCTCCACCTGTGGGCCAAGTAAGGCCTTTGCTTCCCCAATAAGAACAAGGCCAGCAGAAGTTTGAAATCTGTCAGTGTTCCCTGGTCCACATGTGTGCATACAACGTTTCATAAGAACAGAGCATGCTATGAATAGTCACATCTGCAAATTCATGCCTAAAAAAATCTCTGCAATGCAGTTTCACCCCTCTTGCCTATTTTACTGCTGGCGTTCCTCATATGAAAATTGGCCAGAACACTAAAGTTTACCCCTCCTAGGTCCATTTTTTTAAGCCTAACTTTTCCTGCTTTAAGTGGACTTCATTGGCAAAGTGGACTATGGGGCCAAGTGAAGTAGGAGGCGATGTTTGCACAAAAGCCCCAGGTTCCCCGCCACTCCGAGTCCACGTGCTTCTGCTTTTCTAGATTTTTCTGGCTGCTCCTACCTTCAGCGGTTACCACTCGTTGCTTCCTCAGTGTGGGTTCCTCAAAGAGCTCCAGCCTCCCTTCTCATCTGGTTGAGAAGACAGATAACCCTGCTCCATCAAACTACGTGTAGACCAAGGGGAACAAGGCCTGAGGGCGGCTCCAATGGATCAAACCCTGGGCCTGGCAGGCCAGCCTGCCCTTTCACCAACCACGGCCCCTTCACATGCCACACCCTGCCCAGTCGGGTGGGACGGCTTCTAGGGTGTTGAACATTTGGTTTTAACTGAATTTTTCCAGGCTGGGAAAAAAATGCCAGTTTTCAAATCAAGGTGCATGTAGGGAAGTCAGGTTACCTGGTCCTGGAGCTTCTGGAACATCAGTGGGTGCGGTTCCTCCAGTATTGTCTCATTGAGCCGGGACTGGCCCTCGACGTTGACTTGTGAAGAGGCCTTGCTGGACAGAAAGGTCATGTAGATCTCCTTTGCCTTTTCCTGCATCTGGGGGAGACACGGAGAGCCTGTCTGTTATCGGCGAGCACAGCCCTTCCCGGCCTGAGCCCAGAAGGAGCGCTGCTGTAAGAGCCCTGGGGGATCTGGCTGTCGCTCCAGAGCTGAACTGGATGGGAGGTCGGCGGGCGGGGGGGCTCATGGTTGGCCTGGACCCTTCCCCTCCTCTTCCATGCATCTGTAGGCCACATCTCCTGTCTCAAAACCGCTACACTATCCATTCCGAAAAGATGTCGGAAAGAATCCCAGCCCAGAGTGAGGGACATTCAGTAGCGTTCACAGCCATCCCGTGACTGCTCCAAATCAAGGCCTCATGGGAACATTATTCAGCAGTAAAAAGGAATAAAGTACCGACACATTCTACAACATGGATGAACCCCGAAAGCATTATGCTCAGTGAAGGAAGCCAGACATGAAAGGCCACACGTTACATGATTCTATTTCTATGAAATATTCAGAAATGGCAACTCCATAGAGACAGAGACATGAGTGGTCGGCTGAGGGAGGGGGAAACGGGGAGTGGCTGCTTTATGGGTAAGGGGTCTCTGTTTGGGGTGATGAAAAAGTTCTGGAACTGGATAGTGGTGATAGCTGTATAACACTGTGAATGTATTTAATGCCACTGAACTGTACACTTTTGTTTTGTTTTGTTTTGTTTTGCGGTATGTGGGCCTCTCACTGTTGTGGTCTCTCCCGTTGTGGAGCACAGGCTCCGGATGCGCAGGCTCAGCGGCCATGGCTCACGGGCCCAGCCGCTCCGCGGCATGTGGGATCTTCCCGGACCGGGGCACGAACCCGTGTCTCCTGCATCAGCAGGCGGACGCTCAACCACTGCGCCACCAGGGAAGCCCTGAACTGTACACTTTAAAATGGTCAAAATGGTAAACATGAGAGACCTAAAAAATGGTCAGCGTGGTAAGATGTATGTTGTGTCTACTTTACCACAATACAAAAAAATCAAGTTAAACCATGAACACATATCCCAACCAGTGATCAAGCCCCTACTATGTGCCAGACACATGTTAGGTGTTTTACAACTATGGTCCCGTTTCCTTAATCCCTTGGGCGCCCATAAAGTGCCATTTTTCCTGTTAGTGCCACATCCCTGATGAGGACACAGAGGCCAGGAGAGGTGACGTGGCTTATCCAGGGAGCCTACAGGGAGACATAGGACCACCTGACTCCAAAGCCTGGCATTTCTGCTCAGTTCCATGCCTGCGCAATACATTATCCTCCCAGCAGGCGATGCGTTGTCAGCCTTCCAGGGCTGGGGTTTGTTTTCAGGGAAGGAGGTATGAGAATTAGCAAGAGAGAGAACACTTGCTGCCTGCCCAAGTGCCGTCGGGCCGGAAGGCATCAACCCTACGGAGGCACTGCCCTGGGAGGGCTTGTCAGTGGGGTTCGAAAAGCTGTGCACATCTGCACTTAGGTTGCACCAAAACCCAGCAGTGGCTGGTACAGGAACGCTCTCACGGTGAGCGCTGTTAAACACAGCAGGCCTCTGTGCTGGGGTCCTGCAGGGCGTCCCCTGAGGATTCTATGTTCTCTGACTTCCTGTGCTCGCACCTCACAGGTGGCAAATATGGGGCTTTTCTCCAAACATTAGAGCCTCAGTATTAGCTCACCCTACAGAGGAAGCCAGACAACAAATGCCTCTGACATGGAGCCACGGGGCTATGATTTGCGGGGGGGATGCAAGGAGGCTTTTCGGGGTCTGCCTAGAAACCGCCATTCTCTCCAGAGAGCCCACCTGGGGCCTCACACGTGCTGCAGAGCTTGGCTTAGGAAATCTCAGGCTCTGAAACCCTTTGGCCTCATGGAAACCACCAGAAGGTTTCAATAGCAGGTGCTTGAAAGAAGGCGAAAAGCAGTCCTTTAACTTCTTTAGGTACCGGGACTCGTTGACAAACGACCCCACGAGATGGAGGCCTGACCACCTGCCATCCCCCCAGAAAGAAAGCCTTGGCAAGACGTGCAGGAAGACCGCCCAGGTCGGGGCCTTAATATGGCTACTCCAGGGGACAGGCCTGGAGACCGCTGTGGAGACCAGATGGGGCAGTACTTTGGGGCCACCCAGCTCTTGAAGACCCACTCCCTCCAGGAAGCCATGAGCTTCCCTCCCACCACCCGCATCTGTCAGGAAGGAACGTTTTTGGAAAACCACTTCCTGTTTTAACAATACTTCATGAAAGTAGACTTTCAGCCAGTCAGATTAGCAAACTCCATGTGAGGCCCTGGAAGCAGAAATCACTTGAGGCCTCCCCTCCTTCTTCCCTCCCCCCTGAACACACACACACACACACACACACACACACACAGAGTTTTCCAGATGGATGCAGGCTGTCTTGGGTGGTTCTGAAAAGAAGAAGTACAATGAGCAGCTTGAGGCTTAGACGTGGGGCGGGAGGGAGAACAGGAAGCAGGTCCCGGGGAGGCAGAGCCTGTAGGTGTATCAGCCTCGGGCCTCTCAGCAACCCCTGCATGTCCCCAACACCCCGAGTCTCTGGGAAGAGTGCAGGGCCCCCGAGGCGCCCAGGCCAGGGCCACCCTCATTTCTGACAGATCAGTCAGAGTGACGCCTTCGTGGGCAGAGCATATCTGGCTGAGCTGGGAAGCGTGACTGAGAAGGGAAACCCTGAGACTGCCAACCGCAGGCCGGTCATGGGAAGGCCTGGTGTCCACGCCAAGAACACTTAGCAAAAAAGAAGAACCGGGTCTCTTGAGTTATTTTGGTATATTTTCCAGAGCTTAGTTAACCCTATTGCAGCTCCTGTCGGGACAGGGTGAGAACATCCCCCACTGGTGAGGCCACCTGGGTCTGGGACCCTCGGTGTGACCTGGAAAGATGGTCGGCCGCTCTCCTACCAGACTCTACAGACTCTACCAGAGCAGCTGCCCAGCCGTGGGCAGCAGCCGTGCCCAGCGCCCAACTCCGCCCCAGACGGCGCTGGAAAAGGATCCCCCCGGGCCTGTGTGGTGACTCCCGGCATCAACCTGAGGAATGCCTGTGGGAGCGTGTCCACCCCGGTCTGCTTCCCAGACACCCCCCGAGCCCGGGACCTTCCTCCCCGCCGGGCAGTGCATCAGCCACAGCGATGCTCAGCAGAAGTCAGCGTTCCAACCCTGCTCCCAGGAAGTGCACGCTTAGGAGAAGCAAATTCACTTTAGTATCAGCCCCAGAAACAAAACTCGACCCAGACCGAAGGCAAAGGCATCGGCAGCCCACACTCCGATAAGCGTTCCTCTCTACGTTCTGACTCCTCTCCCTCATCCAATAGGCGTGCTTTAAATGTTTTCCATTGGGAAAATAAAACAAAAACTTTTACCCACATCCCCCTATAGTCAATGACTTCCTACTGAAACATCTCAAAAGAAAAACAATGTGCCTTTGTGTCTGCACTTTCTCCCTCCCACCTGCTCCCCAGCCCCTGGCTTCTGCCCACCCTGCCAGCCCACTGCCGTCCTTCTCCTGGACTGCTCTCTGGCCCCTGGCCCTGCTCAGTGCCACTGCGCTCTCAGGATTCCCCAACACCTCCCTGTTTCTGTCTCCTTTGCCAGCTCCTGTCCCTCTGTCGCCCCCATAATCTCTGGGGTTTCCCAAGTTCTGCCCTAGGCTGAACGCTTGCCTAGCCGCATGCTCTCCCAAGATTTCAGCCCATCCCTCTCCCCGAAGCTACTGACCATGTAGCCAACTGATTTCTAGTAATGTGGGCTTGGATGTCCCACAGACACCTCACACCTAACACCAAGGAAAGAAGTGGTCCCCTCCTGGCAGGGGGCTCCTGCCGTCTCTACTCCAGGAAGCCGGGAACAGTGATCCCCCAATGCCTCTCTCACCTCACACCCTGCCTGTCACTGAGTCTTGCTCATCTTGCCAGCCCATTCCCCTCTGTCCCCATCACTCTGCCAGAGATGGACAACGGGACAGGACACATAAGGAAATTAAAGGATCAAGCCATTACCTTCATTAACATCAGCTTCAGAAAGAGAATGAGGCAAAGAAAATGTCAAGTAAACGATTTGAGAATATTTCTGAGAACAGGCTCAGGAAATGGAAAGCAGATGGAGGGACAGCGGATGACTCTGCAGAGAGCAGCAAGGAGAAACCTAGGCGCCTGCCAGGTTGGTGAGGGGAGGCGGCAGGGATGGGCAAAGAACTGTCCCCAAATGGCAGGAACTCAGGGGCATCTGGGAACGCAGGCAGGAGGGATGGAGAGGGCAGCAGAAAGAAGCCGTTAGACCCCCAGGTCCCAACCCCCAGCTCTGAGCAGTTATCCACCCCCCACCCCCGAGAGCCTGGAGTTTTCTTCTCTAAAGAAATTGACGCAGGGAAGCTGCAGACAGAGACACGAAGGAGGGCAAGGAAGAGATGCCAAACCGAACACAAGGGTTAAGTGAAATTCCGCACACAGACGCCCAGCAAATTTCTCCCAACCCAGCTGATTGGAGGTATGTTTAGTTTATAAACACATTGGGGGACTTCCCTGGTGGCGCACTGGTTAAGAATCCACCTACCAGTGCAGGGGACATGGGTTCGAGCCCGTCTGGGAAGATCCCATATGCCACAGAGCAACTAAGCCTGTGCGCCACAACTACTGAACCTGTGCTCTACAGCCTGTGCTCCGCAACAAGAGAAGGCACCACGGTGAGAAGCACGTGCACTGCAACGAAGAGTAGCCCCCGCTCGCCACAACTAGAGAAAGCCTGCGCGCAGCAACGAAGACCCAACACAGCCAAAAATAAATAAATAATTTAAAAAATAAAAATACAAAATAAAATAAAATATAAACACATCTGGCTTGTGGCCACCAGGAAGAGACTAGAGGGCCCCAGTCTATGGAAAACAAAGGCAGAAAAATTCCATAGGAAGATTTAAAGATAAAGTTTGAAATCTCCAAAAGAAAAAGTAGGAGCCAAAAGCCACAAAGATGAAAAGCTAGGAGGGGAAAAAAGATAAAATTAAGGGCTCAGTCCAGGAGAGGAGGGCCATCACTGGGAAAGAAACCAGAGAAAACGGATGGAAAGAAGTTACTACAAAATAATGATAATAAAAATAACAACATAAGAACAACTCCCAGAACTACAAATTTCCAGATTAAACGGCTCCACAAAATGCCCCACATGGTGAATGAACCTCACCCCCACTCTAAGCCTCTGACTGTACAGTTTTAGAATACTGGTGGTGAACAACCAAAGAAAACAAAACAGCTTACATGTAACATACTGATTCTTAACAAAAATGGAAGATAATGGGACAATGTCTTCAAAATTCTGAGTGAGTTTTAACCTAGAATTCAATTCTGTGCTCCATCAGATTATCCATGAAGCAGGAGAAGAGGAAAAAAATAACATTTCACTCAACGTGATTCTTTAAACGTCTACCTGCCATGTGCCCTTTCTCAAGAAGCTATTGCTGGTCATGCTCCACCAAAATGAGGGAGTGACTCGAGACAGATGAGGATCTGGGTCCAGGAGACAGGGGAGGGACAGAGGGAATGGCCACTGGTGGCAAAGGAAGACCGGGGGGTGCCCCAGTGGGTGGGGTAGTCAGGGGGCCCCGGGAGGAGTCCCCAGGGGAACTCGGACTGCAGAGATGATCTGAGAGACCTGTGTAACACCGTATCGAGAAGCATTTTAAAGGGCTATCCGAGAGTATAAAAATAAGAAAAGCAAAAAATGGTCCAAGAAGAAAAAAATGTAATCGTAGCATCCTCTTTGGCTCAGCAGCAAACAGTAAACAACAAAGTTTTAATAAGGAAAATGCAGTAGACAGGGATGTAAAGTAAGTGAAACCTTGGTTACAGTAAGAAGACAGTAGGGGATGTCAGAAAGTTACACAGTGAGCCAGGAAGGAGTGGAGATGCCGGGCAGGCCCATGGCAGACCCCAGCCCACACCGTGAGCAGCTGAGCTCCTATCCGGTCCCGCCTGGACCTGGCCAAGTCCACATCAAAGGTCAGAAAGACACAGCCCAAACCAGAGACAGAGTGAAACCTGGAGGGTGCTGAGGGAATGAACCCTTCTTACGGCAGCTGCTTGTGAACTGAATGACTTTCATATAAGGAGTACTCATCACTTTTGGATTTTTAAGTAGTTTTTTTTTTTTTTTTTTTTTTTTTTAAATAAAGAAGATGGTGTTTTAGCCTTTCAGGAAAACCTTTACTATTACGTTAAATAAGAACATCAAACACTCTAAAACCTTGGATCAAGTTTTAGTGTTAAATAAATACAATAAAATTAATAAATACCATAGACCCCTCCCCCCATAACTGTTAACTCTAAAACACTATAAAAATGCATGGTACTATTATATTTAAATATCAGTGCAAACTGCTCTCAGAGTTATGATTATTAGACATCTTGTACCACCCCACCCCTTCCCCACCCCCACTCGGTTTGGTTTTTACAAATCTGTACGAGCTGCTGTATCCATCTTAATCCTTGTTACACAGTAAACAGGCCCAATATGCATGTGCAGATGAATGAATGAATGAATGAATGAATTCAGGGATAGCCAAAGAATGAACACCTTCTTGGAGCTTTTTCTGAGGTTTTATAAGACATAAGTGTTGCTTTATGTTAAAAGATAGATGGATCTCACATGCTAATTCATGGGGAAGAGGCTCTTCATAGAAAAATGTTAAACCATAAAGAAATAGCAAAGGGAGAGTACTGCCTTGAAAGCTGATTGTGGAATATGAACACCTGGCAATTACAACCCCAGGGAGGGAGGGTGGGGGGCATCACCCTCCCAACTTCCTATAGCCCCAGCATCCCCACCATAAACACAGAGCATTGAGACCCTCCCAAACTAAAGGGCTGCTTTCCTGTCTGCCAGGGGGCAAAGCACAGACCAAGGAAGGCAGCAAAAACACAGCACCAATCCACTGTTTGGAGCTTCTGAGAAATGCGAGCCCCAACAGAAAGGATGGCACGCTCCCCTCTCAAGTCCACCCCTAAGGCTGCAACTGCAGCTCAAGGTGAGCGAGAGGGCGGGACCCTACCCACGGCAGATCCTCAGGTGTCAGCTGACCTAAGTGGAAATTGGGAAGGAAACAGCGAGCCTGGCACTGTCCTAGGCACACAGTCCCAGTGGGGGAGAAGACAAACAAAGATCACAAACCTTATAGAGCCTGCATGATAGAGGGAAAACCAAACTGTACAGAAGATAAATAAATTATACAAGGTACCAGAGATCTGGCTGGATAATTATAGTAAAAAGTTGAAAAAAACCCCAACCAGCACAGGTCTTATTTATTTTTTTTGTTTTTTTTTTGTTTTTGTTTTTTTTGTTTTTTTTTTTTTGTGCGGTACGCGGGCCTCTCACTGTTGTGGCCTCTCCCGTCGCGGAGCACAGGCTCCGGACGCACAGGCTCAGCGGCCATGGCTCACGGGCCCAGCTGCTCCGCGGCATGTGGGATCTTCCCGGACCGGGGCACGAACCCGTGTCCTCTGCATCGGCAGGCGGACTCTCAACCACTGCGCCACCAGGGAAGCCCCAGGTCTTATTTAAATAGATGCAAAAGTGAGATATGCATCAATCCCACAACTGCCTTAGTTCACTGTAGAGATAAATGGTCCACAAACTTCATGCTGGATCAGACGTAATAAGTCTGATTGCAAAATGCAGTTGGGCTGACTTCTCCCTGTGCTGTGTCCTCTCTGCTTCTTAAAATCAGTGAAACAGAACTTACTTCTGGTTCTACTTCCCCTGCAGCCAGACCCACTACATGGTCTGGAGCGGAGAACTGGGGTGCATCCTGGCTCTGTCTGTACCGAGCTGGACGGCTGTAGGCGAGCCACAGCTTAACCTCCCAGACCACAGACCAGCATCTGGAAGGGTGGGAACTGTCACGATGCTGAGTGTAATGACCCAGACCAAGGTGTGGACCCCACAGGCCTCACACATGCACCTCCCCTTCCCAGCTCTGTCTGCATCCTCAAGCAGCTGATGGCAAGGCAGCATTCATTGCCCAGAAGCAACATCCAGGCCTCAGGACACAAACCTTCAAGCAGTCATATGCTAGGTGTCAAGGCTAGGGGAGCAGAGAGGGGCTGCCAGATTCTGGAAGCTCTGGCTGTAGGATGTGGACGGGACAGTGCAATCCAACCCCGTGGCTTTTCAGTGTTCACCTTGACACCCCGGTTCTCCAGCTGTGGCCCCAGTCTCAGACACAGCAGACCCAGCCTACCCCTCAAGCGCAAGCCTCCCGCCTTCTGGTCTTCCTTCAGCTCTTCTCTCCAGGCCTTCCTCCCCACAGGCTGTCCCCTCTTCCAGGAACACTCCCCCCATCTCCAAACTCCACTTAGATGTCAGCTTAAGAGTCACTTCCCCAGGGACCTTCCTGACACCCACGGCCTGTGCTCCCATGGATCCTGCACTTCCCATTTCTGTTCTCGTCGCACTTGCAAAGGCTGGTTTAACAAGCAGCTTCCCCTCTAGAGGCCTGTTCCCTAAAGAGCCTCATCTGTCTTGTCCCTGTGTGTCACCCATGCTTTTCACAAGGCCTGGCCCCGAGCCGGCGCGTTGCAAAGATCTGGCAAACTCAACTGAATTGAAGGGCACATCAGCATCACGTGCAGTGAAAACGACTGGGCAGCTCATGGGGCAGGTTCAAGTCCCAGCTCAGCCGCGCGGGTACCTCATCTGCCTGGTTTGTACACTGCAGGGGTGGCTGGCTGACCTGTCTGCCCCTCTAACCTCCAACACGCAAATTAAGGCAGAGAAATGGACATCTGTCTGCCTGCTTGACCCTGAGCTAGGGTTTTAGGGTGAGGCCAGATGAATCCATTGTCCAGGCCAGCATTTATTGACAGTTGTCCCTGGGCCCTGTGCTGGGGGCAAAGGATTGTGATGGGCATGCCTGCCTGACGGGGCACAGCCAACACCTGAGACCATTCACCAACCCAAAGGGCTCAGATAAAGTCATCCAGGGTGAAGAAGCAGGAAGGAAGCAAATGCCCAGCATCATGCCCGGGATGGCTTTCTGGGCTGACCTAGGAAATTCAGCTCAAGGGATCTTGGAATCCATCCTTGCCCCGAGAGAGGGGAAGGTGATAGAGCGAAGGTCACACTGCTCCATCTTGGGGAAAGGGTGTCTGAGGTGGAAAAGCCTTTGAATAAACCAATGAGAGACATTTTCTGCAAACGCATAATGGATTTGGGCCTCATGGATTCCAGCTTTTGGAGCCAGAAGCTTAAAAACTGGCAGCCCACAAGCCACACCTGCCCATGGATATGTTTTGTTTGGCAGGCAAGGTTTTACGTTTTAAAAAAATTAGTTCCATCATTTATAAAATTGGATGGTTTCACATAAGGATCCAAATGTCCAGCTTCTCTGGAAAAACAGGCAGCATCAGACTAAAGGTGGGAGAAGATGCCTTAGGAAGCAAGGTCCCTCAGGGTTCTGGGGCAAGGGTGGGCAAGCGAAGACCTAGGTGGGTAGAACCCAAAGCAGGGAAAGCTCAGACGGCCACAGACCCCAAAGCGTTCACTGCCAAATTCAACTAAACCACCAGCTACAGCCTCTGGAGGCAGGGCAGGCCACCCCCTAATGGCCCCAATCCCCACCACTCCCTGAAGCCTCATACAAAAAAACCTCACTCGTGCACATTATTACCGGCCCCTGTAGGCATTTAGCCACTAGCCTCTTAGAAATACACAGACATGAGCTTCGTAAACACACCCAATCCTCAAGCCTCCTTCCCCATGATCTCCTCCACCACCCCAACACCCAACCTCCAGTGGCAGAAAATCTGGCGGGCATTGGAGCTAAAGGCTACCTCCTGCAAAGAGCACACATCCACCTCCACCCAGGAGAACAGTCAGAAACGTTCTATGTGGGTGGGATGCCTGCCATCTACAAGGTGTTTCGTAAAGATATACTGAATAATTGACAATCCATCTGATGCGCATTGTGCTTTTATCACCACACATCTGCTTTACGGTGTCCGTACAAAACACAGACATGTCAAACTCTGGGGGAAGCAATCACACAACTTATTCATGAAAAAGAAATCATACTCGATGAGAAACTCTCAATGACTTAAATCATTATTTTTACTTTAAACATTTGTCCATTTGAACAGCTCCATTTAAAAATAGATTAACAAGGCTTCCCTGGTGGCACAGTGGTTAAGGGACACGGGTTTGAGCCCTGGCCCGGGAAGATCCCACATGCCACGGAGCAACTAAGCCCGTGCACCACAACTACTGAGCCTGAGCTCTAGAGGAGGCAAGCCACAACTACTGAGCCCAAGTGCCACAACTACTGAAGCCCGCGCTCCTACAGCCCATGCTCCACAACAAGAGAAGCCACCACAATGAGAAGCCCGCGCACCGCAACGAAGCGTGGCCCCCGCTCGTCGCAACTAGAGAAAGCCCGCGCGCAGCAACGAAGACCCAACGCAACCAAAAATAAATAAATTTTTAAAAATAGATTAACACACTTTTTAAAAAAATTGTTAATATTTGATCAATACCACATAGGCTATTCTGAAGCTTAAATCTTCCCCAAAATCCAATATGGATCAGATTTCCCTAGGCAATTTCAAAATTTATTGGAAAGGCAAATGTAACTTTATAAGGAGAGAAGAAAATTACCAAGAATGTGATTATAGAGTAGAAGTACCTGCTTTTTATCTTGTGTTTTCTTAAAATCTTCACATGCTAGCCAAAATAAAACATTTTCTTCACTGAATTCCTTTTTTAAAAATTCCTATGGATTAAAAGAAGAAAAAATATCAAACAGTATTCTACTTAAAAAACAAATAATGCATTTCCCTTCAAGAACTAAGTCAAAATTCAACAAATGAGGGTGTTCATTCACCCTGTAAAAGCTCCACCCTGAAAACAAAGTGCATGTTTAACGTTAAAGCTGGAATTTCATATGCATTTGAACTTAATGGGTTTGACACTGTGAAGAGTAAAAATGAAGTAGGAATCTACTCACAATTCTCAACTGACAATAAATTACCAAAAAGTAAATTAAAGTGGAAGATATATTAGTTCCTTCCAGACAGTGTTTAAACAAAGTACATTCCTCCAAAATCAGGCTCATTTTTTTTAAACAAAAGAAAAGAAAACATACTAAGCATGTCTAAAAGTGCCACAATGAAAACTATTTCAAGCTGGAGGTGTGCTTTCTTTTGGCAGATGTTGGGGGCTTAGTGGCACAGCCAGCTATCCTGCTGTGCACGGAAAAGTTTTCTCCCCGAGATCTAGACGGTGCTCTAGATGGTGGCCCTATGTCCAGAAATGCCTGCTACCCACTCCTTGGAGTCTGCTACAGAGACCAACAGCATCAGGGTTTATCCTGGCCTGACCCAAGACTTAAAAGACAGAAGTCAGTAGGACTCAGGCAGACACAAGGCATTCTTGAAATTCACCTGTGCTTCTGACACTTGGGGTTTCTTCAGGCCATTTCTAGGCAGTCCTGACACTTCCCCACCCACCTGCCCTCCTCTCTGAGTTCATCTTCACTTTGTCAGCTGATGTCCAGCCTCTTTCACTCTGTTAATATGTATCCTGAAAATCCCCAGCATACAAGTGAACAAACCTTCACATCAGAGAGACCCAGACCACCCCTTCCCAGGTGTCACAGAGCTGGAAATTCTTTGTAGATTCTGCCAATGAGCACAGTACCTCTTCCTCATCACCCCACCCCACCTCCCATCCAGCTATATAAAAACCAGAAAGAGGGATTTCCCTGCTGGCGCAGTGGATAGGACTCTGCGCTCCCAATGCAGGGGGCTCAGGTTCAATCCCTGGTCAGGGAAATAGATCCCACATGTATGCCACAACTAAGAGTTTGCATGTCACAACTAGGGAGCCCATGTGTTAAAACTAAGGAGCCCACCTGCCGCAACTAAGACCCGGTACAACCAAATAAATAAAATTAAAAAAAAAAAACAGAAAACAGAAACAGTCTGTGCACGCCCCTCCGTGCTGGCCCATGACTACCCAGGAAAGCATTTCCATCTTGGTCATGACAGGTGAGAAGTTCTGCTTCTCAAGTTGGGCCAGACAGTGTTAAAACCTGGCCTGTGTTCCACCCACAGGCTTCTAAACTTCTTTGTATGTGCATCAAGCCTGGTGAACAACGAAAAAAGTCAAACCCTAAATCTTTTCACGCCTTCCGGGTCTTCAAGCAGATTCTCCAGAGAAGCCGCCCATTTGTCTGTGCTCTTGGGATTCTGGTGGCTGCTGCTGGAACTCCCATCACTGCCATGGATGTCTGCAAAGCAAAGTTTAGACTGTGTATGTGGCCCAAAGATACTGTCATCTTATAACAGGCATTACGATCATCATCACCACCATTATGGCTAAGATGTAATAGTAAGTTATATGCCAGAATCTACTCTCTGCGCTTAACACAGTGAATTCATTCTAGCCCTGACAACAGCCTTATGAAGGGGCTGCTGCTACTCCCTCCATTTTACAGATGCGGAAAACTGTGGCTCTGAGTTAGGAAGGGACTTCTCATTTCCCAACACTCCCCATATATCCTTCCCCCACCCACGTGTCCACTGGCTGACCCACAGGCAGCCTTCAAGTCTCCCTCAAGCCCTCCTCCCAGGGACCTTGACTCAACAGCAACTCTTCCCCATTACATTCTGTGCACAGTCTTATAATTATCCTGCTGTGTTGTGACTGCACGACCGGCTCTCACCAGTCTGAAAGCTCCTCTGCATCTTGATCTTGTATCTCCAGCAGGTAGCTCATTGCCTGGCACATAAATTAAAGTGTGTACCAGGGCCGGGACTAGGGTGGGGAAAGGGAGGCACTGGCCAGAGGTACAAAATTTAAGGGGGCGCCCAAAAAACTCAGGTGTCAGGTAAATGAGGTTTTCATGCAATATTCTGAAAAATCAAAATTAATGCAAAAAATTCCATAATGAGCAAAATACAAAAATTTAAATAAAGACAGGATCATTATAACTGATTTTTCCTTGTGCCTCTCAGGCTCCAATACATCTCGGCGGGACGCTGTTACGAAGGGCACAGGCTAAAGGAATCAGTGACTTTGCACCTGTACGTCTGCTGTACTCTCTTACTCTTACCTCTAAAAAGAGCCTCTTGACTAAAGGAAAGGGGACGGGGACCTCCAACTAACACACTCTGGCTACTTGCCTAAAGGAGGAAGTAACAACACAAACACACCTCATCTACAGAATTTGGCCCCTTCCTGGAGTCAAGGGAAAATCCATGGAATGTCACTTCGGATGGGCCCAGGTTCCAAAGCCAGTTTTGCCAATTCGAAGTATGTGAACATGGGCAAAACTCTGTGTAAGATGAAGATAACCCCCCTATCTCTTGGGGTTATCAGAAGGATTAAAGGAGGAAGCACCTCAGGCACCTAGATGCTCACAGTGTACCCTCAAAAAATATTAGTTCTTCTCTCTGCTTCCTTAAAATAATGATTTATCAAGTGAACTATTTTTATAGCTAATACTTCTTTACTCCACTGCTTTCTTTTTTTTTCAAAGTAGAGACATGTCTCTCTAAAGAAAAGTTTGAATCTGGGAGAAAATAAACTTATTAAGAAATCAGCAAAACCAATCATTTTAAAAGGATAAATTTTAAAAGTCTTATGAATATTAATTGCTGCAAGTAGCTAGGCGGTCATATGGTTTCAAATGTTTTTGGAGGAAAGTTGTATCAGAATATGTTGAACATGGAAGTAACTCAGCTTCTGTCATCTATTGTATTCTATTGGAGGTCAACAAACATATTAATTTCTCAAGCAGCTGAGACTCAGTCTCCTAGCATCTGGGAAAACTACCTGGGTTCTATACATTGATTGGCTGATTTGGGCTATGCATTGGTGATGGAGCATTGCATCCAATGCATCCAATATGCATTGGTGATGGAGCACATAAGAGAGTTGTTTGGGACAAATCCGTTCCTTTACTTGAGAGGCAAACTCACTCAAACATCACAAATGGACCTGACACTTCTCTAAAGTGAATCTTCAGTTCGTGGATATTAAATTAGTTCTCTGCTCTCTTTGCAAATGTTAAAACGGCAAGCTTCTGGACACTGCATTTCTTCCCAACGAAGTATAAATCAAATTAAAAGATCATTGTCGTAAGAAATTTCTGCAACAGGGTTCATTCTGCCAAACGTTTCACAGATTTACTCCCTGTTCTCTACCCGAAGAATACAGTTTGACAGTTTACTCCACTCCCCTAGCAGATCTTCTCTTAAGTAAATAAATTAGAGACACAAGTTCGCTGTTCCGGAAAAGTCATTAGGTAGCCAGAAATTTCTCTCGCCATTGCAGAACAACTGTTTTGGCTATAACTTTTCAACCTTGGCCTGTAGTGATTCCAAAACTCTTGACATTCTTTTCAATAATAAACCAAACCACATTTGGGTTTTCACGGCCTCACTGTCTTGCAAATAAATACACTTGGTGGATTCCCATTTAGCCAATAGAGTGTTGTGGTTAACTAGGTCTTCTGGTTAACTGAGAGATAAGATAGCCATCCCCACCGTGAGACAATTGCTCCCTCACTCCCCTCTTTTATTTCATACTCTAGTCACTTTGCATATCAGGTTTCTGTGCTGGCTTTCGTGTGAACAAAAAGTTTTACAACTCAAAACCCACTCATCTGATCTAGTCTCCTTATTTAACAGACTGAGAAATAAAGGTCCAGAGGGTAAGGTGACCCAGCTAAGGAACTGCTGGATGGAACCAGTACTGGGACTTAAATATGTGGGCAATTGTCCCCACCAGGACCACCTCTATGGAACCCCAGGGTGCCTCGGAACACAGGAGTTTGCAGATGGGTGGCCCTTCCTTTCAGTTCCCTCCTAGGCTACCATTTCCCTTCCATCGATGTCATGAAATACATCTATGGCTGACACTGTTACAGAAGGCACAGAATTTTCAGGGCTGGCCCAGAAAGCATACCAAGACACAGAAAGTATCTCCATAGCCATGGTTATTAGTTTCGGCTTTGGTGTCATGGCTAAAGAGAAATTTCTTCTTGCCCTTCTGCTCACCTTCTGCCCTAGCAGTCCTTTTACTTCTACTCAAACTCTACTGCCATGTGTTTTCACTTTTCCAGAAATACTGACTTGAATTTTGCCAAGACGTCCTGACTGTCTTTTAATTTTGATTAAGGCCTTTGGCTATGCCTTTTTTTTTTAATCCTTCTTGATTGGTATCAATATAGATAGATATCTCTAGTTAGAGCAACATTTGCAAACTCCATTCACTTAATGATGTCTCTCTTTTCTAAGTCATTATCCCCAGCCTCCAATGAGACTGGCAGAGGTCCATTCCATTTGGCAATGCCCTAAGAGACTGCCCCCTAACCTGAGGCATTTCCATTTCTCAGGATCCTTGTCGGTACAAGTAGACTTCCACTATTTTACGATGCATGTAAGTAAGGGCTTCCTAAGACAACTTGGTTCACTTTAAATGTTACAATCAGTCCAATGATGTATAGGAGAAAGAAATAACCTTTCTTCACAGCAAGCAAGTTTACTTCTGAGCTTAAGAATAAAGCAAAAACAAGAGTTCCCAGCTTCCTAACTCCTTCCCAGGTCCTGGCACTCGGAAACACAAAGGTCCAACACTCTTCTTTCCTTTTTCATTGATAAAAGTTTCCATTTTAGATGGATTACACAAGAAGGTAGGTTGGGAATGCACAGCTGGAAAAAGAGTTAAACCTATCTTTCTAGCAGCTTTAAGATCACTCAAGCTAGTAAGGAGCAGTTGGTGATGATATTTGTTTGTTTCCATTTTGTCCAGCTCTGCTCATTTGTTGTTGTCATTTAGATCATCTGTAAAACATTTCTGCAATGAAAAAAATCATTTTTTTTACCTCCTGGGCCCTTCAAAGCATTTTAGATCTTCAGATTTTTGCAGGCACGATACTTACGTTTCAATATACTCATCTTCAGATGAATCTGTCATTGGCTAATAATAACCATTAACACTTACGAATTATTCAAAATGTGCTGGGTACTATTCCAAGCTTTTTCCATGGGTTAAATCATTCTGTTCTCACAATGACCCTCAGATGTGGTTAGTATTATCCTCACTTCACAGATGAGGAAACAGAGGCACAGTAACTCACAAGGGGCACCCAGCTAGAAACGGGGAGTCACGGTCCAAGCCCAGGTAGTCCTGCCTCCAGAGCCCAGGCCATCTGCCACAATGGCCTGCCATTGTTAGTTTTGATATTTGCTGATCTTCACACTCACAGAAGCCAGAACATGACGGCCTTGACAAGAATGATAACACGTATGTGTGAGAAGACTGCAAAAACTAAGAGTCCAATTCCTTGCAGACAAAAACCCACCTACAACTGGGCCAGAATCATCCAACACATAAACACAACGGGCATACGCTTTCCATTTACATTTACACTGTTCTGTGTGGTAAAAGCTGTTATTTCAATGCCGGCACAGCATCCAGGTACAGAGGGCTGAGGCTGACTGCTTGCAGCATATTGTGTGATGCATTATTTATAGATGCTATGATGTCATATCTAACAGAGACCTTCTCCAGACATTAATTCCTTGGAAATCCATACTCAAAAGGCATCTCTAACACTCATCAGAACAAATTCCTGCTATTAGTCTTCAGGAAGGTCTGGCTAATGATCCTGCATAGACAATTTCCCCAAGTCAAAGATTTTAGTAAACTCTCAATATCCAGCTTCCTCAACAGCAGAGTCAACTTACATCCTCAGAGGGTTTGTCAAAGGCACCCCCACAAACGCACAGCACATTAAAGAAAACAGACTAAACATTCAAGCCCAGGAAAAGGCAGAAATGTTAACCCTAAATTCTAATGTGGTTTGGTACCACACACACACACACCATACTCCTTTAAAATACTCAGGGAAAGTACACACCCCACAAAACTGATTTAAAACCTCATATCACCTATATCACATCAAACATCACATTTTTTTAAAAAGTCATCCCACTTAGAAGCAGAGAATCTGTTTTCACAACTAGTGATCCATGTAAGGCTCCAGAGAAACTGGGTCATGGAAACCCTCTATCTAAATATTACTTCAGTGTTTATCAGCTCCAGTATCTAGCTTCTGAGAATAATGACCCTTCAGGCATGCAATTCCCTTGGTAGGGAGGTTTGCATGAACTGCCATTAGCAGAAAATAAAAATAAAAACGTTTTGAAATAATCATACTGATAGCAAGCATCAAAGACCAGAGCAGGCCAACAGGCTGGAGAGGTCAGCTGGGCTCAGAAATGGCCTCACGGTAGTTTTCCCACGAGGTCTGAGGCCTCAGAAAAAGTCAAGTTGCTCAGGCGAGCCCTCCAGAGGCCCCCTGTGCACCTGCATCTGCACCACACACACCCCTACCTCTACCCTGCCCGCCAGCACCCAGCGATGGGTGAGCTGAGGGCATATCTGATAGCCAAAGGGGTGGGGACCCTTCCTTACGTGCCATGCTCTGGGGTCTGCCTGGGGAGGTCCCCGCAGCCCAAAACTCCGCTGCCTTCTCAGAGACGCTTTGTGCGAGACAGACGGGGGCTGCGGGGCTCCTGAGCACCCTTTTGGATCCGGAGGAAAAACAAGCCTCAACATCCTCTTCTGAGTGGACTAAACAACAGATGGCCCCCGGTTTCCACTTTCTACCAGAGGGAAGGAAATAAGAACCCCAGACTGTTATCTGTAGCTTCCCTAGAATCCTCACTTTCTAGGCAAAGGCCCAGAAAAAAAAAACAAACTACCCAGGAGCCCAATCCTGGAGGTGAAAGTGAAGACCCCGTCCGTATTTTTTCCCACTTTCCAGAAGCCCCCATGCTTCCTCTGGGACCTGACTTATGCGGAAATGTGCCCTTGCTCTCCCCTGGCCCCCACCTCAGGGCAAATAAGTAACTTTTTCCCTCCGGTGTCGGTTGGGTAGACTGTGTATTTCTTGAGAGTAAGAGCTGTGTCTTCCTCAGGGTCTGCAGTGCCGGGCACTCATGTATAGATTTATAGTGATAGCTGTTTTCTTATAGATTGTCAGGTTGAGCGGGGGACAAAGCAGAGAGGAGGATGACGGTTGTAAAAAGAGATGGCATTTACTGAACACTGACTACATTCCATCTCAACCTCACAGCCCTTGGAGGTTGCTTCCACCGGTGGCCCATTTTACAGATGAGGAAACTGAGGCACAATACGGTTAAATCACTTGCTCCAAAGGGGAAAGCCAGGAAGTCGATGAGCTGGGACTCAACCCTAGGCTGTCTGGCTGCAGAGGCTGTTAAGGGAAGGGCAGGCAAAGATGCAAGAAATAAAAGGCGGGCCCTTTTTCTCAGGGAAATTAAAATTAATTGAGAAGATGAAGCCAGGCATTCCCAGATGGCATCTGGCTGCAATGCCACACACTGCCATGAAGTTTTCTTCACTGGTCCATGACAGAATGAGAATAAGCAGAAGGAAATATTTACCAAGTGAGCTGTGCTGATCGAGTGGGACAGTCGTGGGTTGTCTTTTTTAAGTAGATAATTACATTTATTTACAGGGTACAAAAGGCAAGAGCTACACAAGGGAGCACAGTGGGACAGGTCTTCCTATCACCCCTGTCCTTCAGTGACCCAGAGCCTCTCCCCTAGAAGCAATAGCCTCTGGAAGATTCTTGTGTATCAGGACAAGTTCTTTACATGAGATTATATCTCTCCTACTATTTGGGGTGTTGAAACATCCTTCATTTGTGGGATGATAAAGACAGTTGGGGCTTCCCTGGTGGCGCAGTGGTTGAGAGTCCGCCTGCCGGTGCAGGGGACACGGGTTCGTGCCCGGGTCCGGGAAGATCCCACATGCCGCGGAGCGGCTGGGCCCGTGAGCCATGGCCGCTGAGCCTGCGTGTCCGGAGCCTGTGCTCCGCAGCGGGAGAGGCCACAACAGTGAGAGGCCCACGGACTGCAAAAAAAAAAAAAAAAAGACAGTTGATGATGGTATTGTTGGTTTTTAATGTCCCAACTGGAGAGAGAAAGAAAGAAAAGAAAGAAGGAAGGAAGTGGAGCAGAGAAGCAGGGAGGCAAGGAAGGAAAGAGAAAAGCCCACTGCTCCACACTCGCTCTCTAAATACACACGAGCAAGATGACACACTGGATACTGTGTGAGGTCACGCAGGCATTTCTGGGCTCGGGCAGAGATCTGAGTCCCCCGGTCTGTCCTTTCTGAAATGGGCGGCCTCTGCAGCTGTCCGGGGAGAGACAAGATGGGCAGGCTGCATTTCAGGTGCAGAGAGGGAGGCAGGAGGCCTGGAAGAGCGGGCCTCCTGGAGCTTTGGGAGAGGACACAGGACAGAGGTGGGAATGTCCAGCCACCCAAGGGCGGGGCGGGCAGCGGGGGGAGTGGGCGAGAAGGCAAGCCAGATGAGGGGTCCCTGAGCCCACCACAGAGCGGGGGCAGCAGAGCCGACCCACAGGCACTCAGCAGGGCCCTCGAGAGATGGGAGACTACTGGGAAGGGAAATTGGTCCCCGGAAGTCTGCAAGGGACTGTTTGGCTCCAGTGTGCGCCTCCTGACAGCTCTTATCGAGGAGCTGCTTCTGTCGCCTGCCTGGGCCCCCGCTGCCACCCCCGGGGCTGCTGCCGTGGAGAGCTATCTGGGGGAAGCAGAAGAAACTGGTGAGCGTAAATTTAGTACAATTTAAACAGCAAGTTCCCAGAGCCCAGCGGCAGGGGGCCGAGGGGATTACTCAACCCCAGGGAGGGAAATGACTCAGTTCACCCAGAAAGCCCTAGGAAATGGCCCAGCCAGGCACCTGCCTGGTTTCCACAATTTCTAACAGTGAGTAAAGGAGACATCAGTTCAAATACAGTCTGTGAAGGCAAGTAAAGCACCCCGAGCGCCCGGCATCCACCAGTCCGCGAGCTGCCCGTGGTGGTGTTCAGGTCGGCACACGTGTATAAACCACGCCCCCCGCTCAGCCCCGCCTCTCTGTGCCGGCTTCGTTCTCCCTGAATCTGAAGGCCCGGCCCAGTGATGTTCTGCAGGGAAAATTTCCCCCAGCAGCCAAGCCGGCCATTAAATTGTTATGTCAACTGTCATCTTTAAATAAAAACTTAAGCCCTGCCATAAATCTGAAACTGGTCCCAGAGGTTTAATGGGATAATGTATAACAGCCTCGGGGCGGGGGAGCGGGGAATTCCCCTGGCGGTTCAGCCCGTGCTCTGCTCGCAGGGGGCGGTGGAAGGCCGTGGCTCCGGCTTTGCTTTTCAAGCGAAGAGCATCCCATTTACCATCAACAGTGCAAGTCGCTGTGGGGGGCAGGGTGGGTGCACAGAATCCTTGGGGGGGTCCTCACACTTCAGTGGCATAAGAATCGACTGTCAAAGATGCAGCCAACTCTCCCTCCCACCTCGTGTCCGCAGGACTGAATCCGGGACGAGGGGGGGCGGGGTCTGGGGGGAGGCTGGAAAGCTGCATTTTGTCGAGCCCACCTCCACTCCCACCCCCTTGTGGTTCGTGAACACACTTTGAGAAAGCTCAGGAAGGAGAATATTTGCCCTTTGAATCGCACTTCGAAACTTGGAATTAAGCGTTGGCAGCACCAAACCTCAGTTTAAAGACATTGTCTCCAATAAGATTTTGCAGAAAAGCAAGAAAGGCTTGGAGTAAAAGAGCTGGGAGGCAGGACTGCAGCCAGGCTCAAATCAGGGTCCAGCAGGGATGGATCCGGTTTTTGTGGGGCCAGAAACTTACACAATCTGGAAAGCCACTTTAAGAAAAATAATTCAAAATCACCAAAAAAAAAAAAAAAAAAATCAGTCCAGGGTCCCATGGATCACTTGGCTGGCTTCCCAGTGCCTTTGCCTCGGGGCCCACATTCCCCCTTTCTCACTGCTGGGTGGTGATGACCAAACTGGCAGGGGCTCATTTGTCCTTTCCCATCAGGGGATAGACATTAAACCTAAAAATCATAAAGAAATCGGGCTCTTGGAAGTCAGGCATTTAATACCAATCCATGATTTTTAGCTACTGATCTTTCTATCAGTGACCTAACCACATTTCATCAGACTTAAAATGTGTTACCCTGAAAGAGGTACACTCCACTGGTGTCCCTAAAACTGCCCCCAGTCTTTCTGGGGTACAACCTGCCCACATGCAACAGCACCCCATGTCCCAAAATTCATCTGTTCTATTTGGAAGACTTCAACCCAAAAGTTGAACTGTGCAGGGATGTTCAAAGCAGCTCTATTTATAATAGGAAAAGGCGGAAAAGATAACAGCTAACCATTATTACTCAGTAATGCCACGCACTGTACTAGGGACTTCATAGATATGCTTTCATGTATTTGATTCCACAGCTCTATGGAACCCACTTTACAGATGGGAAAACGGACGCAGAGGTGTGCTGGTAAACCAGCTCTCCCAGGGAAAAACAAAAACAAAAAAACTTGATTTTTAGCATCTGCTGATTTCCACGGTGTAAATGGCCACTGGTAGCCAATTTCAAGCTACCTACGGTTTAGCAACCAGCTTCCAACTTTCCCATTAATTTAGCAATTGGCTCAGAGGTAAAGTAACTTGCCCAAGGTAGCTGAATGATAGAGTCATGGTGGGAACCAGAAGTTTAACTTCAGAGTCCAGGCTCTGACCACCACTCCATAGGCCTGTGAATATCTAACAATAAGGAATGGCTAAAATGAACGCTCACAGGGGAATCCTTTGACCCACAGGTAACACAGAAAGGTTTACATGACCACGAACACTAACTCTAATATAAGCAATTTATAACTCTATGAAGTCCTACTTTATTAGAGTTGTCCTAAATATTAAATGCAATAATTTGCAAAATTTGATGGATGAGAAACCAGCTTCGATTTAGTGTTTAAAGAAGGGTATTTTATTCTCATTTTGCAGATCCTTATCCACACAGAGAGTCTCCACAGCTAGTAGTGGTGGAGGTGGGATTTGGACCCAGCCAACCTACTTTCAGACCATCCTCTTCACCACAGTGTCCCTCATAAAATACATTAGGTGAAAAAAAGATACGGGCCAACACGTACAGCCTCTTGGTACTAGCAGAAGCGTCTCGGCGTGGGAGGCGGTAGAAAAGCCTCTGAACTCCAGAGTCAGGCCGAACTGGGTTTGAACGATTCTCCATCACCTAAGTGTGACTTGGAGCACGTTACCTAATAGCTCCTGGCTTCAGTTCCCTTCTCCGTAAAGTGGAGACAACAATGCCTATCTCAATGGGTTGCCCTAAAGGTGAAGAGAGAATTCACAAAACAGAGTGAACACAGACCCGGGCCCACAATTAGCGCTCAACGGGGCTTAGCTATTAGGAGCAAAAAGGGTAAGATGGTTGGAATCAAGGGCATGGTTTCATCTTCACCATGGGTTCTTTGTCCTATCAAATCGTTCCAAATTGTGCCTGGTCCAGAGTGACAGCCAAACTGTATCCTTTGTCGGCTCTTCCCTGGCGCTAACTGCAGATGCGCTCTTCACCTGGTATTTATTCACCCTCCTTCTCTGCCCCATAGTTCGGCTCCTCGGCGCAGAACAGAAGGCGTCCGGCAGCCAAGGCCTGGCAGCCCTGTTGGATGCCCGGGGTCCAGGCATGCCTTTCCTGGCGCCGCGTGGGCATCATTCGCACCAACGCCCGCAGCGGAGGCAGAGGACTCCCGAAGGGAGGGAACTCGCGCGACGTTCTGCTTTCGGAATCTAGAGCCCATACTACCTCCAAAGTTTGGAGATGTTTTGGATCTCCTTTTTCTCCCAGACCATCACTAAAAAGAAAACTGCTGTTGTTCCTCCTTTCAGACAAACTTCCTCCCCAGCGCGCCTCTCGGGGCTCTGCGCTCTCGCCGCGGCTGGGACCACAGGGGCGCTGGACGGAGCAGGGAGAAGTGGCGCGTTCGGCCGGGGCTCCCCGCGGTGCGGCATCGCTGAGCCGCGCCCGAGCCTAGTAAGGATGCCCTGGGCGGGCAGCGCCTGCCCGGGCGGTTCATCGCAGCCCCTGCGGGCGCCCCAATCCCCAGCACGCGGGGTCCCGGGAGCTTACCTGACGGCGGCCGCTTCCTGCTCAGCCGACTCACGGCGCGGTTAAACATAGCCGCGGGCAACCCGGGGAGGAAGGAGGATCCGCTGGGCAGCGCGGCTGCTGAGCCGGAGGAAGGCGAGGAGGAGGAGCCCGCTCAGCACCGCCCCGGAGCGTGCGGCCCCCACCCTCACGCCCTCCTCCCGTCCAGACGCCGCGTGGCGCGCTCCGTGCGCCCTACCGGCCCGCCCAGGAGGGGGCCCTGCGGGCCCGCCCCGGGGTGCCTGGGCGGGCAGGGCGCACCCGGGTGACTCCCAAACGCCGGGACCCGGCCCAGATCCCAGGACGGAGCGCACTCTCTCGGAAGTAGTCCGCGCCGCCCGGGACTTAGGAAGCCTGCCCAGGCGGTTCGCGGGTCCCGGGGACCCTTCGCCGCCCGGCTTCCAGAGAAGCCGCCCGAGCCCCGCCCTACCCTGCCCCCAGCTCCAGCGTCCATCCCTGCCTCCCAACCTCTCCCTGCAGCCCTGGGAAACGGACGCGGCGCCTTCGGCGCACTGCGCTTCGTGGCTCAGCGCGCTTTTCCGGGCGGCCGGCGAGGGTCACCTCCTGGTCCAGAGACCGGGAAGCTGAGGCCTCGTGGTTCTGCAAAACCCAGGTGCGGCCCACGGCCTTCGCCTCCTTGCCCTCGGGTTCCAGGATCCCTGCGCGCCCGGGCTTGCCCGTCTCGCGACTCCGTGGGCGCTGGGCCTTCCCACGGCCGCGAAAGCCAGCGGGGCGTCGCCAGGACCCGGGCCGCGGTGTCTGCGGGCGGAGCAAGCCGAGCCGGAGCCGGTGGGCGCCCTCTCCCGGGCCGCGCTGCGCGGGCGCCGAAATTTGGGCGCCTTCTGCCCTTGGTCTTGAGGCTCCAAGGGCGGACCTCGGGGGAATTCCGTAGGAACCCCTCAGGTTCCAGCGCGGAGCTATGCCTCTGCCCCGCACACCGGCTGGCCAGAGACACTAACTTTCGGGACACGTGGCGCACCTTTCGGCGGGGCCTTCGCGCTCAACGCTTGAAATCACTGGGGCCGCACTGCGCTCTACTTCTGATTTCTCCTCTCCCGCCGCCAGTCACCTGCTTAGGGCCGCCAGCTCCACTCGAATCTATTACCTCATTTCTTCTGCAAAACAGCCCAAGAGGGGGTATCATTAGCCCCATTTTCTTGAGGATTTGGTTTACGAGGAATTGTCCTTCTGGCGAGTCCTACTTTTTTCCTGTGTATCTGGCTTTGTCTCTAAATTAGTCTTTATTTTTAGCTGTACTAATTGCTATTTTTCTAAACTGTTCCCCAGTCGTCGGTCCCCCCTCCACCCATCCTTTCTCAGTATTTTCACTGGTTGGCATTTTCCTTTGTGTCTTCTATTCTGAGCTTCCCGTTCCGCTAATTTTTCCTCCCTCCCTCTACCCACCCCTTCAGCCCCAATCCCACCCCCATCTCTGGCCTTCTACGGTTGTTTCTCATTTCTCTCCCTACCTTTCCTTCCCCCCTCAAAGTATTTTACTCAGAGTGTTTCTAAGCACCCTGCCCCTCTGCTGCGGGTTTTCAGCTGCAACTCGAGGAGGCAGGCTATTGTGACCAGGAGCAGAGTTAGAATCAAGCTGAAAAGCTTGGTTTTTAAAGCGTCTCCTGTTGCCGGCCTCCTACGACCCTGGGCTCCTGCCAGCTTCCTCTCCGTTATAACGGGATTGAACCGTGATGCTTAAACTCCAGGCAGAATGTTCAGCCATTTTAAGAGTAGGACTTTCAAACTCTACAGAGTCCTGCATACAAATGAGGTAACAATAACCAGGGAATTTGTGCAGCACCTCTCCAGAAAGCGTCTCCAGAGACCAAATTACAAGTAATTCTAACGCAGGAAGTAGGGAGACTGGCACAATGGGTGAAAGTTAGGCACAGCTAAATGTTATGCCACTTTCCAGGTCCACCCCTGCTGTGTCTGGAAAAAAACCTGCTGTGGCCTAGGACATCCTTATGAATCTGTCCTAAGCTAAGACTGCAGCCAGCCTTAGCTGGAACAGCTTTCTGAAATGAAGGGAAAATAGAACAGCTTCAAATCACTTTTACTGTCCTGTTAGCATATCAGATAGTGAGTACAAAAATAAAGGCCCATGGTTTAATGTTCACAGTTTAAAATTTGTTTCGGTGCATGAAAAGACTGTCCTCATGAAATTTCTATAAATACCTGTTTCAAGTGTCTGAAGATCCAAAAGCCAGTTTTCAACATGTGCTGTGCAGACCATGTATAGAAGCATAGAGCCTCACAGTTCCTAAGGCTTGCCAAAAGAAAACACACACACACACACATCCCTCCCACGTGATTCAAGTTCTGCCTGTGGTTTGCAATGGCTGAAGGTACTCTCCATCCAAACAGCATGGCTCAGGGGCTTCCCTTCCCTTGTGGTCCAGTGGCTAAGACCCCGTGCTCCCAATGCAGGGGTCCCGGGTTTGATCCCTGGTCAGGGAACTAGATCCCACATGCCGAAACGAGGATCCCGCATGCCACAGCTAAGACCCGGCGCAGCCAAATAAATGATATAAAAAAGAAAAAATAGCATTGCTCACTTTCTGTAGCTCATCTCAAGCCTTTACAAACACTGGTAGCCAGTCTGAGCAAGAAGAGGACAAGTGGTTTGGCCCCTTCCTACCCCTGCTGGTCTTACCCCTGCTGGTCTCACCTTTGGTTGAATAACTTTCACTGGGGACTAGGATGTCTTCTGGCAAAGCAGAATTTCAGAGTGATCATTGACTCTAGAGTTTGACTTTTTTTTTTTTTTTTTTTTGCGGTACACGGGCCTCTCACTGTTGCAGCCTCTCCCGTTGTGGAGCACAGGCTCCGGACGCACAGGCTCAGCAGCCATGGCTCACAGGCCCAGCCGCTCCACGGCATGTGGGATCCTCCCGGACCAGGGCACGAACCCGTGTCCCCTGCATCGGCAGGCGGACTCAACCACTGCGCCACCAGGGAAGGCCGAGTTTGACATTTTTAATCCTCAAAAACTTAAAAAAAAAAAAACTGGTAAGCTGTGAATACATTTAAGTCTTTTACAATAAAATATATTTTAGTCTCTTATAAAGAATATGCTCAGCCATTTGAAGCAGATGAGATATAGTAAACTAAGTAAATACATAAGTGCACAGCTTGAAGCCAAGAGACCTGGTTACCAATCCTGGCCATATAGCAGACCAGCTGTGTGTCTTCCCCCACTCCATCCCCCCACCCCACCCCACCCCCACTCCCACCTCGCAGCTTGTGGGATCTTAGTTCCCTGACCAGGGATCGAACCTGCACCCTCAGCAGTGAAAGTGCAGAGTCTTAACCACCGGACTGCCAGGGATTCCCCAGCTGTGTGTCTTTAAACACAGCATCCTAGGATTGGACAAAGAAAGGATGCCACCCACCTTCTAAGGGTGTGCTGTTCACTAGCAATAAACAAGAAAGCACCTGGTATAGTGCCCAGTACATGTAGGCACACAAAAATGTACTGGAATCTGACTTACTCCCCCTACAATGCTGTTTTAATAAATAATAAATTTTAGCTTATATGTGGTGAAAAGTGGCATTTTAAAAAGGAATTATAGGAAGTTGGCAGGGTTAGAACAGCATGATGCAATTGACACACACAGTGAAGGCGGGAAAGTAAATTGTTAACAACCTCTCTGGAAGGCAAGAGAGGCAGATATGTTAAGATGATGTTTGGAAACATGCATAAGAGCCTTCACAATGTTTATACCAATCAGACCAGTGAATAATTCTACAAGTGGTCATTTATGCCAAAGAAAGAATAGAAACACAAAGATTTGTGTGCAAAGTTGAACATCATAACACTTCTTTTATCAGTGCTATTTATGGTAGCTATAAATGTCCATTAATAGAATGACTAAGTTACAGTATATTCCTATGATGGAATACTGAACAGTTGTAAGAACTGAATGAAGAGTATTTGGTGATGTAGGGCAGGGGTCTCCACCCCCCGGGCGGTGGATGGGTACCAGTCCGAGGCCTGTTAGGAGCCAGGCCACACAGCAAGAGGTGAGTGGCGGGTGAGCAAGTGAAGCTTCATCTACTGCTCCCCATCGCTAGCACTACCGCCTGAACCAAGCCCTCCTGCCCCCGCCCTCCCTCCCCCATCCATGGAAAAACTGTGGTCCACAAAACCGGTCCCTTGTGCCAAAAGGGTCGGGGACTGCTGATGTAGGGAACGTGCTTGTGAAGCTGTCATTGAAAAAAGCAGGATACAAATATAGAGAGTTTTTAGTAGGAGAGGAGAGGAAATATAGTATATTTATGGATAGAAAGCTTTATGGAAACGATTCCCAAATGTTACTAGCATTTACCTCTAGATGATGGGATGATGGGATAATGGGTGATTTTAATTTCCATTATTATATTTTCATGTTTTACAAAATTTCTGCAGTGAATATGCTTTTCAGTGGGGCGGGGGGGAGGGGATCAGTAGTTGGAAACATCAAAATCTCTACTAGGTTTAATCTACAAATATTTAAGCCCACGTCTTTACAACGTTAGTTGTGCTTTCTTTAATCTCACGTGGAAGAAGCAAGCAGACATTGACTGCCTTTCCCACCTTTTTTTTTTTTTTTTTAATTTTTGCGTTATGTGGGCCTCTCACTGTTGTGGCCTCTCCCGTTGCGGAGCACAGGCTCCGGACGCACAGGCCCAGCGGCCATGGCTCACGGGCCCAGCCGCTCCGCGGCATGTGGGATCTTCCCAGACCGGGGCACGAACCCGTGTCCCCTGCATCGGCAGGCGGACTCTCAACCACTGCACCACCAGGGAAGCCCTGCCTTTCCCACCTTTGATCTCCCTTGCTTTTCAAGTCACACATTCATGGCATATCACAGCTGGATGGATCCTTGGAGATCAGCATATTACACTGCAGATCAGGAAACTGAGGCCCAGATGGCTTTGGCTAGGAGTGATGCTAGGTTTCCTGAGTCATAGGAAAGTGGTCTTCCTGGCACAGCACACTCTATCTTGTACCATGCTGCATCCATGAAGATACACCTGAAAAAGGAAGACCTTTATGTATGTTTAGGATTCAAGTCGGGATTCCTGCTAAACAAAGGCAGGTTAATTATTTCAGTACGCAATCATACTTGTATTTCTCCAATCTCAAAGCAAAAAACCCAAAAAAACAAAAACAAAACAAAGCAGTTCTCTATTGCTCTATTTCACTGCAGCACTTCTCAACAAAGTGCCTCAAATGAGTTGTCTGTACTCATCATCTCCCATCCCTCTCCTCCACTCTCCTAAGCCCTCTCCAGTCTGCTTGCTTCTCCACCACCCCACTCAACTGCTCTTGCAAGATCACAGTGGCATCCCCCTTGGGAAATTTAAGTCAGTTCCATCTCTGTCTTACTTGAGCCACTGTCAGCATCGGACCCTGTTGATGCCTTCCTCTCTCGAACCACTTTCCTCCTTTGACTTCCAAGACACCACTCTCTCCTGGTGTTCCTTCCACCACGTTTGCTGTCCCCACCGCCACCTCTCCTTCCACTTAAAGGTGAGCACTGCATGCTTAATTTTAGGATCTCTCGTCTTGCACACTTACTCCCTTGACCATCTCATCAAGTCTCATGGCTTCTAATACCATTAAAAAAAAATAGACTTTGGGGACTTCCCTGGCTGTCCAGTGGTTAAGACTCTGCGCTTCCACTGCAGGAGGCTCAGGTTAGATCCCTGATCGAGGAACTAAGATCCCGCAAGTCGCGCAACGCTGCTAAAAATATAAAAAATAAAAATAGACTTTGTTTTTTAGAATAATTTTGGTTCCACAGCAGAATTAAACAGAAAGTACACAGAGTTCCCATGCACCCCTCACTCCCCGCCCCCAGTACAGCCTCCCGCACCATCAACCTACCCCACCAGGGTGGTACATTTGCGACAAGTGGCGAACATGTATCGACACATCATTTTCACCCAAGTACATGTGAAATACCATTTTTAACTTTTTATTTTGGCCGCACCACTTGTCTTGTGGGATCTAAGTTCCCCGACCAGGGATCGAACCCGGGTCCTCAGCAGTGAAAGTGCTAAGTCCTAACCACTGGCCCGCCAGGGAATTCCCTGGAATACCATTGTCAGACCACAGAACTCCCACCTTTCCATCTCCAGCCTGGACTTGCCTGTTTGACATCTCCTCTTGGATGCTGACTAAGACATCTCAAACTGAGTGTGTCCAAAACGGATCTGTCTCTTCCTGCCCACAAGTACCCACACTACCCGCAGCCTTCTCCTCTTCCCTGAAGACAGCTCCACTCTTGCAGTTGCTCAGACCAATTATCTCGGAGTCCCTTCTGATCATCCTTCTTCTCACACCTCACATCTAGTCCATCAAGTAACTCTGCAGGTTCCACCTTCAAAATAAATCCAGAAGCCGATGCTTGCACCATCTCCATCTCCACATCAGCCCCGTCCAAGTCACCATCCAGTGCCCTGGTTTACTACAGCATCCTCCTAACAGGCCACTCTGCTTCCAATTGCCCTAGTCTGTTCTAAACACAGCAACCAGAGTGAGCCTTTAGACACAAGGGAAGTCTCACCATGGCAACCCTCTGTTCAAAGCTGCAGTGGCTCCCCATGTGGCCCCAAGAGAAAGCCCAAGACCTTATAAAGACGGACAAGACCCCCCATGACCGGGACCTCTCTTCCCCTCTGACTTCCTTTCCCGTTCTCCCGCCTCACTCATCTGTTCCAGCGAAACCTCCCCCTATCCCTCAACCCCACCCCCCAACAATCCCACCTCATGACCTTTGCATTGGCTCTTCCCTCTGTCTAGAACACTCTGCCCTGGGTATGCATGGCGTGCGCTCTCAGTTTCTTCAGGTATTTAACCAAATGTCACCTCATCGGTGTTTAAAATGGCAATCCCACGCCTGTACTTCCACGCCCCGTTTTCCTCCACTCCTGCCATGTTTCTCTATAGCGCACACCACCTTCTAACGTACTGGAACTTACTTCCTATGTATGTGTATTGTCTGTTTCTCTGTACAGTACCTGCACTCACTCTACTCTCACTCTCCCTAGAATGTAAGCCCTGCTGTCCCAGCACCTAGAAGAGTGCTTGTCACATAGTGAGCACTCAACAAAAATGTGCTGATGAATCCAGAGGAGAAATACTTATCCCCTCTCTCCCAAAACTCCACTAAGATGACAGAAAAGACCTTACAAATACAGTATATATACATATACATATATATATATATATATATATTTTTTTTTTTTTTTTTTTTGCGGTACACGGGCCTCTCACTGTTATGGCCTCTCCCGTTGCGGAGCCCAGGCTCCGGACGCGCAGGCTCAGCGGCCATGGCTCACGGGCCCAGCCGCTCCACGGCATGTGGGATCTTCCCGGACCGGGGCACAAACCCGTGTGCCCTGCATCGGCAGGCGGACTCTCAACCACTGTGCCACCAGGGAAGCCCAATACAGTATATTTTTATAATAAGGTACAAACCTGCCTGGACGAGGGTACTGGAAAGGAGGCAATAATGGAAGAGATATTTCTTCTTTTTTAAATTGAAGGATAGTTGATTTACAATATTATAAAATGTCAACCAATCTGAAAGCAGATGGAGCAGCAGAAACTGCTTTAACAAGATAAAGGAGCTACCACCAGATGCAGGCAGCTGGGCGCTGGTGAGGGGCCAGTGTACACTGCAGAGCCACACATGAGTTTTGGACCACAGGGCAGGCAAGGGCTGAAAACGGGTTTTGGATCAATCTCTGTATAAGGAGGCCTCAGCCTCCCTCCCACCTTAGCCCAGGAAACCAGAAATTGTTGTGGGAAATGTGGAGGCACAGAGGCTGTGGACTTAGGGACCACTGGCCAGGCTGAGGTGCAAATGAGACTCTGGGCTGTATGAGAGTTAAGTGAAGGTCTGCATCCTGAACTGGGAGGCCCCTTCCCCTCCCTGCATCCAGAAAGCCAGCAGCAAGTTGCTGATAAATAAAACAAAACACAATAGATATGAATGTTTGGGGATTCCCCAAAGTTATCACATCTAACTAATCATAAAGAAGTACACCGTCCACAAGCCTCTTTCACACACATACAGCTTCTGAGAGCTTTTGATGCCTCCCTCTCAAATATGAGGGGTATGCGAGGATCACAGACGTTTAAGGAATGCCTCTGACATGAGAGACCAGAACAAACAAGATAAGAATTCAGGGGAAAGACAATAGAGAGAGTAGAATAAATCTTTTTTTAAAAACTGTATTTACCTGAGAGAGAGTGAAGTTATTGCATCCATAAAACAAGAAACAGAGCTTGGAATATAAATATAAAAACAAAATATTTTTTAAAGGGGGTTGGAAGAAAAAGTCAAGGAAATCTCCTAAAAAGTAGAACAAATGAAGAAATGTATAATAGGAGAGAAAGAAAACTAGTAGAGAATCAGTCCAAGTAATAGGAGTTCTAGAAACACATTACGAGGAAAATAGTGGAGAGGAAATTAAAGATACAATTCAAGAAGATTGTCCAGACTAGAGAAAACTCATCTCCAAACTGAAAGAGCCCACAAAATGGGCACAATGACACACCTACAACAAAGTACACCAGCATGGAATTTCAAAACAGACAATTTCCAAAAAACTTACAAAAAGCATACTGCTGGTGGGAATATAAAATGGTATAACCACTTCAGAAAGCAGTTTGGAAGTTTCTTTAAAAGTCAAACATATACCGAGTGTATAATTCAGACATTCCACTTCTATGTATTTACCCAAGAAAAATAAAAGCATATATCTATACAAAGACTTGTACATGAATGTTCACAGCAGCTTTATTTGTAATATCCTCAAACCAGAAACAACCCAAATGTCCATCAACAGCTGAAGAGATGGACATTCTGTGGTATATACATACAACAGAATCAATATTAAAAAATAATGAATTATTGATACATTCAACAGCATGGATGAATCTCAAAACTATTATGCTCAGTAAAAAAGCCAAAAGGGGTACTTACTGTATGATTCCATTTATGTAAAATTCTAGAAAACGCAAACTAAACTATAGTGACAGGAAGTAGATCAGTGGTTGCTCGGGGATAATAGGGAGTGGAATGGGGTGGGGGGTCAGGTGGGAAGGATGGATTTCAAAGGGGCACAAGGAAAGTTTAGAGGTGATGGATATGTTCGTTATCTTGATTGTGGTGATGGCTTCACAGGTGTATACGTTTGTCAGAACTTAAATCGCATACTTTATGTATGTGCATTTCATCGTATATCATGTATACGTCAATAAAGCTGTTTGTAAAATCACCTATGAGTTGAGAATGTAAAATGGTGTAGCCCCTTTGGAAATAGTTGGGCAGTTCCTCAAAAAGTTAAACATGAAATTACCGTATAACTCTGAAATTCCACTTCTGTGTATCTACCCAAGAGAAATGAAAACAAATGTCTACACTAAAACTTGTGTGTATGAATGTTCAAAGCAGCATTATTGATAATAGCCAAAAAGTGGAAACCCAAATGTCCATCAACTGATGAAGGGATAAACAGATGTGGTGTATCCATACAACAGAATATTATTAAACAATACAAAGGAATGAAGCCCTGATGTATGCTACATGCATGAACCTGAAAAATATTTCACTAGATGAAAGAACCATCACAGAATACCACATGTTGTATGATCCAATTTAGATAAAGTTCGAAATAAGCAAATCTATAGAGACAGAAAGTAGATTAGTGGTTACCTAAGCCTGGAGGCAAAGAAGGAATGCGGGGGGAGGTGACTGTTAATAGGTACAAGCTTTCTTTTGGGGATGATGAAAAAGTCCTAAAATTAGGTTATGGTGACGGTTGCACAGTTCTGTAAATATACTTAAAATCATGTAACTGTATGCTTTAAATAGGTGAACTCTATGGCAGCTGTCCCCAACATTTTTAGCACCAGGGACCGATTTCGTGGAAGACAATTTTTCCTCGGCGGGGAACGGGGGCATGTGGTTCAGGCGGTAATGCGAGCGACGGGGAGCTGCAGAGGAAGCTTCACTCGCTCGACCCCCACTCACCTCCTACTGTGCGGTTCGGTTCCTTACAGGCTGCGGACCAGTAGCGGTCCACGGCTCGGGGTTGGGGACCCTTGCTCTATGGTATATAAATTACATCTCAACAAAATTGTTAAAATTTTTTTTTAATTGCAAAGATCAAAACCAGCTCACATACAAAGGTTCAGAAGTCAAATTTTCATTGGACTTCTTGGAAAACTACTGGAGGATATGGTGCAACAATAAAAGAAAATGCAAAAAGAGGGGAAAACTCAGGCTCCTAGGAACAGGGAACCCAACATCAAAGAGAGGCAAAGTCCCTGTTGGGATGCCGGTGGGCATGTGGTAAAGTCAGGACAGCCAGTCCAGAGGGAAGCATGACAGTGAAGGCTCCAGGAGCCTCATTTGATGAGTTTGAATGTTTTGACATTGTATTGAAAAGCATTTGATACATCTGTGGCTCTATTTGGTTAAAATTAGTGACAAGTTTATAGAAAACTAAGCAAAGAAAAATCAGTCAATTATTAACTCCAGGAAAAACCCCAAAGAGTACAAGAAAGAAAACAACCAAAATATACGACTTGTAATTAGTAATGACAGAGTCATAAATGCTTTTAACTGAAAACGGATACATTTGGGGGAGGGGGATTGAGGAGAACGAAAAGTAAGACAGCGAAATACTCATCTACCGTAATGGCAAGTCAGCAGCAAAATTCTAAGACTGTTGCCTTAAGAGACAGCAGTATTGTATATTGTTCCTGTCATGTGGAGGTAAATATCAGAAGAAACAGTTTAAAAATGTAAACGATGGCCTCTGAGGCGTAAGCTTGGGAGAGGATGGTGAAGGGGAGTGCTCTCTTCCTTGACTTTTTGTACTGTTTGACTTTTTAAGCTATTATACATCACTTTAAAATAAAAATTAATTTTAAAAATTCTAGTAATCATCATGTGTCTAGTACATAACAAAAAAGGTAAGAAGACTTGGTGATATCACCAATAACAATAACAGCTAGATTTCACTGAGCACTTTGTGTGTGTGTGGCACGGTTCTAAGTATGGTTTTAAATACTGTTCTCATTTAACAACCCCTTGAAGGGGTCTTAATCCAGCTGCAAGTAAAATTGTGGGTCTCCGTGGATTAAACAAGCACATTCACACACATTTTCATTGGATCTTCCCTAAACCTCATGATACAGGAATATAGATGTAGAAAACTGAGTCTCAGAGAGGTCTGGAGAACGGTTCAATGGCACAGGTACAACTGAAAAAACAGGACTGGAATTCAGGTCTTTGGGCTCCTGGTACTCTTTATACACACGCCTCACATCCACGAAAAAATGATTTTTAAAAATCGCTGTTCCTGGGCTTCCCTGGTGGTGCAGTGGTTGAGAGTCCGCCTGCCGATGCAGGGGACACGGGTTCGTGCCCCGGTCTGGGAAGGTCCCACATGCCACGGAGCAGCTAGGCCCGTGAGCCATGGCCGCTGAGCCTGCGCGTCCGGAGCCTGTGCTCCACAACGGGAGAGGCCACAACAGTGAGGGGTCCGCGTACCACACACACACACAAAAATCGCTGTTCCTGGTGTCTACTTTGTAACACTGTTCCCTCACCGTATTTTTATTTTTTGATGTAGACCATTTTTATTTTTTAAACATCTTTATTGGGGTATGATTGCTTTACATTGTTGTGTTAGTTTCTGCTGTATAACAAAGTGAATCAGCTATACGTATACATATATCCCCATATCCCCTCCCTCTTGTGTCTCCCTCCCACCCTCCCTATCCCACTCCTCTAGGTGGTCTCAAAGCACCGAGCTGATCTCCCTGTGCTATGCAGCTGCTTCCCACTAGCTGTTTTACATTTGGTAGTGTATATATGTCACTGCTACTCTCACTTCGTCCCAGCTTACCCTTCCCTCTCCCCGTGTCCTCAAGTCCACCCGCTACATCTGAGTCTTTACTCCTGTCCTTCCCCTAGGTTCTTCAGAACTTTTTTTTTTTAGATTCCATATATATGTTAGCATATGGTATTTGTTTTTTTCTTTCTGACTTACTTCACTCTGTATGACAGACTCTAGGTCCATCCACCTCACTACAAATAACTCAATTTCGTTTCTTTTTATGGCTGAGTAATATTTCATTGTATATATGTACCACATCTTCTTTATCCATTCATCTGTCGATGGACACTTAGGTTGCTTCCATGTCCTGGCTATTGTAAATAGTGCTGCAATGAACATTGGGGTGCATGTCTCTTTTTGAATTATGGTTTTCTCAGGGTATATGCCCAGTAGTGGGATTGTTGGGTCGTATGGTAGTTCTATTTTTTTTTTTTTTTTTTTGATCTTTGCGGTACGCGGGCCTCTCACTGTTGTGGCCTCTCCCATTGCGGAGCACAGGCTCCGGAGGAGCAGGCTCAGCGGCCATGGCTCACGGGCCCAGCCGCTCCGCGGCACGTGGGATCCTCCCAGACCGGGGCACGAACCCGTGTCCCCTGCATTGGCAGGCGGACTCTCAACCACTGCGCCACCAGGGAAGCCCTATTTTTAGTTTTTTAAGGAACCTCCATACTGTTCTCCATAGTGGCTGTATCAATTTACATTCCCACCAACAGTGCAAGAGGGTTCCCTTTTCTCCACACCCTCTCCAGCATTTATTGTAGATTTTTTGATGATGGCCATTCTGACCGGTGTGAGGTGATAATACCTCATTGTAGTTTTGATTTGCATTTCTCTAATGATTAGTGATGTTGAGCATCCTTTCATGTGTTTATTGGCAATCTGTATATCTTCTTTGGAGAAATGTCTATTTAGGTCTTCTGCCCATATTTGGATTGGGTTGTTTGCTTTTTTGATATTTAGCTGCATGTGCTGCTTGTATATTTTGGAGATTAATCCTTTGTCAGTTGCTTCGTTTGCAAATATTTTCTCCCATTCTGAGGGTTGTTTTTCATCTTGTTTATGGTTTCCTTTGCTGTGCAAAAGCTTTTAGTTTCATTAAGTCCCAATTGTTTATTTTTGGTTTTATTTCCATTTCTCTAGGAGGTGGGTCAAAAAGGATCTTGCTGTGATTTATGTCATAGAGTGTTCTGCCTATGTTCCTCATCTTATTTTTAAATGTTAAAGGAGGAAAGGGTTTGGCATTTTCAAGTATCTTAACCAGACCTTCCTTAAAATCCAGATGAAAACTGCTCTCTGAAAAGCCAAAAAAAAAAAAAAAAAGGTAAAAAGAAGTGCATTTTTGCACACAAACTCATGCACAAATAAGGAATGACCATGACATAATGAGTTTTTTTTTCTTGAACAATCGTATTGCAACACACATCTCCCACTAAGTGTGGTCCATTCTGTGTGATCATGCAGACATTCCTCAGCATTCCTGAGACAACGGGGTGCTGCGACTGCTCAGACCTTACATAAAAACTTCTCCCTGGGTACGTCTAATGGTGAGCAATATCTTGTGGCCGTAACCAGTTTTGGGAAACTGCTAAAAGCCATTTGATGGAAATCAGCAGAATGACATGGGTGATACAGTGGTGAAATGCTGGTGGGGGGCTGCGAGACACAGCTGTAAAATAGCTGGGCCAATTTACGGGTGTGGCTTATAAACCATAAACCAATCTCAAAAACGACTTGAAAAGAATCAGCATTTGTGAAGAGGATTACAGGTGACTACTTTTTTTTTTTTTTTTTTTTGCAGTACGCAGGCCTCTCACTGATGTGGCCTCTCCCGTTGCGGAGCACAGGATCCGGACGCGCAGGCTCAGCGACCATGGCTCACGGGCCCAGCCGCTCCGCGGCATGTGGGATCTTCCCGGACCGGGGCTCGAACTCGCGTCCCCTGCATCGGCGGGCGGACTCTCAACCACTGCGCCACCAGGGAAGCCCAGGTGACTACTTTTTAAGACAAATATATACTTCACCTTTTGGATATATAAAATCTGGCATGATGAAAATAAATTCATTTTATAAAAGCAAAAAGTTACATTACTAAAGTTTACGGCCATAATATAACACATCCACAAATGTTCCTTAGTACTTAGTAAAAACAATGGACATTTTGTGAACTAATCAGTTCCATAAGACAGAATTCAATGAACATTTAAAAAATTATTTTTTAACCCAAGCCTAGTTGATATTGAAAAATACAAAAGTTTTAACGATTTTAATTAAAGTATCTGGTTATTCATCTATGCTTCTAATCTCCAGAACTCTTTTAAATGCTTTTAAAAATCATAAAACCTAACCAAGGCAGAAAGCAATCTTCAAAAGACAGATCATTTATCAAGATGTTCCCATTTACCATTTCCAAGTACCATTTGATCAGCCATCAAATTTCACCTAAACGCTATTTTACAGCTGTTTCACATGTAGTTGAAGAAAATGTTAAAAATGGTGGTAAACATATAAGAAAATCACCTGACAAAATACAGGGACTGCAGATCATGTCGTTCTTGCCTAAATTTTAGCCAGATAGAAACTTCTCTGAATCACTACTTCTTAGACGTTCATTGACCAAATTCTCAGGAAATGTACTGTGGCTCTCAAGTTTGATATTTGTATCAGATTTTAAAGGAACATTACATGTGAGTTTTTGCACCTTAAACCAAAAAGAAAAAAAAGTTGAAATAATATACAAAACCATAACTCAGATCTTGAAGATACTTGGGGTGGAAAAATACATGTGTGTATACACAAATGAACATGTATGTACATATTCACCTATAGGCATTCACATGTATGCATATATAGTTAAATGAGTTTGTAAGCAAGCTGAAAAGCAGTGCGTTTTCTTGGCCCAGCAACTGGATAAATGCACTTTAGAAATAGTCTGCACAGCTACACCTCTCAAGAGTAGGCACTAGTTCCACACAGAGATCTGGCAATCATCAGATCCGAAGTTTTCAGCCCATAAAAAGGAGTTACCTTTTATGGGAGGCAAATACCACAAATTTCTGTTTATCAGGATTGTTAGATGATCTCTGTTGATAAAGACAGGAGAATCCACTAACAGTACTTAGTTTTACATGCTTCCAGTCATAAATACCAAAATACCTTCTTTAATAACTGTTAATCCCACACATTTACATCATAGGCTATAAAGTGCCATTTTTGATCCAGTCCATATTTTGAAGGGATTTACAGATACAGGTAAAATTTGTAGCCAGGCACTATTTACAACCTTGAACAATCTTTCCAGCTGAGGCCACGTCTGTTCTCAGCCAGTACTACCCTCAAACTTTTTCAGTCAGGGTCACCAGAAAGTTTTTTCACCCTTAACATAAACAGCAGTAAATTCTCCAAGGGCGAACATACCATATTCCTGACTTTACAGGATTAATGGATATGCAGCGGTTGAGGAAGACTGTTATCTGCTACATTTTGCAGGCATTGTTCTCCTAGTGTTGCTGAGGTTGATGGCCTACCTTATTTCTTCATGTCTAATATTTTTATGTCATTAGGTTAAAAAAATGCCAGTAGATTAAAATCACCTTAAGGCAATGTAAGAGGAAATTCACTAATAAGCTGATGACTAGCTGAGATCTTAACTCACCTAATGTCTTAAATAACTAAGTTCTGTCACATAAAATGAAAACTTGACAAAGCAAAGATGTGGAAGAGTACTGTTTCTCAAAAGGAAAAGTTATCTAAGAACAGTCACCTAACAAGAAGAAAGCTGAGTAAATTTACACGGAGACTAATTCTGTCAGAGAGAAAATGAGAAGAATTCTGAGAGCAGTTACAAATCTGAAAGGAAAATAGTACCTAGGTCGAAGCAGTAACGATTCTGTTTATTATTTTTTAATGTGAGCTATAAAATTCAGAAGTTGTATACTTTATTGTGTTGAAAATACACAACATAAAGATTTCCATCTTAGCCATTTTTAAGTGTACAGTTCAGTATGGTCACATTGTTGTGAAATAGATCTCCAGAACGTTTTCATCCTGCGAATCTGAAACTACACCCATTAAACAATTCCCTTTTCTCTCTTCCCTTCAGCTCCTGGTAACCTCCCCTTTACCTTCTTTCTCTATGAATTTGACTACTTTAGATACAAGTGGAATTACACAGTAATTTTCTTTTTGTGACAGGCTTATTTCACTTAGCACAACTTCTTCAAGCTTCATCCAGGTTGCAGCATGCATCAGAATTTCCTTCCTTTTAAAAGGCTGAATAATATTCCATTATATGTATATATGTTTTGTATAATCCATTCATCTGTCGGTGGACATCTGAGTTGCTTCTATCTCTTGGCTATTGTGAACAACACTGCTATAAACATGGGTGTATAAATACCTCTTTGAGAATCTTTCAACTCTTTTGGATATATACCTGGAAGTGGGATTGCTGGGTCATGTGGTAATTCTCTTTTTAATTTTTTGAGGACTCTCCAGATTGTTTTTCATAGCGGTTGCACCATTTTATAATCCTACCAACAGTGCACAAGTGTTTTAATTTCCCCACATCCTCATCAACATTTGTTACTTTCTGTTTTGCTTTTTTTTTTGGAGTAAAAAAAAAAAAAAAGCTTTTTACGTCCACAGTAAAGTTTTCAGTTTAAGGTAAGTTAAAAAAATGGAAATAACTGTCTAAAAATTTTCAAAATTTTAAAATGTATATAGCCAACTAGATCATTGTTCCCAGAACTTAAAACGTTTTAAACTCCAAGTTATTTTTACTTAGATCTCTACTTATTCTTTCTTTTGAACACCCTGTCCTTATTCTAGCCCATCCGGGAGCAGAAGTCAGGGTGCATTCAACTGTAAACACGGGAACAGCTGCCAGTGGTAGAGAAGGGGATGAGGCGGGCGTGCATGACAGGAGAAGGGCAGAAGGGCAGATCTGGCACCTAGGCCGGCTTCCCTCTTGATTTCCTTTCCAATCACTGCCACAAGCACGTTCAGGAACATCAACAGCAGCTCCTGAGAGGAAGCTGACTTGCCTTTCCCCCAAGACAGCTGAGAACTGAGAGGCTCCCATCACCAGCAGTAGCCACCTAGACTGCCAGAGGAAGCTCTCAATGGCCCACTTGACTTTGGGAGTGACAAGGTGGAAGGTGCAGCAACTGTGTCTTGAATAATAATAATAATAAATGACCCACATTGCTTCCTGTAGCAGTGCATTTCTCTCATTCTAACAGATCTAACCAGACCCACGCTCCAGTTTTGTACACTATGCATCTATTTCCCTTCTGTTCCTACTTTATCATCATTATTTGCCATTAGGCCCTTTGTAAAGTTTGCAAACTTACCTCATAAAAACTTACTCATTCACTCAACAACTATTCATTAAGCTTCTGATACATAGGCACTGTGAGAGTGGCAAACGAGATAAAATCACTACCCTCGTGGAATTTACAATCTGGTAGAATGCCATTAATCAAATAATCACATAACTATCTGTGTCTATTGTTTCAAGGACCATAAAGAAAAAAATAAGGGATAATGAAAGTATAACTGGGCAATCCTTAAATTAGATGTGGGAATGAGGCAGTCAGGGAAGACTTTTCTGAAAAAAATGACAAGCTGATACAAATAGCCAAGTAGACAGTGGTAGGAGCTTTCTAGACTAAGAAGGCATATACAAAGGCCCTGAGGTGGGAAAGCTCAGCCAGGGTGACTGGAGCTTGTTAACGGGGGGAGGGGGAGAAGGGCTAGATGGGTAGGAAAGCACCCAGTTGTGCAGGGCTGTACAGCATGTCAAGGACTTGAGATTATTATGCTAAGTCCAGTGGGAAGTTATTGAGGCATTTTCAGGCTACATGTTAGTAAATGTTTATTAAAAATTAATGCAACTGTATACTAAGATTTATTAAGTGAATGAAGAAAGGTGCAGAAGCGTATATACAGGGCTTCCCTGGTGGCGCAGTGGTTAAGAATCCACCTGCCAATGCAGGGGACACGGGTTCGAGCCCTGGTCCGGGAAGACCCCACATGCCGCAGAGCAACTAGGTCCGTGTGCCACAACTACTGAGCCTGCTCTCTAGAGCCCACGTGCCACAACTACTGAAGCCTGCGCGCCTAGAGCCCGTGCTCCACAAGAGAAGCCACTGCAATGAAAAAGCCCACGCACTGCAACGAAGAGTAGCCCCTGCTCGCCACAACTAGAGAAAGTCCGCGCACAGCAACGAAGACCCAGTGCAGCCAAAAATAAATAAAATTTTTAAAAAGTGTATACAACACGCTATCATTTATGCGGAAAAGGGAGGGAGAATAAATGTTCATATATAGGTATCTCTGAAAAACATACAAGACACTGGTAACACTAGTGTCTCTTGAGATGGGAACTAGATGGCTAGGAGACAGTGGGAGGAACAATTTTTTACTGTATATATATATATATATATATATATATATATATATATATATATTTTTTTTTTTTTTTTTTTTTTTTTTTTTCTGTACGCGGGCCTCTCACTGTTGTGGCCTCTCCCGTTGCGGAGCACAGGCTCCAGACGCGCAGGCTCAGCGGCCATGGCTCACGGGCCCAGCCGCTCCGCGGCATGTGGGATCTTCCCGGACCAGGGCACGAACCCGTGTCCCCTGCATCGGCAGGCGGACTCTCAACCACTGCGCCACCAGGGAAGCCCCCTGTATACCTTTTTTTAATCTTCTGAATTATGTATCACACTTAAGAGTTACCTATATAACAGTAAGTTAAAAATTAAAGTCACTCTGGCTGTTGTGTAGAAAAAACTGCTAAAAGCTTAGGTTAAGACATAGGTAAGACATCGGAACAGTTAAAAATGAAAAAGATTGATAATATCTAGTGTTGAGGAAATGCGGGAAGTAACTGGAATTTTCATATGCTGCATGCAAGTGCAAACTGATGCAACCATTTTTGGAAATTATTGGGCAGCATCTGCTAAAACTGATCAGACACATATCCTGTAATCCAGACTTCCACCCCTAGGTATACTCAACAGAAATGTGTACTATGTTTCCTAAGATTTATAAAAATTCATTACAGCACTATACGTAACTCCCAAATGGAAAACCAAGTGTTTACAGGAGAGTAGAATGGATACACTGTAGCACATTCACACACTACCAGCCCACTGAAAAACTCAGCGATGTGCAAGAAACCCATTAACACTAATTCAGAAACAAAAGAATACACACTGCTTAATTCCACAGTTATACAGTTCAAAAACAAGCAAACTGATTGAAGATCATAGAAATCAGGCTAGTGGTTATCTTAGGGGAAGAGTGGAGGTCAGAAACTAGAAAAAAGCATGAAGGCTGCGGGACTGCTGTCAATGTCCGATTCCCCAATCTCGGTGGCACTACATGAACGTGTTCGCTTTGTAAAAGTTCAGAGCTGTACACGTGTGTGTACTTCTCTGTCATGTCCTAACTTCTTAAAGTAGATATACCAGGTAGGAAGCTGCTGTAGTAGTCGAAATCGAAGATGGTAGGTTAGACTAGCGTAAGAATAGAGAGCAGGGCTTCCCTGGTGGCGCAGTGGTTGAGGGTCCGCCTGCAGATACAGGGGACACAGATTCGTGCCCCGGTCTGGGAAGATCCCACATGCCGCGGAGCGGCTGGGCCCGTGAGCCATGGCCGCTGAGCCTGCGCGTCCGGAGCCTGTGCTCCGCAACGGGAAAGGCCACAACAGTGAGAGGCCTGTGTACCGCAAAAAAAAAAAAAAAAAAGACAGCAAGACGAGATTTATAAAGTGAGATGTATTCCTTTTTTTCCTGCTTTTGCATTTTGTCACCAGTCTAGAAGGTCTAATAAAAGCATCAGCAAATTGAATGTCAAGACAAAGCCATTTGCTTGAATGAGGTAACAAATTTGAGTAAGGTTGTAAATTCCTGGGAGTAAACACAAGTAATTTCCAGATATATTAGAATTTAATCCTTTGCGTTTGACAGCACTAGTTTCAGGACACATTTAAGACCCAATCAAACTAGAAATACAGAATATAGGGCATTCAATAAACATTTACCCTTCGTGAGAGAAGGGCAGACTGAATTTTAAATACACTATTTTAAACGTGCACTTGCAGGTGATACTGTACCATGAGATCAATACTATTAAAATTATTACCTACTCTTTTCCTACAAGTCTTTTATAAACTCTCTTATTCTCACATAATTAGGAAATTTCCTTATATTCTAACCAGTTTATCAGTACTGCTAAAGCACACACAAACTTTAGATGTCTATGTGATATATATACATAGCAATTATATACATAATCGCTACTTGAAGAATCTCAACTGTGTCACTTCCTATGGTTATTTCCAAGTAGTCTATTATACTCAGATGCTGCGTGTCCAGAAACCCAATTCTGCCTTGCTGGTAGCCCCTCTTCTGAGAAAATAATGCTCCCCAAACTATCTGACACCATGGCCCAGTATCACTCATGTCCTTGAACAGTGCTATACCGGAGTAGCTATGGTTCCTACCCGGTACATCCAGGTACATTACCATCAGGTGTACATTCTAATCACCTTTGAAAGATGCTTAAACTATATTGGGTAGCAATCATAGTGATCATGCACTCTAAAAAACTAGTTTTTCTGGGAAATGTGTGACCACTACCCATGGGATTTTCTTCCCCTGACAACAGCTAGAAAAGGAAGGAAACCATGCCAATGAATTTTATTTCAGATTACATTCACCCACAACTGTGGAGCCTCAGAATCTGCATTTTAACAAGCACTCAGTTCATTCTGATCAAGTTCTACTCAAGTAGAACACCAAGTGGTATTCTGGTTCTAAGAGGGAGACTAAAATATTCATTTACTTTTACTTCCTCAATCATGTTCATGCATTAAACATTTACTGAGTATTTACCATGTGCCAAGTATTCTTATGTAAGTCCTAGGGTTTGTGTAGTTACTAGAAGGTCCTGCCCCCATGGAGCTTACATTCTAATGGAGGAAAACTGACATAACCAAAGACAGAAAAAAGTGAAGCAACCTGGGAATGAAGTTATCCATTTTTAAAAATAAAAGATTCCTGGTTATAATAAACTAAATGTGGATTTTGAAGGATATCATAATCCCATCATTTTACTGAAAATGCTCAAAGGCAGTATTTTAAAAACAGCAGCATGTGCCCAACATTCTAATACACACATAGATACAAAAATAAAACACACATTAAAGGAAATTGAAAAGAAACAATCAGGGCCAGTAAATGACACAAAGATGTTGGTAATACTTTATTTTCTATAACCTGGTAAAGTCTCCTAGTCTTCTTGACAAAATGTGCAGTTTGAGCTAACATATTAAATATCTGCACCCAAATTCTGATTATCATGCATGGTTTACTACACTTGCTCAAGACTGTCTATTCCCACATCAATGCTCTTCAGAATCAAGGACTTCTCCCCTCTTCATTACCCTAGTCACCACTCCTTTCCCAATCTCATTAAACAGATAACCAAGGATGAGCTGGGCAACATGCTAAAATATAACCTAGCAAAAGGAAGTTAAAAATATTCTTCCAAGTTGAGTCCTTCTCAAAAAAAAGAAGCTAACTAAAATTATTGTATCTATTTTGTTTAGCTATGTTAAGACTTAAGAATTGGCTTTATTTTTGTGAGCAAAAGCAATCATATAAACCACATATGGAACAATTCAACTCACAACTTGTAACCAGTAAAATGAACTGTGAAAATCTGAAATTTATGCAATATTAGTATCAATTTTCATAACAGACACAGTTGCATATGGCTACATATTTCACGCCCATTTTGTCCAGATGGTTTTGGACTTCTCTTCATTGGTATACCAAAACCCAAGGAAGGAGGATACAGGAACAGGAGAAAAAAAAAATTGCGGGTGGGCAAGTTATGATATCCACTGGATATATATATATAGCAAAGCCTGGCTTACCTCAAAAATACAATTCTGCAGCACCACCTGATAACCACACTGTTTGCAAACTCTTGTCAGTTCACAAGAACGACACACAGTCAAAACAGGAGGTCCACAGGCAAGCTAAGCCCAGCTGCAAGATAGACAAGTGGACAGCTCCACCCCAAGAGATTACTTTTCAATGTAAAATTATCCTGGCTTTCCTCTGACAGCTATCCAACAGCACTTCAGTTTTTGTCATGTTTGGCAAACTTTCCAAGCTGACTTCAAAATATTAGATGTGGATCACTTTGCCAGAGGAATATCTCAGAGCAACAATGGTTATTGAATTTTGAAAAATGCAACAATCTGGAAAAGTGAAAATTCAGCATTATGTATTAGAACTAGGTTGGAACACTAAGGAAATCATTTACTGGATACATACCTTTTGTCAACTGTTACTCTGACACTGTTCAAAAGCCAAACTATGAACGTTATGTGAATTAATCTTCTCTTCCCTTAACAGAACCCTAATTCAACAAAAGGGTCCATGACTATTAGCACCCCCCGCCCCACTTTTTTGTCTAAGATAAACGACTATATATAATTCCCCCTCCTCTATTCACATTTGGGCAATTCTAAAATCAAGTTATTCTCGCCCCTAAAAGAGATACAAAGTATGTTGTGAATTACAGTTTCTAGTTTATCTGCACTTAAACCCACTCATTTAGACCTCTTAAGAAGGCTTATTGGGCTTCCCTGGTGGCGCAGTGGTTGAGAGTCCGCCTGCCAATGCAGGGGACACGGATTCGTGCCCCGGTCCAGGAAGATCCCACATGCCGTGGAGCGGCTGGGCCCGTGAGCCATGGCCACTGAGCCCGCGCATCCGGAGGCTGTGCTCCGCAACAGGAGAGGCCACAACAGTGAGAGGCCCGCGTACCGCAAAAAACAAACAAAAAAGGCTTATATAATAATAAAAGCCTAAATCACTTTTGCATCTTTCCTATACATACTAAAAATGCAAATTCAATGTTTATAATGTATTAAGTGGAAGCCCAAATGCTGATTTTCAATGAATAGGTAAGATATAATTTGGGTATATCTGCTAGAAAGGTGTCTAGATAATTTATTAAATTCTTTTTCTACTTTTTCTGTTTGTTGAGTGCAATCTTTACTCATAGGTACTACCAAAGCTCAATCTAGAAACGGTAAAATTATGGTTCCCATTATTTGTGGTCTCTAATGAGATTTTACAATATTAATATTCAAGAGCATACATTTTTAAGGATGCAAATTTCTACTCCTCCATACCCAGAAATTAAATTTTAATCCAACAGAAGCAAATGGACTTTTATCACTTATAAAGAACACAGAAATAGGTCCTGAATATATGTATACTCCATATACCTTACTAAGAACTTAAAAGAAAATGGAATTACTTATTTCACGGCAGTCTGCAAGGAATAATTATGTAATAAACGACAATAAGAAAAAGCCACTTATCATATAGTCTAGTCTTTATTGAAAGACTTACTTCAACTGTTGTTTACAGCTTTGGCTTACGTTGGCCAGTCATTTTAGCCTCTCACTGCCAGCAGACATAAAAATCAAGTGGTAATGGCATGGGGGGAAATACTAGTAGAGAGATGAGAGCAAAGATGGCAGTCAGAAACACATCACCAAAATAAATCTCAAAGTGATTATGAAATAAACATTTTCTTGCCTGCCGAAGAATCTCTGCTGCTGTTTTTAATGAACGTGGAAAATGCAACGATTCTTAGGCTTAAATTGGATAAAGATAGCACTGACCTCAATTTGTGTTATAAAATAGTCTTGAATAGCTTGACAGTTGTATTTTAAAATGGTGCATTTCATCTGGATAAGTAGCTTTATTTTTTTAAAACCATTTAAAATGAAATAACTTCCATTAATTGAACTGAGCATGTAATCTTGTTCTTTCAGATAAGACGAAGGACACTTCAGTTGTATGTTTACTATGCAATATAGCTAGTCTGGATCATTTTATTAAATCATAGAATATACAAGTAGCTATATTTAGCTGGTACTGTATTTAGCTACTTAGTTTACTGGCAGACCAAAAAAGGTAAATTGAGAGTTTAATAGGCTTTTCTCAATATATATATAAAAAAAAATCTTTAGTTCAAGTTTCACATATATTTAAGAAATTTTAACTAGGAGGTATAATTAATTTGAGTGTTCTCCTTATAAAATATAAAGTAACTTTTCCATAACATCCCCCAAAGACACTAACCATAAACAAAAGAAATAAGGGTAAATTTTATAATAGAAGAGTGTAATAGATGAGTACTGTGGTTAAAACTAAAGTGCCATAAAAAATTTGGCCCAAAGATGAACAACTTCAGACCCTGTAAATTTTCATGTTCAACACATTTCTAAATGGGGGAAGAAGGAAAATACCAAAATTATTGTGGAGACCAATTTATAAAACCATCATTATTTTAAAGCTAACTGTAAGACGTCAAAAGTTTAAAAAACAGTAATCTGTGGGTGCTAGCTGAATCTTATTACTTAACTGTAAAGAGTTTTCTCATTTTGGTGTCCAGACCTCAGAACATTTCAAATACGCTGCCTAAACATTTGCACCCCCTAGCTGTCAGAACTCAAAAACATAGGATTTTTATCTCTTTTACATTCCTGCTATGATAGAAGAAATTTGAGGCAGATTTTATGCACATGGCCTGAAAAATACCTCAGAAGCAAATGTCAATCTTACCCAATCAATTCATTTACAAACTCTGCACTCATACAACTCAGCCTCTGCTCAGGTTTGTCATCCCATGCACACTACCCACAAGGAAAAAATTAATTAAAATAAAAGTCACAACTCTGTATACTATTTAAGTTGAATATCCAATTATAAATTGGTACATCAAACTGTCTAAATAAGATGTTTTAGCAATCTTGTTAAAAAAATTCTCGGGCAAAATATATCTAATTTTAAAAAACACCCCAAGATTTTTTAAAAACACTGTACTATACAACTTATAGGAACCTTGAAATAGGTTTACAAGGTTTTAATCAAGGTATTTACATACCAAATGATGTAAAGCAAAAAAAGAAAAAAAAAGAAATCTAATTTCCAATGACATTTTAAAATGTACTAATGCATCAAAGATTTGTATGAAATTAAAATTAAGGCTTTTTCTGTATAGTAATTTGTATAATTTTAATTTTACATAGTAGCCAACCTTGGAAATGTCAGTCTTAAACATTCTTATTCATCCACTGCATTCAATGCAGTGGAGTGTGTTAAGTGTTACTTCAAATAATTACATTGCTGCTACTTCTATGTTGAAGCATGCTTTTTAAACACTGTATTCAATATTTACAATGTATATCATTTAAACTTCATGTAAAAGCATAAGAATGACTGTCTGACTTTAATACAAACACCATACTTGGAATTTTTCCCCCAAAATGAAATGTAATTTACTACAGTTTTAATAATCAACACTTTTTAAAGTTTTAAAAATATGTCTTAATCTGGACCACCAATATTTGCTCAAGTAAGTCAGACAATGCTGTTCCTTATTTAGGTTGCAAAATTTCTTTTATCAGTCTGGCTTCCGTTTCTTTAGGCACAGAGAAAGTATTTCCTCCAAAGCGACTCCAAAATCATGCATTTCTTCTCAATATCACTTTTCTGCTGACTTCAAATGTGGTCCACCTTGGGGGAGGGGAGGGGAGTATCAAGGTTCAAGATGAACTTATTTGTGATTCCCAGTTTTCCATGATCCTCCCTTTTTTGCTCTTTTAAAAACACAGTGAGTTAAAATACTGAACAGCAAGATAAAAATGGAATAGTATCTAAGAATCAAAATGTATTACCCATTTCTCCTATTATATCAAAATTTGTAGTCAGAATTGTCTTAATTGACTTTATTGTAGTTTTTGTACACAAAGAAAAATCATGTTCATATCCATCATGAACAAAAACTTAAAAAGGCAGAACTAGAAGACATGTGTCCTTCACCAAAGCAAAGCTGTGCTAAAGGTTCCAAACATTTCAATTTTTAAAATAAATATTTTCATTTTCCGATGTCTACTTTCATGTCTTCAGAGTGTCACAAGGAAATTGAAGCTATCATGAATTACATTTTGTTTAGAGTCCCAGCTCACTGCGTTTGGTAACTGGCCATGCCATATCCAGCCTGGTTGGGAGGAGGTATTACAGGGGGAGGGGCTTGTCCTTGGGGAGGCTGAGCACCAAATCCACCCATCCAAGCAGCTGAAGGTGATTGACTTGGAAGAAAGAAAAAAAAAAAATCTTCAGCAAAAGCAAAGAAAAAATTATCTATACAGTTATACAAGTCAAGCAGAGCCTAATCATAAACAAGAAATCAACATACTTAAAACAGAGAGGAAAGAAATGATACTTATCCACATATGCAAAATATATATTCCAATATTAGTCTTAAATTTTTGCTAAGATAACATATGACTTCTCTGAAAAGTATCTCAAAACTGATTTTTTAAAAATGACAAATGATTCAACTCATCATCTACCCATCATATACGGCACACATGGTATATCAATTTATAAACAATTTTAAAAACACAAGTTTACTTTGTAAACAGGAGGAAGAACTGGTGAAAATAAAGGTTTGGGCTGGCTAGAAAAAGCACAAGGGACCAATGCAATCTATCAATAAAGGAAAAAAAGTGAGCTACTTTATATTAGATACATTTCGGAGACTTCTCACACAAGCCAACAGGCATAAATCATTAAATTGCTGAACATATCCAGACAGAGATCTTTTCCATGAAAGAATAAACAAGTAGATAAAACAGTATATTAGAAATGTAAATCAAATTCTACCAACTGCTCATAGAGATAGGAGGACACATCACATGTTACCCCAAACTCCCTTTCCACCTAGATAATAAAAAGCAAATTTTTAGCATTACAAATCACTTTTCGTAAGGTTTCTACAATGCTTATAATGCCACATAGTTAATGCCACATAGTTCAATGTATTTAGTTTCAATAGACTCTCCCTAGGAAAACAACTCTTTAATTCCTTTTGTCGGAACCATATGTGTTTCTATACCTGGAAAAACTCAGACAACTTACTCTACTCCAAATCCTTGTTGATTCCACGGTTGCCCGTATACTCCATAAGGTGGTACTTGCCACCCATTTGCCATATACTGTCCATACTGTTGTGGGTTTCCATAAACTTGGCTCCACTGGCCCCACTGACTATAGTCGACCTAGGAAAAAGCAAATTACTGTTTTAGGGAACAAGTAAGAAACACAGCATTTGAAGAAAGTGGGAGACAAGGAAGAGAAAAACTAAGCACCCTGATGTGAATAGGACTCTGTTATTTATCATTGTCTAAGTTTATTGGGGTGGTGACACCTGTGAAAAGAAAGTATTAAGATTCAGTTAATACCGCAAAATAATCACTTTTGAAATAGCATTAATAAAATCAACTGAAAGCAGCTATATGCTTTACTTTTTTGTTTGCTTTCTTTTACAGTTTCTAAAGCTTTTATGTAGATATGTAAGAAGGAAACCTTAAAAAGTGCTATGAAAAATTGAATTACCTGTTGGAAGTTTTTAGTCATATCAGGAGATTCTTTACCCCAATAGCATTTAACAACATGTCCTTCAATTGTAGTACCATTCACCGAAACAATGGCATGGGCCGCACTTTCATGGGTAGAAAATCTAAGATAAGAGGAGAATGAAGTTTTTTGTTTTTTATTTTTTTAAGTACTTAGTAAGTAATACAGAAACTCCTTAATTTATAACTATCGACTTGGTATTTTCCTAAAGTACATCATGCAGGAGTTTAAAGTTCTACATTGCAGAGAAGTACTAAAATGACAAACTCTGATACCTGAGGGGATCAAATAATACAACTGAAAGGAATGGATCAGACTTAAGGTAGGATTTTACCTGACAAATGAATAGCCCTTCTCTGGAAAAACTCTGATTTCCATAATTTGCCCAAATGGTGAGAATGTCTGTCTCATAAGCTGATCTGAAAAACAAACATACAAATAAAATATTTAAGGTTTATGTTATCCTGAAATTGCTGCTAATAATGATGAAGCTCCAGAGAAGGGGATTAGAAAACCAGACACTATACCTGTTAACCCAGAAGCAATTCCTCCACAGTACACAGTACAATTTTTTGGACTTGACTGGTTCACTACATCTTCAAATCTCAACTGCTTAGTGTTATCTATATGCAGAAAGAAAACAAAAATGTTGATGGGGCCTCCCTGGTGGCGCAGTGGTTAAGAATCTGCCTGCCAATGCAGGGGACACGGGTTCGAGCCCTGGTCCGGGAAGATCCCACATGCCGCGGAGCAACTAAGCCCATGAGCCACAACTACTGAGCCTGTGATCTAGAGCCCAGGAGCCACAACTACTGAGCCCACGTGCCACAACTACTGAAGCCCACACGCCTAGAGCCCGTGCTCCGCAACAAGAGACGCCACCGCAGTGACAAGCCCGCACACCACAACGAAGAGTAGCCCCCGCTCGCCCCAACTAGAGAAAGCCCGCGTGCAGCAACGAAGACCCAACGCAGCCAAAAAAAAAAAAAAAAAAAAGTTGATGGTTATACAGCATTATAAAACTGATTACCATATACTATTAAGATATGCCTCATAGTAGGGAGAAATAGAATTTTTTCTCCTTGACACTATGATCTGACCTATAAAATCACCTGGTTCACAGCTCCAAATATACTCGCATCAAAGCCCAGTTATTTTCCCACAATTATACTGAAGATGAAATGAGTCTTGAAATGCTTATAAAATTTCAATTTTAAGAAATTAAGACTAAATTAATACATGATTTTGTGAAGTATCCATAAAAACATATAAAGGAGACATATCTTACTTTCTTGTGTACTTTTAGGTGCAGGTGGTTTACGTGTGGCCCAATTGGTTCTGATTTGACGACCACCCAACCACTGACCTCCCATATGCACAATTGCATTTTCTGCATCCTACGGAGAAAAAGAAAAAAAACAGCAATTACAAATACAGAAAAGAGTGGTTCATAAGACTCATTAAGATGAAATAAAATGTTGGCACTTCTGGGTCCAATAAATCTTATCAGTAAGTGACTCATTAAAGCAATATTTATTTATAGATTTTAAAATACCAAGATAGGGACTTCCCTGGTGGTCCAGTGGCTAAAACCCCACGCTCCCAATGCAGGGGGCCCAGGTTCAACCTCGGGTCAGGGAACTAGATCCCACATGCTGCAACTAAGAGTTCGCACGCTACAACTAAAGATCCTGCATGCTGCAATGAAGATCGAAGATCCCGCGTGCAGCAACTAAGGCCCGGTGCAGCCAAATAAATAAATTAAAATATTAAAAAAAAAACAAACCCAGGATAGCATTTAAGCATCAAGGGAAATTATAATTCAAACATAAAAGGAGAAAATTACAATCCCACTGATCACCAAAAAAAAGACAAAGTTGTTTTCAAATATCTTAATTTTGTGGTTGATTTGTAATATGACTTTTACTGAAGTAAATAAAAACTCTTGATACTATGGTCTAAATATCACCTAACCCCCCCCAATCTACATTCTAATAGCAATGGACTATGACACAAGATTTAAAACTTAAGACGGAAGACTTCTGCATTATGATTTAGAATGCTGTAAAATTGAGTTCTACAATAAACTGAGTTAGGTATGGAACTCATGCCCCCTACAGTGGAAGTGAGGAGTTGTAACCACTGGACTGCCAGGGAATTCCCAAAAAATGAATTTAGGAAGTAATGTGAATTTGCAATGAATCTAAGCAAAAAAAGGATACAACTCCTGCCCTTTATCTTACTGTTTCAATAAAATGTAAATAATTTAAGTTGTTGAAACTGTTCCAAAACATTAATACCAAAGCCCATTTTATTATCTGATGTTACAGTTAATGCAAATGCTTAGATATTTGGTACCTCGTTCTTAAATACATGCAAAAATCAAGACGAATTGCTTAAAATTTCACTTACATAATTTGCTGTAGTCATTAACGTCCCAGCTACAAAAATATGGATAATAATTAAAAAGTTAAGGGACTTCCCTGGTGGTCCAGTGGTTAAGAATCCACCTTCCAACGCAGGGGATGTGGGTTCAATCCCTGGTCGGGGAACTAAGATCCCACATGCTGCAGGGCAACTAAGCCCACGCACCACAACTAGAGAGCCCGCGTGCCCCAGCTACAGAGCCCATGTGGTGCACTACAACTGGAGAGAAGCCCATGCGCCACAACTAGAGAGAAGCCCATGCGCCACAACTAGAGAGAAGCCCACAAGCCACAACTAGAGAGGCCTGCACGCTGCAACAAAAGGTCCTGCATGCCGCAACTAAGACCCAACACAGCCATACATACATACATACATACATACATACATACATAAATAAATAAATAAAAGCATTTTAAGAAAGTTAAAATTGAGATTTTCATGGTTAAGACAAATATAATTTTTAAAAAACATTTATTTTATTATTTATTTGGTTGTGCCGGGTCTTAGTTGCGGCAGGTGAGCTTCTTAGCTGTGGCATGCGAATTCTTAGTTGCAGTATGCATGTGGAATCTAGTTCCCTGACCAGGGATTGAACCCAGGTCCCCTGCGTTGGGAGTGCAGAGACTTAACCACTGGGCCACCAGGGAAGTCTCAAGACAAATATAATTTAACTTCCCTTCAAATTCTGAGATTAGCTCATTTGTCCTAGTTGTGAGTTTTACTTCTAACACATCTTACCCTAAGTCACAAATGCAAGCTTCAATATACTTCATTATAATCAGCCTATTTTTCCCAGTTATTTCCAAGCTTATGAAAAAAAAGAACGAACTACACCTTATTATTAAAACAAAATTACACAATAGTTGTGTTTGTAGTCAACATCCAAAAATATTCATTAATAACTAAATTTTGCATTAAATTCAAATTGAGTTGAAAGAACATACCAGTTTATTATAAAAAGATACAAAGCCATAGCCTTTGGATTTTCCAGTTGCCATGTCTTTAACTACTCGGGCATCCCTGTGAAAAGAAGCACAGCTAAATGAGGGAAGTAAAAGTCACCCTCAAAATAAAAACTAAAAGGAACCACACACACTGTATTGTGAGCATTTTTTTAAATAAAATTCCAGTTAGCCCTAATTAACTACAGCCATTCCTGAACTCTCCCTAACGCTTCTTTACCTGTTAGAAAAAAGCAGTAGGACAAAAACATGTAATAAACATGCAACCTAATCAAATAGCCTGTGCTTTCTAAACTAAATGCTCAAATTTGAAGATTAATAGGAACAATAGTTTCCTTTTCTAATATTCTATTCACTAGTGTCCTCTAAGGTTTACTGGTTCTATAAATTACTGTAACAATGCTAACTACTTTACCATGCAATCTCTAAATAGTTAAATGTCTTCTGCCTAGTGATACAAAATATATGAAATATTAAAAAATTGAAAAAGAGGAAAAAATAGGAATTAAAAAGGCATACATGGCCTGTTAACAGATTTCTTTATTTTTCTTGGTCAATTCTCTACCATCATTTTGGAGTTTGGGCAGCTGTAAATTTTGAAAAATTGACATTTTCAGAAATTTAAGAAAGGAGAATAAAAAACTAACAACAATGCTAAGCACACCAGTACGAAAACAACAAATTTACACAGAAATTTTAGTGAGTAAGTTAAAATGATTGGAAATATAGAACTCCACTGAATATAGAATGTTAAAATGTAAATACTAAAATATGTATATATAAATAATGTATAATAAGAATAAATAGAAATGAGAAAAAAATCTACAACTGAGTTCCAGTGTGCACAGTTCCTTGCAGTTAGCCTTCAAGATCCTGTCCATTCTTATGAGCAATTCTGCAAAATAACCAGAATGCTATTACTTTTAATTGTGACTTGGACTTTAGAAAAACTGCAGGTCTCAGGTATAAATATAGATTGAAAAACAGCAACCTGTATTATTTTTTATACTGATTTTTAAAACAGTACTACTTACCACATCTAGATTAAAAAGCAAAGTAAATATCAAAATAGAAAATTAAGAATTAAATCTACCAAATAAATTAAATCTACAGAACAACAAATTGTAGAGAGAAATACTGTTGTTCTTAGGTGCAACGTATTTTTGTAAAGTAGTACTAAAACATTTAACTTCAATCTATAGGAAATAAATACATAAAATAAAGTGATTTTAAGCAGATAGATAAATTGTGATAAACATTTTATAGAACTTGTAACACTTTAAATTTTCCAATATATTTGATCAAGTAACATACAGCAAAATCTGAGCACCAACTTTGTTTAAAAAAAAAAAAAAATCAAACCACAATTGGGCCCTACCCTAGCAGAATCAAATACCACTAACAAAAAAAATCTACTGATTAATCCCACATTTATGGCTCAGACATTGAAACATTTTACTACTGTAATAATGCTACTTTTCAGCTAAAATATCAAAACACATTTATCATTATAATTAAACATGTACATTTCCAATTTCACAATATATTCAAGGATTCACCTACTTTCCCCATTTATAAATTCCTCCTATAAAAGTTTAATACACAGTATGAATCATTTATTTTTGGTTAACCCGTATCTTTAACCACCAAAGTTTGAAAACATTTGACAAAAAGCTGGACTTTATAATAAGTTTTACCACCCAAACATCTGCTTTAAAGATAACAAACAAAATCACTTAATTTTTAACATATTATACACAGGATTAGATGAAAACAAGACCCCAAAACACTGAAATGACATTAACATTTTCAACAACATCTACTAATCAAAAAAACAAAACAAACAAAAAATCACACTAACTAGGGAAAGAAAATCTTAATTCTGATACAAGTTAATCATGTACAATTTTGCCTATCACTATTGAATATAGTATTAATTATGATACTTACGATATTTTACCAAAGGGGGCAAATGCTGATTTGATATCTTCTGTTGTAATTTCTGGACTCAAATCCCCAACAAACACGTGGAAATGATCTGAAATCAAAGCATTTGGTAATGAAATACTTAAGAAGTCAGGTACTAAACCTTTTTTAGGCAACACTAAAGGAAGAAAAAAACCTATTTGAGCTGGTAATGCTGCCAAGGATAATTTTAGAACTCTTCCACAGTAAAATGCAGCAGGAGTACTTACTGGAAGTATCTTTTTTCTGGCTACTTGGTGTTGTTGCCCAGTTTACTTTGACCTCCTAAAAATAAAGATTATATTTAATAAAATTATTAGGCATGTCATTATGAATCACAACACTTACCACTTATTAAATCATTTTATCAAGCAGGATTATTTTGGTAAAAGCACTAGGCTGAATAAAGCAAAACCATCGCTTGGCAGAGCTGAATATTTGTTAAAAACTTGCTAAGAAAGAATACAAACTAACTTGACATGCAAATATATATACTCATAAGATGCCATCATTTCTTATCTTACCTTTCCCAAAATTTTTCTCCCATTCATAGCAGCTAATGCAGCAGCTGCATCTCTGTGTTCATAAAATTCCACAAAGCAATATGGGTCATTGCTTGTATGCTGCAAAACAGAAAATCCAACAGAAGAGTTGACCCTTCTGCTATCGGGTTGCTGAGAAGAAAATCCAGGAAAAAACATTACTGATAGCTAGGCATGTAAGAGGTGAGATTGCATAAGCTTATGAAAGCCTAACACTTTAAAAATAAGATTTACACCTATACCTGACTTTGCACCTCGGAATACTGTTGTACGCAAACAGAACTACAAAGCAGTACAGAATCATGACTACCAGCATTAAATCAAAATACAGAATTCTGGTGAAGTATGTTAAATATAAAACAGAAGTTTATATTAGACCAAACAAAACCTCAAGTTCAGATGTGAGAGATAAGGACCACTCCTTACCACTGCTCTTCTCTCCCAACATTATTTTCAAAGGGATGAATTCTATTTATGCATCATAATCCTTCATAAACTGTATCCCATGACTATAAAAAAAATACAGAAATGAACCAACTTTACAAACTTTACTCCTGATCGAAACTAGGATTAGTACTATTGATACATATAATAAGACGAGATTATGTATTTCTTTTTTGTACAAGGAAGGAATAAGAATGAAAAAAGAAACATTTCAGTTTTATAACAAGCTGTTGAAATGAAATCCCTACCTTTCAAAATCTCCTGAAGCTCTGGAGATTCTATACACTTTGAATTTGGTCTTCCAAAGACCAGAAAAATATACTAGTGATTAAGAAAAGATTTTCTGAAAATGTGTCTGAATAAAATATTCCACAACAAAGCTAAAATTTTATATCACAAAACACCAACATAAGAGAGTGAATACCTCAAGAGCGGATGTAAGTACATGTATAACTGATTCACCTTCCTGTACACCTGAAACTAACACAACATTGTAAATCAACAATACTCCAATAAAAATTTTTAAAAAGTGAGTACCTAATATGACACCAGTGAATATAAAACACCAATATAAGGTGAGAAGGTACCTCAGATGTAACAACTGTAACACCCATGAACCAAACTGGAAATGAATTTTGTAAGATTGCAACCTATACTGAACAGCTACACAGCTGTACAAATGTACTTTTACATAAGGTTAAAAATATCACTATTCAACGTAAAATATCTAAAAATAATGTTTAAAATGTGGAATTCCAGTTGCACTTACAAGGGATTAAAAACACCAGATAAAATAAAGCTCTTTTCAACAACCACTGTTTTTCATTCCAGGGAAGTTTTAGAAGAAAAATCCAAAATAAGACGTCTAAAACAATAGTGCTGAAGCAACCAGAAGGCATTTCCTTGAGGGGAAAAAAGCGTAATCATTAATACTGACAAGAAAACTACTATGGGCTCTCATACAAAATCCTATTGTTGTAGCCACGTGAATGCTGTTCTTACGAGGCAGAGAAAGGAAATAGGGAAAAGACTCCAAACAGAAATACGCACTCAAATTCCTTTTGTAGAAAAGTTAACGTTTACCAGTAACACTCACTGAAGAAAAGGTTTAATGGTAAATAAGAAGCTAAAACTGTGCTAGTCAACTTTTCCTTGTACTCCTACCTCTTCTGCCCTGATGGTCTCTAAGGAAAACACTGTTAACCATAGCAAAACATACAGGAGTCCAATGGTAGAACTATGATAACAACGGGCTTTAGTGAACTAGTCTACTCATGCATACTGACTTCAAATTTATCTAACTAGTAGTAGGCCAGATCCCATTCAATGTATGTACATACATGCACACACACACACATATATTCACATCACACTGCATTTCATCTCATTTAAGACACCATTTTTTGTCACTGTCAGAGATGTTAAAATTTTTTAACATTTGCCTTAGAATTGACAATATACATTCATTACAGTATACAGGGAAAACTAGAATCTACGATAAACAGTATCTAAAGTAAAACACCGTAAAACTAAGGGGAGGAAAGGGATTTCTCATACACTAAAATGAAAGTTATGAAAGGAAACAAATAGTCTGTACTAGAGTTCATGAATTCATGCCCTTTGAAAGCTTCCCATTTACACCACCACCAAGTGACACTCTGAAATCAACTGTGTCCTTACCATGCTGTTGTCACCAACTTTTGTTGGATGACATAAATGTCAAGACAAAGAAATATGAAATTTTACAACTATTTACAAGTTCAAGTGTAGGAGCTGTAGAATACAGATAAATGATGAAAGTTCACTTCAAACTCCTCCACCCCTCCATATGGCTGACCGTGCACACAGGTTTTAAAAAATATACGTATCAAATGTTTCTCAAAAATTTTCTAGCGACTCTCCACTTTCTCACATTTCATTCTTTCCTAAACCCACTCCACAGTCAGTTCCCAACCCAACCATGGCAAGGAAACTTCATGTTGAGCTCACCAATGACCTCCCTGCCATCTCTGTGATCCCTTCTCTGTCCTCACCTTGACGTTCAAGCAGAATTCAAAACTGTTGACAACTCTCCTCCTCTTCTAAATATTCTCCTGTAGATTCCACCATACTCTCTTGGTTTTCCTGTTTCTTCACTGGAGGATCTTTCAGAAAGTATTTCTTCCTCCTTAACTCAAACTATAAATGTCACTGAAGTGTTGAGATGCTCCAGGGCTCAAACCTAGGCCCCCTCTACTCCCTTCTCTCTCGGCGCCCTCTCTAGATCTAGGAGCTAGATCTTATCCAGTCCCATGGCTTCAAATTATCACTGCAAGCTAGTATCATCAACACTGGTCTCTCTAGAGTTCCAAAACAGTTTATCCAACTGCCTACATATAAAGTCCATTTATATGTATAATGCACATCTTAAAATTAACATTGCCAAAACAGAGCTCGATTCCCACCACTCCCCACCCCCCAATCAATCCTGTGCCTCCCTCAGTCATGCCATGCCCATTTTAGCAAATAGCATTACCATACACACAACTGCAAACAAGAATCTAAGGGGTCTTTCTTGATGTCTTCCTTTATGTCCCACGGCCAGTCCAGTCCTACTGATTCTACCTCCAAAATGTATCCCAAACCTATCTACCTCTATTTCTATGGCTACGACTCTGAAGAACAAGCTCCCCACACCCCACATCATCTCCTACCTAGGCTAGTGAAATAAACACAGCTGGTTTCCCTCTCCTTCCACTCTTGCCCCCTAAAATTCATTCCCCATACAATAACCATTTTCCAAATAAAGTAACGTTAAAAATGCAAATAAGAATACTTCATGAGGAGGACTTCCCTGGTGGCGCAGTGGTTAAGAATCTGCCTGCCAATGCAGGGGACATGGGTTTGAGCCCTGCTCCGGGAAGACTCCACATGCCGCGCAGCAACTAAGCCCATGCGCTACAACTACTGATCCTGCGCTCCAGAGCCCGCGAGCCACAACTACTGAAGCCTGCGTGCCTAGAGCCCGTGCTCCGCAACAAGAGAAGCCACCGTAATGAAGAGTAGCCCCCGCTCGCCACAACTAGAGAAAGCCTGCACGCAGCAATGGAGACCCAATGCAGCCAAAAACAAACAAACAAATAAATTAATAAAAAAGAATACTTCATCGCCCTACTTAAAACCCCCACTGCAACCAGAGTAAAATCCAAACACTCTGTCATGGCTCATACTGCCCTATGTGATTCCAAACCCTGACTGCCTACGCTATTATACTCATTTCCCACCATTCACCAGGTTCCAGCCACCCTGGTCTTTGGTTCCACAAATGCACCAAGCTCATTACCAACTCAAGGCCTTTGTATGGGCTGTTCCCTCTGCCTCCAGCTCTTAATGTAGATGGCACCATCTTGTTATTCCTATCTCAGCTCAAAGAGGTGATTTCTGATAGTAGTCATTATCAAGTTGGTCCCATACCAAACATCCATAGTCTAAAAAAGACTCATTTGATCTTTTAAAATTTGGTTGAGTCAACTGCTCACTGATTAGAGATTTCTAGACCACAGATCATAACCAAAAAGCCTCAACATTCAATTATGCAACTTCAGTTCCCATCTCCTTAAGAACCTACATTATTACTTTCACAAAATAGATGCCAACTGCAGCAAGACGTCATCCCTCACCACCTAGCCTACACAGTACCAACACTGCAATCATCATCACAGAACTGTTACATTCTCTTCAAAGCTCTTATTCCTATCCGGAATTATCTTGTTTCCTTGTTATTTACAATACTCTCACTAACATGTAAACTCCTGTGAACCTCACTGGTCTAGCTCTGCATTATATCCCCAATGCTTTGAACAGTGCCTAGCACAAAGTAAATTTTTGATTAATTAAAGAAAGAATGAATAAATAAATAATCAAAGACAGGAAGGAAAGAAGAGATAATATACCAGAACAGAGTGATAATTATCCTTATTAGTTAAGAATGAAGATCAAAAGGCCACTTTGCTTTACATATTTTTAACAGTTCCCCTCCATCTCAGAATGTAACACAAACTCCTTAGCATAGCTCTGCCCGCTGCTGAACACTCCTGCCTAGGATTAGTCTCCTAAGACAAATCCCTTTCGAAACTCCAACCATGTTATGGTTTCTATCTTTCCCTCGATCTCACAAGCACTCCCGCTCTCTGTCTACCAGGCTTGATCAACATTCTTCTCTCTACCTGGATTCCCTTCTTTCTCAAATTCCTGTCTAGCCAGTTTCCATTACTATCCTTTTCGGTTTCAGCCTAGACACTGAATCCTCCCCGACTGAAGACTGTATGGACCTATAAGCTCCTATAGCACTTTAAACGATCAACTTCCACAGTATTTATTATCCTATATCATTAGTGCCTATTATTTCCTGTTTCCCTCATAGACTGGAAAATTCTATCACGCTAGGAACCATTTTATTCACCACTGTATCCCTAGCACTTACCGTGGTATCTGGTACATACTAAATAGTTGGAAAAAAAAAGTGTTAATAAATAAACTGAAACCCGAGTCATTGGGCACTGCTACAGAGTCTTAACCAGGAAAGTATAAAAAGTAAAGTAAGATTTTTTTGAAAAAAAGGAAAATAAATTATCCTAACAATTTAAATTCCTATCTACATAAAGTTGTTCAGTCAGCATTTACTAAAATTGCTGAAGGTGCTTGTGTGGCACTATGCTCATAATAACCTAACGTTCTTCTACACACACCAATTCTTATTGGAAATATATGAAATACAACATTCTTATTGGAAATAGATGAAATATAACCTAGTTTTTCCACATTCTGAGATAAGCTCTAACAACTTTACACAAGCAGAATCACTTGAAGATAACTACATCATGAAGGACCCTTTGAAAATAACAGCACAGAAACTCTGTCCTCTCAAATAAAACTCCATTCTAAACCTAGTTTGTCAGTCAAATCAAATAAGTCAACACAACATGAATCTCTCCATCTAGTAACTTGAAACTTAAAATGATACTAATCAACTCATGTATCTCAAACTGTTAAACATTATGCTAATTGTCAGAACAGGGAACTGGGAAGATCTTACCTCTGTTATCATTTTACAGCTTTTACAGGGTCCAATCTGACTGAATAACTGAAGAATAAGAACTTCTGTCACATCTCTGGAGAGGTTACCTACGTATCTGTACAGAAAGAAAAAAAAAATCAGCAATTTCCCTTCAGCTCTGGCTCTAAAACATTATCATCTACTCATCACCTTTTATTTCATTTTAACTTCCTCTGTCTTCAGTAAAATTTTTCCAACTCAGCCTGATCCTTTGAGTGTAAGATTAACTCTCATTTAGGAAAGCAATAATTGTTCTTAGGTCACTAAAATATCACTTCAAAAGACTCTATTAAAAACAGGGCTTCCCTGGTGGCGCAGTGGTTGAGAGTCCGCCTGCTGATTCAGGGGACACGGGTTCGTGCCCCAGTCCGGGAAGATCCCACATGCCTTGGAGCAGCTGTGCCCGTGAGCCATGGCCACTGAGCCTGCCTGTCCGGAGCCTGTGCTCCGCAACGGTAGAGGCCACAACAGTGAGAGGCCCGTGTAGCGCAAAAAAAAAAAAAAAAAAGAAAAGAAAGAAAAAACACATCAGGGGCTTCCCTGGTGGCTCAGTGGTTGAGAGTCCGCCTGCCAACGCAGGGGACATGGGTTCGTGCCCCAGTCCGGGAAGATCCCACATGCTGCGGAGTGGCTGGGCCCGTGAGCCATGGCCGCTGAGCCCGCGCGTCCAGAGCCTGTGCTCCGCAATGGGAGCGGCCAGAGCAGTGAGAGGCCTGCGTACCGCAAAAAAAAAAAAAAAAAAAAAAAAATCAATATGACCTTACTTACCCCCCAAAGCATATTATTCTGTACCTATATATCGTTTTCTCATCGTTAGAATAAAAATAATAAAAATTTAAATCAGTCTCAAGATAACTACAATTAGATATGAAACACAATTCAAAATAACGTATAACACACACACATAATACCACAAATATTGATTCATTAAAACACCTGATCATAGAAGGATATCAGACACAAGGTGAGTTTACCTTAGACCCCCAACCAAAGCAATTACATGAACAAAGAAAAGAATTAAAGTTATAGCAAAACACAAAGATTGAAGGATTTTGTTCTTTCTGTCTTGCCAATAAGATTGTTATGGATGGTAGGTCTTCATAGTTTTGTTTTAGGAGAGCAGGGTAAAATAAAATTCATACTCAAAAATGCATCAGAATCAACAAAATACATCTTTATGTAGATAACAAAGCAAATATAAAGATTTCTCTAGAAATTCAGGGAAAATTTAAGACAAATCCAAGTATACTTTTCTCCTCTGCGGTATGCGGGCCTCTCACTGTTGTGGCCTCTCCCGTTGCGGAGCACAGGCTCCGGACGTGCAGGCCCAGCGACCATGGCTCACGGACCTAGCCGCTCCGCGGCATGTGGGATCTTCCCGGACCGGGGCACAAACCTGCGTCCCCTGCATCGGCAGGAGGACTCTCAACCACTGCGCCAACAGGGAAGCCCCCAGGTATACTTTTGAATATAACATATCTAAAAATTTTGGATTTTTTAAAAAATTACAAATTGAATGTATGTATTTTGTATAAGAAACTTAAAATACACGTAAGTTTAAAAGAAAAGACCACCACCACCCAGAGATGACCACCTTGTGTCATGGATTTTTTTTTATTGGAGTATAATTGCTTTAAAATGTTGTGTTAGTTTCTGCTGTACAGTGAAGTGAATCAGCTCTATGTATACATATATCCCCTCCCTCTCCCCCATCCCACCCATCTAGGTCTTCACAGAGCTCGGAGCTGAGCTCCCTGTGCTATATAGCAGGTTCCCACTAGCTATCTATTTTACACATGGTAGTGTATTTATGTCAAACCTAATCTCCCAATTCATCCCCCCCAACCCTGTCCAAACATCCGTTCTCTAAGCCTACCTCTCTATTCCTGTCCTGCAAATAGCTTCATCTGTACCGATTTTCTAGATTCCACATATATGTGTTAATATACAATATTTGTTTTTCTCTTTCTTTCTTCACTGTGTATGACAGACTCTAGGTCCATCCACATCTCTACAAATGACCCAATTTCATTTCTTTTTATGGTTAATATTCCATTATATATATGTACCACATCTTCTTTACCATGGATCTATCTTAATTTAGCTTAATAAACTTTAAGTCTTTCTCGCACTCAGCATATAGTTCCTAAAACTCACATCAGTTATGATCCTCATAAACCAAACAACATTTATAAAATTTTTATAAAATTTAACACATTTTCTTCTGGAAAGTAAAAGGACATAAGTTTTATTTTCCTAACTATAATATATAACATCTGGAAACAATGTACTGAGACCAATATAAGCCTTGTATCTACGGTTGCCATAGTTTAAGATGAGATACTCTGAAAGGGAAAAATAAGACCGAGAAAGGTAAGGTTAAGTGTTAAAAAGAAAAAAAAATTTGATTAAGAATGAATAGCAATTTTCTTTTCACCTAAGAATTTCACTGCAATGGGTGCTAATAACTTTAACACGCTCTAAAAATGAAACACAAGTCCAACGTTACTTAAACGGAAGACTAAACCAGTGACAAACTGGTTTAGGTCCACTATGCCACCTTTTTGTTATATTTAAAGTAGAGCAGACCCATCAGTAGGCTGTGCAGTGACATACTTTTCCCAGCAGTAGTGAAAGGTTATAGGCTTCTGAGCTAGCCAGACAATTGCCTATTTTTTTTTTTTTAACTCATAGGGGTTTGTGAACCTGTATCCATGGAATTTCTTTTTGTACAAGGTGGACCAATCTGTAAAGAAAATGAACAGTGACCTTGGTCTCTGAAGTGTTAACACTCAACTAACCTAAAATGCTAATAGTTAGCTCATTTCTAAGAGAATAGGAGTGGATAAAACTGATTTTCACATATCAAAGCTAACTAGTAACAAAGTTAAAATTATCACTTGAATGTAACAAACTGTAAATGATTTAAATAATTTTAATTGTATGACTGTTTAATGATTTTTCCAGGAAAAAACTGCACGGGCCTTAATTACCTTACATACCTAACAGTCACAATTAAAGCTGTTACTGTTTCACAGGATTTTTATTCCAAGTCAACCTATTTCTAATCAATTACAGATTCTGAAGAATTTCTAGAGGCACATTTAGATATAATAATTTATATTTCAAGCACTGATAACAAAGAGCAAAAGGTTAATGCAAGTTTAGAATGTCATGAAATACTGAGAGAAAAAGTTTAGTTTTAAGGTTTCCTATTTTTCAAATATCTCCACTACAAGTTCAGTTGGTAAAGCAGCAAACTCCAAAAACTAATATAAAAATGGCCTTCCAGGGGCTTCCCTGGTGGCACAGTGGTTGAGAGTCCACCTGCCGATGCAGGGGACACGGGTTCGTGCCCCGGTCCGGGAAGATCCCACATGCCGCAGAGCGGCTGGGCCTGTGAGCCATGGCCGCTGAGCCTGCCTGTCCGGAGCCTGTGCTCCGCAACGGTAGAGGCCACAACAGTGAGAGGCCCATGTACCGCAAAATAAATAAATAAATAAATAATAAAAATAAAAATGGCCTTCCATAACAACATGTAGAACATCTTAATTTGCCAGGATAAAAAGGATATAATTCACCATATAATTTCACCTAAATTATACACAAACCTGAGACTGCCTTTTCCTTTACTCACGAATTCTGTAATTCATTCACCTACATTTGCCTTCATCCATCATAACACTTAATACAGAAACATTTTACAGCTTTTAAAATACTATACAGCTTAAGTACCTTTACGTTATCATAAAATTATCTGTCCCAAAATAAATACTAACAAAAATATTCAACTCTTGACCTGGTAAAAACATCATCTCTTGGTAGCCTATAGAAATATTTCCTTTTTCTTTCTAAATCATCTACACTTCACTTTCTTTCTGCTTTGGTTATAAAATCGTCAATATATTCTAAAGTTCCAAGGGTTTAAATATAAAATTTCTACTTGAAGAACACATACAAAATAACAGAAAAAGACAAATGGCTCAAATTCTTGTATTGAGATCAATTCAAAGAGTAAACACTTAGGAAATTCCAAAACGATTTTTAACTCAAGGCGGGGAAAAAAAGCAAACCTTAGGTCTATTTTGTCTCCTAAGAACAGGAACTGTAGGAACTAACGCATTAAAAACGGAAAATGATGTCTTTATCCCTAAAGTCAGGGTTAAAATCAAATTTGAGACTAGAACTTGGCAGTTTCACAGTAGGCAAAAGTTCACATTGCCAAACTACTTCCTATGTACAACCAGGCAGAATTTTAAGTTAAGAACATCATGCCTTTCAGAACACTAATCACACTTTTCAATACTGAATGTGCTCTCACTCTGAAAAGATTAGCCCTACTGAAGGCTGAAATTACCAGCACTTTTACAGAAGACACTATGGCTAAGTAGTATTTTTACTTTTGTTCTTGCAAATTCCTATGTAAGAGGAGATTTTGCAACAATATCCTTCAATGGGCCTCTCATGTGCTGATCAATTTGTCGATATTTCATCTTAGGAAGGAGGCAGGGTGGAGGAAAGGTGCAGGAGGTACAAGTGAACTGCCCAACTATATAAGGAATATCAACACACATACACATACATTTTAAAGAAACAGAAAATATGATTAAATTGAATGAGAGGCTTAATTACAGCCACAATATAGCCAAATCTATGGTACAGCTAATCAATTTTATAATGGGATTTAACAGTATTTACTGCTATTGCTCTTAGATGTTCAGATTATACTCTAAATGAATGGTTTATTTCCTCCTTTTGACTGAGTCTCTACGGGAAGAAAACAGCCTTAAAGATGGCACTGCATTAACATGGTATAATTACAGATCCACAATTCCTACTCATTTTGGTGTATCGAGTAGATGAAGAAAATAAAACTACAATAGAACACCATTACAATTTAATGTTGTATAACAGATTCAGATATACCATGGATCAAATCACTGCACTCAAAGCTACACACAACACAAATCTGAAATGTGGGTCCTACAAGGTAGGTGTCAGGCAGTTCACTTCCAACACCAGTGTTATACAGCATGATCTCATTTGTTTTTTTAGATCCCAAGATACCCAATACATTTACCCCCCAATACAAAAAATGTCAAATGGGAACAAAGAACATCAGAAAACAGACCTTCAAAGAAACTATATGACAAATTTTAGGCTCAACATCAAAGCAATTCTATATCACTTTAAATACCATCAAATAAATTAGTAATACTGTAGGTAATGAATATTTAAAGACCTACCTAGGCTATAAACACCATATTGTTTTCTGATGATAGAACCATATGTCTTAGCTTGTGTGTCTGCAGGAAAAAAACCTCACTAGTAACACACAGGCATATTAAGAAAACAGTTTAAGATAAGCTTTGTTAAGAGTACATTCTTTTAAAACACACTATCCACTTGAAAGCCTAATCCAAAGATCATGATGTAAAATAAAAGAAGGATCTCCATAAATAAACAAAAAACCCTACTAGGTATCAACCTCTAAAGTCACCTTCAAAGTTTTTATCATGTTACTTGTATCTAAAAGAACCCTTTGAGAAATATGTAAAATGAACACTTTAAAAAAATATGCATTTTTATTAAAATCTGACAAAAATCCACTTGTGAAACATTTGCTTTTATCTCAAAATTTTACATTTCAAATTTCAAAAAAAATATATAAAAATCAACAGACCTCACCACATATGACCATCATGGCTGCTTATATAATTTTAAATCAATCAGGACTTTAAAAAAACGGACTTAATATTAATTTAATGAAAGGAAGTATACAGTAATCATTGTAAAATATTTGAGTACCTCTTACGTTCCAGGCAGTGAACTAAGTGCTGCAGGGGTAAGACCTAGGAAGATGTAGCAGTCCTTGTCTAAAAAAAAAAAAAAAAAGTCCTTCCCATGGAGAAGAGTGGGAGAAGGAAAAAGGAAGACAGAATAGTAAACATATACTGACATACAGGTACAACGAAGCTCAAGATGTTTCTTTACTTATATGTATACATGTCACATTTTTAGATAACTGTAAACATAGACAACTTAATTGTGTTTCTGAGAAAGAACAGGAGACTGGAGAAGGTAGAGGTAAGAAATAAGTGACAAAGAAGTTAGCTTATTAGTCTATGGTCTAAGATCTGATGGAGATGAGGAGACGGCAGATGCAAAGTACTTATATGAATTAAAGGTGCTGCAATAGCATTTTGTTTAGCATGACAAAACAGGAATTCTTCATAAGGAACAGATAGATACAGTTCATGAGAAATATGCCTTGAGGATTTACCAATTATTCAGTAGCTATTATGATGCGATGACATTTCAGATTTTTAAATACAAAGTAACTTTTCTCGTTGTTAAATACATGCTTGCTAGGCCTAAATCCAGCTTTCCCAGATGCTTCCATCAAAGAATACATTGCTAACTAAATACCAAGTCTTGGCTTCAACAGATGTTAGAGGACAAATTTCAAGTTTGTCCCAATTCTCTCCTTTCTGGGCAAAGAGAGCAGAAATGGAAGACAGCACAAAACATAAATATTGATACAAAACTTCCTACTAAGCAGACTTCCCATTCAAGCATTTGATGTACTTAAGTTGACCTCAAATTCTCAAAAGGGATAGCAGATACTTTAGTGAGACATTAGAGAAGTAGGAATAAAAAAGTGTAAGCTCCCCCCCCCGCCAAAAAACCAAACTTGTATTAATGTTGAACATAGACATCTACCTTCTTTACTGAGCAAACTTTCTTTGGTAGGACTAGAGATGAGAAACTAGTCAAACTTCCTAAGTACCCATTCACCTTCATCTGTTCCCCAAAAAGTAATTTTCCCATCAGATAGCAGAGCCAAGTGAACTATGATCATATCAATACCAGGCAGAGGCAAGAGAAAACAAAGCAGCGACCTGACTGACTCCTTGCACTCGAGGCAGGTGTGCTGAGCTTCGAGAGGCTAGGAAAACCCAACGTGCCCAACTTAAACATTTAATTAGAAATTACACTTAAAAAATGCAGGAAAAAAGAAAGGAGTGTCACACTATTTGGAAGGAATGCAAATGCTGAGTCATCACTCTTCATTAGGAAGGAAAGGAAACTCGAATAAGCGATTCAAAGACGAAATTCATTCATTACACTGGGCTTCAGAGTAAAGAGCAACAGCAAGATAGAAGAAAAAGCGCTCAAAAGACACATCGAATAGCTGATAAAAACATCATTTTATTCAACTCTGAAGGTCTCGACCCACAGATTAGGAGGGGGTAACACCACTTTAACAACTGGTTGTCAGTTTAGCGCAGGTAGCGCTCAAAGTAAACTTCTTCATCCAAGAAAGGAAAGATGCTCCGGCGGCAAGAGGAATCCCTTTTGCACTTTAAAAGTAGCGGGCGCTGGGCGAAGTGTTTCTGACAGCGTGGGCGGGGGCACGTGGGGCAGAAAGACAGTAGGGGCTTGAGTGGTGTTAGAATGTCCGGCTTCCTCGGAGAGTCAACTTGGGATAAGAGCCGGGAGCGACTGGGGACTTGGAGGGCGTGAGTGCTAATTCCTCGCGGCCCGCAGGGGATGTGGCTGCGGTCCCACCCCCCAGTCCCACCCCCACCAGGCCCAGCCCCCGTGGGGGACCGGCAGCACCCGGCCCGGCCCAGGGCCCCCGGAGCAGAGGGGGAGCAGGAGCTCTCCCGGGCCTGACAGGCTCTGCCGTGCAGAAACCCGGCTTAGGAGGAGGATGCAAAGAAGGGCGCGAGAGGAAAAGGTCGAAATAAGCCCCGGACCCCAGGAAGTGACTGTGTTTGGGGGAAGGGAGCGCTTCCTTTCTAAGGAAAAAGGGACAGATGAGGAATGCACTTCGCGTCCGCGCCACCGCGGCCAGGGAACCGCCGAGAGTCCCGCCTTCGGCCCCGCTCTCCTGCTCCCTCCCACAGCGTCCCGCGGTGCCCGGGCCTCTCGGCGCCTGGCACCCCTCGTCTCGGGTACTCACAGAGTCCGGGGCTGCCCGTCGTCTTCCATCATGGTGGGTGCGACGGAGCGATCCCGGGACAAGGGGGAGGGCAGGGCCGGGGAGGGGAGGGGGTGGGGAGGAAGGGGAGGGGGGCTACGGGCACCGGCTGGGGACAGAGGAAAAGGCACCGAACCCCACTCTCGGGCTCTCTCCCCCCAGCCCGCTCCGGACACTGCGCTCCAACCAGGAGGAGCAGGAGGAGGAGGAGGATGAACAAAATGGCCGCCGCCACCAGCCAGGCAGGAAACGGGGCAGAGCGCAGGCGCGGCCCGCCAGGTCACCGCTCAGGCCAGCCGCGACAGCCTGCAAAAGGGATAACTGATTGAGGAGGAAAACGGGCCGCTGAGGAAGCCCTGTGCCGGGTCACGACGGGTCACGTCGTGGCTGTGTGCCTGCTGGTCGGCGAAGCCCGGCCAGCTCAAGAAGAGATAGAGTAAAAAGGGAACCGCCAGGAAGCTGAAATTTCTGGGAATTGTGGTCCTGGAAATGAGAGAGGGAAGCACTTTCCCAAAGGGCTTCTGGGAACTGCAGTCCAAAGAAGGCGGCCGGCGCCCGCGGCGCGCTGGGACGCGAAGAAGAGACTTCTGGGGAGTGTAGTCTGGGGAGTGTAGTGAGACGTGTGGCGACCAGGAAGCCGGCGCGCTGGGAGGGGAGAGGAAGAATAAAAGCGACGTTAAAAGGCGGGGAAACGAGGCGAGAAAGACTGCTGTCCGGGAGGTAGACTACAAGTCCCTGAGTACCTCGCGCTGGGGGCTGTCCTAGGGCTGCTCCAGGCATTTTAAGGCTCTTCTGTTGGCTCAGCCCGAGCTGCTGCTCCGCCTCCGTCCAGCCCGAGAGCGGTTTCTTCAACTGCGGCTGAGGCAGTGCTTTGGCTCCGCGTGGTGTCTGAGCCCTCAGGCCCTTGCGGCCCTCCTGTATCAATCAAAACGGCCGGCCCGCGGTCATCAACCGCCGCCCCGCGCCGAGGGCGGAGGGGCTGAGGTGGATCTCAGGCCCGCGCTGAGCTGCAGGCTGCACTCGCCGGGGCTCCTCCCGCTTTCCCAACGGCCGGCAGCGTCCTGTGGGCGCGTTTTCCCGCAAATAGGTATTCTAGGCTGGGTAGGCGGCTTGTAGATTGCTTTACAAGTTTCAAAGGTTTCCCCATCCGTTAACTCATAGGATAAGGGGGTAAGAAAGGCAGCCCTCAATTCAAATGACTCTTCGAGTCAGTGTACAGGGGGTGATAATGCCTTCCTACCCCCTTATTTAGTTCTTAGAGAGGAAGTCTTTGGACAGAGACGTGCACAGACTTAAGGTTATGTTTACAGACATCCATCATATGGACGGGGAACGAAGTCTTGTTCGAACATGTGGGAAACCATGTTCAAACTGGCTACATAACACTGTAGAATTTGCTTTGTCGCCCGCAGCATTTCACGGTATGCGTCCATCCGCACCCCACCTCCCTCTCTAAGCATCTTTAGGAGACCGTGATTGAGTTCGTACCCGCTCTTGTAGCCTAGTGAAGGATAATGGTGAAGAAAGATTTTTCAGCCTGTTGCCGGAGCTTGAGAGTCCCAGTTAAACAGTGCCTTGAGAGTTGGTTTTACAAACACTACCAGTGAATCCTAATCCTGTAAGGGGAGCGAACCGTGCAAGAAAAGCGTTGTAAAGTCAATATGGGGAGGAGGGGGGATTTCGCTCTGGGAGGCTTCATAGGGACCGTGAGGAGAGAATTGAGCCCCGTGAATCAATAGGAACAGCAAAAGGGCACAGAGGCCAGGACCCATGGCTAAAATGTATGGGTTTGAGGGAGGGAGGTGTGGGGGAAGACATGGAGTAGGGATATTGAGAGCTAAGTTAGAGAAGTGGGCAGGGGCTTTATAGAACCGTGTTGTTAAGGATTGATACCAGGCTGAGGAGTTTGGGCTTTGTCTTCCAGTCAGTGAGGAGCTATTCAAGGGTTTTATTTTTTTAACCGGACCTGGGTATAGAACTGTATTTATCATAATCCAGTTCATCATTGATCCATGCCTGGCCCACTGTATTAATTTCCTATTGTTGCTGTAAAAAACTTAGTGGCTTAAAACAACAGGAATGCATTATCTTAGTGTTCTGGAGGTCAGAAGTCCGAAATCAGTTTCACTGGACTAAAACCAAGGTGTTGGCCGGGCTGGTTTCTTCTGAAGTCTAGGGGGGAATGGTTTTCTTGCCTTTTCCAGCTTCTAGAAGCTGCCTGCATTCCTTTGCTTTTGGAACCTTTATCTTCAAAAACAGCAGCATAGCGTCCTCTTCCCTCTGACCTCTGACTGCCTCTCTCCTTACCTCTCTTTCTGACTGATCATCCTTCCTCCCTCTTTGACTTATAAGGACCCATTGTGATTTCATTGGGCCAGGATAATCTCCCCACTTTAAGACCCTTAAACACATTAGCAAAATCCCTTTTACCATAACATAATAAATTCACTGGTTCTGAGGATTAGGACATAGACATCTGTGGTGGGTCATTATTCAGCCTACTTTTAAAAATGTAATAGTAACTGTGAGCCCTCCACCCTAAAAAAAAGTTATTAGGGCATCAATTTGCATCTAACTCTTCGGTTTGCCTCACACACACACTAACTCATCCTCCTGCCTCCCCTCACCTGGGTTAACCATCATCCTAAATCCTGAATTTACCATTTCTTGTTTTCCTTTTTACAAAATTTTATTATATATATACATATATGTATTTCAAAAAAGTGTGTGTGTATACACATGTATTTTTGAATTGTTTTTAAAGATGTTGTAAAAAAGAATATGCCTGTTAGAATGGCTAGAATGCCAAACACTGACACCACCAAATGCTGGTGAGGATGTAGAGCAACAGGTACTCTCATTCAATGCCGGTGGGTGTGCAAAGTGATACAACCACTTTGGAAGACATTTTGGCAATTTCTTACAAAGCTAAACATAGCTCCTAGGTATCTCAATGAGTTGAAACCTTATGTCCACACAAAAACCTGCACGTGAATGTTTACAGCAGGTTTATTTGTAATTGTCAAAACTTGGAAGCAACCAAGAGGTCTTTCAATAAGTGAATGGGACAACTGTAGTACATCCAGACAATGGAGTGTTATTCGGTGACAGAAAGAAATGAGCTATCAAGCCACAGAAAGACATGGAGGAAAAGCCAGTCAGAAAAGGCTACGTACTGTATGATTCCAACTGTGTGACATGCTGGGAAAGGCAAAAAATATGGAGATGGTAAAAAGATGAATGGTTGTGGGAGATGGGGATGATAGGTGGAACACAGGGCGTTTTTACAGTGGTGAAACTATTCTGTGTGGTACTGTAATGATGGATCCCATAGAATGTACAGCACAAAGAGTGAATCCTAATGTAAACTGTGGACTTTGGTTAATAATAATCTGTCAACATTGGTCCATCATTTGCAACAAACGTACCCATAAATGCAACATAGTAATCATAGGGGGAACTGTATGCTGGTAGAGAGAGGATGTATTGGAACTTTGTACTTTCTTCACAATTCTTCTGTAAACTTAAAACTGTTCTAAACATAAAGTCCATTACAAAGGGAAAAAACAATGCCTTTGTATCCTTTTGGACTTTTTTCACCCACTGTAACGTGGGAAGAGTCAGCATGTTTTGTGTATTTAGTCCATTCATTTTCACTATTGTATGGTACTCCAGTGTGTGAATGTAGCACATTTTGTCTGATTGCTCGTTCATGGACGTCTGGATTGCTTCCAGGTGTTTTACTTTACTTTACTGTTGTGAGCAATGCTACTATGACTATTCCTGTCCTCTCCTGTTATAGATGTACAAGAGCTTTCTTTTGTTTATTCGAGTCTATACCTAAAAGTAGAATTGTTGAGTCACGGGGTATGTGAGTATTCAATTTTAGAAGATAATGTCAAAAATGTCAAACATTTTTTCCAAAGTGGATACATGGATTTGTACTCCCATTAGCGTTATGTAGGAGGGCTTACGAGTGGGTCCACAACCTCTTCAACACTTGTGTTTGTCAGACGTTTTACATTTTTATCTGTCGAAGTGGTAGCTCAGTGTGGTCTCAATTTGCATTTACCTAATCAATAAGGTCGAGCGTCTCTTCATATTTAATAGCCATATGTGTTTCCTTTTCTGAAAAATGCCTATTGATATATTTTGCCTATTTTTCTATTGGGTTGAAATGTGCTTTTTTTTTCATTGATTTTAAGGAATTCTTTTTTTAAATATAATTTTATTTATTTATTTATTTATTTATTTATTTATTTATTTTTGGCTGTGTTGGGTCTTCGTTGCTGCGCGCGGGCTTTCTCTGGTTGCGGTGAGCGGGTGCTACTCTTCGTTGCGGTGCGCAGACTTCTCACTGCGGTGGCTTCTCTTGTTGTGGAGCACCGGCTCTAGGTGCGTGGGCTTCAGTAGTTGCAGCACGTGGGCTCAGTAGTTGTGGCTCGCGGCCTCTAGAGCGCAGGCCCAGTAGTTGTGGTGCACGGGCTTAGTTGCTCCGCGGCATGTGGGATCTTCCCAGACCAGGGCTCGAACCCGTGTCCCCTGCATTGGCAGGTGGATTCTTAACCACTGAGCCACAAGGGAAGTCCCTTAAGGGATTCTTGATGCTAATCCTTTCGCAGTTATGTATATTGCAAATATCTTCTCCCAGTTTACAACCTCTCTCTCTCTTTAAATGTCTTTAATGAACAAAAGTGCTTAATTAATTAATTAATTAATTAATTTTTTGGCCGCACCGTGCGGCTTGCAGGATCTTAGTTCCCCAACCAGGGGAGAACCCGCACCCTTGGCAGTGAAAGTGCAGAGTCCTAACCACCAGACCATCAGGGAATTCCCAAAGGTGCTTAATTTTAAAGTGGTCAAATTTATTTGGGGTATGTGTGTGTGTGTGTGTGTGTGTGTGTGTATGTGTATGTGTGTGTCTTGTTTAAGAAATATTTCCCTACCTCGAGGTCTAAATTATAGACTCCGAAAGATACTCATCCATAGAGTCTACTAAAAGTTTTTAAACTTAGTATTTGAAATTTAAGTCATTAAGCTACCTGGAGTTAAATTTTATACAAATGTAGGGTAGGGATCCAATTTCATGTTTTTCCATGTGGATAATCATTATTTTAAAATTCCATTCATTGAACAGCTCCACGCAACCTTTCCCAATGGATCTGACATGCTCCTTATGTCATCGTGTAATTTGGGTCCTCTAAGAAGGTAACAAGGTGGAATTAGATGTGCAAGAGATGCATTGAGGGGAAACTCTTGTGACGGATGAAAGGAGAGAATGGGAATAGGCAAGAGTCCCACAATACAGGTTGCACACTTATGAAGAGAGAAGGGAGGAAGGAGGGTTGCCTAGGAATTGCCTTCAACTTGTTGCAGCTGTAAGAAAGGCTTGGCTAGGCCATTGGGGACCCTGAGAGAAAAGTTTGCCTCTTAGAGGAGACCCATGTCAGACAGAAATGGCCCATCTCCTATACCCCCGCTGTCTCAGTCCCTGGCTGAAATCAGCCTTGGGAGAGAGCATGGTGTCTACATGAATGCTACAGTGGATCTAAAGTTGCTGTCTTCTAACCTGGGCAAGCCCTGGAGGCTGTCCACTAACTATGCTCCTTGCCCCAGGTTCTCTTGGAGGGAGGTCTTAGTAGGGTACCTTCACGGTCACCAGAGTCCTATGCCAGAGTTTCAGATATGCACAGGCTTTTTCTGGGGTCTCTATTCTATGCCTGTGCCAATACAAAACTATTATCTTCATAATAAGCTCAAATCATGGTAGGCTTAGTCTCCTCCTTCCTGCTTTTCTCTAGAAGTGTCCTGGCTACTCTTGGTCCTTTACCCTTCCATGTATATTCGGAGGTTTTAACAGAGGAGTAATATCAGACCTGTACTATAGCAGGATAACTCAAGCAGTTGTGTAGATTATCATACAGATGAAAGGTTTCAGGTTGAGAGAGCTTCTGGGGCATAATTTCAATAGTCCAGATAAGAGAACAGGAGTTATAAATTGAGTGGATGTAGGCAGTAGCAATGAAGAAGACAAAGTTATGGATACAAGATAACAGGGAGGCAGTAAGGTGGGAGAAAGGAAGAACCAAGTTAAGTCCCTTGTTAATGGCTTGGCCATCTGCCCAGGTTGTGGGGTCTTTCGCTGAGTCAGGAAATACAGGAAGAAGAACAGGTTTTAGGGAAAGTTAGTTTGGTTTTGCACTTGCTGATTGCGCGTGTTCTTAAAGCTGCCCAACATTCAAATGGATATGGTAGTCTAGAGCTCATGTAGGGACCAAGACTGGCTATGGGAGTAATTAATCTGTAGGTATAATTGAAGTCTTAGGTGAGAGAAAGTGTCACCTGGGGAGGGTATGGAAGGTAGGAGGGCTGAGAATAGGAGAGGACACTAACACATAAGGAGAAATCAGAGGAAGAGGAACTATACCTTAAAAATTGATAAGGAACAATCAAAAGGAAAGGCTACTACCCAAAACCCATTAGGATGGCTACTATCGAAAACGCCAAAAAACAAAAACAAAAAATAACAAGTGTTGGTGAGGATGTGGAGAAATTGGAACCCTTGAGCACTGTCGATGGGAATGTAAAATGGTGCAGCCACTGTGGAAAACAGTATGGCAGTTCCTCAAAATTAAAAATAGAAATAGCCATATGATCCAGCAATTCCACTTTTGAATGTATACCACAAGGAATTGAAAGCAGGATCTCAAAGAGAAACAATACACCTATGTGGATAGCAGCATTATTCACAATAGCAAAAGGTGGAGGCAACCCAAGTGTCCATTGATGGATGGATAAACAAAATGTGGTATATACATGCAATGGAATATTATTCAGCTTTAAAAAGGAAGGAAATTCTGACACATGCTACAACATGGATGAACCTTGAAGACATTCTGCTAAGTGGAATAAGCCAGTCACAAAGGACAAATATTGTATGGTTCCACTTATATGAGGTACCTAGCATAGTCAAATTCAGAGAGAAAGGAAGTAGAAGGGTGGTAGCTGGGGGCTGGGGGAGGGAGGGATGGGGAGCTAGTATTTGATGGGCAGAGTTTCCGTTTGGGATGATGAAAAAGCTCTGGTGATAGATGGTGCTGACGGTCGCACAATATGAATGCACTTAATGCCACTGAACAGTACACTCAAAAATGGTTAAGATGGTAAGTTTTTGTTGTTTTTTTCTTTGCGGTACGTGGGCCTCTCACTGTTGTGGCCTCTCCCGTTGCAGAGCACAGGTTCCGGACGCGCAGGCTCAGCGGCCATAGCTCACGGGCCCAGCCGCTCTGCGGCATGTGGGATCCTCCCGGACCGGGGCACGAACCCGTGTCCCCTGCATCGGCAGGCGGACTCTCAACCACTGCGCCACCAGGGAAGCCCAAGATGGTAAGTTTTGTCATGTATATTTTACCACAATCTTTTAAAAAGAGACTGAGAGAGATTTCTTCAAGAAGATGAAATGTAATGAATACCTAATTTGCTTGATCTTATTGAAAGGAGAGCAAACAACTGGGGGAAAATTGGAGGATAAGTTAATAAGTACGTGGAAAACCGAGTGAACAGGAAATAAGACATTTACCAACTCCTTAAAAAGAAAATTATATAGGAAAGGAGAAGTATTGATAATTATATTGTATTATTTGGCTCAGCTGTGCATAGCATTTACATGGTCATGATAATAAAGACAGTGAATATTGATTTAACCAAAATTATGGTACATATTGGAGGATGAAAGGACAGAAAATACGCATTTGTGTGGTAGATGAGGGGTGAAAGAGAGATAAATTCATATCTTTTATAGGGGCAAGTCAATAGATAATGCCTAAAATTGAGGAACCGGGAAATGGCAATATAGTCAAGCTATTGAAAGATAGGGACGTAAATACTAAAAATGCAGTTGAGGGCTTCCCTGGTGGCACAGTCGTTGAGAGTCCGCCTGCCGATGCAGGGGACACGGGTTCGTGCCCCGGTCCGGGAGGATCCCACATGCCGCAGAGCGGCTGGGCCCGTGAGCCATGGCCGCTGAGCCTGCGCGTCCGGAGCCTATGCTCCGCAACGGGAGAGGCCACAACAGTGAGAGGCCCGCGTACCGCAAAAGAAAAAAAAAAAAAAAAAAAAAAATGCAGTTGAGTTGAAAATGGATGATTCTGGGAATAGGAAATGAGAGAGGTTCCAGGAGAGAATTTCTGGTTTTCCTAACAAGCCTTAGACATTCTGATCCTTTAAACGATGTATATAGATCTGACAAAAATTAGAATTAATCTAAAAAGGAAAGAAAGTATCAATATGGTTGCACCAGTGGAAAAACTAACCCTCCCCTCCCCAATACTAAGCTTCAGACCTGAGAGTGCCCTGTAGATGATGAAAGGCCCTACTTTTGGTAAAATCAAGCAACTAAAACATATATAGTGAAAGGCTGATCTAAATTTGAAATCAGATAAATGAGGAGCGCAGACACACTGAAAAACCTAGCCCGTAGCAATCTCATCCTCTACTGCATGTAAAGTCATTTAGAAACAATTTCAAAAAATCACAAACCTCGGGCTTCCCTGGTGGTGCAGTGGTTCAGAGTCCGCCTGCCGATGCAGAGGACACGGGTTCGTGCCCTGGCCCTGGAAGATCCCACATGCCACGGAGCGGCTGGGCCCGTGAGCCATGGCCGCTGAGCCTGTGCGTCCGGAGCCTGTGCTCCGCAACGGGAGAGGCCACAACAGTGAGAGGCCCGCGTACCGCACAAAAAAAAAAAAAAAAATCACAAACCTCTGATCTGATGAAAGGTAAAGGGTTCTCAAATCTGTGGTCGGTTACAGTTGGGGGCTGGGATCCATTACGTCCTCCAGAGGCCTTAACATGCTCCTTCCTGTAGTGCTTTAACTCCCTGATCTCAAGTTTGTTTGATCAGGACCCTAACATGGACACAGTCATCAGTTAAGAGACTCTACCTTAAGTTCTCACCCCCTTAACCACTTTGAAAAACAGTTGGGCAGTTATCTATAAAATTAAAGATAAAAATTACTATATGATCCAGCTGCCCCACTCTAAGTTATTTACTCGAGTGAAATGAAAACTTATACTCATACAAAACCCACACCAGGAATGTTTATAGCAGCTTTATTCATGTTCACCAAAAACTGGAAGTATCTTGTGACAATTAATTTTACATGCCAACTTGGCTAGACTGTAGTGCCCAGTTGTTTGGCCAGACATTAGTCCAGATGTTGCTGTGGGGGTGTTTTGTAGATGTGAGTAACATTTACAATCAGTTGACTTTAAGTGCTGGAGATTACCTTCATTAATGTGGGTGGGCCTTGTCAAATCAGTTGAAGGTCTTAAGAGCAATCACTGAGGTTTCCTGGAGAAGAAGAAATTCTGCCTTGAAAATGTAACATGGAAGTCCTGCCTGAGTGTGCAGCCTGCTGGCCTACCCTTCAGATTTTGGACTTACTAGCCTTACAATCACATGGGACTCAAAATACATTTTTTGTCTCAGTAGATAGATAGACATAGATACAGATATTGATACGGATGATGTAGATAGGTATAGAGGTATATATGCATGTGTATATATGTATAGGTATATGTATACATATATGTACATATATACATATATGTATATCCTACTGGATCTGTTTCTCTGGAGAACCCTGACTGGTACATATCCTACATATCCTTAAACTTCTGAATAGATAAACTGGTACAACATTCATACAATGGAATCACACTTAACAGTGAAAAGGAATGAAACAGCAAGCATGCAACAACAGCAATGAACCTCAAATGCATAATGCTAAATGAAAGAAGTCAGGTTCCAAAGTTTACGTACTGTGTGACTCCATTTATATGAAATTCTGAAAAAGGCAAAACTGTAGGGACGGAAAACAGATCAGTGGTTGCCAGAGGTCGAGGGCTGGAAGAGGAGTTGACTGCAGAAGGGTTTGGGGAGATTTTGGGGTGTGATGGAACTGTTTTATAGCTTGATTTTATGATAGTTACTTGACTGCATATAAATTATACCTTCATAAAAATATTCTAAGAAATGAATAGGAGGCAATCATGTAAAGAAAATTATTCTACTGAGAAGAAACTGTATGGTAACACAAAACTGCCTACTTAAATATATTAATGATACATAGAAATTGAGACTAAATCTGCAATATAGTAATTATCTTGAAAATAACGTCGGGACTTCCCTGGCGATCCACAGGTTAAGATTCTGTGCTTCCACTGCAGGGAGGCACAGGTTCAATCCTTGGTCAGGGAACTAAGATCCTGCATGCGGTGTAGCCAGACAAACAAACAAAAACTAAAGAGGCACACAAGGCAGTTAATAAAAATATTTTTAAAAATAATATGTCATGTACATTAAATTTAATTGAGATACGTACCCTACATAAATTATACTTTTTTTATTGAAGTAGTGTTATTTAAGAAATTTATATTAAAAAACCCAAACACCAATAAATCGAGACTGTTAACAAAAAATCCATGTTGTTGCATGTGGTCTTAGTTTATTTTCTCTGCTGTGTTACATTCCATTGTGTGACCATTGCAGTGGATTCATTCTTTCATTAATGTGCACTTTATGCTAACATGAGTAGTGTTGCTATGAATATTAAATAAAGTATTATTTAGTAATAATAATTACCTTTTCCTGAAAATTTACCATTATCCCTATCGCCCACAAATAAAACCCAAAGGGACTCTTATGGCTGCATCAGTAGCTTGTCCTGGGCTCTGGCTTCTGCCTGGGTTCAGCCAATGGGGAGTGCTGGCTAGGTTTGCCAGATAAAATAGTTAAATTTGAATTTCAGTTAAACAACAATACTTTAGCATAGGTATTTCCCATGTAATCTGGCAACCCTCATATTAGCACGTAGGAGGAAAGAGAAGACAGTATTTACTCCCTCAACTTCCTGCCCGCTGGGTCGCTGCGCTACAATGGGCTGGCTGTGACACGCCCCCGCCTCGGCCATGGGCCCTCAACATACAGCTCACCAGGTTCTAGTAACCGGTCCTTCTTGCTCTGTCAAAGCCTCAAGTGGTAGTTGACAGCTCCCAGCTGTTATTAGTACCAGGGTGCTGTACCAATGCCCCCTTGTTGCTGTTACTAAACCCTGCCCACACTTTTGAAAATAGATCCTTGATTCATTTCCTTTCAGTTTCCCAGTTTGAGTGTGTTGTCTGTGTCCTGCAGAGATGAAGCTGTTCCCAGCTTTTTGAGACAGAATACGTAAATCTTTCCTTTCTTGGCACTCCCACAGCAATTTGTGTGTACCCTTCTAACTCCTGGAGAGGCCAGAGTATAGGGCCCCTCCTGCAGGCCCAAGGTAACAGATCCAGCTAAGCCCCTTTGATTCTTTCTGTCCTGCTGGTTTGTCACTATCATCTCCTTTAGGGCAGGAAAAAAAGCAAAAAACTGTTCCAGGGACCTCACGGCTTCCTTTCCTCTCTATGCTTTTGGTTTCTGAAACCTCAGGAAACCTTTTCTCTCTCAATAAGCCTAGCTCTTGCAATTGAAAAGTATAGCTTTCAAGACCACTGTCTTGGTTAAATGTTTGAAAATCCACTCAGAAGCTCTGTGAACTTCTGTGACAGGCCTAGCCCTGACACACTCCCCCCTGAGATGATAAATGTCACTGCCTTTATGGATGAGGGCCAGAGAGCAGTAAGAAGATATTGGGATAGAATAAAGCCTCAGTTATCTCCAAATTTTATCTCATTGCATGGTACCTAGTATAGTGAGAGTTCCGTGCAATTGTGCTTAAGAAAGATGAAAAAAGAGTTAATAACATAAAAATAGTTATCCCTCATTGAACATTTCACCTGGGCTGTGCAAACAATACCAGTCTTCACCACGCCTGCAAGGCAAGGGAGATTTCGTTTCAGCTCTCACCCGTCTACCCTGTGCTCTGTGATTCATGCCAGGGCTGGGAGTCTGCAAGGTACATTTCTACTTTGTCAACTGGCCAAAAAAGGGCCACTAGGGGGAGTTTGGAAGGCAGAAGGGACTTGTTCCTTCTTATTTGCTTGCCAGGAACAGCAGATGGTTCCAATTTCCAACTTCTTTGCACATTCCCGGCATTGCTGGGTGGCGCCCACTTTTCAGCTGTCTGTGCCCCAGCTCCGTGAGACCCCTCCTCCAAGGTCCTGAGGTAGCAGCAGTAGCTGGAACCCCCTCCTCTAAATTTGTAGGTTCCTGTGATCAAGTGTTACATCAATGACCCTTGACGGTTGCTGCCTCTTGAACTCAATGCCCTCATGGAGTCCCCGCCAACGTAACTTGGGCTCGGCCAGGTGATCTGCTGTGGCCAGTGGGATATCAGCTAACACGAAGCAGAGCCTGGATCAGAACTTATGCTTTGGGACTCATTTTCTTGGACTGTTGCTGCCACCATCACATGAGGGAGCCCCGTTTAGTTTCCTTGAGGATGAAAGACAGAGACAGAGAGAGAGGCCAACCACCAGGATGTCCCAACCTACTTTCCAGCAGAAGACTGCAGCATGAATGAGCCCAGGTGAGACCTGCAGAAGAACTGTCCAGCCAACCCAGATAATGTGAAGCCTCTAAGCTTTGGGGTAATTTGTTGAGCAGCAATAGGTGGCTGAAGCAGTTCTAATAACCCCGACCTCTCCTCTCCACCAAAGGAATGGTAGCTGCCTCTTGTGGTTACTGTCTGTAGCTTCAAAATACCTGTTTTATTTTTTCAGTCTTCCAACACATGTTTAACAACTTCCCCATGTTCTCTCTGTTAAATCAACTAGTGTAATTTCTTTTGCTGACTGATACAGTATTATTATACCCATTGTACAGATGAGAAAACTGAGGCTCAGAAATTAAGAAATATGCCAAAGGTCACTGCTAATAAGGGTCCCAGGCTGACTCCAGAGCCCTTGCTATACTTCATAGTAACATTATTAATCTATAGCAATAGATAATTGTACTAGATAGTAAGCAAATTGTTATAGATTGTTATGATGACAATTATTTGAAGTTGATGTCACATAAGAAGGGTTTTGTTCAACATCCAGAAGTCTCCAGCTTGTGAGCCAGCAGAGGGAGCTCTGTCCCCAAGGACCCAGCCAGCCACTGGCTGACCCAATGGGGAGTAAGGGTAACATACCTCTCACCATCAAAAGTTTGGGCAGAGGAAACTGTGGGCTCCTTGAGGAGAAGGGAAAGGAAGCAATGTAACATTTATTAAGCCTCAAGAACTGTGCCAATTTAAATTTTAAAATATTAAACCAGAGCCACTTGTTTGGAGTGGATTGTCCTCCAGGAGAAGGAATCCAGGGTCCCTTCCTCTCCTCCTCCCGGCCTACGCCTGATTCCACCCTGAGGTCAAGAGGAGTTTCTCTGGAACTCAATATGGGCCACACTTGCCAGTGGACAGATTTACTGAATTAAAGGGACCTCGGGTACAGTGTGGCTCTTTCCTCAGTCTCTTCCGGTAAAATGATAGCAGGAGTAGGAAAGGGCAGGCCTGCTCCCTCCCCAAGGACATGTGACCAAACTGCCTCTCATCCCTCCCCCCTTCTTTTCCCGACCTGCACCAGCTCTGCACTTGGCTCCTTCGCTCTTGCCCTCTGGCTACATTTCTCCCTGATGATGAAGGGTCTGTGTGAAGCCAACTTTTCCTCTCATCACAGTGGCAAAATCTGAGACTCAAGTCTGAGTTCTGGGGTAGGAAATACTAGACCTCAGAACCTGTAAGCAGGCCTCACAGCCCCACCCACCCGGGCAAGAGGGGGAATACCGGCCCAGCCCAGCTTACCTCCTCTCCCTGCATTGGGGTTTAGAGCAAACAATCAATGACCCCTTGGCCTCCCAGTTGCCTGCCATTCCCTCCTGTTTTGGAACTAGGTCTAGATAGAGCTGATAGGCCAAAGGTAGAATTTGGGCATTCCGGACTTCCCCTAGCTAAATGCCATTTTAAAACATGATGTAATATGTAACACATACTAAAGAATATATGTAACATATGACAGTGTCAAGGATAATAAAGTGAATTCTTAGGAACCCACCACCCAACCTAAGAATTAGTACATAACCCACCCCCAGGTTTCTATCTATATGCTCCCCCTCGAGGCTCTCATCTAATCTCTACTCCTTTAAGTTAAGGGTTAACTTAAACTAGACTGAATCTTTTTCCATTCCCTTCTTCTTTCAAATACTAATATATCACAGTTGTATTTCTTCTTTAATTACACTGACACTTTTTAAAGGTTCAGGCCCTCGATTTGGATTTGTCTCATTGTTTTCTCATAATTATATTCAGGCTAAATATTTTTGGTAGGAACACCTTATAGGTGATGCTGTGTCCTCAGTACATCCCATTAGAAGCTACATGGTGTTGATTTGTCCCATTACTGATCATATTAAAGAAGATGTGAAGAAGATAACTGGTGAAGATGTCCACCAGATTTTTCCTTTGGAAAGGAAATTACTGTTTGTAATTAATAAGTAATCTGTGAAGTAATCATTCGAGTTGATGTAAATATCCTTTTCCCCAACATTTTTTCAGCAGTGGTTTTAGCACTTATTGATTCTTCCCTGAAACAATTAATACTACAGTGATTCCAAAATTTTCTAGTAAACTCTTTTTCACCAATGCTCGTACTCTCCCAATATTTGATTTGAAGTCATATCCTTTTGTTCCCAGTTAAGAGTCATAAAGTAATCAAAAAGCTTATTCTCTTATTTCACCTTCATTCTTTAGTTTATTTTCTCCCAGTGTTTTGAAGGTATTGCCTACTCTTTGCTGGCTTCTATTATTGGAAGTGAGAAGTCTCTTGGCATCTAGGGCTGCCCTAACAAAGTACCACAAACTGGGTGGCTTAAACAACAGAAAATTTTCTTCTCCCAATTCTGGAGGCTAGAAGTCTGAGATCAAGGTATTGGCAGCATTGGTTCCTCCTGAACCTCTCTCTGTGGTTTGCAGGTGGCTGTCTTCTCCCTGTGTTTTTACATGGTCTTTCCTCTGTGTGTATCTACATCCTAATGTCCTCTCTCATAAGGACATCAGAGCCTATGTGCTCAGGGCCCTAATGACCTCATTTAGCTTAATTGCTTCTTTAAAGACCATATCTCCAAACACAGTCACATTCTAAAGTACTGGGGCTTAGGACTTCAACACATGTACTTTGTGGGGGAGGGGTGGTGGGGACATTTCAGTTCATAGCAATAAGAATTACAGTATATATCAGGTATGGTAAAAAAAAAAAAAAAGAAATCCACACCCAACACAATATAGTGCAATTGCCGAACACCGAAGACAAAGAGACGATTGTAAAAGCAACCAGAGGAGAAGTCACGCCTCATTTAACAGTAGCTCCTTGCCAGGCATCCTCGAATCCAGCTTCTAAAAGCTGTCAAAGCTCAGCTGCGCCCCCCCTTCCCCCCCGCCGGATGTCTTGTCCTGAGGTTTGCCTTCTCTGAACTTACTCAGCACTAGTTTAGTCCCAAGCCTGTAATGTGGCCTTTCTGCTCACCTGCAGCAGAGCGGTTCTGGCAAAAGTCCCCAGGTGGAGACTTAAATCTCTCTCCCACGCAGACCAAAAATGAAAAATCCACCTGGGTTACAGCACCGCTTTAAAAAGCAGATGGGGGACTTCCCTGGCAGTCCAGTGGTTACAGCTCCGTGCTTCCAATGCAGGGGGTGCGGGTTCGATCCCTGGTCGGGGAGCTAGGATCTCCCATGCCACGTGGTGCAACCAAAACAATTTTAAAAATAAAAAAATAAAAAGTAGATGCGTGTTGGGACCGCGAAAGCTGGCAGGTGGGGTCTGAGTAGAGGGTCAGTGTGGGAGATGAGGTGGGTCTGTATTCCTGGCTGGGGAAATGAAGACGGCAGAGACATTATAGAGTTCACAGCTTTGCCAAGGGTCCCAAAGGCAGATGTCTGTGCAGCTAATGAAATCGCCCCTGCTGCCCCTGACTTTTGTGCCCACAGTCACCAGTGCCTGAGGCCTGGCATCTTATGATTCAGTTCGTCAGGTGGGGATGTTTGGTCTACCCATGAGACAGGTGTCTGTCTTAGCGTTTCCTATAACCCCTATTGCACCAGACATCTGTGTCTGTGCCAGGCAAGTGCTCAGCAGAGGACTGATGAGTGGGTTGGTTGGAAACCCTGGAGGATCTTTGTATCCTGGAGCCTGCAGGGGTTCTGACCTGTTGGAGGAATTTATAACTTAGCTGTGCATCTGCTGCTGTAACAACTGTCTCCACCACTCTTGCCTGGAATATGGGCACCACCTTCTCCATGGCGTTCCTTCCCTTCAATGAATTCTCCACATAGCAGTCACGTGGTCTTTGTGAAAAAATAGGAATCAGACTACATCACTGTTTTGCTTAACATCTTCTATGGCTTCCCATGGCACTGAGAATAAAATCCAAGCTCCTTGCTATGGTTTATATGACCCTGCAAGATCTAGGCCCCATTGGCAGAGTTTCTTCTCCTCTTTGTCACTATGGTCCAGCCACCTGGGCTTTCTCAGTTCACCAAACATACCGAGCCCTTCCCCACCCCCAGGACCTTGGACCTTGTTCATCCTTTCGCCGAGAAAGGTCTCTCTCAGTTCTCCCCGGAGCCAGGCCCTTCTCATCTATCAAGTCTCAGTTCACATGTCCCCTCCCTAACGTCCTATGGAAAGTGGACTCTCCCAGTTACTCTCTATTTCATCACTTTATTTCCTTCTGGGCGCTAACCCTAAGCTCTATCCATTTTGTTTTCTTGCTTGTTTACGTCTGTCTCCCCAACTAGAACCCTACGGTACAGGGACCCTCTCTCATTCTGTTGTCCATTGCATCTCTAGCTCCCAGCACAGTGCCTGGTGCATTCAGTAGGCTTCATGTGCCAGGTGAGGACTGCCCTGGGTCCTGGACCCTGTAGCAGAACTCTTTTCTTACATTCCAAGGGAACCCAAAGCTCAGCAGAATCACCAGAGCTGCAGCTCTGGCTCAGTCCAGCTCTTGAGCATCCAGTCTACTATCAGAATTTAAGTGGACCCCAGGAGCCAAAAAAGAGTTGAAATGCAGAGCTAGCAACTGTTTACCTCCCTAAATTCGCCTCTGCATTGCTCACAGTATTAACTCTGGTTTCAGGCACTTCCACTTCAATTAAGACTTGGCACAATTCAAAATACCTCTGAACAGTGGGACACTGATTGAATTCCAGGTGCCAGGAAGCCAAATGGAAAAATAACAGTAAAACCACTGGTCCTTTGACATTATAGTTAAAAGCTTGAACAAACAACTATTACACTTCCTTTAATGTTGATTCTGTTCCAGATTAATCTGAAATAAGTGTAGTAACTTACACTGTTTTTTTTTTTTTTTTTTTTTTTTGCGGTATGCAGGCCTCTCACTGTTGTGGCCTCTCCCGTTTTTTTTTGCGGAGCACAGGCTCCGGATGCGCAGGCCCAGCGGCCATGGCTCACGGGCCCAGCCGCTCCGCGGCATATGGGATCCTCCCAGACCGGGGCACGAACCCGTATCCCCTGCATCGGCAGGCGGACTCTCAACCACTGCGCCACCAGGGAGGCCCACTTACACTGTTTTTAACAGGCCCCATTAGGCACGTCCAGTCCGGTCCACATTGCTCTTGATCTGAGGTTCCAGTTTGTCTCTCTGCACCACTGTTGGTACACAGGGCCGGTCAAGTCTATAAGATTTGTAAATGTTGTAAAGGATGTTTGAATTATTCCAATGGTTTTTTGCATGTATGTTCAAATATAGAACCTCTGGACAAGTTTTTAATTATATATTTTAAGTGCTATCCTTTCGTCATATAAATTATGGTACCTATTCAATGAAATACTGCCCAGTTGTTTAAAAAGAATGTGGGAAATCAATATGCATTAATATGGAAACATGCCCAAACTATTGTTAAGTGAAAACAGCAAGTTGCAGAGCGTTAAGTATAACATCTCTCTGTGAGCATGTGTATGTAGATAAATGTTGTTGTAAGCATGGAGTATTTCTGGAAAGAGACCCTACATCATCTCTGGAAGTACAATGGCTATGATGACTATCATTAACATATGTGAGGTGCTTGCTCTCCGCTGGGCATTGCACCAAGCATTTTTCAATGCCTTCATTTAATCTCCACAATAATCCTAGAGGAAGATAGTACTATTATCTTTCAATTACAGATTAGGAAACTGAGGCCAGGAGAAGTAACGTAACTCAGTTTCAGTGTCCTAGACTTTTTTTTTTTAACTTTGAATCTACATTACTTCTCTCATAAAATCTTTCCCTCTTGGATTTTGAAACTGAGAGGGGCAGTAGAAATATTCAGTCCCAACAGGTTCTATTATGACAGTGAATGAAAATCCAGGTTGCATCACTTCTCGCTGGATGCACTTTCTTCCGGCAGCCTTGCATGGAGAAGGTGATCGGGAGCCCCTGGAGTCATAGCAGAGCTCAGTGGAAGCAGGAAGGAGGAGAGGCCGGTGTGAGGTGCTTCAGGAGCCCCCGACTCTGGTTTCATAAGCGTGTGATTATGGACGAGCTGACCCCACTGCCACTAGGGCGACATTAAGGAGGCCTCAGAACTGAAGAGTAGGGGCTTCCCTGGTGGCGCAGTGGTTAAGGATCCGCCTGCCAATGCAGGGGACATGGGTTCGAGCCCTGGTCCGGGAAGATCCCCCATGCCTCAGAGCAACTAAGCCCATGCGCTACAACTACTGATCCTGAGCTCCAGAGCCCGTGAGCCACAACTACTGAAGCCTGCATGCCTAGAGCCCGTGCCCTGCAACAGGGAAAGCCACCGCAATGAGAAGACCGCATGCAGCACAACAAAGAGTAGCCCCCGCTCTCCACAACTAGAGAAAGCCCGCGCACAGCAATGAAGACCCAATGCAGCCAATAAACAAACAAACAAACAAACAAATAAATAAAATACTTAAAAAAAAAAAAACTGAAGGGTAGCACTGTCCCCCAGTAGCCTACATAATTTAAGATTACCCACTGACTGCAACCTTTTATCCAGTGGTACCTGGATAAAACCCCTTACCATTCAACACTCATCATGATGCCAGGCCTTACATAAACAATTCGTTTGACACCCACAGTTACCCATGAGCCTCCTTACCCCCATTCTAACAGCAAGGAATCTGGCACTTTGTGCAACTCAATAACTTAAGGCCCACAGCAAACTGCAAGATTCAGACTTGAACTCAGGTCTGTCTGATTCCCTGTGAACTTCCACTGTGGGCTTCCCGTGGGTGACCTGATGGTGGACAGGTGTCACAAATTTCATAGGTTCAGCCCCCCCTTACTAAGCATCCTTCACCCAAATTGTGTAGGATACAAAAAGTGAACAAGTGCAAGGCTCCTGCCTCTTGAGCCAGGCTCTGTCTGCCCTCAAGTCTTCTTCGCTGGAGGAACATTGAGCAAAGTGGCCATCTGCTACCAGATTGCCCTGTGGCCACCTGCCTAACGACCTCTGAAACTGCCCTGAATCTTGTTCCTGTGGTCTACAGCCGAGATCTTCCTGGACTGATTGTTGTGTCCTGGAATTTTCGCCTGGGCTCTGGTGCCTCAGCCTCCATGGACTGGCCACTCTGCCACCCATGGACCTTAATTTTAATTACTCAGGCCCCATGGCACTCCAGAGATCCAGCTTGGAGATGCAACTGCTTGGCCTCTGCAGAACTTGGGAGGGTTCATTGTGCTCTGAATCTCATGCTCTAGAAATCTGGTGTCTTGGAGATAAGATACCGGGGCAGTTCCTGAAGGATTTTCTGAGGCTAAAAATGATGGTGATGGGCAAAGCTAGTCTCCCAGCACTCCCACTTGAACACGGGGCTGCCTGGAGGCACAGGCACACACACGTGTGTGCATACACACACACACAGCCACGCTCACACACCAAGTTTCATACCTCTGGGTCCTAGCTTGCTCTTCCCTCTGCCTGAAATGCCCTCTCTTCGCGTGGCTGACTGTTACTTAATCTTGGAGATTCAGCTCGGATGTCACACCCTCAACCCCCAAGCTGAGCTAATGCTTTCACAGCACCAGGGTTTACCGCCATGCCAGCCTCCTACAGTGAAACACACCTTCCTCTTTGGACTGCAGGTATTTAAGGATGGAGCCCAGGTTCAGGTCCCCTGGGGTTGCTCAGGGTCATCTGATGTCTGGCGCGCACGGGTGCCCAGAGCAGGTAGGCGGCTCTGTCCAGCAGTTGTGTTCTGAGCCTCCCAGTGGCCTCTTCATTGTGCTTCCACAGGTTCCCATTGTGTAGAAACGTTACCTAAGTGCAGGGGTTGTAAGTTTGCGGCTTATCTGAGGTTCCTCTGCAGAAGCCACAATTAAAACAGCTTCCACGATGGAAAAATCACTTCTAGAATTCAATTTCCAAGCCTGTGGCCTGGATCATTCAAGCTGATTACCGGAAACGGTTGGGGTGCTAATGCTACCTGTGCTGAATCCAAATGGGTGCGTTTACTAGGCTGAGCAATGTTAATCCTGTCTTTGGCGCCAGAAATGTCTGGCCTTCACTTTGGAGGAAAATAGAAAAATAGAGTAGTATAGCCAGCTAGGCTCAATTATATTCCTCTTAAGGAATGTTTTTTCAAAACAAAGCTGGCAGGGGGTGGGAGTGGGGTCCTGCCAATTCTAACCTGGGGCTGCTGGGGGGCCTTTGCTGTTCAGGAGATAGTGTGTTACTGACATTGATTTTAAAAATTCAGAAAAAGAGTTGTGAGTAGTCAGTCTTTAGCGCACCATCACAAGGCTGGCCAAACATCAAGAGAGTCTGAATGCTGAAGGAGGAGTGCGCCTAGGGGAAAGAGTAGAGGTCTGAATCTGCTCTCCTTAAGTAAGTAAGAGGGTGCATGGGATCAAATGACAACAAGAAAAATTGACTGAGCCCTGGCTTCTTGCCAAGCATCATGCAGAAAACTCTACATCCCTTACATCATTTGATCCAATAACTCTTGGAGGTAGATGCTAATACTAACTCCATTACAGCCAGGGAAATCAAGGTTCAAAGAGTGGCCTGTCCGAAGCAGTAGGTGTCCTACATGCTTTGCAAACACTTTTCACAACTTTAAACAAGTTTTTCATCACCCATCTATGGTAGCAACACAACCGGCCCTGCTTCTGTATGGCTACCCCTGTGCCGTGTAGTGAGAATTCAGGTTGTTCTGACTGAAAGATTGGCAGGTGCTCCCCAGGTGGTAGGGCAGCAGGTGCCCTTTTCTCCCCAGGATTCTTCCACACAGAGCTCAAGACAGCAGAGACAACAGATTCATTAACTAAATGAGTGGCCCGCCACCTGCTTGCCCCGTCCAAGCTCTGCGAGGGTCTGTCTTGGGTTACGAGTGCAGGGAGCAGCCATAGAGAGGAAAAGACCTTTTGAAGCCCCATGGCCTGGCGTGGAAGTATCTCTGGGCCTCCCCTACCACCTTCCCACCAGTGCTAGGGAGACAGCAAGGAGGGAAGAGTCCCTCTTTGTCAATCAGGAACGCCGCCTCCTGGTGCTGGCACCAGAAGAGAGGGCTGAGCCTCCCTCGGGCCCCTGAACTCAGCCCTGTGACCCAGCCCCAGAGCCGCTGCCTTGCATACATGGTTTGTGGAGCGCTGTAATGAGCTAATGAACCATCTGAATGACATTTCTCTAGTCGTTCAACCAGCCCCTCTCCTCAGGGTGGTAATTGTATTTGAGGTTATTTTAAAATGTTGCTGTATCCAGATAGAGTTTACGTCAGCAGACAGCATGATTAGTAGTCCTGCTCTCCCTTGGTGTTTCTAAGCTGTGCTATGAACTGCCTGGTGAGTCGTGCAAAAATGGCTTCTCCAGCCACGGGATCCCCAGGGGGGCTTCTCTGCCAGAAATAACCAACTGTCTGAGAGGGGAAGTAGTAAAAGTAACTTCTGGCCAGAATCCAGTTGACCTTGGTTTAGAACAGGTGTTTTCAGAAGAGGTGCGCTGCTGATTTGATCATCGTCTTGAGATGTGAACTCACTCTCCGTTATCTTTACAAGAAAATGTTCTGACACTAATCTCAGACTACCTTCCTTTACCACCTTTTATGGAATTATTAGAGTGATACAGTTAAAAGCATGTACCCCTGCTTGCTAAACATCTCCAAGCCTCCATTTCTTTGTCTGTAAAATGGGGATCATGGCAGTGACAGTAACAGGAGTTAACATTTTAGAGCTTATCATGTGTCAGGCACTGTTCCAAGTATTTTACATGAATTGTCTCACGTGAGCCTCAGGATAACTCCGTGAGATAATATGATTAGGTAATATAACCAGATACCTATGATTATCCTCACTCTTCCTGTCCGGAAACTGAGTAGTGGAGAGGGTCAGTAACTTCTCCAAGATCACTCCCCTGCAAGTAGGAGTGATCCAAATTCTGGAGACTGATTCTACAACCTATGCACTAACCACTCTGCTACTCTGCCTTTTTCATAAGGTTGTGAGGACTCAGTGACATTCACTAAAGAAATATTTACTCTGTGCCAAATACTGTCACGGGTGTTAGAGTTAAGGACAAATCCCCCCCCACACCCCGCCCCCATAGATATCACATCCAAGTAGGGAAGATTATCCATTTAAAGCTTTTAGTGTAATACTCAGGAGAAGGCCAGTGCTTAGTTCCAGGTGTTAGGGCTTTAGAAGTTTCTACATGGTATTTTAGTTATTTATATACATGTTTTAATGCTCCTGCTAGACTGTAAATTCCCTGAAGGCAAGATTAAATTCTGATTCCTTTCTATATGTTTTCTAACTCCTTACACATAGTAGGAAGTCAGTAAATATTTGTTGAATTAACAAACCTATAGATCCTGAATGTATGTGAAAGAATTGCAAAAAGTGCTTTATCCATGTAGTAATGCAAAAGTTTTCAATGTAAAGTTAATCTATAGTGGTAGTTATATCTGAAATGTATTCAACAGAATTACACACCCATGTCAGTTGCTAAGAGGATCAGATGAGATGTATATAAAATGCTCTTTGAAAACTAACACACCAAACCTAAGTAACATGTCATTGGTATAAACAATACAGAGAGATGTATTATATCTCTTCTAGGCTTTCAGTGGAGCAGATGCTAATCCTAGGGCATAAAATGTCCCTAGAATGTGGATGAGAACCTACCAACCACACAAGGTAGCAGTGAGTAAATAGTGAGTATTTACACACAAGCCAATACAAGGGATTTTTAAAAATTATTTATCTATTTTTTCGCTGTGTCGGGTCTTAGTTGCAGCACGCGGGATCTTTTGTTGCAGCGCATGGGCTTCTCTCTAGTTGTGGCGCATGGGCTCCAGAACACGTGGCCTCAGTAGTTGCTGCACTTGGGCTCTCTAGTTGTGGCACATGGGCTTAGTTGCCCCACGGCATGTGGGATCTTAGTTCCCCAACCAGGGATCCAACCTGCGTCCCCTGTATTGGAACTCAGGTTCTTAACCACTGGACCACCAGGGAAGTCCCTACAAGGAATTTTTATTGTAAGAAACAAAAAGCGGTATTAGTTGTCTATCACTGTATAACATATTACCACTTTTTGTGGCTTAAAACAACAGCAAACACTTATTATCTCACACAGTGTCTGTGGGTCAGAAATTTGGGAGCAGCTTAGCTGGAGGTTTCAGCTCAGTGTTGCACGCAGTCAAAATGTCTGCCAAGGGCTTGACTGGGGCAGGAGGATACACTTCCCAGGTGACTCACTCACAAGTTGGTGCTGGTTGCTGGTGGGAGGCCTCAGCTCCTCTCCATAAGGACCTCTCCACAAAGCTGCTTGAGTGTCTTCTCAACATGGTGACTGGCTTCCCCCAGAGGGAGTGATTCAGGAGACTAAGGCAGAATCATCAATGTCTTTTATGTTCTATCTTGGAAGTCACACACCCTCTCTTTTGCAATATCCTATTGGTCACATGAGTCAGCCTTATTCAATGTGGGAGGGGACTATACAAAGGCAAGTACCAGGAGGGGATGGTCATGGGGCCATCTTGGAGGCTGGCTACCACGAAGGGAAACTGGAGCTCAGAAATCAAGAACAGTGGCCACAGCCAGGCCTCCCTGAGACAAGAGCTAGAGGGTATCCTGGAGCCAAGACAGCTCTGGACACTTAGGTAGCAGACATCCTTAAGTCTTCACTCTTGTTCTCTGCCCTTCATGTGACTCAGTCACACCTCTGTCTTCTGCCAGTTAGTTCTATGTTTCTTACTTCACGTTCCTAAAAGCAAAGCTTGCAGGTTCGGTTCATTTTTTTTTCCCAGGTCATTGCAGGTCACATACCAGACATTGAGTTGGCTTCTGGGGACCCACTCCTAGCCCAGACATTTAGGGGAGTTAAGGTTCACATGGTCCAAAACATAGACACTTTAGCATAGAGTTTAGTCCGTGATCAGGATAGTCTTGCTAAGATGAGATTGGGAGGAGGTGGGGTCAGAGCTCAAGAAGCATAGTCTGCCCAGTATGGCTATTGCTCACCAGGCACTGTGCTGGACAGATGGGCCACAGATGGGGAGAAAGAAGAAAAATAAATACTAATAAGTTGATCCTTGGCCTCTCTGTTTAACGAGGAAGACGCCCATAACCAAATAATTATAATTTGTGTATAATAAAGCATACTAGTAGTACCTGGGTCAGGTGGGGAAAGTTTTCTAAGAAGACCCTTCTGCCAGGGTCTTGAAGGATGAGATGGATAGGATCCAGATGAAGAGAAGGGAGAAGGGCATTTCTGTCAGGAAGGAACCCGTATAGGGTATTTTGTGGGGAGGTGAGACTCTGTAGTGGGACCGGCAGGTGGGGTGGAGGGGAGGAAAGCTGGCAAGGTCGGCTGGGGCGACCCTGCGGTGGGTTTGGCGGCTCAGTGAAGAGTTTGGGTTGTTCCCCGAGAGTGGTGGGAAGTTCTCGAAGGTTCTGAAACAGGAATGAGGACTCCTGTGGGTGGCTCCAGGGGCTGAGGCTTCCTTCGAAGGCTTGTTTAAACACATGCGCATCCATCCCCTTCAGGTTCTAGATCACAGGGGGTTGTGTATGATTTGAGGAAAGCTGTAGTCTCCATTACGCAGAGACATCCGTTCTTGTGAGGAACTAATGACTGCCCCTCCACTGGTTTCCTTTAATAGCAGCCAAATATAATTCCACAGGCATCCAAATTAAGCAAAGTTTTTCAGCACCAAGAAGGCCACATCTGCATAATGAAAAGATGTCGTCAGAAGCCTGCGAAAAGTCTCCCTGTGGACTCCTCATCAAATAACTTGTCATCCTCCTACCAAAAAACCTCCCAACCAATTCAGAAAATAATATTTGGAAAATAACCCTTTTTAGCAGTTCAGGCCCTACCAATAAGCAGCTTACAGCAGACTCACAATTCCTATGTAAGTGAGCAAAGTCCAAAGATGCTAGTCGCAGGTTTTATTATTTAAATGTCCACGGGCCAATTTTACGTCTGGGCTTTCACTCTGTGGTTGCTTTGATGAAGCCTGGTCCTGCATAGGGGAACCATTATGCTGCAGAAGCTCCTGGAAGCCACATGGCCCATGGTTAAGAGCCTGCCTCGGCAGCCAGCCTGCCTGGGCTGATGTCCTGGCTCTGACACTTTCTACTCTGTGACCTTGGGTAAGTGACTTGAGGTCTCGGCACCTCTGTTTCTCATCTGTGAAATAAGAATGGTCTTAGTCTGTTTGGGCTGCTCTAACAAAATAACAGACTGGGTAGCTTACATGAACAAATTTATTTCTCACAGTTCTGGAGGCTGGAGTCCAACATGAAGGAGCCAGTATGATCCGTTCTGGGGGAAGCCCTCTCCATTGTTCACAGCCTTCTCACTTTGTCCTCACGTGGTGGAAGATGGTCAGGGATCTCTCTGGAATCTCTTTCATAAGGCACTGATCCCATTCATGAGAGCTCTACCCTCATGACTTAAGCACCTCCCAAAGACCCCACCTACTACTACCATCATCTGTGGGGGTTAAGATTTCAACATATGAATTTTTTTGGGGGGGGACACAAACATTCAAACAGAATGAATTAATCCTCATGAAAGATTATGAACATATGGCATATAGCTCCATATAAGTATATGCTGTCATTATTACCCTAGTATAAATTAATTGATCTGCAACTTTTCTCCCATTAAGCTGTACCTATAAATTTTTTTTGTTTTGAGTTAGCTGTCCCAATCATAATAAATGGCACCAATCATCTGGTTGCATTCATGGAAGAAACCATCCAATCAATCACCAAGTTCTGTTATTTCTTACTCCTAAGTATACTTTGAATCTTATCTATTTCTTTCTAGTACATATGGTACATATGGTAATTAAGCCTACAGGCTTTGGACCCAGAGTGCCCAGGTTGAAATCCTGACTCTCCATTCACCAACTGTGTGACCTTGAGCAAATTTCTTAAACTCTCTGAGCCTCGGCATTCTCTATAAAACAACAAAAATAATGATACCTACTTTATAGGTGTTTGTGAGGATTCAATGAAATCATGCAGGTGCCTGGCACTTAGTTATACATTCAATAAAACCTAATCTTCATTAATATTATCCCCATTCTAGTCCCAGCCATACCATCTCTCACTTAGATGTTCATGTTGGCCTCTTAAGTAGTCCCATGACCTCCAATCTTGCTTTCCTACGAGGCATTCTCCACATGGCAGCTAAATGATTTCCTAAAAACACAAATCTGATCATGTCACTCATGGCTTAAAATTCTGCAAATGACTCCCATTGCCCTTGGGATAAGATCCCACACCCTAGAGAGGCCTTGCTGGTTAACACAGACCTTCACACATACTGAAGAACGGCTCCTCTGTCCAGCTAACTCCTATTCATCCAACAAGGGCCAGTTGATGTGTGACTTCCTCAAAGATGCCTTCCCAACTTTCTGGCTAGGATGGCTGTTCCTTCTTGGTGTTAACAATTGTGACTAAATTCTTATCCGTACAACTTTCATGCCCATGGTCTAGAGTTTGTGTTGTTCACGGAAAATCCCCCGAGCTTGGTGTGGTGCCCTGTCCATAGTAACCACTCAATAAATATTTACAGAGTTGTGAATGAATGAACGGACAGATGTGGCATTCCCAGGGAACTAACCCTCTTCTGCAAGTGCCACTCTGCAGAGCCTTGATTCACTTTGCCTTCTTTTGCTCTCTAGGGCAGCGGTGGGGAAAAAGGACACACTGTTTAAAACCCAGCAGGCTGAGGACAGGTTTTCCTGTCACAGAATCAGAGCAGGAGGCTGGTCATTCAGTCCCCTTCCTTGTTAACACTGCCAGTGACCAAGAGCTCACTCCGAACTGTGAGCACGTTCCTCCCCATCTCAATCTTAATCCCGTCTCCTTAAAAGTTCCCAACCAGGGACTTCCCTGGTGGTCCAGTGGGTAAGACTGTGCTCCCAATGCAGGGGGCCCGGGTTCCATACCTGGTCAGGGAACTAGATCCCGCACGCTGCGGTGAAGAAGATCCTGCGTGCTGCAACTAAGACCCAGTACGGCCTAAATAAATATTAAGGAAAAAAAAAGTTCCCATCCATGTGTGAGACCTTCATTTTCTTCTGTGACTTCTGTATTTTCCAACTTTTACAGGGTGTATATAAATTGCTTGCGTAATTACAGAGAAAACAATAAAAATCTTTAAATTCTAATCACAAAATCTAGTTCTGCTTTTTACACGAACAAGAAAGAAAAAGAGAAAGAAACCTAACTGCTGGCCTCCTCTCCCACATGAGGTTGGTAACTGAGTCCAGAGTGAGCACAGCTTGGCTTCCCTTGTCTTTGGGACCTGCCTGCTATTGGCACGGACAGTGAGCTGTTAATAACTAGCATATGCTTTTCCCGACTTTCAAATGCACATTTACTAGCCTAGCGCTGTGGGCAAGGAATGCTGTATGGACTCCTAGGGTGCTACCAGGCCTGTCCCAGAGGGTGCAGGCTGCCTCACCATGTCGTAGATGCCACAAAGGCAAACACTGCCTGCTCCAGTTCCCAAGTAGGTCTTGAAAACTTGTGGCCGATCAACAGTACAGGATAGCTGGGTGGGTAAAATGAATAAAATTAATCTGGGAAACAGAGACATTTTGGAAAATCATAATAGATTTTTCCCAGGTACAAGTGGGTTAAGCTCTAGCCTCCACTGTGTGAAAACAACCCTAAAGAATGCAGAGAAAGAACAGATTAAGACACTGGATGAAATGTTTCATTTATACTTGAGTTTAAAATTTAAAACACATTTTCAAACAATGGTATATCTTGTATATTATTTATGTACTTAAAAAATAACACTAAAAAATCCAAACATAAACAATGGAAACGCTGCTAATTATTCCTCTCTATTTACTGAGAATAATGCTTCTTTTTGTGAGTGAAGAGTGATAAAAACTAAATCAGTTTGGCCTGTCAGGGTGAAGAATGTGATCTTTAAACACAAACAATAACCCCCCAAATCATAAAACTAAAGAAGCTGAGTTGCCAGAGGGATCCACAGAAAAAATGAAAAGGGCCCTTCAAATTTAACAACCTATTTTGTATAAAATGGGAATGGGTCCAGAGAAATGCCCTGAGAGATTTGTTCTCCACAGCCTCGGAAGGGGAAAGGAAAATGTGTATTTCAAGCACAGCAACAACTAAAGACCATGTGTCCAGCGGCCAAGAGGTGGTACAGAAACACCCAAGTTGGGAAAAGCTTTGATTCTGTGAGACTCTCTCGAATCTGCTCAACCCTCCCGGAAGGCAAGGAAACCCTCTGTCTCTCTACTTTACCTTTGTATTTCAGTCCCTAACACACAGCAGTAGGTGCTTAATAATATGACGGTCCTGGTTCAAGAGCAAGGAGAGATCTGACAACGTGGCAATAATAACGTATCACATTCTACAGTTAACCATGATTTAAAAAAAAATTTATTGGTGTATAGTTGATTTACAATGTTGTGTCAGTTTCAGGTGTACAGCAAAGTGAATCAGTTATACACATACATATATCCCCACTTTTTTAGATTCTTTTCCCATATAGGCCATTACAGAGTATTGAGTAGAGTTCCCTGTGCTATAAAGTAGGTCCTTATTAGTTATTTATTTTATATCTAGTAGTGTGTATATGTCAATCTTAATCTCCCAATTTATCCCTCCCCCCCTTTCACCCCTGGTAACCATAAGTTTGTTTTCTGCATCTGTGATTCTATTTCTCTGTAAGTCCATTTGTACCACTTTTTATATTCCACATATAAGCAATAGCATATGATATTTGTCTTTCTCTGTCTGACTTACTTCACTCAGTATGACAATCTCCAAGTCCATCCATGTTGCTGCAAATGGCATTATTTCGGCAGTTAACGATGATTTAATGTTATTTCATTTCCATCTCATCTCTGGGCAGCAGGACTACAGATGTTCTATTTTCTATTTTTCTGCATTGTCTGAATTGTTTATGAGTATCTTTTTTGAAAAGAAAGTAATAAAATTATTTCCCTATTGGGAAAAAGTAATTCTCTTAACCATCATCACCAATTTCTTGACCCCTTTTGGAACAAGGTTGGGAATTCATTCTTCCATAGATTATAATTCAATACAAGGACAAAGTGAATACATTCACTCCATGAATAAATTTATTCAGCACCAACTTGTGGTAACAATTTAGGTAGGCATGGGGAATATGTATGCTTAAAAAACACCAGGTTTGGGGCTTCCCTGGTGGCGCAGTGGTTGGGAGTCCACCTGCCGGTGCAGGGGACGCGGGTTCGTGCCCCGGTCTGGGAGGATCCCACATGCCGCGGAGCGGCTGGGCCCGTGAGCCATGGCCGCTGAGCCTGCGTGTCCGGAGCCTGTGCTCCGCGACGGGAGGGGCCACAACAGTGAGAGGCCCGCGTACTGCCAAAAAAAAAAAACACACCAGGATATGGCCTCAGAGGGAGTCAGACATTAAACACATACTTCTACTAACAAGGTCCAGTTGCAACTCTGACAACTGCCGTGTGGAAGGTACCTGGAGCCAGGAGCACCTGTGTCTCCGGGATCATTCCCCTGCTTAGGCCCAGCTTTCCTCTTGCTCTTTCCCCTCCCAAAAGGCCCTTCCTCCCTCTTCCACCTATTCAAACTTGTCCTTGCTTCAGAATCCTGCTCAACTCTCCAGTTCCTACTCAAGGCCTCCCTGACGGCTGAGGCCCACCTTCCTCCCTCCCCTCAGCATCTCTCTCAGCTTGTGCTAAGATACTGCCTTGAGGGTCACACAACTCACTAGTAGTTGTATTAGTCAGGGTTCTCCAGAGAAAGAGAAACAACAGATTCTATCTATCTATCTATCTATCACAAGGCAGAGGAGAGATGGAGAGAGAAGGAAATATTTTTTTTAAGGAATTGATTCACACAATTGCGGAAGGGCAAGTTCAAAAGCTTCAGGATAGGCCAGCAGGCGGGGCACCCAGGAAAGAGTTTTAGTCCAAGTCCAAAGGCAGTCTGCTGGCAGAACTCCCTTTTGCTCAGAGGACATCAGTTTTTGTTCTGATTAAGGCCTTCGAGGATTAGATGAGATCCACTCACATTATGGAGGGCAATCTGCTTAACTCAAAGTCCACTATTTTTAAAACTTCATCTCATCCAAAATACATCTTTACATAAATATCCAAAATAATGTTTGACCAAGTATCTGGGCACCATGGCCCAGCCAAGTTGGCACATACAATCAACCATCACAGTAGCCTTATTTCCCTAACTAGAGTCTACCATCCTGGAAGGCACAGGTCGGCTCTTTTTTTTTTTTTTTTTAGCGGTACACGGGTCTCTCACTGTTGTGGCCTCTCCTGTTGCGGAGCACAGGCTCCGGACGCACAGGCTCCGGACGCACAGGCTCAGCGGCCATGGCTCACGGGCCCAGCCACTCCACAGCATGTGGGATCTTCCTGGACCGGGGCACGAACCCGTGTCCCCTGCATTGGCAAGCGGACTCTCAACCACTGCGCCACCAGGGAAGCCCCACAGGTCAGCTCTTGCATGTCTGTATCTTCCCACAGGGCCAAGCTCAGGGATTATTGTCAGGAGGTGTTCCATAAATCCCCAAACAATGGAAGAATAGAACAGCAAGACTTGATAGACCCTCTGGAAGCAACCCTATGCACCTTCTGGAAACAATAGGGGATGTGTGACCAACATCTGCTTAATCCCCAGAGTGCAAAACACGCGGCTGCAGAGAAACCAGAAGCATAACCCGGATCCTTTCTCTGTTCTGAAAACAGCTCTTCAGACATACTCAGTTACACCTTCCAAGATAATGACAGATTGAGACAGAACTGGTTGTTCGTTTGAGTTTGAACTCAGCACAGCCCTAGCCGGTGAAGAAAGAACAAAAGAACAACACAAAAGCATGCTGTGGCCTAGGGAGGAATTTCTGAACCTGGTCTCTGACTGTCTTTTTCGGACTTATGTACCTGTTTCAACCCTCACCTTTCTCTTAAACCTGTTCCGAATTCAAGCAACAAGCTCCCACCTCTTATGCCCCCTCCCGGCCCCCACCAACTTTGATCAGCCCCCTGGAGATAAACCAGGCTCAAAGGAGGGGCCCAGTGCTTTCTCAGACAACTCCCAGACCAAGCTTAAATGTGCAATTCTAAACCTAGAATCTAGTTTCCAGGCTTCCCCTTGGCTCCTGAGCAGACTCTTTCTTAGGCTGGAGAAGGAAGAAATCTCAAACAGCTGGAGAGGTGGTAGTTCTTCAAGCCATCCTTCAGGGCCAGTCCTCATCTTCATGTGCCCCACAATTATCTGATGCCCCTTTAAAATTCCATCTTTCTGCTTCTGTAAAAATCCTTTTCATTCCTCCTCAGTTTCAGCAGAAAAATGGGCAAAGGATAGCTACAGGCTTTTCAAAGAAAGGGAATACCAAATGTCTCTTAAACAGATGAAAAGATGCTCAATTATGCTCATAATAATAGAAATGCAAATTAAAAATACAAAGCGAATATATCAGATTGGCAAAGATCAGGAAGTTAGGTACACAGTCTGGTGAGATTATGGGGAATCAGGCACTGTGAACACGGCTCGTGCAAGGCTGACCTTTTCTGACCTCTTTGGAGAGCAATTTGGTAAAACATCTCAAATTTTTAAAATGCACTGGTTCAATGACCAAGCGCTTTCACCTCCAGGTATTAATAGATGTACTTGTACATTCATGCAAAATGATGTGTGCCAGAGAATATACATTGTGGCATTGTTTGTAAAAGCAGAAGGCTGGGAACTATCTAAATGTTTATTAAGAGAGGACCAGTTAAATAAATTATAGACTATTGTATTGCCACTTAAGGGAATAAAGAAGGTCTGTGTGGACTGATATGGAAAATTTCACAGGGTATTACGTGAAAAGAGTAAAGAGGATGCCAGTGCACGTGATGTGCTAGTTTTTGTGTATGGGAAGAATGCACATACCTGCCAAGAAATGCATGGCAGAATACCCAGTAACCTGGGATTACTGGTTGCGGGCACCTGGGAGCAGGGACCTGGGAGGCTTGGGAACATTAGAGGAAAGGAGATTTATTTTTCTCTGAGTACTGTTATGGGTTGAATTGTGACCCACAAAATTCATTTGTTGAAGTCCTTACCCTCAGTATCTCAAAATGAGACCTTATTTGGTAATAGGGTCATGGCAGAGGTAATTAGTTAACATGAAGTCATTACAGGAGTAGTGTGGGCCCCTAATCCAATGAGCCATGTATCCTCATACAAAGGGGAAATTTGGAAACAGACAGGTACACAGGGAGAACATGGTGAAGATGAAGGCAGAGATTGAAGTGATTCTCAGAAAACCACTAGAAGCCAGGAGAGAGACATGGGAACAGATTTTTTTTTCCCTTGCGGTTCTTAGAAGGTACCACCCCTGCAGACACCTTGATCTTGGACTTCTAGCTTCCAAAACTATGAGACAATGCATTTGCATTGTTTTAAACCAACTAGTCTGTGGTACTTTGTTACAGCAGCCCTGGCAAATGAATACAGTATCTATCCTTCGGTACATTTTGAGTTCTGTATCATGCATGTATATTAATGATTAAATTTTTTTCCCCAACATAAATGTCCACCAGTCTGGGGTGATTTCTCTGTCTTTTGACCTCTGAGAACATCTTATTCTCTGCAATAACATTTACCATTTTGTGCTATGGTTTAACTGTTCATGGGGTTCTCACCTCCACAAAAGGGGCTGAGCTGACATTTCATCCATCATTATAGTCCTAGAGACTGGCCCTCAAATGTTTGCTGGCGTGAATGAATAAATAGGTAACTAGTCATTTTTCACTCCCTTCCTCCATTTCTATTACTATTCATTGATTTTTGGCTTGATAAACTATCAATTCATTGATGATTAGTCAGGGTGATATCACTGAAAGATTTGGAGGACTTTGATAGGTGAAAGGAAAAAAACCTCATTTAAAAACATATCCAGGGCTTCCCTGGTGGCGCAGTGGTTGAGAGTCCGCCTGCCGATGCAGGGGACACGGGTTCGTGCCCCGATCCCGGAAGATCCCACGTGCCGCGGAGCGGCTGGGCCCGCGAGCCATGGCCGCGGAGCCTGTGTGTCCGGAGCCTGTGCTCCGCAACGGGAGAGGCCACAACGGTGAGAGGCCCGCGTACAGCAAAAAAAAAAAAAAAAAAAAAAAAAAAAATATCCAAATGAGTTAAGAGTTTAGTACTTTTCAGGGAAGACAATTCCAATTGGTTCTGACATCTATCTACCATTGAGGACCATTTGTGTTGGGGAAGTGTTTGTTTGGGCCTCCATACAAGTCATCCTCTGAAGAGGATTTGTGATAGATCTGTCTTTTGGGGTGTGTGTATTCCATCTGTGTGATCGGTATCTTTGTGGTCTTGTGTAAAATGGGAAATTCAGGTTCAATTCATTAAAACAATTTTAGCTATAAAATTATGACTAAAGAAAAAGAAAGATGATTTTTTAAAAACCAATGTATGGCGACAGTGTTCTTTAGACTCCTGAGAAAACCGATCAACATAAAAACTCTTTGAAATTTCAAAACTGATTCTTTTTGTATATGCAGTTAGAGAAAGCTAGCTTGATAAAATGCTGTTTTCAGAATTCTGACCCTGAGAGAACAAAAATATGCCTAGGAAAAAGCTTGAGGTTAACTCTTATCGTGTCCTTGAAATACAAACACAGGCCACTTTGCCTGGGGCTTCAGCCTTGGGTTAATTAGTAAAACTTCAAGCCAAAAAAAGGGGGGAAGAAAAAGAAACCTTTTAAAATTGAGTTTGTAAATTCGACTGTTATTCTGACTGTTATTCATAAACTAATAAGTTTAATTGCAATGCCTAATTCATGAAATGTAAAAAGATAAAACAATGAGATCTCTGTCTGGTTGTATGTATGTCTCAATATGTGTCTGTCTGTGGTTAATTTGTAAAGAGCTCTATTTAACTGGCTTTAAAAAAAAATTAGCAGTTACATATCAAACAAATCTAAATTTACCTACTTTTTGTCTTCTTGCAGACCAAGAGGGAAACTAAAGATGTTTGGGTTTCTTAAACACACGTCTTGTACCACATTAAAGAGAAATTGCGCTATGAAAAAATGTATGCTCTTTTTTTGTTTATTTAGTTAGTTAGTTAGTTTTGGTTGCGTTGGGTCTTCATTGCTGCACGCGGGCTTTTCTTTAGTTGTGGCGAGCGGGGGCTACTCTTCGTTGTGGTGCGTGGGCTTCTCATTGCAGTGGCTTCTCTTGTTGTGGAGCACAGGCTCTAGGCACGTGGGCTTCAGTAACTGTGGCATGTGGGCTTAGTAGTTGTGGCACACAGGCTTAGTTGCTCCACGGCATGTGGGATCTTCCTGGACCAGGGCTCAGACCCATATCCCCTGCATTGGCAGGTGGTTTCTTAACCACTGCACCACCAGGGAAGCTCAAAATGTATGCTTTTAGAGGTTATGGAATATGTTCTTAAGTTTGCCAATCAGAAAATACTGATATAACAAATAGTTCAATTACCTGTTTCTTGGCTTTGTTAAGGTTTTTAAGGGTTAAAACTGTAATATGTAAAAATGATAAGGGAAACGTTTCAGTGTATAAAGCAAGTAGGATATGTGTTGTCAGTGAAGAAAACGTATAAAGAATGGAGATTTTTTTTTTTTTTTTGCGGTACGTGGGCCTCTCACTGTTGTGGCCTCTCCCGTTGCAGAGCACAGGCTCCGGACGCGCAGGCTCAGCGGCCATGGCTCACGGGCCCAGTCGCTCCGCGGCATGTGGGATCTTCCTGGACCAGGGCACGATCCCGTGTCCCCTGCATCGGCAGGCGGACTCTCAACCACGGTGCCTCCAGGGAAGCCCATGGAGATATTTTTGTTGAGGAAAAATGATGATAAAAATTTTGTCCTACAGTTGGTTGGGTGGGAAAAAAAAAGGACAAATTTGTATGGATCCAAAAAGTGATAAAAGGTTTGTGAAAAAAGAACTTTGAGAAAAGAATTTTGTATGTTGTCAGGATTAAGATTAGACTGAATTAGGTAAATGAATTTTTTATTAACAGTAAATTGGTACAAGACTAAATTTGGTTTTCTCTCTGTGTTAAGAAATTTCTTTTTCTAAACCAATTAGGATTATTTGGTATGTTTAATTATATGGAAAACATTTGATAACTTTCAGATCATACTGTTGAACTGAGTAAGAAATTAAAAAAAAAATTCTGACCGAATGCTATTTTTTTGTTTCTAACCATACTTTTGACCCTGATGTTCAGGATGGAAAAAATTGTCCAGTGAAGTTGTCACAGAGCATAACTACTCATGGTGTGTATCACTGCTGGCTCCAAGTTTACTGCTTAAAGCACATGTACAATGTTTGTGTGAGAATTGGATATAAATGGTAAAGTGTATGGTCTATAAAGCATTTCCCGATTAACATACCTCTGAGTCTGTTCATGATATCTGATTAGTTTTCCCTCAACGTGGACAACTAGGCAAATATACAAACAAAAAGAGGCCTAGCACCGAGGGACATGAACGGATCCAGAGCAGGCAACTGAGCCACTCTGGAAAAGCATATTGCATATCAGTGCTTTCTATGGAAAGAGTTACAATTAAAAGGGGGAAATGATGGAGGAAATTTTCACATATTGAGGTACGGGGAAGTCATTCTGGCTTATACATAATTTAATTTGAACTTCAGGCAAACCAAAACAGCCTGTTTATGGCCTATTAAACATACATTGTACATCTGCTTTAACCATTAAGAAAAAATACATTCAGAGAATAATACATAGATGCATCTTGATTATTATCTTCACTGTAAAATGTCTACAGATTTTCACGTGTTTGTCCAGGTACTATGAAAAGGAATCAAGGAGAGAGGTAATGTTCTCATAATACAAAATATGGATGCTAAGCATGGAGCTCGAGATTATTTCCAATTCTGTCCATTCCCCAAATTAGACAGGACTACGCCCCACTTCAGCAAGAAGTAGCCAAGAGCGGTCGTCGCCCCATTCCCTCAAACAGTTGGGGAAAATTGAAACAGAAATGCACCTAAACCCGAGGTCCTCTGCCAAGTTGATGACTAACTCTCTACCCAAAACTTTCTTCCCCTCTTGTTCTGTACCCGTCCCTCTTGAAGACTGAGGAGTATCAAAGAAAAGAGGGCATTGAAACAGAACAGGACCCTATGGTCCTTGCCCCCCATGTCCTCCGCCTGCCTTTTGTCTGCGGAAAAACTTTAGCCAAAGAATAAGTTTAATCAGAGAAGTGAAAAAATGCAGAAACAGAGGAAAACAGTCAAAGGAGACCAAATAATAATAGTTTAGTCATTAAGCATAGTCAAGGACCTTTAGTTCTTCCTCAAGGGCTACAGATAACATTCTGAGCCACATCCTGCGAGCAGTCTTATAGGTACTGAAACCCTCACCAGGTGGAAGAAGTGAACTACATGGTGACCAGACTGTAGCCACAGCATAAGCTGCCACAGTTCTGAGAACTGGCCTCAAAAAAATGGAAACAAACCGGCCCTGGACCTGAAGATTAACTGTACCTAAAACAATCGAGGTGACGCTGGTCAGGCCACCGATGACCAATTTCAAGATGACGGTCAGAGCTGGCTGTGCTGTTTCTGCATGCAGCCCCCTCCCTCTGTCTATAGAAGCTCTTGTCCCCTGACTGTCAGGGGAGGGGGGAGTCGGCCTTTGGACAGGCGTCCGCCCTCCCCCCTGGTTGCCGGCATCCAAAATAAAGCAAACTTTCCTTTCCACCAACCTGGCTTCTTTATTGGCTTTTGAGTAGTGAGCAGTCGGACCCCACTTTCGGTTACAGGTTGATTTCTGCCTGGTGGGGAGATGAGGAATCAAGAAGGTCTACCTCCCTGCATGGCTGTGTGTGATGAGGGACAAATGAAACAATTTGTCAATCATGCTCCAAAGGGTGGTTCTTATTATGCATTACAGAAGCAACATTTGGGTTGGACAATAAAGACTGATAGTACGGCTGCTGTATTGGTTTCCTAGGGCTGCCTTAACAAAGTATTACAAACTGGGTAGCTTAAAACAACAGAAATTGATTGTCTCTGGGGAGGATCCTTCCTTGCCTCTCCCAGCTTCTGGTGTTTGCTGGCAAGCCTTGGCTTGTCGGTGCATCACTCCAATCTCTGCATCACATGGCGTTTTCCCTGCGTGTGTGTGTGTCTGTGTGTGTGGCCACATTTTCCTCCTCTTATAAGGACACCTGTCATCGGATGAGGGTCCTCCCTAATCAAGTATGACCTCATCTTAACTTGAATACATCTGCAAAGTAAGGTCACATTCTGAGGTTCTGGGTAGATATGAATTTGGGGGGAACACTATCCAACCTAGCACAGCTGCTCAGCTGGGACTCACTGAGGATGGGAGGATGGAGAAGCAGCACAAGGCAAAGGCGTGTTTAACCTTGTAATTAAGCACAGGCCACGGAATCAGACAGATTTAATTTCAGATGCTTATTCTACCTGCTGACCAGCCATGTGAACTTGGGCAAGTTACTCAATATCTCTAAACCCGTTTCCTCCTCTGTGCAATGGGCTTAATGCATCTTAGAACTGCTGCGTGAAATAAATAAGATCAGGTCCTGGTGTGCTTAGCACTGTGCCTGATATTTTTTAAAAATTAGCTTTTGGGACTTCCCTGGTGGTCCCGTGGTTAAGACTTCGCTTTCCAATGCAGCGGGTGCGGGTTTGATCCCTGGTCAGGGAGCTAAGGGCCCACTTGCCTCGCGGTCAAAAAACCAAAACATAAAATAGAAGCAATAGTGTAACAAATTCAATAAGGACTTTAAAAATGGTCCACATCAAAAAAAAAAAAATCTTTAAAATAAAATTAGCTTTTAACACTAGCGTCCCCATTTCCACGGCTCCTGCCATCCTTTCAGGGAAGAACATAGACCGTTAAATAGCAAAGCAGAGTAGTTTATGATTAAAGGCCCAGGTGCCTGGAACAGGATGTGCCTGGAACAGGATGTGCCTGCCACAGGAGGTCAGAGAGCACAGGGCGGCCGGGCTGGAGCAGGCACAGCCTATAACTTTTAATAACAAACAGATGGGGCCTCCCTGGTGGCGCAGTGGTTGAGAGTCCGCCTGCCGATGCAGGGGATACGGGTTCGTGCCCCGGTCTGGGAGGATCCCATATGCCGCGGAGCGGCTGGGCCCGTGAGCCATGGCCGCTGAGCCTGCGCGTCCGGAGCCTGTGCTCCGCAACGGGAGAGGCCACAACAGTGAGAGGCCCGCGTACCGCAAAAAGAAAAAAAAAAAAAAATAAAATAACAAACAGATGCATAGTTAGTGCTGAAATCTGAAACTCTGAGCTTAAGCCGTATTGATTTTCCCCTCCCCCTCCACAGGGTGTATACCTAGAGCTCATCACTGAGGTCTACACAGCATAACCAGACCAGACATCTCCTATTCATCTCTCTGCTCTACCACCTACTGCCTGTGGCCCTCCCAATGAACCTGACCATCAGGACATTCAGAAGAGGCCAGAGCTTCCATCCAGGTGGCCCTGGATGCATGTGTTGTTCTCTGATCTCATCTCAAAGCAAACAGAAGCAACTTGGGCTGATCAGCATTTTGCACAGATTGAGGAGAGCTGGCTGTCCTTCTGTGCCAGCTCACGTGTTCCATTAGAAATGGATTAAATCATCCAGACACTGAGATCTTTCAGGTGACATTTTCATTTAGAACTCTCCTTTATGGCTGGGCTTGAGTCCCCTCTCTGTGACCTGTGTTATGAGTCAGCCAGGCCCGTCCACACCATTGGCAGGACAGACTGTGATCGTCCCCAGACGTTTGCTGCTGCCCTTGTTTCCTCGGCATTGAGAAAATTATGTGCACAAAGCTTTGTTTCTCAATAATAGCTTTAAATTTTGTTTTCCTTGCTGACTAGTGGGACTAAGCCATTGATTCACTTATTGTATTTATTGAGTGCCTGGTTAAAAGCGTAGGCTCTAGAATCAATTGCCTGAACTTAAATCCATGAGCTTTGTGTCACTGAGCGAGTTACTAAACCTTAATTACCTCATCTGTAAAGGGAGAATCTTAGTAACACTTACCCATGAGGCTGCTGAGAGGATTGTTCCAGGTTTGGTTCCTCGGGAAGCAGATTGTGAGACAGAAGTTAGCCAGCAGGATTTTATGAAGGGATTCTCTTAAGAGCAACAGGGGTAAGAGGGAGAGCAGGAAGGGGTCCTGGGCAGAGGGAACAGCAGAGCTGGGATGCAGTCCCAAGAAAGCAGCAGCCAAACTCAGAGGGCGCTCTGGAGCTGGGAAAGCGCGTTAGCCCCTACCCCGAATTGGACCCAAAGGACAGGGCAGTGATGCCCCTCTGTTGATCAGTCACTGGATCCAGGCTGCCCCTAGAAGGAGGTGTGACCATGTGCAAGGCAGTTTTCTTCAGCTGAGCCAATCCCCAAAGGACACCTGAGATTGGGTTTCCTGCAGTGTTCCCAGCATCTAGGTCCTTCATGCCTGAAAGGGGATCACAGGCTCCATCACAAAGATTAAATGAGATTATCCACATCAAGCTCGTAACACGGTAACTGGCACGCAGTAGATGCTTAATAAGCGGTCGCCATTACATTTGTTGATGTCGTCATAGCTGTTATTTGCCAGGCACTGTGCTACAGGCTGGGGACTCAGTGTTGATCAAGATGCTGCTCCTGCCCTTAAGAAACTCAATCCATAGCAAATCAGACCATCAAGCAAGCAATTGTAATGCAGTGCACTTGATAGGGTGTCACAGGATTTGTATGGGAGCATCCAGAAGGGACACGTGACCCAGACTAGGAAGGCGAAGGAAAGTGATACCCAAGGTGATACCTGGAGGTGGAGAGGAAGGAGTCAGCCAGGCAAAGGGAGTGGGAGGCGTCGGGGGCGGGGAAGAAGGTTGAGGAAGCAGTGTGCGCATGATGCAGTCCAGCAGGGCCAGCACGGAGTGGGCGCCAGGAAGAGGGGGAAAGGGGTCTGATATACACCAGGCCAAGGAGTGTTGGACTTGGATATAAAGAGGGCCATGGGGAGCTATTAAAGCATACTAACCAGAGAAAGGACATGGCCCATTTGTGCTTGAAAAAAATCACTCTGGCCACCATTTGGTCAATGGATTGAACATGGACAACATTAGAGGCTGTTTCCAGGGTCCAGGTGAGAGATAAGGATGACCTTTACCAGGGTGGTGACACTGAAGAAAGAGAAGGGTACCCAAAGTCAAGGAATAGAGAAAGGGAAATTCAGGGTCATGTTTAAGCTTCTGATATGGGCAAGTGAATTCCAGAAGGCCTGGTGTCTTAGTCCATTCAGGCTGCCATAACAGAATAACACAGGCTGGGTGGCTTATATACAACAGAAATTTATTTCTTACAGTTCTGGAGGCTGGGAATTCCAAGATCAAGGCACCAGCTGATTCGGTATCTGGTAGGAGCCAGAGGAACAGCTGTATTCTCACTGGGCCTTCACATGGTGGAAGCAAGCAGTGAGAGAGATCTCTGAGGTGTTTTTTACAACAGCACTAAACCCATTCATAAAGGCTCCATCCTCATGACCTAATCACCTCTGAAAGGACCCGCCTCCAAATAGCATCACACTGGGGATTATGTTTCAACATATGAATTTTGGAGGGACACAAACATTCAATCTATAGTCCCTGGGGAAGGCGTGTCCTAAGACCTAGAAGAAAAAAAGTCACCAAGGACAGATATGCCCCTCATTATTCAGCATGGCTCAAAGGAGCTTCTTCCAGGCAGTTCTCCAAGACTTATGGCTCCATTTTAGACAAACCCACTTGAAGCTCCCGTGGAATATAACTCTCAGAAGCAGCTATGTTAATCCCAGAGGAACCTGCTTCCTCCCTGCTTCTGTCTAGCAAATCTAACAAACAAACAAATAAACAAAACACCAGCAAAGAATACTCTCAGTGTTTAAACGTAGTTGTAGTGGAAAACAAATTGAGCAAAGGAAAAAGACAGAGATAAAAATTCACTTTGGAATCAATCTTCAATAAACATCAATATTTATTGAATATGAACTCTGAGCCCAGCCTTGTGCTCAGGGTTTCAGAAATAAGGAAGAATAAGAGAGCCACTGACTAGTGCACTTGAGGGTCCAGCTCCTTCAATAGTCATACTTCTTATGATAAATTACTGCACTGGCATTTGGGTTTATACCTCATTCTCGTGTGTTTGGTGACCCAAGTCAGTCCCTGGGGCTTAATCATCTCTGTGTTTTCACAGAACTGAGTTTTTGTACTTTAAAGCTGGTAAGTAGACCTATGTAAGTGAGAAACATTCCATTGGACGTGACTGGCAGGCCTCTCTAGCATTTGCTCCAAAAGGAGTAATTTGAGGGCGGGAAGACACAAAAGGTGTTGTCTCTTGAGGGTTCCAGAGTATTCTCTGCATTTGAGTTGGAAAGTTGGGCCCAATATTAGTCCAAGGCAACTTCTCAAAATGTTTCTGGCTAAGGGAATGAGTCTGCATGCCTAAGGCTCTAAAATGGGACACCCCCCCCCAAACATTCTGCCTCTGGGGGCGCACTCTCTCTCCCAGAGGAATTGAGGTGCTTGGCTGAGGTTACAAGTGCAACCCACCACTGAATTAACCAAACAAAATTTTTTCCTGATTTGAATTTTCCTCTACTTTCCAAATGAAGGTCAAATTAAGATAGCAAGAACCAACTTCCACCATAAAAAAGACCCAAACCCAAAAGAATATTTTTTTTTTCTTTAAAGTTATTCAATGCAATGATAGTTTCTACATTTCAGATTTGAGGTTCAGGAGCATAAAACCATGCGCTGATGCAATCTTTCTTTAGGTTTCGAAAGAAAGGCAGGTGAGTTTCCATCTGTACTTCCATTTTCTCCCTGGCTTGGTGATGGTGTCGGATCAACATTCCAGAGCTCCTTCCGGACGGCCCTTAAGCCTATGGAAAAAAGTGATTAAAACCTAACTGAGGGCCAATATCCTGGAGTATCAGTATATGGGGATGCAAAGGGGAGGTGGGAGAGACTCGAGTTTAAATCCAGCGACTTTAAAGGCTAACGATGACTTTGTTTTTATACGAAGGAGCCAGTCCCGGGAACACCCACGCGGCTCGAAGAAGAGGGAACGAGTCTGAAAACCGAAACCGGCCCAGGACACACAAACGATGTCCCTGGGGCTCGCTAGTCCTGCCGGCCGGCGGCACGCGCACTCCGCGGATGCACCGGGCCCACCCCAAGGCCATCTCGGCCGGGGGACCCCCGCCGGGGAAGCTGGGGCTGGGGAGGAGGTGGAGGGTTGGAGGAGGGGCGGCCTGGCCGAGGCCCCGCCCACGCCCTGCCCACGCCCACGCCCCGCCCCGCCACGATTATAGCTGATGACTCAGGGCGGGGCTGCACATCCAAGCGGCGCCGCCGCCAACTTATCTGGATGGGACCAGAAGTTTCTAGCCGGCCAGTTGCTACCTCCCTTTATCTCCTCCTTCCCCTTTGGCAGCGAGGAGGCTATTTCCAGACGCTTCCAGCCCTCTCCGGCCACGTCACCCCCTCCTTTAATTCATAAAGGTGCCCGGCGCCGGCTTCCCGGACACGTCGGCGGCGCGCACGACTCTAGCTCCGGCCGCGGCCAGCGAGCGACTCTGCACCTGGAGGTCCGGCACCCCGCGACCCCGTGACCCGGCACCCCTTGATCCGGCACCCCAGCGGCCGCCCCTCTGGGCCAACCCCGACCCAGCATGAGCGCTGCCACCCACTCGCCCATGGTGCAGATGGCGTCCGGCAGCGGCGCCGGCGACCGCGACCCCCTGCCCCCTGGCTGGGAAATCAAGATCGACCCGCAGACCGGCTGGCCCTTCTTCGTGGACCACAATAGCCGTACCACGACGTGGAACGACCCGCGCGTGCCCCCCGAGGTCCCCAAGGTGAGCAAGGCCCGCGCCGCAGGCCGCCGGGTCAGCGGCCCCCCCTCGACGGCCAGCGGTCGGGACAGGGCCGTAGGGGGCGGCTGGACTGGGCCGGGCTGCGGGGACGCGAGGCGCCAGGTGCCCGCCGGCCGTAGCCCGCCTGAGCCGGTGCCCCGGAGGTCAGTGAAGGCCACTTGGGACGCACGGACCCCCCAGAAGGATACCAGCTCTCATGGGGGTCGGCCTGCTGCCCCCCCACGAGCCCCCTCCCTTGGCCGGCGTCGGGGCGAGGGGGAGGTCCGGGAGAGGACTGTCCTCCCTGGGCCGCGTTTGGTTTCCGGGGGTCGGGCGGGAAGTGGGACCCGCGCGGTGGTGCCAGGTTCGGTCCACCGGCTCGATGCGAGGGGCCGTGGGCCAGGAGACGAGGGGAGGCCGGCCTGGTCAGCATCGGAGGCCCAGGCCAGGCCCCGCCGCGGCCTCCGCCCGGCTTCCAGGGCCGAGATCCTGGTTTCACCCTGCTGACCGTACTTTGGCGGACGCTGGGGGGCCATTGGCAAGCTGGGGTGGCGGTCTTTTAGGGTCTGTTAGGAATTTTACCCCCTAAAGTTCCTGAATTCGATTGGAGGTGTCTTGACTTCACCCTCCCATCTCAGGCACAGAGTGACTCAGGAGGCTGGATGTAAATTCATTCCTTTTTTTTTTCCCATTCTTATTTGAAATTAAAATTGTGTTATTGGTTGAAACTGTTTTCACTAAGAATATATTCTAGTATGACTTGTTAAAAACAAGATGCTGTTCTTCCAGGCAGTTTCTAAACTAAAGATGTGGGACTGTCTCCTAGTTGGCTATTGCCTTAGACATTGCCTCACACTGGCAAGAAAGAGACTTCTTTTTTTTAAATGGCAATACATTCCCTTCCTTGTTATGTTACTAAAATGCCTAGGATTTGTTTCTAATACACAAATAACTGTGTAGTAATACTTTTGTATTAGAAGGATGCCTCATTTACATATATACAGAGATATATACTACTTAATCCTTAGAAGCATGAAAATTTGAAAATAGAAACTTGGAATGAGTCTGTTAACTTAAAAAATTATAACTAATCGTACTACTCTTGTAATTTTCTATAAATTTGAGCTTTTTCAAAATATTAAGCTTGGCAAAAAGAAAAATACTTAAAGGGTAGTGTTACATTGTCTGGGCAAAATAAAAATAAAAGTCATAAAGAGCTGATAAGTTATTTTGAAGATTTAAAAATTCACAAAATTAAAAATGCTTTATAAATCATTATTTTAGAAGAAAGATCTGTGTTATCCACCTTCATTTTTATGCAGTTTTTTCTTAAAAATATTTATAAGACTGGTGCCCAACAGTGAGACATTGTAGATTCAGCAGCTTACATTTATAAGAAATTAATTGTATATTTATTTCTGAAAATTAGTACCTAGAGGCTATAATTAGCTGGGATGGGCATAACCATATATACTTTTTTGCTTGTCTGTTCAGCCCATTATTGAGTGAAACTGATGCTCATTTCAAACCAGCTCTGTTACTGCAGCCTGCAAGGATGTAGACCTTTACTGTGGGCAAAAAAACACAAAAAACAAAAGTATCATTTTGAGGCTTCCTTCCTATAGAGACAGGGACGGTCAGAATCCGCTGGCATCCTTGGTGGTGAGTGAAGATCAAGTTTGAACATACCCACTGTGAGTGCAGTGTTAAGTCCCACCTTGCTGGCACTTTGTTTTCAACATGAAACTCACCCAGCACGTTGAGATCTTTGTGCATCTGTACAGTGGATGGGTTAGGCTTGGTTTTATAAACTTTCTCAAAGGGGAAAAAAACAGGTTGAGTTACTATTATTGTTCTCGACAAGTAGAAAATACGAGCTACTAAATCAGAAGTCTGATGCTGGAAAAGTTGATTTGAAAATTTAACAGTCAGAATTTTAAAGTTGAAAGGTCCTTAAAGACCTTTTACCCCAGCCTCTATTTTTCTGAGAAAGAAACCCAGAGAGGGGCTTCCCTGGTAGCAGAGTGGTTAAGAATCTGCCTGCCAATGCAGGGGACACGGGTTTGAGCCCTGGTCTGGGAAGATCCCACATGCCTTGGAGCAGCTAAGCCCGTGCGCCACAACTGCTGAACCTGGGCTCTACAGCCCGTGAGCCACAACTACGGAGACCGTGTAATAAATAAATTTATAAAAAAGCACACAAAAAAACAAAAAACAACCCAGAGAGTTCAAGTGTGTTTCCAAAGGCCACTCAGCTAGTACCAAGAGCAAAGAGAGAAGTACACTGAAAAGTCGATAAGAGGCAGTGTATCTGTTCAGAGGAAGGTAGAAGTGTCTTAAATTTTTATGAAACTATGAAGCGTGCAGGCTGGAATACTTGGTAATTTTTGTGTCCTCCCAACCATCAAGTATTGGGTGGCTGACTTCCGTTCTGTGACTACTTAGATGGTGATGGCTGGATGTGATCAACTCAAGAAAAGAGCTCTCTTTACCAAATTAATTACTTGAGATTTCTCAGCATGGTACCAAAACATAGGGAGAAAACTAACATTCAGTTCATTAGCTCTGGGCTTCATTGCTTTCAAGACTGTGCTTTGATATACACAGAACATCTATGTGACTAATTCACTTTCACTTATATGAATGACACCTTACTCCAGAGTAAATACAATGGAAAATCCTTCGCTGTTACTTTATATTCGAAATTTGGTTTCTTAATGTGGAAGGAGAAAAGGGCTCAGGCAGAAAACAAAGGGTGATTTTAGAGGAACTGAGCTAAGAGGACCCCCTGAGCATCCTTACTTTCAAGAGGAGATGCTGTCAATCAATAAAGAGCTATTCATTGAACATGAAAAACAGAGAAAGCCCTCTTCTGGAGAAGACAGCTTCTGGGTGTTTACAGTTTAACCATGTAGCTACAGAAATGGCTTTCGTCGAAAGAAGAAAAAGATTAGAACTTTGGTTTAGTCGTATCCTCTGCTGTCTTACGATTGATCCTCTCTCATTCCCCTGAGGTGGTTAGAGTGACTTTTCATCCCATTTTTACAGAGGCGGCAACTGAAAGCAAGTGTCTTGCCCTTCATTGCAGAGGCAGGACAGCTAGAGGCAAAGGCTTTGGGCTTAATCCAGCTCCACTCTGAGCAACTGAACCTGCAGTCTTCCCGGATATCGATTTTCTGCACACGTGGGCTTCCCACTAATCTCCTGGCAGTTTCATACCAGTCCAGGCCCCGTCTCCGGCAGAGAGCTTGACGTCCACTTTGGAATCAGGGGATGTACAGTTCCTGTGCAGCCACTCCTCCAGGCTCTCTTGCTAAATAAACAGAGGCCAGATATTTCGGAGCGTGGCGCTGTGCTGCTCCCTCACAAACCTTCCTGCGACCAGAGTGAGACCCTCCTCCCTGGAGGAGCAGGGCTGTTCTAGCTCTGCCGGTCTTGGAGGTCCCCAGCACGGATTCCCAAGCCTGGCAGTCTCCAGGGAAGCCTTTTAAGAACACACGTTGCCAGCTGGGTACCCCCTTTTTCAATCTGAGTTGCTCAGGGTAGGGCCCAGAAATCTGTATGTCAAAAAAGCTTCCCTCTTGGTTCTTGATTCCGGCAGTCTGGCATTTGGGAGCCACCGAAGGACAATGATCCCACTTCTTAGGGGGGCGGGGGAGCTGTGACTTCACGTGCGCCTGCGTAGGCCTTGTCATCCTCAAGGGGCCTGCTCAACATCTAACCTGCAGAGCCATCACTGGAGCCTCCCTTCCTTCGTGGTGAAACTCGCCCGGTGCGTGGCTTCTGGGAACGAAGATAGGGGTGGCGTGGGGAGGGCTGGAGCCTGGTGGGGTGCCAGTGCCGGGTGTGGGGAGGTGGTCCCGAGACCCTCCTGAACCCCAGGAAGAAGCAAGCCAGAGTCTCTCCCTCTTGTCTTCCGCTGCCGGCAGAATCTCACCACAGTAATTTGACAGATTATCCTCAGGCTCTGTGCGAGACAGGTAGGAACATCCTTTCAGAGGAAATCGGAAATGTTTTGAGTGTCGACTGAAGTAGAGCCCCATTTCTTCCCCTTCACGTTCGGCGGAGCTTCCTGAATTTTCTTAAAGATGAGATCACCTTGTTCTTTGCAGATTGACTGCAAGCTCTTGTGCCTCTTAGAATCGGGACACAGGAAATGAGTGGCCATTCTCTCCTTTGTATTTCCAGCCAGTTGCAGTTACTCTGGAGCAAATTTCTTTATGACTGATGAATAGTGATTTGCTGGGGGTGGATAAAGAACATGGCCAGATGCCTTATGAGTCCAGCTCATCCAGGACCTTCATTTTCCCTTCTAAATAGCAGTCTGTGTTTGGCTTATGCAAGAACTGAGCAAAGCTTGTCCCCTGTTTTGTGGAGTATATTTACCCTTTACAAGGGTAGAGTCAGTGCCTGGGAACCGTGGCAGCGTTTGACGTTAGCCAGGGCCGGGAAGGCTTGGTTGTTTGTTGCTGTTGGGCTGCCTGTGAGTCAGAAGGCTTCATACCACCCATGAGGCTTGATTAGCACTGTCCTCGTTTCTGGAATGACACACAGTTGCCTTATATAAACCACTCTGCATGTCTGTTAACTTCCTATTGACATTTTAAAATGATCTGGTATTTTTCATAAAAATTAAGAAACCATGCGTAATCCAAAGCTCCTCTTTCTCCTTCATAGTTTTGCTGTTTTCATGTTGCTCTTACATATTTAAGACACCTTGTATAGAAAAACTGGGAGCAGATGACAAAGGCCTTGCTTATTAGGAACCTCCAAGGACCCTCTAGTGCTGATGGACACTGAGGAAACCTCTCTCATACCTGACTGAGGAATCCTCCAGCCCCTCCCGGCTCCCCATTGCTCGTGAATCAAGTCTACACACCCTTTTGTGCCTCAGCCCTCAGACTCACAGCTGGACTTTTGAACCTAGGCTCCAGATCCCCTCCTTTTGCAGATGTGGAAGCTGATCTCTAGCCCTTGTTTGGCGTTGTGGAGCTGCGTGAGATATCTGGTGTTCTTAAACTCTTCACATATTTCTATGACAATTTCTTTGGGGGCCTTGGCAGCTTTTCAGCAAGCCAGGCAGCTTGTAAAAGCTTAAGCAGAGAGAATTTCTTTAGGAAGGGATGAACTATTTTTTTGTCTGTCAACATATTTATAGATACGTGCCAGACGCAGGTGGGTGCTTTTCCAAACCTTCTCTCTTTAAGTCCTCAAAGCCGCTAACTAAGGTGGAGGCTGTCAGGCTCACCTTATGCATGAGGAAACAGACTTGGAGGGAGAGGATGTGCCTGGCCTCTCAGCTATGATGAAACAGAAAGACTGTTGTGGCCAGAGGTTTACCACCCCCCCCACCCCCACCCCAGGTGACAGACAGGCTTGCCGCTAGTGGACCTGGCTGCTTCTTTATACTCAGTCCTTTATGCTCCGAGCTCGCCAGGAGCATAAACAGCCTTGAGTCCATCTCTTACAGCCGATCAGAAATGTTGGCTCGTTTCCTGAGCCTGGGTCTGAACCTAGAAGATGGACCCCAGTTTTCACTCATTCATCTCTTCCGACATTTTTGAGCACCTGCTCTCTGCAAGTCATGGTTTTAAAGGCCACACAGAGGACAGTTCTGCCTCCTTTGGTGCCATTTTCCACAAAGCATTTATTCTGTCTCTCCGGTGAAGTAGGCTATCCCTGCTCTGGACTCCACATTACTTCAATTCGAATCTTTCTCCCAAAAGGCGGCACTTTTCTGCTTTGCCTTGGGGTCACGTCCCTGTGGACTGGGAGTCCCAGAGGCACAGTCTGCGTCTCTTTCCCCTTTCTGCCTCTCAGAGCTCGGCAGGGTCTACAGGCTCAGCGTGTGAAGGATTCTGCGTGGAGAAGAGTAAAACATGGGCCTGGGCTCCGGAGTGGACAGGCCGGTTGAAGGAAAGCATCCCTTCCTGAAGAGCGTGTCGCGGGAAGCCTTCTGTTGGTTCCTAAGCGGTGGTGTCTCCTGCTCCCAAATGTCTCCCGGGAGCCGGTTCCTTTTTATTGAATTTCTGAATGGCCTTTTCTCCACCGGGGACTTTGGTATTGATTCCCTAAATTCATCCTTACGGCTCTGGAGAAGCTCTTTTTTGTCCCCGCCAGTGACACAGCGTCTTGGAGCAGGCCTGCCGGGGAGGCCGGTTGCTGGCAACAGCCAGATGCCTCTAAGCCACAGCGGCAGAGAGCAGCCCCGGCGCCACGGAAGGAGTCTCTCTCCAGTTTTTTTGTCCATGAGGCTGGCAGTAAGATCAGACGCTGCAGAGCGAAGCCTCTTATTCACTGTCAATTCTGAAGCGCCCGGGATTGTAGATTGCCTGCTGCCTACATTAGGAGCCTGTAAACAGTGCGCCTCCCAAGAGCTCCCTGCGCAGAGCTGTGTCCCTAGTGATTGAGGCGAGACTTTCCCCTGAAAATGCCTTAGCATCCTTTTGAAGAACAAACATTTCCTATTTTGAAGTAACTTCCTCAGTTTCTTGAAAATTTAATTTAACTTAAAGTAGAATTGTTGTTCTTTTCAGTTATTTAAAAAATTCTTCTTGGACAAAGAAAGAAAGAATGAATAGTTGAGAAATGGAAACGGCAGGAAGAAAGGAGAGGACGTGTGTGGCAGAGAAGGCAGCCACATCACTTTTGAATCTTCCAGATTATTCCATGGACCCTGAGTGTCAGAGCGGGACCAGCGCTCCTGCTGGGCTAGACCTGGGTTCTCTCCCTGCAGAGGCCCCATGCTGGGCTTGTGTGGAGTCTTGGGGCTGTGTGACTCAGAGGTGAGCCCCGCTGTCGCTGCAGTGACTCAGCATCAAGCCCTGGCTCCCTGACCGAGACCACACTCGAACTGAATGTTCCAGGTCTGAGCCTCAGCCCAGCTCCAGCCGGGCGAAATGAAATGCTTTCCCTCCTGCTGCGTTTTACCCCAAGAAGGTGAAGGGTTTGGAGACATGAGCCAATCATTATCACACAGTGTACAGGGGTGGCAGGAATAGAGAAAGGGTTAACGTATCCCCGGCCTTGGCGTCTGACAGACCTGGGTTCTGGTGATCTCAGGTAAATCACTCACCTTCCCCGAGCCTCAGTCTCTCCTTCTGAGAAACGGGCATACACCAGTACCTGTCCAGCAGGGTCATGAGGATCGGGAAAGTGATGAGCCAGGGCCTGACCTGAGGCATATGTGCGGTCCGTGGCGACAGTCCCAGTCTTCGCCAAGAAGTCGGAGGGGATTCACAGGCGCTTGGCTTTCCCACAGATTGGACAGTGCTGGCTGAACGTGGGTCTCTTGGTTCCCAGATGGGTATGAAGTCTCGTTTCCCATGGCAAGGCCTCTTCTTATCGCCCCTGGACCACTTTAGCTGACTCTCCTTCCACCAGTGTCCAGACACCCTCAGCACCCTTCCCGGGGGGTTCCCGTGTCCCTCGTGGGTGTGGTAGGTGCTGGGCAGTAACTCAGCGTGAGGGCAGATGAAGGCTGTTGGCCTTCTGGAGCCTCAGCCAGACCTGCAGCCCACAGCTTCATCAGTCTGTGGACTCACCCCAGATACCCTGCCCAAGATGGACCAGGGGAATTGTGTATCCTGTGTTCTGCAGGGGGCGCTGTGTTTACCCGTAATCCCGACTGCTTGAGGTAGGGCTTTCCCTCCAAGTCTCTGCACAGGCCTGAGGACCGACCACGTGCCCAGTGGTGTTGGGGGGAAACGGAGCCACGTTAAACGAGGGGCTGGCCCTCTGCACAGGCGTACTGGACCCTGCCCTAAGCGGGGGAAATGTCACCGTGGGTGGAAGGAGAGAGGCAGTGGGTTTCTAATTGCCACCACCCTTTTGGGGGAGGGTGGTTGCTGGGGAAGGAGTGCTTTGAGAAGCTGCTTAGGGTGGGGGAGGGGTCCTTCCAGCAGTCCCCCCGAGACTACCACCATCTGTCAGAGTCTCCCCTTGCCGGAGCTGTGGTTGATGAATCGGAGATTTTTTTCTTTTGCGAAACTGTGTTTTGTACAAAATACATGTCCAGTGAAGCCCAGCACCCTGATACCAACAGATGCTTTGCATGGTTGACATGTCACAGACGGAGGAGCCCGGTGACTGAACAGTGTTCTACCTGAGTCTGAGAAAGAACCTTGAGAAACCCATGGAAATGTGTCCATGGGGATGAAGAGGTCTCTTTATCTAAATTCAGACAAGATTTCACTTCCTAATACGGAAATTTCAGGTACTTTTCCCGTTTGTGATTTATGCCTTTAGATTGATCCCTACCCTTTTTTTTTTTTTTTTCCTGAAGAGGAAGTAGTTAGTCTTTAATTTCCCTGAAGCCATTGAGCTCAGGAGCTGAACTCCAGTGACCGGGATTCTCTTCCTGGTTCTGCAGTCACTTCCCATGTGACCTTGGGCCACATCTGCTCCATGGTATCCTTGAGGAGGGGTCCAGGGGGCCCATGGGGGCCTCTGAGCCCCGAGCGCTCTCCCCAGCAGGGGACATACCCAGCTGTGGCCTGGAGACTGCTTATACGCCCTGGGGGGACACACTGAGAGTATTAGGGGGACACCAGCAGATGCTCTACTCCCAGACGCCTCCTGCCCCAGCCTGGCTTGGCTCTTTCCCCTGGGTCTCAGGGGCGTGTGTGCAGGAACCACAGTCACTGCAGGTTGCGTGTTGATTCTCAGGTGAGTTTTGTCTGCAAGGCAGACCCCTTCAGCGCCTGGGGCCTGTTGAAGGGAGAGGGGAGTTTAGCGCTCAGGCCCCTAGAGTTGTTTTTAGCTGTGTTTGCTTCCAGGTTGTGAAACTTTAGATACACTTCTTAGCAGAGAAAGTGCCATCCCTGCTAATTAGTGCTCTTAAGACTCTCAGATAAAGGGGCTTCAGACTCTAACAGGCTCATTACCAACTTGGTGAGATCACTGAAGAATTAAACCCAAATTCCCAACTCTGTAAATAGGCCCAACCAACTGTTGCTTGGGAAAAGCTGGGTCCATCAGTAACTATTTGTGGAATGGAGGAACGTAGTTGTATAGGGCACGGGACAGCTCAGAGTTTACAAAGACTTTCTCGTGCCTTATTTCACTTAAATCTTGCAAAAAGCCCTGGAACGCATGGGGCTTTTTATAGCTGGGGGAACTGAGTCTTAGTAGCAAGGAGTCCTGTCCGAGGGCACACACCTGGCGAGCAGCAGGGCGGGATTGGAGTCCCGAATGGCAACTTGAAAACGGGCTCATCTCTCTTGTTTTAAGCACATCTTAAAAATGTGCTTTTCCCTAGCAGAAGCACATAGGGACACCCATCTCAGTAATCCCAGGATCAACTGTACATACTTTTTTTTGGGGGGGGGGTATAGTTGATTTACAATGTTGTGTTAGTTTCAGGTGTACAGCAACGTGAATCTGTTATACATACGCATATATCCACTCTCTTTTAGATTCTTTTCCCATATAGGCCATTACAGAGTACTGAGTAGAGTTCCCTGTGCTGTACAGTAGGTCCTTATTAGCTATCTATTTTATACATAGTAGTGGGTATGTGTCAATCCCAATCTTCCAGTTTATTCCTCCCCCGCCCCTTACCTCCTGGTACCGTAAGTTTATTTTCTACATCTGTAACTCTTTGCAGATAAGTATACATACTTTAATAACAGGGCATATCAGTTAAAACCTCCAGGCACTGGGACTAGATTGCTTCCAGCTCAGACTCTTGTCTCACTAGGAGCGCTGTAAACAGACCTTGGTGGATGTGGACTTTACTTATTATGCAGAATTTGCCCGAAGTCCATTATGTGCCCCAAACAGGGCTGGGGCAGTAGAAGAGACCCTTTACCACATCCCAGTGGGAACTTTGAGTTCGGCTGTGGGGATATAGATATGTCTTTATATATCACATTGGCAGTGATACCTTATTTCATGTCTGTGGCCTGTAATGCCAAACGAAGTTTTGGTAGAATGTTGAAGCGCAGGTCTGTGCGCTTTAGAAGGAAGATTTTCTTTTGTTTTGCTTCCTGCCTGAAAGAGGCAAGCCAAGCCACTTTCTTTTGATCCACATCCTCGCTAAACGGGGAGTCCCAGGATTTTTATTTCCCGCCATCTTTTTTTTCTGTTTTAGGAGTTCTGAAGTGTCTTTAGTAAAAGTCACTGCCTGGCAGGCGTGAGACTCTTCTGGCCTAAAAACCCAGTTGATAGAATCGGTGTCCTACTTAGGACTCCAGGCTGTGGAGGCGGAGGTGCTGCAGGGCAGCCCTCAGAGTTGCCTTTGTCGCTGTTCCCCTTCATTCAGACTGTGGTTTGTAGGTGTTGAGCCCCCGTTTGAAAGAGCACCGTACCGTGGAGCTGGGGTCGGGGCTCACAGGGGCGCCGTTTTCAGGGTTTATGGTTCCGCCCTGCTTTTAAGGTGCAAGGTCAGCAGCTTCCTCCTCTTCACTTGGTTCATGAAACTTGGGAGCACCTTGAATTCCAGAGAGTTCTAATGTGATTTAACTGGGTACAGTCAAGAGTGGTCATTTTTAGATTTCCGCCACATCAGCTTTTCCTTGTTTTTGAGCTTTATGTAGGTGTTTAGAGCTAGAAGAGATCTTGGAATCAGAGGACACAGAGAACGTCAGGGCTGCAAGGAACCTCCTTTAGGTCAGTCCTCCCAGTGCCATGGGGGCTGGACTTGCCCACACACCTTCTGAGTCAGACTTTGTTGGGGTTTGAGCGTAGCGTCTGCACTTTTTTGCATTTCCTGGGCGCCCCGGACGCCCCCTAGAGTCTGAGAACCACTGCTTTACAGAACATCTGGGCCTCCCCTTCATTTCACAGCTGAGGAAGCTAAGTTAAGGCCCAGGGAGGGGATGTGAGCTGCTTGCGTAGCGCACATATTTCAGGGCAGTGTCGGCTTTAGGACCAAGCGCAGCCTCTTTCCAAGTCTCCTAGCTGTCCCCTAAGCACCCACATTGTTACTAAAACTCAGCAGTGAAGTTTAGTTGTGCTCTTAAGCAAACAAGACCTGTGTGAGCCACGGGCTCATCCAAGCTCAGAACCTGGCCCCAGGCTTGTCTAGTAATATACCTTGTACTCGATAGGGCAGACTTTGGCTCACCTGAGGTAGTTTTCCCTCCTTTTTATCCCGGCCTTCTCATGGAGTTGTTTGGCACCTGCAGAGGATTTTAATGCAATGCACAAAGCAGAAGTGAACCAGTTCATTTTATAAATTAATGCAGTGAGATAAGCAGTGGAAGTCAGGCTCTTGTCTCCTAATTGGATTTCATGTGTATGTATTCCTGATGGCTCTGCCCACAGGTAAGGATAATGAGCTGAGCTGATTGGAAAACGCTTCCTGTAGAGCCGTCACTGCTCCTTAGGGAGCTAAGGCAGGTGGTGATGAGGAGGCAGGGCCGGCCATCATCTACTTGGTGACCGTGATGGCACCCCGTCCCTATCACGGGGTCACACAGAAGTGCAACCCCCAGGAGACGGAGTCCCCAGTCCCCAGTGAAGTCAGGGTGGGGCAGGTAGTGCCTTTCTTCTATGAAAGATGCTGGTTGGTATAACCAGTAGGCTTGGCCTTGAACTCGAGAACACTTCTTGTGGGACTGAGGAGACAGGTTCTAGTCGTATTCTAGGAGAATTATAAACATTAAACATTTAAAAGACTTTTTTCTTGGACTTCGCTGGCTGTCCAGCGGTTAAGACTCCGCCCTTCCAATGCAGGGGGCGCGGGTTTGATCCTACATGCCGCGCGGCGTGGCCAAAAACAAAAAAAACCCAAACTTTTTCCTTTGAAAAAAATTATGTCTTTTTTTTTTTTTTTTTTTTACTAGACTGTGATGAAAACACCACAGAAGATAGGAAGGGCAATTTAACTCTTTGGGGCAGTGCTTTTTGGTTAGTAAAACTGAAGCATTTGCTGTTGACAGGGCTCTGATGGGAGGAGAGTAGAAACAGAGGTGGTGTCAGCATCTGGTGCAGACCTTGTTATGGGTGGGCGTTTCATTTTCGGTTTAAATTATTCACGTAGAAGTGTTAGTTTTCTACTCTGTACAAGTGAGGTGGTCTTTTTAACTTGCCTAAAGCAGTGTTTTCCAAACAAAGCCCCCACCAGAGTGGCGCGGGAGCCCGCCTTCTTTCAGAGGCCATCATGAGAGATGTGTGGGTTTTTATCACATGGCATAAATGGGTCGTTAATTCACACGGAACCAGGAGTGCAGACCTCAGGACTGTAGGAAAGTGGCCTCCAGGTCTCCCGTAGCCACCCGGCCTTCCAGCTTGGGCCCCTGACACCCCCAGCCCTGCCTGCGGTGACCACACGCTCCTTCCACGGACCCGGACGTGGCACTGCTCCCAAGACCAGGTCAGGTATGGGCTCCACTGTCGCAGCCCCTGGGGCAGGCGGAACTGCTCTCCTGCCCGCCTTCCCTTCTTCCTTCCTTTTTCTTCCCTTTTCTCTTTCAGTTGAGGCACAAAATATGCTCAGGGAGATGCATAAAAAGCACAACTCGTGGCAGGCCCGCTCCAGTACCTTCTGGATCCGGGGGCTTCCCCCAGGAGCCGTCAAGCCTCAGCCAGGCCTCTGTACGGTTCCCAGGCCCCGGGAGGGTCTGAGGTGGAGGCCCAGCCAGCAGCCGGCTGCGTGGCGATGCTGGGGGTGGCAGCCCTCACCTGTTCGGTCTGGACAGTGTGGGTGGAATGTGGCAAGGGAGGGGCAGTGTTGGGGTCCCAGGGAAGTGGACGGTGTGAGAGACTTCGACACGGACGTACACCCGTTTACCACCACCCAGAGAAAGATGGAGAATGTTTCCATCCCCTCCGAAGCGGGGGGAGAATCCCGTCCTTCCCAGACGACTCCGTTTTCTCCAGGTGCAGTCACCGTTCTACTCCGGTCACCACCAGTTAACTTCGTCCTTCAGCTTTGATTCCTCTGACACTTCGGGGTCTGAGGAGCATAATCACGGGCCTGTTGAGCGGGGGATTCACATGCCTTTTAGCCTTCCCGGCATCCCTCTTTTTTTGGGGGGGGGTCCCTCTTGACGTGCTCTCATAAAACCTCACGACAGCCCTGGGAAGTGGGTGTTGCTGGCTCATTGTCTAGAAAAGGGGATGAAGGCTCACCGAGGTTAAGAGAACTACCCCAGATGAGAGAACTGTTACTAACAGAGGTAAGAATGGACTTGCATCCTCTCTAGGAAAGCCCCCTCCTACTCGAAAAGCCCAGGCGGCCCCCCATCCGCAGGGCCTCCTGTGCTTTCCAGGTAGTTTTGCTTCCTGTTTGTTTCATGCAGCCCCCAGTGGGCAGGGATCGTGCCTCACTGGTTTGGTAATCCCGTGGTACCAAGCAACTCGGGAGGAGGATGTTGACCAGGGGCCGGTCAGCGGATGAGGGCTGCTGACCGCTCAGCTCTGCTTTTGTGCGTGGCCAGGAGGAAGCCCGCAGAGACGATGCCCCGGCACTCGTCCAGGCCCCTGCTCCAGGCTGGAAGGAAGGTGCCCAGTGCGTGGAGAAAATGCCCGGACGGCCTGTTGTGAGTCAGCTCCGAGCAGCACGGCGTTTCTTCGGTCCCTGGTGCTGCCTTCCTTTTGGTGTCCCTCTCATGGCAGGAATTTGGTTCTGAATGTGAGGCCTGGACCCACTCCCTGCTCTTGGGTGCCCTGAGTTAAGCAGGCTAAGATAATGCCGCTGCCCTGAGCACGTGGGTATTCTAATCTGAGAGTGCCTGTCTGCTGGCGTCCCCAAGGACATGGCAACACCCTTGCCTCTCCTTCGTGCTGGAGGCCCTCCGGGGCGGGGCTCGGCAGGAGGCAAGCAGTTCATGGGTCCGAAAGGGCTAAGTTCCAGGGTCAGCCCTCCGCTCTCCCTACTTGTGACCAGTTTTGCCCCACTGGGAATTACACCCTGAAGCTCCTAGAGCCTCAGCTCTTGGCGTTCGTTTGCAGCTCAGAGGGATGCCTCGTGAGGAAGGATCATGCTCGTCGTAATAGTTCACCCACTCGGTGTGTGTCAGTGGCACAAATCCTTAGCCCCCTCCTCCGTAAGAGGACCCTCTAGTGCTCAGGAGATCGTCAGGACCGGAAGCCGTGGGGGTCCCTGGTTTCAGTTGCCCAGCCTCTGCTTGGTGAGAAGTGACATTGCCCGATGAGTGACGGGCCAGCCTTGTTGTCTGAAACAAGATCTTTCTCTGTGGTACATCTGGAACTTGGCCTTCTCAAGGGTCCCAAAATAGCCAGGCCGCTGAAGGGAGAACTTCGTGAGAGGACATAAGAGAGACCCAGCCACTCCTGGCCAAGCAAGCTTTGTTGGCATCACAAGACCAGCACAATTAATCCCCGGGTTTTGTTCTCTCATCCTGTGCTGTTTCTGCATTCCTTGTGTATCTCCCTTTCTCGCAGCTTGTTCTGAAAATATTCCTGAGGAGGCAGCCTCCCGCTGCCGCCCCTTCTCGGCAGATTTCCAAGCTGTGGCCTGCGTTGGGGTCCAGCACGAGTCTGTATCGCTAGGAGACATGAGGACCTTTTAGAAAGCAGAGAAGCTGGCTGTGGCTTAGGGAGTTGGAATTGAATGCTCCTCACGCCTTCTGATCTCGGTCTGAAGATCTGGGAGGCGGTCAGTGACTTACCTATGTGCACTGCTGCCGTGTCACCCAGAAAAGAAACCTGTCTTACCAGTTTGGGAAACTGGGACTTCTCTTGTGCTCAACAGATACCTTAGCTCCCCTGCTTCCTCTGGATGCTTCTGATTCTTAAACTGCTGCACATACAGCGGCTTCAGTAGGGGATGGGGCATCTGGAAGAAGTGGGGGGTCAGGGGAGGTGCCCACACATTCTGTGCTCAGCTGCCCTGGCTGGCACTGTGGGACCCAGGGTCACTCTGGAAGGTCGGAGTGCTCGGTGCCATGCTTGCTCCTCTTCAGGGCTGTCTCCTTCCCAGTTTCTAACAGGTCTGTGTTTCTCTTTATTTTAGGAAATCGCATCCTCTGCAAACGGGCCTTCGAGGGAGGGCTCCAGGCCGCTGCCCACGAGAGAAGGCCACACCGTGTACCCCCGGCTCCGGCCAGGCTACATTCCCATCCCCGTCCTCCACGAAGGTGCCCAGAGCCGGCAGCCACATCCTGTCTTCGCCTACCCCCAGCCTGGGACGCAGCGCTTCCAAACCGAGGTAGCCCCGGCGGCCCCACAGAGGCCCCAGTCACCTCTGCGGGGAGTGGTGGAAGCCACCCAGCCAGACAAACAGTGTGGACAGGCGGTAGCGGTAGCAGCAGCCCAGCCCCCAACCTCCCATGGACCTGAGGTAAGGAGAGGCTTGGCTCGCGGGCCTGTGGGGTGCGACCCGGGGGTGCCGGGTTTTGTGCTTCCTAGGCTGCCCCAGACCCTGATGCGGTGCCCAGGGCAACGCCTGGTGAGATGCGGGGCATCTGGGCCTGACCTGCAGCGTCAGAGGTCACCCAGCAAAGATCGCTTGCAAGACAGCCCTGCGTCCCCCCAGCGTTTCACAGGTTGGTTTTTCAGGTGGGCAGGGATCATGGTTTATTTGGTAGTTAAGGAATTGGGGCTCAGAAGGGTAAACAGCTTGGTCCAAAATCATAAAGTTGGAAGTGGCATCGCTGGGACTGGAAGCCTGGCCTTCTGGCTCCTCATGTGATGCCCCGTACACCCACCAAGCTTTCTATATCAGAAATACAGAGATACTCTGTGTTATTTCATTCAGTTCAGTGTTCACAGGTAAGTATTAACTGCTTGGAGCCGTACTGACGTGAAAATGAGACCTCATACCTACCCTTACAGTGTCCACAGTTTAAAAGGAAATGTAAAATGAGGAGTCAGGAAGGCAGCTGCTTTTCAGGTTTTCAGCCTGAAGCCGACACTTCCTGCACTAACGTCTAAAGAATGGTCCTTAATCCAGTTCTTTCTTAGCTGAGATTTGAAGGCCAGTGGACCCCAGTAGGAACCCTGAGCCGTTAAGCCCTCTTGGTTTTCCTGTCTGCGCACCGTCCCGTCGTGTCTCCTGCACTGCTCTTGAGCACAAATGCTTGCTCCGGGGGTGAAAAATCATAGTTAATGTGGGACACCAGGAGGCTCTTTTCCCTTCCTTGGAGAAGCGGTACCTGAATTTGTAATGTTTTTGTCGTAAAAATCAAAAGTGACCCATCAGTCAGAGAAACCTGAACAAATTTAAGCTAGCAGGGCCCTTAGAAGCCAGATGGGGAAACACCCTTCTGATTTTCTAGAATAGAAAGTAGGTGGTCGGGAAGGGAAAGGGACCTGGCCTGCCTCGGTCCACACAGGGGACACAGTTCCCAGTGCCCAGCTGAGTTCTCTGTGGATAAGCAGGAAAAGAGTTACGGAAAGAGGAAATGAAGTGACAACAATAAATAAAATGTAGCGAGCGCTTCCTGTGTGTGGCACTGGGGCTGGGACACATGCACAGATTATTTTACCGAATAGTCAAGTCAGCCCAGTTACTGGGCTGGGGGTTAAACGCGGCTCCTAAAGCTATTGAGCTGTTAAGAATTCGAGCCCAGGCCTCTTGACTCCTGAGCTCCCAGTCTTAACACTACATTTTGAAAATGGAAAGGCTTACAGACGGGAGGTCATATTAAACCTGCTGCCCAGAGCAGGCGCATAATGGGGACAGAGTCGGAGGGCTGGACAGCGGGTGGCTCACGGGGCTGTGCATCTACCCTTTGCATCTTGCAGCGATCCCAGTCTCCGGCTGCCTCGGACTGCTCATCCTCGTCCTCCTCGGCCAGCCTGCCCTCCTCCTCTGGCAGGAGCAGCCTGGGCAGTCACCAGCTCCCCCGGGGCTACATCTCCATCCCTGTGATACATGAGCAGAATGTCACCCGGCCGGCAGCCCAGCCCTCCTTCCACCAAGCCCAGAAGACCCACTACCCAGCTCAGCAGGGCGAATACCAGACCCACCAGCCTGTGTACCACAAGATCCAGGGAGATGACTGGGAGCCCCGGACCATGTGGGCAGCATCCCCGTTCCGGTCACCCGCCCGGGGTGCGTCCAGCCGGGAGGGCTCTCCAGCCAGAAGCAGCGCGCCGGTGCACTCCCCGCCGTCCCTCCGCGTGCAAACCGTGGTCGACAGGCCTCAGGTATGGGAGTCGGTGTCGGCAGACTAGCTGGGGCAGCATCTCTCCAGGGCCTGAGGAGCTCTGTGCAGGTGCCCTGGGTCCCCCCCACCCCGCCCCACCAGCCCTTCCTGCTTTACGCGCATAACTGGGGGAGAGCAAGATCCTGAAAACGGCTGGTCATCAGCAGAAATGCAGGCGAGGGCTGTGAACCTCCAGTGCTTTCTACAGCTTTTGCTCATTTTTCGCTGCAGCTGCCTCAGGGGCAGAGCTCCAGCCACCACCGTGGGCAACAGCGGGCAGAACACAGCGTCACACACCTGTGTGGCGGGGCCCAGGTGTCTCAGTGCCCACCATACCCTTGCAGTGCCCTGCGGCCCCTCCACACCCCACCCTCGGCGTCGTCTCCGGCCTCACTCACACCCCTTCCTGCACTCTGCAGGCCCTTCACTCTGTTGTCTCCTCTTTTGTGCCCTTGCTTGTGCTGGACCCACTTCCTGACATGCCTTCACAATCCAAGCTGTCCCCGTCCTCCAAGGCACAAGCCAGTCTTGCCACTTCCATGAAGCCTCCTCATCTTTCCCACGGTGCCTAGTATGAGTCCCTTACAGTTCAGCATCTGATTATCTTGTGCATTTACTTCAAAAGTGTTCATCCGCTCCCTTCAGCTCTGCTCTGACCTTGGCCACAGGGAGCATGTCTTAACTCCTTTCTCCTCCTTTGCGGTAGAGGACCACGTTCCCTGGCCGATGCCCGGCTGGCTGGGCGGATGGGAAGCCTTCCTTCCTGCCTGGTGAAAGTTACAGTCAGGGCCCGCTTATCCTTCAGTAGAGACGTGCAGGCACTGGTTCCCGGGGGAGGAAGTCTTTTAGTTTTAGCTGAAGAACACTCGGCAGCCGGGGCCGCTCAGCTGCTGAGTGAATTCTCAGCCACGGTTTTTATTTTTTATTGTTTTTCAAATACTTATTTATTTTTTCAACATTGTTTTTTAAATATTTATTTATTTTTTCAACATTGTGGAAGTGCCTTTGCGTTTGTTTGTTTGTTTGTTTGTTTGTTTTTGGCTTGTTGGGTCTTCCTTGCCGCGCACGGGCTTTCTCTAGTTGCGGCAAGCGGGAGCTACTCTTCCTTGTGGTGTGCGGGCTTCTCACTGCGGTGGCTTCTCTTGTTGCGGAGCACAGGCTCTAGGCGCACGGGTTTCAGTAGCTGTGGTGTGTGGGCTCAGTAGTTGTGGCTCGCAGGCTCTAGATTGCAGGCTCAGTAGTTGTAGCTCACGGGCTTTGTTGCTCCGTGGCATGTGGGATCTTCCCGGACCAGGGCTCGAACCCACGTCCTCTGCATTGGCAGGCGGATTCTTGACCACTACGCCACCAGGGAAGTCCCTTGGTCACAGTTTTTAAAAGGAAAGTGCCCTGTAAACAAATGCAGGGCATCTTCTTACTACAGATGGTGACACTGTTGAGGGCCCTCAAACAGAACACCTCCTTTTATTGTTTTTGTTTGTTTTTTTGCTTTTTTATTTGGAAATGATTTCAACCTTACAGAAGAGAAGTCCAGTATATATGAAGGTCATGAAAGCAAAGATTTACCCACATTCACTATTAACATTTTGCTACATTTGCTTTATAATTTTTTCATTTCTCCATATATTATTATCTATATTTTTTGTTTGAGGTTTAATTGTAAATATCATGCCCAGTACTCCTAAATATGTCAGCAGATATTTTCCTAAGAGAACGACCTTCTCATTCATACCCACAGTAGAATTATCAGATGCAGGAAGTGTAACGTCCTTAAAACATTGTTGTCTCATACACAGTCCATTTTCAGATCTCCTTTATAGCAATTTCCTCCTGTTCCAGGATCTAATCTAGGATCATGAGCACTGCATGCAGATGTTGTTTTCCTTTAGTCTCCTTTAATCTGGAAAACAATTTCTCAGTCTTTCTTTGCTTTCATGACCTTGACATTTTTGAAGAGTACAAGCCATAGGGCGCCCCCTCTTAAGTGTTTCCAAAGTCGCTTACTCAGCCATTGTTTTAAAACCCAAGAAGAGGCGTGTGGCTGGTTCATGAGTGCTAAGGGCCAAGGTTAAGCATTTCTGGTTGGCAGAAGAGATTTGATGGAAAAGGAGGCTACTAGTGTTCAAACAGCCAAGCGTCCATCAGATCCTTACTCAGACTCAGTAATCCTTTCAAATGGGAAAGAAGTGCCCATTTGCAAAGCTGGAGATGTTTTCTCTCATATCTTTCCCATATTATCAATATTTTCTATAATTGGTGAAACAATATTTAATCCTATTTCCACTTAATCTTATTTGTTTGTAGCGGCCTCCCTTTTATACCTTGTTTGGAAGTCCCGTTTTAGAGGCTTGCAGAGATTTGACCTAACTGAACATTATAGTGGGATTTAGTGTTTTTAATATGGAGTACTTTAGAAATAATGTAGTCCAACTCCTATTTCCCAGTTGATAAAATCAGTGTGTGAGATTTTTAAGGGGGTTTTAGATGTTCACTTAAATGCTAGGTGAACCAAGATGTTTCTGTTTCAAGCATAGTTAATTTTTTTAAATATTGCTATAGCTTATAGTCATATTAAAGAGTATCTCAGCCTCTGTAGCCAATGTAGTCAGTGCAGAGATTCTGCACTGCTGAATGTTAGCTCTGGCACAAATGTGTCCAGGCAGAATTCATACTGCGTTACCCATTTTCAGCATCTTGCTTATTCTCAAAAAATACATCAGTCTGGGCAGAAACCACAAGGCTGTCATAGGTTTTTTTTTTTTAAAAAAAGATGATTATAACTTTTCTGAAACAGGAGATGGGAAGGCCACACCCTATGAAGGGGGGCAAGTGGCCATTATTACTCCTTGGCTCCATCACCTGAAAGTCTGAGTCACCCAGGACTTTGCTTTGAGGTAAAGTAACTCAGCTGTCAGCATGAGTTTTTGGTATTTTCATTTTTAAAAATTATATTGGTTTTCTTTTCATTGCCGTAAGAATACCATCTCCAGAAAAATTCAGTGAGAGATAACAGACCAAGAGACCAAGGTTAACAAATGGGAGCATAACAATGGTTTGGTCACATACATGATGAATATCATATTTTAATTTTGTAACAGGTTTGGCTGACTTTGAAAATCCCTCTTATACTATTAAACTTCAAAAAAGTCATTTCTGTTTTCTTCTAGTCAGTACTAGCTACAAACGACTGCCTGTGACTCTCAGCCAGTTATTAAAACTATCTCTGTGTCCTTGCCTCTTCTCAGCAACCCATGACCCATCGAGAACCTTCGCCTATTCCCCAACCTGAAAACAAAGCAGAAAGCAAGCCAGGCCCAGCTGGACCAGATCTCCCTCCTGGACACATCCCGATTCAAGTGATCCGCAAAGAGGTGGATTCTCAACCTGTTTCGCAGAAGCCCCTGCCTCCGTCTGAGAAAGTGGAAGTAAAGGTTCCCTCTGCTCCGGTGCCTTGTCCTCCCAGCCCGGCCCCTTCTGCTATCCCCTCTCCCCCCAAGAACGTGGCTGCAGAAGAGAGAGCAGCCCCCAGCCCTGCCCCTGCAGAAGCCACACCCCCAAAACCAGAAGAAGCTGAGGTACCCCCAAAACATCCAGGTGTGCTGAAAGTAGAAGCCATCTTGGAGAAGGTGCAAGGGCTGGAGCAGGCTGTGGACAACTTTGAAGGCAAGAAGACGGACAAAAAGTACCTGATGATAGAAGAGTATTTGACCAAAGAGCTACTGGCCCTGGATTCGGTAGACCCAGAAGGACGAGCTGATGTCCGCCAGGCCAGGAGAGATGGCGTCAGAAAGGTTCAGACCATCCTGGAAAAACTTGAACAGAAAGCAATAGATGTCCCAGGTCAAGTCCAGGTTTATGAACTCCAGCCCTGCTCCCTTGAAACCGATCAGCCACTTCAGGAAATCATGGAGATGGGTGCCGCGACAGCAGACAAGAGCAAGAAAAGTGCTGGAAATGGAGAAGATCCCAATACTGAAACCCAGCAGCCGGAAGCCAACGAAGCAGCAGCTCCAAACCCCAGCAGCACGACAGACACAGCTGCTAACCCAGCAGCACCATAGTCTCCACTAAATAAAAAATCAGCCCCGGAGACTGGGAACTGATTGTGTGCTCTAGAGAATTTTAAGTTGCATGCATCTCAGGCACTTAAAATCAGTTGGTTTTTACTCTTCATAGCCGCTTGGTACGCAGTAACTTGGGTGGAGGCAAAACACACTAATAAAAGGGCTAAAAGGAGAATGATGCTTTTCTTCTGTATTCGTATTCTGTACAAATAAAGAAGTTGCTTGTTACAGAAGTTTAACCCCATAGCTTGTTGTTTTGGAGCCCTCCCTGTATGGGTCCCACGTGTTCGTCATGGATGTGAACTGTCTTTCTACAGCTCTGGACTGAAGGAGTTTTTGCGGGGTAGATGGGGAGGCCATTTCTCATCAGTAAACATGAAACCCATTTTTCAGAAGTGTTGCCATTTTAATGGGATGATCCTTGTCATCTCATAGCTAAAATACTTAACTTTAGATAGAATAAACTGTGTAAGGAGCCGTAGGAATACGTGTATGTTGGATGACTTTAATGCTGCATTTAAACAAAGGAAAATAAAGTCGTAATGTAACTCAGAATGTCTTCCGTGGTTTCTAGATTTTGAACAGTGACAGCACCGAGATGGCCTTTCAGTGGCTTCAGGAAACTAAATAGACACGTGGACAGGCCTGCCCTGGGACCTGCGACAGCTCTCCCGGCCCGACCCATGAGAAAATGAGTCTCGGTCATGTTTCATTCTCAGGTTGCAGCTGCAACCTGGGAAGACTCAGAGCTGTGAACGCAGGTGATGGGAACGTGCCCATCACACCTCTTCAGATTGCGCCAGCAGAGGTGCATCTCTGCCCACCTGGCCCCAGGCCATCTGCAGGCCTCACTAAAGGGCTGAGTGGGTTCAAAAGTGCACAGTTCTGGGCTTCCCTGGTGGCGCAGTGGTTGAGAGTCCGCCTGCCGATGCAGGGGACACAGGTTTGTGCCCCGGTCCGGGAGGATCCCACATGCCGCGGAGCGGCTGGGCCCGTGAGCCATGGCCGCTGAGCCTGCACGTCCGGAGCCTGTGCTCCACAACGGGAGAGGCCACAGCCGTGAGAGGCCCGCGGACCGCAAAAAAAAAAAAAAAAAAAAAAGTGCATAGTTCCCAGTATTGTCTGAGGCTGGCCCAAGCGTTCCCTGGAGTCCAGCTCACTGGGGGTTGGGCACACGTTCTATGAGAGACTTGGGGTCATCTTTATCTGACACTCCTCTGAGTCACCACGCCAGTCCGAGACCAGGTTTATCTTCTCAGGTTGGGTTCCTCGAAGTCACTGGGGTTAGGGATCAGGTGCACTGCGAAGCCACTGGGGGGAAGAAGATTGTTCTGGGCTCAGGGTTTTTAAGAGCTTGGGAAGGACCACCACCCAGAATGTGGAGATATGCAAGATCTTGTTTTCTTAAGTCCTTTGCCGAAGAAACCTGAAATTGAGAAGGAAGAGGAAGATGGGTCTGAGATCTTGGAACTCCAAGGGAGCCCTCTGGCTTAAGAGCCCCTGAGCTGAATTCCTCATGACTGTATTGAGTTTAATATTGGTGCCTGATGATGCTGCACAAAAATACACGCCGGTGTGCCTGCTGCTCTCAGCTTCATGAGAAAGGTTGAGGTCATTCCCATGGGAATCCGCCAACATCTTTACAGGGTGAACTCACTTGAGGAGTAAAAGCTGACTGCTAACACCACCACCGATTCTAGAAACGCAAATTTGTAAATAGGAAAAAAGCTTACTGGACTATTTCTTAGATGAATCAAAGATAAAGAATGTGACCATCTTTTTGGTGACTTGGGCATCTACTCTCAACGGATCTCAACATGAAGGCTTCTTAAGTGGTTACTGAATTAGGTTGATGTTTTATCACTGAAGACCATCAACAGGTAGCCCTTTAACGTAGTTAGAATGTTTTCAATCATCCAAATTAGATGGTACGTGGATATCAGGCAGGAGTTACCCAACCTGTGTTAGTGGTTCCTGGGCCTTGCATGGCGGCAACCGGCTGGGCATAGTGCTGGCTGCAAGGCTCTTGTTAACGTGCCTGTCTGCCCCTGTAGGAGACAGGGCACATATATCCACTGAGTGGCTCCTAGTGTCAGGGGAGTTCGGCTTATTTAATCATCCCAGTGCTCTTTAAGAGAACATTAAAAAAAGAGAGAACATTATACTTAAGAACACAGGCTTGATTCAGAACTCCTGGGTACAAATCAGAGCTTCACGGAAAAGCTCTGGGACGGTGGGCAAGTTACATAGCCTTTTTCTTTCCTGGTTTCTTCGATTGTAAAATGGGGCCAGGGGAGCGGTAATGATTAAGTGAAATCAGACACGGGAAGCAGTGAAAGGAGTGCCTGCTGGCACATTAGCTGTAATTAACGTCCTCGTGTAATGGGCGAAGGAAGTGACTTGGGCTGACCGAGCCAGGAGCAGGGGCAGGATTGAATCCAGGCCCAGGAGACATTGAAGTGCATGCTGGTCTCACCATCTTCTTTAGCACGGAGAAGAAAAGGACTCCACATGAGGTACCACAGAGATTTGAGAATAACCTCTCACCTCTTCCTTGGTCAGAACATCGGTTCTTTTTTTTAACATATTGCATCCAAATCCTATGAGGTTATTCCTGTCTCTCAGATAAAACAAGTCACTTAGAACTATTTTTTTTTCAGCTGCGCCACGCGTCTCACAAAATCTTAGTTCCCCCCTCGGCAGTGAGCCTGCGAGGGAATTCCCAACTTGGAACTATTAAGTAATGGCGTCTATACTAGAGTCACCTGCAGACTCAACGCTGGGCGCCCAGACCCCAGGGTTTGGTTTCCAGAGGTTCCTGGAGCTCCCCTCCCCCTCTCACCTTACCTCTGCTCCCCTCCAGCCATTCCCACCCAAGTCTGCGCCCACCCTTGAGGCCTACCTGTCTGTGAGACCTTCCTGGCTCAGACAGTACCCTTCTTATCAAACTTCCATTTCCCAAGATTCCCAACAGCCTTCAGTCTGTTTGCCAGGGGACAGTTGTCTTCCAGCTGTTTTCATATCTTTAGTCACTTCCTAAGCAAGACTGTAAGTCCCCTGAGGGCAGGTCCATGCTGACACCTTATTCCCACATTGTTGTCCAGACCTGGCACATGGGCACCCTGGACGGCCAAGGTCCCTTAAAGTTCCTTTGACTTAAGGTCTTAGGATTCCAAGGCTAAATTGACATTTACTCAGAAATAAACATCAATATTAGTTGAGGAGAGTTTAGAGCCAGCTCTCCCACCAGCTTTCTCTTGTAATCCCCAGAATGTAAGTTTAGGCAAATTGATTCCCTCTCTGGGCCTTTTTCTCCCCATCTATGAAAGGTAGGCATTGACCCAGGCCCTGGTTGGTGGTCTGGGTGATTCCAGCAAGTTGGCACTTCTTCCTGTTGTGGTCTCTGTGCTTCCTTTTTCTCCAGCCATGCAGCACGGAGCTCCGTCGTGGGCTGGGCATTCCTGCAGTGCCCGTGTGAGGGTGGCCGCCGCTCTGTAACGTTATACAAACGTAATCATATGCCAAGGGACAGGATCCAAGGTTGCAGTTATTTTGGGACGTGCAGGAGCCTGTGGGAAAATGCTGGAACATGTCTGAGTCACCCAGGCAAATACCTTTCTTTCTGTGTTCCAGCATGTTTTGAACTTCCAGGTGGCACAAAAGAAGCCCCAGCAGGGCACACATGCCCTTTGTGTGTTTGTGCCCTTCCTGGGCTGCACCCCTGTTTCTCGGCTGTGTCCCTACATCCTCTGAGCACTGAAATGTTTGCATGTGGAGGGGTGCGAGGCGGGGCTGGATTAAGCCCTTGGAGGCCCTAAGCGTGGAAAAAATCGTGGTGCCTCCCCACAGTGTCATTCAAAAGAAAAACAACCGTAAGCCTCAAAAGAAGAGCAAGGATGATCTGAGTTTGCCCTGTCTATACTCTTGTTGCTTTTTTAAAAATCAAAAAATTCCTCCAGCTGTGTGTATGTGAGGTTGGGCGTGTCCCTACTTTACTGATACTCAAGCTGCCTGTTGTCCAGCGCTGCCCACTAGGAACCAGTGGAGACCAGGAAGGGCTGCTTCAGTCCGGGGGGAGAGTCCTGAGCAGGGCGAGGAGAGTCCAGGAGCAGCGGAGAGAGCAGGAGAGGCCAGAGCTGGTGCCGTCCGCTCTCTGTGGGCAGTGGGGGAAGGCAGCCACGGGTCATGTGCTCAGGTCCCCATACTCGGGCACCCAGGGCAGCGGGGGGCAGAGTTCCCGGAGCCTCTGGAAGGCAGTCTTGTGGTTTTTTTGTTTGTTTGTATTGCTTTAATTTTTATAATAATTTATTCTCATGGCAATAATTTGTGTGGCTAAAAAGGCAGTCTTAAGGAGGTACAAGGAGGTGGGGAAGGCATGGGAAAAAGAATTCCAGGCAGATGGGGCCTTTTTCTAGAACACTCCCTTTCCTGTCCTTTCCTGCCCTAGCCAGCGCTCCACCCTGATGCCCTGGGTTGTCCACAGCCCTGTTGCTGAGGAAGCAGGTCTCCTCTGATCCAAAGAGAAATCCCACCGTCAGCCCCTCCCTGTTCCTGTCCACCTGGCTCCTTCCTTCTCCTGAGCCTACAAAGTGCAAACCCAAAAGAGGGATTTCCCCCTCAATCCCCAGTTTACTCCCCTTATTATTATTATTATTATTATTATTTTGCATTACGCGGGCCTCTCACTGTTGTGGCCTCTCCCGTTGCAGAGCACAGGCTCCGGATGCACAGGCTCAGCGGCCCCGGCTCACGGGCCCAGCCACTCTGCAGCATGTGGGATCTTCCCGGACCAGGGCACGAACCCGTGTCCCCTGCATCGGCAGGTGGACTCTCAACCACTGTGCCACCAGGGAAGCCCCCCCCCCCTTATTATTAAATACCTGGAAAGAGCAGCTGAAGTCACCACCTGGCCTCCCAGGCTCTGCTCTTCCTGCTGCAGTCCGCCCCCTGCCCGCGCCTGTGGCCTGGGCTGCAGTCCCGGCAGAGCGGCCTGGACTCGCCTCCTCCCCTGCCCACTCTTACAGTGAGGTCTCCCAGGCTCCCATCCTCATCCCACGGCTCCTATCACTGTGTGACACTTAGTTTTCTGTGTCGGCGTGGCTTGGTGATAGTACCCGGCTGTTAAGCAGACACTAGTCTAGGTGTTGCTGTGCAGGTATTCTGTAGAAGTGAAGGAGACCACTACCCTCATTAAGGTGGGTGGGCCTCATAAACTCAGTCGAAGAAGGCCTTAAGAGCACTAACAGATTTCTTGGAAAAGAAGACATCCTGCCTCAAGACTGCAGGGTCAGCTGCCGCCCGAGTCTCCAGCCTGGGGACCTGACCCACAGGTTCCCCACTTGCCTGTCCCCACAATCGCCAATTCCTTAAAATCTCTTTTAAACACACACACACACACACACACACCCCTTTTCTGGAGAACCCTGACTGATGATACATACTGTTTACATTCTCACTGGGTCACTGGCTTCTACTTCCCAGACCCCAGCCACCTCTGGGTCAGTGTTTCTGGTACCTACTTTCTCCTGAGCACCAAATGTCTATGCACAGTTGCCTTCAGGGCGCACAGGAGAGCGAGCAGCCACCTGATACCCTCCAGGAACCTAGAATCTAAGCTCCAGGGCTCCTTCAGTACCATCAGCGCTGTCACAGCACAAGCCTTCCACGGGGCGCAATCCCAGACGCTCACGGAGGCCACCAGCTGGAGGAGCAGCAGAGCCAGCCATCCCAGAGGGCGTGGCTGGGGGCAGACACCACCCTCCTCCGTCCCAGCCCTTCGTTGCCACGTGAGGACATGGGTCCAGTGTTGTAAGAGCTTTCCAATTTTCAAGCAAGGCCAGAAATCTGTTTCTGTGAAGTCTCTCAATTTTTAAATATTTTAAAATGTTAAAACCCCCCAGCAGGCCCAACAAAACCCATCTGCATGCCAGATTTGGCCTTCTGCTGCCAATTAGCAAGGCTCAAGTCCAACTGTGCTATAAATACATAATTCTCTCTCGGTCCCTCCGTCCTTCCCTCTGCCCCTGGGAGTTGAGAGAGCAAGGCCTGTGGCCCAGGTTCTCGGACCACTGTGCCCCGCCTGGGGTGGACCATGTGACCGGGAGAAGTGGCAGACCCATTAAAATGTACAATTCCGTTTTTTTTAGTATAGTCACAGAGTTGTGCAACCATAACCACAGCTCCCTGCTCAGCTCCCTGCTCCCCCTCTCTCCATCTTGTTGAAATCCTGCTTTATTCCCCACCGCATCCACGGCTTTCATCCTGCCCTCAAGACGGCCAGCAGTGCCCTGTGGTGTCTGCTTCAGAGCTGGCCTGCCTGCGAGGTCTCCAGCCCCAACCGCTCTGTGCCAAAGGAGTCAGGGGCTGTCTCCTGGCCCCCTCGTGCAAGCACATTCAAGTCCCTCCTCTTTTCCTGGCCTGCACTCTTCACACACAGTTTAAGGGCAGCAGTTGGGAGTCGGCGCTGGCGTCAGATAGGCTGAGTCCCAATCCCAGCCTCATCACTCAATAGCTCTGTGACCTTAGGACAGGTTCGTTAACCTTTTTGAGCCTTGGTTTCTCCCTCAGTTAAATGGTGACAATAAGAGCACCTCACTCTACATGCCTTAACACATCTAATCCTGGGGACAACAATTTGTCCAACTGAGAACATTGTTTCCACCATCCTTCCCTACACACCACCCAGTGGCAAGGAGAAGGGGCCAAGGAACCATTCCACAGGTCCTTCTGGTCTCCAACCTCAAGATGGTATCTGGGCAGAGTCCAGGGGAGGCGTAATCACACACACCTCGGTTTCTTCTCTCCCTGCTATCACCATCCACCTCTGCAAGCCCCCGCTCAGGCCTGGATTATGTCATTTTACAGTGCGTTCCAGGCAGGGATTTTACAGTTGCAAGGAACAGGGAACAGAGACCCCCTCCCCGCATAAGATCTGAAGCAACAGGGTTTACTGCAAAGATCTTTGATCCCCAGAACCCAGGAAACACCCAGGCCAGGCCTTGAGAAGATCAGGAGCTGAAGGAAGGCTGGGATCCAGAGTGGCCCAGGGTCTGCCATTGGACTAAGCTGCCAGCTCTTCCTGAAATTGCTCTTCTCTTCTCTACCCAACAACGATTAGGACATAAGAATCAGGGCACATTATGCCATCAGGGAAGCACTCAAGTTGGCAACTACTGGCCATTCCAATTGCCATGAGATGGAACCTTTGGGAAGAATGACCTCAGCAAAGAGACCAGGAAACAGAGTGGTTCCTGGGAGCTGGAATCTGCTCACAGATTTGGAATTTACACACAGGAATATAGAAATGGGGGCTGTAAGAGCACACTGACCCTTAATGCCCCTGGCAGTTGGTATCTAACAATGGCAGTCACCCTTCAGGGCCCCTCAACATTATGTATATGGAAGGGTAATGTTTAAGGGGACAGTCCAATTCCAAAACTGAGACACAAAAAGGATGCCCCTTAATACATTTCTAAACAAAATGTAAGAAAAGTCAATCCTAGGTGGTGGGGTGTTGAGCCAGACAGAGCATGTGTGAGGGCCAGCCCGTGACATAGATCCTTAAAGACATACATGCCCAGCCTCACAAAACCCCCCATGCCCACGTGCCTTCCTAGCATCCTCCCACTGATACAGGAAGGGTGTGACAGAATAGACAAACTTCCAGCAAAAAGGCCTCGGTCGCGAATCAGTCACATGGAAATTCACAGTGGACAAGCTCCAGGAGGAATACCTACAATGTGGCTCTTTATGACCTATAAATTCTTGGAACTGCTTAGCTTCAAATGACCACGCCAGTGTGGGAATAATGTGAAAAGCAGTGAAATCACACAGCTTTAGGAGACTTTATCACCTTCCTCCTCCTTCCATCCCTCCTGGAGATATAGCTTCTCTACACCCAGAACTTCAGTTTACGTAGGCTCCTCATGGCCACATGGTCTTTCTTCATATCTGAACCGTTTAGCTTCCTCTCCCACTGTTCACTGTTTCATTATCTACATGTCTTTTTCTTTTAACTTCAGCCTTATTGAGATATAATTCATATACCATACAATTGACCCATTAAAAGGTACAATTCAGTTTTTTTAGTATATTCACAGAGTTGTGCAACCATAACCACAGTCAACATTAGAACATTTGGGACTTCCCTGGTGGTGCAGTGGTTAAGAATCCGCCTGCCAATGTGGGGGACACGGGTTCAAGCCCTGGTCCAGGAAGATCCCACATGCCACGGAGCAGCTAAGCCTGTGCGCCACAACTACTGAGCCTGCACGCCTAGAGCCTGTGCTCCACAATAAGAGAAGCCACTGCAATGAGAAGCCCACGCGCCACAATGAAGAGTAGCCCCACTCATGGCAACTACAGAAAGCGTGTGCGCAGCAACGAAGACCCAATGCAGCCAAAAATAAATAAATAAGTTAATTAATGTAAAAAAACATACAACAACATTAGAACATTTTCATCACTCCCTAAACAAAACTCCACACCCATTAGCATTTACTCCCCATTTCCTTGTAACCCTCTCCCCACACCCAGCCCTTGGTAACCATTAATCTACTTTCTGTCTCTACAGATTTACCTGTTCTGGACATTTCATATAAACTGAAGCATTCAATATTTGATCTTTTGTGACTGGCTTCTTTCACTTAATGTAATGTTTTCAAGGTCATCCACATTGTAGCATGAATCGGGACTTCACTTCCTTTTAGTGCTGAAAAACATCTACTGTGTGGATACACCACACTTTATTTATCTATTCCTCAGTTTATGAGTATTTGGGTTGTTTCCACTTTTTGGCTATTATGAATAATGCTGCTATGAAAATTTGTGTGTAAATTTTTGTGTGGACATATGTTTTCATCTCACTTGAGTATATACCCAAGTGAATATACTTGCTGGGTCACATGGTAACTCTTATGTGTAACTTTTTGAGGAACTGCCAGACTGGTTTCCAAAGTGGCTGCACTATTTCTACATTCCCACCAGCAGTGTAGGAAGGTTCCACTTTCTCCACACATATCTTAGTTAAAATGTTTGAGTATAGATTTGGCTGACAGCTCATTTCTTAGCACCAGGAGATATAGTTCACTGACTAGTCCACAGATTGTCTGTCTTGGGTTGGATATTCAGCCTTGGTCAACTCAGCTAGGGCCAGGGTGATGAAGCAGAGTAACATGTTCAAAGCAAGGCTGCAGAACGCCCATACCTTTAGCACAGTCTGTGGGGAGGAGAAGACGTTTGAATGATGCAATTCCCTAAAGGCAGAGTGCTTGAGGATGTGACCAGCTTCATCTCAGCACCACACACAGAACGCAGCTGGCTACAGAAACAAAATGGTATTGCTTTTCTTGGGACTCTAAACAAGGCAAATTAGGAGACCTTGTAACTAGTTTTATCTGCTTCAAGCAATGCTTTGGGGTCCACATACAGTCAGGTCTCTAATTTTTCCAATTAGTTGCTGGAGCACCTGCGTGCCTTCATGGGCAAAAGCCCCGTGTCTTCATCACAAGGCCTCTCCTTTCCTCCCTGAGTTATCCAAGAACCTCAGGAGGCACTCAGGTCAGTGGGCTCCATCCTGCTGCAGGTACAGAAAGAGAGAGAGAGAACAGGAGGTGAGCTTTTTTCACCAGCTAGTGCCTCAGAGTCACCCCGGTGTTGCCATTGAAAGCAGGCCCTTCCTTGTTGGGTGGACACTTGCTCCTTTTGCAGAGACCTGGCCTGGATCCCTAAGGCCACCACCTTGGGGCCACATTCCAGGCTCCAAGTTCAAGGCTCTCTTGGATCACACTGATACAGCCCACATTTGGATCCAGAACTTTCTCCTCAGCCATACCCTGTGCAGGAACCAGCATGTGGTCCCCATGAAGATTCAGCCCAAGCTTGAGGCCTAGGAGTAATGGACACGGACCTTTCCAGCTCATTGGATCGCAAACTCACACACCTGTTAGCATAAGCAGATTAAACAGTTTACTTAACACAAAGAATATGGCTGCTGAGAGGGGTTCACAGTTCACCTTCCTTCCCAGGTGTGATGCAGAACAGGTGTTTATCACTATAACAAGGCTCTTCTGAACACCTTCACCTGAACAATCGTCTTAGCCAACTTCAACAGAATGCAGCTGAAACAGTCAACAAATTTTTTTTTTTTTTTTTTTGCCTGGGCCTCTCACTGTTGTGGCCTCTCGCGTTGCGGAGCACAGTCTCCGGACGCGCAGGCTCGGCGGCCATGGCTCACGGGCCCAGCTGCTCTGTGGCATGTGGTATCCTCCTGGACCGGGGCACGAACCCGCGTCCCCTGCATCGGCAGGCAGACTCTCAACCACTGCGCCACCAGGGAAGTCCCAGTCAACCAATTTTTACCCATGGACTTCCACCTTTGGGCCTCCAGGTATGTCCTCCTGTGAACCTTAGCTAAGCTCCTTGCCGCCCCCCAACAATCTCCCCACCTTCACACCCCACACCCCTGGTCTCCAGTTCAGATTTCTCTCACAGAATTTCCCTTGGGGCCTTTGGTATGCTTTTCTGTCAGCAACCTTTCATCTATCCCAACAGGTTTTCCTGTCTTTGAATCTCAGAGAGAAAGGCCTGGGATCTGGAGATTTTGCCCCTGCAAAACTCCTTAACTGTTAGGCAAGTTTATATTCTTTCTCCCTGGCAACCGGATTTACTTATCAAGAGGTATTAAGGGAGAAACGGGCTTCATCAACCCTTTTAAAAAAGTTTACGTCACCTTCCACTCGTGGCAATGAGTGCCTACTTGCACAAAATCTTCATAACTAAAAGAATCTACACGGAGACTCTTGCCTGAATAATGAAAGTTCTAAGATGACTCTGGGTCCGCCCTCCCACACACAATCATAATTATGGCATAATTTTCTCCCAATAGGTGCCCAGTTATATTTTTAAAAATTTTTAGATAATTTTGGTGAATTATTGGGTCACAAAGTTCTTTCAGACAAAAAGAGACAAAATGATCATTATCCCCAATATATTTTTAAACCCTGAGGGTTTAGAAATACTAAAAGTATGGTAACTCTTCCATTTTGTTCATTATAGTTCACCCTAACGATCAAGATTTTATAAAATACATAGTTTAAAAATAAAGTAACATTTCATAATAATGAAATAACATTTCATTCATTTCATGAAAGGTTTTAAGGATTAAGATTCTTCGAATGATAAGAGAAAAGAGGAAATAGGAGGTAGGGGGAAGGAGGGAGGAGGAAAAAGAGGAAGGGAGGGAGGGAGAGAAGGAGGGGGTCCCAAGAATAACATTATCAATTAGTACCAAAGGTATGGCTGAGACAGTTTATTTTATTATTAATGTGATTTTATTTGTGATACATTGGAATGTGAAGCTCGAAATATTTCTTTAGATCTAAGGCTTTACCAAAAGCTATTTGAAAGTTGGAAATCTCTAGGGGAGTTAATTTATGAGCACAGACTAAAGCTGGCAGCTGCTGGCCTGGGTGGCTATTAAATTAGTCCCTGGGGTCCTGAGATCCTGGCTCTTCATCCCAGCATCCCCAGTAACTCACTGTGTGTATTAGCAAGCCGCTTCCCCTTGGACTCACGAAATACAGCTTCAGTTCCATGATTGATTGCTAACAGAGGACTCAACGCCACAAATAATTAAAATCTGAGGTCAGAGATTTCACCCCATTGAGCGGTAGGGGGCGACTCATGACTGTGCTTTCCATTTTTACCCCAGCCCGAAGAAATCCTTTCCTGCTTTCTCAGGAAGTCATTCTTGTGACTGTGGGCTGCATTTCAGAATGAATTCCTTCTTTCATTATTTTTTTATTTCTTATAATACAAGTGATACACTAACAGAGACCAAGGCTTTCCTTGAAAACCAAGTAAAAAAAGCAAGTACAGGATGTGGTGCTGGTCTAAGATTAGAACACAGCCATGCATTCATTCATGCTTTCATTCCATGAATAAATGAGACACCCCCATTTTCTAAAATTGGGAAGATTTGTGAATCAGAAATAATCCAATTCACAATCTGATTAGAATTCTATTCCAGTAATGGAAACTGACCACACCCATTGAGATGAGATGATATGGCCCACTCATATCTTGGTTGGTTTCCTAGCAATGTAAGCCTGACTTTGGGGGGGAAAATGCAAATGGTCTTAGTACTTAATGCCAGGCTTATTCTTTCATAAAGAGCAGGGTCAAAATAAAATTTCCTCGTACAAGACAGAGCTATTTTATCCTTGTCTGAGAATGGAAAAATTAATGATGAGTCATGTTTACTTCTTAGATGACTAATAAGAAACCCCACCACCCCACAGCCCTCTCCCGTTGCTCTTGATGGTGGCAGTAATTATGGGAAATCAGAGCACCCATCATCATTCCTGCCACTGGGACTAGAAATGCCCCTCTCCAGGCAACATGGGCAAGGTATGGGCAGAGAAGAAACTCAGCATCACGGTAAGGCCTAAAGCCTGCCTTTGAAAGACTTGAGAAGAGAGTCAGAAGCAACTTCCTCCCTCTGTGGACAGCGGTGGTTCCATAATGGCAGATCAGCAGATCAACCCTCCTATCGAGAACAGCTAGAAAGGCTGAACAAAACATCGAAGACATGTGTTTGAAGGTGAGCTACCAAGATGGTGAGGATTTGAGGGCCAAGATCCTAGAGAAAAGGGTTAACAGAGAAGTTCGTTTTGAGATATTTTCCCATTCTTAAGAGGCAGAGAAGTTTCCAGCATCTTATGCTAAGGGGACAAAAATTGGAGCCCAAGGAGTAGGAGCCCAAGTAATCACCTTGGGCTTTCAGCTGAGACTTCCAAAGGGCTACAGCAAGGAGTGGGGTGAAAATAGAGAAACCCTCACAAAGATGGAAGTTCAGCTTCCAATCAGCTCTATTTTTGATTGGCAAGTTTATATTCTTGCAAGGTTTCTCAACCTGAGTGCGATTGTCATTTGGGGGCAGCTAATTCTCTGCTGAGGGGACTGTCCTGTGTTGTAGGACGTTTAGCAGCATCCCTGGCCTCTACCCACTAGAGATGCCGGTAGTACCCCCTCTCCCAAGTTCTGACAACCAGAGCTATCTCCAGGCATTGCCAGTGTCCCCTGGTGAGCAGAATCACCTCTGGTTTAAAACCAGAGCGTAAGGGTATCTGCCCAGACACTACTGCCTGCCAGAAGCAAAAATAAGTCTTACCATCATCCAGAGCCTCAAATTATATCTGTAAGTTTTCCTACCTGATATCCAGCACCTAATAAAAACATCACTTTAAAATAGATGACAAAGTTGACAGACATAAAAAGAAATAGACACAACCACAATCATAGTGGGAGATTTTAGGACACATTTCTCAGGAATTGATGGAATAAGCAGGAAAAAAAATCAACAAGATTTGGGCAAGAGGGTTAATAAACTGTGAAGAAGGGAGAGTTTCTAGAAAGAAAGAATAGGGCAGCAGGTCCAGTTCCACAGCGGTGGGGTGCGGGGGCTGGAGGAAAAGGGAGGCATGAGGGGAGATGGACAGAGAGGGGGAGAAAAGGAGTGTCTTTGTGGATGCCCTTATTCTGAAGGCCTAATGCTATAAGACCTCTTCACTGTGGGTGGTACAAGGGAACTGCCTAAGTGCAGACATTTCTTTTGTTGCTTCCTCTAAAAACTATACTGGCTGCTCTGTGAGATCTCCTGGCATCTCAGTCCACAACTGTGGCCTCCATCACGTTTAGTGGTGTTTGTGTTAGCAAAGACTAGTAAGGCAGGCAAAGGAGTGGTAAGCAATTTCTGATCAACTGGGGGTGTGTCTCCAACAGAGGAGAAGCCGAAATTCTCCTCCTCTGGGACCCCTGCCATTGAGGTACCGCTGGACATCACCAGACTTAGAGTCCAATTGTATGAGAGCCGTTTCCAAATTGGGAGATAGTAGGACTATCTGATTCCTGTTACCACTCTCCCCTCAATATGTTAGCAAGAAGCACTCCAGGACACAGAAGAGGGGCCTGTTCCACCTGGGTTATGCAGGTATTGTTGATACCTGCTCTATGGCAGATGTTATTCTAATTGCTGCCAAGACACAGAGAGTATAATAAGACTGGGATACAGAGATGGATGAGACCTATCCTTTGCCTCCAGGGAGCTCCTCCCAATCTAGCAGGGGTGAGGGCGTGAGCAGCAGCAAAACAGGCAAACCAATAGTTCAAACACGGTGTGCTGAGGCTCTGCATGACGGAACATAGTATGCTAATAAAATGCAGGTGTAATGGGACTCGAGTGGTTCGAGGAGAGAGAGGACGGTAGATTAGGGGAAGCTGGTTTAAGCATCTTCTGGGGAGCAGGAATAAAGGGAACAAAAGTCTGCAGGTGGAAAAGTATGAAGTTCATTCAGGGAAATTTTTACTTAATAGTTATTGAGTGCCTACTCTATACCAGGCATCATGCTAGGAGCTAGATGTACATCAGCAAGCAAGACTCAGTCCTTCCCTCTAAGTTGCTGAGGACTGATCCAGTAGGGAAGTTTGAAAAGGAAACGGGATTTCTGGGCCTTGCTGGGGAGAAATTGTACAGTGAGCTGTCTGGAGTAGCTGGAGCATGGAATGTATACAAAGAAGTAGTGGGAAATAAATACATCTGTCAGGTTACCTAGGGGCCATATCATGCCTTAAAACTCAAGGTGAGGCCCTTTTTGCCAAACTTGATTGATAATAGGGAGGTACTGAAGTCTATTGAGCAGAGAATTGGTGTTTTACACACATGAACTCATTAGGCAAGGTGCTGCCTTGTCCTTGATGCCTGCCTTCACCAGGGCCAAATCAGAGCTCCAGGTGGAATGGACAGCAGCATGTGTGTGATTGACAGGATGGATGTTGAGGCCTGAGTTCAAGCCTGTGGGGCATGGAGGTCCCCTGTTAGTATCCATCCTACCCCCACTGCCTGGGAAGATCAGGTGCCTGGCCTGATGGAGGGGGAAGGCTCAGCAGCTGACACCCTCAGTTTTTTTCTGGAAAAATTTTTTTTTGTGACGCTGACCCCTTATAGCTGGAAAGGGCATTAGAGATTTTTGGTACAGCCCTCTCATTTTCAGATGTGGACATCAGTGTCCAGAGAGATTGGGTGACTTCCCCACAAGTAAGGCAGATCTCAGAATAAACCTGATCACCAATACGGGCATCTGATGTTGTTGCCTGCTCACTGTTTCCCCTTCTGCTAACAGAAGAACCGCAGTTTTACTTTGGGAAAACTCTGATCCTCCACTCTCAGGCCACCTGGCTCAGCTGGGGCCTTTTTCCTTTCTATACCATTTCTCAGGCTTGGCTCATCAGAGCCCCAGCATCAGCTCTGTGGCTTTTGCTGAAGCTATGAGAATCTTTTTCTGAAGAACCTGGAGCTTCCAGGGGTCACTATGCAGAGAGAACATGCCACAAAACCATCAATCAGGGGAAAACAAAGCTGAGAGGTGGAGAGAGTGAGACCAAGGTCTGATAACATAGTTTGAACCCCTGGATCCAGCCATGCCTGATAGATATTGACTCCTGGACTTTTCAGTATGTGAACCAATACATTTTCTTATTTGTTTTGTGTTGTGTTTCACTTGCAAGTGTGTCTGAACTCATACATTCCTGACTTGCATTCCTTTTTCCTTTTGAGCCACAAATGCTAATGCTTGGGTTTCTCCGGCAGGGTCACTTAGGTCTGTGACACAATTTCTTTCCCCATCTATTGTTGCCTTCTGCTGTGGAGACTTTCCAAGCAGGACAGTGATGGCAGCAAGAGTGAGTGAGACAGTTAGCCATGGGCCTGCAACAAGGAGAGGAGGCTTGGTTTCTAAAGACTTGGGCCTAGGGAGTTCCCTGGTGGTCCAGTGGTTAGGACTCAGCACTTTCACTGCTGTGGGCCCGGGTTCAATCCCTGGTTGGGGAACTAAGATCCCACAAGTGACACATGGTGTGGCCAAAAAATAAAAATAAAAAAAATAAAGACTTGAGCCTGCATTTCATTCATCTCAATGGATTTCTGTAGTAACATCAACGTTAGCAGAAATACAGGCAACTTGTTCAAATGAGAAACTAACCGAGATATAGATAATTCATCCTTTTTGTCTCGTTTTCAAATTATATGTATAATATGTGTGTGCATGTGTGTGCAGGTATATATATTATACATATATTAATATGTGTGTATATGTATGTATATATAGATTATACATATATGAGTAAGTAATATATATATATATATATATACATATTCTGATTTTAGAAGTAATATACTACTTCCATTGAAGAAAATTCAGAAGGCAAAAAACATATGCAATGAAGAAACTCTTCCATAATGTTAATACCCAGGGAATACTGCTATTGGCATTATGTTATATTTCCCTTTACTATTTTTTCTATACATGCGTAATTTACAAAATTATCAGGTTGTATATTCAGTTTTGAGTATTGTTAAATGAAAAGGCAAGCTGTAACATGTAAAAGAATGAACTTAGAACACTCCCTAACACCATACACAAAATAAACTCAAAATGGATTAAAGACCTAAATGTAAGGCCAGACACTATCAAACTCTTAGAGGAAAACATAGGCAGAACACTCTATGACATAAATCACAAGATCCTTTTTTGACCCACCTCTTAGAGAAATGGAAATAAAAACAAAAATAAACAAATGGGACCTAATGAAACTTAAAAGCTTTTGCACAGCAAAGGAAACCATAAACAAGATGAAAAACAACCCTCAGAATGGGAGAAAATATTTGCAAATGAAGCAACTGACAAAGGATTAATCTGCAAAATTTACAAGCAGCTCATGCAGCTCAATATCAGAAAAACAACCTAATCCAAAAATGGGCAGAAGACCTAAATAGACATTTCTCCAAAGAAGATATACAGATGGCCAACAAACACGTGAAAGGATGCTCAACATCACTAATCATTAGAGATATGCAAATCAAAACCACAATGAGGTATCACCTCACACCGGTCAGAATGGCCATCATCAAAAAATCTACAAACAATAAATGCTGGAGAGGAGGTGTGGAAAAAAGGGAACCCTCTTGCACTGTTGGTGGGAATGTAAATTGATATAACCACTATGGAGAACAGTATGGAGGTTCCTTAAAAAACTAAAAATAGAACTACCATATGACCCAGCAATCCCACTACTGGGCATATAACCTGAGAAAACCATAATTCAAAAAGAGTCATGTACCACAATGTTCATTGCAGCTCTATTTACAATAGCCAGGACATGGAAGCAACCTAAGTGTCCATTGACAGATGAATGGATAAAGAAGATGTGGCACATATGTACAATGGAATATTACTCAGCCATAAAAAGGAATGAAATTGAGTTATTTGTAGTGAGGTGGATGGACCTAGAGTCTGTCATACAGAGAGAAGTAAGTCAGAAAGAGAAAAACAAATACCATATACTAACATATATATATGGAATCTAAAAAAAAAAATTGTTCTGAAGAACCTAGGGGCAGGACAGGAATAAAGACGCAGACAGTAGAGAATGGACTTGAGGACACAGGGAGGGAGAAGGGTAAGCTGGGATGAAGTGAGAGAGTGGCATGGACATATATATACTACCAAGTGTAAAATAGATAGCTAGTGGGAAGCAGCCGCATAGAACAGGGAGATCAGCTCGGTGCTTTGTGACCACCTAGAGGGGTGGGATAGGGAGGGTGGGAGGGAGACGCAAGAGGGAGGGGATATGGGGATATATGTATATGTATAGCCGATTCACTTTGTCATAAAGCAGAAACTAACACTCCATTGTAAAGCAATTATACTCCAATAAAGATGTTAAAAAAAAAGAAAAAGAAAAAGCAAGCTGTAGAAGAGAAGGTGAATGGCAGCATTTTTGTTGTATTTATGTGTATATCATATGTTGGTACTCTCAGGTCTGGGAAATATATGTCATATTATTGATATAAATAGATTCTCTCTGGAATTGAAACACAGGAAACTTTTACTTTGTAAGCTCTACATTACTATATTCCCTGAACTTTTTGGAAAAACTATGGGTTTCCCTTTTTTTTGTTTTTTGGGTTTTTTTTAAAGCATTTTAAAACAATTAATTAATTTATTTATTTTTGGCTGCATTGGGTCTTTGTTGCTGCGAGTGGGCTTCCTCTAGTTGCGGAGAGTGGGGCTACTTTTCGGTGCAGTGCGCAGGCTTCTCATTGCTGTGGCTTCTCTTGTTGTGGAGCATGGGCTCTAGGCGCTCGGGCTTCAGTAGTTGAGGCTCAAGGGCTCTAGAGCGCAGGCTCAGTAGTTGTGGCACACAGGCTCAGTAGTTGTGGCACGCAGGCTCAGTAGTTGTGGTGTGCGGGCTCCAGAGCACAGGCTCAGTAGTTGTGGCCCACGGACTTAGTTGCTCTGTGGCATGTGGGTTCTTCCCGGACCAGGGCTCGAATCCGTGTCCCCTGCATTGGCAGGCGGATTCTTAACCACTGTGCCACCATGGAAGTCCCTAAGGGTTTCCTTTGTTATCTAAGTAAAGGTAAATAGCAATTTCTTTAGCATTAATTCCTCATTCCTTGTTTAATATCATTTATGCAGCTGAACATTACTATTTATTCCCCAACTCATCTGCTAAAACCAGTGTTTAAGTGAGCTGTATCAAAACAGCTAGAATGTAACCAACTCCATCGTTTTTTTTTTCCTTTGGCTGCGCTGCGTGGCTTGCGGGATCTTAGTTCCCTGACCAGGGATTGAACCCGGGTCATCTGTAGTGAAAGCACTGAGTCCTAACCATTGGACCACCAGAGAATTCCAACCAACTTCATCTTTGAAGCTCTTTATTGGAGCCGGGTGCTGATAAAGTCCAACGGGAAGCAATCACATACAGCAGTCAAATGTTACCAGGCAGTGACTTAGCAAGTCTGTGAGGCATTTGACATGACATATTATACATCGAACCCAAGCTGCTAAAGGCCTGATAGAATGACATGGTGGATTAAGACAGAGCACAAAGTCTTTGTGGCTCCTCCCTTACTAGGAAGCATGATCAGCGGGGCAGCTGAGAAGAGACCCACTTTGACCTGGGGAGCAGATGCAGGTCAGATGCATCAGTGCCAATGACACTGGGCTCATGGGCTCTGTTTGAGGATGATCTCACCACCCACCTCTTCTGAGATCTTGCTTTATCCATTATCTCAGCTCTCTCTAGTGTCCAACTTCTCTCTCTCTCTCTTGATTTTCCCATCAGCATTAAAATATCCTTAAGTCATTCATCACTCTGTCCAGTTAGTGCCCCATCTCTCCTTGCAAAACCAAGGTTCTGGAGGGAGTTGTCTACACTCACCACCTCTACTTCCTCACTTCCTGTTTTGCTCAAGTTCCTTTAGAATAGAGACCCTTCTGGCTGGCACAAGGGAGCTGCCTCTTGCAGGAACACACTAGAAACCACGTGCAAATCTGGACATAAGACACTGAAACAAAGCTGGTCCCACAGAAACTTGAAATAAGACTTGCAAGCCCATCAGGATCGGATGCTCCTCATTTTTCCTCCCTTCCCCTCCACTCTTTTCCCTTCCCCTTTCCTCCTCTCCTCTCTCTCTGTTTCTCTCTGACCATCTCTTCCATTCTCCCCTCTCTCTACTTCTCACCTAGCACCATCCGATAATGATCACTCAAGCTCTAGTCAACCTCAGAATCTTTAACCCAGCTCCCACTGTCAACAGACAGATGCCCAAGAGAGATGGAACCTAATTAGCCTGATAATTTCCTCAGTAGAGGAGACAGTCAGGTCTCTGACCTCATATTACAAGATGTGGCTATTTAGGGCCAAAGGATCATGCACAGGGCAGCCTCCCTTATAAGGGGCTGCGGAGGGGGAGAGCAGGCCATTAGAAGCATCTTTGTTTTCTTCCCATTCACTCTTCAACCCAAGGCAATTGGCTTATGTGCTCAGCAGTCCAGAAGCTGCTCTCACCAAGGTCATAAACAATGTCTTTGTGGTTGAATCCAATGGCTAGTGTTCATTTCTTTCTGTCTATAAACATTCCGTGGCTTTTAAAACTGTTGACCCTTTTCCTATTCCTTTGCATACAACTTCCATGACATTTACACTCCTTAATTCTCCCCCTACCTTTCTGGCTGCTTTCTTCCAGCCTGTCTTGTGAGCTCCTCTTTCTCTAGCTCTCCTTTAATTTTTTTTCTTTTTATTTATTTATTTTTGGCTGCGTTGGGTCTTTGTTGCTGCATGTGGGCTTTCTCTAGTTGTGGCGAATGGCGGCTACTCTTCGTTGCGGTGCGCGGGCTTCTCATTGCGGTGGCTGCTCTTGTTGTGGAGCACGGTCTCTAGGTGCTCAGGCTTCAGTAGTAGTGGCTCAAGGGCTCTAGAGTGCAGGCTCCGTACTTGTGGCACACAGGCTTAGTTGCTCTGCGGCATGTGGGATCTTCCCGGACCAGGGCTCGAACCCGTGTCCCTGCATTGGCAGGCGGATTCTTAACCACTGTGCCACCAGGGAAGCCCTAGCTCTCCTTTCGAAGTCAGCCTTCTCCTGGGCTCAGATTTCTTTTCTTCTCCAGAGTCCTTTCTTCCTGCTGGTCCCTCTACAGGCACCCACACGGCCTTAATCACCTGCTCTATACTAATAGCTTTCTCTACCTGCCTGACCTCCTCCCAGACCTCTTAACCAACTGGACAGCTCCACCTGGGTGCCCCACAGGTACCTCAAAGTCATTGAACTCACCACCTTCTCCCTCAAACTTTTTCCTCCCTGGATGTTTTCTTTTCTTTTTCTGTTTTTTCTCTTTATTTGGCTGTGCCAGGTCTTAGTTGTGCGTTCAGGATCTTTAGTTGCAGCATGCAGGATCTAGTTCCCTGACCAGGGATCAAACCTGGGCCCCTGCATTGGGAGCATAGTCTTAACCACTGGACCACCAGGGAACTCCCTCCCTGGATGTTTTCTACTTCAGAAGATGTCACCAACCCCTTGCTCAAGCCAAGAACTGAGCCTCATACTTTATGCCTCTCTTTCTATCACTCTCCACACCCAACCAAATAACAAACAAAAAAGAATTGACAGTAATTCCTTAATATATCATATACCTGGCGCTCCACTTTCTAAGTGTCTCTTTGTTTTTTTCTTTTTCCCTCCTGCCATCGCCATTACTCTTAGGGTCATTCAAACAGCCTCTAAACTGGGCTCTCCACCTCCAGTTTTCCAACCCCTCTAATCCACTATGGCCAGAGTATTCTTTTTCCTTTTTAAAAGAAATATAGTTTTAGTGCTTTTATATATACACAAAAACTCAAACCACTATGAAAAATGGACTCAGGCCTGCTTTAATATAAATATATATTTTTATTACTTTTAACCTTTTTGCAGAATTTTGAATGTTCATTAAAGAAGACAGAATACTATAATGTTCCTGTGTTCCTATTCCCCCAGCCCTAAAAACCATCAACCCAGACCAGACCTGCTGCATCCCTATCCCAATCTGCTCCCCACTCACATAATATTTTGAAGCAAATCCCATATGTCCTATGATTTCATTCATAAATATTTCAATATGGATTTCTAAAAGGTAAAGACTTTTCAAATACCATTATCACGTTTTAAAATAATTAACAGTATAATTCCTTTTGCATCCCCATGGTGTCATTTAACTAGATCCTCAGTCTTCTGTATTTGCTATATATTGGTAGTTGGACTTGGGAGATATTTTAGTCAGGTCAGGCTGCCATAACAAAATACCATAGGTTAGTTGGCTTAAACAAGAGAAATCTATTTTTCACAGTTCTGGAAGCTGGGAAGCCCAGGATTAGGGTGCCAGCATTGCTGAGTTCTATGAAGGCTCTATTCTTGGCTTGCAGAAAACTGCCTTTGTGCTGTGTCCTCACATGGTAGAGAGAGAGCTCTATCTCTCATCCTCTTCTTATAAGGATATTAATTCCATCATGGGGACCCCACCCTCATGGCCTCACTTAAAACTTAAGGGGCCCACCTCCAAATACCATCACATTGGGAGTTAGGGTTTCAACATATACATTTTGGGGTAGGGGGGGTAAGGGGGGCACAAACATTCAGTCCATAACAGAGGGTATCTTTTTTTATTAGCAGCATCATTGCATTAGACTCTTAATATTCGGATCTTAAGGTTAATTTGTTTTCCTTAGCATCAATAGTTTGAATTTCCTAGACAAGTAGATGTTTCTAAATCTGATTATGAGGACTTCTCTGGTGGTCCAGTGGGTAAGACTCTGCACTCCCAATGCAGGGGGCCTGGGTTCAATCCCTGGTCAGGCAACTAGATCCCACATGCTACAGCTAAGACCCAGCACAGCCAAAATAAATAAATAAATATTTTAAATCAATCAATCAATCAATCTGATTATGTCCTCCCCTACTTAAAATCCTTCAGCAATGCTCCCATTTTCCTCAGGCTAAAGGCCAAAGGAGTGATCATGTGATTATTCTCTGGCCACTACAGTTGGCTAAGGGGTGAATGAATATGTGACCCAAGCTAGACCAGTCAGAACCCTTTATCAGCTTTTTCTGCCAGAGCTGCTGGGACTCTCTTTTGCTCTCCACTGACCCTAGGTGAGGCTCAGAAAAATTCCTCTGGAACTTCTCTTGTTTCCATGAAGGGACCTCTGCTAGCACCTGGTTCTTAACCCTGGCTGCACAATCAGAGAGATTTTTTAAAAATACACTAGCCCATGAAAGAAGCCAGACACTAAAGACCACATATTGTATGATTCCATTTTATGAAATGTCAAGCAAATCCATAGAGAGAGAAAGTAAATTGGTGGTTACCAGGGGATAGAGATAAGGAGGAATGGGCAGTGACTGCTAATGGATCTGAGGTTTCTTTCTGGGATGATGAAAATGTTCTGGAATTAGACGGCAATCATAGATGCACAACTTTGTGAATATACTAAAACCACTGAGTTTTACACTTTTAAAGGTGTGTTTTATGGTATATGAAGTATTTCTCAAAGAAGCAATCCACGAGTCCAGACGCCCCCTCAAGGCATGGACAATTTTGGAAAGCTCCCCAGGTTATTCTAATGAGTAGCAAGGCTTTCCATCCACTCTTAGACTAACACACCTGCTCCCTCCCTTCCCCACTCCCTCTCCACCTCCAGGAGAAGTGGAGAAACTAGGGAGAGAGCTTTTAGCATGCCTGCTTGACTTGTGTCTCTGTCTCTCTCCCTTTCTCTTTCTCTTCCCTCTCTCAGATCAGTTCCGCTGGGAAGATATCAAGAAGCCCAGTTATGGCCATAGTCTCTGTTATGGACTGAATTGTGTTTCCCCCCATTTAAATGTTGGAATCCTAACACCCGGTGTGAATTTCTTTGGGCATAGGGCCTTTAAAGAGGTAACCAAGGTAAAATGAGGTCATAAGGGTGGGGCCCTGTACTCATCAGAAGAAGAAGACACACCAGGGATGAGCTCACACAGAGCAAAAGCCATATGAGGAAAGAGAGTCTCAGGAGAAACCAAAACTGCCGACACCTTGATCTTGGACTTCCAGCCTCCAGAACTGTAAAAAAATAAACTCCTGTTGTTTAAGCCACGGGTCTATAGTATTTTGTTATTGCAGCCCTAGCAGACTAATACAGTCTCCAATCCAGCTGTTGTGGTAGAGCACGAGGTAGGCAATCATATCTGTATATAATGATAATTTTGTCTTACCTTTTCTAAGTGTTATGCCTCTTATTTTTATTTTATTTTTTTGTGGTACGCGGGCCCCTCACCACCGCGGCCTCTCCCGCCGCGGAGCACAGGCTCCGGTTGAGCAGGCTCAGCGGCCATGGTCCACGGGCCCAGCCACCCCACGGCATGCGGGACCCTCCCGGACCGGGGCACGAACCCGTGTACCCCGCATCGGTAGGCGGACTCCCAACCACTGCGCCACCAGGGAAGCCCTATGCCTCTTATTTTTAAAAACTGTGTTATTGTGGTGTCTAGAACTTCCAGGAAAAATGCTGAATAATATCAGGAATAATAGACTTCCTTGACCTGTCCCTTGACTTAATGAGAATGTCTCCAGTATTTCACAGATAACATGATGTTTTCTTTTCATTTCTGATTGCTGAGTCAGGTTGCTATAACAAAGTATCACAGACTGGGTAGCTTATAATCAACGGATATTTATTTCTCACAGTCCTGGAGGCCGGGTGCCAGCATGTTGGTGTGACGGCTCTCTTCTGGGTCACAGACCTCTCGCTGTATTGTTACATGACAGAAGGGATTAGAGACCTCTCTGGAGCCTAAGAGCACTAATCCCATCCATGAGGACTCCATCCTCATGACTTAAGCACCTCCCAAAGGCCTCACCTACTAATGTCATCACCTTTGGAGGTTAGGATTTCCACATATGAATTTGGGGAGGTTACAGATATTCAGACCATAGCAGACACTTTTCTTCAAATTAATCCAGCTTGACAAACCACCTTGTTCCCGCCCAGCTGTCCAGACACCTCTGGGGTTTCCTCTACACACTACTAGGCTATAAACAAAATGAACCACAGACTATTTTTTGGACTTGCCCTTCTCTTTTGTGGCTCCATGCCTTTGTACGTCCTCTTCTTCATCCCAGGAACACCCTTCCCAACCTTCAAATGTCTGGCAGCTTAAAGAGAACCAGATAAAATTTTAATTCCTCTTTAGATCCAGGACATAGGGAATAAGATTTCTCCTTCTCTTCCCATTTGGGAGAATATCAGAGGAAACATTCCTATCACCCTTGCTCTCTCCTAGGGGAGAGGTGGACAGTCTGATTGCACCACTCTCAACAGTGGGTGGGGTGACTGATCTTAAAGGCAGGGCCCAAGCTGAACCCTTCTTTCACTTCCTGAGTTCACATATGATGCTGACCACATATGTGTGGTTAGCACCCCTTGACAGGGCCACCCTCCTCGGGGTGGGCCAGGGAAGCAGGGATCTGTCTTTCTCTCTTTTCCAACATCTCCACTGTGACTGAATGCATAGATCCCATGACCCTTGCCCTGGGGTCCTGCTCTCTTCAGTTCAGCAGAGAGAGGGGAGGACTACGTCTCCCTTAGGCCTAGGTTTAAGCATGTTCAAGTCAGCTTTTATGGGAGCTTGGCATGAAGTTTGGTTTTCTATTTCCCATTTAGCTGGAGATCCTCGGACATGTCTTTAGTTGGTGTATATCCTGGAGTACGGGGAAGGTGAGAGACTCTCACGCAGTGCTCTCATCAAATGTTTGCCAGGTAAATGAGGGGACTGATTTATGTGCCCAGCCTTTCCCTCCTCTGGTAATAGCTACCGTTTACTGAGTACCTTCCAGGAGCCAGGCCCTTACATGATCTCACTGCATCGTGCCAATGACTCTATCAAACATGTATCATTATTTCCATTTTATAAAAGAAGATATCCCATATACCACTACCATATTAACTCTCCTGGAGAAAATCTCTGCTTTAAAAAATCAATCCCCATTCCTCACAAAATCCAGCCCCAGTGTCATCAGTCTTCACTTCGGCTGACTCCTTGGGAGCTCAGAACCCACCACACCTCTGTGTTGGCCATATGTGTTACTGATCTTGCTGAAACATGCACTCTCCTCCCTAGTTCCTGCATTCATTCAATCACACATATTTATTGAGCACCTACTATGTGCTGGGTACTGAATCAGGTGCTGGGGACATGGCGGGTGATGAAGATAGACATGGTCACTGCCCTCAGAGGGCTTTCCTGTACCAGGTCAAGACTTGAACAAGCCCAGTGAGGGTTGCAAAGGAGAACTGAGGGCTGAGTGGGTGTGAGACAGAGAGACATAATCTAATTTGGGGAGCCAGGGAAGGCTTTTGTGAAGAAGTGATGGATTTAAGCCTACATTTCTGTGTGCTTGCTCAGGCCACCCCTTGGGCTGGAACACCCTTTCTGCTGGTTTTCTCTGATCCCCTTTCATTATTCAATATCCATGTCCATTGAAATCTCCAGAAGTCTGTCCTTGATCTTTTTGTTAAAATATAAAGTAAGAAGATGATAAGAAGTGAAAAAAAACTTTAGAAATAATTTCATCATAGAAGTAGAGACTGTTCATTGTCTTCCAGTATCTTTTCTCCTCTTCTCTTTGGTAATAGAAACCTAAATTTTAGCTGAAGACTATTTCCCCACCTCCTTGGCAGCTACGCTTGGCTGTGGGATGTAAGTGGAAGGAGCAGGTGCTACTAATAGATGTGCCCTTAAAAGGAGGAATGAGCTCCTTTTATTCTCCTTCCCGTCCTATTGCTCAGTGGACATGAAGGCTGGATATCCATCTTGGACCATGATAATGGGACCATCTCCTCAGGATGGGAGAAAGGAAGCTGGAAGTAGCCTGTGTCCCAGGTGCCTGGAGAAACACTGTTTCCTGTGGCTGCCATAACAAATTACTACTAAGTGTGTGGCTTAAAACAACAGAAATTTATTCTCTAACAGTTCTGGAGGTTAGAAGTCCAAAATCAAGGTGTTTTTAGGGCCAGGCTCCCTCTGAAGCCTCTAGGGAAGAATGCTTCCATGTTTCTTCCACCTTCTGGTGGCCTCAGCGGCTCCTTGGCTTGTGGCGGCATCCCGCCAGTCTCTGCTTCAGTGTTCACATAGCCTTCTCCTCTGTGTGTCTCTCTGTCTTCTCTTCTTATAAAGACACCAGTCATTGGATTTAGGGCCCACCCTAAATTGAGGATGATTTCATCTCAATATCAACATAATTAAATCCACAAGGACCCTATTTACAAATAAGGTCACATTCTGAGGTTCCATGTGGACATGAATTTGGGGGAGACACTCTTCCACCCACTACACCCACTATCCATCTCCAGAACTTTTTCATCTTCCCAAACTGAAACTCCATATCCATTAAACAGTAACTCCCCATTCCCCCTCTCCCCAACCCCTGACAACCACCATTCTATTTCCTGTCTCCCTAAATTTGACTCTTCTAGGTATTTCATATACCTAGAATCATACAATATTTGTCCTTTTGTGACTGACTTATTTCACTTATCATGATGTCTTTGAGTAGGAAACATCACTCTTAACTGCCTCAGCCTAAAAGTGACACATGTCGCAGTCCATTGGCTAGATTTAGTCACATGACCCCAGAGGAACTACAAGCAAGGCTGGGAAATGTAGAGGAGGACATGCAATATTTGGTGAGTACTAGGTTCCACGACATACACCCATGTCACATGACAAATTCTCTTTTTACTTAAGCTAGCTTGAGTTGGTTGCTGTTACAACCAGGGAATTCAAATCATACCCATTCTGTACATGCATCTCAATATCTGGTGAATGAGGAAGCTCAAAACTGGGGACTCTGGGGCTTCCCTGGTGGCGCAGTGGTTGAGAGTCCGCCTGCCGATGCAGGGGACACGGGTTCGTGCCCCGGTCCGGGAAGATCCCACATGCCGCGGAGTGGCTGGGCCCATGAGCCATGGCTGCTGAGCCTGTGCGTCCGGAGCCTGTGCTCTGCAACGGGAGAGGCCACAACAGTGAGAGGCCTGCGTACCGCAAAAAAACCCCACAAAAAACAAACAACTGGGGACCCTGTAAACAACAAGGTCCTACTGTACAGCACAGGGAACTGTATATTCAATATCCTATGATAAACCATAATAAAAAGAATATATGTGTGTATAACTGAATAACTTTGCTGTTCAGCAGAAATTAACACAACATTGTAAATCAACTATACCTCAGTAAAATTTTTAAAAATTAAAAAAAATTTTAAACTGGGGACTCTGTTACTTGCTGGTAATATTTTTGTGCTGCTATTCAAAATCAGAATTATAGGTTGTTGATGTTAAAAGAACCCTGAGTCCAGAGTTAAGGTAATCTTCTAGTTTGACTTTCTGTAGACACGTACCCGTTCGACCAGCATTTATTAGACAAAGTGCATTGAGCACTTACGATGGATGCATCAAGAACTATGAGGACTGTGGTGACACCACACCGAATAAAATTTGGCTCTACTCTGGTTAATGGAAAATATTGTCTTTCCTCTATTGACTGTAATTACTTGCTTGACCTATGACCCACATGTTTTATTATTAGACTGTGCTCTTGAGGGAAATTTATGAGTATACCATGAGTATATTTTTGAGTTGTATAATTTCACTTCCTTTTTCTTTCTCAACACTTTTACTATTGATAATACTGTATCAAAATTTCCCCTTTTTTCTTTTCTTCTTTTCTTTGTATTTCTCTTTTTTGTGAAGTTAAATAATAATGCCACATTTCATAAACTTTTATGAAATCTTCTGCCATCTAACCAGGAATGACTTCTCAAAAATTTTAAACAATGGAATAACTTTTCTAGATCTGTACTTGATGACCCAGAGCCTATGACTTGACATTACTGCACACTGTAAAAAATCAGGCAGCATGGCAGTGATATGAAGTTTTCTTATATGAATGTAGAATTAGGTACAAAGAAGGAATCAGTGATGTGTTCAGGTGATCAAGACACCTGGGTTCTAGTCCTGGGTCTGCCCACAAATTAACTGCATCACTTTGGGCAAATTCCTTAAATTCCCTAGACTTTGGCCCTTCATCTGTAAAATAAAGCTGTTAAACTAACTAGAAGTCCCTTTTCCCCTTAAATTTCTATGCTTTTATGATTCTAGAGAGAACCATAAGGAAGAGAGAGTGAAACAGCTGGGACAATTAGGAAACTGTTTGGAGAAAGAAAAAAGAAAATGAGGGGAAAGGAAAATTCCAAGGACAAAGAAGGAATATAAAATAATTCAGAACAGCAGAAAGCAAAGGAGTAAAGTAAAACAAGGTGAAAAAGAGGAAATAGAAGCTTAAATTTTTTTTGGAATTGCAAAAGATGTGAAGTTTTAAGCCAAAGAGGAAGAAGAAATCTGTTTATTTATATTTCTCTTCCATTAAGATGAATTCTTCAGAAGTTACTATGAATTGCCTCTCTAGGGTTTAGCAATTCTAAAGAAAAAAAAAAAAAAAGTGCGCTGGACTTCCCTGGTGGTGCAGTGGTTAAGAATCCGCCTGCCAATGCAGGGGACATGGGTTTGAGCCCTGGTCTGGGAAGATCCGACATGCCACGGAGCAACTAAGCCCATGCACCTCAACTACTGAGCCTGTGTTCTAGAGCCCGTGGGCCACAGCTACTGAAGCCTGCATGCCTAGAACCCGTGCTCTGCAACAAGAGAGGCCACTGCAATGAGAAGCCCCCACACAACAACAAAGAGTAGCCCTTGCTCACTGCAACTAGAGAAAGCCCACACGCAGCAACGAAAACCCAATGCAGCCAAAAATAATAAATAAATTAAACAAATAAATTTATTTTTTTAAAAAAGAGCTGATATCTAGCAGTGACTTTGAGCTATCAGCTTGTTAATACTAGCGCATTGTCATTATTGAGTGAATAAATGCTTTTTAAGGGGAAGGTAGACAGAGAATGTTGTGGGCTAAAGTGAGATAGAGTGGGGTCACCCATGAATGAATCATTCAATTTTGTTGGTTCTCCTCCAGACTAAGAAAGAACGGTTACATTTCATGATTTCCTCCAGCCTTCCAACAAAGCACAGTACAGAGGAGGAGAACAATGCTTAGCTCACAGCCACCTGACTCACATGACAATGGGGCCCTGTTGTAAGGTGTTGTATGAGTGGCTTATTCTGATCCTGTTGGCCGGTCAGAGGCAACACTGCACAAAGAGAAACAGCAGCCCCTAAACAAACCATGGCTTAGCACAGAAAGAAGGAAGGAAGCGTCTGTTCCTGGCTTTTCCCATCCTCTCTTCTCTTCTTGCTAGTCTCAGTTGTCTTGCTCCTGTGGTCAGAAGTAGGGTGAATCTGTCCGTCCCCTTTATCCTCTTAGGGCCTCTGAGATGTTGGCAAATTCCTGTGTGCTCTGCTTCTTGTCTTCCTCCTCCCTAAATGAGGGACCATCATGTACATCATGATAAGTAGACGGATGGCGCCTACAACAGAGTCTCATGCAGAACGAAAGCTCAAAAATGTTCATCGTTCTTATCATATGCTTTCCCTCCATGGACAGTCCTTTTCCTTTCCAAAGAGCAGATGAATTGTTTAGAGCAGAAGACCACATTTTGGAAGAAGTTTCCTCTGAAAAATGATGTTACCAGCTTTAGGGATGGGAATGTGAAATTTTTGTAATGGAAAAGCCACACAAGATATTACAGGTAGAGTCCATGGGACGATAAGTTTTAAGTCACAGAATCATGAATCTCGGAGATGGAAGGAACTCCTAGAGAGCTTATTCAGAAAGGGATTCTGGGCTATTTCACCAGTAAACACGTTGCTAATCTCCCTTTTTGCCTGGAGAGTCATGGCTTTTGGTGGTTTTGAGAATATTTACCCCTAGGTAGCAATATCCTGTTCTTAAAATGACCATTGTGGATTGAATTGTATCCCCCCAAAAGATATGTTCATATCCTAACCCCTGGTATCTGTGGATGTGACCTTGTTTGGAAATAGGGTCCTTGTAGGTGTGATTGAGTTAAGATGAGGTCATACTGGAGCCCTAATCCAATGGCTGGTGTCTTCATAAGAAGAGGAAAATTTGCACACAGACATACAGACCCATAGGGAGAACACCACGTGACAACAGAGGCAGAGATTGCCATGATGCATCTACAACCTGAGGAACACCAAGGATGGCCGGCCAGTACCAAGAGCTGAAAGAGGCAAGGGAAGATTCTCCTGTAGAGCTTTCAGAGAGAGCGTGGCCCTGCCAACACCTTGATTTTGGACTTCTAGCCTTCAAAACTGTGAGAGGATAAATTTCTGTTGTTTTAAGCCACTCAGTATATGGTAATTTGTTACGACAGCCCCAGGAAACTAACGCATTGATCAAATAACATCTCTTTGTCCCCTCTCTTATCTGTAGGATAGAACTAATTCTGCTCTCAATAGCTTTGAAATTTCTGATGGAGATAATTATCAATACACAGTATTTTATATTAAAATAATATACATTTGGACTGGGGAAGCTTTCTGATGGCTGAGTTGGTAAGCTCCTAGGAGAAAGAGAGACACTCTCTCTACAAGTCCTCTTCTGTGCTGATCCATCGAGGGCAGGAGGTCCTGTTGGGAGAAACCAGTCCCCACCGAAACCATCTGTGAGTGTACTGATATTTACTCTCTGCTACCTCAAAATAAAAATACGTCTTTTAAGTATTTTGAGCTCTATAGAGGCTGCTGTGGAAAATTAGAGGTAGCAGTAGCTTCCTTTGCCTCCTTTTTTTTAAAAACTGGATTTCCCTTCCTCAGAGCTTATTATTTATATCTTTTCCCTCAGGACATCTTCTCCGTGGTACCTGATGATAAATAATTCTTATTCTGATGTCACTGGTGATTCCACACCTGAGCAAGGTACTATTTTTCCATTCTATCAGGAACTCAGCTATTTATTTCCATTCATTCATAGACTTGTAGCCGAGAAGGATATTTTGGTTGAATATATTCCCTTACATGTAAGGTTGTAAAAATGAGTTAAATGGAATACATCCCTAGCACTGTGGATTTTTTTTTTCTTTTATATGTGAAACCCTGTTTTAATAGGTAAACCCTGTTGACGTCATGCTTTTTTTTTTTTACATCTCTCACTGCTACAGTGAGTCACATAGAACCTGGAACTGCCACTAAGCAGATGACTGGAAAAGGATCTGTTGCTTAATTACATCTTCATTAGTGATAAGCTCTCTGGTCTCATACTTTCTAACTCCAAAAAAGGTTTTGTTTTGGCTGTTGAAAGAGGAATCCTCTGTCCTGGTGTTGGGAATATTTTTCTGTGCTTACTTTCTGGCTTCAACGTTAATCTTCCTCTAGGGTATTACTAATATTCTTTTTCTTCAAGCCCTAAAGAGAAATATGAATAGTTATTTGGTTTTATTTTTTTCTCCGAACACAATCCTTTGGCTCTCACTGTGTCTCTGAAATGTAGACTTTTTCTTTTGCCCATCATTCACCTTTTTTCGTGTGCTTTAAGAAGAAGATACTTTCTCACATTAGGGGTTGGTTATAATTGAGGTTTTTATGATTCAAAAAAAAGTGATTATTCTCAGTCATCTTGCTATTTCACACACTTGGTGCTATTTTTAGCATACAGCAAACCTGTTGTTTTAGATTAATTAATAATGGAACTGAATTTCTCAACTCTGGTTTTTTCCATTTTCTCAGTTAATGAAGTACTTGTAATATGTCTCTATAATCATCATTTTTAATAGGTACTTTCATTTATCCAATAACTTTACAGAACACATCACTCATGGGTAAATTGTAAGTATCTGGTTTATATGTGTCTATATTATTTCATAGATTTCACATTATACTTAGAGAAAAGATTCCACATCTTGTAGGGTGACTGGATGGATGGACCCCAAGAATGAGTAGGGGGTGATGGGAAGAAGAGAGAAGAGTAGGTAAGCTGATGATGAGCTCTTTGGCTGGTGTTTTTGCCTGAATTGTGTTCCTGCCAAATTTATTTATTTATTTATTTATTTATTTATGCTGTGTTGCGTCTTCGTTTCTGTGCGAGGGCTTTCTCTAGTTGTGGCAAGCGGGGGCCACTCTTCATCGCGGTGCGCGGGCCTCTCACTATCGCGGCCTCTTGTTGCGGAGCACAGGCTCCAGACGCACAGGCTCAGTAGTCGTGGCTTACGGGCCTGGTTGCTCCGCGGCATGTGGGATCCTCCCAGACCAGGGCTCGAACCCGCGTCCCCTGCATTAGCAGGCAGATTCTCAACCACTGCGCCACCAGGGAAGCCCCCCTGCCAAATTCTTATGTTGAAGTCCTCAGACTGACTGTATTTAGAAATAGGGCCTTAAAAAAAAAAAAAAAAAGAAAGAAATAGGGCCTTTAAAGAGGTAGCCAAGGTAAAAATTAGGTCATCTGGGTGGGCCCTAATCCCATGTGAATGGTGGTGTCCTTATAAGAAGAGGAGATTAAGACATATACAGCACACAACAGAGAGAAAATCATGTGAGGACACAGCAAGAAGGTGGCCAATTGCCAACCAACGAGAGAGACCTCAGAAGAAATGAACCCTGACGACACTTTGATCTTGGACTTCCAGCCTCCATAGCTGTGAGGAAACAAATTTCTGTTGTTTAAGCCACTTAGTCTGTGGCACTTTGTTATGGCAGCCTGAGCTGCTAATACAGCTTGGTATCAGCTGCAAGTCCTTCCCTCTAGTGGAGGTCAGCTTGAAGGGCAGTGGGAGGGGCTTGAAGGAGAAGGACCAGTGGCAGAGCTGTCAATGTGGAGATCTGCTTGGTACAACTCTGAAAGCTCTAAGTATGTCATCATAGGTAGGCTGGCTTGCAGAAATGGGGCCTTTCTCGAGTGTAGGGAAGGGGAAGCAGTGCAAGTAAGAACAACACATACTCAATATACAAATACACACTCCTGGATCTGGGGGGTGCTGGGGAATGGCTGCAAATATTCACACTTTAATAATTTGGTTGCTGTCATACTCGAGTCCCTGGTGACTGATGTTTTACTTTCCTTAGGAGTAAATAAATCTGGACTTGCTAGAAATAGAAGGAAGCAATACAATTAATTTGTACAGGTTTCTATTACTCTGTATGGCTTTTTCTTTCTGAGTGACTTGAGGAACTGGTGTATTAAAAAGGGCAGTAAAAGAAAATCAAGCCATCCAAAGAGCCATCCACCTGTAAATCTCCCTTGGGCAAGCACACTTGGTTGAATAGTATCCATCTCGCCCCCTCAAATTCACATCCATGAGGAACCTGTGAATGTGACCTTACTTGGAAATAGAGTTTTGGCGGATATAATTCATTGTTAAGATGATGTCATACTGAGTTACAGAGGGCCCTAAATCCAGTATGGCTGCAGTCCTTATAAGGAGAGAAGAACTGAAAGAGACACACAGAAGCAGAGGGGGAAAAGGCCATGTGACAGAGGAGGCAGAGATTGGAGTAATGCAGCTGCAAGCCAAGAAATGCCAAGGATTGCCAGAAGTCACCAGAAGCTACACAGAGGCAAGGAAGGATCCACCCCTAAGCCTTCAGACGTGTGTAGACCTGCCAGCCCCTTGATTTTGGACTTCTAGCATCAGGAGAGAGCGATTTCTGTTGTTTTAAACCACCTAGTTTGTGGGGCCTGGTTACAGCAGCCCCAGGAAACAGATACAGAAAGTGAGCAGGGCAGGGACAAGCACAGTGCTTGACAAGTGCTTGATGGCTTGTAAGTGTAGCTACAGGTCCCAATGAGAGAGTTCAAACCTGTGGTGAGCATTACATAAGTGGGAAAGTGTCTAGCAGAGACCCTCAGAAATAGTTCTGCCCTTCCTTTCAACACACGTATTGTAAATGGAAACTGCCGACTGAAGTTCCATGAGGATAGCTTGAGGGTATCCATTGTCTCAAAAAAGATAACACGGGCTTCCCTGGTGGTGCAGTGGTTGAGAGTCTGCCTGCTGATGCAGGGGACACGGGTTCGTGCCCCGGTCCGGGAAGATCCCACATGCCGCGGAGCGGCTGGACCCGTGAGCCATGGCCGCTGAGCCTGCGCGTCCGGAGCCTGTGCTCCGCAACGGGAGAGGCCACAACAGTGAGGGGCCCGCGTACCGCAAAAAAAAAAAAAAAAAAGATAACACGTATAAAGAGCTTTAAAACCAGAATGCCTCATAAGCTGGGAGGTGATTATTGCAGCTCCAGTGTAAAGAATCTTCTCTACTCTTATAGAGAATAGCTGCTTTGGGACATAAAGTCAGCTAACTTTTGAGAGAAATCTTTCCCTTTATGAGAAGAATGATCGTTTAGCAAAAGGTACAGAAAGGGAAGTATTGGAACTGCAGTGTTTTCTTACATCTTTCAGATGTAAACTTGAAACATGAAGTTCTGGTTTTAATGTTTAGTGTATGGTATGCTTGTCTTTTCTGCCAAAAGCAATTGTGTGAAGAGGAGTGAGGTGTATATCTGTAGCTGATTGGGAATGAAATAGCATCGTTCCTAGGTAGGGAATTAGAGAGAGGCTAGGCAGTGTGGTGGGAATCATGCTGGATTAGAAATTCCTCATAGGTGGTTTCTATGAGGCCTGATGTCAGTAATGTGCTGCCTGATCCTATGGCAATTTGCTCCAGTTTGTGGAGCCTTCATTAGGCTAGATGATTGCCAGAGTTCTCTGTCATTCCCCCACTGAGTGGGAGGGGTATGACTCCTGCAGTGGGTTGAATAGTGTCCCCCCAAAAAGATAAGTCCAAGTCCTAACACTCAGTACCTGTGAATATGACCATATTTAGAAATAGGGTCTTTGCAGATGTAATTAATTTTTTAGGTTGATTTTTATTTTATTTTATTTTTAAAAATTTTATTGGGGCTTCCCTGGTGGCACAGTGGTTGAGAGTCGGCCTGCCAATGCAGGGGACACGGGTTCGTGCCCTGGTCCAGGAAGATCCCACATGCCGCGGAGCGGCTGGGCCTGTGAGCCATGGCTGTTGAGCCTGCGCGTCCGGAGCCCGTGCTCCACAACGGGAGAGGCCACAACAGTGAGAGGCCCGTGTACAGCAAAAAAAAAAAAAAAAAAAAAAAATTTATTAGAGTATAGTTGATTTACAGTGTTGTGTAAGTTTCAGGTGTACAGAAGAGTGATTCAGTTATACATATACATATAGTCATTCTTTTTCAGATTCTTTTCTCATAGAGGTTATCACAGAATATTTCGTAGAGTTCCTTGTGCTATACGGTAGGTTCTTGTTGGTTATCTAATATATAGTGTGTGTATGTTAATCCCAAGCTCCTGATTTATCCCCCCCACCTTTCCCTTTTAGTAGCCATAAGTTTGTTTTTGATATCTGCAGATGTAATTAATTTAAAGATCTCTGGATGAGATCATCTTGCATTAGGGTGGTCCTTAAATCCAATGACGGGTATCCTTATAAGAGACAGAAAGGGAAAAGATACACAGAGACACAGGGGATAAGGCCATGTGAAGATCCACATGAAGACAGAGGCAGAGATTGGAGTTCTGCGGCTACAAGCCAAGGAATGCCAAGGATCATGGAATCTACCAGAAAGTAGGAGAGAGACATGGAAGGGATTCTCCCTCAGAGCCTCTAGAAGGAAACACTCCTTCCAACGCCTTGATTTTGGACTTCTGGCCTCCAGAACGGTGACAGAATAAATTTCTGTTGTTCTAAGCTACCAAGTTTGTGGTAGTTGGTATGGCAACCCTAGGAAACGAATACAGTCCCCTGCAGGTCAGGAGGGGTCCTGGCACAGTAGTCCCCTTCCCTGGTAACCCATGAGGAATCATTGCTGCATCTGATGACTAGAAGCCAGTGCTGCCTGTCTTTGCCAATCTTTGCCAGACCGAACACCTGCAGAATTCTAATGGAGATTGTATTAGTTTCCTATGACTTAAAACAACACGACTGGGCTTCCCTGGTGGCGCAGTGGTTGAGAGTCCGCCTGCCGATGCAGGGGACACGGGTTCGTGCCCCGGTCTGGGAAGATCCCACATGCCGCGGAGCGGCTGGGCCCGTGAGCCATGGCTGCTGAGCCTGCGCGTCCGGAGCCTGTGCTTTGCAACGGGAGAGGCCACAACAGTGAGAGGCCCACATACCGCAAAAAAAAAAAAAAAAAAAAAAAAAAAAAACAACACGACTTTGTTCGCTTATAGTTCTGGTGCTCAGAAGTGCAGAATCAGCCTCACTGGGTCAAAATCAAGTTGTCAGCCGGACCCTGCTCCCTCCTGGAGGCTCTGGGGCAGAATCAGCTCCTTGCCTGTCTAGCTTCTGGTGGCTTGGCATTCCTTGGCTGTGGGCATATCTCTTCCATCTTCAAGGCCAACATCTTCAAGTGTCTCTCAGCTCTGTCTTCATGTCACCTTCTCTGTGTGTGTAAAATCTCGCTTAGCATCCCCCTTTTTAAAATTGAGATATAAATGACATAACATTGTGTTAGTTTTAGATGTATGATGTAATGATTTGATATCAGTATATATTGTGAAATGATTAGCATAAGTTTAGTTTACATCCATCACCACACAGAGTTACAAATTTTTTTTCCTTGTGATGAGAACTTTTAAGATCTACCTCAACCTCCTTCTTGGAAGGTTACACGTGACTGCATTTAGGGCCCACCTGAGTAATCCAGGTTAAGAGCCTTAATCACATCTCAAGATATCCCATCATATTTTCAAAGATACTTTTTCCGTATAAGGTAACATTTACAGGTTCCAGGGATTAAGCTCTGATATCTGTTCTCTGTATTCTGCTGGCTACAGGGGTTTAGACTGAGCTTTTATGGAAATGTCAGATAAGCAACCTGAAGCCGTCCAGTAGTGGGGCTGGAAGCTTTGCCTTCATCTAACTTATTCTTTTCCTCCGGCCACTCAGGGTTGGGGTGGGTGAGGCACACCCTCTCAGTTTAGGCCTTCAAGGAATATTCTGAATGGTTATTACCTGTTTCCTCCTTTCCATCTCCCATTTTTGAGGGTCTGTCGCCTGCCCTCCTTTAATTCCCCTTGCAGTCTGATGTCTCCCAACCCCAATTTTGAAAATTCCAACCCTTCCAACGGTTAGGACCTGTGCTTTATCTGCCCAAATACCTGTCCCTTCAGGCTTCATCCTGATGTGACTGAGGATGTTCCTCTGTTGGCTCTGGATTGCGTGTGGGAGCAGGTGGGGGAGTGAGCCAGGGTTCCTATGAACGGGGGAAGGACTGTGGTGCCTTGCTTGCTTCCGGGGATTTCCTTGACTAGGTGTGGTGTAGCCAGGTTCCTTCTGAATCCCTCAAAGTTAAGCACACCTGGTACATAGAGTGCTACTTTTCTTCCAAAGACAGCCTAGTCTAATATCACATGATGAAAACACTTTCCTCCTATTTATAGTACTTTTGAATCCACTCTTGGAACATGTACAACCTTAGCATTATTGAATGAAAGAATTCTTCCTAGATCTATTTTCACGATAAGGGCTCCACATGAACTGGAATAGCTCTGAGTCATTTGGGATGAATGGTGCTATCCTTGAACACACTGTTTCCAGTCTCTAAATTTATCTCTTGATAGAAGTCAGTGTGTGTGTGCGTGTGTGTGTGTTCACCCAGCTACGTGAGTGTTAGTGAATTAGGGGTAACAGAAAGTATATTTGAAGTTAGAAAGAAGGGAGGAGCTAAAATGATACAAGAGGATGACCGAAGAGGGAAGGACAAATCAAGAGAAGACAAAGAGCAGGCCCCAAATTCTCCTGGGATGTAGAGCACAGAACATTCTTTTATGCTAGTGTTGGGATCAAGGTTTATGGCACCTGAAGCTTTTTTAACATATGGCAGGTCCTCTTTAGAAAGAAGAATACAAAATAATGAATACAGAATTATGTACAGGGCTTTGGATGAAATCCCAAAGCCCTGAAGCTTAATGTAAAATAAATAAGCAACAAGGATATATTTGTGGCACAGGGAAATATAGCCATTATTTTGTAATAACTTTAAATGGAGTATTAAAACAAACAAAACTCCTGAAGCTTAGGTTTCATTAGCCTCAGGGCGAATCCTCTGTCTCTGGTTGGAAATGGTGTGGTCAGGTCATTCAAGATGGCTGTTCTCTTGCTCCCTGTACATCCCCTGTTTGACCAGGCCCTGCTTCTCTCACATGATTATCCAATCCACTTAATTGTAGGGCTTAATTAGTAACTGTCTACATGCTTGCCCCCTGCCCCAGCTGTTGGTTTCCCTGGTAACTGATGAACCAACCTGACATCAATCTCCCTATAAATGGTAGCCTTATTCTCCCCTGAGTAGCAAAGATTACTGCCTTTCACCACCCACAGTGTGGGTGTCCCTCTAGGACCTTTGTTTTGGATGCGTGAGATCTCTTATCCAATAAATTGTTGATGTCTCTGTCACTGTCTCTGGGTTCTTTCTTCAGTCTCAAGGCTGGGTCACTACAGGGCTTGCAGGCCTGCGGGGTGCAGCCCAGAAGGAATCAAGACTAACATCCTTCTAGTTATATGATTAATATCTATTACTTTTATTTCCCAATGACGTGATTTGAGGTAAAACATCTGAATCATACATATTAACATATTTCTTCTTTAATATATATTAATATATACGTATTAGGTATGTAATATATATGTTAAAAATCTATGTAATATGTTAGCAATCCGTCAAATAAGCTGAGATCTAGAGGGGAAAACTTTACACATAAAGTACATTTAAAAAAAGTTATACAATTACATTTCTTTAACACTTCATAGTTTGGGACACCCTTTCAAAGACAAGTTCATTTAATCCTGATAATAAACTTGTGAAGAAAGTTTTCTATTTTATCTCCATTTTACATAAGGGAAACTGACCTTCCAGAGTTGGAGATTTGCCCAAGTACCTCAGGCTTAGGTAAATAGGGGAAGTGGGCGGGGACCCAGGGCTCCGCCAGCCTCTTGCTGGGAATGGGGGAGGGGCTAGGAAGAATAAGCCGAGAGGGTCCATCTAAACTGCCTGCCTCCTGGCACTGATGCTTCCTACCTGTCTGTCTTCATCCCCCCCACCCCCCACCCCTGGATTTCTCAGCTGCAAGCTCGACAGGCAAAACAGTAAGTAATTTGCTCCAAATAGGCCGGGTCAGCAGAAAACAAGGGACTGGTGTTGCGTTGGGGAATGCCTTCAGATCCAGTGCTTGTCCATCTCTGCTGGCAGATGCCAGTTCCCCGAAGCTTGCTCTCTTCCTCTGAGCCAGACACTTGGGTTCCAATTGTGAAATCATAAGGGAAGAAAAGTCCAGATAGTAACCTGTGGCTTTTTCAATGTAAGGGCCCCAAGTAAAATTGTTTACAGGCCATATTTTTTTCCCATTCAAAACGAAAATAGTGGGCTTCCCTGGTGGCGCAGTGGTTGGGAGTCCGCCTGCCGATATGGGGGACACGGGTTCGTGCCCCGGTCCGGGAAAATCCCACATGCCGCGGAGCGGCTGGGCCCGTGGGCCATGGCCACTGGGCCTGTGCGTCCGGAGCCTGTGCTCCGCGGCGGGAGAGGCCACAGCGGTGAGAGGCCCGCGTACCGCAAAAAAAAAAAAATAAATAAAATAAAAAATGAAAATAGTTTAACCAAATCCCAAGGGAGAAATAGGCTCATGCTGAAGTGATGGGGTAGACTTGTTAGTGTCTGAGTGTTCCCAGCCCGTCCCCTTTTCCCCACAGCTGGAGAGCTTTCTGGCGTAGTCTTCCATTTCTTCCCCTCTCCCATCCTCCAAGGAGGGGCCAGGCCTCTCCGGGGAAAATAACCCTGACTGGTCAGATTTCACAGCAAAGAGCTGAAAAGGGGAAAGGAAGCTGGAGAGGAGGTTGGAGAGGAGAGGTATGGGAGTATCTGTGCCATAGGATTATGATGAGCAGAAAAGAAATAAGATTAAAGATAAACAACAAAACAAAAACTTACAGAGGGCTTTACAGTATTTGAGAAATACTCAAAGGACTGGAGCTTTCTCAGATTTGTGTGGAATGGATCTTTTTTCAGCTTTGATGCTGCCCTGGACTGAACCGCTTGGGTTGTGGCTTTATAAGCATCACCCCTACAACCTAGAATCCCTGCTTGATTAAATCACAGAAGAGCGATGTGAAAAACCGTGAGCAGTGGTCCACTGCTCACAGGCAACCTCAATGCCAGTATCTCACCATTTTCGAGAAGCAGCAACTGTTAGAGTGATGGCCAAATTTTGAAGATGTATTTGCCACATTTGCAGCTGGTCTCTGGTTACCCATCATGGGCCTCATCATGGAGACTTTGCAAATCACACTGCGTCGCTCGCTTCCCCCACCTACGTACCCCCCACTCCCTATGCTCACCTGGTCAGGAGCAGCCCAGCACCCTTCCCCCAACACACACCCTTCACTGTGCTTCCTCAGGCTCTTTGAAGAATTGCTGTAAGGGGCTTCCCTGGTGGGGCAGTGGCTAAGAATCTGCCTGCCAATGCAGAGGACACGGGTTCGAGCCCTGGTCCAGGAAGTTCCCACATGCCACGGAGCAACTAAGCCTGTGAGCCACAACTACTGAGCCTGCGCTCTAGAGCCCGCGAGCCACAACTGCTGAGCCTGTGAGCCACAACTACTGAGCCCGTGTGCCTAGAGCCCGTGCTCCACAGCAAGAGAAGCCACCGCAGTGAGAAGCCGGCGCTCCACAGCGAAGAGTAGCCCCCGCTGGCTGCAACTAGAGAAAGCCCGCGCACAGCTGCGAAGACCCAATGCAGCCAAAAATAAATAAATCAATAAATAATAAGTAAATTTAAGAATTGCTGTAAAATTGAGGAAAAACGATGGAGTAGAATTAGGGAAACCAAAACCCTATATTTCCTGTTACTAAGTGCTACTCTTATGAAATGGTGAAACGCTGTGAGCTGTTATTATTTTTCTTTAACCAGGAGAAGAAACAATGGGTTTAAAATCCACTGGACAGCTTTTCCAAAGATGTACCAAGTTTCTACAGGAGTAATTCCAGCCCACCCCCGCCATTGTTTTCTGGTGCAGCACAAAGCATTCTCTGAAAAATCTCTAAAATGATTATCTAACAGAAGGCATTTTTGACAATTGTTATTGATTTTTGATGGTACAGGCCCCAACAGGCCATCAGCCTGAGAGTTGCAATTGGCAGAGGAAGGAGAAGCCACAGCTACTGCTGTGGTTTAGAAAAGGTGTCAAAGAAAAATACTCTTCCTTATATTCCATGTAAAAGAGGATACAGTGCAGAAAAATGGCTTATATACTTAACTATAGCTCACTTTGACAGCATTTAAGGTTTTAGGAAAGCTCAAAAATACTAAGCAGTGTGTGAAGAATAAAATGAGCTATGTCCTGGACTCCTGGCTTGTCAATACAAAAGGTTCTAAACCCTTAGGTAATAAGTTACCTAAAAATATGTTTTTGTGTGCGGTGGAAGAATGTGCTTTAGACACACACATACTTAACTATTTTTTAAATTTAAAGCAATAAAAGCACACACACACACAAATCAAAACAGCACACAGGAATATAAAGTGAAAAGGAAGTTTCTACACTCCTTCTTGCCATTCCTGAGTATCCCCCCACCCCCATTTCCATTCCTCAGAGGTAACCACACTTCCTGTGTTTTGTTTCAGAAATGTTCTGCGCTTATAAAAACATAATATCTCTCCCATTCTCCCCTTTCAAAACCCAAATGGGATACATTAAAATACTACTCTGCAGCTAGGACTTCTGCTATTTAACAGTATACCTTGCACTTTTTTCTTCAAATTAGCTCATTTAGAACTCTCTAATTTTTAAGCTATTTTTAAAATTGAAAAGTAAATACATAACACAGAGGAAGTGAGAGACAGCTGGCTTTAGACAAACATGAAATTATCACTGTAAAAGGCTAATTATCTTTCCTCTGGAAGGAGAAAGATTAGATGCAGAAAACACATTTCATTTTCTCTCTGTCTCTCACACACACACACACGCAAAAGAATTATTATAGCTGGTTTAAACAATAACTTGGGTCCTTGACAATTTTATCAGACTGTACAACTAAAAAGCCAGTACTTATTAACCCCCAAAGTATAACAATGGAGGAGAGATGATGTCTATTAAACAAAAGTATCTCTCATTTAGACCAATGCAACAGACTTTTCCCTTTTTGTTCTGTGGTGCTTCTCAAATGAACAATCTTACATATGTCAAAGCTCTAAAATGGTTGTTACAATTTCCAGATGTAACTTCATGAAGTTATGGGAGGAGGTATGGCAGTCAAGTCCAGGAGATATCGGCTGATGATTGGTCAAATGTGAAAATTTGGCTTGTGACTATCTTGGGCTCTTAACCACTCTGACTGCTGACTGAAGAAATCAGCAGCCTCCTGGCAGGCAGAACATGTATTTAAAAAAATATATCTCCTTTGGGGTTTCCCTGGTGGCGCAGTGGTTGAGAGTCTGCCTGATGATGCAGGGGACATGGGTTCGTGCCCCGGTCCGCGAAGATCCCACATGCCGCAGAGCAGCTGGGCCCATGAGCCATGGCTGCTGAGCCTGTGCGTCCGGAGCCTGTGCTCCGCAACGCGAGAAGCCACAGCAGTGAGAGGCCCGCGTACCGCAAAAAAAAAAAAAAAAAAAATGTTCTCATAGACAAACAACATACAAGACTGTAGACAAGTAGATGGGAGATGATGTTAAAAGTCAAATTTCACCACAGGACACTAGAATCTAATCATAACCCCCAAATCTCAGAAACAAATAAACGTGACATTGAAGGCCAAATCGATAATCAGAGTTGAGTCATTTACCATCATTATTTGCCTAAGTTTTAACTATGTGGACACATTTCCTCACATTCACTGATTTCAGGGCTGGAAGAACGTTAGTGATCATCTCTTTTAATAAATAAGGAAACTGACACTAGAAGAGATTAAGTGACTTTACTAAGATCAGATAGAACAGGCTAGAACCTAACTTCCTAGTGGATATACTTAAACCAGTATAAATATACAATACATGTAAAAGAAGATATATAATACACATGATGGTCATTCATGTTTAAAAAATAGAACAGCATCACATGAACTTTCTACCATAAACTGGGTGACACCATTCAAGGGCAGGAGGACCTTGAATTAGGAAGCTGGAAGAGAGCGATGAAGGCTGGCAGATAGCCACAGGCCAAGGATGGGGAGGCCAGCCAGGGAGTAGAGAAGCTGCAGTGTCTGGAGCACCTGGCAGGTAAAGCGTATTTGAGGTTCAGGAAGTCCTTAGCAGGAGCAAGGCAAGACACCTGTGGCAGGAGACTGAGGATGTGATATCTGCTAGGGACACAGTATTTACTCTTTTCACTCATTCTGCTTCGCCAGGCCAGGGCTCTAGCATGCATTCAGAGTGAGAGGGAGAGAGCACTGTGCATCTGGGTCAGATAGATTCCAGGAACATCTTCAGGTTTTCTCTCTCCTAAGGGCTCTGCTTGTTAACTCTGGATTTACAGGTCATCAACCGCATACACTGGTTTGAGTTAATGACCGACTGGTGTTTTCTACTAAGCTGCTGTCAGGCAGATTTTTCCACTTAATTTCATTTAAAACAGTGGTGCTTAATCCTGGCTGCACATCAGAATACTCTGGGGAGCTTAGAAAAACAAACAAACAAAACTGATGCCAGAGCCCATCTCAATTAAATTCTGCTTTAATTGGCCTGAGGTCCAAGTATTGGTATGTTTGAAAAACTCCCTAAGTGATTCTAATAGGTAGCTACGGTTGGAACCACTGATTTAAAACATCAGGGAAAGTTTCAATCAACTAATCAATTGTTTCAAAAGTTACAATAGCATTATTTTCTTCACATCTGGCAATGTGATTCATTAAAAAATAAAGAAGTAATTTGCAGAACATCCTGTCTTCATAAGACTTTCTCATTATCTATCATTTTTGCTAAGGAAAGTCAACGTATGGCTGAATTCAACAATAAATCCGAAACTGATGGCTCCACTGAATCTTCTTTCCACCATCGTATTGCCATTATCTTCTTTGTCCAACTCACCTCATTTGCCATAGTAATTGCTCCTATTGACCTTTAGGTTGAGCTGTCTGGACAGTCCAAAAGGCATAGTACTTATCACAGATTCCAGGACAGTTTGTCATCATGGGACTTCCTGTGCTATGGAAATTCAACTGAGAAACCAGTGTGGGCTGGAATAATTAGTAATGTGGAACTCCTTCCTGCTTTGGGGCCCTCTCACTTTTATCTAGCAGAAGGTTAGAAGCATTGCCTTGCTTTTCTTGACTTCTACCTCATTTTTTGTTTGTTTGTTTGTTTGTTTTTTCCTTCTTCCCTTCTAAGGCATTAGAAAAGGCAGGAGATAGGGGTAGAAAGATTCATTTACTCATAAAACTGGGAGTGTAATTAAAGGTCATTTAGTTCAGCCGCCGTCTGAGACCAAGAGACTTTCCCAAGATCACACAGCTAGATCACCCCTGGCGTGGGGACTGGAACTGGGGTCCTGACTCCCAAGCCCCATTCTGTTCAACATATCACCTGGCCTTTCAAGATAGCTCGAAGATACTTGGGAGGGCGTCTTCCTTCCACAAGAGGTTCTCCAGCCATCTTATCCTTGTCAAACTAGACCCCTTTTACTTCCTTGACATTTTATTGTCTTCTCACACGCGTCCTGCTTAATTCGGGACAGGATAGCTTATGGACTTTGCTCTCTTCCTTCTCGTTATTTAGAGCCCCGTGCTGGTAATACTTGTTTAATTTCTATTGTTACATGCTTCTCGTTGATGTGCATTTATTGAATGTTTGCTGTTGTCAAATGTTGCAAGGTTCTAAGAGGAAATTCCAAAACAGAAGACGCCCCAGCTCTGTGGAGAGTCTGGCTGGTGACAGACCCCTGAAACCAGCCCCTTAGGTCGCATTTCCCAGCTCTCCTAGTCTGGGTCTCTGTGGGCAGCACAGGCCCGGGGGAAGAGGGGGAGGGTTTCAGGCTGGATTTAGGGAGTCGGCCTGGCTTTTCTCAGGGCTGGTGAAAGTAACGAATAACCTGCTGGCATGGGAGGGGAGGCCCCAGAAGTGGGCTTCTGCTCCAAAGGCCGCAGGGCAGTAAGGCGGCCAGCCTATCTCATCCAGGCCAGTGTTCTGCCCGCAATCGCCCGGGGCTGGGAAAGCGGGCCCGCCAGGGGCGGGGCCTGGAAAGAGCGGGAGGAGGAGGAGGAGGGGGCTTGGATGGGGAGGGAAGAAGGAGGAGGAAGAGCCTCGGGGGCGGAACCAGGCGGAGAAACCCAGGAAAAGCTGGAGAAGAAGGCGGCGGGAATGGGCAGGAAGAGGAACGGAAAGGAGAAAGAAGCGGGGAGGAGACGGGGAGGGGGTGGAGCCTGGGAGAAGTCGGGGTAGAAGCAGGGGAAGGGGTGGGGCAGGGGGAGGAGCCATGAGGAGGAGCGGGGGCGGGCCGATCAAGGGGCGGAGCTGGGGGAGAGGCCTCCAAGGCCGCCGCCGCCGCCGCCGCCGGGGCGCGTTCTCCTCCCGCGGGTCTGGCAGCCGGGGCGCTCCCTCAGCCGCCGCTCCCCGAAGCGCGGGCTCTGGCGACCCCGGCCGACGAGGACGCCCCGCGCGAACCGCCGCCTCTGGGGTCGCGGGGTCGCGGGGCTGCGGAGCCGCTGGCGCGCCCGGGCCGCCGCCGCCTCCCTCGGCGTCCGGGGCCGGCATGGAGCTCTTCCAAGCCAAGGACCACTACATCCTGCAGCAGGGCGAACGCGCGCTGTGGTGCAGCCGCCGTGACGGCAGCCTCCATCTCCGACCGGGTGAGGCTGGCGGCACGGGGTCGCCCTGGGCGGGTGGGGGGCGAGGAGGGGGCGCGGCCGGGGCCCCTCGGCCGGGGGCTGCGGATCTGGCGCCTCCTGCGGCCCTGGCGGGCGGGGCGGGGCGGGCTCGAGCGAGGGCGCGCGATCTGTCATTATTTCCTGAGCGGAGGGAGCGCTGCCGTCGCCCCTGCCCCTCCGCGGGGGACAAAGGACTGGCGACCCTCGTCCCTCCGAGCGCGCTTCCGCGTCGCGATCTGCTCCGCTGCCCGGGAGAGGGGACGCGCGAGTCGAGCCGCCCACAGTCGGGTCGGGCCGGCGCCCACCAGAAAGTTCGAGCGAGGTGCGCCTGGCCTTAAAGGCCTCTTCCTCTCTGGAGTGGCCTCTGCCCGTCCTTCGGGACAAGTTCTGGGTTCGAATCCCCATCTCAGGCCAGAGGCGATCGCGCCAGTTAAGTGGAACATCCTGCCGAAGCTTCAGTGCCTGTGGACATCTATGTGTTTCTGGTGGTCCTTTATCATTAAAGGCGTGACTTCATTCTGGTTACCTCATAGGCACTCGATTTCCAGCGCCTTTTTAAAAAATTTTTAGTATTACAGTTAAACTGTATCGTAATGTTCAACTTTTAATATTTTTGTGTGACTCAGTATTGTGAGATACACTCTTGTGGGTCCATGTTTGGGTATCATGTAAGCTGTCATGAGATGTCTAAGTCTACAACGATTAGTCTGCATTAGGAAAACTAGGTCACAGTGGTGAGTTAAACAGGGCAGTCGCTGCCCTCAGAGAGCTGACAGTCCGGGGGCGGCGGTTTCCCTTGAGGGGCCCAGGAGCACCTCCCCCCTTTGAGGTTGCCAGTCCTTTTTCCTAATCACTGCAGATGTTTCATTTTAGGAGAAGTAAGAGAACAGAGTTCTTGAAAGAAATAGCCAGAGCATTTCAAGTTTACTTGTAATTCTTGTATGTAATCTAGACAAAAGAATTTACGTGGTATGAATTGAAAGTATGAAAGGCACAAACAAACTTTTCATATACATCACAGCGGTTACCATTTATAGGAGGGTTTCCAAGGATCTGGTCCCTTAATATATTATTCCCAGTCCTCACAACAACCTTACAAAGCAGGTGGTGATATCCTCTTTCTCAGGTGAGGAGACAGGTGTGAAAGGTTGAGTAACTTGACCGAGGTCACAGAGACTAGAATTGGCCCCCAGAACACTTTCTGGCCCGCCCCACTGCTTGCCTAGGAAGGCCTGCTCGTTGATTTGCTAGAGCAGTGAAGGAGAACTTATTTTTTTTCTAGGTTTTGGATGTATTTTCTTGCTATTACATTTTATTTCCTCTATTCAGAATGGAAGAGAAACTACTGCACCCAGATAAGGTTCTTTGATAATCTTGAGACAGGAGGTGTTGTAGATAGGCTAATTTTGGCCAGTCTCCAGTCATTCTCTTCTCCCTGTTTTTCCTGATTTGATCATTTGCCTGGTCTTTCTCCCCTCGCCCCACCCACAATGTTTGGATAAGGCTTCAAGTGCAGACTGAAGAAAAGTGGATTGCAAAATTCCCCAGGCTGTCAAAGAGCCGACTCTTTGGATTCTAAGAGCTTAAAATTAACTATGGCAGCTGGGTGGAACTTGACATCATCTCTAACTCATTGGACAGAACGCTCTTCTGTTCTTCATTTCCTCAGCTATAAAATGAGGGTTGGACTTTTTGGTCCTTGTGCATAATGAAATGTTTTTGAAACAGTGCCAATTTAAGTGTTTGTTCAGTGTACCTCTTTGAGGACAAGAATTGATGTGTTTTATGAAAAACACTCAGGAAATCTCTATGTCACCTGTGTATTGGGACAGTGAATTGAAGCATATGTAGATAGAGGTGGGTGTGGTTGTCTCCATTTCTAGGGCTATACTCTCTCCTTTCTCTTAGCCTCTAAGATTGACAGAGATGAACCAAGCTGGTGGAATTACATGGAAGGAGGTAAGGTTCCAGGAGTCCTCTGAATAGATGGCTTTAAATGAATTATGTGTCATTCTGTTTGGTTTGTGTTCATTTCTTGTACACAGGAACCCGTCCAGTCCTAACAGCTTTAGGGATGTTACTCCCCTCAAGAGAAGTAAATCAACTCTTCTAGGGTGCTGTCTAGTAGCTTACCTTTCCATGGAAGGATACATAAACCCGTACTTCTGAGCTGAAGCTCAGATGATCGTGCTACAGGCTTAAGCCTTTAAGGAATATTCACAGGGAAACCTGGGCCTAGATTTTGGATTAAGCCATGTGGCTTGAATTACTGTTTATATATCCAAAGTCCATATCAGAAGGCAAATTAACTTTTTTCTGAATAAAATGGTTGTAGCTTTTGCAATTAAGTTTATCTCACTTCTTAGGATACAGCCTACCACAGACCAAAGTAGACCAAAAATATAGAGGAAGGAAGAGGCCATTATCTTTCAGAACAGGCTGTTTTTGATCTTCAGGTGTTCAAGTACATATAGCCAATGAATAAAGAATCTCACACACCTGAGTTTACCAAATAGTTTATCCTATCCAATACTCAAGAGCCTTTCTAAAGAATGCCTATGGAATAATGGCATTTACTTGTTAAATGTTTTCCAGGCCTTTTTCTGTAGACTTATTTAAAATTCTCCATTTTATTGGATCATTTCCCTCTGCTTTTACAGCCAGTTTTGCTATTGTTTGTAATGAAAGCATTTAAAATCTTCCATAGTTTCTTACTGGTTATTCAACTGAATAAATTACTGGCCAAGTCCTTTTCTTTCTAAAGGGCAGTATCATAAGACCAAAAAAGCCTGTGAGCCTTGTGATTTTTATGTTTGTGGCAACTTGAAACAGGACTTTTCTTCTAGTGACATCAGAAGGATCAGTATTGATATTTAAGTCTAAAGTGACCATTTCCTTGGTCTGGAATGTTTGTTACTGTCAGTCTCTTTTCCTGCCTAGTTTATTTTGTAAGACCCAGTTCAGATGCCACCCCTACTCTGTGCTCACCATAGCCTGCATTCCTGGGGCAGAATCACTGGTCACCTTTTTGTGTTTCCAGGTGCTTTAGACACTTGGTACACACGTTAGTTATAGCCCTGACTGTATCATATAATAATAGTTTGCTTCCTTCTTCCCCAGTGGACAGAACATTCCTCAAGGCAAGGACCACGTTCTACTCATCTTGGTATCTCTGAGCTTTAGAGTGCTTAGGACACAGAAGGCATTTTTGGTTGAGTTGAGCCAAATTAAATTTAAGTCCAGGTTTTCTCTCAGTACTGTCATTGCCACAAATATAGGATGTTGTGTTATGCTTATTACTCATTTTAGGCCCTGTTTTAAATGTCTTCTAATTGGGGTGGAAAATCTCTGTCCAGCTGGATAAGGAAATAAATGTGAGGAAAGGTGCATTTCCACTTATGTTGTTTTTCTATCTGATTTAACGTCATTTAAAAAAAAATCTTTGTGATGGTATTCCGTCTTTTCTTCTTTAACATTGTTTAAATTTTTTTTTCTAAGTAGTTGAGTATTTTTTCCGGTTTTCCATTTTTTTAAGGTTAGTGAGTAGTCTGTATTCATACTTAGAACTGCTTTTTTGGTGGATGCTTATATCGCTTGCAGGGTAATGACCACCAGAGGAAAATATTTAGACTGTTTTATTTTCAACCAGGGAAAATGATAAAGCACTGTGTAAACATTCAGTAATCTCTTGAGAGTGGAGTTTCACTATCTGAGAATAAGGGCTGTAATTTAAAGACTTAAAAAGCAATATAATATAGTCCACTGTTGAGCAAGGTTGATATGGTTTTATCGCTTTAATCTTAAAACTGCTTCCACTTGTCCTTGTAGCTTTGTCTGTGTTATATAATTACTGCTGCGTATTGCTTCATTCTATTCTGAGACTGACCATGAAAAGATGGTAGAGCATCTGTCGTACACATAACATTCATAAGCATGTAAACTATTTGGAGAGAGATGAAACACTGAATGATACATACCAGTGAACAGTTTTTTGGGGGGGATGCTAGTTATCAGAATGTACAGAAACATAAAAATGCATTCCTGTTTTTCTTAGTTATTTTTTGATAATGAAATTATTTTTAATATGTCATATGAAAACTTTTTTGAATGAGAAATTAGTTACAGAATTGAAATCTGAATGGAACTTTTATCTGTTTTGCGGAATCATATTTTATGCAACTATATCCAGTTTAGACTTTTGTGTTATTTGGTATTTACTTTGAAAAAAATTTTTAACTTCACCTTTTAAAAAAATCATGTTTGCTAAAAATTCACCGCTTACCATGACAAAATGTAATAGGGCATTTTAATTTAAAAATTAGTTATTAAATATATTGTAAAAATCTTCTTAACCATTTTTATTGCTGTTGAATAACCAGTTTTGTCCCCTAGTGTCTTTAGTTTTCAGTTTCTTTTAAATGGCTTACCAGTTTTATACCTTGAACACTTCTTACCCCATATTTTATATTTCTAACAGGCTAGCAGTTGGATTGAACAGATCTGTAAACTTACTTTGTGAACATTTATTGTTATGCATGCAAGATACAAAACACATCTTTCCAAAAAATTTCGCCCTTTCTTTGGCTTAAAAAAAAAGATAGTCTTTGTAGGGTGAATGATGACAATTTTTGGAATCAGGTTTTACAGCTAGAGGGAAGTTTTTGTGCATATTGTCTGCTTTGTCAGCTGAGATTAATAGTAGGTAATAACAACAGCTTTTATTTACTAATCATTTTTCTGAACCAGACACTGTTCTAAGCCCTTTATGTGTACTGTTTCATGTCATCCTCACAATAAAACTTAGGCGGAGGGGTTTTATTATTATTTTACAGGCACAGAGAAGTAATTTGTCCAAGTTCAAAGAATAAGAGGGAGAGCCAGACTTCTAACCCCATATTGACTCCAAAGCCAAGTTTTTCTCAATATTGACAAAAATGTTTTATAAACCTTTCTACCTTCTTGACCACAGTTGTAGGATTTATATTTTTATGGCTAATATCTGAAATGTATTTAGCTGTCATAGTCATTATAGTGTAGCCTATGTAGAGAATAAAACAGCCTCTGAAATGTCAAAGTATGCACGTTGAGGAAGGATCTACGTAGAATGAAAAGGCTGATGGTGGGACTATTGGTTTGTTCTTTGACCTTTCACCTGTCCTCACTCTTTTCTTGCAAAACTAGTTATATAGTTACAGGGAATATCGTTATATAATAGGTTGACTAGTTTTTCCAGCTACTGTCAGTTTGTAAGGTTTCTCTTCTTAAGTTTTTAGAACATTTGCAGGTTGTGGAGGGAATAGAGAGAGGGAAGATCTTGGAGCAGAAACACTGATATGTACTGGATGGGAACTATTTCAGCCAGTGATGAGCAACCTGAAGCCTTCTCAGTCTAACTTTGCAAGAGTTCCAGATCCAGTTTCACAGACATCCTCTCAGAGCACGTAAAGCAGAGAGGGAATGGAGGAGAAAAAGTCTTCAGGGCAGCCACTTCCGGAGAGGGGAGGGACCTTTGTAGCATCGCTGATTCCTACATGCTTGTGTTCTGGCCATGCCAGCAGAGGCCAGGACTTGCCAAAGGCTGGCTTCAGAGGAGAGGCAGTATCCAGGCCTTTAGGATAGAGCATGCAGGTGCCAGAAACCAAGGTGCCCTGACAGCTTGGTCTTTTGGGAACGTGGCTACTTTGGTGCTGCTCCAGGATGCCCAGCAGCACGGCTTTCCCTTATCCCACCTGCCCAGCCTAACTCAGCCCAAGCAGGGAGAAGGAGATGTAGATTCATTACTATATCCCTAGCACCTGGCCCACTGCAGGTCTTCTGTAAAAATTGTATTGAATGAATTGAAATAATTCTAGTTTCTGGTTGACTCTGTGTACCTTGAGCAGCAAAGAGGTTGTTGGGAGGATTAAATGGAGAACAGAAGAACAGAAGACTAAAAAGCTGCATCTCTTATCAACTTTAAAAAATGTGCTAATTTCTCATTGTCATTTTATTCAGGAAACGGGGGAATCTAACTTTTAATTCTGTGGGATTCAATAAATCTTTTCTTTTTTTAATGAAAATAAATGAGACCCAAAGACATTTTTATTTTTCTCTAACTGGCCCTATGCCAAAAAAAAAGATTGTTGGCTGATTTTGGTTCTTATGATTTATGACAAAATTAGCTGATATATTTGCAGGTAGATACTAGACTATTGGAAAATCAAACTAATTTAGCTATAGTATTGAGTCAGTGCATTCTCAGAGCCATAGTCTGACCTTGATGTGGTTTTATGGGGATTTAAATGTGTTAGATCTTTATAAGCTGCATTACTATCTCTCCGTAAACCTTTTTGTAAACTGTTCTATTCCTGTTCAAATATGTTTTAAAATATAAACTTCTAAAATCTAGTCTTGCAAACACAAACCTGAGAAGTAACAGCAATCTTATAGAACCTGTAACAAATTCCTCATTAGCTGGGCTAAGTCATAATCATTCATATGTGTCAGACGACCATAAATGATCTGAGAAGAATATTTGAATTAGAGTATGTTTACCAAAATAGAGAAATAATACATTACTTTATTATCAGTAGCTGTTGATAATACATTAAGTAATATTTAAGTAGTATTTAACAAGTGAGGGTGAGTACTGCACATTTAGCATTATAGTACTATCAGAACACATACTGGTAGTATCTCAATTAAATCCCATGCTCTGTTAAGATGACTCATTTTCTGGTTGCTGTGAGACCCTTAAAGGAACTGCTCTCATTCACAAAAAAGCATCCACTCCTGCCAACTTTTTGGTAAGGCTGTTGAGGGAAGTACAGGTTGATTTTAGGTCAGTGTTCCTTGTTGTTTTTTCTTTTTAGGTTACCTCATTTTTTTTTTTTTTTTTTTTTTTTTCTTTTTGCGGTATGCGGGCCTCTCACTGCTGTGGCCTCTCCCGTTGCGGAGCACAGGCTCCGGACGCGCAGGCCCAGCGGCCATGGCTCACGGGCCCAGCCGCTCCGCGGCATATGGGATCCTCCCAGACCGGGGCACGAACCCGTATCCCCTGCATCGGCAGGCGGACTCTCAACCACTGCGCCACCAGGGAGGCCCAGGTTACCTCATTTTAATTGCTGATTCTTTCACATTTAACCTTGAATTTCTTTAACTTCATGGTGGGATATTTAAAAATACATTTAAAGTACATTAATTTTTCTTTATGAAAATTTATGAATCTTATTCTTTGAAACCTCTTTTTACTTATACTAAACTTCAAATTCCAGTTTCTGCAATGGTCAACATATATAATTTGAAATAGTCCTAACATGTAACTGAAATGTTGGGACATTTTAAACATGCCACAGTGCTCTTAATTTTAGTAGTTTGCATGTATAATATTAATGATGCTTCATGGTGTCATTATACATTGCTTTTATGCCAGAAATAAACATTCTTCTCCCTATTTCCAGCATAATAACCCTCCCCTCCCCCAGGGGACAGTTGTGGTGAGTAGACCAAAGAGTTTGGCAGAGTTTCTAGTTTGCTAGTCTCCCTCTGGGCAGTTGTTCTTCTTGACTTCCAGGATTCACCTCTAGTAGCTATTGCATTTATCCCCCTTTGCACCTTTCAAATACTCCCTTTTCTCAAAGAAGCAGCCCTCCGCCCCGACAACTAATTTAGTATTCTATTCCTTTCTCCTTCCAAATTATATTAAGTCTGAAATTCTGTGAAGTCATTTATTTATTATTTCAACAAACATTTATTGAAGATCTGTCTGCGAGGCATTGTGCCAAGGTAAAAAGATGGATAAAATACTGTCTCTACCCTCTAGCCCAGGTAGTGGTCCAACAAGGGAAAGGCATACAGAGGATTCTAGAGTGACAGATACTGTGATAGAGCTGAGTTCTGTGGGAGATTTGAGCTGGGTCCTGAAGTTCAAAGTCTCTGTTTTTTCCCAAGATAGTGAAAATCTGTTTTTCTTCCTAATAAAGAAATGGGAAGAAAGGTGTTCTTTTATTTGATTCTCTGAAGTTCCTTCCAGCTGTAAATTGTCTGTGATTGTTTCTGTCTTATTTAAGAGTGGAAAGTCCTGGAAGAAACTGGCTGTGTGACTAGTGGACTTTAATGGATATATATATTTTTTTGCCTTGCCTTGCCAGAAATAACTTTGTATGCACAGTGCCTTGCTTCTAATTAAGTACTCAAAAAAAAAAAAAAGAAAGAAAGAAAAAGAAAAAAGTTTACGAGAATGAATAGTGCCTAACTGGCCAGACTGAAATAGTACAGGTTCTCCCCTGTACCTCCCACCCCACAGGTCACTCTGCTGTGGCCCTCGTTTGATCTAGAAACAGTTCTACATTTGAGGGCAATTAAAATGGCAGACCCTAGACCTGATGGTGTGTTTGAAGGTAGAGCTTTTTGTTGGTAAGGACATATGGTATCAGAATGACTATACAGACGAACCTAGTTGGAAGAGAGTAAGTTTTGAACAGAGGTTTCAGGAAAAGCTAGGAAATTATTTAAACGCCAACAGAGACAAAGGTTGCATCTATTTTATGTTCGAAGTGCTAATTTTATGCATCTCAGTTACCGGCTCTAAAATGAGTTAAGGAAAATACCAACTGTTAGCTCACCTGTGCTCTTATTTAGCTTTCAGAATCCTATTTCTTTCTCTTGTCTTTTTCTAAAGATTTATTTATTTATTTATTTTGGCTGCATTGGGTCTTTTATTTTATTTTATTTTTTTATTTTTTGCGGTACGTGGGCCTCTCACTGTTGTGGCCTCTCCCGTCGCGGAGCACAGGCTCCGGATGCGCAGGCTCAGTGGCCATGGCTCACGGGCCCAGCTGCTCTGCAGCATGTGGGATCTTCCCGGACCGGGGCACGAACCCGTGTCCCCTGCGTCGGCAGGCGGACTCTCAACCACTGCGCCACCAGGGAAGCCCTGGGTCTTTTTTAAAAAAATTAATTAATTAATTTATGGCTGCATTGGGTCTTCGTTGCTTTGCGGGCTTTCTCTAGTTGTGTTGAGCGGGGGCTACTCTTCATTGTGGTGCGCGGGCCACTCATTGCAGTGGCTTCTCTTGTTGCGGAGCACAGACTCTAGGTGCGTGGCTTCACTACTTGTGGCTGGCGGGCTCTAGAGTGCAGGCCTGGCAGTTGTGGCGCTAGGGCTCAGTTGCTCCGTGGCATGTGGGATCTTCCTGGACCAGGGATCAAACCCGTGTCCCCTGTGTTGGCAGGCAGATTCTTAACCACTGAGCCACGAGGGAAGTCCCTGCGTTGGGTCTTTGTTGCTGTGTGTGGACTTTCTCTAGTTGTGGCGAGTGGGGGCTACTCTGTTGCTGTGCACGGGCTTCTCATTGCGGTGGCTTCTCTTGTTGCGAGCACGGGCTCTAGGCACACGGCCTCAGTAGTTGTGGCTCACGGGCTCTAGAGCGCAGGCTCAGTAGTTGTGGCGCATGGGCTTAGTTGCTCTGCAGCATGTGGGATTGAACCTGTGTCCCCTGCATTGGCAGGCGGATTCTTAACCGCTGCGTCACCAGGGAAGTCCTATCACAGGATATTGAATATAGTTCCCTGTCCTATACAGTAGGACCTTGTTGTTTACCCATCTTATCTATATTAGTTTGCATCTGCTAATCGCACACTCCCAGTCCTTCCTTCTCCCCAACCCGCTCTCCCTGGGCAACCACAAGTGTGTTCTCTATGTCTGTCTGTTTCTGTTTCATAGATATGTTCATTTGTGTTGCATTTTATTTTTTATTTTTTATTTTTTTATTTTTTTTCTTTTTGCGGTATGCGGGCCTCTCACTGTTGTGGCCTCTCCCGTTGCAGAGCACAGGCTCCGGACGCGCAGGCCCAGCGGCCATGGCTCACGGGCCCAGCCGCTCCGCGGCATATGGGATCCTCCCAGACCGGGGCACGAACCCGCATCCCCTGCATCGGCAGGCGGACTCTCAACCACTGCGCCACCAGGGAGGCCCTGTGTTGCATTTTAGATTCTATATATGTGATATCATATGGTATTTGTCTTTCTCTTTCTGACTTACTTCACTTAGTATGATAATCTCTAAGTCCATTCATATTGCTGCAAATGGCTTTATTTCATTCTTTTTTATGGCTGAGTAATATTCTGTTATGTATATATATACCACATCTTCTTTATCCATTCATCTGTCAATGGACATTCAGGTTGTTTCCATGTCTTAGCTATTGTAAATAGTGCTGCTATGAACATAGGGGTGTATGTATCCTTTTGAATTATAGTTTTATCTGGGTATATGCCCAGGAGTGGATTGCTAGTTCGTATGGCAACTCTATTTTTAGTTTTCTGAGGAACCTCCATACTGTTTTCCATAATGGCTGCACAAATCTACATTCCCATCAACAGTGTAGGAGGGTTCCCTTTTTTCCACACCCTCTCCAACATTTGTTATTTGTAGACTTTTTAATGATGGCCATCCTGACTAGTGTGAGGTGGTTCCTCATTGTAGTTTTGATTTGCATTTCTCTCATAATTAGTGATGTTGAGCATCTTTTCATGTGCCTATTGGCCATCTGTATGTCTTCTTTGGAGCTATGTCTATTTAGGTCTTCTGCCCAAAAAACAATTTCTGATATCCTTCATGCTGCTCTGTAATTAGATCCCAGTTGTTTTTGTTTTTGTTTTTGTTTTTGCAGTACGCGGGCCTCTCACTGTTGTGGCCTCTCCCGTTGTGGAGCACAGGCTCTGGACGCGCAGGCTTAGCGGCCATGGCTCATGGACCTAGACGCTCTGCGGCATGTGGGATCTTCCTAGACCAGGGCACGAACCCGTGTCCCCTGCATCGGCAGGCGGACTCTCAACCACTGCGCCACCAGGGAAGCCCAGATCCCAGTTTTAATAGAAAAATCTAGAAATTCTTAGGATCCCTTTCCTAGGTAGTATATCTCATCTTTTAACTATTCTTAGGGTTTTTTGGTTGTTTTTTTTTTTTCCCGTAGGGTTATTTTTTTAAACGTATTTTTTTTTATACTAGCTTACACCAACTTTTTGCTTATTCACCGTATATTATGAGCTCTTTATTCACTTTATGGTTCTTAATTACCTGAAAGGGTTTCAAGCTGTCCACGGCACAGGTGTCATCTTTGAATCACTCAGGTAGGATAAAACTAAAGCTACTAATGCAGGTTCCAACTAGTAACCTATAATCACTTTGACCTGTAATTCTCAACCTGGCTGTACATTAGAATCACCTGGGGGAGATTTACAAAATACCTGTGCCTGGGTCCCACCATAACCCAACAGTCAGACTCTCGAGGAGTGGGGCCCAGGCATCAGTATTTGTAAAGCTTCCAGATGGTGATATTGAGCAGCCAGGATCCAGGACCGTTGAGCTGGAGTTCACAGTGGGAAAGCAGCAGCTGCTAGAACTTCTAAAGTGGATTAGCTCTTTAGCTTGCTGAATGCTGGAAAATAATTACTATTAGAGAGTTCAGAGAAACATGTATCAAATTTTGCATTTATAAGATGGCATCTGAATCAAATTACTCCTTAGCCTTTTTTTCTGGCCTAATTAAATTTTGAGAATTTAAGTATGGATGAGCTAACCATTGGAACTTTTAGTTCCTCATTGTAGAACCCTTTTCCTCATCTGTTTGACTTTGGTGTTGGTAATTGTCTTTTCAGAGCAATAATGTCCTTTTGTCTTTAGCAGGAAATGAAACTTGGGTCTGATTATATATGCATACACTAGCACCTTTTTTTTTTTTTGACACAAGTGAAACTGCCTGTAAACTTCAGCAGCTGTGCAAAACCCAGACTTGTTCTTGAGCTGAGGGAGCGCCATCACTCTGGCCTCTTGGAATGAGTGAGTCATGCTCTCTGCAGGCACACAGTACTTAATCACTTGTTTTCTGTGTACCAGGAAGAAGAGGGCATATGAAAATAGAAGCCATGTACTGCCAAATGGATCTGAAATAAGAGTGGAAATGTTGACCTAATGGGTCAAACAATTGAGCTTATGACAAACTACTTATGTCTTTGGGTGTATGTTACTTTAATGGTTTCACTAATTGAAATTTGGCATTATTTCTAAAATACTATGCTTTTGTAATTTGTAAGCAGCTCTACTCTTTACTAGATAACCTTGATAATCCTAAATTTTAAAACCTATTTGCGGGCCTCCCTGGTGGCGCAGTGGTTGAGAGTCCGCCTGCCGATGCAGGGGATACGGGTTTGTGCCCCGGTCTGGGAGGATCCCATATGCCGCGGAGCGGCTGGGCCCGTGAGCCATGGCCGCTGGGCCTGCGCATCCGGAGCCTGTGCTCCGCAACGGGAGAGGCCACAACAGTGAGAGGCCCGCATACCGCAAAAAGAAAAAAAAAAAAAAAAAAAAAAAACCTATTTGCAAACTTCAGATGTTTCTCTTTTGAAATTGTGTGCCACATTGGAATATCCCTTTTGAAGGAAGGATTAGAAAGCAATATGTTTGTTGGAGGAGATCAGTTACATGGCTCTTCTTTGTGGAAGGAAGGGACAAGCCCACTGGCCATTTTCCCTGCCATTCCAATGCCTTCTGCCTCCAGAGTAGGCATTAATAATGGTGACAGAGTGTCCATTACTAAGCATAGTTGCTACATATGCCGAGACCAGTATGGTTCATACATGTTCTCTATACAAACACTCTGCTAATGTTTTTATTTATTTGTATCTCCTTAATGAAGAGTAACAGATTAAAAAATACACACACACATATTTTGAAGTGTCTGTTGTGTGCCAGGAGCTGTACCAGGCATAAAGTCATAGCGGCTCAAAAAGACACACTCAGCCTCCCTTCTTGTGCCCGTTATATATAGCCTATTTCAGGCCTTCCTCCACTGGCTTGTCGCTATATTGGTGTGAGAAGCTGTGGGCACCTGCTAGAGATTTTAACATAATTTAAAGTTTCCCAGAATTTTTAGTTAAGTCTTTCATTGTGAGAACTCACATGCTCATCGTTTATTATATTTATTGAAAGGGAAATGCTTTTATTACTAAAAGTGCCTATATAGCAAGGACTTGTGTTTTGGGACTTTCTTTAAAAACAATCTTAGTCTTATTAAAAGTTGAAGAGAATAAGCAATTGGTAGGAGAAATTTTCCAACTTACTCTTTCATGCTTGCTTCTACTCATTTATTGATTTGGTTCAGTAACTATTGAATGAGTCCCTGTTGTGTGCCAGACACTGTGCTAGGCTGCAGGCATACAGTGGTAAACAAAATAGGCCTAGAATTAAATAAACGGATAGAAGAGTTGAGACTTAATAGTCTGTCTTTTAATTGGTAAGTTGAAACTTTACATTTATTATAATTATTAATATATTATGAGTTATTTCTACCTTTTATTCATGTTTTCCATTTATTGTGCTTTTCTCAGTTTTTTTGGTCTATCACCTTTTACTGTGTTCCATAGGATGGTATGAATTTTATTTTTACTTTAAAATTTTTTTAATTTTCTGGATGGTATGAATTTTTATCAGATGTCTTTCTGTTGCTGATTAAAAGCTACCCATTCTGTTTTTTGTTCTTCTGTGATTTCTCAAAACTTAGGACCCCAGTACTTATTTTCATGTATATAACTAAAGTCTACTGATGTCTGTGTCTTTTTCCCAAGTATATTTTAACCTTCATTTAGACTCTACTGCTTCTAGATTTCCCCTCTCCAGTGTAGGGGACTTTAGGGGAGGGGAGGAAGCTGGCAGTTATGCTTGATTTGCCATTTGGATCTGAACTGGGTTGCTAGGACTGTTTCTGCGTGCCTAATTTTGAGCTGCATCATTGCCCTGTATCTGTTTCACATTTTGAAGAAACAGAATTTTAGGGGCATGTTTAAGCATTGAGATATTTTCATAAAACATTTATTACTCTCAGAAGGCTTTTAGGGATTATGGCCTTTAGTAATGTAAAACACAATCGAAGTTGGGTTTTTCCTTTTTTATCCTTTCCTTTTTAAATAAAAAGCCGTATGTAGACCCTTGAAATAAAAATCTATAGAGAGATTTAGTGAGTGCTAGGAACCTGGAATTTTAAATGCATATACCTTTCCCAACTTGAGGTAAAAGTTATTGAACATTTATGTGCCAGGCATTGTGCTGGGTACTTTCACATAATTCTTCCATTTAATCCTCATAAAAATCCTGTAAGTTAGATGGAATTCCCGCTTATGAAAGAGGGACCTGAAGTTGAAAGGGGTTCCAAGACTGTAGCAGAGCTGGGACTTTTCCCTCAGGACATGGAACGCAGGCTGTGCCCATGTCACTCAGGATCTCTTGACTCTGTCCAGCCTTCCAGTTGCAGATTTGGAACCAGGTCACCCTCATGCACACTCCTGTCACCTGGATCTCTGGCTTTAGGCTTGCCTTCTCCCATCCATCCTCTGCATACTAGCCCCAATGTTCAATCTCAAATGCAAATCTGCCCTCTCTGGAGGAAATGTCTCCTGAATTTACTGCCTGTGGTCCTCCTGAGTTGGTCCCTGTTTGGTTTTTCAGCCTCATTCTTACAGCTTCCTGCCTTTTACCTTAAGGGCTTCCAGTACCAAACCGTTTAGAGTCCTCCTTGCATTCAGTAAACATGTGAGTGCCTGTTATGTGTTAAACAGTCTGCTGCCTGTGGGCCTGCCCAGGGTTTTCTCATGATCTAGATGGAGGAGGTCTTGGCCCTGGACAAGGATAGTGGCCGCGGGGATGGAGAGAAGTGAAACATTCATCAGATATGAGGTGGTAGAATCAACAGGACTTGGTGAGGAAGAAAGCTGTTTTTTTTTTTTTTTTTTTGGCTGCATCGTGCAGCTTGTGGGGTCTCAGTTCCCCAACCAGGGATTGAACCCACGCCACAGCAGTGGAAGTCCGGAATCCTAACCACTAGGCCACCAGGGAACTCCCAGGAAGAAAGCATTTTGAATGTCTCCCAGGTTCTGGCTTGTGTGGCTGGAATGATGGTGGTGAGCTGAAAGCCCCATACGAACTTAAAATGAGAGTATTATATCTGAGTAATTACACACGGTAGGGTAACTTGTGGTGTTAGAGGTAGGATAGAGCCCTGGACTGAGAGTGGGGTATGGGGTTTTGATTTGAACAAGCTGTGTAGTTAGTATTGGACACTTCACCTCTGCCAGCCATGATATCTTTATTTGAAATAGAGCAGATGACCTTAACTTCGTGACGTCAAATACTGAACCCTTCTAACGTGATTCAGTGCAAATTATCTGACTCCAACCTGCTTCTCCATTCTGTGTCATTCGTTCATTTGTCTGTTCAGCATTTGGAGCCTGCTGTATGTCATGCACTTGGGACATAAAGCTAAATGAGATCAGGTCTCAATGAATTTTCTGTTCTTGATGAGCTTCCTGTTCAGTCAGGGAGACAGGAAAGTCAGTAATCAGGTGCATTAAACCAAAATGAGATGCCACGATGCGTATACGAGCAGGGTTCAGGGGGACCACAAAAGAGAACCTGATCAGTTCTGCTGGGTGGGTGGAGTGGGGAATGTGTCAGGGAACACCAGTGACCCTTGTTCTGAGTCTGGAATGAACAGCATGCCGAAGTGGGTGGGGAGCAGCATTCCAGGCCCAGCCTGTGCACACTTCTGGATGACTGTAGGAAGGCAAGGATGCTGGGGTGGGGAGGCGGGAAGAGGGTAGACAGGAACAGCCCACGCTGGGCCTTGAGAGCCTTTCCAAGGAACTTGGACTTTGTTTCTCAGGCTCTGGGGAGTCGGAGAAGAAATATGACTGGATTAACAATGTTCTATGTTATATGTATTTTTTTCATGCCTAACGTATTTCTTTTACAATATCAATGTTAGACAAACTAGACTTTAGGACAAAGAGCATTATTTGAAATAAAGGCAGTTATTACATCCTGATAAATGGAGCAATTCACCAGGAAGATATAATAATCCTGAATCTGTATGTGCCTGACAACATAGTCTCAAAAATGAGGCAGAAATTAAGAAGGAAGAGTACACAAAGCATGAGATTAAAAAAAAAAAAAAAAAGAACCCTGTCAAAGTATTAGGCTAAGCAGTCAAAAAATTAGCAAGTACATAGAGCAGTTGAATAAAATAATTAATAAAGTTGATAATGAGCCCTCACCCCAGAGTTTAATAGTGTATTCATATGTTTGAAGTAAGAAATACTTTTAAAAGCATGACTTGAACAGACATATATATATGTATATACCTATAACTTCAGAAACAGAAGTTTTGTGAAGTGTTTCCCCTTACGTGGTACAGTTTTTCTCTTTTCTGTTTCTTTGCTGTTAGTGCTGATCTCGTTGTACAAAATTGATATAATGACCCACCAACGGATTGAATTGACACCCTTTTTCTTGAAAACACTAAGAAAATATACGTGCTTTTCAAGTACACACAGAACATTTACAAACTGACTTTCTGGATGATTCCCCTTACCACACCAAGCATCCGGTACTCCTCTTGTTCTGCCTCTTGTCCTTCCCCCTGCTAAAGCAAAGATGACTTTGACTCCTATTTTTACTGAGTCAAGGCCATACGATACATCCATCTGCTTCTCATCTCCATTTCTATATTTAGCCTTTTCATCTTGTCTTCTAGACTTAGAAGAAAGTAATATCTTTCATTTGCAAGGTTAACTTTTACTCCTGTACTTTTGATTTCATTTTCTTTTGTTTTCTTTTCCTCCTTAAATAGCTCCTGGTTTTTATGCCTAGACATTTCTCCTTGACCACCCTATCATGAACTCAGTCTTAATGGCCTAACTAGTTCTCTCTCAAATAACCTCAAAGATTATTAGTGACTATTATTTTTACTTTTATTTATTTATTTATTTATTTGACTGCGCCGGGTCTTAGTTGTGGCACGTGGGATCTTTTTTTTTTTAGTTGTGGCATGCGGGATCTAATTCCCTGATCAGGGGTCGAACCCGGGCCCCCTGCATTGGGAGCGTAGAGCCTCAACCACTGGACCACCAGGGAAGTCCCTGGTGGTGACTATTATTTTTAGTCGTTAGACCACAAAACTTAGTCATCTTTATAGTTTTTTCTTTTTTTTTTTAAGTGAAATTTTAATTTTCTTGAATGGCTGCTATAGTCACATGGTTCAAAATGCCAAAGGTGCAAAAGGGTATTACTGAGTTAAGAGGTTCTCGCCCACCCTTTCTCCTGCTGCGGTATACCCTGCTTTTTCTGCCTTCCTCCTTCTTACTCATGTATGTCCTTATCTTATCCCTCTCAAGAGAGGATAGATGTTTCACTGTCATTTCAAAATTTACCCTCTTCCTGTCCTTTGTGTAGTTTCTTTTGCAGTGTTTCATGTTAATCTCCTTTTGTACATTCTTCACCTACTGCCCACCCTGCTCCCCAAGCTACCACATCCTTTCAAGCCAAGACTCTTGTAATAAATAACCTTCTAGCTCCTTTCCCTACTCACAGTCTCCACCCCCTTTCAGTGCTGTCACCTAATCCCTGGCTGCAGTCTTGTTTTACTTTTGTCATTATCTGCCTGCCAAGGCCTCCAGGAAGTAAGGCTCATTAGTCTTTTATTCAAGTCTCTCCTTATTGGCCTCAGTTTACTTTTTCCAGTCTTATCAATAAAGACCTCCACCACACTAACGATACTCATTGGTCTTCTGATCCATACTGTTTGCTCCTTTATTTTTATATCTTAGCATGATAACAGTGCCTGGTTCTTGGAAGGTGCTTGATACGTGTTTCCCCAGTGAAGGGACAGTTTCCAAAACAAACCTTGTACTTTCTTTCTGCTGCATCATTTTTCTTTCTGATTTCCTTATGCTTGAAGTTCCACTTCCTCTATGTAACTGTCCATGACTGCTTTAGCTCTAACTTTTTCATCCTCCTCCGTATTCCTAGAGCTCATCTGAAACCCAAGGGATAGAGTTTTAAAAACTGTGGTGGTTCCTCTGAAGTCAGGGTGGGGTTATGAGTAGCTGGAGCTATTTCCTTAGCAGGGGCACCTGTGTTGGCAGATGTTGAGATTTGGCCTGCCTGACAGGGATTCTGGTTATTTGAAAAGAAATCAGGGTACTTTTAGTTTGTACACCAACATGAATTCCAGAGTTAGAGTTAGATTTTTATAAATTAACAAAGAGGTAAAATTAATAAATACATAATTGATAATGGGTAAGGAACAACTTAGATAATAAGCGAAAAAATAATGAAAAAACAGATTTGTATAAAAATTTAAAACTGAAAATATTTACAAACATGTCAAAGAGTTGATGTTCTTAATATAAAAAGAATCATAAATCAATAAGGAACATAAAGAAAAATTGTTAGAGGATATGAATAAGAAAATCATAGAAGAAGAAACATAAGCAGTCAGTTTTATAATTAAATGTTTAATCTTACCAGCAATGAAAAGAAAATAAACATCATTTAGGCAATGGATGCCATCAAATTAGCAGAATTTAAAAAGAAATTCTAAATGATGGCAAGCATAAGAAGCATTTTCATATGCTTCTGGCAGGAATCTAACTTGGTGCCTAACCTTTGCAGAAAGCACTTTGGTAATATTTGAAAGCTTTCATTTTTTTTCTTGATGTTTTCACCTATTAATTTCATTCCTAGGAGCTGTTCTAAAGCTATTAATTAGGGAGGAAAATAAAGTATTTGCATAATGTTTATCATTGATCACAGTATTGTTTATAATAGGGAAAAACTGGAAATCACTTAAATGTCCAAGAGTGAGGAAGTGCTTCCTTAAGTGGAAAATTAGCCATGAAGTTATAATTTTGGAGAATATTTTAAAGATGTGAGAAAATACGCAACGGTGTAAGAAAAATGAACATATAGTGCTGTGTTTGCAGCTTTGCAGTTGGATATGCACACAGACGTGAAATGTAGCAAAATAATGTTATCTCTGGGTGGCGGGATGGAAGTGATAAAATATTTTTTTCCAATTTTATACAGTATTTATAGTAAGAATGCATATTATTTAAAATGTAAATGTTGTCTTACTGATTAGTTCCATATATAAATTCTGAGGGAGGCACTGTAGTTGGATGGTTAAGAGCACAGGCCATGAGCCATGCAGACCTGGCTTTGAATTGCAGCTCTGCCCTTGATCCATTGTATGACATGGCCACTTTACTTTTCTGAGGCTCCATTTCCTCATCTGTGAATTGGGACTCCTAATACCTAACTCATAGAATTGTTAGGGTTAGAAATGATAATGTGTATAACAGCCTTTAAAAAAATTAATTCCCTATTTTACTTTAATTCTTGAAATAAAAACAGAAGTTAACTTTTTTTTGCCTCCCATTGAATGTATCATTAACAACAAAGATGTTCAAGATACAATGGTCAAAACTCAAATGAATTTGAAGACTAAACTATTAAGTCTTCTGTAATTACCCACATGAGTTACAGATTGATTATACATTTCATTAAAATAGAATTTAAATGGTAATAGTTAAAATGTAATTCTAATTTTCTGCTAAGAGAAATGCTGTTTTCATTCTTGCTAATTTTTTGCTGCTATTGAACCATCACTAATGTTACCTTTATCTCCATGGATATAACAGCCTTTTGTAGCCTGGGTTCCACAACAGAATTATGCCCTAATGTCCTCAGGCATCCTTTGTATGTAATGAATTAGCTTCTCTTCTGTGTGTCTAGAATGATACAAATTATGTACCATCCTTGGGAGAACTGAGAAAACAGTCATCCAAATCATTGTCTCGTTCTGTGGTTCAGATAAGGAACCCTGATTGGATGCCTGGCCCATATTAGGCACTCAATATAAATGGAAGCGATTCCTATTGTTTTTTCCATAGAAGTCACATAAAAGAGCACTTGCTTTCTGGGTTTCTTTGCTTGGTGTTAGCTTCTTTGGGAAAGGGTGTTTTCCAGAGTGTGATTCAGTAAGTGCACATCTCTGCGGTGGTTTCTCAGATCCTTGTCTTTGGATCTGGGACTGGCCATGGCGACAGCACCTTGGATAACTCCTCTTGTTTGCCCTCTTGTAGTGTACCAGCCTCCTTCCTCCACTGCAGGGCGCCAGAGTACTGCCTCCCATCTGAGTGGAGTTTTAGAATTTCAGTTATCTCCCCATAACTGTCCGTATATTAGAAGACTTATTCAGGTCGGAATTAATACTTGTCCACAAAGTGCTCGATAGTAATGTATTCAGTTCTGGGTGTTGAAAACTGCTCTTTTGGGAAGCTGATCATTTTTTAATATACTGTTAAAGATGCCGTTTTTTTTTTTTTTTAATCGTCTTGTGACATTTCTTTTTAAAATTTTTAAATTTTTTATACAATTTAAAAAGTTACTTTCCATTTACAGTTATTAGAAAATACTGGCTATATTCACCGTGTTGTAAAATACATCCTTGAGTCTATCTTACACCCAACAGTTTGTACCTCCCACTCCCTCACCCTTATATTGCCCCTCCTCCCTTCCCTCTCCCCACTGGTAACCACTAGTTTGTTCTCTATAAAGATACTGTTTTAATATGTTTTCTGATGAATATTTTTTCATGATTGCTTCTTATTTTATTTTAGCTACTGATCTACTTCTTGCCTGGAATCCCATTTGTCTGGGGTTGGTAGAAGGTGTTATTGGCAAAATTCAGCTTCACTCAGGTATGTTTCTGTAAACTCCTTAAACTTGTCAAATTTAATGTGGCATTCTATGACATTTTCTTCTTTGAGGATAATGGCTTTGTAATGGCTTTGATTCCTTTACCTTAATTTTGGGTCTGCCCAAAGTGGGTATATTTCCACATAAGTGAAACAAAAATACAAGCATACCTCATTTTATTGTCCTTTGCAGATGTTGCGTTTTTTTACAAATTGAAGGTTTATGGCAACCTGGCATCAAACAAATATATTGGTGCCGTTTTTCCAGCAGCATTTGCTCACTTCATGTCTCTGTGTCACATTTAGGTAATTCTTGCAATATTTCAAACTTTATATTTGTTATTGTGATCTGTGATAAGTGATCTTTGTTACTACTACAGCTCACTGAAGGCTCAGATGATGGTTAACATTTTTTAGCAAGAAAATATTTTGTTGTTGGTGTTGTTTGTTTGTTTGTTTGTTTTGGCTGTGCCATGTGGCACGTGGTACCTTAGTTCCCTCACCAGGGATCAAACCTGCACCCCCTGCAGTGGAAGCATAGAGTCTTAACCACTGGACTGCCAGGGAAGTCCCAAGAATGTATTTTTTTAGATTGAAGTATAGTTGATTTACAATGTTGTGTTACTTTCTGGTGTACAGCAGAGTGATTCAGTTATACATGTATATATTTATTCTTTTTCATATTCTTTTCCATTGTGGTTTATTATAGGATATTGAATATAGTTCTCTGTGCTATACAGTAGGACCTTGTTGATTATCTGTTTTATATATAGTAGTTTGTATCTGCTAATCCCAAACTCCTAATTTATCCCTTCCCTCCCCTCTTTCCCTTTGGTAACCATAAGTTTGTTTTCTATGTCTGTGAGTCTTTTTCTGTTTCATAAATAAGTTCTTTTTTTTTTTTTTTTTTGGCTACGCCACGCAACTTGCAGGATCTTAGTTCTCTGACCAGGGATTGAACCTGGGCCCTGGCAGTGAAAGCGCCGAGTCCTAACCATGGGACTGCCAGGGAATTCCCTTGTGTCATATTTTAGATTCCACATATAAGTGATATCATATGGTATTTGTCTTTCTCTTTCTGACTTACTTCACTTAGTATGATAATCTCTACGTCCGTCCATGTTGCTGCAGATGGCATTATTTCATTCTTTTTTTACGGCTGAGTAATATTTCACTGTATTGATTTTTTAAATATATATATAATCATATATGTATATATATATCACATCTTCTTTATCCATTCATCTGTTGATGGACATTTAGGTTGTTTCCGTGTCTTGGTTATTGTAAATAGTGCTGCTATGAACATTGGGGTGCATGTATCTTTTTGAATTACAGTTTTCTCCAAATATATGCCCAGGAGTGGGATTGCTGGATCATGTGGCAACTCTATTTTTAGTTTTTTAGGGAACCTCCATACTGTTTTCCATAATGGCTGCACCAATTTACATTCCCACCAACAGCATAGGAAGGTTCCCTTTTTCCCACACCCTCTCCAACATTTGTTATTTGTAGACTTTTTAATGATGGCCATTGTGACCAGTGTGAGGTGGTACCTCATTATAGTTTTGATTTTCAATTCTCTAATAATTAGCGATGATGAGCATCTTTTCATGTATCTGTTGGCCGGCTGTTTGTCTTCTTTAGAGAAATGTCTACTTAGGTGTTTTGCCCATTTTTTGATTGGGTTGTTTGTTCTTTTGTTATTGAGTTGTATGAACTGTTTGTATATTTTGGAAATTAAACGATTGTCAGTCATATGGTTTGCAAAGATTTTTCTCCTAGTCTGTAGATGGTCTGTTTGTTTGTTTATAGTTTCCTTTGCTGTGCAAAAGCTTACAGGTTTGGATTAGGTCCCATTTGTTTCTTTTTGCTTTTATTTCTATTGCCTTGGGAGACTGACCTAAGAAAACATTGGTACTATTTATGTCAGAATGTTTTGCCTGTGTTCTCTTCTAGGAGTTTTATGGTGTCATGTCTTATATTTAAGTCTTTAAGCCATTTTGAGTTTATTTTTGTGCATGGTGTGAGGGAGTGTTCTAACTTCATTGATTTACGTGGGCTGTTCACCTTTCCCCACACCACTTGCTGAAGAGACTGTCTTTTCTCCACTGTATATTCAGCAAGAAAGTACTCTTAATTAAGGTATGTACATTTTTTAGACATAATGCCAGTCCACTTAATAGACTACAGTTTAGGGTAAACAACTCTACACTGGGAGACCAAAAAATTTTGTGTGACTCGTTTTATTTGCTTTATTGCAGTGGTCTGGAACTGAACCCACAGTATCTCCAAGGGATGCCCAAAAAGCTTTAGAGAAAGGGGGGCATAATATTAAAATCCTCTCTTCCTCTTAAAAAAACCCCCCACAAGCTATTAAATGCCTGTTTTTAGGAATTGTGTCAGGAACTGTGCTAGTCAGTGGAATACAATAATGAGCAATAACTGACCTGTTCCCACCATGAGTGGAGCTTATGGTTTAAGAGGGAAGTTAGACATTAGTGAGTAATCATGGAAATAAATGTATAATTATTTGTTAATTGTGTTAGGTGCTCTGACAGAAAGATCCACCAACGATACTGATTTTGAAGGAGAGGACAGTAAGAATGAGGCTGGAGAGGTAGGCAGGTGTCAGACTAGGACTGGTTGGCTTTGGGTTAGCTGTCCATTCCTAGTATAGTCAACTCTGGCCAGGGAGGAGTATGGATCTGTTAGTACACAGTGCAGTCCTTTCCGGGAGCTGTATCCAGGACAGGCAAATTCATGGAAGGTCTACCTCATTCACTAAGCCCTCCCTTTGAAGGACAGGCACCTGTGCTGAGTTCAGAGGGAATTTTGTTTGTAAGAAGGTAGGTGTTACGTAGGCAGGTCCCAAAAAGTCATGAAAAGGACTGAATGAAATATTTTAAGCACTGAATTTAAATATCTGTTTTTTCCTTTGGTATCAATTTTAATGTGAGTTAAGAGCTATAGGAAGCTTTGCTGTTATTGCTGTGTTATTGGGAGTGTGGCTACCTCTGTAGTGTGCTTTTAAAAATGCTTTAAAAATAAAATTATTGAGCGTTTGGAAGCTAGGTTGATTTCTGGATGATATAAAGCACAAATTGCCAGAGACAGTCTAATTTTCTTTTGCTAGATTCTTGTGGTTATTTTCTAAAATGTGTTAACTATTTTATAGACACAAAAAGCTATTTATCACGGATACGCAGTATAGCTTGCTGAAAAACACACACACATTTATCTACCACCTAGATTAAGGAATGAAACATGATGAATGTCTTTGGAGCCCTCACTGCCTTTCTCCAAGTATATCCTCTCCTGCCTTCTTCCCTTCAAGAGAGTCTGTGATTTTGAGTATTGTACTTATTAGTCCCTTGATTTTCATTATTGCTGTTCTTACATATATATCCCTCGACAATATGTTGCTGAGCCTTGTGTTTGGGGAATTTTATATAAATGATATTAAGCTGTTTGTGTTCTTTCACTTCTCCCCTCCACTCCCACAACTTGATGCTTTGTGATTTATCCACATTGATGTGGGAAACTTTAGTTCCTTATTTTCACTATTGCATGAATATATCATGTCATTGGATAATTTTTGTCATTGTTGTTTGTTTTTTTGCCATTAGAAATAATACCACTGTGAGCATTATTGTACGTTCTGTCTTTGGTAGTTTTTAAATTCTTTCAATACAAAGGAGAAAAGCATTAGACATTGTGTAACATGCTAAGTATTTTAGTCACACTCTCCTACCTGTCCACATTTACATATGTATATCTTTAATTCATTTATATGCTGACAGGATAATTTCACAGTTGAATGTTCTGAGCTAAAATTCATTTTCTATTGTTTAAGTGAAGCTTATGAAACTTCGGAGTTATTTTTCTCCAATTTCAGTTACATCTTGAAACAGTGAATAATCACTGACATGAGTCAAGAGACCTGAATTCAGGCTGTATTTATTAGCTTTGAGATATAGGAGAAGTTACATAACATCTGTTTCATCTGTTGCTGTGTAACAAGCTGTCCCAAAAGTTAACACCTTAAAACAACAACAACGTATAATAGCTCACGATTCTATGGGTCAACCACACAGCTCTTCTGCCCTTTTCTTCTGTTGGCTGGGGTCATCCATGTGGCAACATTCAGCTGGGGGTTTGCCTGGGGGCGTCTCAGTTTTCCTTCCTGTGGCATCTCTGTCCGTGTGTCTCATCTCACAAGGCCTCTCCTTGGGGCCTCTCTCTCTCCTGGATACCTGGGCATCCTTTCAGGGTGCTAAGATGACAAGTTCCAATGTATAAGGGCTTATCAAGCCTCTGCTTGTGTCACTGAGCTTGCTAATATCCCATTGGTCTAAGGAGGTCACACATCCAAACGTAGAACTAACGTGGGAAGGGGCTTCACAAGGGTTTCCATCCCAGAAGGCTGGTTCATTGGGGGCCACAACACCCCAGAGCCCCTACTTTATAAACTGTAAAACAAGAGTAAAACTAACTGCCCGCTTTTTTTCCTTAGGGTATTGTGAGTCTCAAATAAGATAATATACCTAAAGGTGCTTAGTAAATTATCACTATTTCATCAGATCTTTGGTTGCAAATACAAACCTATCAGTTTTTGCAAACAAATTTTTATTAGGAATTCAAGGGAACAAAACCAAGAAATGGATTTGTTCAGGATCTGAGATGACTTTTGTGGCAGGTGGTATCTGACCACCACTTCCCCCTGTATAGCTCCTACAGTCTTCTCTTCCTTTGGCTGTCTCTGTTTCTGTGTTACATGGGACAGAATTTATGCATTTATGTGGTACTCAAACCAACCTCAGCCCTCAAGCCAACCAACATCTGATGTTCCCTACAACCCCTGGAGACTGACTAGCTATCTAGTTCAGACCCCTAGGGAAGAGACTTTTTGGCTTTCCTTGACCAGGGACCTTCCCTGGTCACAAAGTTCAAACATGCCCACTGCTTTAAGCGGGACGGGCAAGCAAAGCAGGAGGGTTTGTACTTGGCAGACAACCAAAGTCAAGCAATGTACAAATATGTTACTGGCTGATGAGTCTGATGCAGTCAAAGTATGGTCATTAGGAGGTAGCGGAGGTGTGGGCATTTCCTGTGGTCAGCCCCTGTTTACATGCACTTTCTCTCCTTGCACCACATGCCTTTCTTTGGACCAAAACCAAGAAGTTGGTAGGCAGTGTAGATATCTGTTATATAGGATATTTTGGAAGAGGGAAAGGTGGGGAATAGAGTGAACTAGAGAAAAAAATACTAAAAGAAATATAGAAGGGCAGGGAAGGTCTCCGTTTTTCTCTCTCCTAACCTGTCCCTTTTTTTTTTTTTTTTTTCTTCCTCCTGCCCTATCACTTCTAAGGTTTGGCCGTTAAGAAAGGGTGTGGGGAGGAAGCAAAGGAAAGTTTTTTCTGGGCCCCCTGCTGTTCTTCTTCCCCTCACCCACAAGAGAACTGCAGCCGCGCCCTGTGTATCACTCCACCCCCAGCTCCCACCCCCTGAGCATCCATCTTACTCTTGTCACCTTGTCTTTCTTCATCCTCTGTCCTGGGCATGCCTCATCTCCTCCCCTCCCTGTGTCCCATTAAAGCTCTTGCTCTGATCACACTACCACCTTGGCCCATGGGCAGTGTGTTCCTGGTATGTGTTATAGCCGAGATGATCACTCCATGTGCGTTTTCCTACGGGGGCATCTTACCTTCCGGGAGTAGAAGACGAGGGGAATAAAATGTCTGTGATTAAACTTTTTCTCACTGCTGTTTCCCTCCTACTTAGCCTCTACATATTAATGCACGAATTTTTGTTCTTGCCTAGTGAGATGGGAACATAAGTTTACTTGAATAGTTGTCATTGACAGTCTGAAAACGGCGTGGGTGAGCCATGACTGTCATCAAGCTCATGGGATGTAAGCAGTCGTGACTTAGGAACCGTTAGTAGTTGGCTAGGGCTGCTGCAGCAAAGTTCCACAGACTGGGGGGCTTAAATAGAAACTTATTTTCTTGCAGCTCTGGAGGCTTGAAGTCCAAGATCAAGGTTTCATCAGGGTTGATTTCTTCTGAGACCTCTTTCGTTGGCTTGTAGATGGCTGTCATCTCCTTGTGTCTTCACATCATCTTCACATTGTCTTCTCTCTGTGTAGTGTCTGTCTTCAAATTTCCTCTTATAAGGATATTGGATTAGTCATATTGGATTAGAGCCCTCCCTAATGACCTCATTTAACTTATTTACATCTTTAAAGATCCCACTTTTTTAGAATAGGGTCACATTCTGAGGCTCTGGGGGTTAGGATTCAAACATATGAATTTTAAGGGAACATAATTCAGCCCTTAACAGGAGCCTAACATCCACTGGAAAGCTCACTGCAAAAGCATGTCAAAGAGAATTGCCCCCATTGCTTCTGACCCTTTGTTTTACAGTGGAATAGGCCATTCCCCAAATGTCACTAAGTAGGTAGGCACTGGCCCCAGCAGTGGACTAACCTTAAGATCACACAGTTGCCTTGGATCAGGTTACTTCATCAAGCCTCAGTTGCCAACTATAAGACAAAGATGATGACACCTCCTAGATATGTTTATTGTAAGATTTAATAAAACTCACATGAAGTGCTTAGCATAGCTCCTGTTAATAGTAGGCATTCAATAGATGCTGGCTATTACTATTTTTTCCTTAGTTTTAAAGGTAACTTAGAGGTGTCACATTTATCACTAGAAAACCACTTAAGTTCTAGCTATACAATTTTGAACAAATTTTAAACTTAGGCTTTTTTTCCCAATAATATTAATGTTTACTGAAACTAATGATACTAACATGTCACTACAAGGTGACATGGTGGGGATTGTAAAAGTAATGTTTTTAGAAGTGAAATATTAGTAGCATTAGTGAAGGTTATATTTTATAACCCATCTGCCCCTTTAGAAAAATGTGTGGTGGAAGAATTTAAAAGTATTATTTGGTTGTGGTATCCTTTGCTGATAATTGCCCTTCCTTTTAGCAAGCTCTGTCCCCAAGATTGTTCTATTAACCCTGGTGCCTAGAAAAAAACAATTTAGAACCATTAGCCTTTCTTCAGTTTGGAAGGTGTCTTCCCCAGACATCTACAGGCAGGTGGACTTTCAGCCAGGGTCTAATGCAGTCTATTTTTGACAACCTGAAGGTGTCTGACTTTGGTTTGATCACTTGGGATTTATTAAGATGAGGAACAGAAAGTGGAAGGGACATGTAATGTGCTAAATAGATGAAGGAAAAGTAAAGCTTCATGAAAAATCATTGTCTTCTATTCCTTGTAGTGTCCAGGGGGGAGTAAGGATGATAGTCACATTCTTACCACAGCTGTAATCACACATTAATTTTTTGTTTTCTTTTTCGTTTGTCCTCTTCCACCCATCCTCCTTCCCCAGGATATAAGCTCCAAGACAGGGGCTTTGTGTGTTTTGCTCACTGCTGTGTCCCCCTGTGCAGTGGCTATTCAAAAATATTCAGCAAATAGTTATTTAATAAATATTTACGGAATGCCTATTATGTGCTGGGGGCTGCAGGATGAACAAATTTCAAAGCTTCCAGGAACATAGAATCGAAGCCAAGAGATAGACATTAATTACCCCATCAGAGTTTTATCATTAAACATAAGCTTCTGAAAAAGAAAAACGTAGGATGTTGTGAAGCACATAGCAGAGGGGCCTGACTGGTGGTAGCGGGGGCTCCTGGATGGAAGGCATCCCTGAGGAAGTGATGTATGAGTTGAGGCCTGAAATGTGTTTTCTCAATCACGCGAGTCTTTTTGCACAGCTGCTAACTCTGCCAACGACTACTCTCCTCTCATTCCCCACCCCTCGCCTTGGCCCTGTCCAGATTATCGTACTAATATTACAGGCCTCAACCCAAACACCACTTCCTTAGGGATGCCTTCCATCCAGGAGATAGCTGTATCATCACAGAGCCAGGAAGAGATTGCTTGAGGCTGGAGGCTTTAAATGGATTACAAAAACTCTTTAAATTAAAATCTCCAGTAGTCCCCCCCTTATCCGTGGTTTCACTTTCCAAAGTTTCAGTTACCTGCGGTCAACCATGGTCCGAAAATATTAAATGGAAAATTCCAAACAATTCATAAGTTTTAAATTGCACGCCATCCTGAGCGGTGTGATGAAATCTCACTGTTCTGCTTCCTCCTGCCTGGGATGTGAATCGTCCCTTTGTCCAGCTTATCCACACTGTATGCTGTCAGCCCATTAGTCACTTGGTAATCGTTTCAGTTATCAGATCGACTGTCGAGGTATCACAGTGCTGTGTTCAAGTGATGCTTATTTTACTTAGTAATGATCCCAGTGTTCAAGAAAGAATGTATATATAGGGCTCGGTTCTATCCGTGGTTTCAGGCATCCACTTGGGGTCCTGGAACGTATCCCCGGGGGATACGTGTTTTGAAGACTGAGAAAAGGATAAGCTCGTTAGGGTAAGAAATATCTGAATATAAAATGCAAACGTATTTTTCCCACGATATATTCAGAAATAGTTTGAAGAGAGAATTGTCAGGAGTCTTGATTAATTTAGCAATAGAGGCTCTTAGGTTAGTAGTAATAAGTGAATTACTACTCCTAGTATTGAGCAGCTACAGACAGTTCACTCAGGTCCCTCCCATTCATTCAAACAGTACACACCATCTGCCGTTTCTTCACTTTTAAAGTGGTGAGGATATCACGATCATTAAAATGCTAAAGTGTATTATGCGTATGATTTGAAACGTTTGATTTTAGTCCGTGGCTGTCAGTGGAGACCTTGCTATGACACTCAACGACATGAAATACTTTTATACTTTAGTGATGAATGAATGGAGTGTCACCAGCATTGCCTTAGTAGTTTCCTAAAAAGCCATTAGAAAACCCCACTGCTCAAGGGCACTGGAGAAAAAGGAAGAGAAGCCTGACAGGGTCCCTGCAGAGCTCTCAGCCTCTGCTGGAGACCTGCTTCTCAGGCACGGTCTTTAGATAGTGCTTCTGTTTAAATACGAGTTTAATTGTCTGCGTACAGTTGCACTTGAGAGAAGTGGATTGTTTTATTATCTACTGACAACTCATATAATAAAAACATGTAAGGATTGCGATGATGGTTGTACAACTCTAAATTGATCAAAATCGTTGACTTGTTATACTTAAAATGAGTGAATTTTATGGTATGTAAATTATATCTCAGTAAAGCCATTGAAAATATTTAAGTCAGAGAATAGCTTTTGTTGTATCCTGTTGTCATTACTTCTGATTTAAACTTAATTTAAAAATTAAGTAATCTACCTTTTGGTGACAAAGGTGACTTTTTTCATGTACTAAAGTTGATTTGAAGGAAGTATTTTAAAGAAACAGTATTATTCGGGACTTCCTTGGTGGCGCAGTGGTTAAGAATCCACCTGCCAATGCAGGGGACACAGGTTCAATCCCTGGTCAGGGAAGATCCCACATGCCGCAGAGCAACTAAGCCCGTGTGCCACAACTACTGAGCCTGCACTCTAGAGCCCGTGAGCCACAACTGCTGAAGCCCACGTGCCACAACTACTGAAGCCCACACGCCTAGAGCCTGTGCTCTGCAACAAGAGAAGCCACCACAATGAGAAGTCCACGCACCGCATTGAAGGGTAGCCCCTGCTCGCCGCAACTAGAGAAAGCCCGCGGGCAGCAACGAAGGCCCAACTCAGCCAAAAAAAAAAAAAAAAGAAACAGTATTATTCGTAACATAACATTTCTACCAAATAATCTAAAATGTAATTTAAAAACAGTCATTTTATATTCACTTTTTCATTCATGGGGGTCTCAGAACTACTTATTTTGGAGGTAAGATTTACATTGGTGACTAGGTTCCTGGTTAATCCTTAAAAGATTCTTTAATTGTAGTTTAGCTGACCTATTCTGTTAATAGCTTTGGGTCTTGGAAGCAGGCAGTTAAGTGGTACAATTGGTTCCTTTCTTTGGCATCTTCTTGTCTCTGGTTTTTGCTTCCCTCTTCCTTTTACTCTCTTCCCAGGTACCTCAGTGCTGAATGACCCTTTCCTCCTCTCTTTGCTCCCCTCAGCCTGCTCCATTACTTTATGCTTCAGAATTTTCCATCACCTCCCTTGTCCCTGATCTGAGCTCCAATCTCCTTGGTGCAGATGGTTCCACCTCCCTGGTAGGAGCAGTACTTGAACTAGACACATGAAGGTGACCCATAGTTCTGAGCTCTCCCAAGGGTCATCAGATAAACATGCTGCTTAGTTCTGAGCGTACCTCTAACTGGCAGATTTTTATATCCTCAGGCAGAGAGAAACTTTAGAGGCAAGCCAACTTGCCTCTTCTGTTTCACGATCGTTCCATCTTCTAGTTATAAATGAATTTGTTCTTAAACTCTAGTTGTTTCCCTCAGTGATCCCTATGGCAGTGATATTAAAAGTTTTTTTGCTCCATAAAGAGAAGAGGCTTGTTAAGGTAAGATTGACTGACTGACTGTATGGGCCAGCTATAAACGTGCTTCCTATATTTATTTCCTCCTTTATATTCTTATTGAACATTTTGAAGTGATTACAATCAAATTATTATCGGGTCTGTGTTTAAGAAAGAAGATTCTTCGTTCTTGGCTATCAGGTTTTTTACAGCCGGTAGCCTTGGGTCCCTTCATGCACAGGAGTCAGTCACCTCCAACCTTGAAGCATACTTATGTCACCTCCCCAAAGCAGTAATTTATCTTCATGATGATAAACCTTCATCATAAATAGAAATCCCAATTATATTTAGTATGCCTGGGTTTGATAGGTAGGAAAGTATGTAATATATTAACATTTTAAATAAACATGTAAGAAAACATCTTAGCACTTTAGGAAGATAAAGATATAGTTATCTGGAAAATGTACTTTTTATTTTTTATTTTTATTTTTATAATGTTGACTTTTAAAATTTTTATTTTATTTTATTTATTTTTGGCTGCGTTGGGTCTTCGTTGCTGTGCATGGGCTTTCTCTAGTTGCAGCGAGCGGTGGCTACTCTTCATCGCGGTGCGCGGGCTTCTCATTGTGGTGGCTTGTCTTGTCGCGGAGCACGGGCTCTAGGCGCGCGAACTTCAGTAGTTGTGGCTGGCGGGCTCTAGAGCGCAGGCTCAGTAGTTGTGGCACACGGGCTTAGTTGCTCCGCGGCATGTGGGATCTTCCCTGACCAGGGCTCGAACCCGTGTCCCCTGCTTTGGCAGGAGGATTCTTAACCACTGTGCCACCAGGGAAGTCCCCACTTTTTATTTTTTGTTTGGCTGCACCATGAAGCTTGTGGGATCTCAGTTCCCCAACCAGGGATTGAACTCGTGTCCTCAGCAGTGAAAGCGTGGAGTCCTAACCAGGACTGCCAGGGAACTCCCTGGAAAATGTACTTTTATATAGAAACTCATTTTGCCCATTGATACTCTGTAAGTTAGACTTTTATCGTTTTCTAGGACTATTATAAATAGAAAAGACTTTATATTTTTATGGCATATAATAGATTATTTCATTTTATGGCAGGTCATTATTAGGGATTTTATTATTAGGATGAATTTAAATTCATAGGTTAAGCTGAAGATGCTTCTGATTCCACCATTTGGTACCTTTGAAATGGAGCCTAATAAGTGTACCTCTTGCCCTAGGTGCTGTCCTTATGAGTCATTGTCAGTTTTCTATATACCCAGACTTAGGAAACTTCGGTAGGCAACAGAGCAACCCATCAGGAAACACTGAGTAGCTACTATGCTCGGAAGATGAACAAATTAATAATTGGCTCTTTGGTCACTGAGAGTATTAGAAGCCCAGTGTGATGTACTTTGACGAAAATAGCTCTGGTGTGCTGCTGCCGTTGCTTCTATTTCTACTTACCTGATGTACAACGGTGTACGTTTCTCCCTGAAATATATTCAAAGATGTAGAGTGCTCTATTTCCAGTAGGTAAGGAAAGCATTTTTCTTAATGTAGTTTTAAAAAATAGAAATAACCGGGCTTCCCTGGTGGCGCAGTGGTTGAGAATCTGCCTGCTAATGCAGGGGACACGGGTTCGAGCCCTGGTCTGGGAAGATCCCACACGCCACGGAACAACTGGGCCCGTGAGCCACAGCTACTGAGCCTGCGCATCTGGAGCCTGTGCTCCAGCAACAAAAGAGGCCTCGATAGTGAGAGGCCCGCGCACCACGATGAAGAGTGACCCCCCGCTTGCCACAACTAGAGAAAGCCCTCGCACAGAAGTGAAGAACCAACATAGCCAAAAATAAATAAATAAACAAATGTGGGTTTAAAAAAAATAAATAAAAAATAAAAAAAAAAACTGGAAATAATAAGTCCTTTAAAAAAAAATAGAAATAACCTTAAATATAAAGCAAAAAATGATACTAAACATACCATGAATCCATATCTTTTAGTAGAAATTTAATTTCATGCATAAGTTTGCATAAAACCTATAGACTTATGCTCCTATTCATTTAAAAGTACTAAATGGCCAATTAATAGCTTATGCAGTAGGTATCACACATTGGACTGAATTTAAATTCCTACCAAAGATTTGTTTTAAAAAAAAAAGAAAAGCAGGATCCTTCAAATTGGAACATAATTTATCTTGAGATAAGCCGTTAAGACATTACCCAATTATTAGAGTCTCTTAAAATGCATAGTGTGTTAATATATTATATAACGGATCATTTAAAGGTACTTCGTACATTTTAAAAAGTGAGATCAAGAGAAACTAGACAGATTGTTTCTGACACCAAGAGTCTAGCAGTACTTGAAGAGATAATAGCCAAGAATTTTCGAAAACCAGCTATAAATACAAGTCACAATGTCAAGAAATACTTTGAACTGCAAGGGAAAATATACAAAGAAAACCACACTTAGGCACCTTGTAGTAAAACTGATGAAAACTAAAGACGAAGAAAACACCCTAAAGCAGCCAGAGAAAAACCACACATTAAATTCAAGGGCGTTCAATCAGCCTTGATAGGAACAATGGAAGCTGGAAGACAGTGGAATGCTGTCTTCAAAGTGCCTGTCTAGAATTTTATACCTTCAAAAATTAAGGAAAAAAAGACATTTTGAGCCAAACAAACAAAGAATTTGTCATCAGCAGTATCTGCACTAAAAAATACTAAGAATTCTTCAGGTAAAAGGAACATGATTCCAGATGGGAGTGTGGAGTTGTAGGAAGGAGTGAAGTTCAGTGGAAAGGGTAAATGTGTTGGTAAATTTAAGTAAAGTTGGCTTTACATGAGGTTTAAAATTAACGCAGAATGAAAACACACAACAATAATAATAACAGTAGTGAGCTAGAAAGGGCTGGTGTTCTAAGGTCCTTTCACTGTCCAGGAACTGGCAAAAATACTCATTTACATTGGGCTTTTGTAAGTTAGGGCTCGTATTATCAGACCCTACAATATAACCACTAATAGCATAATAAAAGATTGTAAAAACTAATAAAGGGGGAAATGGAATAATAATAATTTTAACACTTAATAATCCAAAAGAAGGCAAGAAAAGAAAGCATGTAGAACAGGTGGGACAAATGGTAAGACGGTAGAATGATTCTTAAGTTTATCAGCAGTTACATTACATACAAATGGACTTAGTACTCAGTTAAAAAACACAACTTTTCATAATGCAAAAACAATAAAATTCATCTACAAGCTGCTTTTAAGACAAATACCTTAGGTATATGTATATGTATATAGAATGGTCCAAAGTAAAACGATAGAAAAAAAGAAACCAAGCATATCCTAACCTACTGAAAAATAATGTGTCTATCCCAATATCAAAACAGACTTTAAGGCAAGAAGCATAAAGAGATATACATTTCAAAAATAGCAAAAGTTCAAGTCACCAGAAAGATATAGCAATTTTAAATTTGTACGCACCTAAGCCTTAAAATATAAAAAGAGCAATGAGTCATTTGGCTTAAATTTATTAGACTGTCAACTTGAAACGGCAGAGAAACATATGAGTATTCTTATTATCAGCTTGACACAGAAGAAAGGAAAGGTGAGCCAACTATAATGCCCTTTCCTAATTCTCTTTTTTCCTTCTTACCAACACATCTCCATTCTCTGATTCATCTGGTGCAAATGCAGACTCCGAGCATTTATTAGAGGCGTAATCTACAGACGCTCTTCAAGAATTTAAATATTTGTTATTTGAATATTATGTTACAACTTCGGAGTATGTAGTAACCACCTGGGTTAGTATTTATTGGCATGCGGATATAATGATAAATTCTATTGTGCTGATTTCGAGTGTTAAGGCAGCAGGATTCTCTCTGCTTTGTCATTTCCCAGCTTCTCCTGTTGGACACTCCAGGTGACGTGGGCCTAGGAGAGGTGAAGGAAGTGCTTTGTCCTCAGGAATATAGTCTGCAGGATCGGGGCAAGCTAAAGGAGGAAAACATATGAGAGTCATTATCAGACCCACCTTCTTTTTTATTTTTGCCTTTGGTCATAACGTGAATGTTTATAGAGGGACACAGAGAAACTGGAAAGTGTCCAAAAGAGCAGTGAAAACAGAACCTTTGTATGCTACAAAAGTAAATAAGTTTTTTTTTCTCTAAAAGAATTAAGTCTTAAAAAAAAAATCCCACTGAACCAGTTCAAATCAGAACCAGTCTTTGGAAAAGGTGAGCCAGAAGAAAAAAATCAGAAAAGCAAAATCATTTTCACGCAAATATTTCATTCACTTCAAGTGTCTGGCCCACAGAATATGTACTGCCTGTGTATTTCTATCACTAGGGGCTCTTTTAGTTGAATCTCACTTAACCTGTTTGCCAGATTACCCAACATGCCTCACTGCCTCTGCAGAGTCTGTTGGTAGATGCATTGGATGCTCTGAAGGCCAGTGGAGACTGGGTAGGAAGCCCTCTCTCTTCTGGTGGATCGTGTTTATTTCCATTCCTGTTCATACTTGTTTTACTCGATATTGTAATTACATAATTAAATAAGCCCATCAACTATGAGTATTGATACAAAAAGAAAGACTTCCTGTTTCTATGAAGGCTAAATTGAATGCTTTGGAAAGACTAGATAAAGCTGTGTTGCAGCAAAAGAAAAAAAAAAAGGTAAATTATACCACCAAATACTTATTAGGGGCTCATTCTCAAAGAATGTGGGAATTTAGTTCCCTGACCAGGGATCATCGAACCCGTGCCCCATGTAATGGAAGCGCAGAGTCCTAACCACTGGACCTCCAGGGAATTCCCTAAATTATGTGTGTTTAAAAGCTCATTGTTAAACCCTCAAGTAAGATTAAAAGGACTAATGCCAACAATGGTAACCAGTTGCTCTCCATCCCTCCTTATATGAGAGAACTCACTAGGTGGGGTTTGGATTAGATTTAAAGAATTGCCATGGGGCTTCCTTGGTGGCGCAGTGGTTGAGAGTCCGCCTGCCGATGCGGGGGACGCGGGTTTGTGCCCCGGGCCAGGAGGATCCCGCGTGCCGTGGAGCGGCTGGGCCCGTGAGCCATGGCTGCTGAGCCTGCGCGTCCGGAGCCTGTGCGCCGCAACGGGAGAGGCCACGGCAGTGAGAGGCCCGCGTACCGCAAAACAAACAAGCAGACAAAAACAAACAAAAAAGAATTGCCATGGAGTGGGGAACAATGGTCAAAGGGAACATTAATTGTATATGTAATGTTTACATTTTTAAACAAATGGAATGTATTCCTTTATTTCCTATCGAATTAACATTAATAAAAATGAAAAGGATTGCTAGACATTCGTTGTTGGATCGAATGCTTATCTTTTCTAAATGTCAGTAGGATGGATAGTCATGTTGAGAAAGATGCAGTACTTCCTAGAGGTGAGGTCATGAGTAGGGAGAAAAGAGTTTCATCCAATTTTAGGGAAAGAAAATTTTTTTAATGAAAATCTTTATCCTGCCATTACTTATCCTCTTTTAACTGAGTCAGTTATTGTATAGGGCAAGCAATTGAATCTTTTCCAGGACTATTGTTTTAGTTTGCCCTAACTGGTCATGCTTTTCAAGATAATCACTTCCTAATCAGTTTTCTTATCTTGCTGGGGAAGTCAGATTTTCCTGTCTGTCTTTTCCTGAAGGAGTCAGGGTTACAAAATTGACCTTTTTTCCCATTATAAAATGTTTAAAAAGTTGAAAAAATATCTTTATGCCGAAAGACCTTGCTAGACTAAATTACCTTTGACACATGGTTGTACTGCATATCCAGATTTCAGTGTGGCAGCTTTAATTGAGCCAAGTTTCTTTTCCTGGTGGGTGATATAAATTAATGCAGTAACCTGCATTTGTGCTTTTAAAAACTTTATTACAAAATTATGCCTGACTGGATACTGGGATTGCTAAACAGTAGTGATGCTATATATCAATACTTTTACACTTTTCTTGGCTTAAAGCACAAACTAGAGAAAATATATTTGGATCATTTAACCCTGTAACTAACATGCTCATTCTTGCCGAACATCCAGGCTTCTATGTGTTTATAATTGTGTTTTGTTTCATCTAAGGCAAAATAATTACAGGAATACATATTGCTATTTCTCATGAGGTTTTTTGTTTTGTTTTGTTTTCTAGGGTCAGCCTAGAAATATCTTAGTGTCCAATTCAAATTTTTCACTTTCTTTCCATTATGATTTTAATTGTTCCTTTGAACACTATTTCAAATACCTGTGTCTCTGTGTTTGGCAGGAAAGTTTTTTCTTATTTATTTATTTATTTATTTAATTTATTTATTTATAGCTGTGTTGGGTCTTCATTGCTGAGTGCGGGCTTTCTCTAGTTGCGGTGAGCGGGGGGGCTACTCTTCCTTGTGGTGCGCGGGCTTCTCATTGCGGTGGCTTCTCTTGTTGCGAAGCACGGGTTCTAGGTGTATGGGCTTCAGTAGTTGTGGCACGCGGGCTCAGTAGTTGTGGCTCACGGGCTCTAGAGTGCAGGCTCAGTAGTTGTGGTGCATGGGCTCAGTTACTCCATGGCACGTGAGAATCTTCTCGGACCAGGGCTCGAACCCGTGTCCCCTGCATTGGCAGGCAGATTCTTAATCACTGTGCCACCAGGGAAGCCCACTTTTTAGTTTTTTATTCTCTGCTCTGGTAGGTAAGACTCCTAACAAGTTCTTTTATTCTTTAGAAGGAGCTTTTTTTAAAAAAAGATTGAGACGTAGTTCACACACCATAAAATTCACTCTTTTAAATTACAATTCAGTGGTGTTTAGTATCATCATAAGGTTGTACAACCATCACCACTATCCAATTCCAGGACATTTTCATCATCCCACCTTACTTAGATTATAACTAGTAAATATCGATTTCCTTATCTATCTTACTCTTAGTTTTTTTTTTTTTGATCAGTGTGTAAGACTGAAAACAGTAAGACAGGAAACTGTATATTAAAAGACTTAGGAGATATTAACCCAGTGCAATCTGTAGAGCTGGTTGGAAGTCAACTACAAAAAGACATTTTTATTCATGGTCCCCACACTCCCAGCGTCTAAATTATTTCAAAGCAGATTCCAGATATTTTTCTGCACCTGCAGATACTTCAGTATGTATTTCAACACTAATTATTGACACACCATGCTTTGCCCCTCTTTATTATCATTTACTAGATGCCCATAATTACATGGGTGTGCGTCTGTCTTCTCTGTTCTTTTCTAGTATTCATTTGTCCATTCTTGTACTGGCACCACGTTGTTTTATTTACCATAGGTTTATCATATGTTTTGCTACCTGGTAAACATTAGCTCTTAGTAATAATAACAGGATTTATAAAAATTATTTAGTCCTCATAGATACTCTCTGAAATAGGTGGTTTTATCCCATTCTACAGATAGGAAACCAAGAATTGGAGCAGTTAAGTATTAAGCTGAAGTACATGTAAATAAATAAGGCAGCTAAAATTTGAGTCTGAGTTCTGACCTCAAAGTCCAGAACACTGAGGCTTCTTTGAAAAGGGAAAGCTACTGTTTACAAAATTTTTTCTCTTTTATTTGAGATCATATACGTGGTATTTTCTCAGATTTAGTCTTCATTATAATCCCTCAGGCCTATTGAACTTAAGTCTGTCATTTTTTTTTTTTATAGAAGCACCTCAGTTTTTCAGTTTCTGTGTATGAGTAGCTAGCTAAACTCTAAAAATATGCATATTTTATTTTTAAATGTATTTGAGTTTGTAAGTTGAATTTCAGTATTGACAATACCAATGTTTTTGTGGAAAAAAGCACGCCTTTGGTTTCCCAAGTGAGTCTATGTGTGAAGCAACACCTCTGTGTTTGAAATTTAATATTTTTATATTTTCGGTACTATACCATTGGATGGCTTATTGGAAAGACATTTATTACATTTGATTGTGCACATTGTGTTTTTGTCATTGCTGTAATTTCTTAAAACCGCAATTCTTAATGTTAATATGAAAGCAAGAAGGCGTAAACTGGGAAGAGGGCTTCCTAATGTTGGCTTGTCTGATCATCTGCCAACACTAAATTGTTCAGTGTAAAATAGAAATTATTCCTGTGAGGTTAAGAGACCTGTGGTAAGAATTTCTTTTTATTCAGCAGACTGTATTAGCATTCAACAGTTTATTATGTATTATGTGCTTTATTTATTTTGTGTTAGGTTTATTGTGTGTTAGGTGCTTGGTAACCTTAATCTATGCCTGACGTACTTCCCAGCACATGGTAGGTTCTTGGTTAAAGTTTAATGATATTAATGAAATAACCTGCAAAAGCCTTGAAACTTTGGAGTAGATTTCTACCCTATTTTATAAAGAATAATGAAACGTTTCCAAATACTTGCATTTATGAAATGCTTTAAGCACATCTCCAGAGCACTTTCGCTAAAATGAGAGTTGACTAATATTTGGGGGAAAAATAGGGGAAATTAAAATACTATATATCTTTTAAAGAATATTGTTTCATAAGGGGAATATATATCCATCATGCTATTTTTCTATAGTAAGAAATTCCTGAAACACTGTTTTCAATTATTTTTGGTACTAATTAGGTAGTATTTTTAAAGGGTGTAGCCTCATAAAATGAAAAATTGCTTTTGGATGTTGTCTCTCATAGACCATTTCTCAGTTAAATAGAAATCTTTTGTGAGAAGTAGAAATTTGGATTGGAAAGATAACTATTGGGCCTCTAGGTGTTTTCTTTCCTTTCTTTCTTGTAATTATTAAATATTTCTTTCATTTGTTTTACACCCCTCCCCGACTTTCTTCAATATGTTTACTTATTTGCTCAGTCCTAGTGTACACATAAAGTAGTTTTGGAATTGCTAACTCATACCCTTCTGAAAAATAATTCACTAACCAGAGTACAATATTGTATACAGTTCTTTTTGTCTTTATCCTTGCAAAATACTGTCTTCCAAAGTTACTTAGATTAGTTTATTTCTTCCTTATCTCCTACATTATGGTTACGTTTTCCATTTGTAACAGAGTTGGGTGACTCTTTGCATTTTGTTTCGGGTTCCCTTCACATTCTGGTTAATTTGAACTACTTGTTTTTGAGGGGATGTGAAACATTACCATGATTCTAAGAGTCAGAACTACGTGAAAGGGTATACTTGGAGAGATGTCATCCCCCTGATCTCTTTTATCCCATTCCTGTTTTCTCTTCCTTCCATGTCATTTCCACCTACTCCTTGTTCAGTAACCAATTTCATTAATTTCTAATTTCTCTTTCCTCTTTTTTTTTGTACAAATGAGCAGATATGTGCATATTTTCTCATCTTTCTTACAGAAAGGGTGGCACACTCTAGATACTCTTTTGTGCTTTGATTTAATACTATACCTTATTATGTAATACCCTTATTGTATATTAATAATATCCAGTTTATCCCCTTAATATATCTAGGAATCATTTCTTATCAGTTTACAGAATGCTTCTAAGTCTTTTTTTTTTTTTTACAGCTGCATAGTACTCTACTGCATAGATGTGCCATAGTTTATTCAACCATTCTCCTATGTCTGGGCATTCTAGTTGTTTCCAGTATTTTACAGTTGTAAACTGCTGCAATGAATAGATTTGAGTATGTGTACTTTTGTGTTGTTGAGGTGTGTCTTCAGGGTAAATTCACAAGAGTGGGATTGCTAGGTTAAAAGGTAAGTGTGTATGTTTTATTATTAGTTATCACAAAATTTCCCTCCAGAAAAGTTGTGTGCGTTTGTGTTCCCAGCAGCACTAGGAGAGTGCCTGGTTCCCACAGCCTGGCCAGCAAATGTGCTGTCATACTTTTTTATTATCTCCAAGCTGATGGGTGAGAATGGTATTGCAACATTTTAATTTACATCTCCATTGAACATCTTTTCATACATTTAAGGGTCATTTTTATATCTTTGTTGTGCTCTAAAAGGTACCAGTCCACGGCCTGTTAGGAACCGGGCCACGCAACAGGGTGAGCGGGGAGGGGAGGAGGGGGGAGCAGGTAAAGCTTCATCTGCCGCTCCCCATCGCTTGCATTACTGCTTGAACCATTGCTCGCGTTGCTACCTGAAATGTTCCCCCCACCGCTCACATTACCACCTGAACGACACCCCACCCTGCCTTGGCCGTGGAAAAATTGTCTTCCACGAAACCGGTCCCTGATGCCTAAAAGGTTGGGGACCGCTGCTTTAAAGGGTTGTATCTTTTGCACACTGTGTTTGATTATTCACCTTCAGCTTGCTGGGACAGTACCACTTTATAGAAGCCAGACATTAAATATGACTTTTCTCTTTCAGATCTACCATGGTGGCTTATTTTAATTCGGCAGAAAGCTTTGGTGGGCAAACTTCCAGGAGACCATGAGGTCTGTAAAGTTACCAAAATTGCTGTGCTATCACTTTCTGAAATGGAACCTCAGGATCTTGAGCTAGAGGTAAGGTAAAGTCTCAGGAAATTTTATGGAAACTTGATACAGATGTAATGGCAACTATGGGGATTTGGTTTAATAGGCCAGAATCATAGAGTTTTAGAGCTGGATAATATCTTTAGAGTAATTTAATCCTGTGATTTTCAAGTCTCACTTTGGTAGTGGAACCTTTGTTTTAAAATCTGTGAAATCCAGTATATAAAATGCGTAGAAGCCAGAGCTGCTTTTGTTGAGGTAGTGATGGGAGAAGAGGGGTTTCTTGGGGCCCTGCCTACTTGGCTTCTGCTGGAAAGCCACCTTCTGTTTCTAGGAATCCCTAAGACTCTGCATAGCACAGTTCAAAAATTGGTTTGGGGTAGGGGAAGTCAAGAAGGTGAGATTTAACTTTTATTATATCTTCTATCTATATTTCTTGAAATTTCTCTCAGGCTATATTTCTCTTGTAGTTTTTTTTAAAGTTTTTTTTTTCCTTTTTCATTTCTAATTTTATTGATTTGAGTCCTCTTCCTCTTTTTCTTGATGAGTCTGGCTAATGGTTTATCCATTTTTGTTTATCTTCTCAAAGAACCAGCTTTTAGTTTTATTGCTCTTTGCTATTGTTTTATTTCTATTTCATTTATTTCTGCTCTGATCTTTATGATTTCTTTCCTTCTGCTGACTTTTGGTTTTGTTTGTTCTTCTTTCTCTAGTTCCTTTAGGTGTAAGGTTAGATTGTTTATTTGAGATTCTTCTTGTTTCTTGAGGTAGGCTTGTATAGCTCTAAACTTCCCTCTTAGAACTGCTTTTGCTGCATCCCATAGGTTTTGGATCGTTGTGTTTTCATTGTCATTTGTCTCTAGGTATTTTTTGATTTCCTCTTTGATTTCTTCAGTGATCTCTTGGTTATTTATCCATGTGTTGGTGTTTTTTACGTTTTTTCCCCCTGTAATTCATTTCTAATCTCATAGCATTGTGGTTAGAAAAGATGCTTGATATGATTTCAATTTTCCTAAATTTACCGTGGCTTGATTTGTGACCCAAGATGTGATCTATCCTGGAGGATGTTCCGTGTGCAGTTGAGAAGAAAGTGTAATCTGCTGTTTTTGGATGGAAGGTTCTATAAATATCAATTAAATCTACCTGCTCTATTGTGTCATTTAAAGCTTGTGTTTCCATATTAATTTTCTGTTTGGATGATCTGTCCAGTGGTGTAAATGAGTTGTTAAAGTACCCCATTATTATTGTGTTACTGTCGATTTCCTCTTTTATAGCTGTTTCCTCTGTTATAGCTGCCTTATGTATTGAGGTGCTCCTATGTTGGGTGCATATATATTTATAATTGTTATATCTTCTTCTTGGATTGATCCCTTGATCAGTATGTAGTGTCCTTCCTTGGCTCTTGTAACATTCTTTATTTTAAAGTCTATTTTATCTGATATGAGTATTGCTACTCCAGCTTTCTTTTGATTTCCACTTGCATGGAATATCTTTTTCCATCCCCTCACTGTCTGTATGTGTTCCTAGGTCTGAAGTGGGTCTCTTATAGACAGCATATAGATGGGTCTTGGTTTTTGTATCCATTCAGCCAGTCTGTGTCTTTTGGTTGGAGCATTTAATCCATTCACGTTTAAGGAATTATCGATATGTATGTTCCTATTACCATTTTCTTAATTGTTATGGGTTTGTTTTTGTAGGTCCTTTTCTTCTCTTGTGTTTCCCACTTAGAGAAGTTCCTTTAGCATTTGTTGTAGAGCTGGTTTGGTGGTGCTGAATTCTCTTAGCTTTTGCTTGTCTGTAAAGCTTTTGATTTCTCCATTGAATCTGAATGAGATCCTTGCTGGGTAGAGTAATCTTGGTTGCAGGTTCTTCCCTTTCATCACTTTAAGTATATCATGCCACTCCCTTCTGGCTTGTAAAGTTTCTGCTGAGAAATCAGCTGTTAACCTTATGGGAGTTCCCTTGTATGTTATGTGTTGTTTTTCCCTTGCTGCTTTCAATCATTTTTCTTTGGCTTTAATTTTTGCCAGTTTGATTACTATGTGTCTCGGCCTGTTTCTCCTTGAGTTTATCCTGTATGGGACTCTCTGTGCTTCCTGGACTTGGGTGGCTATTTCCTTTCCCATGTTAGGGAAGTTTTCAACTATAATCTCTTCAAATATTTTCTCAGGTCCTTTCTCTCTCTTCTTCTCCTGGGACCCCTGTAATGCAAATGTTGTTGCGTTTAATGTTGTCCCAGAGGTCTCTTAGGCTGTCTTCATTTCTTTTCATTCTTTTTTCTTTACTCTGTTCCACAGCAGTGAATTCCACCATTCTGTCTTCCAGGTCATTTATCCGTTCTTCTGCCTCAGTTATTCTGCTATTGACTCCTTCTAGTGTAGTTTTCATTTCAGTTATTGTATTGCTCATCTCTGTTTGTTTGTTCTTTAATTCTTCTAGGTCTTTGTTAAACATTTCTTGCATCTTTTCGATCTTTGCCTCCATTCTTTTTCCAAGGTCCTGGATCATCTTCACTATCATTATTCTGAATTCTTTTTCTGGAAGGTTGCCTATCTCCACTTCATTTAGTTGTTTTTCTGGGGTTTTATTTTGTTCCTTCATCTGGTACATAGCCCTCTGCCTTTTCATCTTGTCTGTCTTTCTGTGAATGTGGGTTTTGTTCCACAGGCTGCAGGACTGTAGTTTATCTTGCTTCTGCTATCTGCCCTTTGGTGGATGAGGCTATCTAAGAGGCTTGTGCATGTTTCCTGATGGGAGGGACTCTTTTTTTTTTTTAAAGAAAGAAAAACCACTGATCTTGTAAGACTTTTTCAATTTCCAAGAGGAAATCAAGCCTTCAAATAGAGTGACTTAGGGCCAAGATAATGAGATTGCCCAGGGCCAGTGTTTGTCTCCACACTGTGCCTCGCCACCGCCTGGCTGAAGCAACCCATGAAAGCATTTGTATCATGCCTGCTGTTGGTGTGGGGATGTGGCATCTAGGGATGTCATCACTCTGTCATAGTCCTAGCCTATTTTGGTCACTGTGTGTTGTGCCAGACAGGCCCTGAGGGTTAAATGGATTATCATATTTAATCCTTTGGACTATCCTATAAAGTAGGCACTGTTACAGTCCATGTTGTACAGGTGAAGAAAGAAGGCTTGCCGAGGAAGTAATCACAGCTGACACGTGGTAGTGTCCAGACCTGGACTCAGGCCGTCTGGTCCTGTATCACTCTGCTGAGCTTGCCTCCCTGTTACCTGAACAGCAGGTAACAGGTAACATAGTTCCCACTGCCCCACAACTCAAATACGTGTTTTCCTAAGGTGAGTTCTTAGGAAGAAAGTTTGGGGACAGGGTTAAATTGTTTAAAAAAATAAGTACAGAGATACCTCAGAGACATTGTGGGTTTAATTCCAGACCACTGCAATAAAGCAAATATCATAATAACATGATTCACATGAATCTTTTTGTTTCCCAAGCATATAAAAGTTATGTTTATACTATGGTCTATTAAGTGTGCAAGGACATTATGCCTAAAAAAATAATGTACATACCTTAATTTTAAAATACCATTGCTAAAAAATGCTAACCACCATCTGAGTTTTCAGTGAGTCAATCTTTTTGCAATAACATCAAAGATCACTGATCACAGATCACCATAACAAATATAATAATGATGAGAAAGTTTGAAATTATGAAAATTACCAAAGTGTGACACAGAGACATGAAGTGAGCAAATGCTGTTGGAAAATCCCGCCAATAGACTTGTTTGATGCAAGGTTGCCACAAACCTTTAATTTGTTAAAAAAAAAACCAAAACGAAAAAGCAATATCTGCGAAGCACAGTAAAATGGGTATGCCTGTGACAATATAGTTATTTTTATGCTGGAAGTTTGACAATCTAATTTTAAGAAACCAGCATTAAAATGAACTTAGGAGGACATTGATATTCTATTTGTTACAGGTATCAAAAAGAGATTAGAGGGCTTCCCTGGTGGCACAGTGGTTGAGAGTCCGCCTGCCGTTGCAGGGGACACGGGTTCGTGCCCTGGTCCGGGAAGATCCCACATGCCGTGGAGCGGCTGGGCCCGTGAGCCATGGCCGCTGAGCCTGCACGTCCGGAGCCTGTGCTCCGCAATGGGAGAGGCCACAACAGTGAGAGGCCTGCGTACCGCAAAAAAAAAAAAAAAAAAAAAAAAAAGAGAGAGATTAGAGTACTTCTTATTTCCTTTAATTGGTACTAGAGGTGGAATACTATTACTATTGCTGATCTGAGACAAGTACCTTAGGTGGCAGGTGGGCCTATTCAAAGCAGGTATTGACAGGTTTTGTTTGCATTTTATTTTAGTGAAGAACAGCCAGACTAAAAAAATTGTGTCAGTTTGCTAAGCTAATAAACTTGTGTCCTTTGGATGACTGCTGACAAATTGAAAGTTCAGTGTGGCTTCTTGTCCCCAGCCTTTGCCTTGAGGGCGAGCACCCCTTGGGAAGCATGCTGGTTTGAGCATTAAGCCTGGGGGCCCTGGCAGTTAGATTTAGAGCAAGAAACAGCTTATCCAGCACCTTGGTCACCTGCTAGTCATCAGTTTGCGCATCTGGTACTGCCATCCCTCGGGAAATGAGCTGTCCTCATCGGAGAACAGGAGCTGGACTTTTCAGAAAGGTTTTCTTATGCCCTTTGTGGCCACCAATCCATAACATTTGAGATTAGTAGCTGACTATTGTGTAAATGGCAGGGGTGGAGGGGGAGGAATCTTTAGGAAATAACATTTAATGGAATTTTAAGACCCAAAAATGTGAATATGACGAAAGCTTTTAAAGTGTCTTTATTCTGAAGACCTTTCCTTTTCTCTCTTGATACTCTTAAGTGAATGAGATTATCTTCAAATACAGGTGAAAATGAGATATTCCCCCACATAGCTGAGTATTTTTACAGCACAGTTGAACAGTCTGAGCTATGGCATTTGCCAGGGTACTAAAAGTACCGTCCACATTAAGAGTTGGAAATATGTAATGACCCTTGCTAATTAAGGGTAAACATGATTATAGATAAAGTATTTCCAGATCCCATTTTACTGATAGTTTGTCATGCCTTTCTCTCGAGAATAGAATTTTAGAAATTTGCATTTAAGCCTTTTTTCCCTTTCCTTTAATCCTGTTTTATGGTAATGGAGCTTTACAGTGAACAATAGGAGGAAGGGAAAGAACAGCTATGTTGAAAATCACAAACTGCTTATTTTCTGACACATTAATTTAAATCTTTGGTACCTTTAATTCAATTTCCATATAACTCCAGTTAAAAGGTGCGTTTAGAAGCATGGTTTTTTTTTTTAACATCTTTATTGGAGTATAATTGCTTTACAATGGTGTGTTAGTTTCTGCTTTATAACAAAGTGAATCAGCTATACATATACATATATCCCCATATCTCTTCCCTCTTGCGTCTCCCTCCCTCCCACCCTCCCTATCCCACCCCTCTAGGTGGTCACAAACCACTGAGCTGATCTCCCTGTGCTAAGTGGCTGCTTCCCACTAGCTATCTATTTTACGTTTGGTAGTGTATATACGTCCATGCCACTCTCTCACTTTGTCCCAACTTACCCTTGCCCCTCCCCGTGTCCTCAAGTCCATTCTCTACTGTATGCGTCTTTATTTCTGTCCTGCCCCTAGGTTCTTCAGAACCACTTTTTTGTTTTTAGATTCCATATATATGTGTTAGCATACAGTATTTGTTTTTCTCTTTCTTACTTACTTCACTTTGTATGACAGACTCTAGGTCCATCCACCTCACTACAAATAACTAAGTTTCGTTTCTTTTTATGGCTGAGTAATATTCCATTGTATTATATGTGCCACATCTTCTTTATCCATTCATCTGTCAATGGACACTTAGGTTGCTTCCATGTCCTGGCTATTGTAAATAGAGCTGCAATTAACATTGTGGTACATGACTCTTTTTAAAAAAATTTTATTTATTTTTTTTATACATCAGGTCCTTATTAGTCATCAATTTTATACACATTGGTGTGTACATGTCAATCCCAGTCTCCCAATTCATCACACCACCAGCCCCACCGCCCTGCTGCTTTCCCCCCTTGGTGTCCATATGTTTGTTCTCTACATCTGTGTCTCAATTTCTGCCCTGCAAAATGGCTCATCTGTACTTTTCTAGGTTCCACATATATGCATTAATATACGATATTTGTTTTTCTCTTCCTGACTTACTTCACTCTGTATGACAGTCTCTAGATTCATCCATGTCTCTACAAATGACCCAATTTCGTTCCGTTTTATGGCTGAGTAATATTCCATTGTATATATGTACCACATCTTCTTTATCGAGTCATCTGTCGATGGGCATTTAGGTTGCTTCCGTGACCTGGCTATTGTAAATAGTTCTGCACTGAACATTGGGGTGCATGTGTCTTTTTGAATTATGGTTTTCTCAGGATATATGCCCAGTAGTGGGATTGCTGGGTCGTATGGTAGTTCTACTTTTAGTTTTTTAAGGAACCTCCATACTGTTCTACATAGTGGCTGTATCAGTTAACATTCCCACCAACAGTGCAAGAGGGTTGCCTTTTCTCCACACCCTCTCCAGCATTTATTGTTTGTAGATTTTCTGATGATGCCCATTCTAACTGGTGTGAGGTGATACCTCATTGTTGTTTTGATTTGCATTTCCCTAATAATTAGTGATGTTGAGCAGCTTTTCATGTGGTTCTTGGCCATCTGTATGTCTTCTTTGGAGAAATGTCTATTTAGGTCTTCTGCCCATTTTTGGATTGGGTTGTTTGTTTTTTTTAATATTGAGCTGCATGACTTTATATATTTTGGAGATTAATCCTTTGTCCGTTGATTCGTTTGCAAATATTTTCTCCCATTCTGAGGGTTGTCTTTTCGTTTTGTTTGTAGTTTCCTTTGCTTTGCAAAAGCTTTTAAGTTTCATTAGGTCCCATTTGTTTATTTTTGTTTTTATTTCCATTACTCTAGGAGGTGGATCAAAAAAGATCTTGCTGTGATTTATGTCACAGAGTGTTCTTCCTATGTTTTCTTCTAAGAGTTTTATAGTGTCCGGTCTTACATTTAGGTCTCTAATCCATTTTGAGTTTATTTTTATGTATGGTTTTAGGGAGTGTTCTAATTTCATTCTTTTACATGTAGCTGTCCAGTTTTCCCAACACCACTTATTGAAGAGACTATCTTTTCTCCATTGTATATCCTTGCCTCCTTTGTCATAGATTAGTTGACCATAGGTGCGTGGGTTTGTCTCTGGGCTTTCTATCCTGTTCCATTGATCTATATTTCTGTTTTTGTGCAAGTACCATATTGTCTTGATTACTGTAGCTTTGTAGTATAGCATGAAGTCAGGTAATCTGATTCCTCCAGCTCTGTTTTTTTCCCTCAAGACTGCTTTGGCTATTCGGGGTCTTTTGTGTCTCCATACAAATTTTAAGATTTTTTTGTTCTAGTTCTGTAAAAAATGCCATTGGTAATTTGATAGGGATTGCATTGAATCTGTAGATTGCTTTGGGTAATATAGTCATTTTCACAATATTGACTCTTCCAATCCAAGAACGTGGTATATCTCTCCATCTGTTTGTGTCATCTTTAATTTCTTTCATCAGTGTCTTATAGTTTTCTGCATACAGGCCTTTTGTCTCCCTAGGTAGGTTTATTCCTAGGTATTTTATTCTTTTTGTTGCAGTGGTAAATGGGAGTGTTTCCTTAATTTCTCTTAAGATTTTTCATCATTAGTGTATAGGAATGCAAATTTCTGTGCATTAATTTTGTGTCCTGCTACTTTACCAAATTCATTGATTAGCTCTAGTAGTTTTCTGGTAGCATCTTTAGGATTCTCTATGTATAGTATCATGTCATCTGCAAACAGTGACAGCATTACTTCTTCTTTTCCGATTTGGATTCCTGTTATTTCTTTTTCTTCTCTGATTGCTGTGGCTAAAACTTCCAAAACTATGTTTAATAAGAGTGGTGAGAGTGGACAACCTTGTCTTGTTCCTGATCTTAGTGGAAATGGTTTCAGTTTTTCACCATTGAGAACAATGTTGGCTGTGAGTTTGTCATATATGGCCTTTATTACGTTGAGGTAGGTTCCCTCTATGCCTACTTTCTGGAGGGTTTTTTATCATAAATGTGTACTGAATTTTGTCAAAAGCTTTTTCTGCATCTATTGAGATTATCATATGGTTTTTCTCCTTCAATTTGTTAATATGGTGTATCACATTGACTGATTTGTATATATTGAAGAATCCTTGCATTCCTGGGATAAACCCCACTTGATCCTGGTGTATGATCCTTTTAATGTGCTGTTGGATTCTGTTGCTAGTATTTTGTTGAGGATTTTTGCATCTGTGTTCATCAGTGATATTGGCCTGTAGTTTTCTTTCTTTGTGACATCTTTGTCTGGTTTTGGTATCAGGGTGATGGTGGCCTCGTAGAATGAGTTTGGGAGTGTTCCTCCCTCTGCTATATTTTGGAAGAGTTTGAGAAGGGTTGGTGTTAGCTCTTCTGTAAATGTTTGATAGAATTCGCCTGTGAAGCCATCTGGTCCTGAACTTTTGTTTGTTGGAAGATTTTTAATCACAGTCTCAATTTCAGTGCTTGTGATTGGTCTGTTTATATTTTCTATTTCTTCCTGGTTCAGTCTCAGAAGGTTGTGCTTCTCTAAGAATTTGTCCATTTCTTCCAGGTTGTCCATTTTATTGGCATATAGTTCCTTGTAGTAATCTCTCATGATCCTTTATATTTCTGCAGTGTCAGTTGTTACTTCTCCTTTTCATTTCTAATTCTATTGATTTGAGTCTTCTCCCTTTTTTTCTTAATGAGTCTGGCTAATGGTTTATCAATTTTGTTTATCTTCTCAAAGAACCAGCTTTCTGTTTTATTGATCTTTGCTGTTGTTTCCTTCATTTCTTTTTCATTTATTTCTGATCTGATCTTTATGATTTCTTTCCTTCTGCTAACTTTGAGGTTTTTTTGTTCTTCTTTCTCTGATTGTTTCAGGTGTAAGTTAGGTTGTTTATTTGAGATGTTCTTGTTTCTTGAGGTGGGATTGTATTGCTGTAAACTTCCCTCTTAGAACTGCTGTTGCTGCATCCCATAGGATTTGGATTGTCGTGTTTTCATTGTCATTTGTTTCTGGGTATTTTTTGATTTCCTCTTTGATTTCTTCAGTGATCTCTTGGTTATTTAGTAGCATATTGTTTAGCCTCCATGTGTTTGTATTTTTTACAGATTTTTTCCTGTAATTGATATCTAGTCTCATAGCGTTGTGATCAGAAAAGATACTTGATACGATTTCAATTTTCTTAAATTTACCAAGGCTTGATTTGTGACCCAAGATATGATCTATCCTGGAGAATGTTCCATGAGCACTTGAGAAAAATGTGTATTCTGTTGTTTTTGGATGGAATGTCCTATAAATATCAATTAAGTCCATCTTGTTTAATGTATCATTTAAAGCTTGTTTCCTTATTTATTTTCATTTTGGATGATCTGTCCATTGGTGAAAGTAGGGTGTTAAAAGTCCCCTACTATGAGTGTGTTACTGTCGATTTCTCCTTTTATGGCTGTTAGTATTTGCCTTATGTATTGAGGTGCTCCTATGTTGGGTGCATAAATATTTACAATTGTTATATCTTCTTCTTGGATCGATCCCTTGATCATTATGTAGTGTCCTTCTTTGTCTCTTCTAATAGTCTTTATTTTAAAGTCTATTTTGTCTGATATAAGAATTGCTACTCCAGCTTTCTTTTGATTTCCATTTGCATGGAATATCTTTTTCCATCCCCTTACTTTCAGTCTGTATGTGTCTCTAGGTCTGAAGTGGGTCTCTTGTAGACAGCATATATATGGGTCTTGTTTTTGTATCCATTCAGCCACTCTGTGTCTTTTGGTGGGAGCATTTAGTCCATTTACATTTAAGGTAATTATCGATATGTATGTTCCTATTCCCATTTTCTTAATTGTTTTGGGTTCATTATTGTAGGTCTTTTACTTCTGTTGTGTTTCTTGCCTAGAGAAGTTCCTTTAGCATTTGTTGTAAAGCTGGTTTGGTGGTGCTGAACTCTCTCAGCTTTTGCTTGTCTGTAAAGGTTTTAATTTCTCCATCAAATCTGAATGAGATCCTTGCTGGGTAGAGTAGTCTTGGTTGCAGGTTTTTCTCCTTCATCACTTTAATTATGTCCTGCCACTCCCTTCTGGCTTGTAGAGTTTCTGCTGAGAGATCAGCTGTTATCCTGATGGGGATTCCCTTGTGTGTTATTTGTTGTTTTTCCCTTGCTGCTTTTAATATGATTTCTTTGTGTTTAATTTTTGACAGTTTGATTAATATGTATCTTGGCGTATTTCTCCTTGGATTTATTCTGTATGGGACTCTCTGTGCCTCCTGGACTTGATTAACTATTTCCTTTCCCATATTAGGGAAGTTTTCAACTATAATCTCTTCAAATATTTTCTCAGTCCCTTTCTTTTTCTCTTCTTCTGTGGAACCCTTATAATTCGAATGTTGGTGCGTTTAATGTTGTCCCAGAGATCTCTGAGACTGTCCTCTGTTCTTTTCATTCTTTTTTCTTTATTTTGCTCTGCAGCAGTTATTTCCACTATTTTATCTTCCACCTCACTTATCCATTCTTCTGCCTCAGTTATTCTGCTATTGATCCCATCTAGAGTATTTTTCATTTCATTTATTGTGTTTTTAATCGATGCTTGATTCATCTTTAGTTCTTCTAGGTCCTTGTTAACTGTTTCTTGCATTTTGTCTATTCTATTTCCAAGATTTTGGATCTTAGAAATAGAATCTTGGATCATCTTTACTATCATTATTCTGAATTCTTTTTCAGGTAGACTGCCTATTACCTCTTCATTTGTTAGGTCTGGTAGGTTTTTATCTTGCTCCTTCTCCTGCTGTGTGTTTTTCTGTCTTCTCATTTTGCTTATGTTACTGTGTTTGGGTTCTCCTTTTTGCAGGCTGCAGGTTCGTAGTTCCCGTTGTTTTTGGTGTCTGTCCCCAGTGGCTAAGGTTGGTTTAGTGGGTTGTGTAGGCTTCCTGGTGGAGGGGACTAGTGCCTGTGTTCTGGTGGGTGAGGCTGGATCTTGTCTTTCTTGTGGGCAGGTTCACGTCTGGTGGTGTGTTTTGGGGTGTCTGCGGACTTTCTATGATTTTAGGCAGCCTCTCTGCTAATGGGTGGGGTTGTGTTCCTGCCTTGCTAGTTGTTTGGCATAGGGCGGCCAGCACTGTAGCTTGCTGGTCGTTGAGTGAAGCTGGGTGCTGGTGTTGAGATGGAGATCTCTGGAAGATTTTTGCCGTTTGATATGTGGAGCTGGGAGGTCTCTTGTGGACCAGTGTCCTGAAGTTGGCTCTCCCACCTCAGAGGCATAGCACTGACTCCTGGCTCCTCAATTTGGGATGATTTGTTGTCTATTCATGTATTCCACAGATGCAGGGTACATCAAGTTGATTGTGGAGCTTTAATCCGCTTCTTCTGAGGCTGCTGGAAGAGATTTCCCTTTCTCTTCTTTGTTCTCACAGCTCCCGGGTCTCAGCTTTGGATTTAGCCCCGCCTCTGCGTGTAGGTCGCCGGAGGGTGTTTGTTCTTCGCTCAGACTGGACAGGGTTAAAGGAGCAGCCTCTTCGGGGACTCTGGCTCACTCAGGCCGGGCGGGAGGGAGGGGCACGGAGTGCGGGGCGAGCCTGCAGCGGCAGAGGTCGGCGTGACGTTGCACCAGCCCGAGGCGCGCCGTGCGTTCTCCCAGGGAAGCCGCCCCTGGATCCCGGGACCCCGGCAGTGGCGGGCTGCACAGGCTCCCGGAAGGGCGGTGTGGACAGTGACCTGCGCTCGCACACAGGCCTCGTGGCGGCGGCAGCAGCAGCCCCAGCGTCCCACGCCCGTCACTGGGCTCCGCGCTTTCAGTCACGACTCGCGCCCGTCTGTGGAGCCCCTTTAAGCAGCGTTCTTAATCCCCTGTCCTCACACACCAGGAAACCAAGAGGGCAGAAAAAGTCTCTTGCCTCTTCGGCAGCTCCAGAGTTTTCCCGGACTCCTTCCCGGCTAGCTGTGGCACATTAGCCCCCTTCAGGCTGAGTTCTCACCGCCAGCCCCAGTCCTCTCCCTGCGCTCTGACTGAAGCCCGAGCCTCAGCTTCCAGCGCCGCCCGCACCGGCGGGCGAGCAGACAAGCCTCTCGGGCTGGTGAGTGCTGCTCGGCACCGATCCTCTGTGCGGGAATCTCTCCGCTTTGCCCTACCCAGGTACGTGGGGTGTTTCTTGCCTTTTGGGAGGTCTGGGGTCTTCTGCCAGCGTTCAGTAGGTGTTGTGTAGGAGTTCCACGTGTAGCTGTATTTCTGGTGTATCTGTGGGGAGGAAGGTGATCTCCGTGTCTTACTCTTCCGCCATCTTCCCTGGAACTAGTCTTTGTTTTAAAGTCTACTTTGTGTGATATGAGGATTGCTACTCCAGCTTTCTTTTGATTTCCATTTGTATGGAATATCTTTTTCCATCCCCTTATTTTCAGTCTGTATGTGTCCCTAGGTCTGAAGTGGGTCTCTTGTAGACAGCATATAGATGGGTCTTGTTTTTGTATCCATTCAGCCTGTCTGTGTCTTTTGGTTGGAGCATTTAATCCATTTACATTTAAGGTAATTATCGATATGTATGTTCCTATTAACATTTTAAAAATTGTTTTGGGTTTGTTATTGTAGGTCTTTTCTTTGTGTTTCCTGCCTAGGGAGGTTCCTTTAGCATTTGTTGTAAAGCTGGTTTGGTGCTGCTGAATTCTCTTAGCTTTTCCTTATCTGTAAAGGTTTTAATTTCTCCATCAAATCTGGATGAGATCCTTGCTGCGTAGAGTAATCTTGGTTGTAGGTTTTTCCCTTTCATCACTTTAATTATGTCCTGCTACTCCCTTCTGGCTTGCAGGGTTTCTGCTGAAAGATCAGCTGTTAACCTGATGGGGATTCCCTTGTATGTTATTTATTGTTTTTCCCGTGCTGCTTTTAATATTTTTTCTTTGTGTTTAATTTTTGATATTTGATTAATATGTGTCTTGGTGTTTTTCCCCTTGAATTTATCCTGTATGGGACTCTCTGTGCTTGCTGGACCTCATTGACTCTTTCCTTTCCCATATCAGGGAAGTTTTCAACTATAGTCTCTTCAAATATTTTCTCAGTCCCTTTCTTTTTCTCCTCTTCTTCTGGGACTCCTATAATGCGAATTTTGGTTCATTTAGTGTTGTCCCAGAGGTCTCTATGACTGTCCTCAATTCTTTTCATTCTTTTTTCTTTATTCTGCTCTGCAGTAGTTATTTCCACTATTTTATCTTCCAGGTCACTTATCCATTCTTCTCCCTCAGTTATTCTGTTATTGTTTCCTTCTAGTGAATTTTTAATTTCATTTATTGTGTTTTTCATCATTGTTTGTTTACTCTTTAGTTCTTCTAGGTCCTTGTTAAACGTTACTTGTATTTTCTCCATTCTGTTTCCAAGATTTTGGATCGTCTTTACTATCATTACTCTGAATTCTTTTTCAGTTAGAGTGCCTGTTTCCTCTTTGTTTGGTCTGGTGGGCTTTAACCTTGCTCCTTCATCTGCTGTGTGTTTCTCTGTCTTCTCATTTTGCTTAACTTACTGTGTTTGGGGTCTCCTTTTCACAGGCTCATAGTTCCCGCTGTTTTGGTGTCTGCCCTCAGTGGCTAAGGTTGATTCAGTGGGCTCTGTAGGCTTCCTGGTGGAGTGTCCTAGTGCCTGTGTTCTGGTGGAGGAGGCTGGATCTTGTCTTTCTGCTGGGCAAGACCGTGTCCGGTGGTGTGTTTTGGGGTGTCTGTGACCTTATTATGATTTTAGGCAGCCTCTCTGCTAATGGGTGGGGTTGTGTTCCTGTCTTACTAGTTGTTTGGCATAGGGTGTCCAGTACTGTAGCTTGCTGGTCGTTGAGTGGAGCTGGGTCTTAGCATTGAGATGGAGATCTCTGGGAGAGCTTTCACCGTTTGATATTACATGGAGCCGGGCGGTCTCTGGTGGACCAATGTCTTGAACTCAGCTCTCCCATCTCAGAGTCACAGGCCTGACACCCGGCCAGAACACCAAGACCCTGTCAGCCACACGGCTCTTTTGGGAAGTCTGAGGTCTTCTGCCAGCGTTCAGTAGGTGCTCTATAGGAGTTGTTCCACATGTAGTTGTATTTCTGATGTATTTGTGGGGAGGAAGGTGATCTCCACATCTTACTCCTCCACCATCTTGAAGGTCCCCCCTGCCCCCCAGTTGACTTTTTGCTTTAGTTATATGGCTTGTTTGCCAGTTTTTAAAATAAGTTTCGTAGTGTACAGTTTACTCATTTAAAGCACGTAATTTCAGTGGTTTTTAGTATATTCACAGTTTTGTAACTGTCACCACAATTAATGTTAGAACATTTTCATCACTCTAAAAATAACCCTGCACTCATTAGTAGTCACTCATTTCCCCCCAAACCCCAGGCAAATCCTAGGCAACCATTAATCTACTTTCTTTCTCTGTAAATTTGCCTATTCTGAATATTTCTGATAAATGGAATCATAAAATATGTGGCCTTTTGCGACTGGCTTCTTTTATTTATCACCATGTTTCAAGGTTCATGCTTATTGTAGCATGTGTCAACACTTAATTCCTTTTTATTCCATTGTATACCACATTTTATTTATCCATTCATCAGATGATGGACATTTGGGTTGTTTTCACTTTGAGGCTGTTATGAGTAATACTGCTGTGAACATTTTGTATAAGTTTTTGGGTGGACATTTGTTTTCGTTTCTCTTGGGAGAAAGAGAAATTCCATACCTAGGAGTGGAATTGCTGGGTCATATAGTAACTGTGTCTAACCTCTTGAGGACCTGCCAGACTGTTTTTCAAAGCAATGTGCCATTAAAGAGAAAAAAAAAAAAAAGATCTAGGGACTTCCCTGGCAGTCCAGTGGTTAAGGCTCTGCACTTCCACTGCAGTGGGTACGGGTTTGATCCCTGGTTGGGGAACTAAGATCGCATATGCCGTGCAGCATGGCCGAAAAAAAAGGAAAAAAAAAAAGATCTTTACAGGGTTGTGAAGAATCTGTGGGTTTCAAATAAATGAGGACATAGATGTTCTTTCTTTTGAAAAAACATCCTTTAAAGTTTTATAGGCTTATGTTCCATATCTGCATATCTTATTTGCTGTATCTCATTGCCTTAATAGATAACTGTATCATTTTCCATATTTGGTTTCCCATTAGACATCTGTTTAAAATTTTAGCTCCAGATGGACATAGATAGCTACCAACCTTTAAAGTAAAATCATTTATTTTCCTTTTCCTGTACAGCAGCAGCAACATCAGCCCTTAATCTTGGTTGTGAAATGTAAGTTGCTAGAGTAGTAGAAAAACTGGGGGAGCTTGCAGTGGTGCTTTTCTTTTTGAGATGGTGTGTATCGATGTCGTGAGAAGTGCCTAAGCACATGTTACACAGGACTGGCTGGGCCTCTGGAAAAGGGAAGGTGATCCCACTGTCCACGCTTTGTGTCGTAATCCCTAGAGCTCTGTGTAAACAAAGCATCTTAAGACTGAAAGGGATCCCAAGAAGTAGTTTTCTGTATTCCTGTTTCTTGGTAGGCCTAAATTTAACCTATTTTAAAAGATAGTGGTCTATACTTTCTTTTCTAAAGTTAACTTTATATATGGAAGATTTTTAAATATTCATTGAAAGTGTTTATGTTTAAAGTATTTTAAATTTCTATTTAGAAAAGTCAGTTTTAAGAGACAGAGACAGACTTCTGGATAAGATAGTGTGGTGACTTTGTGCTTTGTAATGCAGGTCACAATCCTTATCTGAAATCTTTGGGGCTGTATTTGTTTTAGAATTCAGGTTTTGGGGACTTTCTAAAAGGTTATTCCATGTACTTGATACATGTGCACTGAGTCTGGGACATGACCCTACAATTTTACACATTCATACTTCTTAAAGAATCATATGAATATTCATTCTAAGGAAAGTAAATGATGACTATAAATTGCCTCATATCAGTTCAGGGATTATTTTGTCATTAGATGAGCTTGTAGCAAACTTTTAAAAAACTTTCAGGTTTCAGAGTGTTTTGGATTTGGGAGTTAAGGGATATTGGGCCTATATCAACTCTGTTCCAAGCCCAGGAAGAGGATAGATTTTTAAAAAAAGAGAGAGAGAGAAAAGAAAAGAAAAACAAGACATTGCCAGGCCTAGAGGGAAACCGCATCTTATCTTCATGGACCATAAATGGAATAGTGGATCAGACAGAGGCCTTCTAGTTTCTGCATCCATAAGCAGGCAGTGGTGGGTGGAGATTTGGTCCCCTACACAATAAAGGGAACTAAAAGGGCTATATTGGAGATGGGGGTCTGGAGCCATGTTCAGTACTTTAAGCCTGGTGCTGGTGGAGTGGGACCCCCTAGTTCATGAAAGGAGGCTGTTAGGTTATCTGTTCTAAGTGAGATAATTGTGCCGAAAAGAATTCTCTTGTCTGTTAAGCCAGTAGCACCTCCCTTGAGAAACACTGGTCTTGGCAAAAGATAAGGATCTGAATTAACACAACATCAATCAACATGAAGTAGTTGGGGTTGATAGGAGAGCCTTTAGCAGGTAGAATAATGGAAGATGACTCCAAGGTTTCTTGCTTCAGTAATCCAGTGGGTGATGTAGTCGTTGCCTGAGATACGGCATACCGGCGAAGGAACAAGATTTGCCGAACAGGCGTTGGTCAGGTTTGGAGATGCCGAATCTGAGAGACCAGTGTCTCATGAGTGGGGAGATGTATCTTGGGGTCATGAGCTCAGAGCAAAAGAGCAGAGTTAGAAATGTGGAGTTCAACGTAATGGTACTTAAAAATGAGGAAAGAGGATGAAACTTTCTTGGCAGAGCATGAAGAATGGGAAGAGAACTAAGGGTGGAACATCGGGAGCCACCATTACCTTTAGAGATAGAGATGCCCACAAAGAAGACACAGAAGGAACAGCTGGAGGTGGGGGAAGAGCCCAGAGCGACGGGTGTCCTAGGGGCCGGGTGACGAGATGGCAGAGTGATCATTAATGCCACATTCTTAGACAGACATAAGGTTCATCCTTTTCAGAGCGAGGGGGTCCTTGCTTCACTCCGCCTGAGCAGTTTCATTGGCCCTCACTCTTTGACCTACCCCAGTCGGACTATAGTCCTCACAGGTCCAGTGACTGTGACACTGTACCCTGCTAACTCACGGAGATTTCAGGGTTGAGGGATGGATTTAGAAAAACGATTCTGGTAAACGTGAACAATGTTAAAAGGTGGTAGGAAAGGGGCTATTGGGGGTGGTGGTGAATGACGGGGCAAGGTCCTGATCCTAGAGGAGACACAGCAGGAAACTAGCCTTGCAGAGAAAAACAACTCCCATCCTTCTGAGACTGAGGAGAGTGGGTGCAGACTAGGTGTGCTGCTGCAAGATTACTTTAGAACAGCTAGATATTTAGAATCATCTTTGATATATTCCTGGGGGAGAGTCTTGCTGGCTTGAATGCTCTTAAGGAATAACTGTGTCTGACAGAGGCGTAATATCCTGTTTGAATATTAAAATTGCAACAATCTATAACTAGGTTTAAGGCACGTTTTCAGATTTTTTAAAGAAGGTGTTATTAATGTGACTAGATGATTATTAACACTCTGCATAAAAATCACTGGCCAGCAATTGCTCAGTGCCGCACGCAGCAGCAGCAGCAGGGGGCGACAGGAGAGCTCCTTTGCTGCCCCAATAATTCTATAGTAACCAAGGCTGGAGGGGGTATGAGGTGTATTCATGGAAGAAGGGAAGTGATGGTTTTCTAGGACTACTTTTATGCCCCATGTGTGAATCTGGAGGTTACCACTTACATTTGTAGCGTCAGAGTCCATCCATTCATTTAACAAAGGTTTTTTGAGACCTCCTGTACCAGGTACTGCTAAGGCCCTGGAGGTATATGAGTCAGTAAAACAAGGATCTCTGCTATTATGGAACTTACATTATGATGGGGGTGCGGCAGACAGTAAACATCAACATAATTATATTATGTCATATGTTGGAAAGTAGTGAACGCTACGGGAAATAAAAGTTGAGTGCAGTAAGGGTGGTGGGTGGAGTGCACAGGAGTGGAGATTATGGTAAGATATCTGAGGAAAGGATGTCTGGGCCGAGAGAATAGCCAGAACACAGGCCCTGAGGTGGAAGTAGTCCTGGCTTGTTGAGGAAGAGCAAGGAGGCTGATATGGGTGGAGTGGAGTAAGCAAGGAGAGGAGAGCCACAGGAGATGAAGGCAGAGGAGAGAAGATGAGGGTCTAGTTTTGAACATGTTGCGTGTGAGATACCTGATGGAAATCCAAGTGGAAACGTTGGGATATGTGCTTCTAGAATTTTGGGAAAGAGCGGGGTTGGAAATGTACCACTGGGAAGGAAGGGTTGGCATGTAGATGGTATTTACCTACCATGAGACTGGATGAAATCGCTGAGGGAGTTAATGCAGATAGAGAAAGGAGTCAAGGACTGAACCTTGAGGTGCCAAGACAATAAGAAGTCAAATGGTCAGGAAAGAACCAGTAAAAGAGGAAAAGAGTGACCACTGGAAGCCAAGTAAGGCAGTGTATCCGAGAGCATGAGGGAGAGATGAACTGTGTCAAATGCTACTAAGCGGTTAAGATAAGGACCAGGAATCCACCACTGCATTTAGCCAAGTAGAGACCATTGGTCACACTGAAGATAAGGTTTAGGTGGAGTGGTGGGGGCCAGAGCCAAGTTGGAGTGGGCTGGAGAGAGACGGGAGGAGAGGGATTGGAGGCAGTGAGGAGTACAAAGAAGCAGGGCCCTGGCTGGCACAGGAGGAGTGTTAGAGGAGAGAAATATCAGTGTGTTTCTGTGCTGGTGGGAATGATCAGGCAGAAAGAGGGGACAGGAGAGAATTGCTGGAGCAACGTCCATATGCTTGATTCTTGCTCCTTCCCCATTATCTCAAGATCTGGTTAGTTTTGCTTACTTGAAGGGAAATTAAGTTAACCTGGTTTTGGCAGGATGACTGTAGATTTTTTTTACTTCACCTTTGGTTCCCTTGTCTTCACGGGTAGGCCAGGAGGAGTGTAAAGTTGTAATCATGTTGTGAAACCCATGTGAATAGAGTGTTTGGTAGCCATAGCTTTGAAAAGACATAAAACCCGTAAGATTGCAGTACATCTGAATTCTTCGTTCAGTCTCCACTTCCAATTTGATAAAACAGGAACAGCCCCCTTTCTTTTAAAAAAAAATAATTTACTTATTTATTTTTGGCTGCATTGGGTTTTCATTGTGGTGTGCGGGCTTCTCATTGCAGTGGCTTCTCTTGTTGCGGAGCATGGGCTCTAGGTGTATGGGCTTCAGTAGTTGTGGCATGCAGGCTCAGGAGTTGTGACGCACGGGTTTAGTTGCTCCGTAGCACATGGGATCCTCTGGGACCAGGGCTCGAACCCGTGTCCCCTGCATTGGCAGGAGGATTCCCAACCACTGTGCCACCAGCGAAGTCCAGCCCCCTAACTTTTAAAAAAAAATTTATAATCAAAACTCGAACCAGGGGACTTCCCTGGTGGTCCAGTGGTTAAGAATCCGTCTTGCAATGCAGAGGACGCCAGTTGGATCCCTGGTCGGGGAACTAAGATCCCACATGCCGCGGGGCACCTGAGCCCGGGCGCCACAACTAGAGAGCCCATGCGCCACAACTACCGAACCCACTTGCTCTGCAGCCCATGCGCCTGCCACAACTAATGAGCCCGTGCTCTCTGGAGCCGGAGCACCATAATAAAAAAGATACTGTGTGCTGCAACTAAGACCCCGATGCAGCCAAAAAATAAATAAATAAATATTTTTAAAAACCCCACAATCTTGAATTAGTTTTTTCTCCTCATTAAGTTTTTTTATCCTGTTTATAATCTAGTAATAGTTATTTTGTAAGTAAGACACTACTAATGATAACCATTTAGTAAGTGTTAGCTCTTAATAGGGGTCTACCACTTAGCATAGCAATAAGACCAGTGTATTGAAAAAATGGAATTAGTCTGCATATGGTTAATAGAATCCTTATGTCCCTTTCAGAATATTTGCTTTGTGTGTTGAGCCACATGAAATTATATGTAAAACGCTTGACTTTAACCAGGTGGTCCTCTGTAGAACCTCTGTGCCCTTCTCTTGTCTTAACACCTTCCAATCCTCTTCATCACCTTTGTTGGTTGGACTGCATATTTCCTGCAGCCCCTACTTTCTGCTTCAAACTTAATCTCTGGACCCAAAGAGTATGTTTTTATGCTGATTTCATTAGTGTGTGTGAGGACAGGAGGAGAGAGAGTGGTTGAAACGTCCAGCTTTTACCATTCCCAATAGAGCAGACTCTTGGCAACTTCTCACCCAAAACACTCAGTTAACTAGCATGAATATTTAGCACATATTGCTCTAAAGAAATGTGACTAGAGCATAGCATATGTGTATTTTGCACTATTTTTAATCTTTGATGCCAATTTTTAAAGCGTTAATGAATCCCTACCAGAGCATTTTATTCTTCAGTTATATTACATAAGAACTTACTATGATCCTAACCTGAATTTTCTACCCCTAAGTCCTAAGTATATCCTGCCCTGTATTCTTTGCTTATCCTCTACTGTAGCTTTCTAATCCTTAAAACCACAGCTGTGTTTTCTAATATCAGTTGTCTACTGGGTCATTTTACCTGCTCTTGAGGTTTTAACCACAATGCTTGAGGAGTAGTGACACTTCTGCACTCACACTTGAACACTAAGCAAGCAGATATTAGTAATAATGAATTCTCTTTCTCCTCCTATTATTTAGCTCTGTAAGAAGCATCATTTTGGAATTAACAAACCAGAGAAGATTATACCATCTCCTGATGACTCAAAGTTTCTACTGAAGACCTTTACGCATATTAAATCCAATGTGTCTGCTCCTAATAAAAAGAAAGTAAGAGTTTAATTGATATGGGCTTGGAATTCATCTTTGATTAGTTTTAAATTGAGGGGTGACTTTCCTGCTAATAAACTTACTTTCAAACTACGTGTCATATTAAAGCACCATCTCTGCATATCCTTGGGATTATGTTTTACTTTGCTCCTAGGGAATTGTGTGGTATCCACACAATGCTTTACATTTAATTCCTGCAGTAATAGTAGATTAATTTCTTACAGGTTAAGGAAAGTAAAGAAAAGGAGAAGTTGGAGAGAAGATTACTTGAGGAGTTGCTGAAGATGTTCATGGACTCCGAATCCTTTTACTATAGCTTGACCTATGACCTGACCAATTCAGTGCAGAGGCAGAGTGCTGGGGAGAGGGACCCCTGTCCTCTCTGGCAAAAGGTACCTCTCACAGCTCAGAGCAGGGTTTGCCACCAGAACAGTTTATGGACCCGTTTGGCTTCTATAGGAGAACTGAAACAACATGTTTCTTTTTTATTTTATTTTTTTACATCTTTATTGGAGTATAATTGCTTTACAATGGTGTGTTAGTTTCTGCTTTATAACAAAGTGAATCAGTTATACATATACACATGTTCCCACATCTCCTCCTTCTTGCCTCTCCCACCCTCCCTATCCCACCCCTCTAGGTGGTCACAAAGCACCGAGCTGATCTCCCTGTGCTATGCGGCTGCTTCCCACTCGCTATCTATTTTACATTTGGTAGTGTATATATGTCCATGCCACTCTCTCACTTTATCCCAGCTTACCCTTCCCCCTCCCCATATCCTCAAGTCCATTCTCTAGTAGGTCTGTGTCTTTCTTCCCATCTTACCCCTAGGTTCTTCATGACCTTTTTTTTTAGATTACATATATATGAGTTAGCATACGGTATTTGTCTTTCTCTTTCTGACTTACTTCACTCTGTATGACAGACTCCAGGTCCATCCACCTCACTACAAATAACTCAATTTCGTTTCTTTTTATGGCTGAGTAATATTCCATTGTATATATGTACCACATCTTCTTTATCCATTCATCCGATGATGAACACTTATGTTGTTTCCATCTCCTGGCTATTGTAAATAGAGCTGCAATGAACATTTTGGTACATGACTCTTTTTGAATTATGGTTTTCTCAGGGTATATGCCCAGTAGTGGGATTGCTGGGTCATATGGTAGTTCTATTTGTAGTTTTTTAAGGAACCTCCATACTGTTCTCCATAGTGGCTGTACCAATTCACATTCCCACCAGCAGTGCAAGAGTGTTCCCTGTTCTCCACACCCTCTCCAGCATTTATTGTTTCTAGATTTTTTGATGATGGCCATCTGACCAGTGTGAGATGATATCTCATTGTAGTTTTGATTTGCAAACAACATGTTTCTGAACTGTTTGTTTTCTACCTTTTCCAGGTCGATGACCGATTTTTTTGGAATAAATATATGATACAAGACCTTACTGAGATTGGTGTGAGTAGTTGTTTCTGAAATATTCTAAGGTAGTTTATAGTTGTTAGGCAAATATTTTTAAGTTGTACTAAAATTAAAATTTTAAATCTCACGTAATGTTTTCCCCTGTAGAAAGAGAATCATTTAGCTAGGGAAAACCAGGGCACTACTTTAAGGCAGTTCATAATTTGACTATATAGCCACAGGCTTATCTTTTCAGCAGGTTTCCATAGAACAGTCATAATTTAAGGCTGTGGAACTAATATCCATAGAGTTCCTGTAAAAGATATTTTGTTTGTACCCATTGGAAGTGTTGAAGCCCGGTTTTCCTTTAGTGATACCAGTCATTTAATGTTCCTGTTTCCTCATATGGAAATTGGAGTAGACAAATCTCTAAGAACGTTCCAGTACTACAAGTATTCGAATCAGAGAAGACAGGGGATATCATGAGATTATTGCATGAGATTCCTTCAGGTTTAATGATTACCTTCTTCCTTTACTCTGTCATGTATATTGGAGAATTATGACTGTCCAAAGACAGTTCATTTATTCGGTCAATTAACCAATATTTATGGAAAGCCTGCCATGTGCCAGTTACTGTTTTGGACACAAATTGAGCAAAAAGTTGAATAGGTCACAGATTATCTTTTTCTTAATCTTTCAGAAAGTTCAAACCTTTTTTCTTTGTTTCTCCCTATTGGTGGTGGTTAGTATAAATGATTTTGACCTATTTATCGGTGATGTCTGAAACTAGGTATCTATCATGGCTCACCTCTCTAAAATGTTCTTGCCTCTCTTGAGGATGCTGATCAAACCATGACCACCAAAACTTAATGATAGGGGGAGAAAAATAAGGGTGTCTGTAATGAGTATTTGTCCTGTTTGCTGACATATTGAGCTCTAATGTGTTTTGCAGAGTTTTTGTCAGACACGTAGCATTACCATTTAAAACTGATGACTTACAATAAAGGTGGTATTTGGTAGCATACCTATCTCTGTTCCTGCTGAGAGTTTTGTATTTATTGCTAAAACAAAAATATAAATAATGAGAATGGTGATAAAAGTAATGAATGTAGATAGATCCTTTGCTTCACTATTTTCAACTCTAACCACCTTCCTAAGATCCTGTCTGCAGTCTCCATAAAACAAAACTGTGAGATAGGACCTGGAGTATATAAGTAGTATATTTCACAGCTACTTTAGACTGTGAAAGAAGGGGTGGATTTGAAGTTGATTCTGAGATTAAGGCTAGATACAGATACGGAGATAGGAGGGAAGGAGGGACTAAGAACAGCTTCTCTGGAGCACTTTTCATCCTTTACTGTCCCTGCATACAGTCAGTTGAGAAATCTGAGTATTCTTAGTCTTTCAGACTAAGAGGAACTCTCTAACTTTAATTAATACTCTCCTAATTACATTGGATGACTTTTTAAAATAAGATATTTATGGAAAGGATTCTTTTTTTTGGTTCATTGACTACTTGGATTTTAGCTTGGCAGAGCAAGACTTTTTCTAAACTAGAAAGAATAGACCTCTATGTTTCATAATAAAGTGATCAGAGTTGGTTGTATTTAATTAAAGGCTTAATACAATTGGGAGTTGAAAATCAACCTTTAAGCTTTATTTTCTTCTATACCAGCAGGAATAACCATAATAGCCACATTTGTTAAATCCTTACTATTAGGCAGGCACTGTGCCAAACACTTTTTAGATTTTACTCATTTAATCTTCACAGCAATCTTATGAGGTTGTCGTTTTTCTTATTTCGCAAAGCAGAATGCCAAGGCACGGCAAGGTTAAGTGATTCACCTGTGTCAGGAGTTAAGTGGTGGAGCTTGAATTAGTACCCAGCAGCTGTGGTCCCTTTCAGGCTGACCACTGTAAACAAAAGGAAAGGCTCTCACCTCCGCCCCCCTCCCTGCCTCCATTCCTTAGTGTTCTCCAAAAAGCAGAAAATATAGTTAAAGGATGGAAGGTTTCTGCTCCTAATAAACTAACAACAAGTATGTGCTAACTACTGCTTGGGTTTAAGAAAGTAGCAGTGCTGTACAGAATAGGAGCAACATGATGTTCATATTATTTTCAGACACCGGATGTGGACTTTTGGATTATCCCCATTATTCAAGGTTTTGTGCAGATTGAAGAACTTGTGGTTAATTATAATGAGTCATCTGACGATGAGAAAAGCAGCCCAGAGACACCCCCTCAGGAGTCCACCTGCGTGGATGACATTCACCCACGCTTTCTAGTGGCTCTCATTTCACGCCGAAGTAGACACAGAGCAGGTGAGTGGAGGGCTGTAATAGTGTACAAATTAAATCCAGGCGAGAATGGAACATCTGCAGATGTACTGAAGTGGTAATGACAATAATGGATTTGGAAACACAGTTGGCTTCAAAGTGCTCAGTGACTCCCAGTAGTGTGATATAATTGGGGACCAAGTTTTTGGAGAGAAGTGAATGGGAGAGAGTTAACAAAAGGGAAAAGAAAAGGAGGTATATATGTGGAAAAGAGCAGAAAGTCACTTGGGATGTGCTTCTAGATACCATTGTTCCTACTGACAGCCTGTATCACAGTAATAAATCCTTCCCGAGTGCTAGTACCTTTGGGAAAAACCTCCTCTTTCAGTTCACAGGAACTATCTCAGCTTCAACTTTTAAAAAACGATGAATACAGGCATGATCTGGGGTAAGTTGATACTGTTCTGCCTGGCAGTTGCACATTAGATCCCCAAGGCTGTCCTGAAAGACACAGATTTGGTTAAGAAGCATATCTAGTGAGACTAATTTTTTTTTCAATGTTGCTCTTTTGTTTTAATTTTCTTTTAGGAATGCGTTATAAACGAAGAGGAGTGGATAAAAATGGAAATGTTGCAAATTATGTGGAGACTGAGCAGTTAATTCATGTGCATAATCATACCTTGTCATTTATTCAAACACGAGGCTCTGTGCCTGTGTTTTGGAGCCAGGTTGGGTATCGATATAATCCAAGACCTCGGCTGGACAGAAGTAAGCCTGTCAGTTACTTGCTTTGCGGACGATGATTTCAGAGGGAGTTTTTTAAAATATTAGATACTTCATAGATTTGGATTTGTTTTGCCAGATACTTCATTTAAAATAATAACTCATATGGTAAAATTTAATAGTGATATAATAATCACAAAAGTAATAATGGTTGTTGATAATTTAAGTAATTAACAATAAAAAGATGCCAAAATAGAGCAAAACAGACCTTAATTCACAGATTTTAATTTGTTGTTTCTTTAAAGAATACTTTATTACATGCTTAATTTTGGAAAAGTGTAAATATGGCCATATTTATAGAAGCAGGAAATATCTTAAATAAGACAGCATCTACAGGGAATAGATAGGATGCCTTTACTCACATGTTTTGCTATGAAACGTTTGTTGTTGTTTTAAATACTAAGGACTTAATTTCTTCCAGTATTTTAACTTTAGCACTGGAATAGCTAAGTCATATCAATCTAATTAGATTACTGGAAGAGGCTGATTTTAAAAATTGTTTTCAGAATATTTTTCTCTCAAAACAATTTATATTTGTGAGAATTCAGTAAAACTTCAGTTTTTAACATCCTTGTTTTAAAGGGGTTTTTATTAATTTATTATAAACTACATGAAACCTTTTCTGACAAGTTGGCTGGTTATATAAATAATAAATGTCATTTCATAGTTGCCACCTTCAGTATTTCAGTTTAGTCTAATTGGGGGAAAAAAATCAGAGATCTTCTGCTTAGCATTTCATTTTAAAATATTGGTTTTAGACAATCTTAGTTACATTTGGGCTGTCAATAAATTATGTAAAAGTAAACGTAAAGGTGGAATAGGCACTAATTTCTGTGTTACACATGGGAAGGAAAAAAATATTTTGTATCACTTCTTTGTAGGTGAAAAGGACACTGTCGCCTATTTCTGTGCCCATTTTGAAGAACAACTGAAAATTTACAAAAAACAGGTGGGATTTGATCTGTAGTAATAAGTGTTCCTTCATATTTTTAGAAATGGTTATGCATCTGTTTCTTTAAATTTCATGAAAATAATATATTATTCATAATTAAGCAAAATGGCATTTCTTGTGAAGTTAAAGAACACATAGCTAAGAGTGTTCTTAATATTCTTTAAGAATTATCATTGAGTCAGCTACTTTAGACTGTTTTTAGATGAGATTAATCTACTGTCAGTTGCTACAATCTGAGAAGTATCTGGAGTAGGATAGGAAAGGCATCTCTCAGTACCACCTATAGGTCCATCTCTTTGAGATAACAATTTGGTATGTATCCTTCAATATCTTTTTTCTCGGCCCACCGTTCTTATTTATTCATACACTCATATGTAGGTATGTGAACATATAAACCAAAATCATTTGAGAACTCTTAGGTGAAATACAAGTTCAATAAGATGACCAGATTTCATACAGATTAATATAGACTAATCAGTAACTCTCTTATCCATTAGCAATGACCAGTCTGAAGGTGTAATGCCATGGGATGCATTTTTCTAACAATAACAAAAATAGGAAGAAATAACCTGAAATCTACTGAACATACAAAAAAGATAGCATGTATATGGGGGCAAGGGTATTGGGAGGGGAGGATTACTGAAGAACGTAAAAGAAGACTTGAATAAACGGAGAGAAAATACCGTGTTCCTGGAAGGAAAGACTCAATATTGAATAGATTTCAGTTGTTAATATATAAATTTTGTGCAATCTCAAAGAAAGTCCCAGCAGGGAAATAAAAAGCAAACCCTCATATTGAAAAAAAATATAAATTTTGTAGTAAGAGATAAAGGCAGGTAACTGGGGAAATGAGAATGCTCACACATTGCTGGGAGGAGCATAAGTCGCTATAGCCATTTTGAATGGTATTATCAATCAAAATAAAATATGCTTGGGCTTCCCTGGTGGCGCGGTGGTTGAGAGTCCGCCTGCCGATGCAGGGGACACGGGTTCGTGCCCCGGTCCGGGAAGATCCCACGTGCCGTGGAGCGGCTGGGCCCGTGAGCCATGGCCGCTGAGCCTGCGCGTCCAGAGCCTGTGCTCTGCAACGGGAGAGGCTGCAACAGTGAGAGGCCCGCGTACCACAAAAAAATAAATAAATAAAGTAAAATATGCTTATACTGTTAATCCAGTAACTTGTCTATTGATATCTTACATACCATATATAGAAATCAGTTCCAGATGGATGTGGATCTAAATGTGAAAGGTTAAACAATAAGCCTTTTAAAGGAAAATATAGAGCATCTTTTGACCTTGGGTCTTAAACAGGGCTTTAAAAGCACTCACCATAATGAAAAAAAAATGACTTTACTAAATGTTTAATTTTTACTAAAACTTTATTTACTGAAACTTTATTGAATGATCAAATATTTTGAATATTAAAATACTACTATATGTTATAAATATTATTTATTAAAATTAAATAGGACTTAAGCACCAACCATAATGAAAAAATTGATAAATTTGACTTCACTAAAATAAAAGAACTTCTGATTATTAAAAGGCACCATTAAGAGAATGGAAAGGCAATTCACAAAGCAGGAGAAGACATATATAAGACAAAGGACTTTTATCTAGAGTACATTAAAAACTCCTATAAATCCATAAAAAAGGTGTACAGCCCAAAAGAAAACTGGACAAAAGACTTGAGCAGATTCTTCATGAAAAAGGATGTCCAAAGGCCGATAAACATGAAAAGGTGTTCCACGTCATTAATCATCAGGGAAATGCAAACTAAAACCACCATTCACAAAACCAGAATGACTAAAAATGGCGGGAAGTACAAGTTTTGTGAAAGATGTGGAGCAACTGGAACTCTAATACAAGACAAAAAACTTTAAATCTCCCTGAGAGAAACGTGTTCAATCAAGGAGGCATGTATAAGCGTCCTTTATTGCAGCATAAAAAAACCCTAATTGTTCATCATCAGGAGGTCAGTGGATAAATAAAGTACAGCATATCTAAAGTGCTGAATACAAATGCTTAAAAATGATGAGGGGTCTTCCCTGGTGGCGCAGTGGTTGAGAATCTGCCTGCTAATGCAGGGGACACGGGTTCAAGCCCTGGTCTGGGAGGATCCCACATGCCGCGGAGCAACTAGGCCTGTGAGCCACAACTACTGAGCATGCACGTCTGGAGCCTGTGCTCCGCAACAAGAGAGGCCGCGATAGTGAGAGGCCCGCGCACCGCGATGAAGAGTGGCCCCTGCTTGCCAGAACTAGAGAAAGCCCTCGCACAGAAACGAAGACCCAACACAGCAAAAATAAATAAATTAATTAATAAAAACTCCTACCCCCAACATTTTCTTAAAAAAAAAAAAAAAGATGAGGTACATCTGTGTGTACTAATGTGAAAAGATCTTATATAGTGGAGTGAGAAAAACTGCGTAACAGCATATGGCACGTTACCATTTAAAAACTCCCACAAAACAAAACTGTGTCATATGTAATTCTCTTTCATATATATGTGTATTCTCACCTACATACGGCATGCACATTTATATAGGAACGCACTTAGATGGCCTGAAAGGGTACACGTCAAACTTGTAGTGGGAGTTACCTTCAGGGAAGGCTGTGGACTTAGGTTGTGGTCAGGAAGGGTGTGACCTTTATCCACGTTTGAATTTTTTACAATGTAAGTCAATTTCATGTATTCGCAATATGTGTAATTATAAGTAGCATTGAAGAGAATAAACCATAATTTAAATGTCACACATAATCACTGTAAAAATTGAATAGTGAGGTATGTAAAGGAAGTAGAAGAAGTAACCTCCTCTCCACCCTCATTCCTGCTCCCTGCTGACTTTCACAACCTGTTTGTACACATCATGCACATCAACTTTATAGGCGTATGTGTTGAGCAGACGCTTGTTCCTTTCTAACAGTGCCCCAAGAGTGTTCTTTTATCCACCCTCATCTGCTGGGCAGTTGCTCTCTGGGAGGTGGCCTACAGTCGGTCTGACTCAGTCTTGGTGTCTCTACTGTGGCTCTTGCCTGTATTTGGTGTACGTTCTTGGCACTTTGGCCAGTGAGGTCTGATGTGAAGGGAGGTCTGCTGGGAGGCTCTGGGCACGATTTCCTACTCTAATAAAAAGAGACACAGGAACCCACAGTCAGCCCCTGTGGGGGTTGTGTCTGGATTTCATTGGTACTGCTGCAGCTGTGTCAAGCCTAGGTCACTAGCCTGAGGATTGACTAATATGCCGAGGGTGACGGAACAAAAAGATAGATCTGGTTTTGGTCACCAGTGAATGAAGCAGTTCTGGAACCGTGCAGCCTCGACTTCTGAGGTTTAGAACAGATTTCCGTTCTGAGATTTGAGTCAGTAATTTGTCATTTGCAGCAAAAAACATCTTGACACATGCATATATACCCATTCAAAATTTAAGTCAAAAGAGGGCTATAAGCTATGGGATATACACTATTGTGCAACTGTTTTCACTTAATAGCTCATGGCTGTTATTTAACCATTTCTCCATTGGTGGACCTTTAGGATATAGTTTTTGCTATTCTAAAATTCTCCAGAAAACATCCTTTATATATTTTGGAACACTTGTGTGCTTTATAAAGTTCTAGAGGTGAAATGGCTGGATCAAACATTACATTTCTTTTAGGTTGATACCTACCACTCAGTTGCTTCCAAAAAGATCACACCAGTGCACACTCTCAGTGTCAGTGGGAGCCAGTGCCCATTACCCCTATACTCACTAATGCTGTCTACATTTAGTGTTCAGCTTTTGCCTGTCTATAGGTGAAAACTGGTTTCCTGTTTTAAAATTTAGATTTCTTTAAAGTTGTAGTCTCATGTTTATTGGCTATTTGTTTATCTTCTCTTGTGAATATCCTCTGTATGCTTTACCCATTTTTTTCCTTACTGAATTTATAGCACTCTTTATATGTTAATGGTTTTTATGTTGCAGGTATATTCCCCTAGGTAGTCCTTTTTTTTTTTTTAACCTTTGCTTATACTGTCATTTAGTACACAGAGGTTTTATATTTTTATGTTGTCACATCTGTCCATCTTTTCTTTACGCTCTCTGGTTTTTGTTACGCTTAGAAGGTCAGTGCCATCCTTCAATTAGGAAAAAATCATCCCAACATTTCGTCTAGCTTTTTTATAACTTGAAGAAAAAATATTTAGATCATTAATGCATCTAGAATCTATTTTGTCTATAATGAAGTGTAGAGGGCTAACTTGAGTCCCCCCCATGTAAACAGACAGTTATCCCAATACCATTTGTAGGATACCACTATAGTATAGTCCATACGTAGTCCACATATAGTATAGTCCATATTTCTCTCAGAATGATGTAACCATAGCTTAGATTCCTCAATGTACATATGTCTGTCTCTAGGCCATCTGTCGTGTTCTGTTGAGTCATTCATTTTTCTGCACTCGTACCACAGTTTTAATCACTATACATTTAAAGTATGTTTTGCTCTCCAATGGGACAAGTCCTTTATTATTATTCAAATATTTTCCTGTATTATTCACTCTTCAAGATAAACTTTAGAATTAACTTTCCAAGTCCATAAAAAGATCCTGATTGAATTTTGATTGGGATTGTTGAGTATATAGGTTAACCTAGGGAGACTTGACATCTTTACAATATTGAATCTTGCCATCTGGCACCATGGTGTGTCTCTCCATTTATTCAGGTTTTCTTTTACATGTTTCAGCAAAGTTTCATAGTGTCCAGTATGTAGGTCTTGTATATTTCTTTAAAAATTATTCTAGAGATCTAAAATACCTGCTATTATAAAGGAATTTGTTTTCATTATATATTCTAAGAGATTATTGCAAATGTATAATGTGTGAAAAAGCTATTCATACCATTGATGTAAATTCTCATAAACCTAAATGTAACAAATGAAAATCTTATTTTACAGGGAAAAAAATTGATGCTTGAGTAGATTAATTTCTGAGCCTGGCTATAAATTATTTCTAAAACATAATTCTAAATAAATTCAGTAAAAATCATGAGTCTCAAGTCTGATTAAGCTAAATTTTTTCCTTTTCTTTACTCTCACAGGTTATTATTAACTTGGTAGACCAGGCAGGAAGAGAGAAAATAATTGGCGACGCTTACCTGAAACAAGTGCTGCTCTTTAACAGCTCACACCTCACTTACGTTTCATTTGACTTCCATGAGCACTGGTAAGATGGCTTCCTGAGGTGAGGTTTGATCAGTTCCAGTGTTTGTGGTAGACACTGCCACAGGGACCTTAGTTTCTCTTCTCTTTATTGGGAAGAAAATCTTGTTCTCCTCATTGTTAGAAAGGAAAGGACTATCATTTGTTTACTTAGTTTCATTTTCATACGGGTTTTATTTTGCCTAAAAATTTAAGTTAATTCTTCCTGAAATATTTACAGTCTTTTTGTTCCGAAATGACCTGGGGACTTAGAGTTCCTTTTTTCCTTTTATCCTTCAGTTAAAGAATTTCTGGAACTTTCCCTTTCTGCTTGAGTTTGAGCCTGGCAGGATAATAGTGTTCCCTTACTTAAAACTCATCCTGCTGGCTCATCTTTATACTGTTAGTAATACTGCTCTCCCTTGGGATAACTCCACTGGAGTTTGCTCTGGAAAAACAACAATCATTTTGATGGTAATTTTAACTTGTGTGTATTCTGAAAGCAAGTTTCTTCTGTCATAATCCTGACTCTAATGTGGGTTCATTGACCTAGGTATTGAAAATTTTGGTGGGGAAAGAAGCTTCTGATGGCTGTGATATGTTTCAGTGTATTCTTAAGCATATTTTCTTTAATAATGAAGATTAGTTATAAATATTTATATAATTGCTTATTTAAAGTAGTGTTATTGTCATATTTATAGTAATAATGTTCTTTCATTTTTCCAAGTAACCTTAGATATCATATCTTCAGCTTAAAAAAATTATTAAAGTTTTTTTTTTCCTTTTGGCATGTATTTTAGCCGAGGAATGAAGTTTGAGAATGTTCAAACACTAACAGATGCCATTTATGACATTATTCTTGACATGAAGTGGTGTTGGTAGGTATTTCGTAAGAAATCAGTTTGACAGACTCTTGGTCTGTGAAATCATATGTATTTGTCTAGTATCACTAAGTGTTAAAATAATAGCAGGCTGAGAAAGGATTTTTGGTTTTCTTGCTTTGCTTCCCAATTCCTATTCTCCTTTTCAAAAGAGTGTGAGTCATTAGGCATTGTTAGCTTTGGACAGGGAAAAGGTGTCAGGTGGTCAGCAAAATGGAGTGAAGTGCTCTGTGACTATTCTTTAATTCCTTCTAACGCTCCATGATCTACATTTCTTCTTGGTCCCTAACATGGGAAGGAAGGTTTAGAGGTATTTGGTCCCAGTTTTGAGACATTTAAAAATTATCAGAGAAGGAAGTTGATTCTTCAGGGGAGATGTAGGAAGAAGAAGTTGGCTTAAAGGACAGGAGAGAACATTTGATTAGTTTTTAAGGCCACAGGTGGCTAGAGAAGTTAGATGAGTGAGGCATGCTGCATGACTTCTCACTGGGTGATAGAGTGAATTAGTCTGTTCAAGCTAATTTACATGCATTTCTACTTGAAGTCAAAAAGGAGGAACAGGAAGGTGTTTTAAAGTGCCTTCTGGTTTTAAATGTGTAGAAAAGCATGACTAGGGGTTGTGTCAGCTCTGCCTAGTAGTTGTGTGACTCAGGCAAGTCACTCTTTGTATACCTGTTTTTTTTTTTCCCCAAAATGGGGATAATATCTTCCTTGTTGAGTTATTGTGTAAATTAACAATAATGTCTACAAAGGTCTCAGTAATGCCTGCCACATAATAATATTCTAAGCAAATTGATAACCAATGTTGCTGTTGTTATTATTACACTTTGAAGAATTGTGGGTTTTGAAAACTTTAAGGTATTTCATATTGTAAAGTAATTCCATACTGTTTTTGAAAAGGGTTGATCAAGCTGGAGTAATATGTAAACAAGAAGGGATTTTTCGAGTTAATTGCATGGACTGCCTGGATCGCACCAATGTGGTCCAAGCTGCCATTGCACGAGTGGTCATGGAACAGCAGGTAATTTGGAGTCCCCTGGATTGTAAATATTCATTTTTAATTTTTTTTCACATGTAAACCAGTAACTAAAATCTTTGTTCCACAGAACATTTACAGCATGCAAACATCCTTGTTGCTTTAAAACCTGGAAAGTACAGCCTTTCCTAGAAATCAGTTGAATCAAGGGGCGTTTTCTTAAGTACTCATTTCAAAAATGTGAGGCCCAGCATTTAAAATTGTACTGGGTGGCACTGTGTAGTCATTTACCTTTTTCTCTCAGCTCCAAACACTCGCTTCTGTATTGGGGCATGGGGTCTGCACACCACCTTTCTGCTCAACCAGCTGGTTCCATGTCAGGCTCTGCCAATAGAGGGCATTAAAGGAAGACCATGAGGCTGGAGGAGGACAAGGGGACAAGTCCCTTCACCCGTGTTATGTATTCCCATCATCAGCACCCTCTCTGTGGCTTTGGTTCCTTTGGCACCACAGAACCAGCCTCTTCCCTTTGTGCCCCAACCCTGCTGTTTCCTGGAGTCACTATATCTCTTATCTCAGTGTCCCCTTTTAGATCTTTCAGCCCTGTAACACCTGGGTAATGAATTCCCAAGGTTGACATTCCTAGCATGTTTTTTTCTCCTGATAGAACCTTGTGACTATCCTTTGGGGATGCCTTCTACTGTCACACTGAAGCAGCCAGGCTTTGGAGATCAAGCCCTGGCCCTAGCACATACAAGGTGTTGACCCCATGCAAAGAATTCAACCTCTCTAAACTTCTATCTCCTCATCTATAAATGGGGGTAACAAGAGTATTGATTGCATAGTATGGTTATGAGGAGTAAATGAGATAATCTATTTTTAAAAGCTTGGACTTCCCTGGTGGCGCCGTGGTTAAGAATCCACCTGCCACTGCAGGAGACACGGGTTCGAGCCCTGGTCCGGGAAGATCCCACATGCCGCAGAGCAACTAAGCCCGTGTGCCACAACTATTGAGCCTGCGCTCTAGAGCCCACGTGCCACAACTACTGAAGCCCACATGCCTAGAGCCTGTGCTCTGCAACAAGAGAAGCCACTGCAGTGAGAAGCCCGCGCACCACAACGAAGAGTAGCCCCTGCTCACCACAAATAGAGAAAGCCCACGCTCAGCAACGAAGACCTAATGCAGCCAAAAATAAAATAAATTTATAAAAAAAAAAAGCTCTTAGAATGTGGCACCAGACTTAACATTTATTGGGCACTTACTGCTCTGCTACTATTAATATTGTTTGTTTCTATATGACTTTTTGATGGTTAGTTTCACTTCATAGCCAAATTTAAAAGAAAGACAAAATATAATAGTATGAGCCTACACATTAAAAATTACAGCAAAACAGTATAATTTTTTTATTCTATTTATTCAGATGTAGCAATTCATAAAGCTATCTTTCAAGTGGTGCTTAATTTTGAAAAAGTCTGAAAACATCATTTTTTTATATTTAAGGGTCCTAAATTGTACATGCATATGCTTCCTTTCTCTGCAGTATACATTTTATGCTATAGTGTCCTGGCTTATATGCAGTTAATCTACCAATGTATTAATTTTAGCTGAAAAAATTAGGTGTGATGCCCCCAGAGCAGCCACTACCGGTGAAATGCAATCGAATTTATCAGATAATGTGGGCCAACAACGGTGACTCCATTAGCAGACAGTATGCTGGGACAGCTGCCCTGAAGGTAAGTACCTGCAGCCAGCATCTGTGGGTCATTATGTGGGACACAGGGTATAGTTTAAAACCAACTTGGTTTTTGAGAGAAAAGTACATGGGTTTCAGGTGGTAGGTGTATGTAGTTGACTCCTTTCTGGAATGTTTGGGTAAGGCAGGGGTCACACATTCAAATTCTACAGATGCTGGGTAATGTGACCCATTAGATTAAAGGGAGAGATGGGCTGTGTGGACCTGAGGAAGAGCATATGTTGTCTTAGGAAGGTGCTGTTCTGCTACTTCCTAATGGGGATGGAGGCCCAGTGTTGCTAGATCTCCCAGTTTTCAAGGGAGTTTGGAAAGTTGGAATTTTATGTATAACGGTTAAAACTTTATACAGACAAAATAAAACATGTCTCTGTTGGTGGGATTTGGGTCCCTGGTATAATTTGCCTCCTCTGAACTTGAATCCCAGCCCTGCCTCTTACTAGCTCTGTGACTGTGGGCAAGTCACATAACTTCTCTGTGTCTGTCTCTTCATTTGTAAAACAGGAATAATACTAGGCCCACTTCAAAAATTTGGCATGGGATTATATGAGTTAATAACATGTTAGAGCTTAGACCATTCCCTGACACATAGTAAATGTTGAAGAAAAGTTTTATTATCTTTTGTGATTGTTATACCTAAAGTCTTTTGCGGATCCCACCAAGCTGATCTTCACAGAACTTAATGTAAATGTAAACTGTAGTCACTGGTCACTAAATACTCCCTCTGTGGGCAATAGGAAGTGGTTGAATTAGCTTAAATTAGGTTTATGTTAATTTTCCTTCAAGGTAATAGTTCACCCCAGGATATTTATTACAACAAATTGTACCATTGAGAGCTCAACAAGCATCAGATTATCCATCTTTTAGTTGGGTGATGAATGTCAAAAAGCTTTTTGTTAATTAAGGAAACTGAACTTTAGAAATCCTTGTGCAAGTTATTGTTTAAAGAGAAGTACTACTTATGCACTCAACGTCAGAGCACCTAAATATATAATGCAAATACTAATAAAACTAAAATGAGAAATGAACAGCATTACAATAATAGTAGGGGACTTTAACAGCCCACTCTCAACAATGGATAGATTATCCAGGCAGAAAATCAATAAAGAAACAACGAATTTGAACAACACTACAGAGCCTATGGACTTAACAGACATATACAGAACACTCCATCCACCAACAGTAGAATACACATTTTTCAGAAGCACAAGTGAAACATTCTCCAGGATAGATTATGTTAGGCTACAAAACAAGTCTCAGCAACTTCAAGAAGATAGAAATTATATCAGGTATCTTTTCTGAGCACAGTGATATGAAACTAGAAATCAGTAACAGGAGGAAAATTGGAAAATTCACAAATATGTGGCAATTAACATACTCTTGAACAACAGATGGATCAAAGAAGAAATCAAAAGGGAAATCAAAAAATATCTTGAAACAAATTAAACTGGAAACACAACATACCAAAATTTATGGGATACAGCGAAAGCAGTTCTAAGAGGAAACTTTATAGCTATAAATGCCTATATTAAGAAAAAAGGAAGATCTCAACCTAACAATTAAACCTCAAGGAACTAGAAAAAGAAGAAACTAAGCCTAAAGTTGGCAAGAGGAAGGAAGTAATAAAGATTAGAACAGAAATAAGTGAAATAGAAAAACAATAGAAAATGATCAACAAAGTTAAGAATTGGCTGTTTTGAAGAGAGAAACAAAATTGACAAACTCTTAGGCTAACCAAGGAAAAAAGAACTCAAAATTATAAATGAAAGAGATATTACAACTGATACCACAGAAATATATAGGATTATGAGACTACTATGAACAGGCGTATGCCAACAAATTGAACGATTTAGAGGAAATGGATTAATTCCTAGAAACATACAACCTACCAGACTGAATCATGAAGAAACAGAAAATCTGAATAGGCCAATGAGTAAGGAGATTGAATCAGTAATCAAAAAGCTCCCAACTAAGAAAAGCCCAGGACTAGGTGGTTTCACTGGTGAATTCTACAAACATTTAAAGAAGAATTAATAGCAGTCCTTTTCAAACTCTTCTCAAAAAATAGAAGAGGGAACACTTCCAAACTGTTTCTATGAGGCCCTGATACATAAACTAGACAAAGACACAACAAGAAAACTCTGAGCCCATGTCCCTGATTATTATAGATACGAAAATTCTCAACAAAATACTAACAAACCAAATACAGCAGCTCATTAAAGGGATCATATTCCATGAGGAAGAGGGACTTACCCCTGGTTCAGAATTTGAAAATCAATAAATGTGTTACACCACATCAATAGAATGAAAGATAAAAATTATAGGATCATCTCAATAGATGCAAAAAAAAAGCATTTGACAAAATTCAACATCCTTTCACCCAGTGGTGAAAACTGAAAGCTTTCCTCTCAGATCAGGAACAAGACAAAGGTGCTCACTTTCACCACTCCTATTCATCATAGTGCTGGAAGTCCTAGCCAGAGCAATCAGGCAAGAGAAAGAAAGAAAAAGCATCCAAATTGGTAGGGAAGAAGTAACACTGTCGTGATTTGCAGGTGGTGTGTTCTTATGCAGTTGACTTGGAACAACATGGGTTTGAATTACACGGGTCCACTTTATACGTGGATATATTTCAATTGTAAATACTACAATACTACACAGTCTGGTTGGTTGAATCCCTGGATGTGGAGGAAATGTGGATACAGAAAACCGACTATAAGTTATACAAAGATTAACCTCCACATTGTTAAAGGGTCAACCTTATATAGAAAATCCTAAAGACTCCACCAGAAAACTATTAGAACTAATAAATGAATTCAGTAAAGTTGCAGGATACAAAATCAAGCTACCAAAATCTGTCGTTTCTATGCACTAATTGAGATTATCTAAAAAAGAAAACAATCCCATTTACAGTAGCATAAAAAACAATAAAATAGTAAGGAATAAATTTAATCAAGAAGGTGAAAGATCTGTACACTAAAAACTGTAAGATGTTGATGAAAGAAATTGAAGGCACAAATAAATGGAAGATAGCCTAGGTTCATGGCTTGGAAAAATTAACATTAAAATATTATCCAGGGCTTCCCTGGTGGCGCAGTGGTTGAGAGTCCGCCTGCCGATGCAGGGGACATGGGTTCGTGCTCCAGTCCAGGAAGATCCCACATGCTGCGGAGCGGCTAGGCCCGTGAGCCATGGCTGCTGAGCCTGCGCGTCCAGAGCCTGTGCTCTGCAACGGGAGAGGCCACAACAGTGAGAGGCCCGCGTACCGCAAAAAAAAAAAAAAAAAAAAAAAATTACCCAAAGCCATCTCCAGATTCAATATAATCTCTATCAAAATTCCATTTTGATAGAAAATTGGCATTTTCTACAAAAAAAAAAATCCTAAAATTCATGTGGAACTACAAGAGACCCCTAATAGCCAAAGCAATCCTGAGAAAGAACAAAACTGGAGATATCCCACTTCCTGATTTCAAACTATATCACAAAGCTGTAGTAATCAAAACATAGTACTGGCATAAAAACAGGCACATAGACTAATGGAATAGAACCGAGAGCCCAGAAAAAAACTCACGCTATCAGTCAACTAATAATTTGACAAGGGAGCCAAGAATGCTCAATGGGGAAATGATAGTCTCTTCACTAATGCTGTTGGGAAACTGGATATTCATATGCAAAATAATTAAACTGGACCCCTATCTTACACCATTCACAAAAATTAACTCGAAATGGATTAAAGACTGTAAAACCTGAAACTTTAGTTTGCTCCTACAAGAAAACATAGGGAAAGTTCCATGACATTGATCTTAGCAATGATTTTTTGGACATGACATCAAAAGCACAAGAAGAAAAGTAAAAATAAACAAGTGGGATTACATCGAAAAAAAAGAAGCTTTTGCATAGTAAAATAATCAACAAAATGAAAAGACAACCCATGGAATGGGAGAAAATATTTGCAAACCATATGTCTGAGAAAGGGTTAATATCCAAAATATGTAACGAAGTAATGCAACTCAATAGCAAAAAACAAATAATCTGATTTTACAATAGGCAAAGGACCTTAACAGCCATTTTTCCAAAGAAGATATACAATTGGCCAACAGGTACATAAAAACGTGCTCAACATCAGTAATCATCAGGGAAATGCAAATCAAAACCACAGTGAGCTATCACCTCCTACCTGTTGGAATGGGTGTTATCTAAAAGACAGGAGATAACAAGGGAGAAAAGGTAACCCTTGTACATTGTTGGTGCGAATGTAAATTGGCATAGCCACTATGGAAAATGGTAAGGAAGTTCCTCAAAAAATTAAAAATGGAGTTACCATATGATCCAGCAATCTTATTTTATGAGTATATATCCAAAGAAAATGAAATCAGTATGTCACAGAACTACCTGTAACTCCTGTGTTCATTGTAGCACTATTCATAATAGTCAAGACCTGGAAACAACCTAAGTATCTGACGGTGGATGAATGGCTAAAGAAAACGTGTGTGTGTATACAAAATGTGTGTGTATATATATAATGGAATATTCGGCCATAAAAAAGAAGAAAATCCTGATATTTGCAGCAACATGGATGAACCTTGAGGACATTATGTTAAGTGAAATAAGGCAAACAGAGAAAGACAAATACTGCATGATCTCACTTATACATGGAATTTTAAAAAGTCAAACTCATAGAAACATTGAGTAGATTGGTGCTTACCAGAGGATGGGGAAAATGGGGAGATATTGGTCAAAGAGTACAAACTTTCAGTTATAAGTTCTGGGGATCTAACGTACAGCATGGTGACTATAGTTAACAGTACTATATATATATATACACACATATATCCAATCATCACATTGTACACCTTAAACTTATACAATGGTACTTGTCAATTATACAAAGCTGGAAAAAAAAGAGGAACACTTTTTTCCTTTGATATTAAAATTCTTTGGATGCAGCATTCATGCCTCTCTCTTCTATAATAGATTCATGTTGCTAAATTAATATTTCCTGTGAATGACCTAATTGGCAACGTGTTCTTCCTAAATTGTCAATTTTAGGACCAGGCTTGTTTCCAAGATTGCCTTGGATAGAAATAGTGGGGTTGGGATGGGGGAGAAAGAGACTATGCTTTCCTTGCCTTAAGTTTAAGTCACTACCTCTCTAGGGACTTGCTCTGACACCTTTGTTGTGAAAACCAAGAGAAACAAAACAATTAAATCTTCATTGGATCATTCTACAGGGATTGTAATGTGCAGCAAGGTATGGAAACCTCTGCTCTCTCTATATGTACACACAACCACACATGCAGGTTAAATTCCATTATAATAAGCTCTAGGGAACTGTCTACATTTTCCCACATCAGAAATTTATGTGTTTTGAATAGCATACCAGTTGGAGGTTTAAAGGTCTTTTTGTTTTGTTTATTATATAATAAGTTTTGATCTGTAAATTTTAGATATTCTACAGATTGCCAAGAATGGCTTTACCTTAAGGCACAATCTAACTGTGGAGACTTTATGCCACCAATAGCATGTTTAATTGTTTGACATGCTTGGATCTGCGTCAAATACTAGTAGATATTTTAATTACATTATTTGGAAATTATAAAGCCCTATAGAATTCCAGTCTTGAATCAAAAGCCCATATTGACTTCAGGAACATTTTTGTTCTTGAATAAATTGTTAAAGTGACTTTTTCCTTGACAGGGTGACTTTACAAGGACAGGAGAAAGGAAGTTAGCAGGAGTTATGAAAGATGGTGTTAACTCGGCAAATAGGTATTACCTGAATCGATTTAAGGATGCTTATAGGCAAGCTGTTATAGGTAAGGAACATAAATGCCTTTCTCCTCTCTCAAATTTGTTCTTCTTTCTGTGACTAACCTTTTACAGTAACCAACTTCATTAACATAGTTCATATGTTGTATAATATATTTGTGTCTCTGTGTTGAACATCTTACCCAATAAATCAAATTTTTACAAGATTAGAATTTTTTAAAAATATTTTATTTATTTATTTGGCTGCATTGGGTCTTAGTTGCAGCATGTGGGACCTTCGTTGCGGCATGCAGGATCTTTCGTTGTGGTGCATGGGCTTCTCTAGTTGCAGTGTGCGGGCTAAGTAGTTGTGGCATGCAGGCTTAGTTGCCCCATGGCATGTGGGATCTTAGTTCCCCCACCAGTGATTGAACTCACATCCCCTGCATTGGGAGGCAGATTCTTTTTTTTTAAAATATTTATTTGTTTGTTTGTTTTGGTTGCACTGGGTCTTAGTTGTGGCAGGTGGGCTCCTTAGTTGTGGCTTGCAGGCTCCTTAGTTGCAGCAGATGGGCTCCTTAGTTGCGGCTCGCTGGCTCCTTAGTTGCAGCATGCAGGCTCCTTAGTTGTGGAATGCGAACTCTTAGTTGTGGCATGCATATGGGATCTAGTTCCCTGACAGGGATCGAACCCAGGCCCCCTGCATTGGAAATATGTAGTCTTATCCACTGCGCCACCAGGGAAGTCCCTGGAAGGCGGATTCTTAACCACTGGACCACCAGGGAAGTCCCTACAAGATTAGAATTTGACAAATTTTTTAGGCTGGAGCAGCAAAAGAAACTGCTCATTTCCATACGTATTTGTCAATTTGTTATTCATGTAACAGAAGGCAGGGTTGAGGCTCCTGGAGTATGGAATAAGGTGCCCTAAAACCTCATCAACTAAGAACTCCATATTCTATTTGTTTTTCCATTACTCAAGGCTGAGAGAGAAAAACGAGATGATTTTCTTTCTTCGTATAATGTTTATCATGTGTTCTTGCTATGGACAAATATAGCATCCTTTCTTATAAGCATGATTTAACAGGGTATTAGGGTATCAGATTTAGAGATTATTCTAACCAATTCCTATCACTATTTAAGAAAAGAAATGGAGGGTAGATTGCCCAGTGGAATTCATGCCTTGGCATATTTTAACTTTAATTTTCATGAAAGTATCACCTTTTAGGATTAAAGTAAATGTACAGTATTCTGGATTAGAATCAAATGTAACAGCTTGTCATATGGTCTCTAAGAATATTTTTTAAATCCTATTTTTTTAACCTGATTATTTATTATACATGAAATAGTAGGGCCTATGCACAGGCAAGTTAGGAATTTGAGAAGTCTGGTGTAATTAAGTTTGGTTAATTTGCCACACATAGGGTGCATGCTGATAGGAAAATTGGATTTTAGCAGTTTATTCAGGAAGAATAAGATACCTTTCTTTCTGTTGCTTGATTTAGCGCCTCAGTTATGTTTTTGAGGAGGCATGTTCTGTTCCTCTCTCATTTTGACGATCAGTCGCATCAGCTTCATCCTAACCCTGAAGCTGGATCTTTTCAAGTTTAAGAGAGAGGGGCCAGTAGCAGTCTGGGCTTACTGCTTCCCTGTAAAGGGTCAGTGGTTGGCAGATCTCTCCCAGAAGCCTCCTCCAGTCTTACAGTCCCAAACAAGCACAGGGAATGGGATTACGATGATTTTGTTAAGCCTTGAGCTGCGTGCTGTACCAGGAAGAAGTTAGCTTGGTCTGTTCAGTTCCTTTGCCCATTTTAAAACTGGCTTATTTGTCTTTTTATTATTGAGTTGTTGGAATTCTTTATATAGTCTTGGATACAGGTCCCTGATCAGATAGATGATTTTTAAATATTCGCTCCTATTCTGTGGGTTGCCTTTTAATTTTCATGACATTGTCCTTTGAGACACAAAAGTTTTTAATTTTGATGGTGTCCAGTTTGACTATGTTTTTTCTTTTGTGGCTTGTGATTTTAGTTTCATATCTAAAAAAACCATGCCTAGTCCAGGGTCACAAAGATTTATGCCTATGTTTTTTAATGAGTCTTATTATTTTAGGTCTTATATTCTCTTTTGCTTTTTAAAAATGCATTAGTAAACTAAGAAGATGATAGATATTAACACTTTCTACTCTAGATTTGATGCAAGGCATTCCAGTGACAGAAGATCTTTATTCCATATTTACCAAGGAGAAAGAGCATGAAGCTTTGCATAAGGAAAATCAGAGAAGCCACCAGGAACTAATTAGTCAACTCTTACAAAGTTACATGAAGTTACTGCTGCCTGATAATGAAAAGTTCCATGGGGGCTGGGCCCTCATTGACTGTGACCCCAGGTGAGTTGGAGTGGTGTCCTGGTAACTAACGTGCTTTCTTTTAAACTTTTTTTTTTTTTTTTTTTTTGCGGTACGCGGGCCTCTCACTGTTGTGGCCTCTCCCCTTGTGGAGCACAGGCTCCGGACGCGCAGGCTCACCGGCCATGGCTCACGGGCCCAGCCGCTCCGCGGCATGTGGGATCTTCCCAGACCGGGGCACGAACCCGTGTCCCCTGCATCGGCAGGCGGACACTCAACCACTGAGCCACCAGGGAAGCCCTAACGTGCTTTCTGATGTTGTTAAGTTGTCCTAATTATTGCTAGCAATTGCCTGTAGAGCTGTGAGCATGGATGCGTATAGTTCATGGCAGTTCTCAAACACACGGCTGGCAAGGCAAGCTAAGGCACTCACCTTGGCCGTAAAATTAAGGGGGCACTAGCAATATTTGATTTTTTAAAAACCCAAATTGTGAAACTACAGTTCAAAGCTTGTTTCTTGAGTTCTCCCCTGCCCCCAACCCCACTCCATGCCCCAGAATCTAGGTTTATTGTATTAATGCACAAAACTGAGTGTACCAAGAGGTTTAATGATGCTAGTTACTTTGGGTTGTAAAGTGGTCCTGGTCTTTCATAAAATAAATAGGGCAACTAATACTTAACGTTCTTTTTTAAACAAAAACCATCCAGTTTCAAGTGGTTCTTTAAAATAATCAACTGAACGGCAGGATCCAAATTTATCCACCAGATTGAATGCTTGCTTTCAGGCTAAAATCTAAAATTACAATTTTCAATATTACGAATCAGAAACACTTCAGAAAATTCTAGACCAAGCTCTGAGAATAAAAGGCTCTATTTAGATTTTATTTTACATTTCATATGTTTTTAATAAAAGGGGCATATAAAATAAGCTTGAAAGAACAGTAGGACGCAAGGTAGTATACATATATTAAAATGAGCGAAAGGCAACATTGACTGTAGGTTCATAGGGAAACCTTCCATGACTTTAATTCCACGGATTATTTCGCTTTGATAGTTAGTATTATATGTATGGATGCAATTTTTGGACTCTTAAAAGATGAGGTTTTCCTCACACACAACTTAGCAGAAAATTTCTGTGCTCCTATAAGCCATTTGGTAAAAAATTTTTATTCATGTACGTTACTTGTTTTTAAAATAGCAGTCCAACTTAATGCAGCATGAAACAAACAAAAACTCCCAAAAGGTAGTACTTTGAATTCCCATTCAGAAATAACTGCAGGTATCACATCTGCATTTTGCTTGAGTTTTAACTTTGCACTTCACTTTTTTGAAGGTGTCGTGATTTTCAATATCATTTTCCTTAGATCAAGTGGGTTTTTTAAAAAATTATTTTTATCTTTGGCTGCGTTTGGTCTTCGTTGCTGCCTGCAGGCTTTTCTCTAGTTGCAGCAAGCGGGCGCTACTCTTCATTGCAGTGTGCAGGCTTCTCATTGGGTGCCTTCTCTTGTTGCAGAGCGCAGGCTCTAGGCACGCGGGCTTCAGTAGTTGTGCCTCACGGGCTCTAGAGCACAGGCTCAGTAGTTGTGGCGCACGGACTTAGTTGCTTTGGGGCATGTGGGATCTTCCCGGACCAGGGCTCAAACCCGTGTCCCCTGCATTGGCAGGCGGATTCTTAACCACTGAGTCACCAGGGAAGTCCCAAGAACTGTCCTTCTTATTAGAGATACTTTGTGGTTATCATCCTTTCTAACACTGCTAAGATTTCTTTACATTTGCTACTGGTATTTATCTTCATTTGCAAGGCTTAAAGATTTTCCAGATGGTGGATAGTTTTCCCTTTATCTTGAAGGGAGATGTTTGGAAACCTGCTCTTTGGCTCTCTGAGTTTGCTATAGAGCCTTTGTACAGTCTGTCTACTGAGGCAGAGATGTGGACCCAGGCAGCCCCTGGTGGAGGACAGCAAGAGGTAGCTCCGGGAATGGCTTTGGGGGCTCAGGTCCCCAGACAGCCAGCGGTGAGTTCAGCCCCTTGGGCTTGGAGGCTTCAGCAGTCAGCACCTGTCTGCCTCAGGCTGTGTGTGTGGTTTTTAAAAACACCTTTATCAAGATGTTATTCATATAGCATACAATTCGCCCATTTAAAGCGTACAATTCAGTGGCTTTTAGAATATTCACAGAGTTGTGCAACCATCACTTTGGTCAGTTTTAGAACATTTTTATCACCACAAAGAGAATCCGCATACTCTATCCCCACCCTTACCCCCTAAGCAACCACTAATCTATTGATACTTCTATCTCTCTGGACTCGTGTATTCTGGACACTTTATATAAATGTAATCATGTAATATGTGGCCTTTGTGACTTGGCTTCATTCACTTAGCATGTTTTCATGGCTTATGGGCGTTGTGGCATGTATCAGAACTTCATTACTTTTCATCGCTGAATAGTATTTCATTGTATGGATAGACTGCATTTTGTTTATTCACTCTTCCTTTGGGCATTTATGTTTCCACCTTCTGGCTATTCTGTTGTAAATAGTGATGCCGTGAATACTCACGTACAAGTTTTTGTTTGCGTACCTGTTTTTCTTTTGAGTGTATACCTGAGGGGAAATTGCCAGGCCACATATAATTCAATGCGTAACTTTTGAGAAACCACCAAACTGTTTTCCGCAGTGGCTGCACCATTTTACATTCCTACCAGATATGTAGGAGGGTTCCAGTTTTTCCATGTCCTCACCAACACTTTTTCCATGGTTTTTTACTGTAGTCATCCTAGGGGGTGTGAAGTAGTATCACACTGTGGTTTTGATTTGTATTTCCCTAGTGACACATGATGTTGAGCATTTTTTTTTCTTGTGCTTGGTGGGCATTTGTATGTCTTCCTTAGAAAAATGTCTGTTCAAATCCTTTGCTCATTTAAAAAATTGGGCTGTGTGTCTTCTTGGTGAATTGGGCTACATGTTTTTGTAAAGTTTTGCAGGAACCAGGGCTGGGATTAGGGTGAGGCAAGTGAGACAGGGTTGTACAGGTTGCAGGGTCAGATCCTATCTTTATTTGAAATGTTGATGTTTTGTTTATCATGATATGTTTGCATTAATTTTGATTTTTAAAAAATATTGCACTAAAAACTTACCTTGATGGCTGAGTTTTTTTGGCATCCCCTTAAATTTTGCGCCAGGGACCAGTGCCTCACTCACTTCACTGCAGTCACCGCCCTGTTTAAATACCTGGCAGAAAAAGTTACAAATGCTCCGTCCTGCGCCGCTCAGCAAGAATGGCTGCTGTTCCCTTTTTCTTTACCTCCCAGCACCCCAGCTGGAACTGTCCAGCACAGCTTTGTGCCGTTTGCTTGGTTTCTGCCCTCCTTCGTGCTTACCCGGTGCCCACCCCCGGCCCCGAGCCTTTTTCTGTTAAACACGGAGCACTGCTCAGTTTGTTCCCCGCGGACAGCCCCTGGCGCATACAGATCAGACCTCTCGGGCTGTTCTGTGTCCTTTCCCTTCCAAGCGGCCGCAGCGGCTGCAAGGAAAGCTGACTTGAATGACAGCCGATAAACGCCGGCTGGCGCGCTGCGGCCGGGGGAGGAATCCTTAATGCGACGGGAAATCGGCGGTACCGTCCAGGTGCCCTTCAGCATCAGCACAAAGCCAACTCTTTATTTTGTCCCACTTGGACTCACGTTTTCTTTCACCGAGAGCACATGACCACTTGTACCCGCGTTAGTGGGCTAGTGAGGCGCGCTGCAGCCCGCCCACTAGCAGCCCTCCGGCCAGCAGGGATGGCCCTTTGCAAAGGCGTGCGTGCGCTCTCACGGGAGCCAGGCTGGGGGACCAGAGCCCGCGGCCACCTCGGCGCCCCTCTCCGGCGGCCCGGGAACCCACCCTCCTCGCGGCGAGGGCGGTGCCGGACCGGCCGCGCCTGCGCACTGGGCGCGCGCCGCGGCGGAGGCGGGCGGTGGAAGCGGGCTGAGATTCTGGGCGTGACCCGGCACGGCCGCACTGCAGTTGCCGCAGTCAGCGCAGTCGCTGCAGGTGTTCTCTCTGCTGCCAGCGGCTCTGACAGCTTCGACTCGTGGACGGACGGACGGACGGACAGACTGACGGGATGCCGCGCTCCCACCGGCCTCCTCCGACCACCCAGCGGCAGGCGAATGCCACGGGCAGTGCCGCCGGCAACGCCGCCGAGCCCAAGCCCGAAGGCGGCAGCCTGGCGATGACTTTCAAGATTTTTCTCCTTTTTGCAGGACTTATGGTTAAAGTTCCCGTGGGGTTGTATTTTTCCTGCAAATTACTGCTTTTTCAAAGCCTCCTGTTAATGTCACCTGATGACAGTGGCTTTTACGCGACCATCGTCGCGGTGGTGGGGCTGCATGTGGTGCTGGCGGTGTTCGTGTTCATCGTGTGGAAGGAGGGGACGCCTGACTGGTGGGAAGAGAAAAGCGAGTAGCACAGCGCCCGCTTCCCAGCTGCAGGCGCGGGGGCGGGGAGCCCTGAAACGGGGTTTCGTGTTTTTCTTGTCCGTGTTTAAAAAAAAAAAAAAAGTGTGGGTTTTCTGTTTTCTGAGTTTTTTTTCTGTTTAAGTGGGGCGGAGGGTGGCGGGGAGGGAAATTAAGTATTTACTGCAGCTTATACGTCGATAAAAATGCGGGGTGGGGGGGGCTGACATTTTTCTCGACTGCCTGTCACGTGCCAAGTGCTTTTCGTCCGGACAGGATGCTTTTGACCGAGATCCTGTTTGACCGATGTAAATATTAGTGTCAAAATAGAAGCTAAGATTAAGTAACACTAATTAGTAGGGTTAGGATTTATTTCATATTACAGTACGTGTCGTGACGTAATTTTTATAGCTTGGCTCAAGCGACATTTTCAAGAGTGCACGTAAGTAGCAACGCGCACAACTCAATTACGTTTTCCGTCATTAGTCTGTGTTCTTCTCAGTGAGCCTGCCCAAATCATAGAATTTATGGTTTTTTCTTTACCGTTGGTTGGTTGGTTGGTTATTGCTCATATTTTGGAACTGTGTATTCATTGGGTTCTGGCTTCTGACCTAATTAGTTGTATTTTGGGGGCACATTTTTGGTGAAAATTGAGGTCCGTTTGTTATTTTAGATTAAGACTGTTAAGAGTTAACGCTGCAGCAACGTGCTGCCGAGGTAAAATCCTGCACTTGAAGATCTTGGTGAAGTCGTCTCTGCAGTACGTTAAACAGTGACCTCATTCTGACGCAGATTATGTACGTGACTTAAATTCCATCTAGAAGTGATTTTTTCTCCCTCCTGTTTTCCATTTGTTTTTCAGTAGCATTTGGTAAGTCTTTGCAAATAGCTATGAAATTCTAAGGCAGAAATATCCACTCCAACAGTGGAATTTTGAGAAACAGTATAAGAGGTGTGGATTAATTTCACGTTTTGATTGGAAAAGCTGTTTTAATAGTAGATGAAAGTTTGAGTTTGGATTCTGCCCGTGTTATCTGTTGACTATGTGTAGATTTTCTGTGTTGACCTTTTTAAAAAAATTAGTATTTGGTTTAATGGTTAATCCCTTATTCTGATACTTGATTTTAGAGTGGAAATAAAATATGGCAAAATGGACTTAGAATAAAGAAATGTTTACTTATTCCTTAAAAGCTGAGTAAATCTGTAGTAAGAAAAATGCAAAGTAGTTTGGGCTGGGTTCCATTTTTGCACATAAACATTACGTTTACGTAAAGTTCTTTCAACGGATGCATTCTACACGAGTGTAAAAATACCCTAAATGTGCAGTGTCATTTTGAAGGTTAGGTCATGTGAGATGACCTGGACCATTTCTCTTTTCTCAGCCTCACATTTTCCTTTCTTTCCAACCCTTACCCCCTCTACCATCATCCAATCCCCCGCCCCCATTATCCCATTTCCCCTGAGCGCTCTCTCCTCCTTGGCTACCTGTCTGAGAAGGGACCTCTTCTCAGCTCCAGTCCTTTCCTTCACCTACCCCACCTTCCTCAACTGGGTTCCTGGCTTTTCGGTTTAAAATTTCCAGATGGATAGATTGTATATATTTAACTGAGGAAGTAGGACTCATTGATTACTTGATTTTTTCCCCCACCCCAGCCCCTCCAATCTTTTATCATAAGTGCATCTGCTGTAGAAAAAAAAGGTAAATGAAAGCAAAAATATTTAATTCCCTGTGTCATGTTTGTTTAGCCTCATTGATGCTACTCACAGAGATGTCGATGTGCTGTTACTGCTTTCTAACTCCGCCTACTACGTGGCCTAGTAAGTTGCTTATTGATTTAAAGCTTTTACTTTTTTTTTTAATGCGAGTACATTTCCTTTTGAGAATCTGTAACCAAAAAAGAATCTAGTTTTGTTATGTATATTAAGACATTTCACTGAACCCCTTTACCTTACATAATTGTTGCATCACTGACTTCAGTTTGAAAATGTGCTTTATAATCAGTGTTATGTAAGTGTTCTTTTAGTATTATTTCCTATAGATCTCAGGTTTTGATGTATTCCACATATTTTTATTGTGAATGACCATATAGCATTGTTTTTTATTACTATACCTTAGTTAAACGTGTCCCCACTGTTAGGCATTAAAATACCCCATCTTTTTTGCTATTACGAATAATACAGCTGTGTGTGTGCAGATAAGTGTGTGTGCACATGCACTTCTCTGATTATAAGGGTATGATGACTTGTATGACTTTTGTGCCTTCTTGCAAGATTGATCTCCAGAAAGACTACCAGTTAACAATGCCACTAGCAGAAATACAAGTGCTTCCTCACAGCCTCACCAGAATTGAGGTTTATGTTTTTCAAATACATATTCACTTTCTTTTTGGCCTTGCGTGAACTGTCACTTTTCAGTCATTGGCCCAGATGCCTATTGGCACTGATCATATGGATTTCTTATTCTTGATTTTGGATATCAGATTTATCTGCTGTATCAGGAATACATAGCTTCAGTATATGTATGTTTTTCTCTCCTTTTAGGTTAAGATTTAGGTGTGTTGTTTTGATTTCTTTTAGTGTAAGATGTATAAACTGATTTTCCTTTAGGTGCTGAACTATATATTTGTGTGTGTGTGTGTGTGTGTGTGTGTGTGTATATACACAGTACTCATCTCATCTAGTTTTTAAAATATTTTCGTTTAACTCTTTACCCCAGAATGTATTGTACTGTGGAAGATTTTAACTGCATAGTAGTTGCTGCTATTATACCTCAGCTGACAAGCCAAATACGCTTTTGATTTTAATCCTCTTCTTACTCTCTTTCCCTTTGTCTAGTTATGATGATGAAGTTGACAAAGTAAACCAGTATCAACGACTAAGTCTAGAAGACCTGGAAAAAATTGAAATAGGTAAATTTTAACATACTAACCAAGTCATAGAAAGCAAATACTGTTTCTTCTAAGAGTGGGTCATTATTTAAGCACGTGGTATAACATCTTATTAGAATCAGAAGGGGATAGTCTAAGTAGTCCATTTCTTAGGATTCCCTTCTGATTTTGAGAGATTAGTGATGGATATAGTCTAATAATAACTATATTTCTTTCATTACTTGCCTTGTGAAGATTAACCCTGGGATAGAGACAGTTTAAATATTTGAGACTGAAGAATTTTTATTTATAATCTCATGAAACCAAATCATAAGCATGAGCTCTCATTTAGATTATGAAGAAAAAAGTGCTAAATAATTGATGAATGTTTGTCAGTCTTTTGAAGATACAGAAGAAAGTGAATGTTATGTGAAAGATTTACATGTATTCTTTTGGGTCTTTAGGTCCTGAACCCACTCTTTTTGGTAAGGCAAAGTTCTCCTGCATGCGACTGCACTACAGATATAAAGAAGCAAGTGGCTATTTCCACACCTTGAGGGCTGTAATGCGCAACCCAGAAGAGGATGGAAAAGGTAACGGAGAGATGAAAGTATTCAGTGATAACTTTTTCTCTGCTCTTATAAGCCCAAGTGGACTCGGGGACTGTACATACCCAGTACCAACTGAATGATCCAGGAAAATAGCTTTGTGATTTGAGATCGTGAAATAGCAGCTTTGTTCCCAGCAATGCAGGGACATTATTTGAACTGATGATGTAGTCTGGGGCAAGGGAATCTTATTATGGGAATTCTCAGTGTGTTTGGCCTTATGGGTGTCATGGCTTTTCCTACCACATACGCCTCTCATGGATAGTGTAGTCAGAGACAACACCTGTCTTGTTCACGGCTGTTGCCTCAGCATCTAGCAGTATTTGGACAGATGAGGGTTTCAGAATAAACTTTTAATTCCAATTGATTTGGTTCTTTTGTTCTTTAGTCTTCTGTTAAAAGTTTAGAACATTTTGAATTAGGGGAGTGATGAACAAGTAGCATTTTTCTGTAAATTATAACAAATTTGTATCTAATTACAAGATTACAAATTTCATTTGGAGTTCTGAGAACTGCTAATTTTTAAATATGTTTTTGGAGAAACTGGCAAGCAACTATATTTGGGTTTCAGATACCCTTCAGTGCATTGCAGAGATGCTGCAGATCACCAAGCAAGCCATGGGATCAGATGTGCCTATAATAGAGAAAAAGCTTGAGAGGTAAGTGTACTATTTTGGATAGTAATGTCTTTATTCTTCAGAGAAAATTAAAGTTTTACTTCTTTTAAAGTATTTGCAAAAGGGAGAGAAATCACATTATGATACTGTGCCGGTATTTAGAGGGAGAAGTATCATATCTTCGTGGATCAGAAAGTAATAATTTTGTTTAAATTATCGCCATGGGACTTCCCTGGCGATCCAGTGGTTAAGAAAAACTCCGTGCCTCCACTGCAAGGGGCTGCTGGTTCTATCCCTGGTCAGGGATCTAAGATCCTGGATGCCGCTCAGTGTGGCCAAAATAGTAATAATAATAATAAATGAAATAAATTATGGCCACAAGTGATATATTTTGAAACGCTTAAATATACCCTTAAGAGAGGGAACATTCAAATTTAAATAACTTTTTAGAGAAAATAACCAGCCAGTATGTTTTGAACACTAGGTTTTTGAATTTTGGAAAAGAATGCCTGTAAACAGATTATTTTACATTTAAAATCTGTGGGGTTTCCATCTAATGAGCAGGTTTTAAAGTCCACATTCCACTAGAAAAGAGAGTCATTTGGTCATCTAGAGGAAAATTGTCTTCTGTTAGAAATAATTATTTCAGTAGCTCTTTTTTTTAATTGAATGAGATTATTTAAATTTTATAGAATCTCTAAAGAGCTACTATTAGTAAGTAGCTCTTTAACATCATAATTTTTATGAAATATTCTCATGACCAGTGATCCTGCATGACCAAGTGTGGAACCAGTGTACTAAGACGTGTGGTAAATAGCACTGACTTTTTTCTTATTTACAGCAGCCATGAGGGATGCCAGAGAAGAAAACACTAAGTGCAGTTATGTTAAATGTCCCAAGTCTTCTAAACTAAATCCAGGTAGCCCACAGGAAACATAAGGGAACGGCATTCTTTCCCCTCCCCGCTCTACCTGAATTCAGCAAAATTGGAATGTGTAGACACTTTAGTTAAGATGCTGTAGATACCTGTCTATAGTTAGTGTTGCCTTTGCTGGTGGTTTAGATTGTTGATGTGGTCTATCTGTGCTGCCCCAAATTGTAGTCAGTCACCACATATGGCTGTGGAGCCTTTGAAATGGGACTAGTCTAAATTTTGGGTGTGGGGTTTTTCTGGAAACATTTATTCTCAGAATAATGCAAAAGCAGAGGTTGAGGCTACTGTTAGGAAGCCTCCCTCCCCTCCTCCATTACCTCCCTCTCCTCCCTGAATGCCAAAGAACTCAACATAATTCATCTAATTACTGTGAAGCGCTTCATTAAGTAGGATTAAAGTATTGCAGATGTAGTGTTTCCACAGGGTGGTTCTTCAGTGCACCAGGTGGCCTGCTTGAGAAAGATGAGAGCACGTGCGGGAGATGTCTGTGGCCTGCTTGCTGAACTTGGGGTTAAAGTCACACAGCCAGGCCACCCATTCCATTCGGTGCCTGGGGGTGACTCGTCAATGTCACTTACAAAGGCTTCTGCTGCCCTGTTGTAAAATATAAAATACTATGCATTGGCTGTTCCAAAGACTTAGTTTAAGAAAGATTAAGATATCTGATTAATCATCTCTTAATACTGATTATATGTTGAAATGACAATATTTTGTATGTAAAATTGTATATAGCTCACATTTGTATTGGACATTAATGTTCTTGCATCAAGTCCAAGGGGTTATCTGGGTTTATCATTTAGCAGTGTACTGTTTTTAAGAAATTGGGGCCAATTTAAATAAGAGTTTTCACTTACATTAATAATTGGATTCCATGGGAAATTAACTTTTTTCTTTTCTAATTTGTAGGAAGAGCAGCAAACCTCATGAAGACATCATCGGCATCAGATCTCAAAATCAAGGCTCTTTGGCCCAGGGAAAAAAATTTTTAATGAGCAAATTTTCATCTCTAAATCAAAAAGTGAAACAGACCAAATCCAATGTAAATATTGGCAATCTACGAAAGCTAGGAAACTTTACAAAACCTGAAATGAAAGTTAACTTTCTAAAACCAAACTTAAAAGTAAATCTTTGGAAATCAGATAGTAGTCTTGAAACCATGGAAAACACTAGTGTGATGGACAATAAAGCCCAGGCAGAGTCAGATGGGGAAATGTCTTCAGATAATGACTCATACCACTCTGATGAATTCCTTACAAATTCCAAGTCTGATGAAGACAGGCAGCTAGCTAACTCTTTAGAGAATGTAGGGCCAGTGGACTATGTTCTTCCTAGTTGTGGTATTATTGCTTCAAGACCTCAGTTAGGCAGTCGATCCCAGTCTATTAGCAGCACTGAAATTAGCATTCATGTTCCTTCAGAGGTTACTCTTGCTCATGAAAGTGGGCTTGGAAAAGGCTGTGAGTCTTCTTTGAAGAGAAGTCCTTCTGCTGACAACATACACACCTTGACTGGCTTTGCCAAGCCCGTGGATATTTATTGCCACAGATTTGTTCAAGATGCACGAAACAAAATGACCCAGCTATCGGAAATCAGGTCTGTTTCTCAGCAGGCTAGTGAGGAAGGAAATCAAATGACCAATCAAGTTTCTAACGAAGAAACTCAATTTGAATCAGCGGAACAGATACCTTCTCGACCATCTCAGTTAGATGTGTCTTTTTCTGCAGCAGGCCCACAGCTTTTGTCAGTTGAACCAGTGCATTCAGTCGTATCTCAAAAGACCCCCGGCTCCGAATCTGGCACACTTGAACTTGAGAGAGGGCTTCACGTAACTCCTTCTCCTTCAGAGAGCTGTAGCAGCAGAGCGGTCTCTCCCTTTGCAAAGATTCGAAGTTCCATGGTCCAGGTTGCTAATATTACCCAAGCTGGATTAACCCAGGGGATAAGCTTTGCAGTGGCAAAGGTTCAGAAGAGCCCTGCAGAACCTGAAGGAATTAATGAAGTCCAGCAGAATGAACTTAAAAATATGTTTACTCAATGCCAGACACGAATAATTCAGATTTAGTTTTTAGCCACACAGAATCCTGTGGCTTTTATTTAATCCAAAAAGAAGGTGTCATATAACCTGTACTGTCTTTGAATCTAGGGATCACAAATTCTAATCATGCTTATTTTGGAAAGGTTTTAGAAGGAGACTGAACCTGAGCAGATTTCCAAATTTGAGAGCTAGGACAGTGGAAGTGCATCATCCTAGAATGTGTAGACCTAAGTAGCTTATACACTACAGAGCAGTTTGTCTCTTTAAAAGTAATTCAGGAATAGATTACTTTGGGACGTTACAACCTGAACCTTTTTTGGAGTGGGGTGGGTGGGTAGAATGTATGAAGTAGACACAAACGGTGGACATGGATCCATTTAGGTGATTAGCATTTTTCATAACTTGTTTTTCTGTTTGTCAGTTCATTTCTGTGTGCTTCCTCTACAAGGTAAATACTTAGTTTTTAGTGACTTCAAAGTGTTACTAGTATGGCGAAGCATTTTAATATAAAAACTGTTGGTTTAAGTTTTTGATGGCTTAACCATTCCCTATAAAGAGTTAATTGAGGGCTAATGGCGCTACAGTCAAGAAATGAATGCCCATTTGATCCTAATTTTCCCCACATTGTACCTAAATTTAAAATACTGCTACCTTGTACACCCCAAAATCTAGGAGCATTAAGACTTGTCAGTCATAAAACCTGAGCTGTCAGATGTGAACACCAGCACCTATTAATTTGTATACATATTGGATACTGGTAATGTTTGAAAGAAGTCTTTCAAGTTGTAATTTTTTGCAGGGGGCAGTCCGTAACATCCTGTGTAGACGAGCACAACTATTGAAAGTTTAGTCTGAAGCACAACTGTGCTGAAACTTTAGGTTTTATGACTGTAACCTTGACCACATGGAACCAGGGCCTTGTCTGCAAGCCTATACAGTAAGAAAGTTGCACACCTTATTCCAAACAAGTACTGGTTTGTCTGATATCTTTAGAGCCTTACTCTGTTGAAATGATTCTCAGCTAAACATTATGTCTGTTGTATCTTTGATATTTCCACTTTTGTTATTTATCAGTGGTATCTTTTTTGAAGTGTCAGATGTTGTGACTATTTAAAATAAAATATCATCATAATTTAAAGTGACAATGTCTATGAGAATTCCTTGAATAATATTTTGAAGATAAAGGTTTGGTATTTTATGTCAGACTAAAGAATTTGGAAGCAAGGTAAGTTTGCCATAACTGAACACTTGGTCCCAGCCTTTCCTAATAATACTTTACTCATTTGAAGTGTTTTCATGACTTTAAAAATGATGAAATGGATCACAAACCATCAAATTTTAAAAACCAAACATCGAAACTGAATGCTTTTTTCTCTTACCACCTTTTCTTGAAACTATTAGATGTCCTACAACATGAGAGAAAAATAGTCAAGGTCAGGTGATAAAAAGTATGTGTTTTAAGCTCCAAAGAAAGTAGTTCCAAAGAGATTTTTGAAAACTAAAATTAAGGAATTAAAATTAAAACTAAATTAATTTCAATCAAGGTGATAATATATAGATGTCTGTTCAGTTTCCCGGTGCTTCAAATAGGATTAACACTGCATTGGAACAACAAACTTCACTGTCCAAGGAGAAAAGGATTTCTGAAGCCCAGAGTACTAATCTCTTACCTGAGTGGGACTTCAGAGGGAGGACGCTATGCTGCACCAGCTCTCATACTGAAGTTTACCTCTGGTAATGGTTTTCCACACAGGAGATCACATGGGGTGAGTCTCATAATTCATGAAAAACAGCCCAAAGTACTAGTAATTTAGGAAGTTTTATTTATCTGAAAGGGGGTTTTCCTTTCAGGGGGACTTCTCTGTAAGACCAAGCAAATGACGTACTTCTCTTTGGTAAAGTACGATTCACACTGGCACAGTAAACACACAGGAACTCAGCTACTCTTGAATTTTATTCCCACAAATCCAGTTGAGCCTTCATTTTATTTCTAAAAGTTTAAGGAAGGTCTAGTCTACCAGTTATAAAAATGAAAACCAGTTAGAATTCTAAATATAAACAGATTATTTACATTAGTTTATAAAAATAGATTTGAGTTTAGGAAAAGTTAAACAACTAGTAATGTTCACTTCAGTTCATGAGGCATAATAAATTCCATTTTCAAGGCTGACCCTGTTTTCTTGGTTAGCAATATCACTTTAGGCCTTGGGGGGCCAGGGGGATGCAGAATTTAAGTCATCATTTAACTGATCCCTAATGTTTCCGACTAAGTAAGTTACTAACTAAAAGAAACTAATCTTTATATATAACCAGTGATAGCTTAAAAGTAATGTTCTAACCTTTCCAAAGATTCTTGATGCCACTTATACTACTATACTGTATCAATTCACTTTCTAGCTATGGATAGTATTTTTATTCCTTTGAAAATCTGTATTAAAACTGTAATTTGGGGAAAACCTACCTACATACAGTTGTATCAGGGCATTCCTGGACTAGCAGATAATATTAGTTCATCTAATACATCTGGAACTAACTGATAAATTTATATAAAAAGTGCAAAATCCAATGTAATCACAGCAACTAAATGATATTTATTAAGGAAAAGAATTAAAAACCATTTTTTTCTAAAGAAGGCATTTTTTAAAAAGTTAAATAAATTTTGTCCTCTTCCTATTTGGGCAAAACAACTTCACAGGGCAGACAGCATTCCCTTAAGCGAGTCCATAAAACAGTGGTTCCCAAATGCACTGGAGTGAAATGAGAAAAATAAGGACAATGTAGTGTTTTTTCAAAAAGCTACATTTATTCCATTTAAAGGACCATCTCTTGTTCTGAGATTGTCCTTTTATGAAAAAAAAAAAAGAGAGAATACAGTGACTTCTTTCAGATTACTTGGCAAAATAAATTGGCAACTCTGTCAATCCCCACAATTTTTGGAAGTATTACTGGTCCATGAAACCCAAAAAGTCTGGGAACCACTGCCATTTAAAGACTTGTTTTGCATGTTGTTAACAACTGTTAAATGGAAGAAAGCTGTGGTTAGATGTCTGGGAAATGATATTACAGAATTTCACAGGATCATGTGAATTATGGCAAGTATGCTCCACTCCCCAAACCTGGACCACTGTACACACAGCCACTGTGCATTGGAAAGACATAAAAATCTGAAGTGAACAATTGCTCTGACTTTGGAATTGCAACAATTTTCTTCAAATGATGTTGATGTTAGCATTTCAACAGAGTCTGGCCTATGACTTAGCTGAAGCTAAGGAAACTAAGGAAATGGTATAATCAGCAACATTATCAATATTAAACTTTTAATATCAAATACATTTTTGTACATTACTAATTTATATAATTATAAAACAAACTTCAAAAGCTCCATAAAATCAGTAAGGAAAAAGCCCTTACTGAATATTATATAAACTTTAGATGTTACCGGGTGTGATTTCAGGAAAAGACATTGTTTTTTTTTTGATACAAATTATCTACAAAACAGTGTGGTATAAATGATATTTGAATTTTACAATAATGTGGCTACAATTTGCCCATTACTCTTTCATAGATGTCAGTACCTTCACAGTTCATTTCCATTCACACATTTCTGCTGCTGAAGCCTGGTTCTCCTTAGAGACTCCAGCTGCTTTGCTCTTAGCCATCGTTCTCTTGACAGTGTTGTCTGACCAGCACTGAGAGACAGAAACCTGGTTTGAAATACAAACAAATTTAAGTCTAGATCTAGAATAATGACTTTTTTTTTTTTTTAAAAACCTACTGGTTTTTAAGTTTTTTTTTTTTTTTTTTTTTTTGCGGTACGCGGGCCTCTCACTGTTGGCGGCCGCTCCCGTTGCGGAGCACAGGCTCCGGACACGCAGGCTCAGCGGCCATGGCTCACGGGCCCAGCCGCTCCGCGGCATGTGGGATTTTCCTGGACCGGGGCACAAACCCGTGTCCCCTGCATCGGCAGGCGGACTCTTAACCACTGCGCCACCAGGGAAGCCCCTAAGTTTTTTTTTTTAATACTGTTGTGGAAGACAAGAACATCTGGTAACTACAGAACTCAACAACCAAGTTAGACTTCTACAAAGGAACACCTGAAGAGTCATATTTGGAGAGTGATTCCCTCTTTGAAGTGTGTGGAGAACAGGGAGCGTGCCTGGTCCACGGAGGTGATCCCTGGCCACTGATTCCCCCTCAATGAGTCATTTCACAAGGGATTTTTAGAAGGAAAAAGTTCATTTCCATTTTTATAAGTCTGCCTCAGTTATCCTAAATAAGCAGATTTATCTACAGCTCACTGAAAAGGCAATCGTGGACATGTACACTCACCGAGCTACAATGAGCAACTGGTGGAGATCGTCGGCAGTGATGCTCTGAGGATCGTTCTTGCGCATCTCCACAAAATCATCTTCAACTGCCTTTATCAAAACAGTAAATGAACTTTAAAATTAGTCCGTATGAGGAAACGACATTTGCATTTTGTAGGGAAAAGGAAGGTAACATGGTGCCTTGCCTGATGTGAAAATGAGGAAGTCACCCTGCATCTTAGACAAATGAGGTAATATGGGTAAAAGGCCTGAAAACCAAACTTTACACATAAGTTATACCACTGAGGAAAGTACTCTAAACAAAGTTAACAAAACTCAAGATTCATTTGAGAACACCAGGCAAACAGATAAAAGCCAGCAACTTGCATAGCAAACATGATGCCTTTAAACACAGGGAAGAGAGACGTCAGCAAAAACCGCCAAGTAAGGACCTCTGAAAATCCTCACCACCATTAAAGGGAACAAGAACACTGGCAAAATGATCAAAATCAGCTTCTTCAAAACTCTAAACATTAACCAGATGCTTGAAACAATTCGGGGAGCATTTTTTCAAGAAAGATAGGAAGAACAGTGAGCATTGAGGCATTTAAATTTGCCCTATTCCTCTACCCACCTCCAAGCAGCCCTGAAAACAGACAGCCTGGCAACCACTGGAGAGGGCTGTGGGGCTGGAGCTCTGTCAAATCACCATTCCCAGAAAACTGTTCTTATTTGACTGTCTGGTGGTTCCCAGGAGGAATCCATTTGCAAGCCTGTCTTTATTTAACCTGACTTGGCACTTGCCCACTGTGAATAGCCTATTCCCCCAGAGAGTTTATCAAAAGCAATCAGAAGCAACTACTGATCATCTTAGCCATCCCAGACATTGGGTAACAGCTGGAGCAAACAGCAGGCTAACCAAAACCATTAAAAAGAAAATCTAGGGAATGAGAGAGATTGGTTCAAGACGGCGGAGTAGATGGACATGCACTCACTCCCTCTTGCGAGAACACCAGAATCACAACTAACTGAACAATCATCGACAGGAAGACACCGGCACTCACCAAAAACGATACCCCACATCCAAAGACAAAGGAGAAGCTACAGTGAGACGGTAGGAGGGGCACAATCCCAATAAAATCAAATCCCGTAACCACTGGATGGGTGACTCACAAACTGGAGAACAATTATACAACAGAAGTCCACCCACTGGAGTAAAGGTTCTGAGCCCCATGTCAGGCTTCCCAACCTGGGGGTTCGGGAACGGGAGGAGGAATTCCCAGAGAATCAGACTTTGAAGGTTAGTGGGATTTGATTGCAGGACTACAACAGGACTGGGGGAAACGGAGACTCCACTCTTGGAGGGCACACACAAAGTAGTGTGTGTGCACATCAGGACCCAGGGGAAGGAGCAGTGACCCCAGGGGAGACTGAACCAGACCTACCTGCTAGTGTTGGAGGGCCTCCTGCAGAGGTGGGGGGGTGGCTGTGGCTCACCTCGGGGACAAGGACACTGGCAGCAGAAGTTCTGGGAAGTACTCCTTGGCGTGAGCCCTCCCAGAGTCCGCCATTAGCCCCACCAAAGAGCCCTGGTAGGCTCCAGTGCTGGGTTGCCTCAGGCCAAACAACCAACAGGGAGGGAACCCAGGCACACCCAGAAGCAGACAAGTGGATTAAAGTTTCACTGAGCTCTGCCCACCAGAGCAACAGCCAGCTCTACCCACCCCCACTCCCTCCCATCAGGAAACTTGCACAAGCCTCTTAGATAGCCTCATCCACCAGAGGGCAGACAGCAGATGCAAGACGAACTACAATCCTGCAGCCTGTGGAACAAAAACCACATTCACAGAAAGATAGACAAGATGAAAAGGCAGAGGGCTATGTACCAGATGAAGGAAAAAGATAAAACCGCAGAAAAACAACTAAATGAAGTGGAGACAGGCAACGCTGCAGAAAAAGAATTCAGAATAATGACAGTAAAGATGATCGAGGACCTCAGAAAAAGAATGGAGGAAACATCGAGAAGATGCAAGAAATGTTTAACAAAGACCTAGCAGAATTAAAGAACAAACAAACAGAGATGAACAATACAATAACTGAAATGAAAACTACACTAGAAGGAATCAATAGCAGAATAACTGAGGCAGAATAACGGATAAGTGACCTGGAAGACAGAATGGTGGAATTCACTACTGTGGAACAGAATAAAGAAAAAAGACTGAAAAGAAATGAAGACAGCCTAAGAGACCTCTGGGACAACATTAAACGCAACAACATTTGCATTATAGGGGTCCCAGGAGAAGGGAAAGGACCAGAGAAAATACTTGAAGAGATTATAGTCAAAAACTTCCCTAACGTGGGAAAGGAAATAGCCACCCAAGTCCAGAAAGCACAGAGTCCCAGGCAGGATAAACCCAAGGAGAAACACGCCGAGACGCATAGTAATCAAACTGGCAAAAATTAAAGAGAAAGAAAAATTATTGATAGCAGCAAGGGAAAAATGACACATAACATACAAGGGAACTCTCATAAGGTTAACAGCTGATTTGTCAGCAGAAACTCTACAAGCCAGAAGGGAGTGGCATGATATACTTAAAGTGATGAAAGGGAAGAACCTACAACCAAGATTACTCTACCTGGCAAGGATCTCATTCAGATTCAATGGAGAAATCTAAAGCTTTACAGACAAGCAGAAGCTAAGAGAATTCAGCACCACCAAACCAGCTTTTGACAAAATTCAACACCCATTTATGATAAAAACTCTCCAGAAAGTGGGCATAGAGGGAATCTACCTCAATATAATAAAGGCCATATATGAGAAACCCACAGCAAACATCATTCTCAATGGTGAAAAACTGAAAGCATTTCCTCTGAGATCAGGAACAAGACAAGGATCTCCACTCTCACCACTATTATTCAACATAGTTTTGGAAGTCCTAGCCACGACAATCAGAGAAGAAAAAGAAATACAAATTGGTAAAGAAGTAAAAGTGTCACTGTTTGCAGATGACATGATACTATACATGGAGAATCCTAAAGATGCCACCAGAAAACTAGAAAACTACTAGAGCTAATCAATGAATTTGGTAAAGTTGCAGGATACAAAATTAATGCACAGAAATCTCTTGCATTCCTATACACTAATGATGAAAAATCTGAAAGAGAAATTAAGGGAACACTCCTATTTACCACTGCAACAAAAAGAATAAAATACCTAGGAAAAAACCTACCTAAGGAGACAAAAGACCTGTATGCAGGAAACTATAAGACACTGTTGAAAGAAATTAAAGATGATACCAACAGATGGGGAGATATACCATGTTCTTGGATTGGAAGAATAAATGTTGTGAAAACGACTATACTACCCAAAGCCATCTACAGATTCAGTACAATCCCTATCAAATTACCAATGACATTTTTTACAGAACTAGAGCAAAAAATCTTAAAATCTGCACGGAGACACAAAAGACCCCGAATAGCCAAAGCAGTCTTGAGGGAAAAAAACAGAGCTGGAGGAATCAGACTCCCTGACTTCAGACTATACTACAAAGCTACAGTAATCAAGACAATACAGTACTGGCACAAAAACAGAAATATAGATCAATGGAACAGGATAGAAAGCCCAGAGACAAACCCACACACCTATGGTCAACTAATCTATGATAAAGGAGGCAAGGAGATACAATGGAGAAAAGACAGTCTCTTCAATACATGGTGCTGGGAAAACTGGACAGGTACATGTAAAAGAATGAAATTAGAACCCTCCCTAACACCATACACAAAAATAAACTCAAAATGGATTAAAGACCTAAATCTAAGACTGGACAACATAAAAATCTTAGAGGAAAACACAGGAAGAACACGCTTTGACATAAATCACAGCAAGATCTTTTCTCATCCACCTCCTAGAGTAATGGAAGTAAAAACCAAAAGTAAACAAATGGGACCTAATGAAACTTAAAAGCTTTTGCACAGCAAAGGAAACTACAAACAAGATGAAAAGACAACCCTCAGAATGGGAGAAAATATTTGCAAACAAATCAACAGACAAAGGATTAATCTCCAAAATATATAAACACCTCATGCAGCTCAATATTAAAAAAACAAACAACCCAATCCAGAAATGGGCAGAAGACCTAAATAGACATTTCTCCAAAGAAGACATACAGATGGCCAAGAAGCACATGAAAAGCTGCTCAACATCACTAATTATTAGGGAAATGCAAATCAAAACTACAATGAGGTATCACCTCACACCAGTTAGAATGGGCATCATCAGAAAATCTACAAAGAAAAATGCTGGAGAGGGTGTGGAGAAAAGGGAACCATCTTCCACTGTTGGTGGGAATGCAAACTGGTACAGCCACTATGGAGAACAGTATGGAGGTTCCTTAAAACACTAAAAACAGAATTACCATATGACCCAGCAATCCCACTACTGGGCATATACCCAGAGAACACCATAATTCAAAAAGACAAATGCACCCCAGTGTTGACTGCAGCACTATTTACAATAGCCAGGACATGGAAGCAACCTAAATGCCAATCCACAGATGAATGGATAAAGATGTGGTACATATATACAATGGAATATTACTCAGCCATAAAAAGGAACGAAATTGGGGCATTTGTAGAGACGTGGATGCATCTAGAGACTGTCATACAGAGTGAAGTAAGTCAGAAAGAGAAAGACAAATATTGTACATTAACACATATATGTGGAACCTAGAAAATGGTACAGATGAACCGGTTTGCAGGGCAGAATTTGAGACACAGAAGTAGAGAACAAACGTATGGACACCAAGGGGGGAAAGTGGCAGGGTGGTGGTGTGATGAATTGGGAGATTGGGATTGACATATATACACTAACATGTATAAAATGGATAACTAATAAGAACCTGCTGTATAAAAAAATAAAAAGTCACTGTGGAAAACAACAACAACCAAACCAAAAAAAAAAAAGAAAGAAAAAAGAAAAAAAGACAAAATCTGGGGAATGAGATATCTGGAGGGGGAGGAACACACACATATGTATATATATACACACATATGCATATATATGTATATATACATATATACACACGTATATATACATCTACACACATATACATATACACAGTGACACACACATATATGTGTGTGTGGGTGTGTATATCTATCCCCAACCACCAGGAATTTAGCAGGTCACAAGCATGCACAGGGCTGGGCACATGCTCAGAAGATCTGAGCCTGAGCAGGCAGGCCATAAGCTCTCACCACTGAACAACCTTGAGGCTCTGTGCAAGCAGAAGGCAAAGGCTAGGCGGCAGCTGTAAACTGCATGGCTGAGTGTTAAAGGATTGCCCCAACATGGATACAGAGTCCCTTAGCTTAGACTGGGAGACTGCTTCCAGGCATCTAAGGAAATAAAATTTCTATCCAATCACTGCCCACTGAGCTAACCGAGCCAAGACTTCAGTGCTCACATACAACTAAGAATACAGACTTTTAAAAATCAGTTCAGAAAAGTGGCTAAACAACAAAGGGCAACAACAACAAACCCTGGGGGGCAGGCGGGGAGGGGGCAGAATCTGCCAGAGCAGAGTTGCCAAATTATATTATTTAAAACACCTGGCTTTGGGCTTCCCTGGTGGCATAGTGGTTAAGAATCCGCCTGCCAATGCAGGGAACACAGGTTCGAGCCCTGGTCCAGGAAGATCCCCCATGCCGCGGAGCAACTAAGCCCGTGTGCCACAACTGCTGAGCCTGTGCTCTAGAGCCCACGAGCCACAACTACTGAAGCCCGCACACCTAGAGCCCGTGCTCCGCAACAAGAGAACCCACCCAATGCGAAGCTTGTGCACCACAACGAAGAGTAGCCCCCACTCACTGCAACTAGAGAAAAGCCCGCATGCAGCAATAAAGACCCAACGCAGCCAAAGATAAATAAAGTAACTAGATTAAAAAAAAAATCATCCATAAAACACCTGGTTTTCAATACAAAAAGTAGAAAAGAAATACAAAGAGACAAGAATGTGTAGCCCCCTTCATTGGAAAATAAGAAGTCCTTGAGGAAACTTAAATATTGGAATGACTACACAAAGACTTTAAATCACCTATTTTAAATATATTCAAAGAACTAAAGGAAACCATGAATAAAGAACTTTAAGTATGAGAATGGTGTCTCACCAAATAGAAAATACCAGTAAAGCAAAAGAAATTATTTAAAAAGCAAACAGAAATTCTGAAGTTGAAAAATACAACTTAAATTAAAAATTCACTTGAAAGGCAGAAGAAAGATTCAGCAAATCTGTAGATAGGCTGACCAAAATTATCTGGTCTGTGGAACAGAAAGCAAAAAGAATGAGGAAAACTGAACAGAGCCTCAAAGACCTGTGGGACACCATCAAGTGTACCACATACATACATGGGAGTGCCACAGAGGAGAAAGGGGCAGAAAAAAAACTTAAAGAAATAATGGTCAAAAACTTACCAAATGTCTTGAAAACTCCCCCCAAATGTGCATTAATCTGCACATCCAAGAAGCTCAATAAATTGCAAGTAGGATAAACTCAAAGAGATCCATACGTAGACACATTACAGCTAAACTGTCAAAAGCCAAAGAGAGAATCTTGAAAGGACAAGAGAAAAATGACTCACTGTGTACAAAGAACCCTCACTGGAAACTGACTTCTCCTCAGAAAATCCAGAAGGCAGTTGGAGGACTTAAAAGTGCTGAAACAACAAGCCTATGAATCAAGAATTCTACGTCCAGCAAAATTAGTCTCCAAAAATTAAGGAGAAATGAAGATATTCCCAGGTAAGCAAAAACTGAGAATGTGTCACAAGCAGAGCTCCCCCATAAAAAATACTGAGAAATACGAAAGAGACTTCTCCAGGCTAAAGTGAAAGTAACTCGGATCCACGTGAAGATCACTGGTAAAGGTAAACTACACAGGTAAATATAAAAGGTAGTATAAATGTCTTTAAAGACAACTGCATAAAGCAATAATTATAAATGTGTTGACAAACGTATCAGTGTATAAAGATGTAATGTGAATGATAATAAAGCACAAAGGAGCGGAGAAGGAATGGAAGTATAAAGGAGTAAAGCTTTTGCATACTATTGTGATTAAACTGGCATAATCCTAAAGTAATCCCAGATTATCATAGTTAAGATGTTAATGTAGCTCCCAGGGCAACTACTAAAGAAAAAAAATATGTCATAAAAGAAAAGACATGGAAATTAAAATTGTACACTAGAAATATCTATTTCAAACAAAAGAAGACAATAATGGAGGAAGAGAGGAACAAAAAAGACATATGACACAGAAAACAAATAGCAAGATTACCTTATCAGTAATTACAGTAAATGTAAATTGATTAAATATCCCAATTCAACATAGGGAAATCCTTTGTTTTAACCCAAACACACCTTTGTTATTTCATCAGATATGCTATAATCCAGGAACCTCAAAAGGGTCAGATAAATGCGGAATTTATTCAGCACAGAAGGCAGCAGGGCGGAGAGAAGGCTGTTCATGTACTCCTCCATGTTTGGTGGAATTAGCTGTGGCTGTAAGTGGATCTGGCAGTCTGCCTAAAATGAGAAACAGTACACATTATTTTCCAAGTTCCTAAATCAACCTAGAATTTCAGGGGGATGCATCATCTCTATCAGCCCCTAAGGGGATTAAATACAATTCATTAGTAGGGGGAGGTCAGTTTTTAATATTAATTTATATGCACTATAACTATCTCAGCAATAACTACAGAAGTTAGCCTTTTCTTGGTTACTTATGTTTCCTCAATGGTATCAGTAAACATATAAAAAGATAGTGAACCTCTAAAAAGCAGCTAATTAAAATGTTTTAGACGTTTCCTTAATCACGGAACACGTACTCTATTTCTTACTGAACTGCATTTCTAGAAACCACATAGAGCAAATCACACTTTCCCACAGAAATTTACCATTGAGCCATTTCATTCTTATTCACAGGCAGTTCCTCATATATCAAGGGTGAACATCATTATACAGAGCAACTATATGCCTTTTCAACAACTGGGCATACTTCTCAACATTAATGACTCAGATGTAAAAGCTCTCTTCATTAGTCACTGATGATTCACCAGAGCATTTCACCATAAAGCATAGAAATAATTACCAGATGATTAGGAACATTTTAAAAGAAACTCTGAAATATTTCTCACGTAGGACTGGCAGAAAACAATGGAACAGAAGCAGCAAGAACAAAGGTCTGGATGTTAATCAGGCAATTTACAGACAGTTTCTACTTTCTCTCCCTACATGTGGGAGTTTCTGCTGCCAAGAGTTTTCTTTGCTTCTCTTGTGATTTTCTTTACAAAGTTTTCATCCCAGAGAACAAAATAATCAGTTCCCTCATTAATAATCAGCAGCCACAACCTTGAACAAGTTTAACTTATTAATAATAATCAGTACCAAGAAACAAAGCAAATATACAGATATCTTTCCAATATAACCTCCGTCCATTTTAAAATGACCCTTCATTACCGGCAGGAGTGATCTCCCCTCCGAAGTAATAAAAACATTAATATTGCAGGGGAATTCCATCTGGTGGTAGCTGAAGTCATAATCCACCTTCTGCCAAGTTATTAGGTTGCTCAGGGCAGTCACATTATGAACACCTACAAAAACAAGGGAATAATTTTTCAGTAACTTGACTTTAATCACCTAACCAAATTAGTTTTGCTGACATTGATATTAAGACATGAGATTTCTACTGCTTTAAAAAAAGTATATGAGGCACTGCTCAATCTTCTAAATGGTCATTAATTAATAGGCTTCACAAGATAATATCTGTCAAGCTAGACAAACATATTTCTGGAGCCAAGATTCCTCCCCCACCCACCCCAAATCTAATACCAAGCATCTGGTGTGCAATTAGATATAAAGTAGTTCCCAATAAAAGTATGATTATTTTGTATGTGGCATCTTCACAGGGCTAAAATAATCTGGTAGAACCAAAACTATTTTTATACAGAGATAAGGTTACTGAATTTTACTGAATTTATACTCACCTTTGCCTTAATTCTACCCAGTCTACACTATTTTTTCAATTTTTACCTCTTGAACTTACCACCAGCAAAGTGTCTTAATTCTCATTTGAGCATAGATAAAGCAATCTGCTTTCTTGTAATTTTATAACATGTTCCATAACTGAGGTTAATGCAAGCCATCTGATCTACTCAATAGTTTTTCAGAGATTCTTCGAAAAAAATTTTTTAGATCACACTGGCTGGTAAAAAATGTTTTATTAGATCTTTTCTACAACTTTTCTTTTGAGGTAATATAGGACTAAAGGCAAAACCTCCTCCCTTTTCAGCCTTTAAAACGCTACCTGCTACTTACTTGGTGTATTATCATACCATTTTCAAACTATCACAAAACATAGTTGATGTACACAATTTATTTGTTAATGATATATGCTTTAAACAAATTCACAGAGCAAGCCTTTGTCTTAAATACTTGTGAAGTGTGAATTTGTCTTTGTTCAGTTATTCCTTAGAAAATCATTACCACGCCTGGCTTTCCTGGGAGTTAGAAATGGAAGGACAATGTCCATGCACACACCTGGCGTGTCCAGCTGCCCCTGGTCCAGGAGAGTTTCATCAATTACAAGAGAAGTATTGCTGGGCAGCTGGAGGAGCCCGCTGACCAAGCGATTGGCTGTGTAGTCTTTGTGGGGAATGAATTTCAAGTGGTTCATGTTCGCTATAGTCATCTGCAGATGAAAAGACTGCAAAGAGAAATTTTTTTAATGATCAAGGAACTAAGTTTCCCTCTTTTAAGAAAATATATATTTGGAATTAAACACTACATTTTATAATGGAAAGAAAGAGCTTATTATTTCTAAGGAAGTAAGCAGTCTCATGGTTTCTTGAGCTCTTAGAAACAAAAATTTCTCCATCATAAGAATTTCTGATTCTATGAGCTGCTTTATTCTCAGCTGTCTTGTTCAGTATTCTTAAAGAATATTTTTTATTTTACCAGTGAACCAGAAACAAATGATAGACAACTGATACATATATCAAATATTCAGAGGCTTATTAACTTCTTTAACCGACCACAGGCTAACAAAACAGAAAATAAAATGTTTATTTACACATCAAGACCGAGAGAGAAAAGCTTAATTTTCCTCTGTACTCCCTGAATTAAAATCACATTCACCAGTAAAGGCAAACATACAGTAAAAGTAGGAAATCATCCATACACAAATACGATATCTAAATCAGTAATTGTGAGAGGAGAGGACAAACACCAAACTATATTGCCCAAGGTGATCTACAAATTCAATGAAATCCCTATCAAATAACCAAGGGCGGTTTTCCTTTTTTTTTTTTTTTTCAGCGGTACACGGGCCTCTCACTGTTGTGGCCTCTCCCGTTGCAGAGCACAGGCTCCGGACACGCAGGCTCAGCGGCCACGGCTCACGGGCCTAGCCACTCCACGGCATGTGGGATCTTACCGGACCAGGGCACAACCCGGACCCATGTCCCCTGCATCGGCAGGCGGACTCTCAACCACTGTGCCACCAGGGAAGCCCCCAATGGCGTTTTTTATAGAACTAGAAAAAAATTTTTTTAATTTGTATGGAAACACAAAAGACCCCAAATAGCCAAAGCAATCTTGAGAAAGAAAAATGGAGCTGGAGGAATCAGGCTCCCTGACTTCAGACTATACTACAAAGCTACAGTCATCAAAACAGTATGGTACTAGCACAAAACAAAAATACAGATCAATGGAACAGAACAGAAAGCCCAGAAATAAACCCACACACATATGGTCAATTAATCTACAACAACAGAGGCAAGAATATACCATGAAGAAATGACAGTCTCTTCAATAAGTGTTGCTGGGAAAACTGGACAGCCACATGTAAAAGAATGAATTAGAACATTCTCTAACACCATATAAAAAAATAAACTCAGAATGGATTAAATACCTAAATGTAAGACTGGATACCATAAAACTCCTCGAGGAAAACATAGGCAGAACACTCTGACATAAATGGCAGCAATATCTTTTTGGATCTATCTCCTAGAGTAATGGAAATAAAAACAAAAATAAACAAATGGGACCTAATTAAACTTAAAAGCTTTTGCACAGCAAAGGAAACCATAAACAAAATGAAAAGACAACCTACAGAATGGGAGAAAATATTTGCAAATGATGCAACTGACAAGGGCTTAATTTCCAAAATATACAAACAGCTCATACAGCTCAGTATCAAAATAACAAACCCAATCAAAAAGTGGGAATAGACCTAAGTAGGCATTTCTCCAGAGACGACACACACATGGCCAAAAGGCACGTGAAAAGATGCTCAACATTGTTATTAGAGAAATGCAGATCAAAACTACAATGAGATATCACCTTACACTGGTCAGAATGGCCATCATCAAAATGTCTACAAATAATAAATGCTGGAGAGGGTGTGGAGAAAAGGGAACCCTCCTACACTGTTGGTGGGAATGTAAAGTGGTACAGCCTCTATGGAAAACAGTATGGAGTTTCCTCAGAAAACTAAAAATAGAATTACCAAAGGATCCAGCAATCCCACTCCTGGGCATACAAACGAAACTCTAAACCAAAAAGATACACGCACCCCTTTGTTCACAGCAGCGCTATTCACAATAGCCAAGACATGGAAACACCTAAATGTCCATCAACAGATGAATGGATAAAGAAGATGTGGTACATATATACAATGGAATACTCAGCCATAAAAAACAATGGAATAATGGCAGTTGCAGCAACATGGATGGATCTAGAGATTATCATACTAAGTAAAGTAAGCCAGAGAAAGACAAGTATCATATGATATCAATTACATGTGGAATCTTAAAAAAAAAAAAAAAGATACAAATGAACTTATATACAAAACAAAAATAGACCCACAGACACAGAAAACAAACTTATGGTTACCAAAGGGGAAAGGGTTGGGGGGTGGGGGGATAAATTAGGAGTTTGGGATTAACATAATACACTACTGCATATAAAACAGATAACCAACAGGGACCTACTGTATAGCACAGGGAAGTATACTCAATATTTTGTAATAACCTATAAGGGAAAAGAATCTGAGAAAAAAATAGATATATATGTATGTGTAACTGAATCACTCTGCTGTACACCTGAAACTAACACAACACTGTAAATCAACTGTACTTCAATTTTTAAAAAATTTGTGAATCACTATATTGTACACCTGTAACTTATATAATATTATATATCAACTATACTTCCATTTAAAAAATTTTTAATAAATTTTGAAAATAAAATAAAACCATATTCATTCAGCATAGACAGCTGCAGACCTCTAAACAAATTGCTCCAAGAGGCCTGAGGTGTGGAGGACTCCACACTGTCATCAGCGCTGTGGGTCTCGGAACCTGCTCCACCCGGGACATGCTGCCTCCTCACCCAGTCTCAGCAGTAGAAAATCAGTTAAGCCCACCTGCACCTCCCTCCGTCTTCCTGAGCCCACCACACCCAGTGTGCCCTCTGCACCCTGCGTTGTACTCCAATCTACGATCACTCTGGACCATAAAGAAGTATGTGTGGTACGGGTGGAGACTGGGGTGGGGAAGGATATCATGGAAGAGAGAAGACGTATTTTCAAAATGCAGAGGATTTTTGTACTTTGGCTCAGTAATTCAAAGAAAGCGGGGTGTGTGTGTGTGTGTGTGTGTGTGTGTGTCATATTATAGATACAAGGAAATGACCCCGAAAGAAACAGAGTCTGTCGAAACAAAAGGTGGCATAGAGCAGGGTGCAGCTCCATATAAGCAAAAGCAGGTCACTCACACTTACTGCTGTGAAAACTAAATAAGATTATTAAAAAGGCAAGTGTTTAGAAAAAGTTCAGTGCTAGCTAGACACAAACAAGAGTAATATATGGAAGTGGGATATGGTAAAAATGAAACAGTAAAACAAACCACTACAAAGTGATGTAGAATAAAAAGAAAAAGGAAATACCTTACCATGCAAGAACCTTGAGTACTTTCCTCATATCACTTTCATACTTAAAAATATAATTCATGTCCCAAGTATGTGCTACTTAAATCTTGGCCTCAAGCTTTGAGTGGCCCTACGCTGCCACTCAGACCTCACGTCCTACGCTCCTCCCCAGCACTCATTCCATGGCAGCACACCGGCCCCTCGGGCTGGCGTTCCTCAACATGCCCAGCACGCTGCGCTCAGACCCTGAACTTGTTCTCTGCACAGGACAGACACTTTCCCCAACATGGCCCTGTGTCTTGATCCTGGGTTTGCATCAAGTCTCTCCCTGAACTCCACCCTGGAGAAGGCTTCCCCGACATGCTGTAGATGTCAGCAACTCCACCCTGGCCTACCCCCAAGCACTCCCTATCCCCTTCCCCTGGGCCTTTACTGCTCTCCATGGCACTTCAGTGACACACTATATATGTTATTTATTATTTGTTGGTCTTCCACCACCAACAAAATGTGGTCCAGGACACTCCCAGGGAGTTGCTGAAACCCTTTTATGGGGTTCATGAGGTCAAAATCACACATGGATAAAAAATCCATTCAATGTGCAAGACAGAACAATGAATTTACGATAGCAGAGTATAAAAAGTTCATTTATGAGATTACAGATTTTCACACAACTATCCTTGAAGAAAATGCCAGGTGGACAGTTTTGGTATAGTATCAGAAGAATATCTACAGTTATCTGAAAATGCCATTAAAAGTCCTTCCTGGGCTTCCCTGGTGGCGCAGTGGTTGAGAGTCCGTCCGCCTGCCGGTGCAAGAGACAGGGGTTCGTGCCCTGGTCCGGGAGGATCCCACATGCCGCGGAGCGGCTGGGCCCGTGAGCCATGGTCGCTGAGCCTGCGTGTCTGGAGCCTGTGCTCCGCAGTGGGAGAGGCCACAACAGTGAGAGGCCCGTGTACCGCAAAAAAAAAAAAAAAAGTCCTTCCTTTGCCAACTACTTTTTCATCTGTGTAAGGCCAGCATTCCTTCATATACTTCAGTCAAAACATCATGTTACAATAGACTGAATGCAGGAACAGATATGACAATCCAGCTGTCTTCTATTAATCCAGACATTACAGAGACTGGCAAAAATTTAAAACAATGTCACTTTTATCACTAATATTTTTTTGTTTGGAAAAATAGCTATTTTTTACAAAAATATTTTACTTCTGCTCATATGTAACTGATTTATTTTCAATGAATATTTTAATATGTTTTTAGTTTTAACTTCTAATATGGTAAATTGATAATAAAAACCCAAACAACATCTCTTTAAGTTCTCAATAATTTTTTAACAGTGTAAAGTGAGTCAAGGAGAGTGAGAAATATTGGTCTATTTAGTCCACTGCTGTTTCTTAAGAGCCCAGAAGACACTCAATAAACACTGGTTAAATGAATGATCTGTTTCAACCTCTTAAATTTCCAAAGTAAGAAGTGATCGGCATTGCCAGTCACACAACTAATCAGAAGCTATTCCCCTGTCCCCAAGATCTTACTACCACACAAACACTGCGTTCCAGATGTCCTGGCAAATAAAGGTAGCTTGACTTTCCAAACAGGAATTAAAACTGGGGCAGTAGAGATAAAGTTATTACCTCAACTAAAAGAATTATGCTCCTATAATTTAGAGTTTACTTAGATTTACGATTTTAAAGCACACAAAGGATACCAAATTGTACAAACAAACTGGCATCAACGGAGAGTACAATGTTAAGGGAGTTACTACAGTTGTGTTGTTACTTAAAGAAACCTGTGCTAAGGCAATAAAGGAAACGTGAAACGTTTAGGAGTTAGTACATTTTAAATTACGAAACTAGGCAGGCTTTGTTTCCCCTTAATGAGGTCTGTTAACATCTCAAAGTTAAATATTTGGGTTGAATGAAAGACAATCAGATGGACTTTTAAAGTATACTTAAGCTTATAATACATATTTATATTGATCTTACTGCTGGAACTAGATGTTGAATAATTCGATATAAGTGTTCTGTGAAGGTACTATTCCGTGGACACCCACTCAAGTTAACTGTAAATTTTCCTAGTGGAAGAACATCTCTTCTTGTGTATCTAGAAAAAAAAAAAGATATTATCCAATAAGATACTCAGGTGATTTCCTGATCTCCATCAAAAAGCAAACGAATAAAAATTAGCTTAATACTGTCATTAAAATTAAAGCAGATCACTGATCAGTTGTTTTTTTAAGCAGAAACAACAATAAAAATAATAGCCACTACTTAAGTGCTGGGCACGTGCCAGGTACCGTTCTAAGTACTTAAATGTTTTCTCATTTAATTCCCAAACACTCTGAGGTAGGTATTATTCTTTTCCTTTTACAGATGAGAACCCTGAGACCCAGAGATTTTAAAAGACACGCCCACGTTCACATAGCCAGGAAGTGACAGAGCTGAACGTGAACCCAGGCAGTTTGGTTCCAGAGTCTATGCTCTCAACCATCATGTCCCACTGTCCCAAATCCTACCTGAGGAAAGATGTATAGTACAAAGATGTTTACCGGAGGGTTATTGAAACAGAAAAAGTAGGAAAACCTAACATTGAGGGAAAAAATACAACTGTCTGTAAGGAAATACTGCATAGCCATTAAGAGGTTCAAGAAGAATGATGATAGGAAACGCTGAACAGAAATGACAAAAGCAAGATAATGATCTGTTTAGAGTATAATTGAGATCTAAGTAGGGATGGATACATCTGTAAACAAACAAAGATGACATGAACAGGTACCAAGATCTGTTAACTGAGATCATCTTTAAGTGGTGAGACTACAGACAATTTCAATTTTCTTCTTTATGATCTTGGAACTTGTTGAAGGCACCCATGTTATTTTGAAATCAGAAAACAAAGAGCTGTAGTGAAGGGAAAGGGAGAGGGGCACATGTCCACATACAAGTGAAATGTATACCCAATGGACCTCACAGAGCCTTGGGATGTATAAATAGAGAATTCAGAATGCCAAAAGGATAAAACAGCTCATTTTTACTCATTGGCCAGGTTCTTTATCTGACTTTTGCTCTTAAATTTAAGGAGATACAATCAAAATGCTACATGGGACACTGAGAAAAGTTGAAAAAGGAATTTCTGTGATTTGGTATAACACCTGTTACCCTGAACAAATAACCATCTGGTGATGAAGCCTAATAAACAAAAACAGAACCCTTTCTGTTCTTTCCCCCTCTCAACAGAACACCAAACTCCCTTAATTCCCACCGGGAAAAGAGCACTTACACTGTAGAAATGAGATGTAATATAAGATATTCAGCTGCCAAACTGTCTCCCAGAAGGGCGTGAGTGAGGAACCCAAGCAGTTCTGCTCTGACTGGAGACAATTCAGACATGAAACTGGAAACAACTGCAGAGAGAAGGGAGACCAGATTCAGAACACAAACCAGGTCCTCTCGTGTCTCTTAGGTTAAAAAGTAACTGGAACAAAGCACTGCATGTCAGTAGATGACTAGTATGGACTTAAAATACTGGTCAGTAAGTGATGCCAGTTGTCAAAATAAGACAGCGTGTATACCTTTTGGGGGGCCTCATTTTAATGAAGAGAATTAACACAAAGGAAAATGGGGCAAAGAAATGGTGACCGCTGGAGAAATTTATTCTGACGACCAAGAACCTGACTGACAGCTCCACCACGCAGCTCTCACATGCTGGGTAAGTCTCTGGGCCACGAGGCTTCAGCACTTACACTTACAGGTTTTGCTCTCCTCCTTGTTAAGGCAAGCAGGCAGTAAAGGGTTGATGTGCTGCAACTTCTGGGCTAAAACCACATGGATTCTTGGCACTAAGGAGGCAGGAGGGCTGTGCACTCTCTGTTCTTCGGCTGTGTCCGTGCATTCCATTGGATCCAGCGGCGAAGAGGCATCCCTGCGGAGAGATGACAGAGCTTCAGTTCACAGAGGCGGCGGCTGCACAGATGTAAAAATAACACACATCTCTGAAAATCAAATGAGAACTCAAGCCAAGAACAATTTCACCTGCACGTCCCCTTAAAGAGCAGAAAACGCTCCTCTTCCTGGTGCGCAGTTACATCACAGATTTCAGGCTACTTCGGTCATATGATGAGATAAAGTATTTCTTCTATTCTTCAAAATCTATAACATTTTTACTGAGTGTGCTGTAACTACAGCAAATGGGGTACAGCATATCACTCATCAAGTCACTCCACAATGCAGACGCCCTTTCTTAAGCTACTACCTGGGACATCAAATACTTCATCGCATGTCTCAAAAATGGGGGTCTCTTCCTTAAAAGCCATCAGGTGTCTGCTATTCAGTGTGAAGAATTCATTCATCTCTCTTGCTAATTTCTTTTCCTAAATTTTATTCTTACATGATACCTCTCTTGAATAGTGAATAGACAAGCAGTGAAAAGGAAGTGTGAGTTTTTCAGATTTGCTAAATAAATTAGCAGATGACAGATTTATTGTGAGATAACTGAAACAAATGACTACAGTGTTTTTAGACTTTACAGACTGACTCTAGAGAGTCATCAATTCGTACCACCATCTTCCTTAAATACAAGAATGATACCAACAACCTTTACATAGTGTGTACCTTGTGCCGGGCAATGTTCTTCACTTTGCACACGCAAATTCATTAAAACCTCACAACCACCCTCATGTATAATGAGGAAACCAAGCCACTGCAGACGTTAAGTGTAAGGTCACAAAGCCAGTAAGTGGCCAAACCAGGATCCCAACCCAGGCCCTCTGGCTCAGTCTGTGTCCTAAAATGCCTCCATAGATGAAGTAACTCAAGCAGGAAATTCACCATAACCAGAAACAGCCAAGACAAGCAATTTTGTATGCCATTATTATGGAACTGTTTATTTAAAGTTGTTTAAAATGTCTGTTTTGCATCATTTTTTAAGTGTGAAAAAATAAGTTCTTCCTATGGAAAACCAAGATGAATGTCCAATATTTAACAAAAAACTCGACTGCAGGGGCAGAATATAATTCCTTTCTTTTGCCAACCTCAGGACAAAATAAAAAAGAATGAGGGTGGTCTGGATTTTCAGAATATATTAGGTTGAGTGAGGGGAAAAAATAGGTAAAAGAGCACAGATACCATGCCCTCTTTTATATAAGGCTAAGTGAGGAAAAAAATACATATGTATCTGTTTTTGCAAAAAAGAGATACAGGAACGATAAAAGCAGAACTGAGGCTGGTTCCCTACAGCAGCAGTCCTCAGCCTTTTTGGCACCAGGGACCAGTTTCATGGAAGACAATTTTCCCGCGGATGGGCAGGGGAGTGGCGGGTGCAGGGGTTGGGGGCATGGTCCAGGTGGTAACGCGAGCAAGGGGAGCAGCAGATGAAGCCTCGCTCTCCTGCCCTACAGAGCATGGCTGGCAGCAGGGTAGAAGAGATGAGGGTAGTGGGGAATGACATGCCTACGTCCTTTTTATACAGTTTTGATTTGGGCAACAATTTCCATGTTTTCTATACTTACCTTTAAGTACAGAAACCAATAAGGACGGAGGGAAAACTCTGCAGTGAAACACAGTGGAAACAAATGAACCTGACTATGTATAATGACTAACAACCAGCAGAGCACTGAAGTGGGAGGAAGTCACCCAGGTAACTCTGGAACACCGCTGACTATAAATACACTCTCATTCTAAAATAAAAATTGGAAACAAATAATGAACTCAAGTTACTAGGTTTGTTTTTTGCAGTGGTATGGGTTATCAGTTCCGAAATTACCTTCTCTGCATAGCAGTCTCCTCTTACCAGCAGGGAATACATTCCAAAACCCCTAGTGGATGCCTGAAACTGTGGATAGTACTGAGCCCCATATATAATATGTTTTTCCTATATATACATTCCTATGATCAAGTTTAATTTACAAATTAGGCACAGTAAGAGATTAACCATGATAACTAATAATAAAAATGAACAAGTACAATGATATACTACAATAAAAGTTATGTGAATGTGGTTTCTCTCTCAAAATATCTTATTGTACAAATTTAATGCCTTCTCCATCTTAACTACGCGCTTGTCACATCCCGTGGCTGTAACTTTTGCATGTTGGGATGCCAAAGCAAAACTACCGCTAATGTCTTTTCCCGTCTCAACAATTTCTCAGAATCTTCTGTTCTTACTGTAGATCGTAGCAACCTCAGCATACGATTCTGTTTCTTTCCGTACAAGTCAAAAAATTTTACCTTTTCACTTTAAAAAAAGCATTTTACAGCTTTTCTTTGGCATACCCAAATTGCCAGGATCACTACTCTTGTGCTTTGGAGCCATTATTAAGTAAAATAAGGGTTACTTGAATACAGGCACTGTGATACCTGGAAAGTCGATCTGATAACTGAGATGGCTACTAAGTGACTAACGGATGGCATACCCTGGACAAAGGGATGATTCACGTCCTGGGCAGGACGGAGTGGGGCAACTCGAGACTTCATCACGCTACTAAGAAAGGTATGCAATTTAAAACTTATTGTTTATTTCTGGAATTTCCCAGTTATTATTTTTAGACAGCGGTTGACTGTAGGTAACTGAAACCATGGAAAGCAAAACCAAAGTAAGGGGGACCCTACTACATCATAGAATTGAGCAAAGGAATATACTGAGGATACTGGGAGTCAAGTTTCTTTCTGTTAGAAAAGGGAATTACAAATACGGAAAGGAGGAAGACTAGAATGACACCGAGTTGTGGAGCTGAACTGAACTGGAACCAGGAAGACAGTGTGAGCTCATGGTTTCTGATATTGTAAATAATATAAAAATATACGTAGATGTGTGTATATAAACATGTGCGTGTGTGAGTATGTATATATTTCCTAGCTCTGCTGAAACGGCATAGAAGCAATGCCAGCTCAGTACCAATGAGCACACCAGTACTCAAATCTTGATTTTTTAAATAAAATTCTTCACTAAAAGAAACAGGTGCTCTTTGGAAAAAGGGCTGAAACTGAGGCTGAAGCATGGGAAGTACAAGATGAGGCTGAAACAGCTTAATGCATCAGAAAATATATGTTCAAAAATGGTAAGATAAGGTCACGTCAAAAAGAACCCAGAGTTCGATCGATCAGTAGCAGGAGCGGACCCCGGAGAGCCTGGAGCAGCCCCACTGCCGCCGCCGGCCCCACTCACCATCACCACAACCACAAGCAGCGAGGCCGAGACCCAGCAGCCACCTGCCGCCCAACCCCCCGCCCTCACTGCTGCCACCGCCAAGCCCGGTAAGACGGGCATGCGCAGGACTGGCAGCGGCACAGGCAGCAGTGGCCCCGGAGGCCTCATACCAGCGGCGCCTGCCGGCGGGGACAAAAAAGTCATTACAGTGAAGGTTCTGGGAACAGTAAAATGGTTCAATGTAAGAAACAGATATGGTTTCATCAACAGGAATGACACCAAGGAACATGTATTTGTACACCAGACTGCCATAAAGAAGAACCCCAGGAAGTACCTTCGCAGTGTAGCAGATGGAGAGACTGTGGAGTTCGATGTTGCTGAAGGAGAAAAGGGTGCGCAGGCAGCAAATGTTACAGGCCCTGGTGGAGTTCCAGCGCAAGGCAGTAAATATGCAGCATACCGTAACCATCATAGACACTATCCACGTCGCAAGGGTCCTCCACACAATCACCCGCAGAATTACCAGAACAGTGAGAGTGGGGAGAAGAATGAGGGATCCGAGAGTGCTCCCAAAGGGCTGGCCCAACAGCGCCGGCCCTACCGCAGGCGAAGGCGCCCACCTTACTGCATGTGGAGACCCAATGGGAGTCGACCACGGCACTCCAACCCTCCTGTGCAGAGAGAAGTGATGGAGGGTGCTGACCACCAGGGTGCAAGGAGAACAAGGTAGAGGAGTGAGACAGAATATGCCCTACTTGCCAAAGATGCCCAGAGAGGACGGCAATGAAGAAGAGAAGGAAAATCAAGGAGATGAGACCCAGCGTCAGCAGCCACCTCGACCTCGGTACCGCAGCAACTTCAACTACCAACGCAGACACCCAGAAAACCCTGAACCGCAAGATGGCAAAGAGACAAAAGCAGCCAATCCACCAGCTGAGAATTCATCCGCTCCCGAGGCTGAGCAGGGCAGGGCTGAGAAAATGCCGGCTTACCATCTCTACCATCACCCAGTTTAGTCATCCAACAAGAAGAAATGAATATGAAATTCCAGCAATAAGAAATGAACAAAAGATTGGAGATGAAGACCTTAAGTGCTTGCTTTTTGGCTGCTGACCACATAACTAGAACTATCTGCATTATCTAAGCAGCAAGGGGTTTTTATTATTTTTACCTAAAGACGTCTCTTTTTGGTAATGACAAACGTGTTTAAAAAAAAAAAAAAAAAGCTTGTTTTTTCTCAATACACCTTTAAAGGTTTTTAAATTGTTTCTTATCTGGTCAAGTTGAGATTTTTTAAAAATCTCATTTTTAATTTGCAATAAAAGTTTACCGCTTGATTTTTTTCAAAAAAGTCAACAAACTGCAAGCACCAGTTATAAGGTCTTAAATAATAATAATTAAAAAAAAAGAACCCAGAGCCTGCTTAAAGTGGCTCCCAGTAGCCAAATATGGGAAAATTTGAGGCTCAAAATAAATAACAGATCAACATCCACACAAACATAAACAAAAATTACTTGAATGAATAAAGAGAGAAATCTTACAGTAGAATGCCAATGAATAAATGTAGAAGGAATGACTGAACAGAAAATCACCATCAGAGTAACAATTGAGTCTAACAAGAATAATCAATGAATGCTAAAATAAGTGGGTGAAAATTAAATGAAACTGAAATGATATGGTCTTGAAGTATCTCTCTCTAAATTACCTGTTAACTACAAAGTAAAAAATAGTACCTTTACAGTAAAGAAACCTGTTAGACACCACCTTAACCTGAGCAAAAGAATATATTGAGGATACTGGGAGTCAAGTTTCTTTCTGTTAGAAAAGGGGATTACAAATACGGAAAGGAGGAAGACTAGAATGACACCGAGTTGTGGAGCTGAACTGAACTGGAACCAGGAAGACAGTGTGAGCTCATGGTTTCTGATATACTGACTTGTAAATAATATAAAGACTGATGTACGTGTGTACCACAAGTAACCAAGTGGTCAAAAAGAACTTCACGAGGAAGGGGATATTGTACCTGCTGGTGTGATACACTGAGAAAGATACATCACTTTGTAGTTTCCTGCCCAAAACGTATAACCAGAATCTAATCACACAAAAACATCAGACAAACCTAAACTGAGAGACATCCTACAAAATAACTGGCTTCTACTCTTCAAGTGTCAAGGTTCTGCTCTGCCATGTGAGGACACAGCAAGAAGACAACCATCTGCAAACCAGGAAAAAGGCCCTCACTAGACACTGGCGTCTTAACCTTGGATTTCCCAGCTTCCATAACTGTGAGAAATGAATTGTTTGTTGTATAAGCTGAAAGAACAGAAAAAATTGTCAAGGCCTTGAAGGACAACAAAGAGCTGGAGACTGCTCCAGGTTAACGCAACGAGTGATCCTGAGGATCCTGGACCAAGAAAATGACTGTCAGAAAGAACAGCAATGAGACAATTAGTGAAATTTAGTGTGGTCTGTGGTTAGTGTATTGTGTATTCACAGCAAATTTCCAAACTTTGTAGCTATACTCTGATTATATACAAGGAGGTCTTTGTTCTTAGGAAATATAAATGCAACAGCATTTAGGATATGACATACGTAACTTACTCTCAAGTGTTTCCAAAAAGTGTACGTATATATAAAAATGCGTGTATATAAAAATAAGCAAATGGAGCGTAAGCGTTAACAACTTGTAAATTCGGGTGAAGGGAGATAGGGAGTTCTTTATAATTTCAAACTTTCAGAAAAGTTGGAGGGTAATTATGTCAAAATAGACTCACCTTTCATCATTATTCAGTATACTTAGCACGGGATCCACAGACAGTATGCCATATAACTCAAGAACATCATTTACTTTAAAACAATCCCAGTCTTCATAGACCTAACAAGAGGCCACACAAAATCACATTGTTAGGACTAAATAACACCAAAAGAGCATACGATATTAGTCTTAAAGTTAAAGTAATAATAATATCTTAGCATTTTAAATCAGAAAATGAACCTCAAAGCAACTCCTTTATTTGATAAATTGAGATCAAGAGAGGTAAAGCACTTACCTGAAGTCATTCTGCAATGAGCAAATACGTTAACTAAAACATGGGACCTCCTGACTCCTGGCCAATGTCTGTTTCCCTACTACATTCAGAGAAAAGGCTTTCCCCCAAGGATGATGGTCAACTAAAACTAGAAACATGCAGTATCTCAAAATCTATTAAATACATCAAGAGAAGGGAAAAACCCACGATTATTAACTCTGGACTTATTCACAAGCTATGTAGTGTTAGCAGGATTAACACAAACTTAGAATGGCCATGAGGTTTCTCACGGTAAAGAGCCAAACTTTCAAAGCTGTCTATCATGATGGATATTAGAAACTGTCAAAGCCTCCTACTGGTGAGACCTAAGAGAAGCATGGAAGGAAAAACGTGCTAATTCTTGCTCCTGTGCTACATAACTAAAGTGCCATTTAAGTTAAAGCCACAACAACTAAGAACAGAAATTCTCAATGATCATTTCTGAAACTTGTATCACTTGTTCACCTCTCATGATTAAAAAATCAGAATAAGCAGAATAGGGGAACAAACTATTAACAGATTTTTTTCCTTCTACCTTATTTTAAATCTAAGTGAGAAATGGCTTCTGATAAGAAAAGGAAGAATGATGAAAGTAAAGCAGATAGGGACTTCCCTGGTGGTCCACTGGTTAAGAATCCACCTTCCAGTGCAGGGTACGCAGGTTCAATCCCTGGTGCGGGAACTAAGATCCCACATGTGGTGGGGCAACTACGCCTGCGCTGCAACTACATAGCCTGCGTGTCTCAACTAGAGAGAGGCCAGCGCACCGCGACAAAGATGCCACGCAACTAAGACCCGACGTGGCCAATAAATAAATAAATAAATATTAAAAAATAAAGCAGATATTTGTAAGTTAGAAATGATATAGGAAGGAAATAGATATTAATTTAAAAGTTGTTCCACATCTATCTGAAATATCCATTTTTTGTAAACAATGCTGTGGTAGACAAAATAATGTCCCCCCACCACTCCGACCAATATCCACTTCTTAATCGCTGGAATCCTTGAGTATGTTGTTACCTTACATGTAAAAGGAACTTGTATAAATTAAGGACCCTAAGATGGGGAGATTATTCTGGATTGCATGGGTGGGCTCAATGTAATCATACATGTCCTTAAAATTGGAGAATCTCTCCTACCTAAGGTCAGAGGGAAATGTGACTATGAAGAAATGGTCAGAGGGCTGCATTACTGCTGACTTGGAAGATGGAGGAAGGGGCCACGAGCCAAGGAATAATGGCAGCCTCCAAAAGCTGGAAAAGGCAAGAAAACACATTCCCCCCCCGCCCAAAGCCTCCAGAGAGGAACCAGTCCAGCTGTCACCTGAATTTTACCCCCAGTGAGATCCATGTTGGACTTCTGGCCTAAAGCCTGCAAAATGATAAATTTTGTTGTTTTAAGCCACTAAGCTTGTGGTGGTTTGTTATAGCAGCAAGAGAAAACTTGCTAATACAAATGCTAAGAGTTTTCTGTTTTAATTTCTGAGACACTTAACACATCTTTGTCAGCATCAGGTCTATGAAAGATTTTATTACCTTCACGAGGCATGCAGGACCCTTCTCTCCTGGCAGTGGAAAATTCAGATCAAAAGGAGAAGAGAGGTTTAGCAAGTTCAGCTGCTGTCCAGAAGAAGCTTCCGTTTCTAAACGTTTTGGTTCTCCACACCACTGAAGACCACCAACACTCCCTAAATTCAAAGGGACAGCATTGCACGTCGTCATTGCTAAGGCTTCCTGGAGATAAAGAACATTCCTAAACAGCCTTTTGAATTTGATAGAAATGATGCTTCTGAGCTTGCAGACTTCAGGTTGTTACAGTTTTTAAGGAAATAACACATACTAGAAGCCCTTTGACCTATCAAGAGAACAAAGATTATTATGAAGATCCGAAAGTGTAATCACTTTCCCCCTGCAATAAAATGGCAACAAATTCCCCCTCCAATCAAATTTCATGTAAGTAACTTTAAAAGTTAATATTTAACATCGTTACTTGACATCTTTGACCCAAGGAGTACACGGGTCTACTGACAACAAAAACACCTTTGTAGAACATACTTCTTTCTACTTATTAAGTAGAATAAAACCATATAGCAATAAATTCATTTACCAAACATCTATTAATGTCCACTATGTACCAGGAATCAGACTAGCTGCTGGGGATACAAAATATCATTTAAAGATAGCCTCGGGGGCTTCCCTGGTGGCGCAGTGGTTGAGAGTCCGCCTGCCAATGCAGGAGACACGGGTTCGAGCCCTGGTCTGGGAGGATCCCACATGCCGCGGAGCAACTGGGCCCGTGAGCCACAATTACTGAGCCTGTGCGTTTGGAGCCTGTGCTCCGCAACAAGAGAGGCCGCAACAGTGAGAGGCCCGCGCACCGTGATTAAGAGTGGCCCCCACTCGCCGCAGCTAGAGAAAGCCCTTGCACAGAAATGAAGACCCAACACAGCCAAAACTAATTAATTAAAAATAAAAACATAAAGATAATCTCTACCCCTAAAGTAGTCACAGTTTAGGGCTGATAACTACTTAGAATTAAAATATAGCTTCCCATACCACACAATATTGCTCAGCAATAAAAAGGAATAAACTATTGATATAAGCAACAACTTGAATGGATCTCAAGGGAATTTTGCTGAATGAAAAAAGCCAATCTATAAAGTCTATATACTACATGATTCCATTTATGTAACATTCTTAAAATGACAAAATTATAGGGATGAAGAACAAATTAGTGGCTGCCAGGGGGAGGTAGAGAGGCAGGAGAGGTGGGTATGATTATAAAAGGGCAACATGAGAGATCTAGGTAATGAACTCTTCTGTATCCTGACTGTGGTAGTGGTCACATGAATCTACACATGTGATGAAACTGCACAGAACTAAATACATACACATGCACAAAAATAACTGCATGTAAAAATGTGAATTCTGAATAAGGTCTATGGACTATATCAATATCCATTTCCTGGTTATGATATTCTACTATTAATTATGCAAGATGTTGACCCAGATGAAACTGGATCAAGTATATACAGGATCTCTCTTATGTTTTACAACTGCATGTGAATCTACACTTATCTCCAAAACAGCTTAAAATATATATACAGCCTGAAAGATTGCCTAGAAACCAACAAACAAGGTAAACTTTACATAAATAATGCACTCAAATGTATTCAAAAACCCTGAAAAGTATGATATTCAAACAAAAGGGGCAAGAAATAGAAAGAAGCATCAATAGCTTAAATGATAAGAGAATCACTATATGTCTTGGATTCTAATATGTTATTTGTTATGATACACTGTTAATTTTAATAAACATTTGGGATGAGTGGAGAAAAAGAATACTATCACATTTGTATACATTTACTGTAAAACATTCCAATTTTAAAAACATTAAAATATGCCTTAGCATTAAAGAAATACAGTAATATGAACTTATAAAGTAGAATAATATATGATTAAATGAAATTCAGTAGTATATCTTTGTTTACCACTGAGTGTTATATTTGCCCTCTCAACCCATCCTTCACATTCAAATTAACTAGACTAATTTGTTTTTACCTCCTCTGCCTTTAACTTGTCCTTGGATTAAAGATGCTAAAGAAAAATGACTGGACACAAAAGGAGAAATAAAAACAAACTTATCTACCTGCCGTATGAAGGAATTCAGTGCTCCTAATAACTGTGACTGGAGAAATTAATAATGATATACACCAATTTTGAAATTATCTTATTCTCTTAGAAAATTTCAACTTCTGGTCTCCTTGTTTTAATCAGAATTGCATTTTAATTAATTTTAATACATAAACCACTACAAACTTACATAAATAGAACAAACAGAACTGTGACTATTCTAAGGGTTATTTGCTTTAAAGTTTAGGAGTAAGTAATCCAGTACACCACAATTTCACATTTTTCCTCCAATGTTTTCAGTCTTACTAATTAAAGCATCACTATTCCAAAAAGAAAATAAGAAAAGATGTTTCAGATATAAATAAGTCACTTTTAGGGTAGAGTACTTCATATTTCTTAAAAGCTGAGATTAAAAAAAATATGAAGAAAGATCAAAGACCTTTTCCAGCTACCCAAATTGCGACCCTCAACAACTGACAGTAGAGTAGCCACTTCTCACTAAGTGATGCCTAACTGCTCAATTATGAAGCACAGTCTGACCAAAGAGTAACTGTTCAAACTCTCAAAACTGACTATAACTCTGATAAACCTCAAAGCAAAGTTGTCAAATCACTGCCAGCTCCTAAATCTAGAGCTATGTTATACAACAATTAATTGTGAATACGAATCTACTGCAAGAGACCAGAAGTCTACCGAAAGCCCAATGGCACACACTACCTGCTTGCCTGGCACCTGCATGCTGCTCTTTCTGTTTATTCGGCTGTAGGTCCATATCTTCATCATCTTCATAGCTCCTCTTGTGACGACTGGGAGTGTAGGATGTTGAAGGGCTGACTCGAGCTTGGTTTGTATTAACATAGGCGTTAAATGAAAGGTTAAGGAAAGATTTTCATGAACTGGGGAATATCGTTAAGTTACCCTACCTAGGTGACTAATAAAAGACTATTACTTTGGCAGTTTGGTTAAAATAAAAATGTATTTTTAAAAGAAAGTTGATGTGGGCTTCCCTGGTGGCGCAGTGGTTGAGAGTCCGCCTGCCAATGCAGGGGACACGGGTTCGTGCCCCGGTCCGGGAAGATCCCACGTGCCGCGGAGCAGCTGGGCCCGCGAGCCATGGCCGCTGAGCCTGCGCGTCCGGAGCCTGTGCTCCACAACGGGAGAGGCCGCGGCAGTGAGAGGCCCGCGTATCGCCAAAAAAAAAAAGGTTGATGTATACAATAAATAAGCTATAAGGATATATTGTATAGCAGCGGTCCCCAACCTTTTTGGCACCAGGGACCAGCTTCATGGAAGACAACTTTTCCCGGACGGGTGTGTGTGTGTGTATGGGGGGGATGGTTCAGGCGGTAATGAGAGTGATGGGGAGCGGCAAAATGAAGCTTCCCTCACTCGTCTGCCACTCACCTCCTGCTGTGCAGCCCAGTTCCTAACAGGCCACGGCCCAGGGGTTGGGGACCCCTGTTGTATAACACAGGGAATATAGCCAATATTTTATAATAAATATGGAGTATAATCTATCAAAAATTTGAATCATTATGTTGTACACCTGAAATTAAAACACTATTGTAAATCAACCACACCTCAATTTTTTAAAAAACCCCAGAATAGGGGCTTCCCTGGTGGCGCAGTGGTTGAGAGTCCGCCTGCCAATGCAGGATACACAGGTTCGAGCCCTGGTCTGGGAAGATCCCACATGCCATGGAGCAGCTGGCCCCGTGAGCCACAATTACTGAGCCTGCGCGTCTGGAGCCTGTGCTCCGCAACAAGAGAGGCCGCGATAGTGAGAGGCCCGCGCACCGCGATGAGGAGTGGCCCCCACTTGCCACAACCAGAGAAAGCTCTCGCACAGAAACGAAGACCCAACACAGCCATTAAAAAAAAAACACAAAAAAAAAACCCTCAATAGGTTACCAGAGTAATTCAAGGTAAACTACAAATAAAGGATAACTGAGACAGTACCCAATTAAAAAAAAAAAAAAACCCAGAATAACAAAAATTTCTTTTCAATAAAAGAAGGCTGAACTTCCAGTTTGGGTCATAAGAATTAACTGCTCAAACTTATGCCCCCTACCTTGCTGTAAAGAACTGTAAAACTGATCTCCCAAGGCAACAGAAATAAAAGCAAAAATAAACATATGGGACCTAATCAAACTTAAAGCTTTCACACAGAAAAGGAACTATAAATAAAACGAAAAGACAACCTACGGACTGGGAGAAAATATTTGCAAAAGATGAGACCTACAAGGGCTTAATTTCCAAAATATACAAACAGCTCATACAACTCAATAAGAAAAAAACAACCCAATCAAAAAACGGGCAGAAGATCTAAACAAACACTTCTCCAAAGACAGAATTAAGAAGGCCAAGAGGCACATGAGAAGATGCTCAACATCGCTAATTATTAGAGAAATGCAAGTCAAAACTACAATGAGGTATAATCACTTCACACTGGTCAGAATGGCCATCATCAAAAAGTCTACAAATAGTGCTTGCTTCGGCAGCACATATACTAAAAAAAGTCTACAAACAACAAATGCTGGAGAGGGTGTGGAGAAAAGGGAACCCTCCTACACTGTTGGTGGGAATGTAAACTGGTGCAGCCCCTATGGAAAACAGAATGGAGGCTCCTTAAAAAACTAAAAATAGAGTTACCATTATGATCCAGCAATCTCACTCCTGGGCATATATACAGAAAAGATAAAAGCTCTACTTTGAAAAGATACATGCATCCCAATGTTCAAAGCAGCACTAGCTACAATAAACAAGACATGGAAGCAACCTAAGTGTCCATCAACAGATGAATGGATAAAGATGTGGTGTGTATACACATACATACACACACACACAAACACACACACTGGGATATTACTCAGCCATAAAAAAGAATGAAATAATGCCATCTGCAGCAACATGGATGGACACAGAGATTATCATATTAAGTGAAGTAAGTCGGACAGAGAAAGACAAATACATGATATCACTTATATGTGAGATATAAAAGAGTAGTACAAATGAACTTAGTTATAAAATAGAAACAGACTCACAGACATAGAAAACAAACTCATGGTTACCAAAGGCAAAGGGTAGGGGCTGGATGGGGAAGGATAAATTGGGAGTATGGGACTGACAGATGCACACTTACCATATATAAAATAGATAAATGACAAGAACTTACTGCTTAGCACACGGAAATATATTCAAGGTCTTGAAATAAACTATAATGGAAAAGAATCCTTAAAAAAGAATACAGATATACATATGTATAACTGAATCACTTTGTTGTATACCTGAAACTAACACAATATTGTAAATCAACTATACTTCAATTAAAAAAACAAAAAACCTGTGAAACTGGACAAAAGGCATGAAGCAACTGTTTTCATTCTTTGGACAACAAAGAACATAAGGTTATGATCCCTGAATGAGAAGAAACACCACAGGTAAACTCCACATTCTCCCCAGCTCTCTCAGGGGCATTATCCAAATTGCAGCAAAGAGAAGTGGAGGTTCTGCTCTTGCTGGTAGAGAAAACAGAGCACACAGCTCAGGGCTACGGAAGCAACTGGAATTTGCAGAACAGTTAGAGAGGAAGTAGCTTCAGATAGAGCCCTAGGAGAGAACAGCTGCTGCTTGGTTGGGAGCTTAGCAGAGATTCTGGAAGTTGTACAATACTAGAACTGGACCCTGCTGAGAATCACGAGCACTTAGGTGAGACCCGGAAATAGCACATCTCGCAAGTAAGAACTACATCCTACACTGTAAGTGCCACTCATACTTACCTTAACAAATCCCAAAACCGAGCCTTGACAAGATCAAAGCGGTCCACTTAAAGTACCTGCCTGCCAGGACAAAATTCAACATTTTCGAAGACAAAAGTACACTTTCAACAGTGTTGTATGTCAGCATAACTAATCATAACACATGATTAATTATGTGAAGAAGAAGGAAAGCATGGCCTATAAGCAGGGTTAAAAACAGTATCAATAGAAAAAAAACAACAACCCAGAGACAACCTGGATATTGGAATTAGCAGACAAGGGCTAAAAAGCAATTCCCAAATTTACAATTTTAAAAGGAAAGATGAGGACTATCATCAGAAAAATGGAAACAAAGAAAAAGAAACAAATGAAAAAATCTAGAACTAAAAAATAAAATGGAAAAAAACCCTCAATCACCTGAGAACAATAATAATTAGTCTACAATCATGTGATTTGAGCCCCAGAAAATGAGAAAAAGATGAGACTGGGACAGAAAAATATTTGAAGAAATAATGGCTGAAATCTTCTGAAAAATATCAACCCACAGATCTAAAAGCTCAATAAAACCCAAGCAAGATAAACACAAAAAACCCAGACATGGACACATCATAGTCAAGCTGCTGAAAACCACAGAGAATATTAGAAGCAGCCAGAGGAAAATTAAAGACCCATTACATACAGGTGACAATGATAAAAATGACAGCTATCCTTTTATCAAAAAACAATTGAGGCCAGAAGACAATGGAACAATATCATTAAAGTGTTGAAGATGGGAGATACCTGTCAATCAAGCATTCTATAACCACTGGGAGAAAAAAAAAAGGGTTCTACAACCACTGAAAATATCCTTCAAAAATAAAGGTGAGGGACCTCCTTAGCAGTCCAGTGGTTAAGACTCCATGCTCCCAATGCAGGGGGCACGTAGATCCCTGGTCAGGGAACTAAGATCCGGAATGCTGCACAATGCAGCACACCCCACACCCCCCCCACACACACACCCCAAAAGGGTGAAATTAAGACATTTTCAGTTGAAAAAAAGCTGAGAAAATTTATCACCAACGGATCAGTACTTTAAAAAAAAGGCTCAGTGATATGATTCCAGACAAGAACAAAGACAAAAAGAGATAGAAATGATAAATATTTTTGCAACATAAAAGATGTAATTTTCCCCCTTATTTCTAAATTTATGTAGGAGACAACTGTTTAAAAGATCAATAGAAGTATATTGTAGTGAGGCTCAAGGATCAAAGAAGAAATCACAAAGGAAATTAGAAAATATTTTGAACTGAATGAGAGTAAAAACAAGTCAAAATTTGTGGGATCCAACTAAAGCAGTGATTAGAGCGAATTTTATGGCCTTAAATGTTAATATTAGAAAAGGAAGATATGAAATGATCTGCACACTAACCTTAAGGTTTTAAAAAAAATTAAAACCATTACTAAAAATGAAGGAAATAAGAGCAAACATCAATGAAATAGAAAACAAAAAATTAAAGTAAAAAGTTGATCCTCTGACAAACCCCTAGCAATACTAATCAAGGATAAAAGAGAAAAATAAATTAACATTTTGGAAATGAAAGGAGATCATTGTTAGATATCCCTTAGACATTAAAAGGAAAATAAGGAAATACTATGAAAGTTTTATGTCAATAAATTCAAGAACTGTGATTCAATGATTGGGAAACATTCCTTGAGAGATACACAAATTTATCACAACCGACACAAAGTATCTGTTAAAAAACTGATTTAGTAAGTTAAAATCTCACCAAAAAACGCCTGGCCTCAAACTGGAAACAACCCAAATGTTCATCAATTGGATATTATATAAATAAATACCATCAGCAATAAAATGGAATGAACTATGGATACACATGGATGAATCTCAAATGCATTATGCTGAATAAAAGATATCAGACACAAAAGACTATATGTTATATGATTCCATTTGTATGACATTCAACAATAGGTAAAATTAAGCTATAGTGAAAGAAATCAGAGCAGTCGTGGGGAGGAGGTGGTGATGGGAAAAAGGCACAAAGTTCTTTACTTCGATGGGTGTGCAAATTACAGGTGTATGCATTTATCCAAACCACTTAAGTATACCTTTAAAATCCGTGCATTTCAGTATGTGAACTATGCCTAAAGAAATTAGTAACTAAAAAAAATAAAAATGAGAATGAGATGTCTCCACAATCTCTCAAAAGAACAAACGTTGTTTTCTCTTAATAAAATTAGAACGAGTTCTAATTTAAAACCAGTTTTTTTACTTAATGATTGTGCAACTCTCTTTTTCAGTCCCTTTAAATCCACCTCAATCTTTTAAACAGTTTTTCACTAGCAGAATGCACCATAATTTTATCATTTCTCAGTGATGAATACTGAAGCTTGTTTTATAGATTTTCTTGTTTAGGACAAAGGAAACACATTTTATAAAAATAAAGCCAAGCACTATAAATGAAGAATAATTTTCTTTTCCAGCTACCTTCACTGAGGTAAAAAGACTAAGTTTAAAAGAAAAAATCAAAATATGAATTGTGGTCTCTTCAATTAAGAAAATAATCAGTAACCATTCAACACATAAGAAGGTTCAGATAAAGGATATTTCTTTCACCCACGTGGATTCTCCAGGCACTGGAACACAATAGAAAGTCTGTCTTTCCAAAGTGGTAGTTCGTGGAGAGTTTAAATCAACTTCTTGCTGAGGCTGTGACGTATACAAAATTTTATCTTATTAAAAAAATTTATTACAAAAACTTTAAAAATTAGCAACCATATTTCCATGTTATTTATAAAACCACAGTAAATACTTTCATATTAAGAGTTAATTAACAAGCAACTACTAAATCCAAACTATCATTTTTGAAAAACAGACATACAACATTTCAAATGCAATAATCAATATAGTACCTTCCTTCAAATCCAAATATACAGCACCCTACGTTACAAAATTAAACCCCTTTGAATATTAACCAGAGTGAGGCCTCCCAGAGGTCCTCATTTCAGCACCAACACCGGCTCTATCCAACTGCCTGCAAACTCCAGGGCTGGATGTCTCAGGCCAAACAACCAGTAAGACAAGAATACAGCACCACCCATCAAAAAGAGAAAAAAAAGAAAGAAACAACAAAAAAATATGTTAAAGACAAAGGAGCAAGGTAAAAACCTAAAGACCAAATAAATGAAGACGAAATAGGCAACCTACCTGAAAAAGAATTCAGAGCTATGATAGTAAAGATTATCCAAAATCTCGGAAACAGAATGGAGAAAATACAAGAAACATTTAACAAGGATCTAGAAGAAATGAAGAGCAAACAAACAGTGATGAACAACATAATTACTGAAATTAAAAATACTCTACAAGGAATCAATAGCAGAATAACTGAGGGAGAAGAACGAATAAGTGAGCTAGAAGAAAAAATGGTGGAAATAACTGCCAGGGAGCAGAATAAAGAAAAAAGAATGAAAAGAATTGAGGACAGGGCTTCCCTGGTGGCGCAGTGCTTGAGAGTCCGCCTGCCAATGCAGGGGACGCGGGTTCGTGCCCTGGTCCAGGAGGATCCCACATGCCGCGGAGCGGCTGGAACCGTGGGCCATGGCTGCTGGGCCCGCGCATCCAGAGCCTGTGCTCCGCAACAGGAGAGGCCACAACAGTGAGAGGCCAGCGTACCACAAAAAAAAAAAAAAAAAAAAGAATAGATGAAAATCTCAGCGACCTCTGGGACAACATTAAACGCACCAACATTCTAATTATAGGGGTCCCAGAAGAAGAGAAAAAGAAAGGGACTGAGAAAATATTTGAAGAGATTACAGTCGACAACTTCCCTAACATGGGAAAGGAAATAGTCAATCAAGTCCAGAAAGCACAGAGAGTACCATACAGGATAAACCCAAAGAGACACACCGAGGCACATATTAATGAAACTATCAAAAATTAAATACAAAGAAAAAATATTAAGATCAGCAAAGGAAAAGCAACAAATAACATACAAGGAAATCCCCATAAAGTTAACAGTTGATTTTTCAGCAGAAACTCTGCAGACCAGAAGGGAGCGACAGGACACATTTAAAGTGATTAAAGGGAAAAACCTACAATCAAGAATACTCAACCCGGCAAGGATCTCATTCAGATTCGATGGAGAAATGAAAACCTTTACAGATAAGCAAACGTTAAGAGAATTCAGCACCACCAAAGCAGCTTTACAACAAATGCTAAAGGAACTTCTCCAGGCAGGAAACACAAGAAGGAAAAGACATGCAAAAACAAACCCAAGGAACAGGATAGAAAGCCCAGAGATAGAGAAACCCACACACATACTGTCACCTTATTTTTGATAAAGGAGGCAAGAATATACAGTGGAGAAAAGACAGCCTCTTCAATAAGTGGTGCTGGGAAAAATGGACAGCTACGTGTAAAAGAATGAAATTAGGGGCTTCCCTGGTGGCGCAGTGGTTGAGAGTCCACCTGCCGATGCAGGGGACATGGGTTCGGGCCCCAGTCTGGGAAGATCCCACATGCCGCGGAGCGGCTAGGCCCGTGAGCCATGGCCACTGAGCCTGTGCGTCCAGAACCTGTGCTCTGCAACGGGAGAGGCCACAACAGTGAGAGGCCCGCATACCTCAAAAAAAAAAAAAAAAAAAAGGAAAAATGAAATTAGAGCACTCCCTAACACCATACAAAAAAATAAACTCAAAATGGATTAAAGACCTAAATGTTAAGGCCAGACACTATAAAACTCTTAGAGGAAAACATAGGCAGAACACACTATGACATAAATCACAGCAAGATCCTTTTCGGCCCACCTCCTAGAAAAATGGAAATAAAACCAAAAGTAAACAAATGGGACCTAATGACACTTAAAAGCTTTTGCACAGCAAAGGAAACCATGAACAAGATGAAAAGACAACCCTCAGAAGGGGAGAAAATATTTGCAAACGAAGCAACTGACAAACGATTAATCTCCAAAATTTACAAGCATCTCATACAGCTCAATATCAAAAAAACAAACAACCCAATCCAAAAATGGGCAGAAGACCTAAATAGACATTTCTCCAAAGAAGACATACAGATTACCAACAAACACGTGAAAGGATGCTCAACATCACTAATCATTAGAGATATGCAAATCAAAACTACAATGAGGTATCACCTCACACCCATCAGAATGGCCATCATCAAAAAATCTACAAACAATAAATGCTGGAGAGGCTGTGGAGAAAAGAGAACCCTCCTTGCACTGTTGGTGGGAATGTAAATTGATACAGCCACTATGGAGAACAGTAGGGAGGGTCCTTAGAAAACTAAAAATAGAACTACCATGTGACCCAGCAATCCCACTACTGGGCATATACCCTGAGAAAACCGTAATTCAAAAAGAGTCATGTACCACAATGTTCATTGCAGCTCTATTTACAATAGCCAGGACATGGAAGCAACCTAAATGTCCATCGACAGATGAATGGATAAAGAAAATGTGGCACATATATACAATGGAATATTACTCAGCCATAAAAAGAAATGAAACTGAGTTACTTGTAGTGAGGTGGATGGACCTAGAGTCTGTCATACAGAGTGAAGTAAGTCAGAAAGAAAAAAACAAATACTGTATGCTAACACATATATATGGAATCTAAAAAAAAAAAAAAAGTTTCTGATGAACCTAGGTGCAGGACAGGAATAAAGACACAGAAGTAGAGAATGAACTTGAGGACACGGGGAGGGAAAAGGGTAAGCTGGGACGAAGTGAGAGAGTAACATTGACATATATACACTACCAAATGTAAAACAGATAGCTAGTGGGAAGCAGCTGCATAGCACAGGGCGATCAGCTTGGTGCTTTGCCACCACCTAGAGGGGTGGGATAAGGAGGGTGGGAGGGAGGCTCAAGAGGGAGGAGATATGGGGATATACGTATGCATATAGCTGATTCACTTTTTTATACAGCAGAAACTAACACAACATTGTAAAGCAATTATACTCCAATAAAGATGTTAAAGAAAAAATGAAAAAAAAATTAACTCCCTTTAAATAAACATGTTATTTTATTAAATTTTTTCAAAGACAGCGCTCATGGTAATCCCACTGTCTCTCTCATAGAAAGCTATCAGAATTAGCCCATTAAATAGGAATTTAGTGAAATATTCATTACGAGGTAGCTCTGAGATGAGATTTAAAAGTCAGATATTATTCCTTAGAAAAGGCATATTCTCTATTTCAAATATACTTAGAGATAAGAGGCAGAGAGGACCCAAGATGTAATATTGAAAAAATTATTTCAACAAACACATACTACTTTTAGAGTACCAAAAAAATCCCTTAAAAGTAAATAAAATCTATATTCTGTTTTTTAAGAGAAAAAGAAAGAAAGAAAAGAAACAAAGAAAGAATCCCAGAGATATCAATTGAGCCTGAGATAATATATATAAGCTAAGTTTTTTCTGTGTCTTTCTTTCCAGGGCCAAAGCTCCCTTTTCCTGGTACGGTGCTTTTGCTTACGACTCTTTAGCAACATGGTACAAAATAAAAGCTCTTTGCCTTTGGGAGTGTCACAGATAGACAGTCTCACCTATTTCATTTTCCCATTTCCAGAGGCTGAGATTATTGAGCTATAGAGACACTGTATTATTGTGTACTAGGGGAAAAAATGTGTATTAGTTTATTAGCCTAATATGGCTTAGGGACCCTCAGACAAGGGATGCAGGAAACCTAAAGTTGATTCATTAGACTTGCATAATGGTGCATGCTATGGGGCACCCTAAAGGAAAAAGACATGGGAGAGCTGGAGGCCATCATGTGTAAGATTAAACGAATCCATCATTCGTGAGTCCGTTACTCTAAATAAGTATAGGAAGTTATCGTTTTTTCTTTATAGCAACCTTCCAAATTAGGGCTTTTCTTCCATACAGATCAGCCCGCTGGGCTAAAACACTTATTCAACAGGAACAATTTCTACTGTGAATTAACAGGCTGGGATTAGGGTTTATAAATCAACCTCTTGAGGTTTGGGTAAGCAGGAGTCAGACTCCCAGAATGTAAAAAGCCCTAAATAACCTGATTAAACTAAGATTCTGGACTGCAAAGCAGAAATCTAATAAATCCAGAATGGAGGTAACTACTGAGGCTCACCTTTCTACTGGGGTCATGCCTCAGCACCTGCCTGGTCAATCCCCACCTGTGATACTTGTTTTCTTTCTAACAATTGAAAATTACCACCTGTGTTTCAATAGTACCACATGAAAAACACAAAAAGCAAAATATGAGAGATATTTTTAGTTAATATATTTTGACATGCTGGTAATCTTCTTCTACTATTAAACCAGAAATAAGTTTTAAACTTTCCCCAGTTACAATGCCAGTCATGTTGAACAGGTGTCTGAATGAAATTAAGTTTAATTCTGCATGTTGTTCTACTATCAGAAAAGCAATACCAAAGAAAATGCAGATATACTGTGGTTCCTCTAATTGCTTTTCTAGTAAGTTTCTATCTCAAAACTACCCATTTTACAACTATAATTATATCCAGGATTCTGTCTTCTTCCCTTTCCCATTACTGATATGTAAGAGAGTTTCTATTACTTCCTTTTATCAAAGAAAGCTTAAGTTTACTTTTTTCCTCCCAGGAAAAGAGGGCAGGATTTAATCAAATTTAATTAAGCACGTGTAAAGCCCTAAATTAATCTTCTTTCATTTCTCTTCTACTTTTCATTTTAAAAGAACTTATCATAACCTGTAATTTTAAAAAGCAAGTACATAGATATTAGGAAAAGAAAGGAATTAATTTTATCATTTACAATATTCCACCTTCTAAGAGATTTTTAGATCAAATAAAAATCATATCAGAGAATATATTTTAAGTATACATACCCCACACTCTGCTACATCTCTATATTTTCCAAAATGAAGAACCTATAACCCAAAGCAAAAAAAATAGCAGTATTATATCAATCTATCAGAATCAAAATCACCATAAACAACACAAGGACAAAATTAACACTACTAATTGTAAACAGTAAGTTTCATGAAAAAAGCAATACGTACACGTGCTTTTGTGTTTCGGTTAACAGTTTCATAAACTCCCATGTAAAATTCAGGGTCAAACATATCCTGAATCATGCAGCGGAACTTCACAAAACTGTTAGGTTTCAAATAATGAAGGGGAACTTCATTCAATGATGGTACCTTTAACGAAAACAAACAATCAAGTCAAAATATTCTGTGTATAAAACATTAAGCACATACACATAGACATATATATCCAGACTCAAACCGCAATTCCCACACACACACACACACACAAAATCAAGGGAGCCAAATGATCTCAATGGTTAATACAACACAATTGCTAAACAAAAGTACTTCCTGTGTTCTTGCAAGTTTGTGTGATGACATTTGACTATAATGTAAAAGGATGCTTTCCTTCATAACACTTTCCAATTAGCAGAAAGGCATTTGCTTTGTTGAGCTCTTCTCTTAAAACTCGTACATGTCAACTCTTTTAAAATGAAGGTAATAAAACAAAAGATAATCCAAGCTCTCACAACTACCCATTTTTTTCATGGTCAATTACTGCCACCTAGAGGTGCCAATATAGAAGCACTTATTTGCTTGAATTTAAGTTTAAGTTGCAGAAGAGACCGAAACCTTTTAATACATGTGCACTTAAAGCAGAGGGCAGTGAACAGTAATTTATATATACATTTAAACGGTATGTGGATTACGGCTCTACTGTGAGAAACTGCAAGTCTGCCCAACCCTCGCCACCCCCCTGCCCCCCCCAATAGCAATGAGCTCACCCATTTAGGAGCATTATTTTCCTTCAGCTTTTCCTTAAAATACTCAATCACTTTCTTCTCCCAGCCAGGATTAACTCCATTTTGAGCTGAAAGAAAAATATACTGTTCAAAGCTGAAGGTACAATCTATAATAATAGACAACGTTCACACATTAGTTTAGTGTGCACCTTATTGGAAGCACTGAACAAGACACCAGAAGCTGCCCTGTTGGAGAGTTGGATATTACAATCAGGGCGAGGCTGACCCCCTGCAGGCTCTCAGGAGCTAAAAATCTCCTGAGAACACCCACAGAATGAGATACGAGGCTCCCTAGACAAAGCAAAACAGGAACCATCATTTGAAAAGCAGACTGATCTTTGAAAACATTTTTATACAGATTTAAAAATTTTTTTACAATTACCCTGAAGTGAAGAGCAGAGAGTGGTGGTGTGTTTTTTTTTTAAGTTTTTATTTGGGAATAATTTCAAACTTTCATAAAGTCACAGTGAAAAATATGTCACAATGATAATTACAAAGAACACCTGTAACCTTGCCCCATTTACTTTATTTGCTTGCTCTCTCTCCCACATATTTTTCTGACTCACCTGAGATTACATTACACACATCATTTATTTTTACCTTTAAGTAGTTCATTGTGTTTCCTAAGAATAAGGAGATTATCTTATATAACCACAGTACTTGTTATCAATCTCAGGAAATTCAAAATTGATACAGTACTTTTTATCTAATCTACCATCCATATTCCAACTTGTCATTTGACCCAACACTATCCTTTATTGCACTTTTTCCACTTCAGTACAGGACCCAGTCTAGAATCACATACTGCTTTTAGCTATCGAGTTTTTTTAATCTCCTTTATTCTGGAACAGTTCCTCAATCTTTATCTTTTATGACACTGACACTGCAGAATACAAACCCTTTATAAAAAAATAGAAATCTCCTCACTGGATCTGTCTGACGTTTCCTTATGAGTAGATTGCAGTTACGTGTTACCAGTCAGAGTGCTACATAAGGATGCTGTGCCCTTGTAGGTACATCATTTAGAGACAAGATGTCCATTTTCCCTCATTGATGACGTTAATTTTCATCACCCACAGTGACAGCCAATTTCTCCACTGTAGTTACTTTCTTCCCCTTACAACTAATAAGCAATCTACAGGAGATACCTCAGATAATTTTCATGAAACGTGCACCGCTCCCAAGAATCAGCATCCATTTTATGCTTCTTGCAATGATGATTGCAAAATCAGAGAAAGGTGTTTTTAATGTCATGTTAAAGAAAACCAGACTTTGAAAAAATTATGGGAATTGGTCAAGACCAAAGACTGAATCATCAACAGAATTAGGAATATATGTTTTCATGAACTAGAACTACCTAACCATAGCTGGTCAGTACTTCCACCATCACACAGGTACCATACTCATCACACAGGTGCTATGGAGATGTGGCGTAAAGGAATTTTGTCTATATTTGTTGTGGAGCTGGTTCCGTTAGAAATACTCATAAAATCCTGCTAACACCATGCTGCAGCAGAGATTCCAAATGTTTTCACTTAACTGAGCAAAGGACAGTTCTTAAAAAGAACTCATGGAGGTGGAAAACGAGGAAGTGATTCTGATGTGCAATGAGGGTTAAATCTACTACTAGTAAACTAGTCCTCAAAGCTTGGTTCCCAGATTAGCAGTATTAGCACCACCTGAGTGGTTGTTAGAAAGGCAAATTCTTCAGCCCATCCCAGACCCACTGAATCAGAGACTCGAGGTGAAGCCTAGTGATTCATGCTTTAAAATACCTTCGAGGTGATTCTGATGCACACTGACATCTGAGAACCACTACTCTACTAGATACATGCCAATAAATGATTATTGAATTGGACGGTGGGGGGAGGGGACCAGAATGGGTATTTTTGCTTCTAGTCCAAATGGATGTTTAAAGAAAAGACCTACATGTGGCCATGACTGCGAACACCACTATGCTGACTGCATTTGTGTAAGAAACTTGAATAGACCACATCACAGGTGATGAAGCTACATCAAAGAGTGATTGGGAAGCAGTAAGTTACTTCTAAGTAACTTACATGTATACAAAATGTTCTTAAGTAAAGGCCAGCTTACAAATATCTGGTACTGCTGGACAGTTAAAGGACTGCAATAGATAATTCCAAAATTATCAAGAGTACAATAACTGGGCTTCCCTGGTAGCGCAGTGGTTGAGAATCTGCCTGCTAATGCAGGGGACATGGGTTCGAGCCCTGGTCTGAGAGGATCCCACATGCCGTGGAGCAACTAGGCCTGTGAGCCACAACTACTGAGCCTGCACGTCTGGAGCTTGTGCTCCGCAACAAGAAAGGCCGCGACAGTGACAGGCCCGCGCACCGCGATGAAGAGTGGCCCCTGCTTGCCACACTAGAGAAAGCCCTCGCACAGAAACGAAGACCCAACACAGCCAAAATAAATTAATTAATAAACTCCCACCCCCAACATCTTCTTTAAAAAGAAAAAAAAAGAGTACAATAACTATCCATTATTTATTAAGCTTACTGTGTGCCCAGCACTCTGCCAGGTGCTATCAGGATACTTAGAATTGAAGGAACGTAGAGCTAAGATAAGCTATGGATAGAATAACAGGCAAAAGCAAAGAAGAGAAACTAACGTAGGTCAAAAAAATCTCAGTGAGGGCTTCTGAAGGAGGTGTTTGAGCCAGGCCTGGGAAGAAGGGTAGAACTGAAACATGTTGAGGTATGAGGGATGGGCACATTCCAGACGTAGAGCACGCTGGGGGTAAACCAAGGACAAGGATGGACACTACCAGAAATTCAAATACATGGAGCACAAAGTGCCTGGAAAAGAATAAAGCTACTGAACAAAAGGAAGAGGAGGCCAAAACACATCCCAGAATTTTCAATGCCAGGCTACAGATCTGCTCTCTATTCACAAACAATTCACCTTTACATTTCCAGGGTCTAGCAAGGGCCTGGGACATAGCTATCGGAGTTAGAGAAATAAACATTAAATAAGTACAATGTAGAGAAAATAGGTTGTTTCGCAAGACTAGCATCCATTTCCCCTTTTTCTAGTGACAGTGCCTCTATTTGAGGGAGGAACCACAGCACCGTCACTCCCAGCCCAAGGGTGGACCTGACCTAGACCTCACAGTGGTTCTGATGATCAGTTTAGGGATGCATCAATCAAAGACAATCCTGGGAATAAGGCTTAGTAGCTGGGTTCAACATTATAGGTTATAATCCCGCAGCTGCATGTGACCACAGTGACCAAGGTCTGTCTGAAAACTAAGCCATCCCAGAGGAAAGTGGAGTAAAAAGGCTGATTTCTGTAGACACAGTCTGAAGTATTTGGCTGTAATTGAGCCTGACATTAACCCTCTCAGGAACTGTTACCTGAGACAACGTATTCATCGTCTCTGGTTTAAGTAGAATCGAGTTGGGCCATTTGCAACCAAGAGACCTGCTGAGCACACACATATCACTCTATTCTATTTCCCAAGAATTCCTGGCCATCTGAATGTGGGCACCAGTGCACTCAATCCTGCCATAGTTTAAGCGGTCAAGGGAACTGAGGAACAAAAAATATATACGCTTTCACACTCTCACCAACAGCTATGAGGGTTCTATATAACCTCACCAACACTTGGTCTTGTCAATCTTTTTAATCCTAGTCATTGTGCTGGGTATGCAGTAATATTTCACTGGGGTTTGAATATGCATTTCCCTAAGGACTAGTGATGTACACCTTTTCATATGTTTATTGACCATTCTAATAAATCCTTTTGTGAGGTGCCTACTTATTAATTTTGCCCATCTTTTAAAAAAATGATTTTGTTGGGAATTCCCTGGCAGTCCAGTGGTTGGGACCCCACGCTCTCACTGCCAATGGCCAGGGTTCACTCCCTGGTTGGGGAACTAAAATCCCACAATCCATGCAGCACAGCCCCCTAAAAAAAAAAAAGATTTTGTTGTGGCATCAATGATTTGTACAAATTTTGTGTATTCTGGATGCAAGTCTTTTGTCAGATATATGTAGGGCAAGTATTTTCTCCTAATCTGTAGTTTGCTTTTTGACATTCTTAATGGTGTCTTTTGATGAGAAGTTTTCAATTTTGACGTAAGTCCAACTTTTCCATTTTTTCTTTTATGTTTACTGACCCCAAGGTCATGAAGATATTCTCCTGTTTTTCACTTTTAAGTCTGTAATCCATATCAAATTAATGTTTTTGATTATAGTGTGACATAGACATCAAGGCTCATTTTTTTCCAAAAAGATATCCATTTGTTCCAGCATTATTTAATTAAACAACTTTCTAGCCATAAATTGCTTTGGCAAACAGAGTAACAATTAACTGCCACACATCTACCAAAGAGAAAATATGCAAAAAATAACCACTCACTAAACATATGCCACAAACCCATGGTCAAAGACAGGAACTTCACTCATACACTGCCAATCTTTCCTGCTATAGAATTAGCAAACTATCATAGTTCCAAGTCCATCGGTGATGAGAAATAGATGTTGTGGCTGGGGGAAACTCTCCTGGTTGGTCCTCAGCAGCAATAAATGATATTTTTTTAAATAAATAAACAAATAAATAAATTGCTTTGGCACTACTGTCAATCTAAGCTCATTGTATTTACATTAATGTACTTCTAGATTTTCTGTTATGTTACACTGATCTAGTTGTCTATCCTTATGCCAATACCATACTGCTTTAATCACTATAGCTTGATAGTTAGTCTTAAAATCAGGTAGATATGTTCTTCATCTTTGTCTTCAAGTCTGTCTTGATTATTCTAGATCCTCAAGTTTTCTAAATAATTTTGAGGAACAACTTGTCGACTTTTATGTAAAGCCTGCTGAAATTTTGATTAGGTTTATATTGCAGAGTATAGATTTGAGGAGAACTGACATCTTAACAATATCGAGTCTTCCAAGCTATGAACTCTCCCATGGGAGAGACCATAAGGAAACCTATGCATAAATTCCAAGAGACTCCATCTGTCTTTTCCCCTTATGATCCAGATGTGTATCCTTACCATGTTGCTTTAATAAATCTTAGCCAGGAGTACAACTACATACTGAGTCATATATGTCACTTTAGTGAATCTCCAAACATAGGGGTGGTTTTGGAACCCCCAACACATTAAGTGTATCAATAGTTCATTTCTTTTTATTGCTGAGTAATATTCCACTGTTCAGCTGAACTACAATTTGTTTCTCCATTCACCCACTGAAGGACATTTAGATTGTCTCCAACTTTTGATGACTATAAATAAAACCATTATAAACACTTGTATGCAAGATTTTGTGTGAACATAAGCTTTCATTTCTCTAGGGGAAAAACCTAAGAATGCCACAGCTAGGTATATATATATATATGTATGTGTGTATGTGTACACACATACATATATATATATATTATATACGACTAACATTTTAAGATTCTGCTTATTTCCCAGAGTGGCTGTACCATTTTGCATTCCCACCAGCAAGGTATAAGAGATTCAGCTGTTTGCATCCTTACCACTACCTGGTATTGTCAAAATTTTAAAAAAAATTTTAGCTCTACCAGTAGTTGTGATATCCCATTATGCTTGAAATTTGCATTTCCCTAGTGACTAATGATACTGAATTCTTTTCATGTGGCTATTTGCCATCTTTATATCCTCTCTGGTGAAGTGTCCATTCAAATCTACTTAAATCTTTTGCCCCTTTTTAAACTGGCTTAATAATCATTACATTTTCCTTATATATTCTAGATATGTCCTTTATCTGATATATGATTTTCAGGTATATTTTCTCAGCCTTTCATTTGCCTAAAAATGCTTTTGCAAAACAAAAGTTTTTAATTTTGATGAAGCCCAATTTATCAAATTTTTGTTTTTATGCATTGTGTCTTTGGAATTATGTCTAAGAACTCATAGCCAAACCCTGGGTCATGAAGATGTTCTCTTTATTTCTAAAAGTTTAACAGTTTAAGGTTTTACACTGAGATCTATGACCCATTTTGAGTTTGTTTTTGTATAAGGCATGAGATTTAGGTTGCAAGTAATATTTCTGCATTTAAATGTCTAACTGTTCCAATATCTTAGTTGAAAATAATCTTATTTTTCCATTGAATTGCCTTTTGTATATTTGTCAAAAGACAATTAGGGCAACAATAATGTGCCTTAAAAACATGCTAAGTGGAATAATACAGACAAAAAAGACAAATACTGTGTCCACTTATATGAAGTACCTAGAATAAGCAAATGCATAGAGACAAAAAGTAAAACTGAGGTTCCAGGTGGGCAATGGAGGGGAGAGTGGACCTGAGAGGAGGGAACTCCATTTTATCTTGAGTGCGTCTAGATAGTAGGTGGCTGTAGACAGAATAATGCACCCCCCACACACAAAGATGTCCACATTCTAATCCCCAGAACCTGTGAATATATTGTTACATGGCAAAAGGGAATTTAGGTGGAGCTGACCTTAAAACAGGGAGATTATCTGGGGGGATCCAAGGTAGTTACAAGGGTCCTTAAAAGTGGTAGGAGGCAGAAGAGGAAGCCTGAGTAAGAAGATGTGAGAAAACCTTGACCAGCTGTTGTTGGCTTTGAAGATGGAGGGGGACCACAACCCAAGAAATGTTGGCAAACTCTAGAAGCTGGGAAAAAGACAAGGAAGTAGATTCTACCCTAGAGCCTCCAGAAAGGAATGCAGTCCTGCTGACAACTTGATCTTATCCCAGTGAGACCCAAATCAGACTTCTGGCCTCCAGAACTGTAAGATAATAAATTTATGTAACAAATGCTGGAGAGGGTGTGGAGAAAAGGAAACCCTCCTACACTGCTGGTGAGAATGAAAGTTGGTGCAGCCACTATGGAAAACAGTATGGAGGTTCCTCAAAAAACTAAAAATAGAGTTACCATATGATCCAGCAACCCCAGTCCTGGGCATATATATGGACAAAACTATAATTCAAAAAGATACATGAACCCCTATATTCACAGCAGCACTATTCACAATAGCCAAGAAATGGAATCAACCTAAATATCCATCGACAGATGAATGGATAAAGAAGATGTGGTACATATATACAATGAAAACTACTTGACTATAAAAAAGAATGAAGTAATGCCATTTGCAGCAACATGGATGAACCTAGAGATTATCATACTAAGTGAAGTAAGACAGAGAAAGACAACTACCATATGACATCACTTATATGTGGAATCTAAAATATGACACAAATGAACTTACCTACAAAACAGAAACAGACTCATAGAGAACAGACTTGTGGTTGCCAAGGTGGAGGGGGGTGGAGGAGGGATGGATTGGGAGTTTGGGATTAGCAGATGTGAAACAGTATACATAGAATAGATAAACAACAAGGTCCTACTGTATAGCACAGGGAACTATATTCAATATCTTTTGTAAACCATAACAGAAAAGAATATAAAAAAGAATGTATATATATCTATATCTATATCTGAATCACTTTGCTATACAGCAGAAATTAACACAACATTGTAAATCAACTCTACTGTAATAAAAAAATTAATTTATGTTGTTTTAAACAACTAAATTTGTGGTTGTTACAAAAGAAATAGGAAATTAATAGGGTGTTTTTTAAGGAATTGGTAGATTTCATCCAAGTCGTTCAATTTATATCCATAGAGCTGTATTATTCTTTTCGTGTCTATACTATTCTTTCACATGTCCCTAATGGTATCTCCCATTTTGTTCCTGATGTCAGTAATCTTTGTCTTCCTTTTTTTTTTCTTTGCCAGTCTGAAGGTGCATATGAATTTTATTGATCTTTTTGGGTAAAAAAACAACAAAACGCCCAACGAGCTTTGGGTTTCACTGATTTTCTTTTTCTTCTGTTTTCAACTTCATTCATTTCTGCTCTATATTATTTCCTTTGTTCTGTATGATTTGGGTTTATTTTGCTCTTCTTTTCTAGTTTCATGAAGTATAAGCTTAAATTATTGGTTTGAGACCTTTCTTCTCTTCTAATAAATGCCCTTAAAGTCTCTCAGTATATCTTTGGCTTATCTCACAAATTTTGATATGTTGTGTTGTCATTTTCCTTTAGTTCAAAATATTTTAAAATTTCCCTTGTGACTTCTTTTTGATCCACAAATTGTTCAGAATGTTATTTTCACAAGTCTGAATTTCTTGTTATCCGTTACTGATTTCTATTCTAATTACATTATGGTCAGAGAACATACTTTGATGATTCCAATTCTCTTAGGTTTGTTAAATATTTGTTTTATGACTTAGGATGTGGTTTACCTTGGTGAATGAATGTTCCATGTGCACTTGAAAGGAATGTGTATTCTGCTGTTGTTAAGTAGAGGGTTCTACAATAGTGAGATCTATTTGACTGATGGTGTTCTATATCCTTGCTGCTTTTCTCTCCACTAGTTCTGGTACAGTTCTGAGAAGAGTAGTAGCATGTCTGACTATAATTGCAGACTTGTCTATTTCTCCTTCTAGTTCTGTCAGTTTCTGCTTGTATTTTGAAACTCTTGCTAAGTGTATTTACATTTAGGTCTTCTTGGTGAATTGACTATTTTATCATTATGTAATGCGCCTCTTATTCTCTTCTCACACAAACTTTCCTAAAAATAATTTAAAATTTAATAAAGAGGTAGACACAGGATCCAAGAAACAACAGAATTCATGAACGCAATGGAAAAAAAAATCCCAGTATGAAAACTAAGCAACAAACCTAAAAAGCAACTGACACAAATTAAAGGAGTGATTCAACAGGCTCATTAAAGAACATCCACGAAAAGATAACAGTCTGGAGTAAAAAAATGATGTGAATAAAATGCTGGGAGAACTTAGTGAAAATGATGTCAAAATTCTCTTCAATGGGGAGAAAATGCAATAATACAAATATAAGTAAATTAAATTTTAACACACTACTGCTTAAGAAAATAAGATACATACATACCTGACAACATAGCCTCAAAAACACATAAAGCAACAACTTTCAAAACTAAAGAGAAAAAAAATAAAACAGCAATCACAATTAGACTTTTCCACAGCTCTCTCAGAAACATAAATTAAGCATAAAACACAAAAACAAATAATATAGCAAATATGAATAAGTAATAAGTTCTCTAATAAATATATAAATATCCAAACAGAGAGTGTATTTTTTAAGTACACAGGACATTCACAAAAAGTTCTATGTACTAGCCACGAAGGAAACCTCAATAGATATGAAACATACAATATGTTTTCTGACCAAAATGTGACAAGGTAAGAACTCAATAACAAAAGGAAAGCTTAAAACAACTGCATCCTCATGTCCTTGATGATTTAAGAAAAAACAAATAAACTTATACTATTAAAAAATCCTCAGTTTAGAAAGGAATATGGAGTGATAATTATCAAATACTCCTGGATGACAAAGAAAGCTGTACAGGTTAATATCTGTGGGCTACTAAGTGGTGTTTAGGAAGAAAGTTACAGATTTTAACACATTAATCAAATACCAAGAGAGAATGGAAATAGATGAGTTTATTAGCATTCAAGTTAAGAAACTAAAAAAAGAGCAATAGGGACTTCCCTGGTGGCGCAGTGGTTAAGAATCCGCCTGCCAATTCAGGGGACACGGGTTTGAGCCCTGGTCCGGGAAGATCCAACATACCGCAGAGCAACTAAGCCCGTGCACCACAACTACTGAGTCTGCGCTCTAGAGCCTGTGAGCCACAACTACTGAGCCCACTTGCCACAATTACTGAAGCCCGTGCGCCTAGAGCCCCCGCTCCATGACAAGAGAAGCCACCACAATGAGAAGCCTGTGCACCGCAACAAAGAGCAGCCCCTGCTCACCACAACTAGAGAAAGCCCGCACGCAGCAACAAAGACCCAATGCAGCCAAAAAATAAATTAATTTAAAAGAAAAAAATTTTTAATTAAAAAAAAGAGCAATAGAACAAACCAAAGAGTAAGAAAGGAAATAAAGCTAAGGGCAGACATCAATGGAATGGAGAACAAAAACACCAATACAAATGATTAATATTAAGACAGACAAATTTTCTGGCATGCCTGTACAGGAGAAAAAGATAAAAAGAAAAATAAAATATACAAATAAATAAAAAGAACAGGATACAAATAAGACACAAAACTATAAGGAAAAAATAACAAAACTTTAAAAGGAGAAATGCTATAAATACTAAAAACTATATACAATATCATGAAGTATGAACTAATAATTTTGAAAGTTCAGATAAAATGGATAGATTTCTGAAAAAATACAAGTTGCCAAAATTGGCACCAGATTAGAAGACTGAGTTCTTATTTTTATCACAATTTGGTCAAAAAAAAATTGTAGGTCCGATATCAATGAGAGAAACAAAAAAAAAAAACAGTAGCTAATCCTTCCTCCCAATCCCATGAAGTCCCAAGTCCAGAAAACTCTGCAGTTTCAGGACAACTTCACAAAAGATAAAGAAGCAAAACTCCTATATAAACTATTAACTTCTGAATCCAATGGAATATATATTTAAAAAATCATGTTCAAGCAGTACTTTTATCCCAATAATGCAAAACAGTTTGTTATTAGAAAATCTATTAGTGTAATCTGCCACATTAAAAGATTAAAGAAAAAAAAATGACCTTCTTGGGGGATACAGAACCAAGCATCTGATGAAGTCCAAGATCTATTTTATTATGAAAAACTGTAAATTATCGCTTGATACTAAACCTTGGGGTTTAAGAGAAATGATTTGACCTTGTTCTTAAAAGACTATTCTTAAACCAAAATAATTTAATGATAAGATTGTACTTCAGCTTACTTATTTATACATGGTAGTTTGTACCTCTTAATCTCCTACCCCCATTTTGTCGCTCCTTCCTTCCTCCTCCCCACTGGTAACCACTAGTTTGCTCTCTATATCCATGTATTTCTTTTTGGTTATATTCAGTAGTTCATTTACTCTGATTTTTAACCTTTCTAACATGATCAGACAAAGCACAAATTATAGTCACATACAGAATATAAATATTATCAACTTTGGTAATATACAATGACTGACACAAATTGGGTAGAAGCAATGGAGGGCAGTAAAGAGACACTAATTTCCTCAGTGAAAGACTTGAATTAGTATCTAAAATTGTTGGAGGAAAAAAGAACATGCCTGTAAATCTAAAAGGAAAGCAACAGAAGCATTAAAAATAGTATAAGTGAGAAGAAACCAGAAGCTTTTCCACTAAGAACGGGAACAAGGTAAGGATGCCCCCTCTCTCACCACTCCTTTTCAACATGTTACTGGAGTCCTAGCTAATGCACTAAGACAAGGAAGGGAAATAAAGGTATATGGATAGGAAAAGGAAATAATAAAACTCTGTTTGCAGATGACATGATTTTCCATGTAGAATGCTCAAAAGAATCAACACAAAAACCCTCCTGGCACTAATAAGCTATTAAAACAAGGTTACAGAATGCAAGGCTAACATACAAAAGTCAATCACTTTTCCTATGTATTCCCAGTGAACAAGTAGAATTTGAATTAAAAACATAGTATCATTTGTAGTAGCATTCCCCAAAATTAAGTTCTTGGGTATAAATCTAACAAAATATGTATAAGATCTATAGGAGGAAAGCTACAAAACTCAAAAGAAATCAAAGAAGAACTCAATAAATGGAGAGACAGTCCATGTTCATGGAGAGGAAGACTCAATATTTTCAAGATGTTGGTTTTTCCCAACTTGATCTATACATTCAATGCAATTCCAATCAAATCCCAACAAGTTATTTTGTGCATACTGACAAACTGAATCTAAAGTTATAGAGAAGCAAGAGACCCAGAATGGCCAGCAATAGTGAAGAAGAACAAAGAACAAAGTTGGAGAACAAAGAACCCTTAAAACTCAATAAGAAAATGAACAACCCAATTAAGAAATGCGCCAAAGACCTGAACAGACACTGCACCAAAGAATGTATACATTGTGACCACCTAGAGGGGTAGAATAGGGAGGGTGGGAGGGAGACGCACTAGGGAGGAGATATGGGGATATATGTACATGTATAGCTGATCCATTTTGTTATAAAGCAGAAACTAACACACCACTGTCAAGCAATTATACTCCAATAAAGATATTTAAAAAAAAGAATATATACAGGTGGCAAATAAGCAAAAGATACACCACACTGTATGTCATTAGGGTAACGCAAATTAAAGCAACAATGAGCTACCTCTACACTCCAAAATCCAGGATACTAACAAATGCTGGAGAGGATGTGGAACAAGAGGAACTCTCATTCTTTGCTGGAGGGAATGCAAAATAGTACAGCAACTCTGGAAGACAGTTTGGCAGTTTCATATAAAACTAAACATACTCTACCCGTACCAATGGCACTCCGTGGTACTTATCCAAAGGAGTTGAAAACTTATGTCCACAAAAAACCTATACACAAATGTTTATAGCAGTTTTTACTTGTAACTGCCAAAACTTAGAAGCAAGTAAGATGTCCTCCACTAGGTGAATGGATAAGTAAATTGTGGTATACCCAGACAATGGAATGTAGTGCCAAAAAGAAATGTACTTATCAAGCTAGGAAAACACATGGAGGAAACTTAAATGCATATCACAAGTGAATGGAGCCGATCTGAAAAAGCTACATAGTATATGATTCCAACTATATAACATTCTGGAAAAGGCAAAAAAAAAAGCTATGGAGACAGTAAAAAAACAGATCAGTGGTTGCCAGGGGTTAGAGGGGAGAGGACGATTAACAGGCAGAGCGCAGAGGATTTTTAGGGCACGGAAACTATCCTGTATGCTACTATGATGAATGCATGTATGTACATATCATTATACATTTGTCCAAAGCGACAGAATATACACCACCAAGAATGAACCATAATGTAAACTATGGACTTTGGGTGATAACGATGTGTCAGTGTAGGTTCACCAATTGTAACAAATGTACCACCCTGGTAGTAGATGTTGGTAACAGGGAGGGGGCTATGCATGTGTGGGGCAGGAGGTATTTGGGAAATCTCTGTCTTCTGCTCAATTTTGTGGTGAACTTAAAACAGCTCTAAAGAAGTCTTCAAAAACGAGGATGGGGGGAAAAGTACACATTGAGACTCAAATGGAAGTAAAACATATATTGTTTAGAATAATGGTTGTAAATTATAAATTTTACCAAAGTATAGTAGCTAATGTTTAGTGAACACTTAAAAGACTGTGCCAGGCACTATTCTAAGCACTTTATATGCATTATCTCATTTAATCCTTTTAACAGGCTTAAGAAATGGATTCTCTTATTAGTCCCATTTTACAGATGATAAAATTGAGGTAAAGAAAGGTTCATTAATTTGACATGTTCACACTCAAAGTTAGGAAGTAAGAGGGGCCAAGCAGTGACCTACTACAGAAGTGGTAGGAGTAGTCTACCCTAAGTGCTAGCAATAAGAGATACATTTCCTGCAGAGAATTTCAAAATAATAAAACCAACTAAAATTCATTCTGCTTCTACCATCACTCTGAATTGGCAATTCTAAACAATGTCAGTGATAAAATATTCTTCCTTGGAAAATCTTTTGTTGGTATTGATCCCAAACAATTGTGGGAACGCAACTAAAACTACTGCTGAGTTTTAGTAATATATGTGGTAGTGTCAAATTAGCACATTTTTACTACTTAACCTTTAATGAATATTGCATTCTACATAGAAGTTAATTTGAAGAATCCTCAGTTACACACTTGGCTCCCAACACAGACACAGCTACATGAATATGTTTGGATAGTAAACTTCTAAGTGGTACACAACAGTCCAAACTTGGTTAGAGCAGTTAGTCTCCCCCAAGCCCTGTGGTACTCTAGAGTCCTACATGTATACAAAAGATTTTAAATAAACAAACAATAACCCAGTGATTGTAAAGATGAAGAAGGAGAACTTGAGTTACTTCAATTCTATCTTCCATGGGACAACTTGATGGAATTGTTGTGTTTAATAAATCAGTGAAACAGTGAGAAGTGAGAGGTGCAGTAGGCGCAAATTTTACTCATACGTGAAAATTTTACTGAATCTGAATCATATCTTAAAATTGAAATGTATTTTTCTTAAATGTCTATTTGTTTTAAAGCTAAAGAATGAATTATGAAAATATGTTAGTAACATCAGTGGAAAGATTTGGTATCTCTCTAATTTGTGTCTTTTGCAGATGTTTCAGTTTTATCAAAATTCACTTATTAGTCATCGGACAATTCTTTATATAAAATATTATTATATCAAATATATATCAAATATATATATCAAATATATATCAAAATATTATATCAATATATATATTTATATCAAACTATTATATCAAACTATATCAAACTTATATAAAATATTATTATATCAAACTATTATAACTAAAAGACCAAAATTCAAACTATTAGGTAGGTATAAATACTACCAAGTAAACAGTTGAGTTTTGTCTGCAGAAACTTGATAAGTTATTCTTAATACAAAGAGTTCATTAATTATACAATTAATACAAACTTATTCAAATCTAAAGTGTGGTACCCATACCAACATGAAACAACATCAACATAACAGAACTCAACAACAAGAAAAAATTCTAAAATGGGCAGGGAGAAGTTGATAGAAGCAATGTCTAGATCTATTTTGAAAATATGTAATTACCTTAAGCACTGCATACAGCTTTATTTCATGATTATTACTGAAAATAATTCTGTAGTATAAAGAAGGGAGGTATTAAAAAATGATTATAGACACATATCCTGGGTATGGCCCTGTAGTTAAGAAGCAGTCTGGCTCTAGAATCTGTAATCTTTTTTTTGTTTGTTTTTTGTTTTAACATCTTTATTAGAGTATAACTGCTTTACAATGGTGTGTTAGTTTCTGCTTTATAACAAAGTGAATCAGCTATACATATACATATATCCCCATATCTCCTCCCTCTTGCGTCTCCCTCCCACCCTCCCTATTCCATAGAATCTGTGATCTTTACTATTCTCTATTACCAAAAGAACTAAACACACTACAGATTCAATGCAATCGCTATCAAAATGCCAACTGCTTTTTTTTTGCAGCAATGACAGACTGATCCTAAATTCATATGGAAAAACAAGGGATTCTGAAGAGCCAAGATAATCTTTAAAAAAAAAAAAAAAGGAACAAATTTGGAGGACTCACACATCACTTCAAAACTTACTACAGGGCTTCCCTGCTGGCGCGGTGGTTGAGAATCTGCCTGCCAATGCAGGGGACACGGGTTCGAGCCCTGGTTTGGGAAGATCCCACATGCCGTGGAGCAACTAGGCCCGTGAGCCACATCTACTGAGCCTGCGCCATCTGGAGCCTGTGCTCCGCCAACAAGAGAGGCTGCGATAGTGAAGAAGTCGGCGCACCGCGATGAAGAGTGGCCCCCGCTTGCCGCAACTGGAGAAAGCCCTCACAAAAAAACGAAGACCCAACACAGCCAAAAATTAAAATAAAATAAAATAAAGAATTATTCTGCAAAAAAAAAAAAATTTACTACAAACCTACAGTAATCAAGATAACATAGTACTGGCAGAAGGGTAAACATATAGATCAATGGAATGAAATTGAGAGTTCAGAAATAAAGCTATACATCTATGGTCAACTGATACACACACATACACATTTTTTAAACAAAGTTGCCAAACCCATTCAGTAGGGGAAGAATAGTCTTTTCAACAAACAGTGCTGTGGGGCTTCCAGATTGGTGAACACAACCACATACTGAAAGGATAGCGCACCCAAGTTCCATGGAGACAGAAGCTCTTCCACAAGGGACCCTTCCACACCTTGCCCTATGTACCTCTTCATCTGCATCCTTTATGATATCCTTCAAAATAAACTGGTAAATGTTAAAACACACACACACACACACACAAGGTGCTGGGACAACTAGATATCCACATGCTAAAGAATGAATTCGGATCCCTAACTCATACCATATACAAAAATTAATTCAAAATGGATCCAAGGGCTTCCCTGGTGGCGCAGTGGTTGAGAGCCCACCTGCCGATGCAGGGGACACGAGTTCGTGCCCCAATCCAGGAGGATCCCACATGCCGCGGAGCGGCTGGGCCCGTGAGCCATGGCCGCTGAGCCTGCGCTTCCGGAGCCTGCGCTCCACAATGGAAGAGGCCACAACAAACAGTGAGAGGCCCGTGTACCACAAAAAAAAAAAAAAAAAAAAAAAAAAAAAAAAAAAAATGGATCCAAGGCCTCAATGTAAGGAGCTAAAACTTAAAAATTGTTAGAAAGAACATAGGTGTTAATCTTTGTGACCTTGCATCAGACAATGGTTTCCTAAATATGACACCAAAAGCATAAGCAACTAAAGGAAAAAGAGATAAACTGGACATCATCAAAATTAAAAATTTGCATCAGAAGACACTATCAAGAAAGTGAAAAGACAATTTATAGAATGGTAGAAAATATTTCCAAATCATATATCTGATAAGGGTCTAATATTCAGAATATATAAAGAACTCTTATAACTCAACAGTAAAAGACAAAACCCCAATTTAAAATCTGCAAAGGGGAATTCCCTGGCAGTCCAGTGGTTAGGGGCTCTGTGCTTTCACTGCCGAGGGCACAGGCTCAATCCCTGGTCGGGAAACTAAGATCCTGCAAGCTGCGTGGCATGGCCAAGAAAAATAAAAATATCAATAAAAACCTGCAAAGAACTTGAAGAGACAATTCTCCAAATGAGATCTATAAATGGCCTATATGTATATGAAAAGACACTATTATACTATTATTATTACAGTAATATAAATCAAAATCACAACGAGATACCAGTTCACCCCCGTTAGGATGGCTATTACTAATAAAACAGATCATAACAAGTGTTGGAAGTGGACTGGAGAAACTGGGACCCTCATACATTGCTGGTGGAAGTGTACAATGGTGCACACACTTTGGGAAAAAGTTCCAGCATAAAATTACCAGGTGGCCCAGCCATCCCACTCTGAGGCATATTCCCAAGAGAACTGAAAACATATATCCACACAAAACCTTGTACATGAATGTTTATAGCAGCACTATTCACAATAGCCAAGTGTTCACCTATGGATAAATGAATCAACAAAATATGGTATATCCATACTATGGAATATTAGTTTTGGTCATAAAAAGGAACACAGTACTGATACATGCTCCAACATAGATGAACCTCGGTAACATTATGCTAAGTTAAAGAAACCAGACACAAAAGGCCACAAGTTATGAGTCCATTTATATGAAATGTCCAGATTAGGTAAACCATAGACAGAAGTAAATTAGTGGTTGCAAGAGGAGGGAGGAGGGGGCAACTGGGAGTGGCTGCTAACAGATATGGGGCTTCTTTCTGGGCTGATGGAAACGATGTGGTGATAAACTGTACTCACAGTGAACATAATAAAAGCCACTGAACTGTACATTTTAAAACAGTGAATTTTATGTTATATCTCAATGAAGAAAAAAGAACTGTACTCGGAAACAGTTAAAACTGGTGACCTCAGTGGGAGAAGAGCAGTATACTTCTACTCTTCATTGAATACTATCATGCCGGCTGTTTTAAACCCCATTCAAGTTATTATTCAATAATTTTAAAATTCATATATGTACATGTATATATATCTCCACATATGCACATGTATAGATATATATGTATTTATGCTTTTGCCACAGCTGCCCAATCCATTCTTCTTCCCTGAGAACGTCCCCCACTGCTGAGGTATGGGTCTCAATAGTTACGACTATCCTACATAACACTGCCCCGGCCATAGCTGACTAGTGGACCCCTGACTCCATGGTGGGCCAATCAAATTCTCTAACCCTGGAATCTGGGATTAAGATAAAGATGCTAGCTCGAGTGGGTTGGAACTGACAGGCGAAACTGGGAGCTGTGGAATAGAGAAAGATAAAGTTTACGTGCAGAGATGAACATAGCCTAAGGGAGAAAAACTGCGAAGCGCTGCTTGGTTGGATTCCTGCTAGTTTTCCAATTCCATTCAGTAGTCTCTTGGGATACCAAGCCACGCTCCCTGCCTTTGGGTTTTATAGCCTTATAACAAATCATTTTTTTTCAGTGGTCTAACAAGGGCCAGGTGGTAGGAGAGATCGAAGGTGGGTACAGACAAAAGGGGGTGAACTGTCAGTACAGAGTCATGGTGACAATAAAAAAGCAGACAGACTTTTAGATGATTTTATTATTGCTTTAAATTCTCTAAAATGCTAGTGATAAAATACTACTCCTTTCCCTCCTCCACACACCAATGTCCTTTTTTTCATGAGCTAGTCTAGTTCTAGCTCTGTTAGATATGACCAAAGTGCCTTGAATATAATCAAAACTAATGATCTTGACCCAACCAGCAATCTGAAGAGTACATAAAGAATCAGTTGATAAGCATTCCTACTTTTCTGAAATTAACAGCAGTTATTAATTCAAGTGAAAAAAACTCCTTCTTTAAAATAAAAAATGATTAAAAGAAAAAGAAGTATACAAAACTTTTTCTCATCTAAGATTCCTGCTTTTGTTTAAGGGAAGCAATTTAATATGGGTCAGTAAATGAACAATCACTGTGGGGACTGAACCATCAGCATTATGCACATAACAGAGCCCAATAAAATATTCCTAAATCTTAAGCCTTTGGACCTCAAGATTCTACATATAAAATCTTTTAGAAACTGGTACAGAAACATAAAAGGCATTTTATGAAGGCTTATAGGAAAAAATTTACATACGAACAATTGTAATATGGCAGATACAAATTCAAAATATGGATTGGTTCACAAAGATGAATTATGATTCATACAGTTATGATTGGCCTCTAAGAGAATTTCAAAGTTTCTTATCCAAACCAAGAAAAAAGAATTAGGATTTGCATGTGAGAGTAACTCATACCTGGTACGATCACATCGCATTCTCTGAACCAATACAATGTCCACCAGGACTGTCCTTAGTTTAGATTTGTGGTCACAGTAACCACCACAGTTTATACCATTTCTGATTGATTAATCAGTCTTTCCACTGCCTCTCCTCAGCAAATGTTCACGGAGCCCTTCTGATGTACAGGTATATTCTAGGTGAATAAAGCACCTACATGCCCTGAATTCCTAGGGTTAAAATACGGCCGAGGAACCCAAGAAACAAGTGATTTCAATAACATGCTTTACAAGCTAATTTCCAGGCCACACAGGATCCCATAATTACATGCAGCAGGAGGTACCTAACTGAGGTTCCCAAAGGAAGAGTAAGATTTAGCCAGGAAAGTGGCCCTGGGAGAGGAAGTGGGGACCAGGCAAAGGAAACAGCCTATGCAGAAAGCCTAGAGGCAAGGTTCAAAATCAAAGAACTGAAAGAAGGTTCAATATGAGGGGGAATATAGTGATGAGGTCTGAGAGCTGGGCAGGGGCGGGGTCCAGAAGGCTTCATAAACCACAACAGATGGGCATTCCTTTTCTATCTGGGGGAAAGATGGATTCAAAACAATTTCCTACTAAACCAAAGAGTCTACAAGTTTAACACCTCACTTACTTCTCACACAAACATACCTGTAAATGCTGTTATGATAAAGTTATTCAATATATTCACAGTGATAGGAAAATATAGCAAAAATATATACTATACATCAGAACAGCTTCTACAAAAACATCATGACTGTAAGTATTAGTTGTTTTCTCTGTAAGACACAACCTGTATGAGAATAAGACATTCTGGAGGGAAACACATCCACAAGGTCCAGGTTCCCACAACACTACACAAACTTTACAAAATACTGTGAAGCCAATATTTTATATCCAAATTACACCTTTTGTACTATAATGAGTCGTCTGCCTCTTAGGATCATACACGCAGGAGACAAAATCTGACACAAATACATTCAAATATATACCAAATATAAAATCATCTCATTGATCCAGCAAGACTAGGATAGGGGTATTTCTCATAAATAAATTTTCTAAACATCAATAACGGGAACTTCACCCTTTAAGCACCAAAACTTACTTTTGAAAGATTTTTCCTAAAAAGTATTTATGCCCCTGCACCCTCTTAAACCTACTGTGCAACTTAATCTTCACTCCACATTTTGGGGCCATTACTTTGGAAATCAATTATTAGTTCCAGTATTCATTACGAACATCAATCACTAGGATTCAGTGGAGAGATATATGCCCCTTCCTCAAAAGCACCCTTGATGGATATACAGTGATTCAAAAAAAAATTTTTTTTTAACATATGCATAGTTTTAAATTTCTTCTTTATCAGGTTGTCGGTGTTCACTGGCTACAGTCCGGTTGCCTATCCAGGCCTTCTTCTAATTTGCAGCTTCTAGTTGCAGCCTGGGAAACCAGCTAACTAAACTAGTTCAAATTATAAGGAAAATGAATGAAGATTTGCTGAGTGAGCCCTTCCTGCAAGAAGTACACACATTTTCTGCCATTGGTTTTGGCTACTGAGCTTCTTAATAGGCGTTCTCACTAATATCCCACAACGACTTAAGTGAGGAAGGCCACTCTACAAGTTTAAGTTACCTCCTGACACGTCAGGTGTTCTGATCTAACACACTGATTTCTGGTCAGGTTTGCGTCCACCACTCCTAAGCGCAAAAGACATGGGGGATGGGGCCAAAATGCCCAGTTAACTAACTGCAAACAAACCTAAATTTTCCGTAGCAGAAAAGTGGCATTAACAATAATTGCAGCTAAAATTTACTAAGCTTGCCTGCCACATTCTAAGCTCTTTCTATGTAGGAGCGCGTTTGAGTAGTTCAACATTTCTTGCTACCTCTGGCACAAGAGGAGATGGAGACCCGACTGGTTTTAAAGGCATCCTTAAAGAAAAATTAAGCTGTTAACACTAAATCTTATCTCGAAAAGAGAGGATGTGTGTAATACAGGAGTTAGAGCCAACTTCTGCTGCGAGGGAGCGAGTACTCCCCCGACACACCGGAAGTTTTGAAATATCCTGCAGGCTTCCCCCAGGCAAAATGCTTTTCCTTCACCCCATCTCCGCCGGCCCTCGCGAAGGTTCAAGGGCCCCTCCGAGCTCTGCCGCACGCGGGGCTCGGGCCGCCAGCAGGGCCAAGAAGGGAAGCGAGGCCGTCAATCACGGCCGCCCGCCCGCCCGCTCCTCGCGGCGTAACCTCGGCCGCTTGCTAATCGCGAATCGGGCAGGTGGGAGGCACCTGCGGCCGGGCCCGGGAAGCCGCATCCCGAAGTCCGCGGTGTGGAGCGCCGGCCGGCGCAGGCCCGGCTGGCCGTCTCGGCCGCGGGAGCCCTCGAGGTAGCCCCGCGTGGGGCCGCGCAGCGGGGCCGGGCCCGGGGCTCCGTCAACTCGGCGGGCCCCCCGGCCCTCCCCCGGCGCCGCCACTCACCGAAGAAGCCCTGCACGATCCCCAGCGGGTGGCTGAGCCAATCCTCCCCACAGGGCATCTCGCAGACGGGCCGGAGCCGGCGCGGCCCGGCGTCCCGAGCCGCTGCTCCTCTTCGCTAGCTCGGCCGCTTCTCGCCCGCGCCCTCCCACGCAGGGTGAGCCTCGCGGCGCGGGCCGCCCGGCCTCCCCGCGCCTCAGAGAAACAGCGGTTGTGACGGCAGCAGCGAGGCGCTGCCGGAGAGGGGCAGGCGGCGCGTACGGGCTCCCACCCGCCACTTTGCACAATGGCGGGAAATAGGCGCCGCCGACCGCGCTGCCTGCGACCTGGGTGGAGCTCGTGCGGGGAGGGGCGGCGGAAGCGCGCTGCGCGGTCCCGCGGCGGGGAGGCGGGGCGGGCCTGCTGGGGGGAGGGGGGAGGGGGCGGGCCGGGGAGGGGCGGGGCCGCGGCGGCGGGGCGGCCGCCATCTTAGAAACGGGCGAAAGGAAGGGCAGGCGCGGCTTCAGGATCCGGAGCCCGGCGTCGTGGGCCGAGGGAGGTGTTTTGCTGGGTGTCCCTCTGCAGGATCGAGCGGGGAAACTTCCGAGGTCCGGTTTATACATTTATAGTTCGAGCCCTTGCACACACAGGCTTTGCAACAGCCCAAAAGCACAAACCCAAAGAGACCTCAAAGTTATCGCTGGGCAAAATTAGAATGTAAAGCAGCCTTTGGTGTCCGCCCACCTCATGGCGTCCTCTTGGTGCCTTTTTTTTTTTTTTTTGCTGATGGCAACTCTTTTTTCTGATTTCCTGCCCGAAACCCTATGTAGTGACTTTCCGTCAGATGGATCAAGTCTTACCCCAGTGAGGAAGGTGTACATTTAGATAAGGGGGACTTTGAAAAACCCCAAGCTCCCTTTCTGTTATCCCAGGCACTGCAGAGGGAGTAGTTCCTAATTGAGAGGCAAGTTCATAACTGTGAAAACATACCCTGGCCTGTGTCTGCCTATAAGCTGGAAACAGCCGAGGAGCTTTGGCGAGGTTCCTACAGGACGTGTGTGTCAGGACACCCTCAGAATGAAGACGGTGGCATCAGCACACACAAAAGATCAAGTCAACAGTTACCTTTGAATGAGGAAATTTGGGAAATATGCAAGTTCTGTAATGAAACAGCCCCTAGGCCTGGAATATATCGGAGAAAATCCCAGTCTCATCAGCTGAAATACGGCGTATTAATGGAAGGATCTGAATGGAGTCTAGAAAGTGGGGAGCTGGAGAACCTGAACTCAGGTCTCAAGCCCTCCTTAGGGCAAAAGGGGTTATTTTGCATTTGTCACCGTGAACTGATTACATTCTGCACCCGGTATCCAGGGGTCAAGGTTGTTTGAATCCACAGATGTAGAAACTGCAGGTATAGAGCGCCACTCACCCAGGGCCACTGTTCTATGCCATTTTACATAAGGGACTTGAGCATCCGCAGATATCCGTGGGGTCCTGGAACCAACTCCTTGCAACTAATACCCAGGGATAACTATGACTGGCGTACTATATCATACATCTGGCTCTGGTGAGTTTGGGGGAGCTGTTTCAAATTTTTAGCATGACCACCACTTCATTCATTCATTCATTGAACAGAGGGGTTGCCAAGTCCCTGGTATTGAATGGAGAAACCCCCTCTCTAGCTTTGTGGCCAGTAATACACAAATTAAATATATGTCATGAACATCTGCTTTTATTTATTTATTAATTCATTTAACTTTGGCCGCACGGCAGGGCATGTGGGACCTTAGTTCCCCCACCAGGGATCGAACCCCTGCCCCCTGCATGGGAAGCACAGACTTTTAACCACTAGACCACCAGGGAACATCCCGGACATCTGCTTTTAAATTGTGATCATTTCAGATTTACTTTATATGAAATTGCAGCTGAATACCAGTTCAGCAGTGGCTAGGAACACTTAAGCTTTTGGTTTCTACCTCTGTATTCAGTGATTTGTAAGCAAACAATTGCTCAGATTTTACTTAAAGAGACACTGTGATTCTACTGAAATGTAATTACTTTATAATGTGAATAATTTCACCCTCTCATTTTCCTGTGGCAAGATGTTTTGACACTGCTAATAAGTAGTTATGAAAATGTAAAAGGCCAAGGGCAGGTCCATGAGAATACTTCTCTATGGCAAGTTTTCTCTTCCCACCACTGGTAATCACACTTCTGCCCCCACTGCAAGTCCATATTTTTAAGGAGGACGTTACGTAACCCTGTCTACAAGTAATTACCGAAGGCATTGGAAATACTGGGGTGAAAAAAGGGAGATACCATCCCTGCCTTCATGGTATGTACGGTTCAGTGAGAGACTTATTAATAAATAACTATTCATTTACAACCATGATAGGTGCCAGGCAAGAAAAAGTGAAGTTCTATAAGAGGAATGAACAGCACTATCTATTCTAGTGAGGGAGTCTTGTGGGGAAAGGATCCTTCAGGGATTTCTTGAACATGTGACATTTACACTAGGACTTGAAAGATAAATAAGAGTTAGCTAGGTGAAAAGTATGAGGGAAAAGTGTTCCAAGCCTTAAAGGGAGGAAAACAAAAGCTTGAAAAGAAAATTAAAAGAATCACAATTTATTGCATGACATGGCTATCAATAGTGTTTAAATAGCATAATAATGTTACAATTTGAATAGTAATCTAACCAACATTATAATTTTTAAAAATATTTTTTAATTTATTTATTTGGTTGCACGGGGTCTTAGTTGTGGCAGGCAGGCTTCTTAGTTGTGGCATGCAAACTCTTAGTTGTGGCACGCATGTGGGATCTAGTTCCCTGACCAGGGATCGAACCTGGGCCCCCTGCATTGGGAGTGCAGAGTCTTCTTATCCACTGCACCACCAGGGCAGTCCATATAATTTAACTTTAGGAGGCTAGAGGGATGAGGATATATAGGATTCATATATGTGATAAGGACAAAGAAGACCAAAAAGAGCAAAATCCTCATCTTTCATCTGAGAAGTCAACACATAATGCAAAGGAGAAAAAAAGCAACAGAAGTGACATGTAATCGTGTTAATTTAAAAATATAGAAATACAGAAAGAATCAGCAGAAAGAATTGAATGTAGTTGCCTCAGGATGGGGTACAAGTTTCTTTTAAACATTTGCTTGTTTTCTATATACTTATCACAAATTCAGCCTCAGCTGCACTAAAATTTCCACCAGATCCTTAAAGCAATGATTTTGGTATTTGTATGCTGCCTTGTTCCCCGGCACCTAGAACAGTGTCTGACATCATAGATGCTCAATAAATATTTGCTGAATAGATAATGCACACTTTCCATCAATTGCCCAAATCTCCTCTCTAGATATTTAGAGACATCAGCTATTTTATATACTTTATTTTCTTGGACATCTTTCCCAAAGCCCTTTTTCCTATTCCAATCTGACCTTTGTTGCCTTCTACTTCTTAGGATCTTCTACCACCATTATCCTAACTCTTCTTTAGGATTCATCTGTTCCTTGAGACTTTGAAAAAAAGTCTGTTCTCTCCTTCCAGGGCTATATAAAATTTTCCCAGGGAAGAACTGCACTTCCTAGCTACAGAAGTGTAGCTGAGGTTGGTTGCCTGGCTAGGGACTACATTTCCCAGCCTTCTTTGATGCTAGGTAGGGCTGTGTGATTAGGTTTACCAAAGAAACATGAGGGAATGTGACATCTGGAACTTCCACTTCAATTTCTTAAACATTTGGCCCTGGATATGTTCTTTGCTCCTTCCTGATGGATAAGATGGTGATGACTAGAATGACCTAAAGTTAGCCTGGATTTTTATAGGAACATTGCATTCCGAGATCTCTTTCTTAACAGCTGCTAGCATTACTCTAAATAATACAAAAAGTATTATCAGAAGTGGTGTGCTGTCGTAACAAATAGAAAGTAATGTGGCTCTAGTTTAGTGGTTGGATAGTGGATGACAACAGGTGAAAGACAAATTGCCTCAGGCAATGAAGGAGATGATTTTATTCAGCCTGTTGCAATAGGGAGAACACGCGTTCAGGACATTTTTAAAGAAGAGGGGTAAAATTTGAGGTTTTATAAAACAAGAGAGTCATTGAGGATGGGTAGGGGTGAGTCTTATTTTGGAATGTGCAAGAGCAAGGTGGTCCTTTACAGTTAGCCCTTTCTTAGGATACAAAAGGGAGCAGGAATTTTTTTTTTTTTTTGCCTTGCCCCCATGACTTGCAGGATCTTAGTTCCCAGACCAGGGATCGAGCATGATGGGCCCCTGCAGTGAAAGCGCCAAGTCCTAACCACCGAACTGCCAGGGAATTCCCAAGGAGGAATTTCTTAACCATTCCTGTTTTCTGGGGAGTGAAGGAAACAAATAGGAAAGTTGGCACTCATCAACCAAGTCCTGACCTTTGTGAACCAATTGCTCTACTGTCAGAGGATACAGGTTCTATTGTTAAATATGGTCTGACCATTGTTTGTGTATTCAGTCTCTCAGATATACCTTGCAAGTCACGTATGTAATTTAAAAGTTAAAACAAACAAACAAACAAACAAACAGGGCTTCCCTGGTGGCGCAGTGGTTGAGAGTCCGCCTGCCGATGCAGGGGACGCGGGTTCGTGCCCCGGTCTGGGAAGATCCTACATGCCGTGGAGTGGCTGGACCCGTGAGCCATGGCCGCTGAGCCTGCGCGTCTGGAGCCTGTGCTCCGCAACAGGAGAGGCCACGGCAGTGAGAGGCTCGCGTACTGCAAAACAAACAAACAAACAAAAAGTAAAAAACAGGTAACACTAATTTTAATAAAATATTTAACCCAACATATAAAAATATTATAATTTGAACAAATAATCGATATGAAGACTATTGATCTTTTTTTCAAATTAATTCTTCAAAATCCGGAGTGTATTTTACACTTACAACACATCTCAATTCAGACAGCCACATTTCTAATGATTAACAGCCACAGGTGGCCACTGCTACCAGATTAGGCAGCACAGGAGAAACTGAGGCCTTCCAGGATTGGAAAAACCAATCAATTCAGTGTTCAAACCCTAGGAGGATTCACTCAAAGGTATTTTCAAGGATCCTTTAAGACTCCTCAGGTAAACTAGAGAATCTAGCCCTGTGGCAAAGATCAGATCAAGGTTGTAGCCTGGTTTCAGATGACCTCAAGTTAACCAACATTAGGCTGAGAGAAAAAAGAGCTCAGGTCAGACATGGAAGTTATTGGAAATAAAAAACCAGGAGAGGGGCTTCCCTGGTGGCACAGTGGTTGAGAGTCCACCTGCCGATGCAGGGGACATGGGTTCGTGCCCCGGTCCGGGAAGATCCCACATGCTGCGGAGCGGCTGGGCCCGTGAGCCATGGCCGCTGAGCCTGCGTGTCTGGAGCCTGTGCTCTGCAACGGGAGAGGCCACAACAGTGAGAGGCCTGTGAACCGAAAAACAAAAACAAAAACAAAAACAAAAAACAGGAGCCTGGCCTGAAAAAGTCTGCAACTGTTCAAGCCTGAAAGCAAGTCTCAGGCGCTAAACTCATACCAGCAGGAAGTAAATTGCCAAAGCTGTACAGCCCCCAAAGAGGACATGCTTCCCAGTGCTACTTCACATATGGCCTTGGATGACCATGGTCAAGGAGAAACCCCCAGAGGGCAAAGCCAGGGCCAGGAAGAACTGCGGATTGGTGAGTTATTTACAGAGGACCAAACCAAAGACAGTCAGGACTAACCACAAACATTCTCCACTGTCAGGGCAAGGAGTATTTTCAATTTATGCCTAGCAGGATTCAATCATTTCTATGGAACCATGATTACTGTGTTTTCCATGGGAGTCTCCATTGCAGTTACCCTGTTTTTGCTCCACAACTGTCTATTGGGTGTCTTATAGTTGTAGCTCCTGAGGAACCACGTCCAGACTCATTGGAAAGGGCTGAGCTGCCTAGAGATCCTGGACTTTTAAGCTGGATACAGTTGGTTACCACCCTTGGGGCATGAGTATGTTCTATTTGGGAATAAGGGTGGGTACATGATGGCCAGAGGGACAGATTGCCATGGCAATTGCCATTTGCCCACCAAAATCTTCTTCCTCGATAGTTACAGAATTGTAGTTATAATGTGGGTACCCAGGTGGGGAGTGTATTTTCCAGCTCTTCTTGCACCCAGAAGGAGTGCATTTTGTCGAAGTTCCCAATAGTGGAATGTGAACAAAAGTGATGTGTGCAACTTCTGTCTCACTTGTTAAGATGGGACATTTGTTCCTGAACTGCCCTGACCCCTTCGGACTTCGTTGGGTGGCAACAACTTGAGCAGCCTCAGAAGCCCCATGTTTAAGACAAAAGCTGGTCACCAACATGTACTTTTGTGTGAGTGAGACAAGAACATTTGTTTGAGTCCTTGCATTTTCGGGTCTGTTTGTTTGGGAATTTGCTTGAATTCCCCTGTACACCTGTGTTGGATATCATGTTACCTGCATCCCCCATAGGAAGACTTTCTTAGCCTTATTCTTTTACTTTTGGTGGAGCAAGTCCTTCATATTTTCTTAGAAAGTGTGCTTGAGAGGTAAATATTTTGGGACCTGAATTTCTTTGCATTTGACCTGTTTTTATCCTTCTGGAACCTTCAGGGATCTTTGTCTCCAATGCTCCAGTATGTATGTTTTCAACTATTGTGCTGGGTACCAATTAGAAAGTTGTATACTTCATTTCTGGGAATTAAAAAAAATTTTTTTTTCCTTGATAATTCCCTCCCCTGTACTTTCTGTCTCTCTTAGCAGAGCTCTTAAAATTCAGATATTGGATTTTCTTGCATGGCAATCTAATTTTCTTAGGTTTCTCTCCTAGCTTCCATTTGTTTGTCTTTTTGCTTTACTTTTTGAGAAATTTCCTCATACTTATTTTCCTTCTACTGACTTTCTTTTTCGTTCCCTAAATATTTCTTTTCTTTTCTTTCTTAAACATCACCCTGATCTTGTTTCTTGGTTGCAGATCCCTCTGAAGATATTATTATTATTTTTTTTTTTTTTTTTGCGGTACGCGGGCCTCTCACTGTTGTGGCCTCTCCTGTTGCGGAGCACAGGCTCCGGACGCGCAAGCTCAGCGGCTATGGCTCACGGGTCCAGCCACTCCGCGGCATGTGGGATCTTCCCGGACCGGGGCACGAACCCGTGTCCCCTGCATCGGCAGGTGGACTCTCAACCACTGCACCACCAGGGAAGCCCTGAAGATATTATTGATAGATTTTTGAAAGTTCTTGCCTTCCTGTGTCGGTAATTTCTTCTAAATTGCCATTTCCTGTTCCTTTTGTGGGTTTTGTTTGAATCACTATCTTCCAGGTTAAAGAATCTTCTTGAGTATGTGGTAATCGTATTTGAAGTGTGGGGACTACCTCCCACCTGTGCTTTTTCTGATCACACCTGTCAACCTGACTTGATGCCCAGCACATCACCTTGTACAGAAAGCAACACAAACCTTCCTCCAAAATAATGGCCATTTCTGACAGTGACAGAACACGAGGCTCTTTTCCCACAATTTCTGAATCACCTACACGTGAGCTGATGCCTCCTACATCTCATGTTAAACCTGGACTTCTTTCTTCAGTTTCAGAGCCATAAATCTAATGGCTAGGCATCTCCATTTTTAGGTTCCAGTTTGTCCTCCTGTTCCACTGTGTTCCCTGAATCAGAAATTAGCACACTTTCCCTTCAGTCACCTGTGTCTCATCCTCCTCGTTCACCTGCCTTGCCAGGTGGAGGTGAGTATGGAAGACAAGAGAGGGTGGCTGTCCCCTAGAGTGTGAACTGTCACGGCTAGGCCCGTTTGTCCACTCTTGTGTCCCCCGTGTCTGGCATAGGAGCAGGTTCACATAATAATATTTGCTGAATGAACATCTGAACAAAACAAAAAGTGTGGGGACTAAAAAGGTGATTGGGAGCTCAGAGCATATACATGGGTGTTGTTGGTTTTTTGTCTGGATGAGTTTATTTTCATACAAGTATTTCATGGAAATAGGAATGTAGCAAGCCGGTCAGGGTAGTAGGAAACAAATTTTAAGTGCAGATTCACGCATGTTGCTCTATTTACGCCTGGGAGCAGGCTTTCGCAACCTCGGGCGCAGCAGCTGCCCTCGTCCGAGGCCCCTTTGCAGACGCAGCCCTGGGCACACTTGGCACAGCTCACGGGGCAGCAGGGGCAGCAGCTTTTGCAGGAGGTGCATTTGTAGGAGCTACAATAGGCGCAGGAGCCACCAGTGGCTCAGGAGCACTTAGGGTCCATTGTGAGCTGAGCTGAGGCCAGAGGTCCAAATCAGTGACAAAGAAGAGGTTCCTGGGTTAGTGGAGGGTGTGTTCCTGGGGCTTGTTGATTGTGAGCTTAATTATGGGGTGATTCTGCTCTGGGCTGTCTCATTGGGAAACCTGGATTTAATTCTCTCCAGATCTTTTGTTCCCTGACCCCAACAAGATGCTTCTAATCTCCTGCCTAGAGGTTGAAGACCCAGCAGCTAGTGTTTTTGGAGCTGAGTGAAGAAATTGGGCCGGGTTTGTGGAACAGGGTGTTTTATTACTCAGTATGTACGTATTTGCTTAATCTTCCTTCTGTTTTACCCTCTCCAGAAGGGGAAAACTCAGCCTTTTTCTTTTTTCTTCTTTTTTTTTTTTTTTGCGGCACGCGGGCCTCTCACTGTTGTGGCCCCTCCCGTTGCGGAGCACAGGCTCCGGACGCGCAGGCTCAGCGGCCATGGCTCACGGGCCCAGCCGCTCCACGGCACATGGGATCTTCCTGGACCGGGGCACGAACCCGTGTCCCCTGCATCGGCAGGCGGACTCTCAACCACTGCGCCACCAGGGAAGCCCCAGACTTTTTCCTTTAAGGGGGATGGTCAATAGTCCAGTTACTGAGAGTGGGGGAGGGGATCTGTTTCTTAAACAGTTTTAACCAATCCTCCTAATTATAGGACCTCTCTCTTCCACTGGACTGCCACTTCCAGAGGTGCCTGAAGTTATCAGGTCCTAAATCTTTTGGTGATCCTGTGGTGGAAATAATGTTGCCTTTGAGCTTTCCCCATTACTGGTTTGCTAAATCATCTACTACTTGCCTATTTTTTTGGTGCCTTCCAAAATCTTGTTGCTGCCAAATCTTCTCCCATTTTCCTCATCCTTATGGGTTTATGCCTAAAAAAACCAAGCAAATCCATCTGTGTTTTCAACAGAGCTTCAGGAAGAAGAAAATGAAGATACAGCTGTTCAATCTGACACCTTTCCCCGGAAATTACTCCTATTTCTGTTCATTCCTACCCCAATCACTCTAATTTGAGCCACCGTCATTGTTCAGCTGGTCCACTGCAGCAGTCTGCCAACTGTTCTTTCTGCTCCCGAGGCTTGCTCTTTCCTTATCTATTTTATTACACTGAAGACAGAGTGAACTTTCTACAGAGCAAATGTTATTTCTCCACCTTCCTTTAAACCCTTCTTTCAGTCCCTTTTGCTCTTAACTTGTAAGGACCCTGTATCATCTGGCCTTGGTCTACTTTTCATTCTTATCTCCCAGCTTTCTCCTAGTTGCTCACTAGGCTCCAGCCATGCTGTAACCCATGTTTCTTTTAACATTTAAATATGGCATCTTAAGGTAACCCTACATACTGTAACTTTATCTGTAATTGTCTCTCACCACTTCTTCCCATCCCTCTCCTCCAAGCTTTTTCGGTTAACTTCTACTCATTGGCTTTCAGGTGTCAACTTTAATATCTCTTCTTCAGGAAAGCCTTTCATGTCACTCCAGACAAAGTAGGTCCTTTGTTGATGGTCTGATTGTTCTAAATACTTGCTATCCCTCCCCTAAAAGGGTTACACCTCCCTCTCCTGATGGTGTCAATATTCCACACAACACACTTTGAGAAATTCTACATTATTTTCATTACACTTTACTTTATTGTTATTATGTGTTTAGTTGTCTGTCTTCCTGACCAGACTGTAAGCACCAAGAAGGAAAGGTCCTGTGTCTATCTTGTATACCATGGTACCCCCAGTGTTTAGTATACTACTTCGACCACCCATAGTAATGACAAAGACCCCCTTGACCAAACTCTAGAATGCCTACCAACAGCTTAAGGCCATGTCCCCAGGATGAACCCTGTCCCCCTTAAAATGCCTGCCTGAGAAAGCTCGACACTGCCAGGAGAATTTATTTTTTCTTCCAACCCAAACCAGGTGATAGGCATATAGGCCCTGAACCTCCCTTAAAGCAGTTACTTTAGAAAGCTTGCGATTATAAATCCTTTCTCCACCCCTTTGGGATATAAATCTTTTGTCACCCAGAACTGCCTTCTCAAGGACCTGAGAGCTGTCTCCTCCCAGCCTGGTAGGTACCTTGCTCTAGCTTGTACCACTGCATGTCATAAAGATATGAGAAGTTAATTTCTGCTCCATATAAGTGCCAAGTAACAAACCCAGTCACATGGACCAACACCCCTTGGCACCCTTCAATGCCTTTGCCTTAGCACACGCCAGTCTAAAGTCTCCAGCCTTTTGTTTTGGGGAAGTTCAGTTCAGTTCACGACGAACCCACTTCCTTAACGCAATAAAAATCTATCCTTATTGCTTTAAACTAGTATCTGGCTTTGCTTTTGTTTTGTTTTGACAGTAAGCATACTAGTTGTTGAATTAATAAACAGATACTATATAGGTGTGAACAGCTGGGGGAGAGGGTAGTTTCATTATTTGAAAGCTTCTTTTGGGTTTCTTCTATCCCTCTCCCACCCTCCAAGAAGTTGATTATCTGTTTTTTCTTTCATAATCTCTAACTATGTGAAAGATGACAATTATATCCAAATTATCCATAGTGCATTTTAGGATTAAACTAGTCAGATTATTTTAGACAGGTGTAGAAAACTATTAAAAAAGTCACACACCTATTTTAAATGTCAATTCCCTGGTTTCTCTTTTAAACTTTTTTTTCTTCCCTTTGGCTTAACAACTTCAAAAGTTCTACCATTTCTATTTCTGGGCGAATGACAAGAGTTCAATTCAGTCCAAAACGACGTGGGCGGGTTAGATGCGGGTGCTTGGTTACAATTGGTGAGTTTGCCTAGACTTTAGCTGCAAATGGCCCACACACCTTTTCCTCCCGCTGTCTGCAGCTAGCACTCTGCTACCTGCGCCTGCGGGCTTTCGCTGTTCCTCCAAAATTTTATCTAGTTAGACGCTTTTGTGGGTACTTTTAGGAAGCCTAGAGAGCCCCCCGCAACCCGAGATTTTCAGTGCCGATTTGTACTTTGATTCACAACCACCAGCGTTCCCTCTCCCACGCTCCAACCCCAGCCGCGGCCTCCACCTCTGCTTCCCTTCCGGCCCCGGCAGTGACCGAGGGTGTCACGTGCTAGGACCCGGGCGTGAAGCCTGCGCCGCCATGTTGATTCCTGGCGGCCTCGTAGGAGAAGGCAGAGGGAGGCTGACCAGCCGTTCGGAGTTCCGGCCCTTGTGCGCAAGTGCGGAAGTGTGTTGGCCCCGACCGTGACGGGTTTCCGGCTGGTGGTTCCGCACCGGCCCCCAGTAGACGTGTAAGGGAAGGTGGGCCGCAGCCATGGCTGAGAGGAAACCTAACGGCGGCGGAAGCGCCGCTTCCACCTCCTCGTCGGGCACTAACTTACTTTTCTCCTCCTCGGCCACGGAGTTCAGCTTCAACGTGCCCTTTATCCCAGTCACCCAGGCTGCCGCTGCCTCGGCCTCCCTGCTCTTGCCCGGAGGTAGTAAGGAGATGAGGATCCGGTGGGGCAAGTGTGTGCGGGGAGGTGGGCGGGCGGTGGCGAGGGTCGGACGGGAGGTTTTCCTTGTGCCTGGACCCGACCCTCTGGTACCTTGCCAGGGCCATCAGTGGCCAGGTTTGAGTGGCCTGAGGACTTTGGGATGTTGGGGGCAGGGGCCAAGCTCTTCGTGGAAGGAACGGTTCCCAGTGCTGGACACTCCTGAACTGGCATTCCACAGATTTTTGTTGAACACCTCCTGGTGTGCCAGGTGCTTGCAGGGAATGCAAAAAAATTAGACAGTGCCATCTCCTCTCCTAGGATACTGTAGGATATCTCTTAGGATAGACACGTAATATTTGCAAAGTAGAGGTACAGAACGCAGTCATCTTTCAGGGCGGTGCATCATTTTCTCTAAGGAGCCCTTGCTTGTTCTCAAGTCCCTACTCCTGTGAGCACCTTAGCACTTTGTACATATCTTTATTATTGTCTAGGGAGATTGCTTTTTAACGATTACGTGGCATAACCCAGAGCTGGTGTTTAGGAGCACAGACTGTATTCCAGCCCTAGCCCTGCCAATAACTTGCTGTGTGACCTCAGGCATGTTACTTTACCTCTCTGTTCTTCATTTTCCATATGGGCTGTGATGAGAAGTGAACTGATTTTTGTAAAGCACTGAATATAGTGCCTGGCACATAGTGTTATATAAATGTTTGTGAAATAAACATGTCTGCCTCTCTATTTGGACTGTGGCCTTCTTGAAGTTTGCAGCTATAACTTATTTACCTTTTTATTTCTAGGATCTTGTTTAGTGCCTAGCACATAGGTCCTCAGTAAATGGTGAATATTTTCCTGTTGAATAATTTATTCTTGTTTGGAAGACTGAGGAAAGTTTCATGGAGAAGTGAAGAGGGGCAAATCGGACAATACATGATGGTTCCTCTTCCCTTGTGTAATGTTTCTTCTTGGTACTTATCACCACCTGATGTGTACAAATATTTATTTATCTTTAAATTTTTTTTAAATTTATTTTACTTTTTATTTTTGGCTGCATTGGGTCTTCGTTGCTGCGCGCGGGCTTTCTCTAGTTATGGTGAGTGGGGGCTACTCTTGGTTGTGGTGCACGGGCTTCTCATTGTTGTGGCTTCTCTTGTCGTGGAGCATGGACTCTAGGCGCACAGGCTTCAGTAGTTGTGGCACACGGGCTTAGTTGCTCCGTGGCATGTGAGATCTTCCCAGACCAGGGATCGAACCCTTGTCCCCTGCATTGGCAAGTGGATTCTTAACCACTGCGCCACCAGGGAAGTCCCATATTTGTTTATCTCATCCCACTAGCATGTAAGCTCCATGAGAGCAGGAACTTATGCCTAGAACAGTGTCTGGTACGCTGTAGACCTATTTTTCAATAGAAACTCGTTGAATGAATGAAAGGGTGGCAGTCAGGAATATGTATGTCTTGTTTTGATGGTGTGGCTGAAAGGTTCAGCATTGCCATTTTTGGTGGAGGATTAGCATGGCTGGAGCAGAATGCTTTGGGAGGTTGCAGGAATAAATAGGGCTGTACGTGGGGTTTTCATGTCATCCTCTGCTTCACAGATGTTTGGTTCACGCCCATCTTCCTTGCTATGTAATTTGCTTGTGTCTGTTACTGTCAGTAAATGCTAAACATCTTCACTGCCAAGTACAGGATAACTTACCTGTCTTGAAAACCATTGTTTCTTGGAGATGGTTTATTTTTTTCATAAGAAAATTAATACTTTTTAGAACTAAAATCCTGTAACACATATTTTTCTACCTTTAAACAAGATTTGATCCTTAGAAACCCATTCAGATCATTTCCAGAGACAAAAGGAGCACCTGTCACATTGGAAGCAACAGTTAAATCAAGTCAGTGAAAGAGACACATAGGAAGCAATTTCATTCCACAGACCTGGATTGAGCAGCTTCCGTTTGCCAGGCCCTGTTCCCGAGGCCCGGGAGACACAGAGGAGCAGATAGCAATGCCCTCAACGACTGCACAGTATATACAGACGCAGTGTACCCAGCTGTGTAAGGAACTGTGATACGGGTTTATGATGGCTGGAAAGAGGGATTGATAGGCTGCTGTGAGAGCTGTGGCTGTCAGGCTGGCTGACCAGGGAGAGGACATCCCTCGGGCCTTGAGGACCTCACAGAGGAGGCAGTTCTTGAGCTGAATATTGAAGGATACATAGAAATTAGGGAGTCTGGGGAGACAGACAGGTGAGAGTCTGGAGGTGTGAGAGGAACCTGCTGATTTGGTGGTAGGTGCTCACATCCTCTCTCCCTCCCCCTCTTTTTCCCTCTCGCCCCGTCCCTCCACCACCTGCACCCCTCCATGTGACTAGAGTGAATGCCAGGGTGTGCTTCAAGTGGTCAGCGGGGCCCAGATCACGAAGGGCCTCATACACCACACTGCGGAGTTTGTAGTTTACCCTGTGGGGTGTGGGGGGTGCCCTTGAAGGGTTCTGAACAAGACGGTGGGATTAGAGGTGTGTTTCAGAAAGACTGGAGTTTCCTGAGATTGCACCGGAGTGAAGCTGACCGTAGCAAGAGCGGCCGATCTGGAAGCCACTGCGAGTCAGGCAGGAGCCGGTGGCACTCTAGCCCTGGTCAGCCACACTGGGTGTGAAGAGCAGGGAACAGATATGAGAGATTTCTACACTGTCAAATTGTTGGGACTTAGTGACTCACGGGGGTCCAGGCTGTGCCGTGCAGAGTCCCCTTCTCTTCGTTCAGTTTCAGCCCCAAGACATAGCACCACCTGGCATATAATGGATACTGTGTACATATTTCTTTAATGAGGATCTGAATGATTAAATGAAGGGTGTGAGGGGGAGGGAGCAGTCTGAGAGAGGAGGTTTCTGATCTGAGTATCTGGATGGATGTTGGCAGACATCTGTTGAGGTTAGTGAGATGTGTAAAAGGGGGGACATGAAGGGGGACAGTTAAGATGACAAATTGAATTCAGGCTTACTAAGTCTGAGGTATATGTGGCTGAACCTGCCAAAAAAGTATTGAGGAGGCAGTTGGAAAATAGGTTCTGGGACACAGAAGATCAGTCTCAGTTTGAGACAGAGTTGGGAGTGTCACAAGTAGGTGCTCATGAAAGTTACGGGTCTTGATGCCAGATGTGTCTACATGTAATTAGAAAGTGCCCTTGAGGTGAGGCTGGCAGCTTGTTGAGATCAGTATTTTGTTTGTAATGAATGCTAATCAGAAAAAAGTCTCTTGGGTCAGGTTGATCCCAAGTTGTCTTAAAGGATGAAAGATACCACAGAGGTTTTTTCCTCTGCTTTTAGATGTTAAGCCATCAACTAAGAAGTCTGAGTCCAAGTGAGGTTCATGTGACTGAAAAGAGAGGGTAGGAATCGGAAATGTATCAGAAAAGTAGACCGATATAAGCAGACAGGGGGCCTTGTGCAGGAAGATATTTTTAGTTAACAAAGAAACAACTCAGACGAGTATTTTGAATACTGGAGTATCTCAGTTAGATTGATGTGTGTGAAATATAATGAGAGCAGCCTAAGAGCTGAAGGCCTCATTCAGCAAAGGTCAAGAAGGAGCTCAGAGCTTGAAAGGCCACCCTTTGGCAGGTCTCAAGGGCAGGGACCAGTGTGCCTGTGTGCTGGGAGAGGGTCCACCCTTCTGATCTGCTCTATGCCTCCAGCAGTGGGAGATAAGAGGGAATTGGAGATGAGAGGGAATGAGATGGGAGAAGGAAAAGATTAGGAAGAGGAAGATGATGTTAGAACCTAAGGCCTCCTAAAAGTTTCCTGAGGAAAGGTAGACTGGGCTTTTTTATTTCTGTTTATGTATGTATGTATGTATGTATGTATGGCTGAGTCAGGTCTTTGTTGTTGCACGCGGGCTTTCTCTAGTTGTGGTGAGTGCGGGCTACTTGTTGCAGTGCACGGGCTTCTCATTGCGGTGCCTTCTCTTGTCGCGGAGCACGGACTCTAGGCGTGCAGGCTTCAGTAGTTGGGGCTCGTGGGCTCTAGAGCGCAGGCTCAGTCGTTGTGGCGCACGGGCTTAGTTGCTCCGCGGCCTGTGGGATCTTCCCGGACCAGGGCTCGAACCCATGTCCCCTGCATTGGCAGACGGATTCTTAACCCCTGCACCACTAGGGAAGCCCAGACTGGACTTTCAAGGCCATGTGGAAGGAAAATGTTTTTATCACTATTTTACGACTTGGTAGCAGAAGAGAGGATAAATAGTTTGGTGCTAATAGTACCCACAGTGAAGATCAAGTTGGGCAAAGGGAAGTGAGGAGAACTTCCCTTAGTTAGAAAATGACTTTTCCAGTGATTTGGCATTCCCTAGTGACTATCTGGTTGTGATACTGTGTGGTTTTAGGGATGGCAATTAATGGTTGACCTACTTTGCCTCAGGAATACAAATACCACATGTTCACTTATATGATGAGTGCTTTGTAGGTAAGAGCCTGACACACCCCTTGTTGTCAACAGAGTTAATATCTGTACTTTAGTTTCTTGTCCTTACTGTAGAAATAAAGTTTTGTGTGTTTGGGTAGCAGAACAGTATTTGAATTGTTTTTTACCAGGAAAAACCAGTATTCAAAATAACATGTAAAACTAGGAGTATAGATTTTGTTTCCATTTTTTATTTATTTATTTATATTTATTTATTTATTTTTGCGGCCTCTCACTGTTGTGGCCTCTCCCGTTGCGGAGCACAGGCTCCGGACGCACAGGCTCAGCGGCCATGGCTCACGGGCCCAGCCGCTCCGCGGCACGTGGGATCCTCCCAGACCGGGGCATGAACCCCATGTCCCCTGCATCGGCAGGCGGATTCTCAACCACTGCGCCACCAGGGCAGCTCTTGTTTCCATTTTTTAAACCTTCTCCTATATACATATATGTCTACATAATTTATACATGTCTACAAAATAAATAGTATATAACTATTTATATTTATTTTAAAAGTGTGGAAAGGTATGTATCAAAATATTAACCGTGTTAACAGTGATTGTGTCTGGGAGGTGAGCTTATGAATGAGTTAGTATTTTTCCCTCTTGTTTCTTATTCATGTTTTCTAGTTATTTATTTCAAAGAAAAAGAAGTTTTTCATTATTGTCTTTACTGCAGAAATGTAAGTTTGAACAGCAAAATAAGAGGTATAATTGCTAGATCTGGGATACAGAGTCTTATCTACAGAGTGATGGCGTACCTTTAAACCATGTACCCTTCTGTTTCCTTTCAGAGGATTCCACAGATGTGGGTGAGGAGGACAGCTTCCTTGGTCAGACTTCTGCTCACACGTCTACCCCACAGACATTTAGTTACTTCTCTCAGGTATCAAGCAGTAGTGACCCTTTTGGGAATATTGGACAGTCACCGTTAGCAACTGCGGCAACATCGGCTGGACAGTCAGCATTCTCCAAGCCCCCAGCTGCTCTCCCTTTTACAACCGGATCCCAAGATACGTCGAATGCATTTTCACCATCCATTTCGAAGGCTCGGTATGGTGCTCCACCTGCTTCTCAAATGGGAGTAAATACTTACCTGCCTTCTCAGCCTAGTAGTGTCCCTCCTTCAGAGTTTGGGAGCCCACCCCAAGGGGCGCCCCAACAAGGGTACAATCCATATCGCCACACAGCTGTAAGCAGCAGGGCTGATCCTTATATTGCACCCGCACAGCTGCAGCAGTGCCGAACACCGGCCCACCCTACCCATCCCCCGCCCCCGGGACCCCCTGTTCAGATGCACCAGACGCCTCCAGGATCCTTGCCGTCGGTATGGAAACGTGTCTTTATATCCTAATTATTCACTGTAATCTTTAATCTCTCCCATCTTAACCTATGGTTTTGAAAACACTGTGCTTTTCATAATACGACATTATTTTCAGAGGGTATGTTTTCGTAAGCTACATGCTTTCAAGTAAACAATCTTTTAAAGATAGCTCATTGAAGGGTTCATATTGTAGTTTATATTATCTGTTTATGGAAGTAGTAATCGATTTTAATGAGTTAACCGTATGCCAATATTTCCAGAGTTAATGTAAGATACCAATAACAAATGTCATCTAGGGACGTGTGAGAGTCGGAGCAATTTTGTTTTTTTTTTTTTTTTTCTTTTTGCGGTACGCGGGCCTCTCACTGTTGTGGCCTCTCCCGTTGCGGAGCACACGCTCCAGACGCGCAGGCTCAGCGGCCATGGCTCACGGGCCCAGCCGCTCTGCGGCATGTGGGATCCTCCTGGACCGGGGCACGAACCCGTGTCCCCTGTATTGGCAGCTAGATTCTTTTTTTTGGCGGTACGCGGGCCTCTCACTGTTGTGGCCTCTCCCGTTGCGGAGCACAGGCTCCGGATGCGCAGGCCCAGCGGCCATGGCTCACGGGCCCAGCCGCTCCGCGGCATGTGGGATCTTCCCGGACCGGGGCACGAACCCGTGTTCCCTGCATCGGCAGGCGGACTCTCAACCACTGCGCCACCAGGGAGGCCCTAAACAATCTTTTAAAGATAGCTCATTGAATGGTTCATATTTTAGTTTATATTATCTATTTATGGAAGTAGTAATTGATTTTAATGAGTTAACCGTATGCCAATATTTCCAGATTTAATGTAAGATACCAATAACAAACGTCATCTAGGGACGTGTGAGAGTCGGAGCAGTTATTAACACACTGCCAGCTTCTCATTTTTTAATTATACTACTCAATCAAAACACTCAATTAGTGGGACTAAAATTGATTACGCCAATAATTTATTTTATTTACATTTATGGAGTTTGGATCTAGACAGTCAAACTCTGTCTCAGGGGTAAATTTTGCATTGGGTAAATTTTATGAAATTCCTTTATGCCTTTTTTCCCCACTCATTATTCAACTGACTTCCAAAGGGAAGTGAACTGAATAAAAAAAAAAAGGGAAATGACTGAAAGGAAGAATTAAGAACCCAGCACAGTGTGGCAGAGATAATAGTATTGCAATCAGAGTGTAACCTGACTTCTCTCTTGGGGATAGAGAATGGGTTCCATTTTACCATCTAATTTAAATCTTACCAATACACAAACTCTTGGTAATGTTGGATTTCAGCATATTGGAAAGTAACCAGATTTGTAGCATGTAATGTAAGTTAGTATACTTTGTTTGCTGATGAAATTTTGTAAAGATTCCTAATTAAGAATTTTTAAAATGACAATTTTAAATATAAAAAAAGGTTGCAAAAATAAAAATAGGACAGAGAACACCCCAATACCTTAAGCCAGATTTACCTGTCATGAACATTTGTTCTGTCATTTGTGAACGTGCACACTGACATGTGTTGGAGTATCCTTTCTCCCCTCCCTCCCTTCCTTTCTCACTCTGTATATATGCAATTTTGGGGGGAAACATTTGAAGATCAGTTAAATACATTATGATTCTTTACTCCTAGATACTTCAGTGTGTATTTCCTGAGAATAAGGATATTCTTTTACATAACCACAGTACAGTTATTAACCTCAGTAAATTTGCATTGATAGAATATTCTAAAATGATTTTTTTTTTTTTGCGGTATGCGGGCCTCTCACTGTTGGGGCCTCTCCCGTTGCGGAGCACAGGCTCCGGACACGCAGGCTCAGCAGCCATGGCTCACGGGCCCAGCTGCTCCACGGCATGTGGGATCTTCCCCGACCGGGGCACGAACCCGCGTCCCCTGCATCGGCAGGTGGACTCTCAACCACTGCGCCACCAGGGAAGCCCTAAAATGATTTTTAATAAAAATTAAAAAAAAATAATTGTATTCTGATTTAAAAAGTATTTTCAGTGCAGAAAATTTGAAAAATGCCATATAGCCAAATGAATAAAAATTGCCACTAGAAAACCCTGTTTTTATTTTGTTTTATGTCTTTCTTATCCTTTTTTCTAGATAAAAGCATAGTGTTTGGGGTTTTTTTTTTCTTTTTTAATTAATTAATTAATTTTTGGCTGCATTGGGTCTTTTTTTTTTTTTTTTTTTCTTTTTGCGGTATGCGGGCCTCTCACTGTTGTGGCCTCCCCCGTTGCGGAGCACAGGCTCCGGATGCGCAGGCCCAGCGGCCATGGCTCACGGGCCCAGCCGCTCCACGGCATATGGGATCCTCCCAGACCGGGGCACGAACCCGTATCCCCTGCATCGGCAGGCGGACTCTCAACCACTTGCGCCACCAGGGAGGCCCTGCATTGGGTCTTTGTTGCTGTGCGTGAGCTTTCTCTAGTTGCGCCTGAGCAGGGGCTACTCTTCGTTGTGGTGCACGCGCTTCTCATTGCGGTGGCTTCTCTTGTTTCAGAGCACGGGCTCTAGGTGCGGAGGCTTCAGTAGTTGTGGCGCATGAGCTTAGTTGCTCCACGGCATGTGGGATCTTCCCGGACCAGGGCTCGAACCCGTATCCCCTGCACTGGCAGGGGGATGCCTAACCACTGCGCCCCCAGGGAAGTCCCAACACAAGCATTATGTATGTTTTTTGTGAACAAGCAAGCAAGCATTATGTATGTTTTTTGTGAACATATTTTAGGTGTTATTAAGATTTTTTCTAAAACGTTTTTAATGGTTCTAGAGAATTCCAGCATATGAGTAAAAGATGATTTATTTAATCAGGTTTCTATTAGACATTTAGGTTGTATCCACTGATTGTCTATTTTAAATAACTTTTTGATATTATGGGTACATTTTTACAATTATATCTTTAGGATATCTTAGAAATGGAATGTCTAGGTCAAGGAATATGCACATTTTATTTTTATTTTTATTTATTTATTTATTTTTGGCCATGGGGCTTGTGGGATCTTAGTTCCCTGATCAGGGATTGAACCTGGGCCACAGCAGCGAAAGCACCAAGTCCTAACCACTGGACCTACGGAGAATTCCCAAGGAATATGCATATTTTAAAGATTAAATAAATCACAAGAGACATACTGCTAGGTTGATTTCTGTAAAGGTATTAGTTTACTTTGCCATCAGTGTGAGAAAGTCCTGTTCACTTTGCAACTGATTTGGGGGTTTGTTAGATTTTTTAAAATTTTACTTGCTTTGGAGCCTGGTTATTAAATAGTTGTCTAGAGAAATATTTAGGATAATCATTACTATGTTAGTTTGTGTCTGAAACATATACAGAATTGTTCCTTTGGACAGACGTGATGGTCCTAACTTTTGTCCCCCCCAGATTCCTCCTTCAGTGCAGCCAGGGCTGTCCCCTCCAACCCAGCAGCAGGCACCTGCTAGACCTGCGGGTCCCTCTGTGCAAGCGTCATCTCTTTTTCTACTTCAAAACCAATATGAACCTGTCCAACCCCACTGGTTTTACTGCAAGGAGATAGAATACAGACAACTATGGATGCCTTTCAGTGTGTTTGACTCTTTGAATCTTGAAGAAATCTATAACTCAGGTAAGCACAGATCCTGCATCATTTGTATCTGATTTTAGGAAGAGAGGAATGAAGAGTATTTATCCATGGCCTACTTTTTATGAATGTCAAATTCTTTAATCCTTGTAGAGCCTGCCAGCCTCTGTACCTTAAGATGATAATATTAATATAAGTTCTGAGTTATTTGAGCAAGGTATTTGAAGAAATGTTTTAGTAATTTTCTTTTTTTGTTTAAATCCAAGAAATAGAGTCGTTCATATAACCCAGGTGTCAGTTTTCTTATTTCCCTTATTTGTTTGTAGCTATAGGGCATTTATAAAGCATTTTCTATGGAATTCGTGTTCCTGAAGATGCTGTGAAAAAAGTGTTCCATGGTCAGATGAGTTTTGGAAGTGCTGTAACTACATCCATCTCTTGAGATAGTGCACAAGAGTGTGTTAAGACTCTGAGAAGTCTTCAGTATAGAAATAAGTTTTCTTTGTTTATCCTGATGATATTTCATCTTGGGACTTAAAAATCACCTATTCTTTAGAAGTATGCTTCATGGAGCATTGCTGCTTTGATTAAAAAAAAAAACAAAAAAAACCTACCAATTATTTGACTTATTTCATGATCATGCTTTTATATTTTACCCTCGTTATTTCTTCTCCACTTAAAAGAATCATCATTTTGAGCAGCACAAATTAATCTTAAACCTCTGTTTTTTTAAAAAAATGAGCTTAGTTCTTTGTCTTTAAGGATAGATGAGTCACCATATTCATTATTTATTACTTTTAAATGTACCTTGTAACTGTCGAGTTAAAATGTGGTCTTTGTGCTCCAGTCCAGCCAGACCCTGAGAGTGTGGTTCTAGGCACGGATGGAGGGCGCTACGACGTTTACCTCTATGACCGGATGAGGAAAGCCGTGTACTGGGAAGAGGAGCCAGCTGAAGTGAGACGCTGTACTTGGTTTTACAAAGGGGACACAGACAGCAGATTTATTCCTTATACAGAGGAGTTCAGTGAAAAACTGGAGGTACGTGGGCTTTATTCCTTTATGCTTTTCTTTAAAACGCATAGACTGTATACGTTGGAGCCTCATGTAACACCACTCACAGTGGAACAGACTTTATTTACAAGACAGCCTATCTTGATCCTGTGCGCAAAGAAGATTGCCTTTTAATTGGTGTCATCTTTTATGAGGTGCTAATTGTGGCCTCATGTCTAAAGATAGAATGTTTTTCGGGGGAACATCGCAGATCTAATATAATAAGGTACTTATATCAAATCTTCAGAAGAGCTTAGGCTGCTGTGATACACTGCTGACAACACATGCCAAGCAGATGGATGCTTTTCAAATTAATATTCAGTAAAAGGCTTGAAATTCACCTCTGGTTTATGAAAACAAATAGAAGAATAGGAACAAATATTGTGAGACTTTTTAGCCATCTTAAAATTGGTGGTTAATGTTGTTTTACATAATTGTGTTAATTTCTTGTTATAATTCTGCTTAATAATTGAGTAATTAAATATTTCAAATAAGTTAAAATGAATTCATCTGCATACATGGGAAATGGAGTATGGAACATTTTAGTTGCTATTTTTTAATGTATTAACTAAAACTTATGTAACCAACACTAATGTTAAACATTAAAACAATACTAATATTGACATTAAAAGGGACCTCCAAAATGTTAATCTTCCCTAGATTCATATTTTGAAAGCTTCAAGCACGGACTGGGCTTTATGTTCTGTTTAGGAGCTGACAGTCAAGTTTAGCAACTGACTATTAATTACTAAATTTTTTTGTCCTTGAAGAACATAATAATATAATTAATAGAAATAAGAAAAAAAATTAAATCACAATCTTGTTATCCTTTTAAATAAAATGTTACATTTAAAAAATATTTTTTTAAACTGTTCTTTATTCATATACGTGTTTTTTTTTTTCATGTTTTTCTTATAGCTATAATAGTACAGATTTTTTGTGGAGTATTTTGCTTTTTCAAAAGAAAATTTGTAAATGTAATCCTTAGTCATAGTCATTATCAATTGTGCCTGCCCTAGAAATATTAATCTCTATATAATAGTGACTATGAAATACTGTTCTATAACCAAATCAGTACAAAAAGGTGAATATTGGCCTGAAGTTAAGACAGATGTTAGTTGGGGTTAAGTAAATTGGAAAAGAAGCTTGTTGAGAACAGAGGCTTCAAATGTTTTTCATTTCAACACATAGTAAGAATACATTTTAGATTGAGATTTCGTACACACATTTTATACACACACACACACACATATGAGTATGTGTGTTTGTTTATCAGAGGCAGTGGTGTTTGGTAAACTGGCTCTGCAGGGAAAAAAGCCCCTGATTTATAGTGTTTGCTGATTTCCATGGTGTAAATACTCCCACCATGGCCAATAGTAAGCTAGCAACATGATGTAACTAGACACAGAGTTGGGAAGCGGTATGTGTGATCAGCTCTTGTGAGCTGGTATGAGTGAGCTCTAACGCACCATTAGAATCAAAGGTTCATGGAACAACACTTACCTCACTAGGTGTCATTCAGTTAGATATTTTCTATGTCACTGAAAATACTAATTTTACGGTTTGTTACTGGTCATGACCCACAGTTTGAAAAACACTGATTTAGAGCCGAGTCAGAACCCAGGTAAGAAGGGCAAAGACTGAAAAGAAGGCATAAAATTAATTTTGTTCCTGGAAATACCAAATATCAGGAGGCACCAGTCTCCTAAAACAATTTTAATCATTTGAATAAGGAATAAAATATGTAAAGGAATGCTGATACCTTTGGCTTAATTTTAGACCTAAATAAATACACAAACAAACGTGTACTGTAATTTTTGGTACCCTTGACAAGACCCTACTGAAGGTATAAAATCCCAAGGTTGAATGTTTAGTCCTATTCTTTTGAAGCTAAAGTATATATTTTCAAGTCTAAGCAGTATTTGAAAGTGTATACTACATTTGATTATAAATGGGTGACACAGGCTTCAAGGATGGAATTCATGTATTGACCGTCTCAATAGCACATAGCTGTTCTTAACTTCAGGAGACCTTAGTTCCTGTTCAGCCTCTACCCAGGAAACGCAAGCCAGATCAGGGAAGAGGCAGAGGAGGTCAGGAAATGAAAAAGCCGGTGAGAAAATGAGAATCAAGTGATCCATATTGCTAGTGTTGTAGATGAGCCTATCCGATCAGAGCACTAAAACAAATCAATAGAAGAGTTGGAAACAAAAAACACCTTCATTTGATCATTACACCAACCTCTGCATAGAAAACCCGGAGAACCTCTAGAAATTCCGTTAGTACCAGTGTAAGAGTTCAGCAAGTCTGTGGATATAAAATCAGCATATAACAATTAATAACAGGGCTTCCCTGGTGGCGCAGTGGTTGAGAGTCCGCCTGCTGATGCAGGGGACACGGGTTCGTGCCCCGGTCCGGGAAGATCCCACATGCCGCGGAGCGGCTAGGCCCGTGAGCCATGGCGGCTGAGCCTGCGCGTCCGGAGCCTGTGCTCCGCAAGGGGAGAGACCACAACAGTGAGAGGCCCACGTACCGCAAAAAAAAAAAAAAAAAAAAAAAAATTAATAACATTCCTACACAATAGAAATAACCAATTAGAAACCATAATAATAAAAGAAGACTATAACACTAACAAAACTACAGGCTAAGTAGAAACATCGTCCCACAAAAGGTATATATGAACTTGATGGAGAATAAACTATGAAGCAGAATTGAAGGATGTAAAAGTTGACATCCAAGAAATAGACCAAAATGTTACATTCATGGATGCACAGTCTCAACATAATAAAGATGTCAGTTCTTCCCAAATTATTTTATAAATTGTATGTAATCCCAATCAAAGTCACATCAGGGTTTTTTAAGTAAAATTTGCAGACTGCTCCTAAATTTTATACGGAAGATCAAAGTACCAAGAATAATCAAGACCATTTTGAAGAATGATAAGTGGAAACATACTCTACCAGACAAAATTTATTATAAAGCTGTGGATTGAAAGGGAATACAAAGAAATGAAAATAATTCTTAAGGTGGTGAATCTTTAAACATTTTTGTTTGTGATCTTTTAAAAAAATATAAACAAATATATTAAAAAATTTTTTTAAAGTAGTGAGGAAGAGGGTCAGCTGGATAGAAGCTGATGGAGAGGAATTGTTACTGAATGACTGCCCAGGAGACAAAAAGAAACACTTCTATTTTGACATGATTGTCAAATAATCACTGTTACTCATTTAAAAAAATATTTATTTATTTGGTTGCACCGGCTCCTTAGTTGTGGCATGGGAACTCTTAGTTGTGGCATGCATGTGGGATCTAGTTCCCTGACCAGGGATTGAACCCGGGCCCCCCGCATTGGGAACGCAGAGTCTTCACCACTGCGCCACCAAGGAAGTCCCACTGTTACTCATTTAAAAAAAGACTTTGGATAGTGGGTGTACCAGAGGTTCCCCCTTACCTGGTCTTGAATCTCTCTCCAAGAGACCCCCAGACTTTTGTTTTATAGAGAGCAGAATAGTGTCTCTGGAGGGAGAGTAAGAAAGTGGTGGGACAGTCAAGTCTTTGGAGTCAGAAGGTCGTGGGTGGGAGTGAACCACAGTTCTGCTTTTGCTCCTTACCTTTGTGATCACTGTGTGGTCTTGTGCAACTGTGAACTAAAGATGCCTGCTAGCATTAGAATTGTGTCTGCCTCCCCCACCCACCAAAAAAAAAAAAAAAAAGATAGGTTGAGGTCTTAACTTCTAGTACTTCAGAATGTGACTTTATTTGGAAATAGGGTTGTTGCAGATATAATTAGTTAAGATGAGATCATACTGGAGTAGGGTGGGCCCCTAATTCAATAGGATTGGTGTCCTTATAAGAAGACAGTCATGTTAAGACAAACATAGAGGAAGAAGGCCATGTGAAAGTAGAGGATTGGAGTGATGCATCTGTAAGCCAAGGAATACTACAGATTGCTGACAGACCACCAGGAGCTAGGAAGAGGCGAGGAAGGAGTTCCCTATGAGCTTCAGAGGGAATGTGGCCCCGCTGACATGACACCTTGATTTCAGACTTCTAGCCTTTAGAACTGTGAGGCAATAAGTTTCTGTTTTTATAAGCCACTCAGTTTGTGGTTCTTTGTTATGGCAGCCCTAGGAAATTAATAGACTGTTTAAACCTTGGTTTTCACCTCTATGTAATGGGGATAATATTATTTAGGGCTGATTGAGAGCAATTAAGTGAGGTACTGTATGTAAAATGATAATAAGTATGGTAGGCAGTTAGTATAGGAGAGCTGCTATTACTATTATTTTTATTACTATCATAGTTATAATTTTCTTCCACACTTTTTCTTAATAGATTTGTCTTACTGGATTGTATGTTGTTTCCCTTGTAGGCTGAATATAAAAAAGCTGTAACCACGAATCAGTGGCACCGCAGATTAGAGTTTCCGAGTGGGGAGACAATTGTTATGCACAATCCAAAGGTAGTGATGTTGTTTAAGATATTAAAGTGTTTGGGTTTTTAAAAATAATTATTTTACTGAATGTTTGATAAATGTTCATTTTTATTCTGCAGTAGGGATATATTTATAACAAGTGCATTGCTTTTAAGTTTACTACAGTTCATATCGATGATAGAAACTAAAATGAAATTTAAATTTGTCTCCTGAAGTTTCTGTTTATGGTAACACATTAGCTGAAGCTTAGTATGCATCATTGAAGTTAAGCTTGATAAATTTTTGTACTTGATCCAGGCTCAGCAGACTTTTCTGTGAAGGGCCAGAGAGTAAATATTGAAGGCTTTGTAGGCCATGTAGTCTCTGAAAGCAGCCACAGGCAGTATGTAAGCCAATGGGCCTGGCTATTTTCCATAAAATGTTGTTTATAAAAACAAGTGGTGGGCCAGGTTTGACCTGCAGGCAATAGTTTGCCTACCTTGCCCTTGATGATGGTTTGTTTCAACCTTTAAAGTAAAAATAAGTTCTTCCTCTTTATTTGTATCATCTCTGGAAACCTTTCTTGTTTTTTTTAAAGATACTGGGTGTGGTGTTTAGAGTCTTCCATTTACCATTCTTAATCTCTCTAAGCTCCAGGTTCCTCACGTGCAATAAATAAGATTTACCTCCCAAGGTCATATTTTTGATGAAGTGAGGTAATTTATGCAAAAGCATCTAGCATAATGCTAGTAATATGGTAGTTTCTCAGAACATAGGCTATTTATTACAGAAAAGTGTAAAAGAAAAACAAAAACAAGCTATATTCTAACCACCTCTATAGTCCTTACTGATGTTAAAATAAGTAAAAATAAAAACATTCATATGCCATCAAAGTTTAAACAGTATAAAAGGGTATCATGAAAAACAAAAGCCTCTTACCTCTGCATTCCCCTAGTTTCGCCTGTTAATGGTAACCACACTTATCCTTTTGTTTTTAATTGTTTTTTTTAACTTTTGTTTTTTATGTAAGCACACAAAATTTTACATACCATCTTGCATGCATTCGTTTTTTTGGGGGGGGTGGAAGGTTAATGTTAAACTATTAATTTATTTCATTTTTTTAATTGAAGTATAGTTGATTTACAATATTATATTTGTTTCAGGTGTGCAGCAGCATTGTGATTCAGTAGTTTTACAAATTATACTCCATTAAAAGTTATTACAAAATAATGGCTATAATTCCCTGTGCTGTACAATATATCCTTGTTGCTAACCTATTTTATATGTAGTAGTTTGTGTCTCTTAATTCCGTACCCCTATCTTGCCCTACCCCTTTCCCTGTCCCTACTGGAACCACTACCTTTTTTTTTTTTTTTTTTTAATCTGTGAGTCTGTTTCTGTTTTGCTACCTATTGATACATTCGTTTTATTTTTTAGATTCCACAAATAAAGTGAAATACAGTATTTGCCTTTCTCTGACTTATTTCACTACACACTTTTTCTGGGTCCATCCAGGTTGCTGCAGATTGCAGAATTTCATTCTTTTTTATGGCTGAGTAATATTCCATCGTGTGTGTGTATGAATGTATGTATGTGTAGCACATCTTTATCCGTTTGTCTGTTGATGGACACTTGGGTTGCTTCCATATCTTGGCTGCTGTAAACTGTGGTGCTATGAACATTGGGGTTTATTCGCAGGTATTTTATTCTTTTTTTTTTTTTTTTTTGGCTGTGTTGCACAGCTTGTGGGATCTTAGTTCCCCAACCAGGGATCGAACCTGGGCCCCCAGCAGTGCAAGCCCAGAATCCTAACCACTGGACCACCAGGGAATTCCCCCTAGGTATTTTATTCTTCATGATGAGATTTTAAGCAGGATTGACTTTTTTTGCTTTCTCTTTCTGATAGTTCATTATTAGTGTATAGAAAAGCAACAGATTTCTGTATATTAATCTTGTACCCTGCAACTTTACTGAATTCATTTATCAGTTCTAACAGTTTTTTTGGTGGAGACTTTAAGGTTTTCTATATATAGTGTCATGTCATATGCAAATAGTGACAGTTTTACTTCTTTCCTTCCAGTTTAGATACCTTTTATTTCTTTTTCTCTGACTGCTGTGGCTAGGACTTCCAATACTATGTTAAATAGAGGTGGCAGGAGTGGGCATCCTTGTCTTGTTTCTGAATTTGGAGGAAATATGATCAGCTTTTCATCACTGAGTGTGCTGTTAGCTGTGGGTTTTTTCATAAATGGCCTTTACTATGTTGAGATATGTTCCCTCTGTACCAACTTTGATGAGAGTTTTTTTTTTTTTTTTTTACCATGGATAGATGTTGAATTTTGTCAAATGCTTTTCTGAATCTGTTGAGATAATCTTGATTTTTAATCCTTCCTTTTGTTAATGTGTGTATCACATTAATTGATTTGCAAATGTTGAACCATCCTTGCATCTTTGGAATAAATCCCACTTGATCATGGTGTATGATCCTTTTTATATATTGTTGGATTCGGCTTGCTAATATTTTGTTGGCAGTTTTTGCATATATATTCATTAAAGATATTGGCCTGTAATTTTCTTTTTTTGTAGTGTGTTTGGTTTTGGTATCAGGGTAATGATGGCCTCATAGAATGAATTTGGAAGTGTTCCCTCCTCTTCAATTTTTGGAATAGTTTGAGAAGGATAGGTATCAGCTTCTCAGCTCTTCTTTATATGTTTGATAGAATTCCCATGTGAAGCTGTCTGGTCCTGGATTTTAGTTTGCTGGGAGTTCTTTTTATTAGAAATTCAATTTCACTACTAGTGATTGGTCTGTTCAAATTGTCTGTTTCTTCTTGATTCAGTCTTGGCAGGTTGTACGGTTCTAGAAATTTGTTTCTTCTAATATGTCCAATTTGTTGGCATATAACTGTTCATAGTATTCTCTTATGATTTTTTTTTGTATCTCTGTGGTATCAGTTGCTATTTCTCCTCTTTCATTTCTTATTTTGTTTATTTGGGTCCTCTCTTTTCTCCTTGGTAAGCCTGGCCAAAGATTTATCAATATTGTTAATTTTTATCAAAAAGCCAGCTCTTGGTTTCATTGATCTTTCCTGTTTTTTTGTTTTTTTTTTTTTGGTCTCAATTTTATTTATTTGCTCTCTGATCTTTATTAATTCCTTCCTTGTGCTGACTTTGGGCTTTGTTTGCTCTTCTTTTTCTGATTCCTTTAAATGGTAGGTTAGGTTGTTTATTTGAGATTTTTCTATATAACACTGGACTAAATTTAATACAGTTGATTTAACAGAATAGTATATGTCTTCCTGAAAAGTGGTAGGTAAATCCGTTTTGGACATTGAATTTGCACATTGTTATTTAGAGGATTTTGCCTTATATGTATTTATAAAACAAGGATTGCTCTACTTCTTTTATTTCTTATGTGTAAACCTGAATGTTTGTGTTTGTTTGTGTTTTTTTGCGGTACGCGGGCCTCTCACTGTTGTGGCCTCTCCCGTTGTGGAGCACAGGCTCCGGACGCGCAGGCTCAGCGGCCATGGCTCACGGGCCCAGCCGCTCCGCAGCATGTGGAATCTTCCCGGACCGGGGCACGAACCCGTGTCCCCTGCATCGGCAGGCAGATTCTCAACCACTGCGCCACCAGGGAAGCCCTGTTTGTTATATTTTTAAATCAAGGCGTACTACCTCTGATTTAGTTGTATTATTTTCCAACATAAGCATTGGAAATAATGGTATTGATTTACTTAGTTTTAATGGTTACTGAACAGTAGCAGTACTGTTACAAAATTGATTTTGGAGGAACAGTACAAGTATCTGATTTATAAACTATACTATGAAGTAGTTTATTATGTATTGAGATAAATTATTTAGCTAATAGTGGGAATGAATTTGGTAGTGAGCTCTGTCATAATCCTTCTCTTGTATCTTGAAGGTTATTGTTCAGTTCCAGCCCTCATCAGTACCAGATGAATGGGGGACCACACAAGATGGACAGACAAGGCCCAGGGTTGTAAAGCGTGGAGTTGATGATAACCTTGATGAAATTCCTGATGGTTCGTACAGTTTGTTTAGGACTAAGGTCATTTTTAGACTTCTCTATTTTAGAAAGATGAAAAAAGGAAACAGTTATTAGGATTACCTGCCATAACATGCAGAAATCAGCCAGGTTGGCACAGATCTTTCCTTTTTATTACTTTTATATCTGTTTGTTCTTTAATTTAGAATTCTGGTGAAGGTGCACAAACCATGTAATATAGATTCTAAAATATATATTGTGAAGAAGCACTTTGCTTGTTGAAACTAGGCTTTTGGCAATATTTTTGGGCTTGTTTTGTCATGCCTCAACTAGTTTGTATTACTTTAGTGCAGGAGTGGTGAATTTTTTCTGCAAAGGGCAAAGTAGTAAATAGTTTAGGCTTTGCAAGCCATGCAGACTCTGCTGTATCTCTGCTCAACTCTGCCGTTGTAGTGTGGAAGCATTTGTATGCAAACAAATGGGCCTAGCTGTGTTGCAATAAAACTTTATTTATAAAAACAGGCAGTGAGCAGGATTTGGAAATAAATGTACTCATATTATGAATCTGTATGAAATAACCAGAGTAAAATAGTAGATTTAACTTGGAAATGTTCATGTATAGTATGTATGAATCTAACAAAGAGAAGGATTTTGGGAAAAGATTTTGAAGTTTTATTGAATTTGAATCTCCATGTGGGGCTTAGTGCCCTGGGGAGTTCTGAAGAAATTACAAGGTTATGGAGCCTCTACAGGTACAAAACTGATGATCGTCATTGGCTCATAGCTTCTGGGATCAGAAATGGCCTGCTTCCTCCACTCCTTGGTCTAGTTCACTGTTATTTGCCAAGGTGGACTTTGAACTGTGTTCATCTGATTTTAGCAAGTTTATGATGACAAAAGGGGGATTGAATATTGCTATTCAATTAAGAAAACCTAAACAGTCCCCAGCTTGTGTGTGTGTATGTATGTATGTATGTATGTATGTATATACGCATGGATGAATGTCTTTCTTTCTTTCTTTTGCAGGGGAAATGCCTCCGGTTGACCATTTGGTGTTCATAGTGCATGGCATTGGACCTGTGTGTGACTTGCGCTTTAGAAGCATTATTGAATGTGGTAAGCGTTAATCACTTTATTTCATGAAATGATTGGAGAACTACTAGAACTTTTAAACCTTCATTTTTAAGATGGTTTCCAGCTGTATACTCTTGGCTGAGGGACTGTGAGAGGAGATTTAAATGATCATTGGGCAATACTACTTTGTACTTGATTTGCTCTTATGACATTTATAACTCATAAAATCCTAGATTGTGAAGAATTAGAAGGGATCTTGGAAATAATTTAGCCTTTTTGACAGCCTCTGCCTGAGCACTTCCACCCACTAGGAACACCTGTGCGTTGAACTGATTTATGCTGAATTAGTTGTGAGAAGTTGTTTAAAGGAACTGTGACTCTGCCTGGTTTAGTAATAGTTCGTATTTATTGAATACTTGGTATGTACCAAGTATCTTGCATGAGTTGTATCATTTAACCCTCACAATAACCCTTTGGGGTATAGGTGCTGTTACTGTTAATCTTTACTATTAGGTGAGGAACTGAGGCCCAGAGGATGAGTTAACCTCTCCTGTGTCACAGTCTGTAGGTTCTGGAGCAGGTAATTTGATTCCAGAGTCTACCCACAGTGTATCTCTGCCTCCCAGTAGTGGTAGTTGAGCTAATGTTTTTCAGTCATTTATTTATTCCTGTAAAATAATGAAACATGAACAAGAACTTCCGAAAGGTTGGGTTTTTTTCTTTTTTGGACTAATTTTGTCAATTTTTTTTTTCTTGAAAAGTTTGTATTATAAAAAATACTGGCATAAATGAGGTAATTGCTAACTACTTAATCAAGCTAGTAAAATTTAATCAAGCTAATTTGTCTTCCCTGATTTTTTTTTTTTAAGTGGATGATTTTAGGGTGGTTTCTCTCAAATTGCTGCAGACACATTTCAAGAAATCTTTAGATGATCGGAAAGTAAGCAGAGTGGAATTCCTTCCGGTTCATTGGCATAGTTCCTTGGGTGGGGATGCCACAGGTGTTGACAGGTTTGTGGATTTTGATAGCTTGGTTTTCAGATTAGTCAAACTTCAATTCAAATTTTAAACTATAATATAAAGTAGTTTATTATGACTTCAACAAATACACTTAAAGGCTTTATATACTTGCTCTGACATATGATTAAACACTTAAGTTTATGTGCTACTTTGTGTGTGCACATGCACGTATATATGTACATATGTATGTGTGTATTCCTATTGTAAATATTTAAGAGAATCTAAGAAACTTAAGCTGGTTTTAAAATACTAATCTATAGTGGTTCACACATGGGGCTGTCCTGTACACTATAGGATGTTTAGCAGCATCCTTGGCTTCTACCCTCTAGATAAGAATGGCGTGACCTTACCCTTAATTTAACAACCAAAAATGTATCTAGTCATTGCCAGATGTCCCCTGGGGATAAAATCGCCCCTGGTTGAGAACCACTGATGTAGATTATTGTTTCTCAGTGGAGACTCTTCTGGCAGGACAATTCTGTGTCATGTAAGACTGTTGTATGTATTGTAGGCCATTTAATATCCTTAGTCTAAATGCCAGCAGCACTTACCAGGCACTGTGACAACTAAAAATGCCTCCACTCAGTTTGGAATGCTTCCAGTTGGGAAGCACAGATTTAGAAAATATTTATGCCGGGGACACAGGGCTAATGACATACTTGGATTTTAGTGAACGTCATGATGTTTCAGGGCACATGCTTTAATAAAACTAACCCTACAAACATTCTATTCTCTCCATGTGAGGCCCTGTTATGGGGGTGTTTTTCTCTGTCTGTGGGTATTCCTGAAGTATGGCCATTCTCAAATCAGGATTTTCATTCCATTAAGCTCCTTTTTTACTTCTTGCTACATTCTCTATTGTCCTGGCCACCCACAATTTTTGTCAGGTATCCTGATTTCCAGTAAACTGGAAGAAAAATGGAAGAGTAGGCGTTCCTCTTTAAAAATGAATTAAAAATCTTCGCTTTGGCCTTACTTTATATGATAACTTCAGAGAATCCCCAAGTTCATAGTATAGTTATAGGCACAAATGAGAACTTTTTTGCTTTATCTTGATTTGTTTACAGTAACTGTCTATAAAATCAACTCATAATTAGTCTGTGGGATCTTTTTTTACTTAGTGTATTTTCAGGATTCAAAATTGAAACTTTTAAAAACCGATAAATTTAAGGTGCTTACTGACTAAACATACTTCTTTTTCTTTCTAAACAGGAATATTAAGAAAATCACTTTACCAAGTATTGGTCGGTTTCGTCACTTTACTAATGAAACCTTGCTAGACATTTTATTTTACAATAGCCCCATCTACTGTCAGAGGATTGTGGAGAAAGTGGGGTTGGAGATAAACCGTCTGTATGCACTCTTCATGAGTCGGAATCCAGACTTCAAAGGAGGGGTCTCTGTTGCTGGTCACAGTTTAGGTAAAACTTCCAAATATCCACATTTTAAATACAATTTTTGTTGAGTCATCACTGCTTTCAATGTGGGTGACATTGTTAGTTCAAGATTTAGAATTATAGATTTTAAGTTTTATAAAGGGTAGAAATAAATGCTTTGAGTTTACATTCTGCCTTATTTGCCTTTCATGTTACCTAGGAATGCTTTATATTTTAATTTATTCTACTACTTGGTAAAACAAGAATATTAATTATCAGATCTTGATTAACATCTAACTTTATGTGACTTCTGCTTGGGACTTTGAACAAAAAAAAGGAGGAGAATATATTTAGTGTTATAAAAGCACCTAGTACATTATAAAGCAAAATCCTTCTTTTTTTTTTTAAGGTTCTTTGATATTGTTTGACATCCTGTCTAATCAAAAAGATTTGAATTTATCAAAGTCTCCTGAGCCTTTAGCTGTTGCTAATGGAGTTGTGAAGCAGCCACATTTTCAGGAAAAGCAGGTATGGCCCAATTGACCTCTAGATTAAGAGTTGGAGCTGAAGAGTTTTCCACAATCTGAACTGATTCTATGTAACAAAATACCCTGAGCTTTAGGAGTGCAATGGAATCATAGAGCTCATTATTTGAGTTTCTCACTCGTCTTCCTTATGTATTATAAATTTAAATGTGAGAGACAGTTTATGGTTTCTTTAAAAAATGTGAAGTAAAGTAAATTATTGTAGGAAATGGGAGCATGCGTGATTTACTAAGTTTATATACTTTTTCAGAATATTCAAACTTTGGATAGCAAACTGCCAAAAATTATGATTTGTGTATCGGACAGAATTAAGATTTTTCCATAGATCAGAAGACATTTTATGGGAACTTTGTAATGTTCTCCCAACTTTTTTTTTAAAAGATACCTGAAGAGCCAAAGCTGACGTTGGATGAGTCTTGTGACCTTGATGTTGAAAATGAAGAAGTCTTGACTTTGCAAGAAACTCTGGAAGCACTTAGCCTCTCTGAATACATTAGCACTTTTGAAAAGGAAAAGATTGATATGGAATCTCTGGTACTGATGATAGTTTGATTCATTTTTGTCTAAAATTGTTTTTCCTGTGTATGAGATTGAAAATTAATAAGATTTAAACACTTTTACATCACAATGCATTCAGATAAGGCAGAGGCTTAAACGTTTAAAAAAAATTGAAAAAAAACAGGAGAACTTTTTTTAATAATCTGGGAAGGCTTTTCTAAGTATGACATAAAACCCAGAAGCCATAAAGGAAAAAAAATTGCATAGCAGGGGATGGCATAAACAACATCTAAAGGCCAAAAATAGGTTAAGAAGACTGTTTGCAAGACACATTATAAACAAAGGGCTTATTTTCTTATTATTCAAAGTTTCTATAAGTTAGTTACACAAAGACCATCAACACAATAGGAAAATAGGCAAAGAATATGAACAGATGATTTTCAGAAAAGAAAATAGCAAATGACTTCTTATCATATGAAAACTCTTAAGAGAAATATAAATTAAAAGTGCAGTGAGGGACTTCCCTGGTGGTGCAGTGGTTAAGAATCAGCCTGCCAATGCAGGGGACACGGGTTTGAGCCCTAGTCTGGGAGGATCCTGCATGCTGTGTAGTGGCTGGGCCCATGCACCGCAACTGCTGAGCCTGCTCTCTGGAGCCCGCGAGCCACAACTGCTGGGCCCGGGTGCCGCGGCTACTGAGGCCCTCGTGCCTAGAGCCCGTGCTCCGCAGCGAGAGGAGCCACCGCAATGAAAAGCCCGCACACCACAACGAAGAGCAGCCCCCACTCGCCGCAACTAGAGAAAGCCCGCGCGCAGAAACAAAGACCCAATGCAGCCAAAAATAAATAAATAAATAATTAAAACAAAAAAGTGCAGTGAGGTTTTTTTAACCTATTAGTTTGGCAAGAATATTAAGGGTTTGATATTAACATATTATGTGGTTAGGATGAGGGGAAATAGGTACTGATGATAGTTTGATTCATTTTTATCTAAAATTGTTTTTCCTGTGTATGAGGAAAGAATTCTGTACAACACGCATGTATTTTCTGTTAAAAATTAAAAGAATGGGGCTTCCCTGGTGGCGCAGTGGTTGAGAGTCCGCCTGCTGATGCAGGGGACACGGGTTCGTGCCCCGGTCCGGGAAGATCCCACATGCCGCGGAGCGGCTGGGCTCATGAGCCATGGTCTCTGAGCCTGCGCATCTGGAGCCTGTGCTCCGCGATGGGAGAGGCCACAACAGTGAGAGGCCCATGTACCGCAAAAAAAAAAAAAAAAGAAATTAAACAAATTGGATATTTGGTTGCCTTAGATGATACGGTTTCTTTTCATAATTTCCTTTTTTTAAATTTCAGTTCATGTATCATTAGATTGACTAATTAATGTGCTTGTTTGTTTTCTTTTAAAGCTTATGTGTACAGTGGATGACCTGAAGGAAATGGGGATACCCCTTGGACCCAGGAAGAAGATAGCTAACTTCGTAAAACATAAAGCAGTCAAACTGGTAAAGTTCATCTCTGTACCTAAAAGAAAAAACTCATCTGTGACTAGCTTGTTTATATTTTGGAAGTTTTTGTTAATACCATCATGGTTAGGTCAGCTACTGTGCTCCCTGCCCAAGGGCACAGTAATGGAGTTGATGGAAGGCCTGACTTGGGAGTCAGCCAGAACTGGATTCAAATTCCAATTAAATGCCAATTCCTGGTTTTCCTGGGGCTGAGCAAATTCCGGGATGAAGGACTTTTAGCATTAGAATTGGTATTTGGGAATTTCCCAGTGCAACAACTGGGTAAGTCCTGGACAAAAAGATGACTTGGTCACCCTGATTCCCAGTTCAACCACTTATTAATCACATATTCATGAGCAATTTGCTTAACTTTTCTGGTCCATGGTTTCCTTCATTTATAAAACGGGAGTGATAATGCCTTCCTTATGGGATTGCAGTGAGGATGAAGTAATGCATGTGTACCTTATCATCCAATAAATGTTAGCGCATTTTCTGTCTTCCCAGTCCTTCTCACCGTCTAGAGATAAGAAGGAACACGGATACATTTCATTAATTAATAACCAAAAAGCAAAAGTCAACAATCCAAATCAGAGCAATAATAGCGGCAACTAGAAAACATTTCAAAAGAATAAAACTATTGGGAATAACTCGTTTAATTTTCATTAAGTTAACTTTACAGAGATTTTCTGTATACTTAGAAAGATTAGGTAGCACTTAGGGTGGCTGTTTTATTTTTATTGTATTAACATGGTCTTCGTTGATCCTTCCATCTTTTGAACTTCGGTGGTTCTTTAATTTGTGTTACTTCTTTGGAACTTAACATATGCCACTTCTTTATATGTAATATGACTGTAAAGTCATAGGACTGATTTGTTATGATTAGCTTAAGCAGTTGAGTTGTTCTGCATTTTATGAGTATATCTTTTGGATCAGGCATGTGCTGAGTTCTTGGGATTTGGAGATGAACTGAGGGTATGCTGTCTAGTTAGGGGGAGAGATTTGACCACAGATGATGCATCAGTGCTGCTTGGCCTGTCAGAGCCAGGTGAGGCCTGCCCGGGAGAGAAGGGGCTGGGGTTGGTGAGAGAAGACTTCTCCAAGGTGTTGGTACTTGAGCTTGAAGGAAGGGTAGGGCCAGGGGAAATGGGCTTCCGGGAGTGGGCAAGTGTCTTTCTGCAGCGGAAACAGCAGTTGAGCTGAGAATAAGGTAGAGCACAGGGTCCCGAGGGCCCGAATGGCAGATGTGGCAGATTTCAGTTATGAGGGAGTGGTCCTCAAACACGTTTTTATGGCTGTGAAAGTCATGGTGCTTTTAACCTAACATCATGAAATGCTTACTTACTTACTAATTTTTATCACAAATTATGATTTAGCACCAAATCATCTGTTTAGTCTAAAGTTTAATTTTTACTTCAGAAATGTTAAAATTTAAAACTATGTGCTGTAAGCCACATTATAAAATTTCAACCATGAGCAAATGTGCTTATAATGATTTTTTAGACATATTGATTCCTTCCTGGTTTTTCCATTAATATTTGCTGTCTTTTGCTGTTGGCTAGGGCCTACTGGCTGATAACGGAGTACTAAAGGAAAAAACAATTGGAGCAAATCTTAAAGTTGAGACAATTCTATTATCAACTTGAATTTTATGTTAATTTTGTGTGTGTGTGTGTGAACTGGGCCACATTTTTAGCAGCAGTGTAAGCCACTGGTTCAGTTCTAAGGGGACATGGTGTGAGAACCACTGCTGTAGGTCAGTGGAGCAATGAGGGCAGTTCCATGACTGGGCTGGTGTTTTAGGGAGTTCACTTGGTTACAGTGCGGGGATCGAGTTGGAAGGGGATGAAGCTAGAGGCTGTTAGGAATCTCCGGGCCTAGTCACTGAAATTATGCAGTGACTGATTGAGAGATGATAGGGTTGTAATAGGAAATGGAAAAGAAAGGTGCAACTCAAAACACATTTTAGACACAGAATAGTGTTTTTGATGGTTGATTGAAGGCAACAATGAAGATTGAGTTGAGAAGCAACATCTCTGGTGAGCACAGTGGTCACACCAAAACCAGGACACAAGCGTGCTAGTGTTCCTTTCCACCAGGCTGTGTTCTCCAAGTGTGAACATGTTCATCTCCATGCGCACATCAGTGAAGCACAGGCCTGTAAAAACACAAAAAGAACAAATGAGAAGCTATGTTTCCAGGTCCTACATCTGTCCCTGATTTTATTTTGTAAATAAAAGGAAAAAAAGTGGAAAAGTATTCTATAGTTCTTGAAAAATCTCTAGAAGGAGCCTGGTTTGGCTCCTGTAGTAGCTTGGATATATAAGTAATGGCATTTTAAGAATGTTTTGAAAGGAGTAAAACTATAAAGTCATCTTATTTTTTAAACTCAAAAATAATTGCCTCTGGATGAACCATGAAACTTTCTCAGCCGTGTTGCCATTGATTGCTCTGTTATTCCTAGTTAACAAGGTGCTGCCCGATCAATAATAAGATAAAATGGTGCGTCCTATTGATTTAGTGTAACCGAAATAATGGAACCAAAGTTAGTTAGCCTGTTATTTTAATAAAGAGGTCAAATATTTGTGACCTGAGCTTTTCTTTCCCCTTTGAAAACCATCTTATTCATTTTCCTTTGAAAAGGAATAATTTTTAGTGCTGGGAATATTGATACTCGAGTATGTGTATTTTGGCTCACTTTGTTTTAAAGTTATTGCATGTGTCTAGGAGGGGAAACAGAACAGCAGTTTGCAGTAGGACAGTTTAGGATCTGTTTAGACAGCTCTCTTAGCAATTTAGATTGTTAAGTTCTGTGAGTATAATGGGAGGTACTTCCAAGTGAGAAAGCAAATTTAAACTGAAGAACCTTGAACATGTTCTTCATTTTGGGTTTTAGGTTTAATCTTGTGGTTCCTCCAAAGGGCCGAGATAACGAAGCCTTCCAAGACTTTAACGGTGGAATCGGTTCCCAGCTGGCTGGTGGAGAGTTTTCTTTATTCTGTATTGCCTTTGAATTAACCAGTTGGACTTGTTTCCAGGTTTCCTGGTGTTTGGAATTTATTAATAGACAAGACCAGTTTGGCCAGCTGTTTTGTTTAGGCACTGTCAGTAGCTGTTCTTTTTTTTAAAAATTAATTATTTAATTTTTGGCTGCGCCATGAGGCTTGAGGGATCTTAGTTCCCCAACGAGGGATTGAACTCAGGACCACGGCAGTGAAAGCGCCAAGCCCTAACCACTGGACCACCAGGGAATTTCCTGTCAATAGCTATTTAAACAGAGACTTAACACAGTCATTCACAGCTTGGGGAATGAGGGCCAGTGAAACCCGTGAATCCACCATGATGGTTGTTCACATTCCCCTGACATTGTTGCTGCTGTATCAGGGTGTGATCATAAACCCACCCGAGCAGATTTTATCTCATTACTACAGAGGTACGCCTGTTCTGTAGATGCTCCCAAAGATTTTCTTTACTTATTTATGAAATGCATAGATCTTGAGTATTCACTACAGTAAGTTTTGACAATTTTTGCACCTCTGTAATCACCAGCTAAAACAAGAACTAGAACATTTCTGTCACTCAGATAGTTCTCTCATGCTTCTTTCTGGTCCACTCCCCCTCCCATACAACTACTATTCTGAATTTGATCACTATAGGATAGTTTTGCCTGTTCTAGAAGTTTATATAAATGGAACCAACACTGTACACTCCTTTGTATCTAGCTGCTTTTATTCAAAATAGTGTTTTTGAAATTCATATAATTGTTGTTTTATTTGCAGTTTACTCCTTTTTACTTCTAAGTAGTTATTCCATTGTATGAATGTACCACAATGTGTTTATCTGTTCTTCCCAGAATGCTTTTGAGGAAAATTTGTCAGTGGCTCCGTGTAGACCTAATGGTGTAAAGATGTTGAATGAATAAATTTCTCTTAAGTTACACGTCTTTATAGGAAGTATATATTTTACAGTTATATAAAGTACTTCTAAATTATTTGGCTAAAGTTGAGATCACAAAGGAAGAAATTGGCATTTTTAAAAACTTTAGTAAAATTTTAAATTACATAGAAAAGTGGAGAGCAAAGAATATACTAATAGCAAATATTTAGATTTAACTGTAGCTGTTTTGCCACATTTTGCTTTTGTTCTTAATTTTCTTTTTCTTAAGAATTTTAAAGTAGATTATAGGCATCATGGTATTTTTTTCCTTAAATATTTAGTATGTATGTCTAAAAGGACATTTCCCTCATAATCACAATACCATTATTATGCCTAAGAAATTGCTAATCATTCCTTAATATTGATATAGATATTTCATAGTGATAGCTGATAACTTTTTTCCCCTCAGTTCTATTATGAAAATTTGGTATTTCACAGGAACAGAAGAAAGCATCAGAAAAGAAGGCAGTGATGGCTGCTTCGACAAAAGGACAAGAGGAAAGTGCTCAGAAAGCTAAAGAAATGGCTTCTCCTCCCTCAGAATCTAATGAGTCCAAGAGGAAACTCCCACTCGGAGTTTGCGTTTCTTCTGTGCACATTGATTATGAGTCTTTTGAAGTTGGCACTGGACAGGTAAGTTAACATATTGACTTGGGCCATGCATTTTATGTTGGAATCACATATCTGTATTTTTTGGGTTAGCTTTAGATTCTTTAAATATTTATTCAACAGTCTTTTTTGGTGGGGGGGAGAAAACTGAATTTCTCTTAATAAAAATTGTATGCTTCTTTCATAATGTTCGAAATGAGGGACTGAATGTGTACTGAACATATCACCTAGCTTTTGAAATTGTCCTTATTCAATATTTTTCACCCCTCATAATTTTATAACATTAGTGTCTTAGCCACTAGCAATGGAAGTGGTGATAGTTAGAAAATTATTTTCAGGATATAATTAAACTTCTGTGAGAGATGCTTGCTGCATTCCTTCAACTTATGTTTTTTATTACTCATAATTCTTCCCTGGGGGAAATATTCCTGTAAAAACCTACCAAGTAGTTGATAATGCTGCATTTAATGATATATTGTTTCTCAATGGCTAAAAGTATTAAAATCTTTTTAGACTATTACTTTCAGTATATTTATAGTTGTTTTTATGGTTCCGTTCTCTTAAGTGAGTTCATGACTGATTTAAAGAAGGCAGGAAATGTTATTGGATGTTTGCTATAGCCTGTTCAAGCTTTTAAGCCTAACTCATTCATAAAATTTGCATTTTATTTATTTATCTATCTATCTATTTATTTATTTATTTAGGCTGCGTTGGGTCTTCATTGCTGCGCATGGGTTTTCTCTAGTTGTGGCAAGCGGGAGTTACTCTTCGTTGCGGTGTGCAGGTCTCTCATTGTGGTGGCTTCTGTTGTTGCGGAGCATGGGCTGTAGGCACACGGGCCCTTGAGCACAGACTCAGTAGTTGTGGTGCACAGGCTTAGTCGCTCCACAGCACATGGGATCTTCCCGGACCAGGGCTCGAACCCGTGTCCCCTGCATTGGCAGGCGGGTTCTTAACCACTGCACCACCAGGGAAGCCCAAAATTTGCATTTTAAAAATGTCTTTTTTTTAAACATGAGCAAACTTGAACAGATTCTAGCAAATTAAAGGCAGGTATTTCTTCACCTACCTGTGAAGGTTGGAGTGTCAGAGTTGTGGAACCAGGGGCTCCGCGCCATGAGGACACTCTCACCGCCTGCCTCTCCCTGGGAGTTGGCCTTCTCTTCCAGTGAACCTGGAATGGTGGGTGTCAGTGACTCTGGGCTCATCTCCTTATAGCTTTATTACCATAAGAGGTAAAGGAATGTACCCTGATAGGTCCAGTTAGGAAACTTGTAGGGAGGGATTTTATTTGACCTCGCCTTGAGTCTCAAGTCCATTCTGGACCAATTCTTGTTGCCTGGGGAATGGGGCATGGTTTGATTGACCCAGCCCAGGTCACATGCCATCTCCTTTGTTACCCAAAGTGTTGTTGTGGTAATCCACAGTGTGCATCATTCATTGCCAGAAAGCCAAGAAATACTGATTTAAGCAAAAGAAGAGGGGAAAAAAAATTCTCTTAACCAGGACTAATCACCATTAGCAGTTTGAACAAGGCCTTCTAGACTTTTATTTGAGCATACATTTACATAAATATTTTAACAAAAATGGAAAATACTAGAACACCATACATATCTTCCTTGACTTATGATGGGGTTATGTCCTGATAAACCTATTGTCAATTGAAAATATCCAAAGTGAAAAATGCATTTAATATACCTAACCTACCCAACGTCATAGCTTAACCTCCCCTACCTTAAACGTGCTCAGAACACTTAACATTAGGCTATAGTTGGGCAAAATCATCTAATACAAAGCCTATTTTATAATAGGCTGCCATAACGAAGTATCACAAACTGGGTAGTCTTAAGCGCCAGAAACTTACTGTCTCACAGTTCCGTGACTGAGGTGTCAGCAGGGCCTTCTTCCTCTGAAACCTATAGAGGCATCCTTCCTTGCCTCTTTCTAGCTTCTGTTGGTTTGCTGGCAGTTGTTAGCGTCCTTTGGCTTCTGTGTGCATCACTCCAATCCTCCATCTTCACATGGCACACTCCCTTTGCCTTCACATCATCTTTCCTGTGCATGCCTGTCTCTGTGTCCAAATTTCTCCTTTTTATAATAACATCAGTCGTATTGGATTTAGGGCCCACTGTAATGCTGTAAAGGCCCTATTTCCAAGTAAGGTCTGAGGTACTGATACATTTCTCTTTGGGAGGGAACATTCAACCCATAATGTTGGACATGTAGGCAGTTTTTCATTCTTTTAAGCAATCCAGTGATAAACAGTTTTAAACCAATTTTCTGTGTACATTTTTTATTCTTTCTTTCAGTTAAATAACTGGAAGTATTTATAGCTGGGTCAAAGGACGTACACATGAGAATGTTAACAGTTATTGCTGCTTGCCCCTGGAAAGGTTGTGCCAGTTTGTACTCCAGCTGGCAGTTTATAAGATTGCCTCTCTCTCCTCTCCCTCACTAGTACTGATATTATCTTTCTCCTTTAAAAATATGTAGTATTCTTACTTGTGTAACTTCTTCTAAAGAAATAATTTTTTACATGAAAATAGATTTTAATTTTTTTTTTTAGTATTTCATTTATATCTTTGATAACTGTATCTCACTGTATTTTTTTGAGCACTAGAGAGGTTGGATGTTTTATCACCTATTTTTTAGGCTTTTTTGTGTGTGTGAGGTGCTGGTTTACCTATTTTTGTATTGGGTTGCTTTTCTCTTACTGATAGTTAAGAATTTATATATTAAGGATATTGGCCCCTTGATATAAATATTTTTTCCAGTTTATAATTTTTTTTAACTTTGTTTTTTCTTCTTCTCTTTTTTTTTCTGGAACTGGGGGAAGATACGTAATCTTGAGAGTATTTTGTGGCCCTCATCAGTAGCAGAAACTATTGAATTTGCAAATATAAGGGCAAACAAAGGGATGTGAAGTCTAGACTTTGTTAGAAGGGCAGCCTAGTTAGTAGAAAGGGCATTGGTTTTGGAGTTAGAAATCCTCATTCTGCCACTCACGTGTGCTCCTGGGTAAGTGACATCACCTATTTGGGCTTCACTGTCTTCGTCTGATAAGTGGGCACGAGGGTTCCTGCCATGCCCTTCGCTCTCAGTGGACCTCTGTCATGCACTTGGATTATGCCATTCATTGTTCTTCATTCTCAGGATAGTAAAATGATGAAGACTCATATTCTGTCACTGAGCAACAAACAAAAGAGCTTTGTAAATTATAGAGTGCTGTCCGAATGTGGGTGCTTTCTCTCACTCTAGGCAGTTCTCAGTGAACTGAGAGGTTTCCCCCAAACAAGAGCTCTTTTGGGATAAATCACATTTCTTTCTTTTTTTTTTTTTTAACATCTTTATTGGAGTATAATTGCTTTACAATGCTGTGTTAGTTTCTGCTTTATAACAAAGTGAATCAGTTATATATATACATATGTTCCCATATCTCTTCCCTCTTGCATCTCCCTCCCTCCCACCCTCCCTATCCCACCCCTCTAGGTGGTCACAAAGCACCGAGCTGATCTCCCTGTGCTATGTGGCTGCTTCCCACTAGCTATCTATTTTACGTTTGGTAGGGTATATGTGTCCATGCCGCTCTCTCACTTTGTCACAGCTTACCCTCACATTTCTAATGGAAAGAAACATGCCTAATGAATGAGGGTGATAGTTATAATAGAAGTAACAGTCATTGGATGCTTAAAATATGCTAAGCACTTTATGTGGATTAGGTTATTTATTTTTCAACCACATTATGAGTTTGGCGTTGTTATGATCCCCATTTTATAGATGAGGAAACTGAGGTGGAGGCAAGAGAGGTTAAGAAACTTGGCCAGGGTCAGTCACACAGTGAGGAGTGGAGTCAGGATTCAAACTCAGGCAGTTTGATTCTAGAGTCTGTAGTTTTGACCACATTTATAACTAAAATAAATATAATACTTCCGTACACTATATATTTTATACTTTTTACTTACTTCTTACTTACTTCTTTATACAGTAAGTAAAAGTATAGTCAGAGGATGTATTAGTATGTAAAGATTTCAAAAGGAAATTTTTTGGTCCTTTGCAGCTAGCAGCAGCTGTCCGTGACTGGTTATCAGCGCTGTAAGCCACACCTTGAGGGGCATCATCTATTTTGGGACGCTTTTAATTAAGTGCAGTTCCAGTTTGAACTTGTGAATTTTGTATTACATGACATTGGAATGACCATCTTTCATTGTTTTCTGATCCTTTCTAGGTTTCTGTTGTTTACAGCTCCTTAGACTTTGAACCAGAGATTTTCTTTGCCTTGGGATCTCCAATTGGTATGTTTCTCACTATTCGAGGAGTGGATAGTATAGATGAGAACTACAGGCTTCCTACCTGCAAAGGGTTCTTCAATATTTATCATCCAGTGAGTGAACTGTGTTTACTTCTATTTTGAAGACGACGAAGCACCCGTCCTCTTTATCCTAATAGATTCTCAGATTCTTATTTCTTAGGAATTAATACTGATTTTGCTTTTGTACAACTCAGCTCTCTGACCTAAAAAATACAGTCTGATACTTTCCGATAAACTTTTCTACCAAAAAGCCTTTGTTCAAGGAAATAATTTTCTTGCTTTGCTTGCCAAGTAATTTTACCCGCAGACTTGAAAGTCTTCTTATAATTACCAGTATTTGAATAAGGTGTGAGAAGAAAATCAAAATCTCTGGTTTGCCAGATACCTGTTTTCTCACTCAACTAAGATATATAACTCAAAACAGCTTTTCATAGATTTCTAATTCTTCTATTTATAGCTTGATCCGGTGGCATATAGATTAGAACCTATGATTGTACCAGATTTGGACCTAAAAGCAGTTCTCATTCCACATCACAAAGGCAGAAAAAGACTTCACTTAGGTAAAAAGCAAATACTATAAAAACTTGTTTCCTTCCTGTCATTTTGTAATCTGTCATTTGTAATGAATTGTGTCCTTCCTGTCATTGGTAATGAGTTATGAAAATTTTAACACTAAGTTCTTATTTATTTAAATGCCTCCATTGTTCAGAACATGTTTACTAATTATTTGCAGGAGCTGTAAAGTTATGAATGAGTTCCTTCTCCTTAATGATTTCTCCTTGATAACATTCTAATTGTTGACATAATAAGGAATGGAGAAAGTTGGTAATAAATTGATGAGGTGCATAGATTTTGATAGAATTTGGTTATAGTTTTTGGAATTGGGAAGCAAAGTAACTTTTGAACTAATGACCAAACCATCAAGAAATAAAAATTTGATGATAAGTCAAGCAAGCTGTTTTTTCCTTGCTAACTAAACAAACTTTTCCTATTTAAAAAATTCATTAAACAAAATGGATTGATAATAATTCCAAGTAGGGTTTAGGTTTCTTTATGCCTATTAATGGTGTATAGTACTTCTTATCCATAGGTTTAAAAGAAGGAACAGTGATCATGCCCTCTTATTTTAAATACCTTCCTTTTTTTTCTAACGTTGCACCATGCTTTATAAACACAATTAACTCTTTTGAAGTTAAATGAGAAATTTGATACGCTAAGGCTATGAATTCATATATTTTTTATTAGACAAAAACAGAAAAGCTGAAGGGGCAGGAGTTTCTTCATTTTTAAATTAGAAGTTTAAATTGTGGTTATATCAGAATCTCAAATTCTCAAAACCATTTCACCGATACGTATTAGAAAAACAATCATCTTTTTAACCTTGTGGGCCCATTTTTTAACTTACAGTAAAAAAAAAAGCACATAAATGTACTTATTACATTTTTATGGTATTTGAACTCCTTTTTTTTTGGAGAGAGGAAATGTATAGGTTTAGGCTGGATCAAGTTTAGTTGTTAAAAAAAATGACAGAATAAGACTCCTCAAAACATTTTAATACGTTGGAAGTTCTTGGCTGAGAAACTCCATATATTTGACATTTAAGAGAAGAGTAAGAGGTCTTATCCTGTCTGAGAATAGTATAACTTTTGTTTTAAGTTTTGTGGTGCAGAATTTAACCCAGTAACTAATAACTTGATATGTCATCTTAATCTCTTTAGAGTTGAAAGAAAGTCTGTCTCGTATGGGATCTGATTTGAAGCAGGGTTTCATTAGCTCTCTGAAAAGTGCTTGGCAGACATTAAATGAGTTTGCCCGTGCTCATACCTCTTCAACTCAGCTGCAAGAAGAATTGGAGAAGGTAGCCAATCAAATCAAAGAAGAAGAAGAAAAGCAAGTAGTTGAAGGTAAATTTGACATTTGAGGCATTTTCCAGTACAAATATTTGTGAACATAGCACACATAAATTATTTGATGATGGTTTTCCATTGTAGTCTTTTTTGCTGAAATGTAGAGGCTTTTCCTATAAAGGAAAATCAGTTAGGATAAACTGTACTTCAAAATGCATGTCATCTTTTTTTTTTTTTTTTTTTACTAGGTTTTGGGCTCATAGTTGCTGAACTTTTTACTCTGCAGGCTTAAAATTTTGTTGAGATTTATAAGGCCAGAGTGGAATGTCAGAGTTGAGAACTAAGTTAGTATTCAGGCATCTGAATGACCCCCTGTGAGAAATGTTCTCCCGGTACTATGTCTGACTGTACTGTGTCGTTGTAGACTGTACACGTAATGTCAGGTCGTTGTGCCATGATGTTTTTGATTCTTTCAGATTCTAATTCTATTTCCTTTCTTTCTACAATGCTCTCTCACCCCTTTTCTTCAAAACTTCTGTCGGCTCGTTGGCTCTTTCTCCTCTCTCTCGGGGAACCAGCCCCTCTTCCCCTGGCTCTTTGGAGGAATGGGAAGTGAGCCTGGTAGTTCCCCAGGTTGCTACGTGTGTCAAGCAATATTCTCTTGAGCCCAGAAGGTCAACTAAAGTCAAAGGATAATGATTAAGTGATTGACTTTGATATTGAAATGGTTTAAATTCTAGCAGAAAAGACTGTTGAAAGTCCAGATTTTTCCAAGGATGAGGACTACTTAGGAAAGGTTGGAATGTTAAACGGAGGCCGCCGAATTGACTATGTTCTTCAAGAAAAGCCAATAGAGAGTTTTAATGAATATCTTTTCGCTCTTCAGAGTCACTTATGCTATTGGTAAGTATTTTCATCTTGGATAACATTCATGTGGGCTTCACGTTGCAGCACATACAGCGGTTTTAGTGAGGTTCTTGCTGATTTACCATTTGCAATTTGAATGCCCATATATTCAAAATCAGTATTTTCCCCCTTTAGTTTAGTTATCCACAAGATGGCAGCATGTCATCTGCCTTTGACCAAAGGCCTTTGGTACTTGCACACCGTTTTGGCAGGGATGCCTTTCACAGAATGGGAATGGTAGGGACTTTGAAAGCCATCCTTTTGTGTATCCTCCGTCACCAAGGAGAACTGCGGCATAGCTATTTTGGAGCTGATTGGTATTCATCCAGTTTTTAAGGACAGCTCTGAGATTACACTACTTTATTTTCATTTGCCCTTCTTAGGTAGAATTGAATAGAAACAAAGCTGCATTCTCCATCTTTATGCATAGAGGTTAAATTCTTTCTTTTTTAAAATAATTAATTAATTAATTAATTTTTGGCTGCATCTTCATTGCTGCCTGTGGGCTTTCTCTAGTTGCGGAGAGTGGGGGCTACTCTTCGTTGGGGTGCGTGGGCTTCTCATTGTGGTGGCTTCTCTTGTTGCGGAACACAGGCTCTAGGCACGCGGGCTTCGGTAATTGTGGCACGCGGGCCCAGTAGTTGTGGCTCACAGGCTCTAGAGCACAGGCTCAGTAGTTGTGGTGCACAGGCTGAGTTGCTCCACAGCATGTGGGATCTTCCCGGACCAGGGCTCGAACCCGTGTCCCCTGAATTGGCAGGCGGATTCTTAACCACTGCGCCACCAGGGAAGTCCTAGAGGTTAATTTCTAATTATCTCTTAAGTAAATGTGCTTTTCTTTGTAATAGGGAATCTGAAGATACTGCCCTGTTATTACTTAAAGAAATTTATCGAACAATGAGCATTAGTCCAGAACAGCCCCAGCATTGATTGGACTTCAGCTTCACTGTGTGAGTTTATCTTTATTGTGTGTATAAATTCTGAATGTTTCATTCTGAAGCCTCTTTTATGGAGTTGATGTTGACTATAATTTTTTCTTTTTTCTGTTTCCTCTGAGTGTTTTTCTTTCTTTCTTTCTTTTTTAAAATTCAGAATAGAGACATTAAGGAACCAAACTCACAATACCTTAAAAAAACAGAGGTTTATTTTTCATACATAACAGGAAGGGTTCATCTATTGAACGATGTCACTAGATCATTTGCATCTTTTCACCTGCCTGTTGGCTCTTGTTGCCTTGTGGTTATTAGGTAGCTCCCGTAGTTCTAGATATCACATCTGCGTTCGGGGCATGAAGAAGGTGAGAAAGGGTGGTATTGGTTATATATATCTATCTTAATTAGGAAAACAGAAGCATCTCCAAAAATTTACTCACGCCTGTTGACTAAGCCTGTGTCACATGTCCCATGTCCCCCCCTCAACCCCAAACTGCTTGAAAGATTGTAAAGGTTTTATTTTAAGCATTCCCAGTCATTATCGAGGGAAGGAATAGAGAAGGGGGTTAAACCTATAATGCATAGACCAATCTGCAAGTTGGCCACACTCTGTAACCTGACTGTTCTCCTGAGACAACTGATGCCAGTTTTTCCTCACTAGATTATACATCACTTCAAAAAATAGATAATGTGTTTTTTAAAAAGTTAGAACTTTTATAGCCTTTGATAGAGTGAAATGCAAAGTGGTGAGCTCTAGATTGCTGAAATCAAAAGTAGTTCCTGGCACTTTTTGGTTTTTTAATCATAATTGATAAGTGCAGTCCTCACCTTCTATTTTGGAGAGGTAACCACTTTTAGTAGGATTTTCTTAAAGAAGTTTTCCTGTGCGTGTGTCCAATCAAATACGTGTTCATGTCAAAACAGAAGGATCTCATTGACTGTATTGTTCTGCAGCTTGATGTTGTCGATCAGCCGTACAGCTTGCATAGTAACTTGTGTAGATCTTTTTCATTCTCTTTAATGGCTACATAGGAATCCATTGTATGGCTATGCCCCATCATATTTAGCCAGCTTCCTGTTCCTGGACATTTAGGTCATTTCCTAATGTGTATTAGAAGACCTTAACAGAGTAGGTAAGAGGTATAAAAGGCCATTTTGTAATCAGACTTTTGATACAGTTTTATCAGTTCTCAGCATTTCTGATATTATAATATTAAAATAAACTAAATGTAATGTCAAGAGTTACCTCAGTCCAGATTTTCAATTATGAAATAGTCATTCAGTTGGTTGACAGATATTTATTCAGCACCGACTGTGTGCCAGACGCCAGTTTTCATCCTGGGGATAAGTGGTAAATGAGGTTGCATTCTCACCTTTAAGGAAATTGCCTTCTGCTGGGAGGAGATTACAGTAAGCCTGTACTCTAATTCACAAGTAAATGTCAGCTTTTGATAGGTTCTGTGGAAAAGACAAAATAGGAAGAGGTTGAGAGTGACTGGGGGTGCTTCCAGGGAAGGCCTTGCCAAGCTGATGATATGTGAGTTGAAATTTGAACGGTGAGAAGGAGGTGGACACCTGGAGATACGGGGAGAAGAGTCCAGGCAGAGAGAAGGGCAAATGCCAGGGCCATGAGATGGGAGCCGATGTGTTGTGTTTGAGGGACAGAGAGCAGACCCGCGTAGCCAGAGGGGAGAAGAGGACAGAGGTAGGTGGGCCTGACTGCGAGGGATCTGGCAGGACGTTTGCGTTTTGTTCTAAGCATAATGGAAACACTGGGCGTTTTTAAGAAGAGGAGCGACATCATTTGGTTTATACTTTAGAAAGATTGCTTTGGGTGCTGGGTGGAGGGTGGGCTGTTGGGCAAGGATGGAGGGACAGCAGGTCAGAGGCTGGTGGTGACTCCGACTAGGGGTGTAGTGATAGGGATGGTGAAAGATGATTGAACTCAGGGCTAGTGCGGGGGTAGCGATGTCCAGGACTTACGGATGAGTTCAGTGTGGGCAGTGCGGGGAAGAAGAGTTAAGGACGGCCCTTAGGGTTTTGATGTGAGCAGCTGAGTGGTTGCTGGTACCTTTTCCTGGGAAGGCTTGTTGGGGGAGCAGGGTTTTGGGGGTTGTGGGGATGGAGAGTCGGTAGTGGATGATGTTAGTCTGAAGATAATAATGACCTTAGAATCATCAGCACATACTTGCCATCTGAAGCCAGAAACTGGATGAGGTCACTTAGGAGTGTGTCAGTGGACAAGAGAGAAGTCTGGGAAGTGAAAGAAAAGCCAGGGGCTTGTGGTCTCAGGGAAGCTGAGAGATTGTTTCAAGGAGAGAGCAGTCAGCCATGTGAAATGCCACTGAGAGGTCGAGTAAGAGGAGGACCAAGAATTGGCCACTGGCTTGAAGAGGACACAGGACGTCATTGGTGACCGTGAGCAAAGCTGTTTTCATATCACGGCAGAGGTTCAGTGGGCCGAGGGGAGGCAAGGGATCAGAGGAACGAGTTGCGCTGTGAAGGGTAACAGAGGTAAGACGGAGACATTTTATGATATCAAGGTGCGTTTGTTTGCTAACGACCGTGATCCAGTATTGAGGGAGAAGTTGATAATGCAAGAGCTAAAGGGGATATTATTGGAGGAAAGACTTGAGAAGTCAGTGGGGGGTAGGGCCAGGGCACATCGAAGGGTTTTGTCTCAGAAAAAGAGCAGGGCTGCCTCTTCCATGGGACCGGAGGAAGGCCGAGAGTGAGGGCACAGTATGGGTAGTGGGTAACGGCGGTGGTGGGTAGACGGGGGTTCTCTGGCCTCCTGTCCTAAGTGTGTGACAGTCAGGTCACGGTCAAGGGCTGTGGGAGACGTGAGGAGAGAGGGGAGCAGAAGTACACTCCCCTCAGAGTGTGGGGAAAGGGATTTACCAGCAAAGTGTGGTAGGAGTGTATTGCAGGCTTGAGTGCCCATTCGATATTTTGGTCATAAATTTGAAGTGAGTACAGTTGGCACGACCGCCTGACTTTTCTCCGGCCATGTGCTGCTACGTGGTTGAGGTGCACAGTAAGAGATAATTGGGTTTACTAGGATTAGGGTTTTGCCAGGTGACTTAAGACAGGAGGAGAAAGACAAGGGAGCTAAGGGAGGTGATAGAGACTGAAAAGAGCGAGAGGTCAGTGCAGGATGAGGTCGGAGAATCACAGGAGTGAGGAGATTCCCAGTGGGTGGTGACCCAGAGGTTGGGATGGGGGACGCAATGAGGATCACTGAGGCAGCGCTGGGAGGGAGTCACTGTGCCCTGGGATCTGGGTGCTGCGACCCTCTGCTAAACAAGTGCTCTGTGTGCTTCAAAAACCATTAAAAAATTATAAAACGATAGTGCCTCATACAGAAACTTTAGAAAAATGTAGAAAAGAAGCAGCAGAAATCACCTATAATCTTGCTAACTAAAAGTGTTAGAAGTTAATCCTTCTAAGCTTTTTCTAAGTCTTGGTGTATTTCCTATATATTTTTTAAACATCTTTATTGGAGTATAATTGCTTTACAATGTTGTGCTAGTTTCTGCTTTATAACAAAGTGAATCAGTTACACATATACATGTGTTCCCATATCTCCTCCCTCCTGCGTTTCCCTCCCACCCTCCCTATCCCACCCCTCTAGGAGGTCACAAAGCACCGAGCTGATATCACTGTGCTATGCGACTGCTTCCTACTAGCTATCTACCTTACATTTGGTAGTGTATATATGTCCATGCCACTCTCTCACTTTGTCCCAGCTTACCCTTCCCCATCCCCATATCCTCAAGTCCATTCTCTATTCCTGTCCTGCCCCTAGGTTCTTCAGAACCATTTTTCTTTTTTTTAGATTCCATATATATGTGTTAGCATACGGTATTTGTTTTTCTCTTTCTGACTTAACTTCACTCTGTATGACAGTCTCTAGGTCCATCCACCTCATCAGTGTATTTCATATTATTTGCTATTTTTTTTGCCTGTTTTTTTCCACTTGGGAGTATATTGTATAGTTTTTCCACCTTAGCCTACAACATGGGGTGTGTGTGTATTTACCATTTTTGTTTTTCTGAGTGGGTTATGCATACAGTTGGTTCAGCTTTTATTTATTTATTTTTTAGGAAGAGACTCTTCCTTTTTTAAAAAAATATTTAAATATTTATTTATTTATTTATTTAGGCTGTGCTGAGTCTTAGTTGCAGCATGCGGACTCTTAGCTGCAGCATGCAGGCAGGATCTAGTTCCCCCACCAGGGATCAAACCTGTGCCCCCTGCACTGGGAACGTGGAGTCTTACCCATTGGAACTCCAGTCTTATCCACTGGAACACCAGGTCCCTGTTTCACCTTTTAGAAGTGACAGAAGAGAGGGCTCTTCCTCTTACACTTCTTCCCCAGTGTCCCTGCCTGGAGGCAACCAGCGTTCCAGGTTTTGTGTATCCTTCTAGCACATACATGATTTTTTTTCCTTTTTAAAAGACAAATACTAGCAAAATAAGACACGCTTCTTATGTTTGTATCTTTGAGATTTTCCCATATCCATCCACTCATCCATCCATCCACCCATCATCCATGCATCATTTGCTGAGCACCTTACTTACTAAGTGCCAGGTACTAGTGTCTACGCCCCGGGGTTCACAGCAGTGGACCAAACAGTCTCTGCCCTCAAGGATCTTCTTTCCTCTGGGGGAGGGCAGACTGTAAATAAACAATGGAAGTGTGCCGGATGGTTAAAAATAGAGCAGCAGGAAAAGGACGAGAGGGAGTGCATTTGGGCTGGGAACAAGCTGCTGTTGTGTATAAAATGGCAAGGGACATCCTCACTGATAGAATGTCATTTGAGCAAGTGAGCCAGGTGGATATCTGGGGGAGGAAGATCATCTCAGGCAGAAAGGATATATATCAGAACAAAAGAGCCGCCTTATTCTTTTCAGTGATTGTATAGTACTCCATTGACTGTTACACCATAATTTGTTTAACCGTCCCTTACTGATGGGCCTATAGGTTATCTAATCTTTTACTAGTATGAACAGTGCTTCAGAGATACATGGATATTTAATAGTTGCATTATATTTCATTTTATAGTTCTATTTATTAAAATCCTTAATTTATCTACCACTGTTGCACACTTAGGTGATTTTCCAACTTTTCACTGTTATAAATAATTCTGACATGTAGTTGTACATACTTTCTGCACATCTCTGACTGCTTGGCATAAATTCCTAGATGTAGCATTGTTAGATCTAAGGATAGTCACATTTTAAAAAAGCTTTTCATCTGTATTTGTTGTAAAGTTGCATTTCAGGAAGGTTGCTGAAGTTTCATAGCGGCCATCCATATATATGCCATCCATATGAGTGCTGCACCCTTTTGCCCACACTAGGTATTACTGTTTTTTTTTAAAGTTTTGCTAATTTGATAGCTAGAAATTATTATATCATTTTTTTTTAAGATGTTGGGGGTAGGAGTTTATTAATTAATTTATTTATTTTTGCTGTGTTGGGTCTTTGTTTCTGTGCGAGGGCTTTCTCTAGTTGTGGCAAGCGGGGGCCACTCCTCATCGCGGTGCGTGGGCCTCTCACTATCGCGGCCTCTTCCGCTGCGGAGCACAGGCTCCAGACACGCAGGCTCAGTAGTTGTGGCTCACGGGCCTAGTTGCTCCGTGGCATGTGGGATCTTCCCAAACCAGGGCTCGAACTCGTGTCCCCCGCATTAGCAGGCAGACTCTCAACCACTGCGCCACCAGGGAAGCCCTATATCATTGTTTTATTTTGCATTTCTATTACTAGTGAAATTGAGCATGTTTAATGTAATTTAATTGGCCATTTCTACTTTTATCAGTTGCCAGTTTTTGACCTTTGTGCATTTTTCTGGCGGTGTGGGGTGGGGTATTTCTGTTTCTGGTTGATTTATAATTATGACAGTTAAGGGTATTAACCTTTGGTCATTGCAAATTTTTTTTCCAGTTTGACATTTGCCTTTTATTTTTATGCTTTGGATTTTTGAGGGGTGGGGTGGGGAGCATGTTTTAAAAATATGTAGGTCAGTCTTTTAAGATTAATTATTATTTAGATAATTATATATTCTCTTTTAGTTCTTATATGGTTTTGCTTTTTCATCTAACTTTATAGGTTAGAAGGATATGGTATAGAGAGGGATTGAACTTTTTTCTTAAATAGTTAATCTTTTTTGCCTGTGCCATATATTGAACAGTGTACCCTTTTGTCGTTGGCTTGATGTTTTTATCATGTGCTATTGTTTGACCTTTTTTTTATCATATGCCCAATATTTGTTTTCTTGGCTTTCTGACATCTCTTCTATTGAGTTATTTATCTGCCTACCAGAGAAATAACTGATTTATCTGATTTCATATTATGTATTTTCCACATTTTAGTATCTTTAAATATGGAGTGCATCTTAAAAATCAGCTGTTGCCTTAATGGAAGTTGAGTTCTCCCTGAGAGGGTTTGAGTTTTCTTCTGCTAGTCACTTGGGGGCACTACCGGTCTGAGTCTGTTGAAGCTAATATCTCTGCTTGAGATTTTCTTGGCCTTTGCTGGTATTGTGAACTCAGAGCACAGAATTTGTAGGTAGGTTGGGGTGGAGGTACCAGTGCAAATATCAAGGAATTATTTCCCCCTCTTCCTGTTGTCAGGGAAGTGGTATGCAGGCTTCCTTGCCTTCTCTTCTGGAGGAAGCGTTGTTATTATTATTTTTTTTAACCCCTCATTGAGGCTGTTGCCATTTGGTATCCCCACTTTTTGTGAGGGTCTCTGTCTCCTTTTAGATTCCATACCCTGGACATCTTTTCTTTGCATGGTACATAAAACAATATTGCATCTTACAATTGATGCTGTCTTAGAATCAGTGAAAGTTTTTAATATCTGGCAGTGCAAGTTCTTGGTATACTATGTTCTTGGCTATTATTCCAAATGAACTTTGAAATGATTTAAGTTCCCCTGACATTCTCTCTGCACAAAACAAAGCAAAACAAAGTCCAAACAGTAGTAGTCCTGGGATTGTGATACATCTGATATGAAAAATGAAGAACCTTTTATTTCACACATGATTTGTTCACTGTAATTGTTTTACTTCTTATACGTGGTTATAAAATTTAGGCAAGAAGTTAGTGCCCAATGTTACGCTGGTACTATAAAATAATTAATTTAAAATATTAACAATCCTTCTATACTTGGTTCATTGAAGCATAGACAATTTTGCTGAATAATTTTTTTCTGCCCTTTAACCCTTTTTAAGTTTGTTCTTTAAAAAGCCTCAGATTAACCCAACAGATAATTCACTTTATATTTTGTCTTTTATTTTCTATACTCATTTTGTTATGAAGGTTATCAGGCTAGTTCATCTCACCAAACACTCCCTGATGCCCTTTCATCCCTCCAGAAGGCCTGTCTGAGGACTTGTGCTCGCAGGCTGTTCTTCAGAGGCAGTTTGCAATGTTTGTTTGGCACTTGACAGTGTGTTTGTTCTTTTACTTCAGAAAGGAACGACAGTGCGTTGTTGTGTTATTACTATAAGTTTGTAAAGCTGACCGAGGATTCTTTTTCTTCTTTTAAAGACATTCTTGTCTTTACAGAAAGTTGCAGAGTATAAATTACATTGCTGAGAAAGTCCTCAGAGGACATCCCCGGCCTGCTCCTGTGATGGATGACAGGAATGTGGTTCACCGACGGTTACTCTGCTGTAACTCTCCGATGCAGGGCTTCATTGAAAAGAAAACATACAGAACAAAAAGACGGTGAAATAAATCAGGACCACATTTGGACTGTGTAGATGAGAAGAAGAAAGTATTAAAATGATGCAGTTAAAAACTCCTCAGATCAGTTTAGTTGTACAGTTGTCCAAGTAATATGTGATATCAATGAAGAAATATTTGTAGCATGCAGACGGTTGTTTCTTTCTTAAAAAACTATTGTCAGTGGGCTATTCAACTTGCATTTTTTTAAAATTAAGGTAGTATGTTCTATGGACTTCTTGAGAAACTATAATAATACAGTTTTAAAAAAATGTATGTTCTACTTTAAATGTGAATTATAGTTCTGAGCTGCTTTAATGCGGGGTCATTTGTATCTGTTAGCGGAAGTAACCAAGATCACTTCTGTTCCAAGCCGAACTGCTGTCTTTAAGAAGCCTTCCAGGCTGTTGCTGAGAGCAGAGCTGTGGAAGGAAGTGAGATGCTCCGCACTTCACAGAAGACTTGTGAGGTGCTCCCCCAGCATCACTGCCACCAGCAGTGGGGAGCAAACGAGAAGTTTTTCCGTTTGTCACCTAAGGTAGCTGTGCAGTCGCCTCATTGCTGAAGTTCCAATCAGTGTGAGAACCACAGGAGAATTTTTTTGGATTTTGGTTTTTTTGCTTTGTATTAATTTCACTTCTACCAAAGTATTTGAAAGTATGAACTGTATTGGCTTTTAGACTATAACTCTATTTCATGAAAAGACTGTTCTGTGATATTTTGTTTTACTGTAACTTCAAATTATCTAAATATTTTCCTAATACTACGTGGAAATGCTGATTTTCTTTTGTTATGCAGTAGGAACATTTTACACTGTTTACATAGTTCTCATGGAACATAGAATTTTTGGAAAGCCACATATGATACACATTTTTTGTGTATATATTCTAGTTAGTGTGAATAAAACAGTAACATCAATGCATTTTTTTAAAGCAGAAACCTTCTGTATTCTTCTTGTCTTCCTTAAAAGTATTCCTATGAGTTCAGTGGTCATTTACTTTTCATTGTGAACACCTGCTCTGTAGTTAATACATAACCGTAGCATTTGCTCCTAATAATTAGGACAGGATTAGGACAGTAGAGTTTTTGAGCTGCAGGTGACCCCGGACAGCATATATCCCAACCACCTCATTATGCAGCCGAGGACACTAAATGCCTTTCTCAGGCTGCTGGCTGGCAGGTCTGGGCTGGAATACAGTTTCCCTGACTCCCTTTTGGCCTTCATTTCTCTACACCAGTACTGTTACCTCTCAATTTCCTCTTAACTTCCCCAAACTGATGAAATAAAGAAAAATAAGGGTTATTTATGTATATTTTAATAAAATCCAGTTTGATTTTTCAACTTACAACTGGTTTTGTCTGTATTATTCAGCCTGTATCTTCTGAATATTGGGCAGAGGGGAAGAAACACTTGAACCAGTGTCCAGAGTAGAAACGTGTACCAGCTCAGTTTTAGGAATCTTGTGATTTTAACACCTGGGAAAATATAAAATAGGATTTTAGAGGGTAACTCTGCTGTGGACAGAGTTTATATCACTCTTCAATTTCTTAAAAAAAAACAAACAAAACCAAAGCCAAAACAGTAATAGGTCTGAGGGCAGAGTCTGTATTTATTAGCGTACTGTTCACTGTTGTAACCACCATGCCTACCATAGACTTGTCACAAAGTAAGGCACTTTCCAAATATTTGTTGAATAAAACAATTTTTAAAATCAGAAATAGGATTAAATACTTACAGACCTTAGAATGGCCATTCAGGTCAGTGGTTTGCAAACGTTTAAAAAGTAGCTGAACCCTTTTCACATTTCAGTATATAAACTAGATGAGAGCGTAGCCGCTGAGTAAAGCTTGACCTCCTCCTTTTTCCCAGTAGCTCGTCCCCTCCTGGGACCCTCCTGCCCAGCCCTAACCTGCATTAATATCCTCATCTTCCTCAGATGAGGAAAGTCAAGTCGCTGGTTATTCTGAAATTGTTTCCTGTGCAGAGTTTGGGACTAAAGTTAAAAAGCCTCGGTGTCTGAAACTGAAGGTCAAAGAGTCCTCGTAAAACCAATGAGGTCAGCCTAGGCCTGGTTTGTTAACGTGACCATAACGAGAGGAAACTCCTTTCCAAGTCTGATGGGCCTGTGTGGTTCATGAATCCACCAGATAAGGATTTTTCTCAAAACCAGAGCGTGATTATAGTAGAAGGATGTAACATGATATTGATTTTTGACGTAAGTATGTTATTGGAAAGGTGTGCTCTACATAGACCCTTGAAAACGAGGACATTAGAGCATAGATACCACGACTCTGGCAGGGAGGATCGTATATGCAAAATAGCAAGTCACAATATTATAAATAGAGTGCTGGAGATCAGGACTGCCCCGGAAATTCCAGAGTGGTTGATCTTGGTATATTACCGTTGTTTCAGATGTTTATGACTCGAGGTGTCATACCTTAGTGCTGAGCCTTAGTGTTTACCGAGCAACGTTCTGGTGGTGACTTGTTTCCCATGTAGATTTTGCCATCTGGGAACAGGGTGAATTGAGCTGCAGACACTGAATGTTCCGGTTTTCCTCGAAGTTAATGGTTCTCATTGTAGCAATAATTACCAGTCAGTATGAGTTAGTTCCCCAGGGCGGGTCCTGTAAGGTGAGTTGATAGAATTCATTTCTTTACAGCTGAGGCGCTGACACGGCATTCCTGCTGTTGTCTGTCTCCCTGCAAAGCGCTGGATGGACCGTCAGTTGACTTGTCTCCTTGATATTTGTATAAGACTTGCAGCAGGTTGTCGGTCTTGTCCTGGTATTTCACCCGAAAGCGAGCTTACCAAAAACGTGACAGCACGTGGAAGAGCTCTGGTGCCCACCTGCCTTTGTGTCCAAGCACTCTACCTCTTAGCTGTGGGTCCCGTGCAAGATCGTCTTCCTCTGACCTCTCGGCAAAGTGTTTCTGATTTTTGGTCAGTTTCCCTTTTCGTGAAATTCCTCAACCTCATAGAGTTATTGTGAGGCTTAAATGAAAATATGAGTAAAGATCATAGAGCGGTGCTGGGTACATAGCAAGCACTCTCACTACTGCTACTCTTTTTATCACGAACACTCAGGTTCAGGGAAGACCCACGTCTTTTTTTGCTGGGTCACTGCCACTTCCAGTCCTCCCTGGGTTGCAGTTGGCCGGGTCTCTTGTCCCTGAGAGCTGCCAGAGAGGGCTGAGCATCCTTCACAGAGGCCCAGGTGTCTGCAGGTGACCGGAAGGGAGGACAGGAGCTGTGGAGCCAGGCGGGGCGGGCGCGGGGGATGGTGGTGCTCATGTGGCTGTCTTCACACAGATCAGTGGGTCTCTTGGAGAGCAACTTTGAGTAACTTCTACATGCCTTGATTCTCTAAGTTCCTTTTGGGGTAAGGATCCAGAAAACATGTTTGTCTTCCTAAATTCTGCCTTCGTTTCTCCCTGATATTTGTTTTCCTGCTTTAAACATCAATGCTATTGCAGATTTCCCCAAACCTGTCAGCCCTACAGAGCTCTGAGAATGACTTTATGTTGTTGTTGACACTAGTGGGCGCTCGTGAGATAGTGCAGCCTCTACATTTAGTGCTTCCTTTTTTCAGTCTCAGAGCACGTGAAACACGTTTGGGCAGTATTCACACTTAATATGACAGTAAACTATCACAATATGTGTCCAATATAGGAAACGTAGAGCGACCTGTAAAATAGACCAGGGATTAGCAAGGACGCATCCGTGAGAAAGTAGGCAGTGCTGCGTATTTGCTAGGGGTGAGCTGCAGTTCAGGTTCGTGGACAGGTGGAATTGGTGTACCTGGGATGACCCACCATGTTTTTCTTTCATTTCTTACATTAAAGAGCAACTTTGAAAGGTTTTATTGTGGAAATTTTCAAATACTCAGAAGTGTGGAGAATGGGTAGTGAATCCGCCTGTCTGTACCCCTCCCCTAGCCTCAGTAGGGGTGCCAGGGTTGGCCTCTCTGTAACTTAAAAGACAGATAAGCAGGGGCAACCAGGGACAAGGTGGGAAAGAAAGTGCATTCAAGAGGTGGAAAGACCTGAGGTGGGAAACAGCATCACCTGTTGGGGCAACTGGACGAGATTAAGTTGTTCGTGAAACACAAAAAGAGCTGTTTGAATGTGTTGAGAATGGTTTTCATTAAAGTTGTTTTAAAGACAACATTTCTTGTGGTGCCTTTTCTTTCTGTAAGTCACTTAATAGCATTCTCTCTTGTTGAAAGGAGCATGGTTTGGAATATTGGGAAGCGCTTACTACCAATTAAGAGGCGTTCCTTTCCTGTGCCCCTCAAAGCCTGTGCTCAGCTGTATCTCTGAGACTCGTTTGCTTCTCTTTCCCAGGAGGTGAAGAGGTGTTTTGAACAGCACTTCTGACTCCTGAAGAAACTTCAGGTGGACAAGGCTGTGGTAGTTCTCTGAATGTTACTCCCTGGAATAGAACTGGAGAGGGGAACTCGTGTTTTTGGGGTGTCAGCTGTGTTTCGGGCACTGTGCAAGCTCTTTCATGTAATCTTTACAGAAGCCCCATGGAGGTAGGTTTATTCTCCCCATTTTACAGATGAGAGAACTGAAGCTCATAGAAGCTAGCCATCTTGCCAGGGCCACTCAGTTAATGGCAGGGGAGAATAAAGTGCGCTTAAGCCTCAAAACTAAAGGGAAACCTCTACTGTAGAAAGATGCTTGCAAATTGACTGTCTGCCTCTCTCTGGAAACACCTAGGCAGTCACAACACTGCTCCCCACCCCCCTGCTTGTTTTTTCACAAGCAAAAGCATTTTCAAAGGATAACCTTTGAAAGAAAAAGGTAAGTTTTAGGAGATGTAGATTTTAATTTGCTCTGTTTTTGCCTGAAGTGCTTTTTTTTTTTTTTAATGTGGGGCGTAAAACCTCGTGTTAATGAAGATTCCCAAATATTGGTCTAAACAGGACCTAGATGTTTGCTACCCTTTGAACTGAAAAGGAAGGGATAAATGCAAAAATGGTCTTTTGTCCTTACAAAAGAGTGTTTGTAGAAGTGTCCAAGCTTGTGTGCCCTCCTGAGTCTCAGTGACCACCCCCAGGTTTTATTGTTTCTCTGGGGTTGATTCTCCATTCTCACTGCCATCACCCCGGCTTTCCTTAAGCCTAGGTGGCTGAGACACCGTCCTAACTCTGCGGCCCATCCTGAATCCTCTGCCCTCCCAGCGTGTCCTCAGAAGCCATCTCCAGCTCCCCTCTACCTCTGGGTGGCTTTCCCTGGCTCAGAATTTCCTGTCCTCCCTGCCCTGCTTCCCCAGCCTCTCTCCGGCCTTGCCTGCTGCTCCCTCTGTATGAACCAAGCTGGCCATTCATCCTCCCAAATCTGCTCTTCCATTATCATCCTTTCCAGATGCTGCAGCAGACCAGAACCTCGCGCTCCCACCTTTTCCGCAAAGCCTCCACCCTCCAGAAACCCTGAGTGGGCCTGCTTCCCCTGTACCAGTGCTGCTCAGTGATGTTGAATTGACATTTGTTTTACCCTGGTTTGGTCTCAGGTGTCTTAACTCAAAAAGCACCGTTCAACAGGGGAAAATGACTAACACGGGATTCCATTCTCTGCCCTCACAGGGAGGCAAACCCTGAGGGCACAGAAACGCGAATAAGAACCCCATTTCCATCCTCTTCCCTGACACCTACAGCCTCTGCCACGGTGTCCCCAACCTGCATCGCTCCCCAAACACAGTGGGGACGTGAGAGAGTTTCTCATAGTTACACCTGGACCCTCGTGGACGTCCATTAGGTAAGAGGAAGGCACCTGCATGAGTAGATTTCAGCAAGCGGCTGGCGACGGAGGGAGATGCCCATTTCTAAACGTGCAGTTACCTGGCGAGGTGTCCTTTTTAGGCTGGAAGTTCACTTTCACCTTAAGGATCTGTATTTAATGTTTTTTGTTCCTCTGAAAAAAAAAAGAACAAAGCTTTCCCTGTGGAAAGATACATATAAAATCCACCCCCACCTTCTTATCTTGTGTCAAAATACTTAGTTTCTTCAAATAATACCCATGATAGCTTTTACTAGACAGGCTTCCAGAAATTCTTAATTTGCCAGTTTTGAAGTAGCTTTTCTGTCATTAGAAGTTCTCATTAGAACTTCTTTAGGTCATGTTTGGGTCATGTGTGTGAAAGGGAGAGATTTTGTTATTCAGCATTTGGGTAGGCAAACTCTTCAGTCTTATATTGGAAACATACAGTTGTAATAGGAAGTTACTTTTTTTTTGAGACTATACCTCATATCTTTTAGCTCAAATACTTTTCATTTAACTTCTTTCAAAATTCATTTTCTGATGCCATTTTTCATTTTCCAACAAATTTCAGAATCAAACCCTCACCGTCTCCACATTTTTTCCTCTTTCCCAAATCAGTTTTGTCAACCCCTGAATCTCTAGTAGGGCCGAGGTCTTCGGATGACTGTATATGATTCTCTCCCTCTTTCATGACTTCTTATTGCCTGGGGCCTGTGGATTTTTATTCTCTATAAAATGACAATATTTTGCCAACTGAAAATTATAGTTTACCTCGACTGTTGTCAAATCTGATGAGTTTTGAGTTGATGAATTTGAGCCTCAGTCTCCTCCAGAAGAAATGCGTAAAGGTGAAGGTTTCTGAATCCTTGGTGTCTCCAGTCCTACACGTGCTGCTGGCCTGCAGAGAATTAAATCCACTCCGCTGGCTGGACTATAGAGCCATGTCTGTCACCACTTTCTTTGGAACTGAAAGAGGAACATCAAGGGACTTCCCTGGTTGTGCAGTGGTTAAGAATCCGACTGCCAATGCAGCAGACACGGGTTTGAGCCCTGGTCTGGAAAGATCCCACATGCCATGGAGCAACGAAGCCCATGCGCCTCAACTGCTGAGCCTGTGCTCTAGAACCCGTGAGCCACAGCTACTGAGCCCGTGTGCCACAACTACTGAGCCCATGCACTACAACTAGTGAAGCCTGTGCGCCTAGAGCCCGTCCTCCGCAACAAGAGAAGCCACTGCAATGGACAAGTAAATAAGTAAATAAATAAAATTTAAATGAAAAAATGTGAAAACTGTTTTTTGTTTTTTTTTTAAAAAAAGAGGAACATCACGTCTACTCTTGGCATATCTTAAAATTCCGGAAAGAACTTTCTTGAATTGCAAGAGTGATCGTGTGCAGTAAACTGGAACTAAATTCCCATTTGCCAGGCCCCAAAGGGAAATGAATATTTAAAGAAGTTTTCATTTTATGGATGTTGTTTAGTTTTGTATAGTTCAGATCCCAGCCAACTTTAAAGTGGTTAGTTTTTTTCTTATTTTACTTTGCTTTTGAATTTTATTTTATATTGTTTCATTTTGACTAAAAGTGTCACATCTAAAGAAAAGTCACAGTTTTTCATAAGGTGGATTTAGAATGGCAAAGTAGAGAAAAAGATCAATTTTTCTTAAAATTGCTTTAAGGTAAAAAATATTTTACAAAAATGGAAGTGTGTATGCTTTAATTTCTGTAACCAATGTGTGTGTTAACAGGATATTTAGCTAAAGTTTTCATTTCACATTAATCAATTTCACATTTTTATTTTTGTGTTTAGAGTTAAGTCTCCCACCCTGTTTAGCTATGGAAGGGATTGCTTCACAGATTTTCTTTGATGAACTTAAAAAATATGAAAAGGACACAAACAGATAATTTACTGAAACAGAACAAAACAAGCCAGTACACTTGAAATAAAATGTTCATCCTTGTGACTTACCTGAAAAATACAAATTAAAATGTAAAAGGGGGGACTTTTTTTTTAAACTGCTCATACTGGCAAATGAACAAAACAAAACAAAACATTACGATGGGCCCACAGCTTCATACATTGCTAGCAGGAATATCAATTGCTTGTTCTCTTCCAGAAGACAATTTGTTGTAGTATGTATCAAGAGCCTTAAAATGGTCTGTACCTTTTCACCCAGTAATTTCACTTTGAGAAATAGTCTTAAAAAAATAGACAAAGATTTATATACACTGGATTGTTCATCATGGGAGAGTTAAAGAGTGAAAATCTGGAAACAGATGTTCAGTGTTGTTAAAATTAGACGGTCAGTTTGGGAAGAAGTTGGAGGAGAAAAGGGAGGAAGACTTGGAATTTCACAGATTTCTAGTCTTGGCCACAAGGAGCCTTACCGGACACTAAGGGCCCGTGGACAGGTCGATGTAACTCTACGTATTGCTGTAACTATAAGAACAGCCCAGTTGCATCGCTGTCACTGGCAGGCTGGCAGCACTATCTGTACAAGTTCAACTTGTCAGACAGAGGTGGTGTCCTGGCACAGATGCCACTGCAGGGGGAGGGTGGCCACTTGTATATGAGCAGCCCAGTCTGGGAGAACAGCAGATGTGCGTAGCTTGCACTGTGGCTGGGTTGGGAGCTCAGGAATCCTTCCAACTCTTCCCAACAGTCTGAGGATTAAAGAGAAAGGGCCGTGGTCACCGTTGCAGATAATGACAAAGCCAGCGTTGGAGTCCTGGTCTCCTGTGCCCAAGTTCATTTGTGTCCACCTTGAATCCCAAGTGGAATAACAGCTTCATAGGTCACTCTGACATTTGTGGCATAGGAATGGCACAGGCCCATTTTATAGATAAGGAAACAGAGGTCAGAAACATGGAGTGAGTTGTCCAGGATCACATAATAAGTAACTGGTGGAATTGTGGTCAGAGTACAGAAAGCAAAATTTTAAAAATAAGATGAAAATTCAAGCTTTTACTCTTCCTCCAATGTTTGGACAAACTCTTTCAGCCTGTTGATCAAGATTCTTTCTTTTTTTTTTTTTTGGCCACACTGCACAGCATGCAGAACTTCCCTGACCAGGGATCAAACCCGTGCCCCTGCCGTGGAAGCGTGGAGTTTTAACCACTGGACCACCAGGGAAGTCCCAAGATTATTATTATTTTTTTTTAGTGGAATTGGAAGGCAGAGGAGCGTGTTACCATCTAAAAAAATTACCCTATTCTTCATACGTGGATGTCCCTCCCACTACATCCTTACCTTGTCTTCTTCTGCTTCATGTAACTGTTGACAAGGTACCACCAGGGACCTGGGACAGCTGTTTCTTCACTCCAGTGGTTTGTGGAAACATCTTGTTTTTTCCCTCTATGGGCTGATACTACCTACCTGTCCAACACTCCTGCTTTGGTGCTTTGTCAGGGTCCCACGTTTGTCCCACCTGAGGGAACAGGTGTGTGGCAATGATGGATATTTTTTCTGAGGCAAAATACAGAGCCTTTAACTTTATAAGCTTGAGTCAGATCCACAAGAACTTTAAGAGCATCTTTAGTAGTTACTGATTATTCCTTTTTTTTTTTTTTTTTTTTTGCGGTATGCGGGCCTCTCACTGTTGTGGCCTCTCCCGTTGCGGAGCACAGGCTCCCGACGCGCAGGCTCAGCAGTCACAGCTCACGGGCCCAGCCGCTCCGCGGCATGTGGAATCTTCCCGGACCGGGGCACGAACCCGTGTCCCCTGCATCTGCAGGCGGACTCTCAACAACTGTGCCACCAGGGAAGCCCTGATTATTCCTTTTATTGAACCTCACTTTCCTCTTGGCAGAAGGCTTTCATGAACTTTTTGTGTTTGACCTTCGCACTAATTAAGGGAGGAAGGCGGGACAGGGATAAGCATCTCCATCTTTTTTTTTTAAAATAAATTTATTTATTTATTTATTTTTGGCTGCATTGGACCTTCGTTGCTGCACGCCGGCTCCCTCTAGTTGCAGTGAGCGGGGGCCACTCCTCTTTGTGGTGTGCGGGCCTCTCATCGCAGCGGCCTCTCTTGTTGAGGAGCGTGGGCTCTAGGCACATGGGCTTCAGTAGTTGTGGCACATGGGTTCAGTAGTTGTGGCTCACGGGCTTAGTTGCTGCACGGCATGTGGGATCTTCCCAGACTAGGGCTCAAACCTGTGTCCCTTGCATTGGCAGGCAGATTCTTAACCACTGCGTCACCAGGGAAGTCCCTCCATCTTTATAGATGAGAGAACTGAGATTCCCAGAGGTGCTATGACTTGTCCAAAGTGAGTCAGAGGAGTGAGCGGTGGTGAAGCTGGGACTTGAACTCAACTCTTCTCCAAGTGCAGTCCTCTTTCTGTGGCACCATTTTTTTTCTGTGTGGAAGTACATTATTTATCAATATGGGTAACTGTGACAGGCCTTAAAAAGTATAAATATGAAATAGCTCTTGGCATTATGTTGGATTTGAAAATTTGGAAAATGCAAAGAAGCATAAATGAGAAAATAACAATCACACGTATTCCACCCTCACCATTTTGCACTTTTCCTTTATAAAAATGGGATCACGTTATAATATTTGGAACTTGCTTTTTTCATTTACTATTTCTTGAATTTTTTCTATATTATGAAAGCAATCTTCTATAAAATCAAATCAATTTTTACTTAGGCACCTATCTTTTTATTGTTTCCAATTTTCCAAATATGTATGTATATATAAGTGTGTGTGTGTATGGATAGAAAGATACATCAGATCAACCTTTTGATGAATCTCCTTTCAGAGAAAGCTTTGTGAACATTTGAATTAGGTTTTAAATTCAATCACTGAACAGATATAAGATTTCTCTGAGGTCAAATGAAATAGGAAGTTGCTAAGAAAATCAGACTTTCTTCACTTGATTTTTTTTTCCTTCACTTGATTTTATTTGAGTCTTTGTACAACCTCTTTGCAGGCTCAAAATCACCCTCAAGATTCTGTTCCCTAAATGGTAGTGTTGGTATCCCCCCCAAACTTACACTTCAAGTAGATTTAACTCTCAGTCACTGAGCTATCTAGTAAAGTGGTTTTTCTATTTTTCAGCCCAAAATTAATCCTGCTAAAAAGCTGAATTAAAAAAAAATGAAACAGTTATAGGAAATGTGAATTCTAGAAGGCATTTCTCTGTTAGAACACATTGGCTTTTTTTTTTTTTTTTTAACCAAAAGGTGGTATTTTGTGTCTAAACCACAAACTGGTTTGATCAGTGGATGCCATGTAAACCTAATGATCCAGTTTCTGAACCTTTCTGAATCTTCTGGAAAGGCTCCCTAGTTCAGGAAGTTTTGAGTTATCTTGTTTATGCTGTGTATATGATTTGTATTGCATTCATTTGTTTTCATTCAGGGTATATGTCTTACTTTAGAACTTGGTCTGACTTATGTAGCCAGTGTTAGCATTAGCAATATTTTAAATTCCTTTTGTAGTACCTGTGGCATTACACTTATTTAAAAATGAAATTTGCCTTTGGACATAAAAGTTTAATTTCAGGAAATGTAATAATTGGCTTTAGGTATTGTTTCCTCACAAACCTGTTCAGACTCTCTATTTACCTTCCAAAATCTTTTAAATCCAAATTATGTGCATGAGAGGGGAAGAGGGGGAACAGAGTAGCCCATCCAATGTTGCCTCTTGACAAGAAATCTTACCTTCCAGAATATTCTTGTTACTTTTTGGCTTTTTTTCCCACCCAGTTTTTTAGTACCCAACTCATCACATTTTTCAGTTGCAATGCCATGAGGGAGATTTCTACTTTCAGTAATGGTGGACTAGTTTATTGTACACCAGCCCTTCCACCAAAAACAACTAGAAAATATAATAGATGGGAAAAATGTTTGAAGGTAGCAGAAGCAAGGACTTGAGAGATCAAGATCCCAGAGAGAAGGCAAGGCTGACATTTGGTGCCACTTCTCCCCTCGAGGTAATTGCCAATGCAGAAAGTGCCAACTGAGATGCTACTAAGCTGAGCTCTTCTGGCATTCTTATGACTGAGGAGACAACAATTAAAGCTTAAGGCACACCAAGGATGAGGGATTCTTCTAAATACCCCCAGGATTTCAGCTGGGACTTCTAACAGGCTATTCCATCAGATAGGGATGAACCAGAGGTAGAGCAGCCCTCACAAAGACTAAAGCCCAGGTTTAAATCAGCTTCATCCTTGGTTGTAAGGTGATCTACCTCTCTCCAAACTACCTGCAAGAAGAAAAATACATTTTGGGGGAGAGGAAGATAACATCACCCAGAGCTTCAAATTTTCTGCATAATTTTTCATACCTAATGACCAATCTATATGACTGAAAACCAAAACCAAACAGACAAAAAAAAATGGTAAAGACAGATGTATAGTAGATCCAGACATTGGAGTTATTGGACACAGACTTAAAATAACGGTGATTAATATTGTCAAGAAATTAGATGACAATTTGGAGACTTATTTTGCAGAACTGGAGATATACAAGAAACTGAATGGAAATTCTAGAACTGAAAAATATAGCAATGGAAGATAAGAATTCAGCAGTGCATTTCACACCAGATAAGACATAGTTGAAGAGAGGAATAGTGGATTGGAAGGTAGGTCAGAAAGAGATAGACTTATGCTCACAGAAGCAAAGGATAGAAAACACAGGAAAGAGTGTAAGAGATATATGGAATATGATGGAAGATATAAATATGTGTAATTGGAGTCCTTGAAGGCAAGGAGGACAGAGAATAGGGCAGAAGCAATATTTTAAGAGATAATGAGGATTTTCCAAAAGTGATGAATGGTTTCAATAAGCACTATAAACCCTTGGCCGGATAAATACAAAGAAAACCACACACTAAGGCACATTGTGGTAAAATGCTGGGTGGCTTAAAATCACTGCTTAAGTCACTACTTGACAGGAATGTCTTCACCTCAATGGGCAGCACCATGGCTATGAATTTCCACAATTGCTTACATAGCTTTGCCTTTAATTTCTTACCAGACACATCTCTCTTTGGGGGAACATTTTCCAAGGACCAGCTTTTGCCCTTAGTAAGGTCTCTGTGCACCCAGAGCTGGAGTTCTCCTTTCGCTGCACTTTTGTCTATAATCCTAGGGGAAAAACACTCAGTGCCTAGTGTGCCCTGGCAGGTCTCCCACTGAGGGGCTGGATGGGGTATAAGGTAATGGCTAAGAGCACAGGCTCTGGAAAGAGAGTGCCTTTGTTGGTTCCACCACTTACTCATCATGTAATCTCACTTCTTGAAGCTTTACAGCCCTAAAATGTACAATAAGGATTATAATAGTTACTTGCACTTTTTAGGGTTGTTATGAGAATTAGATGAGCTCATGGATGTAAAGTGTTTAACATACAGGAATTAATGGAATTAATGAATGAATTTCTTTTTAAATCTCCTTGACCCATGTCTTCAGCCTGATTGGTAGCCATGTATTCCTTCTCCTTAATAATAGCTGAGGCTTCTTCAAATTTTTGTGCCTGGCTCGCCCCAGTGGGAACTAACATGAAAGGAGAGGAGGTGGTGTACATTTTATATCAGAGGAGAGAGCTTAAAGATTAATCTCCTTAAGTATGTACAAGAGTTGGTGGACTTCGCCCTTCAAAGGAAGAAGTAAACATTAAAGTTAGAAAAGTTTCTGAAGAACCAGAGAAATCAGACCCTGATTGGATCAAATAAAACACCTGGATGGGTTAAAGGCTTTTTTTTTTTTCCCCCCTTAGAGTAGATTGCCACTCTCACTATCCTGACCCAATTGAAATTTGGTTACTATTTCTGCCTTAAAAAAAAAAATCAATGCATAAAATGCACCATTTTCTCTATCATAAAATTCTTTATTAACAATTGTATTAATTAACTCCTGTATTCCCGATTCAACTGCCTTCTGACTATTGTTAAGTTCTTGGTTAATGCATTTTAAATATATCCATATGAATTCATACATATTTCCTATAATTTTTTACATATACACACACTAGTTATTTTACTGCAATGTATTTTATTCTCATTGTGTTCCTTCTCCTTAGGTAAATACATATTTATACAAATCAAATTGTAATTTTAACTACATTGAAGAAGATTGGAAATCTGGTCCTCACAGCAACTTGGAGAGGTTTTTACTTTAGGCCCAGGGCATCATTTGCTTTTTTCACTAGGCAGAAATTTCATTTTAATATGAATATAAAATTATTATTATTATTATTTTTGGCTGCACCACATGGCATGCAGGACCTTAGTTCCCCAGTCAGGGATTGAACCCATGCTCCCTTCAGTGGAAGCATGGAGTCCTAACCACTGGACCACCAGGGAAGTCCCCATGAATATAAAATTATACAGAGGTAGTACTGGGTGTTTTAGTCTGTTGGGGCTGCTATGCAAACTACCACAGACTGGATGAATCATAAACAGCAGAAATTTATCTCTCACATTTCTGGAGGCTGGGAAGTCCAAGATCAAACTGTCAGTAGATTCAGTGTCTGGTGAGAGCCTGCTTCCTGATTTATAGATGGCTCTCTTCTCACTGTATCCTCACATGTCAGAAGGGGTGAGGGAGCTCCCTGGGGTCTCTTTTATGAGGGCACTATTCCCTTTCGTGAGGGCTCCACCCTCGTAACCTAATCACCTTCCAAAGGCTCCACATCCTAATACCATCACATTGGGGGTTATGATTTCAACATATGGATTTGGGGGGAACATTTACGTTCAGTCCATTGCACCAGGTAAAAAGTGAATTTTTCCCTCTGTCCCCTTGTCCCAATCCCTCTCTTATTTATATTTCTTCAGTAGATTTTTTGCAATGTTTCCCTAGTATTCTGAAGGTTTTGTCAATGCTGTGGGTGGGATGAATGATTTTTTTTTTTTTTCGGTACGCGGGCCTCTCACTGTTGTGGCCTCTCCCGTTGCGGAGCACAGGCTCCAGACGCGCAGGCTCAGCGGCCATGGCTCACGGGCCCAGCCACTCCGCGGCATGTGGGATCTTCCCGGACCGGGGCACGAACCCATGTCCCCTGCATCGGCAGGTGGACTCTCAACCACTGCGCCACCAGGGAAGCCCAATGGGATGATTTTTTAAAAACAATTTCGAGTGGAAATGTTTGGTACATGGGAAAGTATTGATTATTTTTCATTTATCTCATGTCCCTTGTCTAACTCCTCACTCTAATGAGTGCTAATAGTGTTTATCTTTTGGATTTACCAAACATCGGTTTTCTCATTTGCAAAATGCAGATAGTGTTGACCTTGCAGAGCTTTAATAAGGGTTAAATGAGATAAAGGAGCCGAGCTTAGTGGGGGCTTGATTAATATTAACTTGCGGTCTCACTACTATCATCCTCAGGATAAGATCTTTTTCTGTGTGACTCCACTGATTGTGGAGAAATGGACCATGGAGAAATGATTTGATCAGAAAAGGCTCTGCTTACAGCTGCTGATACAGAGAGACTGACATCAGTCAAGGGGCTGCCAATAGTTTATCTTTTTTACTCTTTAAATTTTTTAAAAATTGTGGTAAAATTCACATAGCATAAAACTCACCATCTTAGGGGCTTACCTGGTGGACCAGTGGTTAAGACTCTGCGCTTCCACTGCAGGGGATACGGGTTCAATCCCTGGTCAGGGAACTAAGACCCCACCAAAAAACAAAACAAAACAAAAACTTACCATCTTCACCATTTTTAAGTACAATATTGTCTCACGGAGTACATTCACATTATTGTGCAGCCATCACCACCACCCATCTCCGGAACTCTTTTCATCATGCAAAACTGAAACTCAGTACCCATCAACAATAACCTCCTACTCCTTTCTTTCCTCCAGCCCCTGGCAGCCACTGTTCTGCTTTCTGTGTCTACGAATTTGATGACTGTATGTACCTCAAGTAAGCGGAAACATATAGTATTTGTCCTTTTGTGTCTGGCTTATTTCACTGAACGTAATGTTCTCAAGCTTCATCCATACTGTAGTACTTGCCAGAATATTCTGCCTTTTTAAAGCCAAACAACATTCCATTTTATGTATATACTACATTTTGTTTATCCATTCATCCGTCAGTGGACACTGGGGTTGCTCCCGCCCTTTGGATGTTGTGAATAGAGCTGTTTCGAACGTGGGTGTATAAATATCACTTTGAGTCCCTGCTTTCAATTCTTTTTTTAAAATATACTTATTTACTCATTTGGCTGCACCAGATCTTCGCTGCGGCACACGGGATCTTCGTTGCCACATGTAGGATCTTTAGTTGCGGCATGCAAACTCTTAGTTGCGGCATGTGGGATCTAGTACCCTGACCAGGGATTGAACGCAGGCCCCCTACGTTGGGAATGTGGAGTCTTACCCACTGGACCACCAGGGAAGTCCTCCTGCTTTCAATTCTTTTCAGTATATGTGCCAACGGATTTTTGAAAGCACTGAGGAAAAAAATTCCTGTGTGCCTTCTGTGGTTTCCATAGCCTTTGGAAGAATGGCCTGACCAGCACACCCTGGGCATCTTAGGCTTCTGTGGCAGAAAGGAGGTGTCTGCAGCTGATTGTCACTGTGTGTTGAGCTTTTGAAGTCTCCACCAGCCTGCCGTCTCAGCACTTGGGGCTGCAGAAGGCATTGGACAAATGCAAGATTTGCTGCTCTTGTTGCTACCCACAAATGCACATTTTTCTATCTTACTGTGTAATTCCAGCTGCTAAAATGACCCTGTACGATGTGGAAACTGCAATCAAGCATCAACATGAAGCTTCCAGGAAAATAAAAATGCAGCAGGAAGAAACAGCAGCAGGAGAAATAAGTTACTGGGAAACACTCACAAAATGAAATGCCTTGGCTGTTTTTTTGTTTCCCCCCTTTGTTTAAACGCTCTATTTTATTCAACGCAGCATTGTTTGTAATAGCGGAGACCGTAAACAACCTTGGTGTCTGTCAGGGGTAGAAGGTTAGATAAATCATAGTCCTCCATGCTGTGGGAGACTGTAGAGCTATAAAAAGGATGCTCAACCTTTTGGTAGAGAAAGATCTACCAGAAAGTTAAGTGAAATAACAAAGGCAAAATGCTGAGTAGGTTGTATAGTATGCTGTCCTTCACAGAAAAAGGGAGCAAATAAGACAGTGCATGCATGTACATATAATACATTCTTATGCTTCTTGTATATATATAGTGAAACTCTGGAATATGCATAATAAACCAATATCGGTGATTAGATTTGGGGGTGGGAAGGAGGTTTTCACAGTGTCACTTTTTAGATATTCCTGAGCCGTGTGAATAGATCACCTTTTGAAAATCAAGAGAGAAAGGGCTTGTATTTTTCCACCAGCTTGACCATGGGAAAGGCTCAAAATCTAAATTAAGTTGACTTATAGGCAACAAACAGTTGCACAATATCTTGCAAGAAAAACAAATGTCTGTTACAGGCTATTCAGAATTTATCTTCTGGTTAGGGAAACCAACAACTTCTGATTCCGACACTGGAGATTCCTAGAGGAGATAGGGGGGGAATGGTGCTCAAAACCTCACTTTACAACTGACCCTAAACTCTCAGGAGAAAGGGGAGAGTTGGGTCCAGGGCAGGAAACCAAAGCCAGGGTTGGACTGGGACTGGTTATACTTGGGCTTTTTCTCACTCTTACATCACCAAACCAGGGCAATAGCAAACCTTTGATTGTATGGCTGGACCAGAACTTTGGGTGCTTGAAACCCTAAAATTTAAAGCAGCTCATAAACTAGCAGGCAGATGAACACACTAATTGATTGAATTCCCACCTCCATGTGTCCAGAGCTTCTATCACCCCACCGGGTGCCCAGCCAGGAATTGCTTGAGCTTGGAAAGCCCAAGTTGGGGCTTTCTGTGTCTGTACCTCCAGCTCACCTGGAGAAGCTCAAGGTAGGGCCTCTTCTCACTACCAGAGAGCCATCACTGGCCAATGAATAGTCTTAAGGGAATAATGGTGAACTCAGAAGAACAATTAACTGACATCTGAGGATCAGGAGCCCTGTGAAAGAAGGATGACTGCCAAAGTCAGAGACTCTGGGATGGGCTGAATGAGAGAATCCTGAGATCCAGTGACATTTTATCTACCAAGTTGCACTTGAAACAAAAGGACACAGGAAAACCGAAAATAAAGAGGTGAAAATAGATACACCAGGCAAATAAAGCTCAAGGAACAATTTTAGTGTCAGACAAAACAAACTTATGGAAAAAAAATCAAAGACAAAGCAAGGTGTTGCATGCTGATAAAAGGCACAATAGACCAAGAAGATCTAACGATCATAGACATATGCCCCTAATATTATACCTTTGCAACATATAAAGCAACATATGGTAGATTTAAGATGAGAGATAGATAAATCAAGAATTACAGTCGGAGATTTTATCATACACTCAAAAGCTGATAAATTAAGCAGAAAAAATATCCAAGGACACAGAAGAGTTTAATAACATGATTACTTAACCCAGATTAGCAGAGATAAATTTAAGCAACACAGAATATACATTCTTTTGAGCACACACAGAGCAGGCACAAAGAGATTTATGTATCATACCACAAAGAAAACCTCAGTGAATTTGAAAGAAATGGGGTACAAAATCAATATTAATAGCATCTCCCTTACTCTAGAGATAACTCATTATAAAATGAAAAAAGAACCAATTAAAATACAGAAAAAAACTTCAAACTCCACAAACCTATAAATTTTCTAGGAATTAACATAATAAAAATTCTCAAGACCTTTATGAAGAAAAGTCTGAAACTCTATTAGAGGATATAAAATAAAATGTGAATAAATGAAAAGCTGTGGATGGGATGACAACATTATAAAACTATTGATTTCCACTTAATCTATAAATTCAATGCAACTCCAATTAAAATTCCAAGAGTATTCTAAGGGGACTTAATAAACTGATTCTGAAAATTAGATAGATGAATAAAACTTCAAGAATAACTAAGACATTTGGGGAGAAAAAAAGAGCAGAGAAAGGGGACTTGCACTACCAGGTATTAATATAGAACCAGGCATAAAACCAGGCTCAATGGAACAGAAAAGCATCCAGAAATTGACCCTGTATAAATGAGGATTTGGTATTTTATAGAGCTAAGGAAGAGCTGGATGATTTGGTAAATAATCTTGGGAAAATTGGGTTGTTATCTGGAGAAAAATAAAGTTGGGTCCTCATCTCTACCATATCCAGAAGTAAACTTCTGGTGGATTAAAGACCTAAATTTAAACATAAAAGTGCAACGTTATAGAAAAAAATGTAGATAATTCTTTGTGATCTTGGGTGGGGGGGATTTCTTAATAGATGCTCAAAGTGTATACAATAAAGAAAACAATAGATTTGAATACATTAAAAATAGGCTTTTTTTTGGCTACTGTTAACAGGTAAATGCCGTCATCAAAGTAAATGAATAGGTGACAGCTGGTAATGTATGTGCAATATCTATGACTGAAAAAAATTAGCTTTAGCTTCTAGAGTGTGGAGAAAGACATCTGAAAATCGGTATGGAAAAAAGGGAAATATATTAGGGAAAAAAATTAAAAAGGGAATTATATGAATAGGCAAGTTACAGAGGGGGAAGCCTGAATGAATGATAAGTATCCAAAGAGATGCTCAATATCAGTCAGAAAAACACAAATTTAAATAGTAATGGGATCCTATGTCCATTTGATAGCAAAAAAAGCTCCAAACAAACAAACAAAATCTTTATGCTTACTTCACTCCCCTGTGTAAAAGCTTTCAGTGTTTCCCTATTTAGGAGATAAAGCACACACCCATGTTGCCTGTGTGATGGACCACACACCCACCTCTCCAGTCTTCTCCTTTGCTTCCTCCCATCAGATTTGCATTTTAGTATAACTCTAATAACTATGGAGATTGGAGAGAGAAGATACGAGAAAAAGAATGACTACTTAGAAGACCATTGAAATAGACCAGGAAAGAGATGCCTGAATTGGGATACAGAGGAGGGGTCAAAGCGAAGAAACACTGAGAGAGAAGGAAGGATATACAGACCTTTGTTGGGTGGCAGGGAGTGGTTGTGAATGGCTTCTAAGATTTGTCTTGGGCAACTTGTTGCATGGTGGTGCCATGCATTGAGAAAGGAGAAAGTCTAGAACAGGGTTGACTATGTTGAGGCTCAGACAGCCATAGGAACTTCAGGAGGAGAGGTACAGCTGCAGTTGGCTATGAAGGCTTGGCATCTAGAAGGGTGATCCAGACAGAGGTGTTGGTTACGGGTGTCATCACTCCATAGGAAGTGGTAAACACCATTGATTCAGTGAGACTGTAACCTGAACCGTAAAACACAATAGCTCCCTTTGTCCATAAAGGTGCTTTCTGATTACTGGCATGAGTACTTTTTTTCTTTCTTTTTTTTTTTTTTTTTTTTTTGCCGGAATACGACGATCCTCCACCCCCAATCTGACCATCTCCTTATTTTTTTTTTTTTTTGGTAACATGATAAAACTTGCCTCTTGTTTCAAACAAACTTCATTTCTTTGAAATATTACTGATTGAAGTTAGTGGTGGAGATAATTAAACCAGTTTACCTGGAGATTCAAATTCATGACTTTGGCCTCTTTACTACTATTGCTTTAATAAGCCAGAGACTTAATATCTGAATACAGTATCTGGCATGAAAATAAGTGAACTTGAAAGTGAAAGAGCCTTCTTAATGTACTTGTTTATTAGATGACATTTTGAATGAGTTGTAGGTTAAACTGATAATTGCCGTTGCTAAAACTTCCAGGCTATTGATATTCAAAGATTTATGATCTAGGGTTACTTTCTAGTACTAATAAGTATACAAATTCAAGTTGCAGAGGTTCCAGAAAAGTGCCAACAGCTAATTAGAGGCACTTGGTGTATAAACTATTGTGACATAATAGGAGCCACAGGTATGATTTTTCCCTCAGGCTGTTTTCTGTGGATAGTCTTTCAGTGTAGACTATGAGCTAAATAAAGAACATGGGATTTGGGACTTCCCTGGTGGTCCAGTGGTTAAAACTCTGCGCTTCCACTGCAGGCAGCATGGGTTTGATCCCTGGTCAGGGACCTAAGATTCCCACATGCTGCTTGGAAAAAAAGCAATTTAGAAGAAATAGACACTACAAGAACAAAAGCTTCAAAGCCGTATTTAATATTCTCAGAGCAATAAGAGAATAGTTTATCTCCATGAAATTAGAACAGGATGCTGTAACTATGAGCACAAAGAAGAAAAAAAAGGGGAGGCTCCCCCTTTTTTTTCCCCTTGGGGGAAAAAAAAACATGGGATTTGGAGGTAGACTTGAGACCTAGCTCTTCCACTTATCAAATGTGTCCTCTTGGGCTGTGTGTTCTGTGGTTCAAAGATGGCTAAGGCAGTTCCAAACATCCAGAAGCAGCAAAAGGGAGTCTTTCTTCCTGCATCTATGGGAGTTATTAAGAGACGTTTCCCAGAAAGCTAATGCACACTTCCCTTCATGTCTCAGTGGCTAGAATTGCACTGTACACCCAGTCCTGAGCCAGTCATTGGCAAGGAGAGGAATGGAATTAATATGTTTGGCTAGCCCATGTCTCTCATGTTTCAGAATGTCATGAGCCTGTGTCTGGGTGTGGGTCTATTTGTATCCATTGTCAGTTGATCCTTTCAACCTGCAGACTCATTCTTTAAATTATGGAAAATGTTCTTGAATCAGAAGTAAATTCATTTTCTTCCCTTTGGTTTTTCTGTACTCTCCTTCTGAGGGCACCCCTCTCATTTGGGTGTTGAACCTCCTGGACTACTTTTCCTATTTCTCTAATATTTTTTCATCCCTTTGGCTTTTTGTCATCTGAGTTTTTCATTTTGGCTGCTAAAAATTTAATTTCCAAGAGCACCTCCCCTTTTTTCTTCTTTGTGCTCATTTTTATAGCATCCTGTTCTAATTTCATGGAGACAAACTATTTTCTTATTGCTCTGAGAATATTAAATATGGCTTTGAAGCTTTTGTCCTTGTGGTGTCTATTTCTTCTCAGTTGCTTTTTACTGTTTTTGATGTCTTTCATGTTAAGGATTTTCCTCAAATATCTGGTAATTATTTTGAAGATTGAGACACTAAGAACCCCAGTGAGACTGGGCTTGTTGATTGAGAGCCTCACCGTGGGTGGAGGGTCTATTTCATCGGGGAATTTCTCCTATTCTCCTGACTATCTTGGTGTCTTTTCTCTTGAGTTGGCCAGAGAAGAATTTTCAAATCTCCTTCTTGGGGTGTAGAAGCCTTGTTTCCTCTGGGTTCTGAGTCAGGGAGGGGAGCTGAATGTTTCAACATTAATATGTAAATTCTTACTTAATCTTATTTTCAGTATCTTACTCTGTCCCTCAACTATGGTTGGTGCTTCCATCTTTTTTACCCACTCCAGTGAATAAACCTCTCATTTTCTGCCAGGGTGGAGCAGGAGCAGCTGCTGAAATACATCAAGTCGGGGAGAGCATCTAGGGGATCTGAACAAAACTGAGATGGTGGTATAATGTTTCCCTACACCCAGCACTCAGTTTCCACTACTATTAGCATCTTACATTGGTATGAACATTTGTTACAGTTAATAAACTGATACTGGTACATTATTATTAACTAAAGTCCATAGTTTAGATTCCTTTAGTTTTTTTTTTTTTATGTCTTTTTCCATTCTAGGATCCTATTTAAAATACCATGTTACATTTAGCTGTCATATCTCTTTAGGCTCCGCTTGGCTATGGAAGTTTCTCAGACTTTCCTGGTTTCTGATGATCTCGCATAAACACTACTGATAAGGTGTTTTGTAGGATGCCCCACTATTGAAATTCGATGTTTTTCTCATGATAAGGCTGGGGTTACTGGCTATTGGGAGGAAGACCACAGGTAACGTGCCATTTTCGTTGCATCATATCAAGCGTACGTACTATTAACATGATTTGTCACTCTTGTTGCTGCCCGTGATCCCATGGATGAGCTAGTCCCTATTAACTTTCTTCATTGTAAAGTGACGCTTCTGCTGGCCCCACCCCATTTCCATACTGTGCACTTGGGAAGGGAGGCACCGTGCATAGCCCAGGCCTATGGAGTGGGAGCTACCCTAACTAGTTCTTAAACAGACTTTCAACCTCTACTCCCCTTCCACAAGTACCTGGTGCTGCCAATTCATGAGACTTCTTGAGGTTCTGAAGCACAAATTATCTGGCATCATTGTTTCTCCCAGTGTTGACTTAGGATTCAACTTCCTTTTATCTGCTGTTTGATTTGATTTCCTGGTTCTGAATTTTTGTTGCTGTTGTCTCTTCTGTTTTCCTTGTCCTTTTGGATTTATACTGTTTTTTTTTTTTTTGGATCCTTTTCTATAATTTTAGTGAGGATACCAGGAGGGAGTAGAGACCTAGTAGTTTTAAAAACATGTCTACAAATTCTTTGATACTGTTCCCTTCAAGAGTTGGAACCGAATGCCTCTCTCCTCGTATGTAGTCTGGACTCAGTATTTTGCCTCTAATAAACAGAACATGGCAGAAGTGATGATATGTCACTTCGGAGATTAGGTTATAAAAAGACTGTAGCCTCAGTCTTGGATATGTGTTCTTGCTTTCTTGGATGACGTGCTTTGGGGGAAGTCAGCTGCCATTTTTGTGAGCATCCCTATGGAGAGGCTGGCGTGGTGAAGAGCTAATGCCTCCAGCCAACAGCTGCAAGAAACTGAAACTTAAAAACGATTACATGAGCTTGGAATTTGATTCTCCAGTCCCAGTTGAGGCTTGGGATGAGTGTACAGCTTGACTGTGCAGCTTGACTGCAACCTTATGAGAGACACTGAGACAGATTCACTCAGCCAAGCCACTCTCAGATTCCTCATCCTCAGAATCTGTGTGAGGTAATAATTATTTGCTATTTTAAGCTGCTAAGTTTTGGGTTGATTTGTTATACAGCAACAGGCAACTAATATAAGAGGTAAATTACAAATGGAGACTTTTATAAATGTTAACTATCCCTGTATTTAGATACCATCATGAATTTTTTTGAGAATTCAAGTAAAGAGATGAACTATTTTTTTAACTAAGTTTTTTATTTTGGAAAAATTTTAGATCTATGAAAAAGTTGCAAAGACAGGGAAGGTTTCCATATACCTCTCACCCAGTTTCCACTGTTGTTAACATCTTACATCGCCACAGTACATTTGCCAAAACTAAGAAACTGACTTGGGTACGTTGTCATTAACCAAACTCCAGACTTTATTTAGATTTGCCAGTTTTTCCATTAATATCCTCTTTCTGTTCCAGGATCCAAATCCAGGACACCATATTGCACTTAGTTATCATATCCCCGCAGCCTCCAGATGTAGTTTCCCAATCTTTCCTTATTTTTCATCACCTTGACAGAGATCTGAGCTATATTGAAATTACTTTCATTTGTTGGGTTGTGTCTCTTTGTGACACTGCTAGGAAAATGAACAACAGGAACCCAAGCTTTATAAGAATTACAACACTTATCCCATTTGATAATTAGTTTTATATTTACTTGTGCAATTCTTTGGTTGTCTGCCTTCCCCAGTAACCTGTAAAATCCATGATGGTAGGGTCTATGTTTGCTTTTGTAAACTCAACATGATGTCTGGCACATAGTAGTTGCTCCATAAATATATGTTGAATGAATACGTTCACTTATACATATTGACACACATCCAGAGTTAATGATCCTTAAGTTTTTTTTTTTTTTGGCCACGCAGCATTTGGGATCTTAGTTCCCCAACCAGGGATCAAACCCACGCCTTAACCACTGGACTACCAGGGAAATCTCATCATAATCATCTTTTTTTTTTTTTTTTTTTGCCGTACGCGGGCCCCTCACTGTTGTGGCCTCTCCCGTTGCGGAGCACAGGCTCTGGACACGCAGGCTCAACGGCCATGGCTCATGGGCCTAGCCTCTCCGCGGCATGTGGGATCTTCCCAGACCGGGGCACAAACCCGTATCCCCTGCATTGGCAGGCGGACTCTCAACCACTGCGCCACCAGGGAAGCCCGCATCATAAGCATTTTTAACGAATGAATGAGTCTCAGTAGTCCTCAGAGGACTTAGAATTGTGCCTTAATTATAGTAAGTCCTAAACAAATAATAACTGTTTGCCATACCCACTGCCAAATGCTTTACCTACCTTAGCTGAATACATAAGCATACAAATTAAGTTACATAAAATGAGAATTGCAAAATTCTAAGACAATACTCTGCCTCTTCCAGATGAGACACTCTTATTTAATGCCTATGAATTGTTCCTTTCAGTCAAGCCTAATGCAGTTGAAGAGAAGAAAGATGTCCGAATGGGCACAGCGGCTGCTCTCCTAGAAAGAGCACACTGAGTAAGTATGGTGTGTCTGGGTGCCATGGAGTAGAAGGAGAAATTGTCAGTTTCTCAGGAGCAATGTATGCAGAGAAAAACATCACAAGTTAATGACACAAGGGAAGAAAATACAAATTCCTAGGACTCACCTCTGCTACTTTGAAACCTAAAGCCTAAGTTCAGAAAACTTTATTCTAATTAAATGCAACTTCATTTTAATTCACTGCAAAACTTTCATCCAACTCTTAACATTTGAATTTTAAGATTTCACTCTTTAGTATTACTATTCATATTACTATTCGCATTTTAGTTAAAATGATAAGTGCATATCATTTGTTGGACTTTTTTATGGTGGGGAGAAGTGGAGGGTTGATGGCACCATCTGGGAAGTTCCATCTTAATGGAATTGGGAAATAAGAAAAGCTGAGCTGGTGATGTCTACGGCGGAAAACAATAATGCTTTCCAGTGGCAGCTCAACTGACATTATTACGAAAAGCTTTACGTGGTGCTTTATATATAATTCAGAAATAATAATAAATTGGAGTTGAACTTTTGGCTCCTCTCCCAGATTAAATCCCTTGAGTGTTTAATGTTTATCTGATAGAAGACACACAAAGAATTCAATTTTAGACCTGTATATTTATCTAAATGCAGTGAGTGACCACTTTTTGTCTGTTGTGTGTGTGTGTGTGTGTGTGTGTGTGTGTAGGGAAAAAGTAAAAATGTGCTTCAGAGCAAAATACAGGAAAAGTCATTAAAGTAAAAATTCAGGATTGGGACTCTGTAATATATTTTGCTAGTAGCAGCATAGCCCAATAAATCAGGTCTATTTGTTTAGTTTCTTTATAATTGATTTTCCATATTTTTCAGCAAGCCACAAAAATTCATCTTTAAATATGTCTGTTTTTATCTATGACCTTCTATGGGAAGAAATTACATGTGCCTGTATTTTAAATTATTTGCCCTCATGAAATTTTCATAGCCTTACTTTCAGATTGCTCTTCCATAAAAGGTCTCATTCATTTATTCACCCATTGTCTGTAAACGCTTTACATTGGATTCCCAGTGATTAGCTCAGTGTCTGACATATGGTGGCATTGGATACATATTTTTTGGATGAAAAAATATTGTCTGCATGCACACAACATCGTTTTGAATGTATTTCCTAAGCCATGGCACGAGATGCTCGTTTTCTTTCACTACATGTTCTCCCTTTCTTTGATAGTGAAAGAACTTTTACCCTTGCTCTGCCTTTAGAAGGAAGGGACTTTCCCTCTCCTTGCCACCATTCCCCCTTCTTACTGGCTGGAATGTAGACAAGGTGTAGAGCCATTATAGACAGATAAAGGCCATGCTCTGAGGATGTCAGAGTCACAGGTGGCAGGTGCTTGGATCTCTGCTCTCCAGCCCCACACACTGCATCTGTACCATTATGTGAGAGAGAAATGAACTCCCATCTTTTTAAAGCCATTGTTATTTGGAGGTGTTTCTTACGCAGCAGCCAGATCTGTCTTTTAACCATACAGTTCTCAAGGCACTTAATTCTAGAAGGGGTTAGAAGTTCTCAAATAACCATAATATAAGCCAGGATGTGAGAAATTCCATGAGAGAGTTCAGTAAATGCTCTGAGGGTTTGGAGGAGGGAGGGTCCACATCCATCAGGATAGCAAGTCAGGTGTGCTTTAAATACTAGGATATCTGAATTTTGAGAGCAGCATTACTCTAGTATCTGATGGCCATGGATATTCTTATTCATGGTACCCTAACTGCCTGGCTTGCCTTGTCTGTCTGGCACAGAGTTGCCACCTTCAGACTTGGGAAAAGCAGACAGATATTCCTGAGGGTCTGGGGTGGGGTGGGGGGTGTCAGTGTGCACTCAGCCTGCACAAGGACAAAGAGGCTGACTGAGCTTTCTCTAGGTAAATGAATTACAGCCCTCACAAATTATCGAGGTGGTCAGGAGGTTTGGGGTCAGACAAATGTTGGGGTTTAGATTCTGCCTATACTACTTCCCAGCTGTGAGCAAAAGACTGTAGGAGCTGAGATCTGGCTCTTTGGGTTCAAATCTCTGTTCCACCACTTAGGACCTATGTGACTACAGCAATTTGTTTAACCTCTCTGTGACCTGATTTCCTGTGGGATAAAAGTACCCAGTTCTTAGGACTGGTTGAGGAGTGTTGAGGAGATTAAGTGAGAACTCCTGATGATATTGTCTTTTTAAAAAAATTAATCAATTAATTAATTTATTTTTAGCTGTATTGGCTTTTTGTTGCTGTGTGTGGGCTTCCTCTATTTATGTCCAGCGGGGGCTACTCTGCGTTGCATGCATGGGGTTCTCATTGTGGTGGCTTCTCTTGTTGCAGAGCACGGGCTCTAGGCGCACGGGCTTCAGCAGGTGTGGTATGCAGGCTCAGTAGTTGTGGCTCATGGGCTAACAGTGCAGGCTCAGTAGTTGTGGTGCATGCACTTACTTGCTCTGCGGCATGTGGGATCTTCCCGGACCAGGGCTCGAACCCATGTCCCCTGCATTGGCTCGAACCCGTGTCCCCTGCATTGGCAGGTGGATTCTTAACCACTGCACCACCAGGAAGTCCAATAATATTGTCTTTAACACATATTTAATGTTTAGTATGTGCCAGGCACACAAATATATTTATATATTTATTTAATGTATATAAAGAGAATAGTGTCTGGTATATAGTAAATATATAAATATATAGTAAATATATATAGTATATAGTATATAGTAAATACTTAATGAATATTACCTATGACTGTTGTTTTTAATGACATAACTTCTTGTGATTTAATGGCCTCAGTTTTATGCGTGTGTAAAACAAAGGTGATAATACTAATCTTCTTGTCATAAGATTAGGGTCATAAGATTATGTCTATCATTTCGCAAAATGCCAGGTTTTAACAGTAGGATCAACACGTTATTAAGCCCTTTTTGAAGTTAGTCTCCAAACAATATTTCCCCATACATTTCCTATGTATTTCTAAGGCAAATAAGGAGTCACACGCAGTTTTGTTAAATGCAGACTTGAGGGAGGGAGGAAGCCATGGGCACAAGTGAAATAGTAAGTGTTTGGCTAAACACTCTGCTGCACTGGCGATCTTTGTAAGGATTTTGCGGCAAAGGTACAGAGAATTTCAGTTGGTGTCAGGGGAGGGAAATAGGAGTAGCTGCCTTTTATTGAGGCCTTCTCTGTGGTTCACCAAAGCCCTGGGAGGGGACTGTGTCCCTTCTGACGGTCAAGAAAAGTGAGGTTCAGAGAAGGTAAGCCAGCTGGCCTGGAACTTACTGTCCACACTCTCTGCGTTCCCGTTCAGTCTCGTTCTGGCTGAAGTGCCAGTAGCAGGGCCAAGGAGCCAGGCAGGAATGGTGGACGGTGAGCTTGCCTCACCTGGAGGTCCCTGCCCACCTGTGGGTGTCAGCAGCCCCCCTGCCCCTCTGACAGCCTTCGACTGTCCCAGAAGGTGCCCAAGCGAAATAATCCCAGACCCTGTGATGATCCCTTGGGGGCTATTCCCCTGGATCTTCCAGGCCCTGGTCATCTCTAAGTCATTTAGGGATAAACACCCCCTTTCCCTCCTCAGCTAGAGCGGGAGAACTCTTACTGTGGTGTCTCCCAGCATGGGGCACACACAGCCTCGTGGTGTCACTGGGAGCATTGCAATCGAGGGAAGAGGGCTCTGAGCTGACCACACATTTCGGGAGCTCTTTGAAAGCATGCTTCTCTTTCTCTTGCCTTTCTGGGTCTCTGGGAGGGTTGTGACCGACTGAGGACCCTCTCAGTTCCTAACCATTCTCTCTGCCCTCCCTGTGCTGTTGTTTCCTGGCTTTTATGGCACAAGGGGCAAGGTAGAAGGTGCCCAGGGTTTCAGGTGGGACAGGTGACGCTCGTTCTCTCCACTCTGGGATTTCTAATCCATCTGGGTCTCTGCCAGCAGATTTCAACACCTTGTCTTCTGGGAGCAAAGCCCAAAGCCAGACTGTTTCGGTTCCCTTCCTTCCTCTCCGGCTCTCTGCCACCCTCCTTTTCTAGCTCCAGGGTAAGAGAATGCATGAGGGCTGGGGAGGGCATGGGATGGGGAACCGCTTCTGCCAGATGGCACCTCTTTTCAGAATTTTTTTTCTTTTACTCGGACTGTGCCATGTGCACTTAGAAGCAAATAATTTGTTGTCTCCATTCTCTGGACATGACTTGGTCACAGCCCCTGGGACATGAACATGGGCCACTTTTCATGATCCAAAGAGACTGTTATAGAGGGAGCATGAGGCCAAAGGACGTGATTCCTATCTCACAAGATCATCCTGCTGCATTTCTTTGCTTGGAGTGTGTATGTGTGTGTATGCATGTGTGTGTGTGTTTCAATTCTTCCTTTGCCTCACGGATCCTTAAAATGATGAGACAAATTCCACCAAGTCCCGCAGCTTTGTACAGAAACTAGTGTGGCTATATGTTTCTCTTACTTTGTAACCATTAGGATTTAGCACGTAGGAATTTTTCTGTGTCAAAGAGTTTTGGAGGCATTTTCCCAAGAACCCATAGGCCATCTTTCATACCAAAAACATTCGTCAGAGCTTTATAGAATGTAGGACAAGTCCCAGCAACAGGTTTCATGAGTGAGGGTAGTGCATCGTTCAGCCGTATTATCTAGTGCAAGTTTACCATACACTTTTTATCCAGAATCTACTCTAGATAAAGCCATGTGAAACTCCAACAGCCCCTGACTGGAGGATATCACAAAACAGGACTGCTCTGGGGGGATATGCTCTTTACTGATGGTCTGTAGTCATCTTCAGTATATGCTTTGAGTCGCAGATCTGAACACAGTGGCTGTGGACATTTGGGACAAGGAACAGAGCCTGATGAGCCCTACATTCCTGAGCCAGTTGCCTCTAAAGCTTTACTTCTGAGCCTGTCTTAACACTGAGATTCTGTTTGAAAGTTGTCACTTGCTGACCATGTCGACAGAGGTTGTCACGAGACGGATAGCTGCGAATGATGACCTGTTGTAGTGGGACACAGGATTTGAAAATCACTGGCATGGGGCGAGGGGAGGCCAATGGGTGCTTTCCGTTTTAATGAAGATATTTCGCAGTGAGAGGATGAAGCTGAGAGATGATTTAAGGTGCAAAATGTACCTTAAATTTTACTGTTAATGTTTATTATTTTCCCCAGATAATAAAAGTAGAAAATTTGGAGGATACAGCTAATTATAAAGAAGAAAACAATTACTCACCATTCCACCACCCAGAGATAAGCTTTTATCTATGCACATATTCCTACATGTAGCATATATTATATTATATAAGAATACCTTATACTTAATATTTTATAAATATTTTATAATTATGAAAGCGATGCATGCTTGCTGTAGAAAACTCAAGCAGAGCAGACCGTGTAAGCTAGCAGTCTCCCCTACCACCTCCTGGAGGGTCAGAGTCAACATTTGGTGTGAATCCTTCCAGAGATTTTGTCCACACATGTACTCTCTGCAAAGTATTTTATTCACTTATCTATTCTTTCTCATAGTCACCTGGCCGTAGATTTCCAGTATCTTCTTCCAGTTCCCTGTGCTGGTGCCTGACTGGCTCAGTTAATGAGCTCACCATGCTGAGCAGACGAGGCCACTGGTTCCATACCCAGCTAGTGCCCTTTGGAATCATAGTCCATAAGGGCACTCCCACTGGCCTGGCCACTGAACATGGATGGGATGGTTTCCAGGGCACGAGATGAGAGCAACAGTCCACTTTCTTTTCTGGGAGAAAGAACTTCTCACGGGGATGTCTGTAGAGGACCCCAGGAACAAGGTAGGCTCCCCCACCCCCGTCATCCCTGTGCACTGCCGTCGTGCTCAGTAATTCCCACCCTGTCACAGTGGTCCTCTGTGTGGTGACTGTGGCTTGCTTAGCAGAGGCTACCTGCAGTTAAGTTGACTTAAAGAAGTGAAAGATATGTTATGTCTCAACGTTTGTAGTTGCACATTCGTGTGTATTCCACACTTGTACAGCTTCTCAGAAACTCTGGAAAGATAGCTTCTGAGTTGACGTCTAACGTGTCTGAAAAGTATTGGTGGTGTCTGGAAGCATGGGCAAGTTGGACAGTCTAATGTCTCCTGGCAACACATTGTTTACAAACATTACCCACCTCCTAAGAAGGATGGTGGCAAGTGTTAACGCTGGCTTGGCCACTCACAGAAGAACGGGTGATTCCCAGCGCTCTCTTAATTCTGTCACCAGCTGGTGACTTTCTCTCTCTCTCTCACTGCCCCCCGCCCCTCCCTGCTTCCCCTCCCTGCCTCTCTCTGGCATGCTGGAGGTTAGTGTAGTTGGAAATCCACATTTTTCTGTATGCTCTCCCAATTTTTAAATGCAGGGCATTAACTTAATTTTCCAAAACTCCATGCAGGTGGAAAAAACCCACATCTGTGGGCTACATTTGGCGTCTATGGCACGGTAGGGCTAAATTCCACCCTACCCATCAAGTTACATTGTCTTTTCATAATTTCAAAAAAATCTATCTCTGAAATCCCAAAGTCCTTATCTTGCCTATCTCATGTGATTTATAGGCCAGTCAGCTAAGTAGTTATATTAAACACCCTTTAGCTTACTCTTTAAGAGGATTAAGGGGCTGACTTTAAAACACTTAAAAGGTGGCTGTTTTGGATATACTTTTCATGTATGCTAAAGGGATTTTTTTTTTTTTTTTTTTTTCTTTTTGCGGTATGCGGGCCTCTCACTGTTGTGGCCTCTCCCGTTGCGGAGCACAGGCTCCGGATGCGCAGGCCCAGCGGCCATGGCTCACGGGCCCAGCCGCTCCGCGGCATATGGGATCCTCCCAGACCGGGGCACGAACCCGTATCCCCTGCATCGGCAGGCGGACTCTCAACCACTGCGCCACCAGGGAGGCCCCTAAAGGGATTTTGGTTTAAGGAACAAATTCTGTGGTTTTGTAAAGAGAGGCTAAATGGAAATTAAACTTATTATAGAAATATCAGTGAGCATGTTTACCTTCCTATAATATAAATTCAAGCCTACATTGATTTACGAGTGTTATGATGCTATTTATCTCTTTGAACAGAGTAAAATGGTAGTATACATGACAAAATTAAAAGGTTGTTCAGTTCTTTTCTCCATTATTAGAGTCTAAAGCTCCTTTTTCTATGTGGAACAAAGATGTCAATTATACAGAAAAACATCAGATGCTTTCCCTATTACCTGCTCCCCACCCCCCATATCTTTCTCTTAATTGCGGCACATGAGATCTTTGTTGCGGCATGTGGAATCTTTTAGTTGTGGCATGCAGAATTCTTAGTTGCGGCATGAGGACTCTTTAGTTGCAGCATGCGGGATCTAGTTCCCTGACCAGGGATCGAACCTGGGGCCCCTGCATTGGGAGCACGGAGTCTTACCCACTGGACCACCAGGGAAGTCCCCCTCAGTACGTTCTAAACTGCCTGCAGGGTCCACAGGAAATATATTGTGGTCTCCAAGCTGTCAGTACTAACTACTGATTCATCTATTTTCTGGCTCATCGCCTTTTTCTTCGGAGGGATTAATCAGCTCTCAGGACTCTAAGAACTAAGAAGAAGGCTGATTCTGTAGGATGATAAGAAAAATGAGTGAATGGCATTTGGCGATAGTTGCTGGCTTCACTGCTTTATATTCTTGTCACTGGGGTGACACACTATGATAAAATCCATTTCTTTTATGGGAATTTCTTTTTACAGGAGTCTGGAGGCTCCATGTGTCAGTAACTCAGTTCCCAGATCAGTGGAGACCTTGAATCTGTGCCCCTCTATTGAACAACGGGAAGTTTCCCTTCCAAAGTCAACTCGAATATCTTACAATTAGAAAAAATTTCTAATTTTGGGGGGGGTAGAGCTTAATAATATCTAATTCCGAATGATATGCCGTATTACATTTAATGTAAGGACAAACCATATATCAGAGGGTCACAAAACCTGTTCCTTGGAACCATATTTATTTTTTCACAGTTCTTCATGACAATCAGTTGTGGCTTAAAAGTCACAGATGGTTGGGCTGAACTTGTGCTTGAACTTGTCTCTATTGGTAAAGACATTCTCTAAATACAAGGTTCCTATCAGCGTCCAATAAAAACTTTGTTGTTGCTCTTTTAACTCTATCATAGTTCTAGAAGTCACAGGTTTTCAACTGCAGTGTGTTCCTACTGTGATATATATTACCAGTAATATAACAAGAAATAATCTTAGGAGATATATGAATGCTTTTTAAAATTTAAGTGGCTATATATTTATTTTAAGGTAGTTGAAAAAAATACAACTAGCACACCAAACCAGTGAATTCAGATCTTATATCATTCTTTTGACATAAAGTAGATGATTTAAATGAAATTATTAAGTAAATAATGGTTTGGGTGATACACAAATACAGCAAAAATCATATGGATGGGGCTTCCCTGGTGGTGCAGTGGTTAAGAATCTGCCTGCCAATGCAGGGGACATGGGTTTGAGCCCTGGTCATGTGGGAAGATCCCACATGCCACGGAGCAACTAAGCCCATGTGCCACAACTACTGAGCCTGCGCTCTAGAGACTGCGAGCCACAACTACTGAGCCTATGTGCCACAACTACTGAAGCCCACACGCCCTAGAACCGGTGCTCCACAACATGAGAAGCCACTGCAATGAGAAGCCCATGCACCACAATGAAGAGTAGCCCCCGCTCGCTGCAACTAGAGAAAGCCTGTGTGCAGCAAGGAAGACCCAACGCAGCCTAAAAAAAAAAAAAAATCATATGGATGGTTCAGAAATGATTGAAGCATGAGAAACTGAATTAGTGAAGTCTCACTTGGTCTGTCAGCATGATACTATCTTTTAACTTTAAAATTTCAATCAAATTAGGATTAGATGGACCTCAAAGGTTAACATAGATAATCCTAATGATTTAACATGGAGCCTGAAAAGAATAAGTCAGTTGTTGAGCTTAGCTTCCTATTTTACCATCTTGTATCTTAGGTTCTATTGTTGTAGGCACCTTATGTTATATAACAGTGTACACTCTGGACTCCTGACTCTACCACTTAATTTTTGTGTGAACTCAAATTTATTCAACTGCTATGAATCTATTTTTCTCACCTGTAAAATGGGGAAAAAATAGTACCAGGCTTGGGAGGTTCTTCTAAAGATTAAATAAATGAAAACACATTAAGGATTTAGGCTGTTACCTCATGAAGCACTGAATAAATATTAGCTATTATTAGTTTACGTTTCTGAAAGGTTGTGTAAATATAGTGGTTTACACCAAAAATTTCATTTATCATGCCACAGAAGAGTCTGTTTAGGGACTTACCTGCTGGCACAGTGGTCAAGAATCCACCTGCCAATGCAGGGGACATGGGTTCGATCTCTGGTCCGGGAAGATCCCATATGCCATGGAGCAACTAAACCTGTGGGCCACAACTACTGAGCCTGTGTGCCACAACTACTGAAGCCCTCGTGCCTAGATCCTGTGCTCCACAGCAAGAGAAGCCACCACAACGAGAAGCTCGTGCACCACAACGAAGAGTAGTCCCTGCTCACCACAACTAGAGAAAGCCTGCACATAGCAACGAAGACCCAATGCAGCCAAATAAATAAATAAATAAATGTATAAAAAAGAAAAGAAACGCTTGTTGAGCCCCATTGTGAAGCAAAGAATTACTGTGAAATGTACTGCTTTTTAAGATCTGTATTTTTGGATGGAATGGGTTGAATGTGAGGCTGTGTTTTTTTTTTTTTTACATCTTTATTGGAGTATAATTGCTTTACAATGATGTGTTAGTTTCTGCTTTATAACAAAGTGAATCAGTTATACATATACATATGTTCCCATATCTCTTCCCTCTTGCGTCTCCCTCCCTCCCACCCTCCTTATCCCACCCCTCTAGGTGGTCACAAAGCACCGAGCTGATCACCCTGTGCTATGCAGCTGCTTCCCCCTAGCTATCTATTTTACATTTGGTAGTGTATATATGTCCATGCCACTCTCTCACTTTGTCACAGCTTACCCTTCCCCCTCCCCATATCCTCAAGTCCATTCTCTAGTAGGTCTGTGTCTTTATTCCTGTTTTACCCCTAGGTTCTTCATGACATTTTTTTTCTTAAATTCCATATATACGTGTAGGCATACAGTATTTGTCTTTCTCTTTCTGACTTACTTCACTCTGTATGACAGACTCTAGGTCCATCCACCTCATTACAAATAGCTCAATTTCGTTTCTTTTTATGGCTGAGTAATATTCCACTGTATATATGTGCCACATCTTCTTTATCCATTCATTCGATGATGGACACTTAGGTTGTTTCCATCTCTGGGTGAGGCTGTTCTTGGAAACATTTAAGTCCTATAAGATTTGACAGGCAGCGGGCGGGGCTGGGAGCTGAGGCTCGGGTATCGGCTTTCAGTCGGAGCGCAGGGAGAGGACTGGGGCTGGCGGCAGGAAGAGAGCCTGAAGGGGTTAGTGCACCACGGCTAGCACGGAGGGAGTCCGGGGAAAGGGTCTGGAGCTGCCGAAGAGGCAAGAGACTTTTTTCCCTTTTGTTTCCTGGTGCGCGATGAGAGGGCATTAAGAGGGCTGCTTGGGGAAGCGCCGGAGACAGGCGCGAGCCGCGGGTAAGGCGCGGACCTCGGAGACGGGCGTGGGCCGCCGCCGCCGCCGCCGCCGCCGCCGCCGCGGGGCCTGTGTGCGAGCGCGGGTCACTGTCCGCCCCGCCTTCCGGGGGGCCTGTGCACCTCGCCACTGCCGGGGTCCCGGGACCCGGGGACGGCTTTCCCGGGAAAGCGCACGGAGCGCCATGGGCTGCTGCAACGTCACGCCGGCCTCTGCCGCCGCAGGCCCGCCCCACACTGCGCGCCCCTCCCTCCCCTCTGCCTGAGTGAGCCAGAGCCCCCGAATCAGCGGCTCCTTTAAACCCGTCCTGTCTGAGCGAAGAACGGACGCCCTCCGGCGACCTACGCGCAGAGGCGGGGCCAGGTCCAAGGCGGAGACCCGGGAGCTGTGAGAGCAGAGACAGAGAAATCTCTCTGTGCAGCCTCGGAGGCAGCGGATTAAAGCTCCACGGTCCATTTGATGTGCCCTGCGTCTGTGGAGTGCATGAATGGACAGCGAATCATCCCAAATTGAGGAAGTGGACTTTGAAGACAAGATTTAAGACTTTCCCCCCTTTTCCTCTTTTTACAACGAATTATTCCAAATTAAGGAGGTGGACTTAGAGAGCAAGATTTCAGACTTCTCGCCCTTTTCCTCTTTTTACAACGAATTATCCCAAATTGAGGAGGTGGACTTGGAGAGCAAGATTTTTGATTTTTCCCCCTGCTCTCTTTTTGTGAATGTGTATGTGTAATCTTCTGTGTAAGATTCTCTCTGTATAGCTTTGCTTCCACCATATGTCCCAGGGTTCTATCTGTCCGTTTTTTTTTCAATAATTACTTTCTAATTTTAATAACGCTACTATATTTCATACTTTATTCTATTTTACTTTACCTGCTCTTTCTTTTTTTCCTACCTTCCCTCCCTCCCTCCCTCCCTCCCTCCGCTCCTCCTTTCCTTCTTTCTTTTTCTTTCCTCCCTCCCTCCCTCCCACCCTTCTTCTTTCCACTTTCTTTTTCTTTCCTTCCTCCCTCCCTCCCTCCTGTCTTTCTTTCTTTCTTTCCTTCCTCCCTCCCTCCCTCCCTTCTTCCATTCACTCTTCCTTTTGCTTTCATTCCTCCCTCCCTCCCTCCTTTCTTTCCTTCTTTCTTTCCATCCTTCCTCCCTCCCTCCCTCCTTTCTTTCTTTCTTCCGTCCTTCCTTCCTTTCTTCCCTTCTTCCTTTCTTTCCCTCTCTCTTTCTTTCTTCTACTAATTCTTTCTCTCTACTTTTTCTCCCTGTTATTCTGAGCCGGGTGGATGAAAGGCTCTTGGTGCTGCAGCCAGGAGTCAGTGCTGTGCCTCTGAAGTGGGAGAGCCAACTTCAGGACACGGGTCCACAAGAGACCTCCCAGCTCCACATAATATCAAGCAGCGAAAATCTCCCAGAGATCTCCATCTCAACACCAGCACCCAGCTTCACTCAACGACCAGCAAGCTACAGTGCTAGTCACCCTATGCCAAGCAACTAGCAAGGCAGGAACACAACCCCACCCATTAGCAGAGAGGCTACCTAAAAACATAATAAAGCCATAGGCACCCCAAAACACACCACCAGACGTGGACCTGTCCACCAGAAAGACAAGATCGAGCCTCAACCACCAGAACACAGGCATTAGTCCCCCCCACCAGGAAGCCTACACAACCTACTGAAACAACCTTAGCCACTGGGGACAGACACCAAAAACAACAGGAACTACGAATCTGCAGCCTGCAAAAAGGAGACCCCAAACACAGTAACATAAGCAAAATGAGAAGACAGAAAAACACACAGCAGGTGAAGGAGCAAGATAAAAACCTACCAGACCTAACAAATGAAGAGGTAATAGGCAGTCTACCTGAAAAAGAATTCAGAATAATGATAGTAAAGCTGATCCAAGATTCTATTTCCAAGATCCATAATCTTGGAAATAGAATAGACAAAATGCAAGAAACAGTTAACAAGGACCTAGAAGAACTAAAGATGAATCAAGCATCGATTAAAACCACAATAAATGAAATGAAAAATACTCTAGATGGGATCAATAGCAGAATAACTGAGGCAGAAGAACGGAGAAGTGACGTGGAAGATAAAATAGTGGAAATAACTGCTGCAGAGCAAAATAAAGAAAAAAGAATGAAAAGAACAGAGGACAGTCTCAGAGACCTCTGGGACAACATTAAACGCACCAACATTCGAATTATAGGGGTTCCAGAAGAAGAAGAGAAAAAGAAAGGGACTGAGAAAATATTTGAAGAGATTATAGTTGAAAACTTCCCTAATATGGGAAAGGAAATAGTTAATCAAGTCCAGGAGGCACAGAGAGTCCCATACAGAATAAATCCAAGGAGAAATACGCCAAGACACATATTAATCAAACTGTCAAAAATTAAACACAAAGAAATCATATTAAAAGCAGCAAGGGAAAAACAACAAATAACACACAAGGGAATCCCCATCAGGATAACAGCTGATCTCTCAGCAGAAACTCTACAAGCCAGAAGGGAGTGGCAGGACATAATTAAAGTGATGAAGGAGAGAAACCTGCAACCAAGATTACTCTACCCAGCAAGGATCTCATTCAGATTTGATGGAGAAATTAAAACCTTTACAGACAAGCAAAAGCTGAGAGAGTTCAGCACCACCAAACCAGCTTTACAACAAATGCTAAAGGAACTTCTCTAGGCAAGAAACACAACAGAAGGAATATACCTACAATAATGAACCCAAAGCAATTAAGGAAATGGGAATAGGAACATACATATCAATAATTACCTTAGGGCCTCCCTGGTGGCGCAGTGGTTGAGAGTCCGCCTGCCGATGCAGGGGATACGGGTTCGTGCCCCGGTCTGGGAGGATCCCATATGCCGCGGAGCGGCTGGGCCCGTGAGCCATGGCCGCTGGGCCTGCGCGTCCGGAGCCTGTGCTCCGCAACGGGAGAGGCCACAACAGTGAGAGGCCCGCATACCGCAAAAAGAAAAAAAAAAAAAATAATTACCTTAAATGTAAATGGACTAAATGCTCCCACCAAAAGACACAGAGTGGCTGAATGGATACAAAAACAAGACCCATATATATGCTGTCTACAAGAGACCCACTTCAGACCTAGAGACACATACAGACTGAAAGTAAGGGGATGGAAAAAGATATTCCATGCAAATGGAAATCAAAAGAAAGCTGGAGTAGCAATTCTTATATCAGACAAAATAGACTTTAAAATAAAGACTATTAGAAGAGACAAAGAAGGACACTACATAATGATCAAGGGATCGATCCAAGAAGAAGATATAACAATTGTAAATATTTATGCACCCAACATAGGAGCACCTCAATACATAAGGCAAATACTAACAGCCATAAAAGGGGAAATCGACAGTAACACAATCATAGTAGGGGACTTTAACACCCCACTTTCACCAATGGACAGATCATCCAAAATGAAAATAAATAAGGAAACAAGCTTTAAATGATACATTAAACAAGATGGACTTAGTTGATATTTATAGGACATTCCATCCAAAAACAACAGAATACACATTTTTCTCAAGGGCTCATGGAACATTCTCCAAGATAGATCATATCTTGGGTCACAAATCAAGCCTTGGTAAATTTAAGAAAATTGAAATTGTATCAAGTATCTTTTCCGACCACAATGCTATGAGACTAGACATCAATTACAGGAAAAGATATGTAAAAAATACAAACACATGGAGGCTAAACAATACACTACTCAATAACGAAGTGATCACTGAAGAAATCAAAGAGGAAATTAAAAAATACCTAGAAACAAATGACAATGGAGACACGACGACACAAAACCTATGGGATGCAGCAAAAGCAGTTCTAAGGGGGAAGTTTATAGCAATACAATCCCACCTTAAGAAACAGGAAACATTTCGAGTAAACAACCTGACCCTGCACCTAAAGCAATTAGAGAAAGAAGAACAAAAAACCCCCAAAGTTAGCAGAAGGAAAGAAATCATAAAGATCAGATCAGAAATAAATGAAAAAGAAATGAAGGAAACGATAGCAAAGATCAACCAAACTAAAAGCTGGTTCTTTGAGAAGATAAACAAAATTGACAAACCATTAGCCAGACTCATCAAGAAAAAAAGGGAGAAGACTCAAATCAATAGAAATGAAAAAGGAGAAGTAACAACTGACACTGCAGAAATACAAAAGATCATGAGAGATTACTATAAGCAACTCTATGCCAATAAAATGGACAACCTGGAAGAAATGGACAAATTCTTAGAAATGCACAACCTGCCAAGACTGACTCAGGAAGAAATAGAAAATATGAATAGACCAATCACAAGCACTGAAATTGAAACTGTGATAAAAAATCTTCCATCAAACAAAAGCCCAGGACCAGGTGGCTTCACAGGCGAATTCTATCAAACATTTAGAGAAGAACTAACACCCATCCTTCTCGAACTCTTCCAAGAACTTGCAGAGGAAGGAACACTCCCAAACTCATTCTACGAGGCCACCATCACCTTGATACCAAAACCAGGCAAGGATGTCACAAAGAAAGAAAACTACAGGCCAATATCACTGATGAACATAGATGCAAAAATCCTCAACAAAATACTAGCAAACAGAATCCAACAGCACATTAAAAGGATCATACACCATGATCAAGTGGGGTTTATTCCAGGAATGCAAGGATTCTTCAATATACGCAAATCAATCAATGTGATACACCATATTAACAAGTTGAAGGAGAAAAACCATATGATCATCTCAATAGATGCAGAGAAAGCTTTCGACAAAATTCAACACCCATTTATGATAAAAACCCTGCAGAAAGTAGGCATAGAGGGAACTTTCCTCAACATAATAAAGGCCATATATGACAAACCCACAGCCAACATTGTCCTCAATGGTGAAAAACTAAAACCATTTCCACTAAGATCAGGAACAAGACAAGGCTGCCCACTCTCACCACTCTTATTCAACATAGTTTTGGAAGTTTTAGCCACAGCAATCAGAGAAGAAAAGGAAATAAAAGGAATCCAAATTGGAAAAGAAGAAGTAAAGCTGTCACTGTTTGCAGATGACATGATACTATACATAGAGAATCCTAAAGATGCTACCAGAAAACTACTAGAGCTAATCAATGAATTTGGTAAAGTAGCAGGATACAAAATTAATGTACAGAAACCTCTGGCATTCCTGTACACTAATGATGAAAAATCTGAAAATGAAATCAAGAAAACACTCACATTTACCATTGCCACAAAAAGAATAAAATATCTAGGAATAAACCTACCTAAGGAGACAAAAGACCTGTATGCAGAAAATTATAAGACACTGATGAAAGAAATTAAAGATGATACAAATAGATGGAGAGACATACCATGCTCCTGGATTGGAAGAATCAATATTGTGAAAATGACTCTACTACCCAAAGCAATCTACAGATTCAATGCAATCCCTATCAAACTACCACTGGCATTTTTCACAGAACTAGAACAAAAAATTTCAAAATTTGTTTGGAAAAACAAAAGACCCCGAATAGCCAAAGCAATCTTGAGAACGAAAAACGGAGCTGGAGGAATCAGGCTCCCTGACTTCAGACTATACTACAAAGCTACAGTAATTAAGACAGTGTGGTACTGGCATAAAAACAGAAAGATAGATCAGTGGTTCAGGATAGAAAGCCCAGAGATAAACCCACGCACATATGGCCAACTTATCTTTGATAAAGGAGGCAGGAATGTACAGTGGAGATAGGACAGCCTCTTCAATAAGTGGTGCTGGGAAAACTGGACAGGGACATGTAAAAAGTTGAGATTAGATCATTCCCTAACACCATACACAAAAATAAGCTCAAAATGGATTAAAGACTTAAATGTAAGGCCAGACACTATCAAACTCTTAGAGGAAAACATAGGTAGAACACTCTATGACATAAATCACAGCAAGATCCTTTTGGACCCACCTCCTAGAGAAATGGAAATAAAAACAAAGATAAACAAATGGGACCTAATGAAACTTCAAAGCTTTTGCACAGCAAAGGAAACCATAAACAAGACCAAAAGACAACCCTCAGAATGGGAGAAAATATTTGCAAATGAAGCAACTGACAAAGGATTAATCTCCAAAATTTATCAACAGCTCATGCAGCTCAATAGCAAAAAAACAAACAACCCAATCCAAAAATGGGCAGAAAACTTTAATAGGCATTTCTCCAAAGAAGATATACAGACTGCCAACAAACACATGAAAGAATGCTCAACATCATTAATCATTAGAGAAATGCAAATCAAAACTACAATGAGATATCATCTCACACCAGTCAGAATGGCCATCATCAAGAAATCTAGAAACAATAAATGCTGGAGAGGGTGTGCAGAAAAGGGAACACTCTTGCACTGCTGGTGGGAATGTGAATTGGTACAGCCACTATGGAGAACAGTATGGAGGTTCCTTAAAAAACTACAAATAGAACTACCATATGACCCAGCAATCCCACTACTGGGCATATACCCTGAGAAAACCATAATTCAAAAAGAGACATGTACCAAAATGTTCATTGCAGCTCTATTCACAATAGCCCGGAGCTGGAAACAACCTAAGTGTCCATCATCGGATGAATGGATAAAGAAGATGTGGCACATATATACAATGGAATATTACTCAGCCATAAAAAGAGACGAAACTGAGCTATTTGTAATGAGGTGGATAGACCTAGAGTCTGTCATACAGAGTGAAGTAAGTCAGAAAGAGAAAGACAAATACCGTATGCTAACACATATATACGGAATTTAAAAAAAAATGTCATGAAGAACCTAGGGGTAAAAGGGGAATAAAGACACAGACCTACTTGAGAATGGACTTGAGGATATGGGGAGGGGGAAGGGTAAGCTGTGACAAAGCGAAAGAGAGGCATGGACATATATACACTACCAAACGTAAGGTAGATAGCTAGTGGGAAGCAGCCGCAGAGCACAGGGAGATCAGCTCGGTGCTTTGTGACCGCCTGGAGGGGTGGGATGGGGAGGGTGGGAGGGAGGGAGATGCATGAGGGAAGGGATGTGGGAACAGATGTATATGTATGACTGATTCACTTTGTTATAAAGCAGAATCTAATAAAAAAAAAGAAAAAAAAAAGAAATAAAGCTCCTGTAAACTTTAAAAAAAAAAAAAAGATTTGACAGGCATTTCTTTTCACTGGTTCTCACTATGACTTGGCACAAAGAAGGTTACTTCACATGGTGATGTAAATTAGCTCAGGATTCTTGAAGGCAAATATTTCAAACAGTACGTGTAATACTTTAGGATGATGGTCTGTATATCGAGAAAAAGAACTATATTTCTCCTGGGAATCTTTTAGAGGAACTCTAGGTTAGGGCACTTGAAAATGAGGTTTTGGTTTCCATTCTCTTTAGCACCACCTCAATAGGGTGCAATTTCATTCTTAAAAATGTTTGTAAGATATCAAATTTTTTGCAATTAAGTATGTTATATATTCTTACCTGGGAGAGTATTTTTAAAAATCTGTTTATTACTTGCTTGACTTTATGCTTAATCCTTTTTTTAACGTTTTATTTTATATTGGAGTGTAGTTGGTTAACAACGTTGTGCTAGTTTCAGGTGTACAGCAAAGTGATTCAGTTATACACGTACATGTATCTATTCTTTCTCAAATTCTTTTCCCATTTAGGTTGTTACATACTATTGAGCAGAGTTCCCTGTGCTATACAGTAGGTCTTTGTTGGTTATCCATTTTAAGTATAGTAGTGTGTGCATATCAACCCCAAACTTGGAAGAGTTTTTTGATTGTAGCTGTTTAGGTAGGGCTACATGGAGAATTGTAGAGTTTTTAGAGTTGGAAGCAGCCTGAGGTATTGTTGAGTTATCTTCTCCTTCGTGTTCTTTCTTTCTCTCACAGAGCTGTACAGAAGTTCACCAACTTGTCCAAATTGCCCAGCTTGGTAGTATTGAATAATTCTTTTAATTTAATACCCCATGCCCAATTCTGTTTAGATTCTTCACTCATTAAGCATCCAAAGCCTAAGTTTCTTTGTCCTGTCAATTCCTCACAAATTTATTGTTTCTTCGTCTAAAAAGTATAAAAGCTGCCTGCTTTGTCCACTTCTTAGGTCCCATTTCTATAAGACCTTGGTGTGCACAAATTAAAATTAGTTTCTTTTTCTCCTGTTAATCTGTCTTGTGTCAATTTTATTATTAGTGCAGCCACAAGGACTCAAGAGGGGTAGAGGGGGAAATTTGCCCTCCCCAACAATGCATAAAGGTGAGAGAGCCTTAAAACCATGGAGAATTACCTAGACACAGGACCTAGATGGCTGAGGTGTTCAGGAATTTTCTTTTCCTAACTGACTCTGGGTGAGGGTGGAAAACGCCCCCAGTGAGAATCTGGGGGCAAATAAGTGTTAAAAAAATTATCCTGGTACTTCTTTTCATGAAGAAACAGAAAGGTTCTAGCATGCTAAAAACCAAACCCCTGATTTATAAAGGGGTTGAATTCTACTTTGCTATTGCAAAGAAGAAAGGATAAAAATATCCATTTTGAATAAATCTCTGCATATTGTGCCCCATTTCTCTCTTCCTCTCTTGCCTGCAGGTTTATGGTCCCAGCAGCCTTGATTACTTCCTGATGCTCACTTTGTTTATTTATCTTGAGCTCCACTCTGTACCTCTCTCTGGGCCCAACTTGTTTGATGCATCATAAATATTAATGAGCTAATCTTTCCTACTGAAAACAATGAAGAGGAGGAAGTATTTGGGTCTTCTCTCTGTCTCTAAATGTCTCCCCAAATGAGTCTCAATTCACCAAATAGAGGCTTTGGATTAAAACAAGCCGTCCTTACCTATATGGGAAAAGGATCCAAAAAAAAGTGGAGATATATATATATATATATATATATATATATATAAAACTGATTCACTTTGCTGTACACCTGCAACTAACACAACATTGTAAATCAACTATACTCCAATAAAAGTAAAAAACTAAAAACAAAGACCAAGAAAACCAAGCCATCCTTGAGACAGTTCTGAAAAGGGAAGTATCAGGCACTCACTTATGAGTGTGAAACACTTAGACTGTTTTTCTTCCAACACCAAGTTGAAAGCTACACTTAGGAAGAGATTCATCTATTTGTGAGTGGGGAAGGGGTCGTTGTGGCTCACAGGGGAGCTTTTGGCAGGTCAGAAGGCACCAGAGAATTGCTGATGGAGCTGGTATGCTGGCGCTGGGAGGGGGATGAGGAGGCTGGTGATTTAGTCCAGAGTAAGAGGCGCTTCTTTAATTAAGAAATAATTGTATGGACATTACAATTTCTGCTCCTTTGTATTTATTAGATCCTATGTATAGTAATCCTGTGTGTTTATTAGAAAATCCTCCTGAAATAGCCTGGTGAGACTTTTGTCCTTTCATTTAAAGAGCTGTCTGGTGGGGGAAAAAATGATGCACAGCAAATTAGAGGTTTGCACAGGGGAACTTTTGCCCTGGCCAGCTGTGCCATTAACTTTTCACCTGGTGGCTAATTGCCTGTGGATCTCAGAAGCTGAAGCTAATTAGAAATCTCAGTAAATGGGACATTCTGAAAGTCTTTAGGAAACTTTTGTTTCCCTCCCTAGGCAAATTTTGCTTACCTTTACCTTTTTCTGTTATGAAAGAAAGTATGATCTAAAGGTCCTAACATAAGTAGATCTCCAAGATATATTAAGTCAACAAAATAAGTTTCAGGACTAAGCCTTAAGTATGATACACACACACACACACACACACACTGCTATAGATCCTCTATAAGTAAATACTTGAATATATGTATGCAAAGCAGCTGTCTCATGAGGTTGTTATGAGGATTAAAAAAAGATGATGGGTATAAAATTCCTAGAACAATGCCTAGCACAGTGTAAATATGTCACAAGTGTTAGCTATTACTATGATGTAATGCATTTAGAATGACTTGTACTGAACTTGTAGCCAAACTTGTAACAGTGGGGTGGGGTAGATGGATGGATTGGACTGTAGCCTGATCTTTAATGTTTCAATACTTTTGCAATAAGGAAATATGTTCACAAATTACTTATAGAATTAAAAAGGAATTTAATAGATCTTAAAATAAAAGCAGATATCCTGAATAAAAATTTAAGAGATATATCACAAGCAGGGCTGCCATTGGACCTGGGCGGAGGGGATCCTGCCCTGAGCCCCGTGTTCTAGAGAGTCCTGCATCTCAGAGAACACATGGGCAATTCTGCCACTTAGGAACTGGTACCCAACATGGGTATGGTATGATTTAATGCTAATTAAAAACCCAAACACCTGCTTTTGTGACTAGCTCCATTCAGGCCCCAGGGAAACGCTTCTCCATGCCTCTTGCCCTTGAACAAAGGCAACTGCCCCCAAATGCCAGGAAGGGTGAGGCTTGTGCTGCTGCCTGTGTGGGAGCTGCTTTGTTGCATAAGGATGATTTGAGCAGCAGAGCAGTAAGGTAAAGAAGAGACAATTTAATTAATTTATCTTTAATTAACATAATGGATTCTTGCATAAAGAGTTATTGTTTCCCAGTAGTGCCAGCATTTGTTTTCTTGCTTCTCTTTGTGTTCCAATTCTTGCTTCCAGAGGTACTCACAAATTAGCGCAGTATTTGCAGTAGTTATGCACGGCAGCTGAGGAATATTCTGCAATATTAAAACAATGCATATATTCTTAAATTTGTATATATGGCGGTCTAGATATAACATCATGAAGCATGATGTCTATTTTTTATATAGGCAACTAGATGGAAATTGAATGCTAGAATTATGAATAGTTTTACTTCTATAAAATATATTTAATATGTTTTGATTACATTTTCAAAAAATTAAATGACTAGTTTTAAGAACTTTTGACTTAAAAATTTTATCTTCATTAATTAAAAGTTTTATTTTGGGGCCTCCCTGGTGGCGCAGTGGTTGAGAGTCCGCCTGCCGATGCAGGGGATGCGGGTTCGTGCCCCGGTCTGGGAGGATCCCATATGCCGCGGAGCGGCTGGGCCCGTGAGCCACGGCCGCTGGGCCGGCGCGTCCGGAGCCTGTGCTCCGCAACGGGAGAGGCCACAACAGTGAGAGGCCCGCATACCGCAAAAAGAAAAAAAAAAAAAAAAAAAAAAAAAAAAAAAGTTTTATTTTGTCTATAGATACCCTACTCCCCCACCACTTTGGAATGTTTTTATTCAAAAACCCTATTTTGAAACCATAAAAATAATTTTAATTTTCAAATTTTAATGTTTTCTTTTAATTAAATCAATTTTATTGAGAAAAATTTACATAAAATAAAGTGCAGCAATTTTAATTGCGGTGAATTTTATGAATGTATACAAATAACCACCACCAAGATCAAGACAGAATATTTCCATCACGTCCAACTTCCTTGTGCCGTTAATTGTCAATTCCTCTCTCTACCTCAAGCCCCAGGCAATAACTGATCTGTTTCTATCACTATAGATTTGATTACATTTTCTAGAATTTAACATTATATGGAATCATGCAGGATATATGTATTTTGTGCCTGGCTTCTTTCTTCCTGCATAATATTTTTGAGATTCATCTATGCTGTGTGTATCAGTAGTTTGCTAATTTTTTTTTTTTTTTTTTTTTTTTTTTGGCCACACCACACAGCTTGCAGGATTTCAGATTTCAGTTCCCTGACGAGGGATTGAAACTGGGCCACGGAAATGAAAGCCCGGAATCCTAAGCACTAGGCAACCAGACTCCCAAGTTTGCTCATTTTTATTGCAGACTAGTAGTCTTTTGCATGGGTATACCAAAATTTGTTGATCTGTTCACCTATTGATGGCTATTTGGATATTATGAGTTTTGAGCTCTTGTGAGTAAAGCTACTTTGAACATCTGCATGCAAGTTTTGTGTGAACATATGCATTCATTTCTTTTGGGTAAGTAACTAGGATTGGAATTGCTGGTTCTTATAGTATCTGGTATATTAACTTAATAAGAAACTGTCTTATATCATTTTACACTCTCATCAGCAATGTGTAAGTGTTAAGTTGCTCCACATCTTTGTCAACATTTGTTACTGTCAATCTTTTTAAATTTTAGCCATTTAGTGGGTGTGTAGTCATATCTCATTGTGATTTTAATTTATATTTCCCTGATGATTAATGTGCTTATCTGCCACTCATATATCCTCTTTGGTGAAGTGTCTATTCAAATCTTTTGACCATTTGTCTTCTTCTTATTGAGTTGTAAGGGCTCTTTTATATATTTTGGGGAGATATAAGTTTTGTAAATATTTTCTTGCAGCCTGTGGCTTGTCTTTTTATTGTCTTAAAGTGTTTTTTGAAGCAAAATATTTAAATTTTGATGCAGTCCCCTTTATCGATTTTTAAAAAAATGGTTTGCTGTATTTTTTTAAAAGATGTATTTATTATTTATTTTATTTTATTTATTTTTGGCTGTGTCGGGTCTTAGTTGCAGCACGCGGGATCTTTGTTGAGACATGCGGGAACTTTCGTTGTGGTGCGCAGTCTTCTCTCTAGTTGTGGCATGCAGGTTTTCTCTTCTCTAGTTGTGGAGTGCAGGTGCCAGAGCGCATTCACTCTGTAGTTTGTGGCACATGGGCTCTAGGTGAGGCTCAGAGCTCAGTAGTTGTGGCGTGGAGCTCAGTAGTTGTGGCATGTGGGTTTAGTTGCCCCGCGGCATGTGGGATCTTATTTCCCTGACCAGGGATCAAACCCAAGTTTCCTACATTGTAAGGAGAATTCTTTACCATTGAACCACCAGGGAAATCCCTTGATTTTTTAAAATTTAAAAAACAGTTCCTGCTTTTTGTGTCTTAAGAAATCTTGGCCTAATTTAAACCCTAAAATTTTCTTCTGTTTTCTTTTATAAGTTTTATAGCATTAGACTTCATGTTTAGGTCTATGATATGTTTTGAGTTATTTTATTCTGTGTGGTACGAGGTAAAGTTTGAAGTGTGCGTTTTTTTTTTTCTTTGCGTATGGATGACCAATTGCTCCAGGATCATTTCTGAAAAGATTGTTCTTTTTTACCCATTGAATTGCCTTGGCAACTTTGTTAAAACCCAACTGATCATATATGTATATGTATAATTCTGAACCATATTTTATTTCATTGATATCTATGTTTATCCTTTTGTAAATGCTACTCTATCTTAAATGACTGAAGTTTGGGAAGATACTAAACAGGAGAATAAAAAGCCTCAGGGACCTCAGAAATAAAACTCTAATGAATGAATGACAAGTGGCCGGTGTGTACTTCAGGGCATCCCAAATCACACTGATGATCTCATTTGCAGTGAAGAGAATTTCTAGTCTGGGATTAAACCTTCAGGTAAGTTTTTCTATAAGGGGACTCTGTGACATCCAAACTCAGGGGTACCTGTGTATTTAGGGACACCTAAAATAAATCAAACCTTAGACAATGACACTGAGCTTGGAGATATGAAATGGCAGGAAGTTAGTGCTTGCTGCCCATCAGAGGTGACATGTTAGGGGTTAAATTTCAACCTCTCTGCAGGACTCCTTCTTATCAGGTAAAGAAAGATGGGGTAGGTATCCCTCTTGCTGATATGAAAAGTAAAAATATTTATTGCTCTGTTTACCAGATGTCTAAGATCCAATTCTACAGTCTTTGATTGACAGTGTGACCCTTACCTGTGATGCATCCCAGTTTCAGTGGATAGGACAACATAATTGTGTATTTATTTGCCACCTGCCTTTCATAGAAGCAGGTTGAACTCAGGAGCTGAGTACAAAGCTGAATCAGGTCAGAAGGGCATCAGTGTTCATAGTCTGAATCCATTTCCCCAGAGCACATGGTCTATTTCAGGAGACAAAGACATGATTAACCAAGCTGGCCCCTGGTTCCTTCGGAAAACACAGAGCAAGAGTGTCACGGCAGGGCACACAGAAAAGGTGGGCGGGTCACATGATATACTACTTGGCAAGTTATCTGAGCCTCAGCTGTTCCCTTCCCCAACATCAACATGGAAAATGGAGCATTCACAACCATTTTGTTCCACTTACTGAAGCGTGCTAATAGATTTTTGTTGACTTGAATTGTCCTGCACTGCATTCCTTCACCAATCAATCCATTACACAAAATTCTACCCCCGTCTTCAAGTGGCAACGTGGTAGCACAGTTAACAGGGGCTCTGTTCTTTAGAGCAGAGAGTCCCATTTTTGCTTGTGTCCTGTCCTATCTTATCTAGCCTTCCCTAGGCGCATGTCTGGGAGATGAGGGTTACCATTCCTGAAAACTATCTTTTGATTGTTATCAATCAGTTTATTCTGAAAGCATTTCCACCCCCCATTTTTTGTGAAATTGATTAAGACTGGCTAAGTAAAATTAGGAAACATTAAAACTCTGAACGAATCATGGTGGAAAAAGAACCCCCAAGTAGTAAATTTATCTTAGAGTATACTTCCAATGAATTTATATCTCAAATGAAAAATAATGTGTAGCATGAGGTTTTCCCCTAAAATAAAAAACTTCGTATGGATGTGCATAGGTGTGTGTTTGTACAGGGCATGTGTGTGAGTGTGTGTGTGTGTGTGTGTGTTTACGGTCAGGGGGCTCTCCCCAACACTGATGTTACCTCAAGAATATTAGGCTAGTTATTAGCACTGAAATTGACCTTGAAGTTCACCTAACATCAAACCTTTAATTTTATTTTTATTTTTTTTTTGCGGTATGCGGGCCTCTCACTGTTGTGGCCTCTCCCGTTGCGGAGCACAGGCCCCGGACGCGCAGGCTCAGCGGCCATGGCTCATGGGCCTAGCTGCTCCGTGGCATGTGGGATCTTCCCGGACCAGGGCACAAACCCATGTCCCCTGCATCGGCAGGCGGACTCTCAACCACTGCGCCACCAGGGAAGCCCAAAACCTTTAATTTTATAGGTAGGGAAATGGTCCAGAGTGATGAAGTGACTGTCCTAAGGTCCCACAGCCTCTACGTGGCAGTGGCCAGAGATGCTCAGTTCCATGGTTTTAGTCTTTTTAGGGGTTCCCTCACCTTGTGTAAAATGTGCATGGCATAGGCTTTGTTTAAAACTGTTTCTTTTCAAAAAGCTATCTTTCTCCTATTAGAGTTTGGCTTACCATCCTTATTTGCCCGGGACTCACAGGGTCTTTGGGACTCAGGATTTTATGCTAAAACTGGGGAAGTCCAGAAAAACCAGCATGACTTGATGACCCTACTGCAAGGGTTGGAGCTTTTCACCTGAATGGTTTTGTCATATGTTTCCTGGTGACATGTGGCTTCTGGCCCATGCTACATGAAAGGAAACAGATGACTCTGTTCTATGGCAAAGAAGAGACAAACTGTGACTCTCTTTGGGTTGTGAGCACCCAAATCCTGCTCCCCTAAAACCAGTCCTGTCTGTCCTTTCAGGCCCAGTCACCTCCTTTCCCACCCTCCCTGACCAGTATAGTGGTTTCCAGAAACCTCACTGATCGGCAGTACCGATTTCTGTACAAATCATTTCACCCTATGCCATCTAGTACCGTTGTCTATGATTTCATGTGGACGGGTTTTATCTCATCAGAGATCTTGTAAGACCCTTGAAGCAGGATGTCAGGCCACCGTGTTCCGGGCAGGTGAGTATCATGGACTCCGGAGCCCGTCTGGGTTGGAACCCTGGTGCTGTGCACTTTGTTAGTGAGGTGATCTGGGCAAGTCTCATAACCTCTCTGGATCTCAGTTTACTTCTGTAAAATGGAGGATAATAGTGCCCACCCCTAAGGGTGTCATGAGAATTAATCGATACCCATAGATCGCATACAGCAGCACCCAACACATGGCACATCAGCAGCTATGAGTGAGGTCTCAGTAGATTCTATGTTGACTGATTTGAATGCATATTCAGATGGCTAATTCCCTTACGCTTTAACTTTCTCTTGCAAGCTTTGCATTTTAAAAGTGAGCCTGGCTGTGGAGAACACTCTTTGCTTTCCAGGCTGTTAAAGAATATGGGGATATATGTATATGTACAGCTGATTCACTTTGTTATCAAGCAGAAACTAACACACCATTGTAAAGCAATTATACTCCAATAAAGACATTAAAAGAAAAAAAGAAAAAGAAAATAAGTGGGGAAAAAAAAAAGACTTGTGTCTGGCTCATTAGAATTCTAACTTAAGTGGGGCTTACCTTGAAATAGAATCTTTAAGCACAAGGCTGACTCATAGCGTCTGCTTGAAGATTACTCTATATAAGTAATGCTTTTCCATCTTTGAACTGACCATTTAATGTAAGCATGTTATCAATTAAAAATAGTTTAAAAGCATGTTAAAAGGACAACTAATTTTAATTCATTGAAATGGATCTTTATTTTATTTGATACATAATTTGAATTTTATGGCCAAAATAAATGCTTAAATCTGATAGTTAGGGCTTCCCTGGTGGCACAGTGGTTAAGAAGCCGCCTGCCAATGCAGGGGACACAGGTTTGAGCTCTGGTCCGGGAAGATGCCACATGCTGCGGAGCAACGAAGCCCGTATGCGACAACTACTGAAGCCTGCAAGCCTAGAGCCCATGCTCCGCAACAAGAGAAGCCACTGCAGTGAGAAGCCTGTGTACCTCAATGAAGAGTAGCCCCCGCTCCGCTCACTGCAGCTAGAGAAAGCCTGCGTTCAGCAACAAAGACCCAATGTAGCCAAAAATAAATAAATAAAATAAATAAATTTAAAAAAAATCTGATAGGTAATTGAAATAGAATATGTGCTTCACAGGAACTTAAATTTTAATTTTTTATATACCTTGGTGTAATTAATAAAACATTTCTTACAGCAGAATTGCACAACTGCACAATTTCATGAGCTCCCTGAGTGTCAAAGCAAATCAAACTACTTCAATCCTTATCTAAGGAATAAAACTGTTCAAATTGCAGTGGCTTGTAAATTCCTGACTTTGGAAGAAGGAATCTGTACTGTCTTTGGAAGAGGGAATAAACATTTTCTGCAATGCAAGACCGTATTCCATTCTCTTCACCTATAAGAAATCCAGCCAAAATGATGACAGTGTATGTTAATGTAGTGGCCGCTGTACTTGCCTGCCCTGCCCCCTTTACCTCTTCCTCTGTTAATGGACCACCTCCCCCTTCCTTGGGGTACAGCCCTTTCTCCCCTGCAACCGTAATACTGAGGGCTGCCCTTCATAGTACTCCACCTTCCTGACCACTGCAGTGGGCACCTGATCAACCTGGGCCCTGCATCTCTGTATGAGTTTCCCAGGGCTGCTGTAACAAAATATCACAAACCAGGTGGCTTACCATAACAGAAACTTACTCTCTCACCGTTAGAAGTCGGAAATCAAGATGTTGGCAAGGTTGGCACCTTCTGGAGGCACTGAGGGAGAATCTGCTCCACGCCTTTCATGTAGCTTCCGGTAGTTGCTGGCAATCCTTGGTTTGTAGATTCATTACTCTAATCTCTGCCTCTGTCATCACATGGTGTTCTCCCTGTGTGTGTATATCTGTGTCCAAATTTCCCTCATCTTATAAGGACACCAGTCATTGGATTAGGTCCCATTCGAATCCAGTATGACCTCATCTTAACTTGATTACATCTGCAATGACCCTGTTTCTAAACAAGGTCAGATTCACATGATACCAGGAATTAGGACTTGAACATGTCTTTTGGGGGACACAATTCAACCCACCACACCTTTTTTCCCATAGTGATTGGTCCAATGATAATCATGGTACCCAAACTGGGCCAGTTGGAGTCGCCCCCTTGAAGGTTCTAATCGGAGCTTCGGGGGACATTCTTGCTTTTTGCTTGAGAGAAACATGATGATGCTGCTGGCCATCATGATTCCAGCCTGGGGAGAAACTTGTCTGAGAGAATGAAGCCCAGGAGCAGAGAAAAGCAGAGAGAGGAGGAGACAGTCTTGACGATGTTCAGATCATTACATCCAGACTCACCTTTCCTTGGTTTGCTCACATGAGCCATTAAACATGTCTGAGGACTTCCCTGGTGGCTCAGTTGTTAAGAATCCGCCTGCCAATGCAGGGGACACGGGTTCGAGCTCTGGTCCGGGAAGATCCCACCTGCTGTGGAGCAACTAAGCCCATGTGCCTCAGCTACTGAGCCTGGGCTCTAGATCCTGCGAGCCACGACCACTGAGGCCCGTGCTCTGCAACAAGAGAAGCCACCGCAATGGAAAGCCTGTGCATCACAATGAGGAGTAGCCCCCGCTTGCCGCAACTAGAGAAAACCCGCGCACAGCAACAAAGACCCAACACAGACAAAAATAATAAATAAATTTATTTTAAAAAGTGTGAGATAATTTTTCAGTCATTCTCAACCAAAGGGCCCTAAATAATACAATTTAAAGATGTTCTAAGATTTTGTGAGGAAGGACCCTAAAATGGAAACGCTATCTCCCAGAAAGCGACTTAGCCAAGTTCACTCCAATGTGCCTGTGTTTCCTTGGCAGGTAGTGACGTGTGCGTGAAGGGCCAGCTCCCACCTTCCAGGCCACGTGGAGATGCCCACTTGCTCTGGATCGCCACAGTAGCAAGCACAAGCTCTGGCCTCATTTCATTTATTTTTCTTTTCTTCTCACAGGCTTAATCTGACCCTCTATCATTTTAATATGAATTTACGAAAGAAAATTTTCTTGATTTCCTAAGAACAAAGGAAAAATGTAGAATGATGTGCTTTTCCCAGGATGACAGAAGGAGTGCTGTAATAACACATGAGTGTCTTGTCCAGTTGCCTGATCCATTGCAAGCATACAAAGGTCACAGTGCAGTATCACTGAAAAACTCTCTGCCATCGAGTGACATTCAGCGGGCAGGAGGCTGGCCTCATGTGGCACCTGCAGGACGCTTTTGGCTGCAAATAATAACTTAAATAATAAGGAGCTTCTTATCTTACATAAGAAGAAATGCAGACATAGGGCTTCAGTGAAGTCATCAAGTCTCTGTTGCTTCCTACCTTTCAGCTCTGCCATTCTCAGCTTGTTGGTAATATTTCTCCCCATAGTTGCAAGTTAACCTTGGGAGGTCTGGGTTCTGAATGCAACAACATTCAGAAAAGGGGAGCAACATTTTCTCCCTTGCATGTCTTTTTATTGGGAAGGAAAACTTTGTGAATCCCCCCATTCCAACCCTGGACTTTCCTCCAATCCTAACAACCATGATGGAGTCTCATATTCAGGGTTGTACCAATTGCTGCAGAGGGAATTGGTTTCCCACTATGGTTTACGAATCAGCATTCACCCCTTGGGGCTGGGGAATGGCTTGTGAAGCCCAGGACACTCAATACCTGAACAAAACTGGGGGTCTATTAGCAAGGAAGGGGCGGGGGAAAGCATCAGGATCTGCCAAAGCGCTTGGAGGCCATTGATGGACACTCCAAATGCCCTGATGTCAGTCTTACCCAGCAGGCTGCCCCAGAACAACTTGGGGTAAGTGGTGCATGAGGAACTGGTAAAATATTAAAACTGACTTAGTGTTTCTTAGAAGGAAGTTGATAGTGTTAATATTTAATATACTATATTTAATATAATATATTAATATAGTTTATTTATATGATATATTTCTATAATATGTGATATATCATATATTTAATGTATTAATATTTAATATACAAAAAAGAGGGCTCAAAGTGAATGAACTAACCATTGAACTTAAGTTAATAGAAGAAAAGTAGAATAAACTCATAGGAAGAACCACAATGATGGAAGTAATAGCATAAGAACAAATATTAACAACGTAGAAAACATTAGAATAACAATAAGAATAGGAGAACATTTTTATAGAGAGGATCAACAAAGTCAATTTGTTTCTCTGAAAAGGCTAAAAAATTTTCAAGCTTTTTGTAAGCATGATCTAGAAAAAAACAAGAGGAACACAAATAGTATCAGAAATGAAAAAGATTATAAATGCAGACATTAAAATGTAATAAAATAATATAAACCACTTTAAGTCTATAAAAATGAAAGTTTAGATGAAATGGAAAATTTGTAGAAAGATAGAGCTAACCAAAATTGATTCAAGAAAAAATGTGTACTGAATAGGCTTATGATCTAAGGAAACTGAACCATTTGTTAAAAATCTTCCCCAAAAGGATATTCCAGATGGTTTTTACTAGCAAGCTCTATCAGATATTCAAGAAACAAATAAATCTAGTTTTATACAAATTATTCCAGATATAGAAAAAGTGGGAACAATCCTCAACTCATTTTGAAAGTTGGATAACTTTGGATAAGGACTGAATGGGAAAGGAAAATCATTCATAAACATAGTTACAAAAATCCCAAAGAAAATATTAGCAAAATCCTTCATCAATTAAATGTGTAAATCACGAACAAGTTGGGTTTGACTTAACATTATAAAATAAATTAATATAAATTATCATATTAACAGATTAAAGGAGAATTGTTTTAGGATTATCTCAACACATGCCAAAAAAAGCATTTGATGAAACTTCTGTTCATGGTAAAAAAATTCTTAGTGAACAGAAGACTGACGATGCCAGTTTGGCTGGCCCATTGGCTAAGTAGCAGTTTCTCAGGATGTTCCCTTGATGCTCTATTGAAAGCTGACCACCGAACTCCTCTGTCCTTTGGGGCTCCTTTCCCGAGTTTCAGCTTTGTGCTGTGTGTGAGTCTTGTAAATAAAAACAGGCACATGTTATATATACTGTTCTCATCCTTACTTAGTTCCATTTGACATACTTACTATAGACATATTTTCTCTTCAATATGCATAGATCTACTGCACTCTAATAGCTACATAGAAATCCATTGTATATAAACCATAATTCATGAATTTTGTTAAGAAAATATAATTCAGCAGCCTGAAGACTGAGGGCAACTCTTAATACATACAGAATTATTATTGAGTTGGATGGAATGAAAACCACATAACATAAAAAACTGGACATTCTGGGCTTCCCTCATGGCGCAGTGGTTGAGAATCTGCCTACCAATGCAGGGGACACGGGTTCGAGCCCTGGTCTGGGAAGATCCCACACGCCGCGGAGCAGCTAGGCCCATGAGCCACAACTAATGAGCCTGCGCGTCTGGAGCCCATGCTCCGCAACAAGAGAGGCCGTGATAGTGAGAGGCCCGCGCACCGCGATGAAGAGTGGCCCCCGCTTGCCACAACTGGAGAAAGCCCTCGCACAGAAACGAAGACCCAACACGGCAAAAATAAATAAATAAAATAAAGAATTATTCTGCCTTCCTCATTGAATTACTTAAAAAAAACAAAACAGGGCTTCCCTGGTGGCTCAGTGGTTGAGAGTCCGCCTGCCGATGCAGGGGACACGGGTTTGTGCCCCGGTCCGGGAAGATCCCACATGCCGCAGAGCGGCTGGGCCCGTGAGCCATGGCCGGTGAGCCTGCGCGTCCAGAGTCTGTGCTCCGCTACGGGAGAGGCCACAACAGTGAGAGGCCCGCGTACCGCAAAAAAACAAAAACAAAAATGAAAACAAAAACAAAACTGGACATTCAGTAGATTTCCACCACCTGAGGAAAAATTTGGGATCCTCTGGGCTGTAAAATCATCACCCTGTGAATGGAGATTTGGGCGAATGTGACAAAAGCAACTTTTGAAGGTCATCTTTCTGTATACGGGTCCAAAAGTGAGGAGAATATGTTCAGCAGTGCTTCCGGGGATGTGACCCAACAGAGAGAACGTGACTACAAAGTCCATGAACCCGAGGTGCTTTCATTCTAGAAAAATCTATAGTCACTCCAACTACCCGCCCCCCATCCCCCCCAGGAAATTTGTTGGGATGTTTGTTTTAAACAATACCGTTTGTGACTACCAGTTTGGTGGACTGAATGTGGGGCAGGAAGGGGCTGGCCAGGCACTTCCAGAACAAAGGGGACCTGGCTTGGGGGGGAGGATGGGAGGTGGGGGGGTGTGAGAATGCAGGTCACAGGTTCATCATTGCACTCTTTGGCAAGTGACTTGGGCTCTCCTGGGCCCTCTTTCCTCTTCTTTAAAATGGGCAGGATGCTACACACCTTAAATGGTGTTTGTGAGCCTTAAGTAAGATAAGCTTCCCTGCCAAAGAAGGGTGGATTTCAGAATATAGCAAACATCTTTGCCGTTTGGGGTATGTGTTATTCCAGGGAATAGTTTTCAAGTGGAGTCAGACTGTGTTCTTCCTTGTGTTCAGGGGTTGCACTCAGAGTGATAATAAGAAAAGTATCATAAAATAATTTCTGGGTTAACCCAGCTGTTGGCCATTCATTTTTTCCTTTTTGCTGGGTTGCCCCCTCTAAGACCCTCCTCAAAGTACCAAGCAATAGTGGGGCAGTCACTGGAAAATGCCCAGGGGAGACTGGGAGAGGACTCTAAGTACCTCCCTCACCCCATAAACAACTTAAACAACCTGATTAGACATTTCTGTTCTGTCCCCCAAATCTCTCCTCTCTTGCCAGTAGGGGTTTCTCCCTCCTTGGGCAGAGCTCAGCCTAACTGGCTCAACCACGTAAAAACCTGCGGTTAATAGACCCTGTCCTCACCTGAAATCAGTTTAGCAACCCTATCCTTTTACTAGAGCATAACTTTTGGGCCTTTACCATACTGGTCCATGCCAAATTCTTAGCAAAACATTTTTTCCACAAGAGAAGATGTCATGCCAATTGCTACGAGATTGTTTTCCCTCCATATTTTTGCACCAGCAACATTGTCATGGGCATGTGAAGCTGGCAGGAGCCTCTTCTGTCACTGCCAGACTCCTGATGATGTTGCATGTGTTGCCTTGGCCACCTCTGGCTTTCTCAGTTATGTGCAGCTGCTACTGGCTACATGCAGATCCCTCTTGGGCCATGTCCATGCTCTTCACAGCTCCCTCCACCCTTTCCAAGCACTCGCCCTGGTGGTAGTGAATTCAGTGCCGAGGCTTGAGTGCCTGTGTGATGGGGCCATTGTAACTCCAGGACACAGCACTGCACCTACCCAGGAAAGCTACCCCCAAATTTTTGTGGAACAAATCCATGTATATCCATCAACTACCGAGTGTTATATATTACCCTCCATATAACCTTCTACACTTTCTTGCTGTGGAAGGGTGTATTAGTTTTCGAGGACTGCTATAACGAAGTAGCACAAACTGGGTGGCTTAAATAACAGAAACTGTCTCTCAGTTCTGGAGGCCATGAAACTGAGCAGGACCCTGTAGGGGTTTTCCGGGTACAAAAGCCCTTCTGTGTTGCCTGTTTCTTGTTTGTGAAAAAAAAGGCTTTAGTCTCCTAGGCTTTCCCTGGGTTTCAGAGAGCAGCCTCAAACAGTTAAGTAATTAGCGAAGTGAGGGAATACAGAAAGGGAAAGCATTCAAGCAATAAAAGTAATGATAGCTTAAACAATAGTTCAGATAAATAAAACATAAAATAAAATAAATTAAATGAAAAAATTAAAAACTTAAAAAATAAAAATAAAATAAAATAGTTCAAATAATGAAACAGAATCCTAGCTCCCCCTCAAGGGATATACATAACAATCTGATGCATATCTTTGAGTTGTTCTGCAGAAACTAAGACACCCACCCAGGTGGAGGATGGTGACTACATGCTGACCACAAGCATGCAGACCGCAGACTGGCTGGAACCAGAAACTGATGATTAAGATTCCTGAAACACCACCCTGTTACCTCACCACCAACCAATTCGAAGAAAGTCATGTACCCTGCAACTCTCACCCCAAATGTTGCCTTTAAAAACCCTTCCCTGAAAGCCATTGGGAGTTTGGGTCTTTTGAGCACAAGCTGCCTGTTTTCCTTGCTTGACACCTGACTTCTTTTTAACTAATTACATCTGCAATGAGTCTAAGTAAGGTCACATTCTGAAGTACTGGGGTTAGAACTTGAACATATGAATTTGGGGGTCGGGACGTAATTCAACCTATAACAAGGGTTACCAAGTGGTATAGTTACTTTCCTTTGTTCTCAATTCTGTTGCTCTTTCTCCATTTATGTTAGAAGAGGTTGAAACTTACAGAGATTTCTTTGAAGTATGGATGGAACTTTCCTTGAGGAGGACCAAGGAAATGTTCCTCACCTTAACAAACCTTATAAGAATTTTGGGTTTTGTCTGAATATGACAACTGAGGCTAAGAATCTTAGTGATCACATAAATCGTGCTATTCCATCTCGACCTTGTGTCTCTGTGAATAAACCACATTTTCTCTTTGGAATCAGTGAATTGTTTGCACCTCATTTTTAGCTGTGTGACTTTAAGTAAAATGTAGTGCTGTCTTGTGACCGGATGGACACAGCTGAGACAACGTTTGTTAGAAGAAACCGGAAACGATAGAAATGGCAAACCTTTTCTCTACTGCTTGCTCAGACAGACGCTGCTCTAAGCACGGGACTCATCCAACCGCCCCCAACCCCACCAGAGGGCTGCTGTTAACAATCATCCCATTTACAGGTACAGAGACCATGCACACAGAGCGGCCAGCAGATGGCGCCAGAGCTGGATTTGAATCCAGGCAGCCTCATTCCCACCTGGGAAGGCACGGAGTGATTCTGACGCTGTAACCAGGCTAGAGCCTGTGTGCCCGTGGCAGCTACAAAGTAAGTTTGCAGCAAAGTAAGGGTTTATTGCAGGGCGCCGAGCAAGGGAGTGGGAGAGAAGCCTCAGATCCACTCCAACTTGTTCTTAGAGTTAGGGTTTTTTTTTTTTTTTTTTTTTTTTTTAAAGGGAAAGAACAAGGAGGCTGGGATTAATCATGTCCTTTGACATTTCTTTGACATTCTTTAATTGAGGTTTCAGAGTCAGGATGTCTGTGGTTTACGATTCTCTGGTGGGGTGGTCCATGGCTTGGGTGTCTGTTAGTTCATCTTGCCCTGGAGAAACAACCTGAATTTGTAGTTAAGGGTGATATCTACAACAGCAATTTTAGCACATTAACGATGTTACTGACAACAGCAGTTTTCGTACAGTAATGACGCTATCGGGCTTCCCTGGTGGCGCAGTGGTTGAGAGTCCGCCTGCCGATGCAGGGGACACAGGTTTGTGCTCCGGTCCGGGAGGATCCCACATGCCGCGGAGCAGCTGGGCCCGTGAGCCATGGCCGCTGAGCCTGCGCGTCCGGAGCCTGTGCTCCGCAACGGGAGAGGCCACAACAGTGAGAGGCCTGCGTACCGCAAAAAAAAAAAAAAAAAAAAAAAAAAGACGCTATCGACAGCAGCAGTTTTAGTCATCTGACTTGTGGATTAGTGTTCAGTTAGCCCAGGATTGAGGTCAGAGGGGACAAGAAAGGGAATAAAGTTTTAGATAGAGAGGTTCATCATAAACGTGGCTTTAGGGGGACTCGGCTTGAACACCTCACTCTAATCCTGGCCATTGCCTAGAGCCTCTGGGGGGAATACACAGCCCCTGCGGGAGTACAGCTACGTTTCAGGGAGCCTTTGAAGAGCATGGTGTTGGGAGTGGAAACGTACATGGATTATAGTTAATTTTTACCACCTACATTTCTGGCCAAGAAACTGTCTTGGTAAGATGCAAAGCTCAGTCATGTGCCTGCCAACAGTGCCACAGCCTCAGGCCGTCAGGCAGTTGGCCCTGCCCCACACTGGCCCTGGAAGTGTCACCTCTTGAGGTGCCCGGTGGAGCCTGTTCCCTTTGGAAGTCCTCCAGCTCCTCTGTCTCTCCCCGGCCTGTGGCTGATGCTGTCTGGGCAGTTCTCCGTTCATTAACCGTTCCCTCAGGGTTTAAGGCAGAGGAAAGAAGCCAATACCTAGTGTGGAACTTGGCAGAGGGGAGGATGGTAGGAGCGAGATTGGAACCAGTGGCTTAGCTGCCTGGAAGGGATTTGCCGCCCTGCTCTGCTGGCCTCAGTGCCCTGACGCCCAGCCTGGCAGCACCAGTACTGCCTTCAGGAGTGGCTTGGCCTCCAAGGTCATGGTGAAGATGCACACATTTTCCTTGGGGAGAGAGAGGGAAAAGGGCCGGTTGTGGAGGACATCTCTGCTTCCCATGAAGGACAGAGAATATGCCCCAAGGAACCCTAGTCAGGACACACCAGGGGCTGCGGCAGTTTTCAGAGCCCAAGGATCTGCTTAAAGAATGGGCTTCTGGTGACTGGTTAAGGGGGAGTTGGGAAGAAGAAGAAAGGCGAGAGACTGGACGGGGTGAGGGGGAGAAAAGCCAAAGGTGGCCAGGCTCACCGTCTTGCCTGGGGCTTAGCTGGAAATTTTGCCTTGGGGTTGACTCATTATTATGGCTAATAGTTATGGAGGAATGGGAAGAACTGGCCTGTGAGTGGCTAAGTCATTTTATGGACAAATATGTACCTCTGTTTTCCTAACTGTAAAATGGGACGGCAGCTTTCCAGGATGGCATAGGGCTAGGAATGTGGGTTTTGCAGCTGCAGCTCTGCTGGCGTTCCCGTCCAGCTCTGATGCTTTCTGTGTGAACTTGAGCATCTCTAAGCCTAGACAATCTCTCAGCAGCGAATGAGAGAAACACACTGGGGTTGGGGGATGCGGAGAGATCTCTATGGGGCCTACATGCTGAGGACCGAGACCTGAATTCTCCATGCTGGAACATGATTTTATAAAGTATGCCCATGTAGATCTGACTCATGCTTTCTGGGTTTGTGTGGATAAAACAGAAACTAGCCAGAGCAGATTCTAGAGAACAGAACTGGTTCTGCTTGGAATCATGTGAGACAAATCAACAGTAGCTTGTCAAAAAACTGTATGTAGGACTAGAGTCTTGGGAAGCCACCATATGTAAATGACTGAATTTAGTTTTGTGAATATCTGCATACATGTGATGTAAATTTAAATTCTAACCTTCTCACAATGCTATATCTATCTGTGAAGTGTTAAAAAACAAAATTCGAGTAAATTTTTTTTTTTTTTTTTTTTTCCTTTTGCGGTATGCGGGCCTCTCACTGTTGTGGCCTCTCCCGTTGCGGAGCACAGGCTCCGGACGCGCAGGCCCAGCGGCCGTGGCTCACGGGCCCAGCCGCTCCGCGGCATATGGGATCCTCCCAGACCGGGGCACGAACCCGTATCCCCTGCATCGGCAGGCGGACTCTCAACCACTGCGCTACCAGGGAGGCCCAAAATTCGAGTAAATTTGAAGATCTAATTGAGTTTATTAAGTGACTGATGAGTCGGGCGGCATCCATTCTACCAGCTAGAAGGACACTCGGAGAAAGTTGTACAAAATGGAAAGTTTTTTGCTTTTAAAAAAATGTTTATTTATTTATTTTTGGCTGCATTGGGTCTTCGTTGCTTTGTGCTAACTTTTGCTAGTTGCAGCGAGCGGGGGCTACTCTTCGTTGCGGTGCAAGGGCTTCTCACTGCAGTGGCTTCTCTTGTTGTGGAGCACGGGCTCTAGGCACACGGGCTTCAGTAGTTGTGGCACGCAGGCTCAGTAGTTGTGGCTTGCAGGCTCTAGAGCCCAGGTTTGGTAGTTGTGGCGCATGGGCTTAGTTGCTCTGTGGCATGTGGTATCTTCCTGGACCAGGGCTCAAACCCGTGTCCCCTGCATTGGCAGGTGGATTCTTAACCACTGCGCCACCAGGGAAGTCCCCCCAAATGGAAAGTTTTTATAGGGAGGAGGGTGGGACGAGGGAGCTATTAGCAAAAGAAGAGCCAGGATTTTAGGCCAGGACATCTTTTTTGGGGGGAGGCAAATGGCAAGGATTTTATCATGCAGATTGCTTCTTCTGCTGCGTCAGGGGAGGGATGGGAAACACCCACATGAGAGACTACCTCATTGGTGCTGACCAGAAAATTCCAGATGGGTTGATTAAGATTACATTTCTGGAAAAGGTTGAAACTGCAGTTAAGTCAGGTATTAAGTGTAAGTTTGGTATAATGGGCTTTAGCACAAGTGATACCATTTTCACCCTGTGGTTTTCTCCTTGATGGTAGGTTAAAGTCAGGGAAGCTTGAAGGGTTTGGAAGGTTTATTCCAGCTAAAATCCATCTGAACTCATATCTCAAGTGGGCCAGGTCCACTTCAGCAAGCATTGTCTTTGTAAAACAGTCCTGGTTTGGTTTCCCACTGTGAGTTCTTTTGTACAATGTTTGCCTATTTTTCTGGGACCTGGTTTCAAATTTTACAATGGTTCTCTGCCCTACCCTCCATTCTGGCACATAGTAGGCATAAGAAAAAGTGGTTGAACAAACCAATGGAATGAAATTCTAAAAATGGTGAAGATGGTGGCTCCAGGACCAAATCAAAATTAGATTCTGCTTCTTCAGTTTCTTGTGGGAGACTTTAAAAACAAAAAGTCTAGAGCTTTTCTGAATTAGGGATCTCTCTAAGGGCCCAGTGAAATTTTTGACCCTCTATTTATTTATTTATTTATTATTTAAAAAATTTTTTTATTTATTTATTTTTTGGCTGCATTGGGTCTTCATTGCTGTGTGCGAGCTTCTCATTGCGGTGGCTTCTCTTGTTGCCGAGCATGGGCTCTAGGCACGCAGGCTTCAGTAGTTGTGGCACAAGGGCTCGGTAGTTGTGGCACATGGGCTTAGTTGCTCCACAGCATGTGGGATCTTCCCAGACAAGGGCTTGAACCCGTGTCCCCTGCCTTGGCAGGCAGATTCTTAACCACTGTGCCACCAGGGAAGCCCTGACCCTCTTTTTAAATGTTGCAGTTAAACACGACAGTTTGTAAAAAATTTCCAGAGAGTTTATAAACTCAGGTGGTCCATCTCTGCTTAAGAATCTAAGTGCACGGGCTTCCCTGGCGGCACAGTGGTTAAGCATCTGCCTGCCAGTGCAAGGGACACAGGTTCGATCCCTGGTCTGGGAAGATCCCACACACCATGGAGCAGCTAAGCCCGTGCGCCACAACTACTGAGCCTGCGCTCTAGAACCCGCGAGCCACAACTACCGAGCCCATGTGCCACAACTACTGAAGCCGGCATGCCTAGAGCCTGTGCTCCACAACAAGAGAAGCCATCGCAGTGAGAAGCCCGCTCGCCGCAACTAGAGAAAGCCCGCGCATGCACAGCAGCAAAGACCCAACGCAGCCAAAAATAAATAAATAAATTTAAAAGAAAAAGAATCTAAGTGCAAACTTCTGTCTTTCTCATGTTTCTTGATATGAATGGAGATACTTGAAGAGAGGGATGCTGTGTTCATGGCTGGAGGCAAGGAGAGATGGACTGTCAGTATCTTATTATTTTGATGGATTCCTTCTCCCTTCCCCCCGCAAAGATGTGCAGAAAATTCTAGGGTGAGGAGAGGAAGACAAATATAATGGTATCCAATCTTTAGGACCTGTTTTGGTTACTGACTTTCTAGTTATCAATTTGATGTACAAATGTTTTTTTTTTTTTTTGGTTTATTTCCTTACTGCTTCTCAAGGAAGATAACAGTAGGAGATTTGGTCAGAAAACCCAAACAGCTCTGTGTGTGTGTATTATAGTGAATTCTGTGCCTGCATCTGCTGAAAATGGGCCCCAGGGTAAAGGAGTCTTTAGAACAATCACATGTATTTTCCCATCAAAGCCGATAAATTAGATTTTTGTCCCCTGTAATATCTTAGAATTTCTAAGTGAAGATGCTGCACAAATGTAGCTTTCAGGTTTGCATTCCTGCTTTCAACTTTGTATAATTACTTAGGGATTACTTTGTATGTATTCTCAGATATGTCTATTTGCCAGCCACTGTCCCATGCAAATATTCGACCTGAAAAGAGTGTGTGTATAAGGAATGGCCGCATGTTTGGATAACACTCCCAGATCATTCCATGTGGGAAGAATTCCACTAGAAAATACCCCCACTGTTTCTTCCACTGATTCAGCTTTGAACCTGCTTAAGCCAATTTGTTGCTATTCTGATCATGGTCAGCAGCTATATTAAAGTCCTGATAAATCAATTTACAAGTCAAGCAGTTTCACACTGCAGGGTATTACTTTGTGGGGAGAGAAGAGAGGGGAGTAGTAGCTTGGGATTCATAATCGATGCACCTCTCTTGTATAGACCCTTTCCTTAGAGTAGGATTTTGTGCAGGCATGCTATAAAGCAAATCTTATGAAGCCTGAAACAGCACAAAGTGAACTTTCCAGGGTTCTCAGATTCCCTGATTTGTTAAAGGTCAGATTTCTCTCTGTGGGGAAGTTGGACCCTGAGTACAGAGGCAGGTTTATGCCTTAAGGTGAATTTGTGAGTGCTATGGTACCCAGTGCTTCCAAGAACCAGAAGAGCCAACTGGGGCGAGGGGACAGCTTTGATCTCCCACCCCCAACTGGCTCAACAAGAGACAGACACAGCAAAGAAAGACCTTTCTCAGAAGTGTTGCCATTTGCAATTTATTTTATTTTATTTTTTTTTTGCATAGTAGGTGGTGGATAGAATATTGTGGCTGGGAGTTTTCCTGCTCAGCTAAAGCCATAGTTCTTTGATTAAATCCATATCTCCTCAGAAGATTATGACCCATCCAGAAGGCTTTATGCTTCACTTTTGAGTGCTGGGGAGGACAGGAGGCCTGCTCTCATAATTTTGTTTTTATTAGAAGCTTTTATCACACTGTTGTAACTCTTACTTTTGTATTAAAATTTCCACATGGCAATTCTAAAAGACATAAAGTAAAAGCTTTGTCTTATTGCAATTTTTTGTATTGAAGTGAAAATCACAGGACATAAAATTAACCATTTCAAAGTGAAAAATTCAGTGGATTTAGTGTATTCACAGTGTTGCACAATCACCACCTCTGTCTGGTTCCAAACATTTTCATTACCCCATAAGGAAACACTGGACCCATTAAGCAGTTGCTTTCTATTCCCCCCTCTACCTAGAATCCTGGCAGCCAGCAATCTGCATTCTGTCTCTATGGATTTATCTATTCTGATATTTCATATAATATGTGGCCTTTTAGGTTGCTTCCTTCACTTAGAATAATATTTTCAAGGCTTATCCACATTGTGGCATGTATCAGAACTCCATTCCTTTTTATGGCTGAATAATATTCCATTGTGTGGATCTGCCACATTTGGTTTATCCATTCATCTGTTCATGGACATTTGGGCTGTTCCCACCTTTGGTTGAATACTTTGTTTTGGAATTAGACACCAGAGCATAGGACACTAAGTGACAACTCATATGATGGCAAGATTCTTTGATGGAAGAGTCACTCCATGGCACACATAGCAAGGGAGAAATGATAACTCTGTAGGAGACAGAAAGAGAAAAAAGTTCCCAGTAATTGGCTAGTCCATGATGAAGACTGGAATGGCTCTGCTTTATCATCCCTGATTTACCTCGGTTCTCAAGATTGATTAGACAAGGCATAATATACATTAATTAGCAATATTTCCAACCCTGCCTTGCTTCACAGTTACCATTTTAAAAAATCATCCATAGTTCAGTAGAACTTAAACATTTCTTTTCATTTGTATATTTGCCTGCCACAAAACATTTGTCTTTATTTCAGGATTTTTTTCAAGTCAACTTTCCTCAAACAATCCATGGTGAAATTCTACAAATAAACCACATTTCCTGTCACTTATGGAGACAGAAAGTCGAAGATGGAGGAACACTTAGGCTTCAGTTTTAATTCCTCTAACGGCAAGGTTTTTCAGTGTGTGGCATATTTCAAGACCTTACCACTGAGAACTTTTCCTTGAAAAAAAAATACAGGAGCTGGCCTATTTTCTGCCGTCAAATTTTGATACACTCTTTTGATTCATTTAAAATACGTGGACTCAGTGCTTTTAGAAAATTTCCTTTTCTGACCCAATGGAGAAATCCACCTCGATAAGAAGCAGTCAAGCAGATTGCATGGTCAGACCCAGACGTGGTGTTCTTTGTTTTTGTTTTTGCTTTTTTACCAATCTTTGTCAGTTAATCTGAAGGAAATCTTCACTGGCCATTTGTTACAGCATAATTTTTAGAGATGTAATTTTTACTGTAATTTTTAGGGATGTGTCCATAGGAATCCCAGGTGGGGTTGCATAGAACAGTGTTTCAGTCTACGGCTCCAGAGGGAGCCCCCAAGGAGTCTTCTTTATCTTCCTAAGTCTTGGTGATTTATAGTTTGCATTCTAGTCTCAGAGAACACAGATCTCATGAACCCCAAAGTGGTTTGCTTTGTTGCTGGTAATCTAGTTTGCAAAGTTATTGCTTTCAAGAGATTCCTAATGTGGTCTTAGATGTATGGTCTCATGTCAAAGTCCAGTGGAGAAACGAGGAATAATGCTCTCCCAGTTGCTCCTAGCCTCGGGTTCCAGTTTCCAGTTTTATGACAGGTAACAAGGAAATAACGAAAGAAACAGATATTCTTAGAGCGATTAAAAATGTGCATGGGAACAAAATGAAATGTAGTCACTTGTTTTTAGTCAGTTTTCTCACCATCCTTTTGGGTCCTCATCACACCCATTCTCAGTCCATCTTTTTCTTAGACGCCCATTGATAGGGACTGTGGGTGATTTTGAATCTGTTGTCCTTGGTTCCGAGCTCTACCACTTACCATCTGCGTCACATTGAGCAGGTTACTTAACCGCTCGAAATAGCAACCTCCTCATCTATAAAGTGGCAATAATTCCTAGGGGTTATTGTGAGGATTAAGTGAGATCCTATATGTAAAATGCTTAGCCCTGTCCTAGCTACTTACACAAGGTACAGTAAAAGGTCCATATTATTGTTATTCAAGTAAATGCCAAACATGTTACTCAACTTCAGTTCTTTGAGAAAAACATCCATCTGAAACATATGAGATGCTGTATAATTAAGTGTTCGTGTTACCAGGAACATCAAGACCATGACGATGAGCGTAGCTTTATATTCCAGAGCAACATAATGTTGATAAATGGAGCAATCCCAAATTCAAATGGAAAATCTGCTTTGCTGGAGGAGAGGGTGCCAGAGATTCTAAGCAAGATGAATGTATGTGAAATTGACTGCTGAGAAATAGGATTCCATGGGCAAGAACAACTGCTCAGAAATTTAAAAAATATATGGTTGACAATGATCAATAGCCATTCCGTAGGTTACCAGCAGGAATTTACCTTCTTGATAATTCATATATGTGTCCAACAGACATTTATTGAACTCCCAAGACCAGCCATGCAAAGTACTGACACGGGGATGCAGAGTCCCTGTCCTCAAGGAGCTCGTGACCTGTCTTTGTGCAGAACACGTTTGGAGCACAGCGGTGGTACACATAACCCTGCAGGGCCCTGATGGCTACCTGAGGCAGGGTACCATAGGGAAGGGGGAGACTTCCCCTCTACCCCTGTTGAGTTCTTATAGCTGCACTAATAATAAAATTGACACAAGACAGATTAACAGGAGAAAAAGAACCTTTTTCATTCATGAGCATGGAGGTTTTATAGAAATAGGACCTAAGAAGTGGCCAAAGCAGGCAGCTTTTATGTTTTTTAGACAAAGAAACAGTACATTTGAGAGGAATTGACAGGACACAAAAACTTAGGTTTTGGGTGCTCAATTAGTGATGAATTTAAACAGAATTTGGTCTTGAGGTAGTAAATGAAAAGAAGTAACGAGGTTTGTTTATTTGTTTATATAGGCTTCTCAGCCCGAATTCCCTATCTCTGGCAATAAGAGTGTCCTTCTACTTCCAGATGCAGCGAGTGTCCCTTTCACATGAGAGATTTATTTCCTCCTTTCAGGGAGACAGAGAGGAGGGTCAGTGTGTCCCTCTTGCATTGGCTGTTTCTTAAGTCACTTTCATTCAAAATAATCAATATGTCATGAGGCACATTTTGGGGCAGCCTGCTCTGGGCTCCAACAGTACCAGTGAGCTGAAGGTTGAAGAAAAGAAGCCGGTAGATAAGCCGGGGGGTTGGAGAGGCAGGGTCCTTCCAGTGGATTGTCTGCTGAAGGGAGCTCAGCAATTTTTGTTATTTGCAGCCAAAAGAGTATTAATTAGAAGAGACATCTAAAGAGGAAAAATTGATTGTTCGAGGACCTTGAATTGAAAAGAACAAAGTGCTCAAAAACAAAAAAAAAAGAGAACAAGAAAACCAAATCTGCTTCACCAAGGAGGGAGATGTGCTGGAGGCTGACCACTGGGAACAGAGGCGAAGACCATCGTGGTGAGTAGGCGAACCTCGTACGTTTGGTGTTGCTGGTGCACAGGGCGGGTAGGCTGGGGTCGTGACAGTGGAAGTGGGCTAAGTGGCAGGGACCACACGTTCAAATCCTGAACTCTATCCATAGGTGACAGGAGATCATAGAAAAGCTTTACGCACAGGAACAATGGGGTCAGATTTCTGGACGCTGTTAATTTTTTGCTTCAATTTTAGAAAATTGCTTCTCTTTCATCAGTTTCCCTCTCTCTCTTTGTCCTTCTACATGTTCAGTAAGAAAATGGGTGATGAAAATTAACTGTTGATTTCTCTCCCTTGCACTGCATGAGTGATCGCAGCTTTGCAAAGCAACTTCCCATCTGCTGCGTCATGGGCTCCTCCCAGGAACAGTGCTGTTAGCTGAGAGATTTGGGAATGAGCTTTTGAGGTATAAGTAAGGGAGGCCACCCCTGGGACAGTGCCGTTGACTGGATTTATGTGACCCATGGCGGGTGTGTAGGCACAAGATCAAATGTCATTCATTTGACTCTTTGCTTTCCTAGAAGCAGGTCACTTACTATAAGGAAGTTATTAATTCCTTCCCAAGCCTCAGTTTTAAAAATTGGCCCCTTTCTGCATGTTCCCAGGACACTTGTCAAGTGCTGGTTTCCTTTCTTACGGTAACTGCTCCCTTCTGTCATCTTAACATTTCTAGCTTTTGGGGAGAATTCTGTGCCTATGGTCTTCCAGCATCTCTGCTTCCTTCTAGACACAGATTTGGTTTATCTATCTATCTATATATCATCTATCTATCTATCATTTATTTATTTAGGAACCTTTGCTCTTTTCCTTTCATGGTCTTCTCATAATCATCTTTGGCTCATTAGATGTCTTCTAATTAACACTCTTTTGGCTGCAAGAAACAAAAATCATTTGAACTGGTTTCAGCAGGCAGAATTCTTTGGAAGGGCATTGGGGCCTGTGGCAGAACCAACCCAAGAACAGGGACATGACGGGGTCTTAGCAGAGACTAGAGCCAGGTTGCAGCCGACATCTGCAATTTGTAACTCCCCACGCCCACCCTAGTAAGGCTGAGCGGCCTCTCTTGGTCTTCATCCCAATCCCTGGGGTAGAGGCTTTTGGTCTGTGGTTGGGGGATAGGAGAGCGGTCATTCTGTGTCAACATGACCATTCCCACTGCAAGCCTATGGATAGAGAGGAGGGGGCAATCCCTCAAGAATGGCACCAGGCAGAAACCAATGAATTTGACCACACGAAAGTACAGTTTGGCTATGTTTTTAAATAGAGGCTGGAATTTTGTTGTTGTCATTGTCGTTGGCATTTGAAAAGAAGAACTTGCTGTCCTACTGAGTCTTGTAAAAGTCATTCAAGTTATTATATTGATATTTATTCTTCTCTTCATTTTCTTTGCATGGATCTCCTTTCCCTTGACCCTTCCAGTCAAAAAATTCTACAATCCTTTCCCTTGGTTTTTTCTCATTACTTTAAATTTAGAAGTACATGCATTTGTGTGTGTGTGTGTGTGTGTGTGTGTGTGTGTGTTTGCAGACTGAGCTGAACCTGGTGTTCAGACATATCTGAGCATGTGTGATAATGGGTGGGCAGAGGGCTATAGACTGGAAGTGGGGGGAGGAGAGATTTTTGCATTGGAGCAGAGGGAGAGCTTGGGTTGAGGAGGACAGCAAGGCTCACACCTTGCAGATTTGCCTCAAGTTCAGAATCAAGAACTTAGTCTCAGCCCCGTAGAGAATGTGGCTGCCGGCAGAAGCTGTAGGAACTAGTGAGGCCCTGGGGTGCAAGGTGCACTTCAATGTGTGATACACTTCCCTCTCCTGCATGAAACAGTGTGGCATGGATGTGGTGAAGACCCCAAGGACCTTCAAGCAGATTTGACTCCTCCAGGGACACAGGACTGAGAGCACCAGGTGATGGCACTCTTGGCATTGACAACTAACTCCATTAGTTGGATTTGGTTACAAACGGAAGAGACCCCATCAGACTGGCTCCAGCACAAAAGGGGACTAACCGGTGCCTGCATCTGTCCAGTCCAGGACAGATCTTTGGGTCTGGATGGATGAAGAAGTTCAAATGATGACCCTTGGGCTCTCCATCTCTCTGAGGATTGGCCTCGTTAATAAAGCCTTTAACCACCTTTAAGGAAACATGCTGTGCACAGGTGAACATCCTTCCAGGGTAAAAACCTCAGTGGAAAGACACCTTTTCTCTCCCGTTATTTGTGGAGAAGAACTCTGAGTGGCCAGGTTGGAGCTGTACCCACTTTCGGACCAATCATTGTTGCTGGGGAATGGGATCTGTGGTTGGCTGAGTCCAGGGAGGGTGCCCCATCTTGTGGCTGTGACTGAAATTCTACCAGCACGATAGGGAATGGGGGAAGGGCCCTGAGCAGACAAGACACACATTTCCACTACAGCATTATCCTGAAGGACATCCTATCAATGGCCTGCCCTAGGGAGGGGCTACCTCAAGGGGCTTTTTGGATAGCAGATATCAATGACAGGAGGATGAAGAAGATGATGTTACAAGGACTATACAAGAGCACACGTGAGGTACCCCTAGGGAGCCCCAGAAATGCAGAAGAGTCTGAGGTCCCACGCTAGCCTGCAAAATCTGAGTGAATATTATAATTGGACCCCACTGGTGGCCAGCCAGAGCCTGGGCAGCCTGGGAAGTGATGCTTAGTTATAGCCTGAATTGTCTTAGTTTATGTAACCATAGAGGGTGGGAAAGCACATTTACTTGAGAAGTGTAGATGAGTGCCTGTTACTGTTGACTGCACATTTGATATTTGCGGTCATAAAAATTTGGAGTGAGTCTGGTCATCCCAGCCATGTGAGTCTCTCCAGAAATGTCCCACTATATACTTGGGTTAAACAGGGTTGGGGTTTTGTGAGAGGAGTACAATGGAAGGAAAGAGCAACCAGGGAGTTAAGGGTATTTGCAAGGAAGTGTTTCTACTGCTGGACTGTGGAATTTAGCCCGGGCAAGGAAGTGAGGTTAGGATGAGGGTTCTGGATAGGGAAAAAAATGGTCAGCTTAATGGACTGCCCGAGGTCTTTGCTAAAGAGGGAGTGCTAGAGAAGGTGAGGGGAAGGATAAGAGGGGATGGTCAAAGAGCTTGGATGTTACATTGAGATTTTGGTGGGGGCACCATTACTGGTGATGATTCCAGTTGTGAGGCTGCAATGCAGTAGAGGAAAAGATGATTGAAACTAAGATTAAAAGAAAGAAACTGGGTGGTCAGAGTGTGGGGTGGGTCATCCAGATAGATGTTGAAGTCACTGAGAATAATTGTAACAGTAGGAGCAGGAGAAAGGGCGTGAGGCAAATGCCCAAGTCATCAGAGAATGGGGAGGGTCGACCCGGAGGTTGATAGGTGAAAACCATAAGGAATGGTAAAGTCTGATGATGGATGCTCTATTCCCAAGAGCTTCAGCACCTCCAGGCTTTGTGGGATGTGAAGTGCAGAGGAAAAGCAGCCTCCACTTGAGAGGGCTGCAGACAGGGCTACCTCCTTAGGGTCACGTAGAACGATCATCGTACCACATTGTCATCTCTATGAATGGTACCCTCTGAACTTTCCCAAATGGTGGGCTTGGCTTCAGGGAAGGGGTATGATGAGAGGCCATCAGATTCCCCGAGGAACAAGAAGGAAAAGTTCCGAGAAGAGGCTGAGGGATTTAGGGATGTGTTGATGATGGACGTGAGAAGAAGGGTTCTGGAGGGCAGTGAGGTGAGGGATGGAGAGCTGAGGGGGGTGCATGGAGCAGAATGTAGAAACTTACATGGAGCCTGCTAAACACAGAGTTGCCCATGTAAGAAGAAGCCCTTTTACAAAGTGACAGCTGCAACTTATAGCATCCAACCTAATAAGTTTGACTTGGTCCTCATGTTAGAAGCCACTGTGTGTTTTTTGTGTCCCTGGCATCATGGAATATCTTCTTTTTTTTTGGCCGAGCCACATGGCATGTGGGATCTTAGTTCCCTGACCAGGGATTGAACCCGTACCCCCTGCAGTGGAAGTGCGGAGTCTTAACCCTTGGACCGCCAGGGGAGTCCTCAGGGAACATCTTTTACAATAGATCACCCCATGGACTTCTTGCTGGGGTTGAGTCTCAGTAGTCTTGGGGGGTGACCCTAGGAACCTCATAACCAAACCCTAGGAATGCTACGAATGCTATTTTAAGTCAGGCCACCCAAATGTGCCCCCGTATCACTGTTTTTGTATAACATGGTAGCAAACTGCCAAAATCTTAACTTTTAAAGTGTAGACTCCCTGCCTTATTCCAGAAAAGATACTAGAAGCTTTATAATAATACATTTAGTTTAACAAGATTTAAAAAACAAGATGAGTAAAGAAATTGAGGTCAGGGGCTTCCCTGGTGGTGCAGTGGTTGAGAGTCCGCCTGCCGATGCAGGGGACGCAGGTTCGTGCCCCTGTCCGGGAGGATCCCACATGCCGCGGAGCGGCTGGGCCCGTGAGCCATGGCCGCTGGGCCTGCGCGTCCAGAGCCTGTGCTCCGCAACGGGAGAGGCCACAACAGTGAGAGGCCCGCGTAATGCAAAAAAAAAAAAAAAAAAAAAAAAAAGAAATTGAGGTCAAAGGAAAATAAGGATATGAAAGATATGATGAAGCCCAAGGTGAGGTTAGCACATAAGGTGCGCTTTGTTATGATCCCAAGTGTGTGGCTGTGCTTCTTAGCCTCCAAAGCTCAGGAATAAACAAGATTCATGGCATGTAAAAGATTAAAAACAAACCAGTGGTTCGGAGAAGTGCAGCTATTTTTGTTACCGAGAGCTGAGACATTTCTCCTGTGGGTCTTCAGTAGGAGGCCCAGTGTGATGTAGCAAATAATATCCTCAAAAACATTCAGATAGAATATATAATAATATATAATAATGCACTTCCCAGGGTTGTTTCTCACGGTATCTTTCAACGTCAGTCAAATATAGTGGAAAAGTATAGTTTAGTAAAAACTTGTATATGGGAAGCAAAAATGGTTCAATTATTCTTTCTAAGGGTCTGGCTGACTCAAAAGGTTGCATTTAAAATTAAAGGAACGAGTGGACAGTGTGTTTTCTAAGCAGTCCTTCATCAATACTATTTATTGCAATTAAGTTAGAGTTGCTAAGTATAGGCTAGCAGTGAGTTTGCTGGTCTGTCCTCTGACAAGTAGTGACATAGCATCAACCAAGTCATCCTTCAAGGGCAGATTCCTGGACTGGAGATGGGGTGGGAATCCTCTTAAGAAAACTGAGAGTCTGACCAGGACATGTGCCTGAGTTGCGGCTGGTCCACCTGCCCATGGAGGTGGGTCGCAGAAGTACCTGTCAGCAGGGCCAAATTTTTCCTTAGAAAACAATTCAGGATGTGTTCTAACACCTGGATAATGGGTGAGTAAAGGCCCAAAATTTTATGTTAGTCTTAGCTAGGAAAGCCTTTAAAGCAGATCTATGCACTGTGTGCATTTTTGAGGTCCTATGCTGTGCTAAGTGTTAATGATAAAGGCAAACTCCTTACCTTCATGGAGCTTGCTTTCTGGTGGATGGAAGATGGAGAGCATTGACGTAAATGAATGAATAAATAAAATGATAATTACAAGCTGTGCTAAGGGCTTGGATGGAGGAAGATAAGATGAGGTGAGAAGGCCCTTCTGAGGAGGGAACGCTTAGGTTGTGCACTGGACAAGACACTGACCTCGCAAAGGTCTGGGAAAAGAGCCTTCAGGAAGAAGCAATGACAAGAGCACGGACGGAGCCAGGAAGGGCTCGATGGTGAAGGCACTGAGGGCAGACCTGTGTGGGGAGGCGTGAGATGAGGCTGAGAGGCAGTGGAGGCCTGGCAGAGGAGACCTTGGCAGGACACAAGACGGTTTTGGTTGTCTACAACTTTAAGCATTGTATCTTGTTTGTATCTTCTTTAAAATGACTTAGTTGCCAAGTATGTCCTTAGGGAACTCAATGAGTAAATTCACTGTCCAAGTTGGTTAGTATAACAGTTATAGTTAAAATTGGGGGGCAGCACAGTGAATTTTATGCTGTGTGAATTATATCTCAATTAAAAGAAATTGTGAGGGCAAGGGTCACATCTTGGTGACCAATGTGTCATATATCCAGTTGGTGCTCAATAAATGATTTTGATGATTTGATGAGAAAAAAAAAAGGTTAACTTTGGGAGGGTTGATGTTTAGTCCTTTGGATAGTCCTTGTCTAGCGTGGTCACTTGTTGATTTTGACCCCTTCTTATTTGTGACAGGAATTCCCTGTTCGTGCAGGGAATGCTATCTTTCGGTTAGGTAGTCAGAGTTGTTCTGAGGATTTTCAGTCTTCCGTAAGGTATCAAGTCATTAGGGAATAAGTGAAAGAAAAAAAAAAGGTGGTGTTGAGGGAGAACTTACTCCTGTATCATTCTTCTGGAAAAGATCTACTTTTCTAAAGGGAAATTCTTACCAATACCAATTGTTGAGGTCCTGATAAGGTAAACGATATAGCATTGAGTTGTCATAACCCAAAGCTGGCACTATAGACTACCTTACAAAGGGAACCCTACTCTTCTTTGTGTGCAGTTGGTTTCAGGAGTCTCTACAAACAATTTCTTTGAAGTAGATTAAAACAAGTTCTCTGCTTTCTTGTTCATAGCATAGTTCTGTTTAGCAAACACTTTCTTCTCAATTAGTTTAATATACAGGGAAGTTTTAGCTGGGAGCAGTTCATGATCACAGATGCCCAGGGAGAGGCCTGTGTGCTTTTGTTGGGCTGGGCTGGGCCTCTGGCTAGTGTCATCTCTTTTGTGTTGAATCTCCTCTCTATGGAACTGATAAAAGCCCCATCATTCACTTAACCCTGAAGAGGTGGTGTGTGAAGTGATGGTCTTCAATTTCAAATGTTCCCCCCTTTTCTTAATTTGCTTTATTTTAAATTCTAGAATGGAAAACAAAAGTTAGTGCTCTTCAAAGATGGACAAATAGGGGGCTCTTTGGAAGACGTACATTTTGGGAAAAGGTAACTTTAAATATTACGTAAATGACACATGCTTTGTTGTGAAATATTCTATCAGTACTAAAGGTGATAGAATAGAACTATAGAGTAAAATGCCTCTCCATTCCTCTCCCAGGATTAAGGAATGCCAACAATAGATGGCTATGCTTTCAGTTTCCTGTGCATTTACAGATACTCATATCCATATGTGTATACATACACGTGTATATAGTTTTATTTTTTTTCTATTGTTCTACATGATTTAAAAAATTATTTTGTGTTTATTTTATTTACAAATTTTAAAAATTTTGAAATAATTACAGATCCATAGGAAGTTGCAGAGTCAGTGCAGAGAGATCCCCTGTACCCTAACCCACCTTCCCCTGAAGGGGAATAGAATATACCACCCCAAAATATGCCACTTTGATGTTTGTTTATTATTTATTTATTTATTTATTTAGGCTGTGCTGGGTCTTAGTTGCACCACGCGGGCTATTTGTTGCAGCATGCGGACTCTTAGTTGCGGCATGCACGTGGGATCTAGTTCCCTGACGAGGGATCAAACTCGGGCCCCCTGCACTGGGAGCGTGGAGTCTTACCCACTGGACCACCAGGGAAGTCCCCAAAATATGCCACTGTGGCATATTGATTATTCTGAATTAAAGTAACTTAGGAAACAGCTGATGCAAGAAGGACAATCTGACCTCCTTTGTCCCCCTGAAAACAGGAAGTATATCTCCCCTGTGAAAGGTACTGATCCTGTACCAGGAGGGTGGAAGGCATCCTTATCAACAGAGACTGGAATTTAGGTCCGAGAAAGCTGTATAAAAACAAACCTTGGGGCTTCCCTGGTGGCGCAGTGGTTGAGAGTCCACCTGCCGATGCAGGGGACACGGGTTCGTGCCCCGGTCCGGGAAGATCCCACATGCCGCAGAGAGGCTGGGCCCGTGAGCCATGGCCACTGAGCCTGTGTGTCCGGAGCCTGTGCTCCGCAACGGGAGAGGCCACAACAGTGAGAGGCCCGCGTGCTGCAAAAAAAAAAAAACCCAAAAAACCAAACCTTGTTACTTCTTCATTAATTTACTATTTCAAGCCCAACCCCCTTTGTCTTGTCAATTCTTTGCAAATTTATTGTTTCTTTGTCTAAAAGATATAAAGGTTTCCTGCTTTGGCCACTTCTTTGAGTCTTGTATTTTTATGGGGCTCCCATATATACAAAATTAAATTTGTTTTTCTCCTGTTAATCTGTCTTATATACATTCAATTATTAGACCAGCCAAAGAACCTAGAAGGGAAAAAGGGAAAACTTTTCCACCCTACACCCCCAGTATCAGGCAAATGACATTTGTACAACTTAGTTCTATGCCGTTTGATCACATGTGTAGGTTTGCGTGACCACCACCTCAGTCAAGATGCAGAACTGCTCCATCACCACAAAGATGTCCCTTGTGCTGCACTTTTATAGTCACACCTCTGCCCTTCCCGTCCACCACCATCTTTAACCCCTTGTTACTGTTTTTTAAAAACATGAATTGTTACATACTATACCTATTGATCTACACTTTTCTTTGTTTTCCCCTCTTAACAACTAGGCCTGGAGAGTTTTCCACATTAACATAGAAATTGTTCTGGGAATGCCTATCCATTCATATTATTCTGTGTGGGTGGGTCATAATTACTAAACTACATGTATTACATGTTTTTGGTTTTTTTTCATGTTCTGGCTATTATCAACAAATGCTGCATTTAATATCTTTGTGCAATTAATGCAAATATGTGTGTAGGATTGAGTCCTATGAATGAAATCTCTGTGTCAAAGGGATGTGAATGTTATTGATAGATACTGTCAATCTGCCCTTCAGGAAGCCTGTATCAGCGCACACTCCCCTCGACAATTTATAGGAGCAGGAAGTCCAGCTTTATACAGTGGTTATTAAAGGCTGGTGGCAAGTTTTATTTCATATTTTTATGAATTTTCTCCCTTTGAGTGGAACAGGCTCTCACACAGTATATTATTACACTGTGGGCAGATTCTTTTTGCAGTAACCTAGATTTTCTACAAACGTGTTCGTTTCCTAGGGCTGCCATAACAAAGTACTGTAAACTTTGGCTCAGAACAACAGAAATTAATTGTCTGGCAGTTCTGGAGACTGAAAGTCTGAAATCAAAATGATGGCAGGGCCATGCCACCTCTGCAGGTTTTGGGGAAGGATCTGTTCCAGGCCACTCTCCGACCTTCTGGTAGTTCCTTGGCTTGTGGCAGCATAACCCCAGTCTTCATAGGGCATCCTCCCTATCCTGCATACCCATGTCCAGATTTCCCCTTTTTATAAGGACACCTGTCGTATGGGATTAGGGGCCTACCCTGCTCCAGTATGACCTCATTTTAACTAAGTTCATCTGCAAAGACCCTGTTTCCTAATAAGATTACATTCTGAGGTACTGGGGGTTAGGACTTCAGCTTTTGAATATTTGGAGTGAGGACACAATTCAGCCCATAACAACAAGTGTTAAGATAAGAACACGCCACTCCAAAACACACAACAGAGTACTTTCTTTTCTCACTCTGGACAGAATTCTTTTCTCATCCCCTGTGTCTAACGGCAGGTCCCACATTTGACTCAGCCACCCAGTGATAGACCATTAGTGCTTTCCCTTTCTAGTTGCGTGACATGGAGCACACCTAAAAAGAATTAAGTCAAACTGAGATGAATTCAAGAGACCTTTGTTCACACTGGGCAAAACCAGAGAAAGATTCCCCTGAGAGAATTCTACCTGTCCAGTAGGGCCCACCTAGTCCAGGTGTGCAAATCTGCAGAATTCATAGGAATGCCTTGGCTGAGGTCTTTATGACAATGACTAAAGTCTAACTTAAGGCTAATAAGCACATATACTGAAATAGCAATCTTAACAGAGCACTGGTATGTGCTAGGCACTGACCTAAGCTCTCGACCTGTATAAACTCACTTAGTCCTCACAATGACCCTACAAAATAGGTTCTGTATTAGTAGAACTCAAATAGACAAGTACATTGAGGTATGTCTTTGAGTCATGTTCAGTTCCTGGCCCTTAATTGGTGAGCCCAGTTCTGCTTTCCCCTTTCTACTCATTTTAACTTAGGTAAAGCAATGAAAACTTAATTTCACAATCAGCTGCCAGTGCTGGTGTGAAAGTAACTCAGGAAAACATGGCCTTTGCATAGTTGGGTATTTGTAAAGGGCTAGAGGGAGAGAGGTCTCTTAGCCCATATCAAAGTTCTACTTTCTAATGAACTCTAACATGTGGAAATAAATGAAGACCATCTAAATGAGAACAAGCAAAGTCTACTTCTTCAAAGCTTGTAGAAAGCAGGGAGTCAACCTCCATCACTTGCGTCCGGCTGAGACTCCAAGGCAGGCAGGGGAATGGGAAAGTTAAACAGTGAAAAGAAGGAGAAAGCTTTAGGTGTGCTCTGGCTGGAGGCTGTTGGCTTGGGGGAAGCTGGAGGTGGGGCTAACTAGAAGTATACATCTTAAGTAATTGGTTTGAGAAGCTTTGAGGGGAGGGGAAAAATATTTTTCCTCTGATCCAACTTAGATTCTCTGACTGGGGTCCTGTAAATGAGACCAACAAAAGACAAATTAACAAGAGAAAAGCAGGGGCTTCCCTGGTGGCGCAGCGGTTAAGAATCTGCCTGCCAATGCAGGGGACACAGGTTCGAGTCCTGGTCCGGGAAGATCCCACATGCCACGGAGCAACTAAGCCCATGTGCCACAACTACTGAAGCCCGCGTGCCTAGAGCCCGTGCTCTGCAACAAGAGAAGCCGCCGCAATGAGAAGCCTGTGCACCACAACAAAGAGTAGCCCCCACTCGCCGCAACTAGAGAAAGCCCGTGCGCAGCAACAAAGACCCAATGCAGCCAAAAATAAATAAATTAATTAATTTAAAAAAAAGAGAAAAACAAACACGTTATTAATGCATGCAGCACATATGTGGGAGAATCTTCAGTGATGAGTAACTCAGAGTGGTTAGAACTTGGGCTTATCTAGCATCTTCACAAAGCAACAATAAATCTGTAGAGAAGAAACAAGAGGAGAGAAGAAACAAAGGAGAAGGGTTTTAGGCTTCTAAGGGCATCAAGCTGTGGGAAGGTAAATATATGGGAAACTAATGGAAGATAAAGGGTTATATGTGCAGAGAAATCTTGGCATCAAATTTCCATCTTGTTCGTGGCCATAAGACTTCTTTGACAGAGGGGATTTACAGCATCCTCAATTTCTCAAAAGTTTCTGCTTTTTGTCAGATAATGGAGGCTCTGAGAAGGCTTTTTTCTGAATCTGTTGATTCCCATTTATCTCCAACTCAAAATAATTGTTATGTCAAAGTGATGTATTTCAGGGTGGTGGATTCTGATCTCCTACAGCTTTCTCTGTTTGGTCCTGACTTGGAAGCTGGTGGTCGCTGATCAAGTACTGACCGACCTGGGCAGGTTACTGCAGAGGATGTGGGTCAGAGTTTTAGTATCAAATATGGTACAGCCCTCATCTGTGTATTCTGTCTCGCAAACATTATACAGTAGGATCTGATGGTATATTAGGAGTGCTCCATAATGAGGAGTAAAGACAATAATCCTTATAGTGTGTGTGGTTAAACAAATAATTTGGGTCTAACTCGGAGTCTCTTGTTCCACGTGGACCTCTTTTATGGTATTTGCTATGCTTGCCTCTGGGTCCTGGTTACTGTGGGTGGCTTGAAGGGCCGTGCTTGTATTAGATGCTTTCTGTGGCAGGCTTGGCTTCCTTCCAGTCTCTTCTGTAAGAGAATCTTCTCCACGACTGTGTGATGCTGGAGCTCTCTGCCTCTCCCATCTAAGCCCATTGTGGCTACTGGCAGCCTTATTCTTTCCAAGTGGCACGTGGCAGCCATATTCTCCTAGATATGGTATTTGGAGGCAATGTTAGGACCCCTTGGGAGGTTCTCTTCCTATCCTAAGGGAACATGGATGCCTAAACTCTGGGTTTTACACACGGGGCTTTGCTGATCAATCACACCACACTGAATGTTGTAGGGCCTCTATTCGTACTTTTGTTGTGGATTTTGTTTTTCTTCTACTTTCTGCCCTTGTGTGATATAAGTGAGTCTCCCCAGCACTGCTCTGACACCCAGTGTACTGGACCAGCTCAGAACCAGGTGTGGGGAGCCGGTGAAACCTGGGAGCATCAACAGCCCTCTGGATAGTGTTTCCTCCCAGGATGTAAGGTTTGAATACATTGATGGATTTGAGATGTTCAGAGGTGGAAACTATTTGAAAATGATTTGGCTTGATGAGTAAATGGTGGAGTTATGTCAAATAATGTTTTAAGTCAGCTGGAATTTATTGAGGGCTCTGTGGCTCCAGGGTAAGAGTGGTGGATTTGGGGCTGGCAAAGGCTGGTCAGGACCCACAAGAACCTCAGCGTTTGCTTCAGAAGAGAGACAAAAACACCAGTGTCTCTGATCTTAAGGACCTTTGTGTGGAAGAGGCCCAACTTTCTGAAGGCCACTTTGCAGAAAAACCACTCTCAGGGTGGCCAATTAATTAGCCAAAGGCCAGTGGCCCCAAGAAAATGTAACTGCAGAACCAGCCCAAACAGGCTCTATCCTGTTTTTAACAAGATATTGAGCTGTTTTTCAGAGACAACAACAAAACTGTAAGTCAAGCAGCCAAAGCAGGTGCAGAGGAGAAAATTTTGCCCTCAATTAATACCCAGAACCAAGTTTCTACCCCCAAAGGAACCAAAGACCCGGGACTTTACCAGAATCTGAACACAGATCCCTTTCAGAAGTGAAGGGCCCATTGTCCAAGAAGATCTGGTGCTGAAGCCCCTTTCCCACACCTATTATAGATGGCCAAGCTCCAAAATCCTCGTGTTGTAACCTGGCCACCAGCGCTTCTGCAGACCAACCTCCCTCCCTAACTCACAGAAGTTTGACTGAACCTCAGATGGAGGAGACAGACTTGAGCCGTGCCTCCTGTCTCCTTGCTGGTCCACCTTGCAATAAAGCTTTTTCTTTTCTCAAAAGCCGGTGCCATGGTATTGGCTTTTACCTGCATCGGGCAGTGAGCCCTTTGCTTGGTGACAAAAACAAAGCATTGCTGTCTGAAGGTTGGCAGTTTTTGTTTTTAAAATAATTGTTTTTGCTTTAGCAATGGCGGCCTGCAAGGGGCTTGACAGAGCCGGGGCTTAGTTTTTGGTGAGATGATGGGGACTCAGACACTAGTGACGATATTGAATTTTATCTGAGCCCTGGGCTTCCAGAAAGCCGTGCTGATCGAGAAATCTCCCAGCCTTTTGTGTTCTGAGAAAGGAGTAACTGTAAATGAACACTCTGTTCTTGCATATTCCAGCATATTCCAAGGTAAGAGCCACCTCCACCCTTCCTCATGACTCCCATGAGAGTGGGGGATGATTCCCTTGCCTACTTGCCTCTAGAAAACCCCAGCCTGAGGCAGGAGATAGATGGGCTCCAGGCTAGGTACTTACAACTGGCCTCCCGTTCACACCTCCTGGGGTGAGAAGAAGATGGGCTCCAGGCTGGACATTCATTACCAGCCCATAACCAAGCATTGGTCATTTTTATGAGAGGGACAGAGTGGGACTAAACCCTGTTAAAAGATCAAGAGGTCATACATTTCCCATCCTTGGGGCAAGGGAGACACTGCACATGTGCAGAAAGGCTCCTTGGGGGTCAAAAAGGAGGGAGCGCCACCCCATAATATGTGATGCTAAGGCCATCCCATAGGCCTCTGGGCTGTAATCCATCTTGGAAAAAATGTTGCACACGCGTGTTGGGGAGGGTCCTAGGGCAGGGCAGGTGCGGAAAAAGAAACCAGATAATTGGCCAGAGGTAAACAGAGACCCGGAAGAACTGCCTTACATAAGTGACTTACCCACCTCTTCACTGCGTTCCTCCTCATTAGGGGGACGCCCACACCCTTGCTCTCCGGGTGTGCATCTCTGCCCTGCTTTTCTCTTAACAGTTTCTCTGTGTGCTCTCCCACTTGTTGTTCTGCTATGTCTCTAATAATAAACTTTGTGCCTGTTTTTACAGTTTTTGCCTCCGTGAGAAATGCGTTTTTCACTGGGGGCAAGAGCCAGGGGGTGTGGTGGCTAGGATTCCTGGTTTTCATCCAGGCTCCCCAGGTTCAATCCCTGGGCCGGGAATTAAGATCTTGCTTCACGCCGCCACTCACTGCTGCCTCTCCGAGATCGAGCCCTCCTTCCTTTCCTTTGAAATGTTCCTCATTAGTGAACATCTTCCTTAGAACAATAGCTTGAATAAAATCACCTTAATTGTTCTGGGAATTCTGTCTTTCACTCTAAACAAACATCAGCAGGGCCTGGCAGGGGGAGGTCAGATGGTCACAGGGTCACCAGTGAGCCTCGGCAACACATCACACGGAGCAAACCTGAGCAGGTGTGATTTGCGATGAGGAAGCTGGCCAGGAGGTGGCAGGCATCCAGACCAGAGATGGGCATTAACTGGAAGAACTTTTGTCTGTGGTTATTCTAACAAGACCAGGCAGTCTTAGCTCCACTCCAGTCTTAGAAGAATCAAGAGCTGAGCTTTCTAATCAGCAGTACCCACAGCCAAACATCTAGGTGGAAAGTGATAGCAAATATGTTGGTTCAGAGTTAGGTGTAGATACACTGTTGAGATGATTCATTGAATATAACCTTTGGCTTTGTACCTGATGCCTAGTAAATACAGACTTAACAACTTTAAGTGATTTTCAGTTGGGAGAAAACATGGGGTCGAGAGAGATTCTTTTTCTCCTTTTCTCTCAAGGACAAAGTTCCATGGACCATTGACATGGTTTCATTCAGGATATTGCAATAGGGAGAATGTTCATTAATGAGGGAACATCTCTAAGAAGAGGGAGAAAAATTGGGGTTTTATAAAATAAGGGAGTCATCGAGGAAGGGTGGAGGTGGGTGGTATCTTGGAATATGCTAGAGAATGGTGGTTCTTTGTAGTTAGGCCTTTCCCAGAACATGGTGGTGGTAGGGGGTGTTTCTCAACCACCACTGCTTTCTGGGAGCACAGGGATCACACAAGGCTCGGCATTGTCACCTCCAACTTATATCCTTTGAAAAAGTACCTTTTCTTTTACTTTCAATTCCAAGTGTCTGGGCACTGGAAAAGTGTAAACATTTCCACAGAACTGCCATGATATATTTTTTAAAAAGTAGAATTATGTTGTTCCCTAGAAACTCAGTTCCGGCACCTGTATTATCAGCCAGCAAATGAATCCTCGGTCTCCAAATGCACAGTGATTAAACCTTTTTTCCCCACATATAATGATTTCTTTACAAAAACTACCTTTATAATTAGCACTTCTTTAGAAAGGAATGAAAGTAATTATGGTTAAATTCACAAATCTTATCTCTGTAATTATTTTAACCAAGAGTTTCCTCTCCAAATTCTTAGGTGCAGCAAATTCAAATTCCTTTGTAATTAGGGGCATTTAAATTCTCCTTGTGAGACTTCCCTGGTGGCGCAGTGGTTAAGAATCCACCTGCCAGTGCAGGGGACATGGGTTTGATCCCTGGTACAGGAAGATTCCACATGCTGCAGAGCAGCGAAACCTGTGCACAACAACTACTGAGTGTGCGCTCTAGGGCCCGCGAGCCACAGCTACTGAAGCCCACGTGCCTAGAGCCCGTGCTCTGCAACAGGAGAAGCCACTGCAATGAGAAGCCCGCGTGCAGCAACGAAGACCCAATGTAGCCAAAAAAAAAAAAAAAAAAAGTTGTGAGTCTCCAATTTCCAGGAGTTTACCAGATAAGTAGACAGAATGCAAATGACAGACCCAGACTTATTTTCCAAGGGCTCATTGAATTTGCTTGGTTTTTCCTTAAAGTACCATTTACTTGCTTCAGATCATGGTTACTTTTAGTTCAGAGCTAGGTTTGGCTGAATGCGGGAAATAATGAGGGGGGGCAAAGTCTGTTAAGTCATTTATTCTAAATTTAAGACTGAAGTGGACCGTTCCAATGAAGTCAGGATCTGAATCTCCTGCGAGCCAGTGGACAGTCTTCAAATGCCCTTGAATCCATAATGATGGTACCATTCACCAAGCTCTTATGTGCTAGACTTTGTGCTAAGTGCTTTCGTGGGTTATATCATTTAATTCCACAACAGCTTTAGATGGGAAGTACAATTTTTGGACACTTTACAGATTGGGAAACTGAGGGTCAGAGTGGTTGGGCAAAGTTACACAGCTCAGAAGTAGCTGGGTCAGACTTTAGGCCTAGGAAGCCTAGGAAGTCTGATTTCACATATGGCATGCTCAAATGCCTTGCTGGACAAATAAGTGGATTTTATCCACGGTCTTATCATCTATTGAATTATCTCATTGTACAAGCTCATGAGTGAACAATAGCATTTCATTCTGGAATGTTAGAAACTATGGCTATAAAAGGGGTGCCAGCTCTTATTTAAGGGAAATAGACTTGTTAAGAGTGAAGCTGGGGGGCTTCCCTGGTGGCGCAGTGGTTGAGAGTCCGCCTGCCGATGCAGGAGACGCGGGTTCGTGCCCCGGTCCGGGGAGAATCCCACATGCCGCGGAGCGGCTGGGCCCGTGAGCCATGGCCGCTGAGCCTGCGTGTCCGGAGCCTGTGCTCCGCAACAGGGGAGGCCACAACAGTGAGAGGCCCGCATACCGCAAAAAGAAAAAAAAAAAAAAGAGTGAAGCTGGGAAAGAGACCCAATAAAATTTCCTCCCTCATCCCCACCCCCGCTTCTCCCCAGCACAGGAAGTTACAGCTAGAGGGCTCTGTCTGCAAAACAGAAAGCTGGCACCTTGATCTTGGTCTTCCCAGCCTCCAAACTGTGAGAAATAAATCTGTTCTTTCCAAAAAAAAAAAAAAAGAGTGAAGCTAGGGCTAGTGTAAATACAAATAAAATATAACCCTTCTCAAAAATCTGCAGGGCTGGTGGGAAAAGCCATTTAGGACCATGCAAGTGAGGATAAAATACTTGAGGAGTCAAGGTGTTTTCAGGTAAGGATTCTGCATGGCCAGATGGAACAAATGGATGCAAATTCTCCAGGTGGCTCAGAGACACACTGGTCATGATTCAGCGTTTAACCATTTGACTTAACTACCTGCTGCGGGGCTCAGCTGGAAGCAGAATATCTAACAGGTCCTTTACTGGTCTAGCTGGACGTTGTCCTCGCCAAGGCCAGAGAAAGAAACACAATGGATTGTTATTTTCATCCTAATGCCTAGGAGAGATTGGATGGTAAAGTGACAGTGGTGGCAACCTTGAGAAAAAGATGTTAGTCTTTGGTGCCCTTGAGGGTGTTTTTTTTTTACAACTTTATTGGAGTATAATTGCTTCACAATAGTGTGTTAGTTTCTGCTTTATAACAAAGTGAATCAGTTATACATATACATCTGTTCCCATATCCCTTCCCTCTTGCGTCTCCCTCCCTCCCACTTGAGGGTGGTTTTTGAATACGGAAAAATAAGCAGTTCTTCCTCAACCTTTTCAGTTCAGTTCACACATCTTACTTTTTTCAAGTCTAGAAATTTCTAATAATTGCATACTTAATTCTAACCATTCCTAAGATTGAAAGATATGTACCCACTAAGGAAACTAGCATGTCACCTCACACAATTTTGGAGAACTGCCTTCTCAGCTTCTTTGAGCTGGCTCAGTGAGCAGACCTAAGTCTGGACTCTGTTTGTCAGGACCCACTGAACACTATGTTTATTGGGATGTGTTGTCAAAAGGGATGTGGTCACCTAGCCCTTGTCCTGAATTCAGGTTCTGCATTGTATGTTTCTTCATTTTTCTGTCTCTATACAGTCCTACCCAATTTGATGGCCTGATTGGATTTTGCATATCATTGACTTTTATATAAATGTCTTTCCCATTTAACTCTAAAGACCTTGGACCTTGGCGGAATATTGCATTTTTTCATATAATTCTTAAAATCCAGCTCTTGCAGATTTTAAAATGATCTCTGCCTGGCTTTGTCTATTTGATCACCACCTCTATCCTACTGATATCAGAGAAAGACAGGGCATGAGGTGCATACTGTAGACTTGAAGTAGGTAGTTTCACAAATTTTAGAGAAAGAATAAACACAATTTCATGGTCACCAGAAGAAGATCCCTAGTCATTGTAGGGAGGAAGGAAACGGAAGCATCTAAGGGATCCCAGAGAGGTTGTTTTTTGCTGACATAGCATTTGAATGGATGACCATCCATAAAGGAGGAAAGGAAAGGCACACAATCGATTATGACACTCTAAAGATAATGTCAGAAAGGTCAAATCTGAGAGTGATTTGAGATTTGAAGCAAAAATGCCAAGGACAAAAGGACATTTTTGTTTTGTTTTGAAACAAAAATGCCAAGGGCTTTCTACTGACAGCAGTGCAAGGACAAAGACAGCTTGGGTTCAAGGGTAGTGTTAGTCATACATTATGCCCTAGGGGGCGCTCAAGGACTATCCCTGCTCCAGGTACAGCTTTTTGGTGTGAGCCTGAACTGAAGGGGAACCCTCAGGCGGGCACAACAGCGCCTTTATTCTAAGAAGAAGAGATTGATTTGGGAGGGGTAAAAGAATTTCATGTAAAATGGATTCTGACAAATCACTTTTCTCCTTTGTGAGTCATTCTGTAACAGGTAAGAGCCAAATCCAACTATATGTTGGATCTGTGTCTTTTACTTTAACTTTTGCCTTCCGCTGCTTTTGTTCACTAAAAGGATACTGTCTGTACACAATGGCCTGCCTCAGGGACCCCCTGCCCCTCTGCCTGAAAGTTACACCAAAGTGCCTTTGTTCAGGGAAACATCCGGACCCTCTCCACCTGTGGATGGCTGCAAGAAAGAAGAAATTAACAACATACCCTCCCTGAGGCTGGCCATTCCAGGGGATATTTGCAAAACTTAACAGCCTTTTTACTTTACTTCCTCATCTCCTCCCCCTCTCTGTGCTGTAAAAGAAACTGGCATCCAAACCCTGATAAGATGGTTATTTTGAGACTGTAGTCTGCCGTCTTCTCGGTCTGCTGGCTTTCTGAATAAAGTTGTATTCCTTGTCTCAACACCTCATCTCTGGTTTATTGGCCTGTTGCGCAGCGAGCAGAGTTTGGACTTGGTAGCATTTCTCCTTGTTCATTCTTCCTTTACTCTCTTTGATCTAATGCTGCTGGGTTAGTAGGCCTTGAGGATTGAGAGAAAAAGCATAGGACATCCATGGTCTCTGCTAGCCTTGGCCTGACATTGAAGGCATTGCTCTGATGTTGGTGCATTGCTCACCCAGGACCTGGGGAAGGAGGTCAGATATGAACGTGGTGCTGTGGCCCTAGTCAGTGATAAAGAGTGTGAAATTGTCAGTGTGTCTCTTGTACACATTCCCCAAGAAGCTGAAGGTGAGCTGGGACACAGAAGGGAGCTGGAAGTGATCTTGGGTGGCCTCTGCCTGCAGTAGCTTGAAGCAGGATTTGGTTCTCCGTTCCCAGAGGTTGAAGTCAGGCTGCAGCAGTGAGAGGGCTGAATCCTAGCCACTAGGCCACCAGGGACAGTGGCCAGTGACAAGGCCCTGGTCCGTTGGCTTTGTAGAAATGAATTTCCACAAAGAGACGGAAAGTAGTGCAACAAGTAAAGTGTTTATTAGGAGGAGAAAGAATACGTGTGAATAGATACACACGGGTGGGCTCAGAGAGAGAGAGAGTCGCGTGCTCGTGGTAGTTTAAATCACTTACATGGAGCATTTCTTCTGGGTTTCCTCTGGCCAATCATCTTGCTTTGCCTGGCTCTGAGTCCATATTTGGTTTATCTCAGCGTCCTCCCCTGTGTGTGCACACATCTCTCAGCCAAGATGGATTCTAGCAAAGAGTAGACCTATGGGTAAGTTGACATCACTTCCTATGGGGTGGCGCCCCCTCCCTTTTTGGCCCTGAGGAGCCTTTCTGTGCATGTGTAGTCGCGAAGGTCTCGGCAGGGCCCAGCTCCTCCTGGATCCTGTCTTTATCTTGGAGTATCTCTCCACAGGAGACAAAATCCAGCTGCTCAGCCTGGGGCCCATCTACCTCCTGCCTCAGAAAGACTCAAGGCATCAGGAACCTGCAATTTCTTTCCAAAAGAAACAACTAACTGCTCTGAGAGATGCACGTGGTGAATATAATTAACACGGGGGAAGTAGAATGGCTCTATTCTTATTTTGCATCTCTTCTCTCTTAAGGAAGAGGTTTTCAAAAACAATGGTAGAATACATACTGATAAAAAGGGAATCAAATCTAAGAGCCCGAGTTTCTCTAAATGATTTCAAGTATCTTGAGGCAAAGGAAATATTTTCAAAGGGATCTCAAAGTGGGGACACCCAACCACTGGGAGTGGATTTGAGGAATTGCCGTGTTAGAAGTTGGAAACCTACAAAATAGTTTTGAGTTTTGAAAAAGGAAAGATGGCTTTTCTCCCCATTAATTATAGTATAGAATAGTGAGCTTGACAGTCGAAACCAGCCAAGATTCTAGAATAAATTATTAAGGGAATTACTTGTGACCACTTAGAACTAAAAATGATCAATAGAGTTAGTGTGGATTTCCCAAGAATAAATCAAATCTAATTTCCTTTTTTTCTAACAGTAGGCCCAACTATCAATTACCTAGTTAGAGTTTAACAAGGCATCTGACAGGGACATAATCTCTGGACAGAACAGCATATTGTGTCAGGGGTGAGTATAATTAGGTGGATTCATAACAGAATCACTACTCAAAGAATATTGATTAATTACCTTGGTCTCCCTGTAGAAGGTTTCTAATGGCGGCTACAGGACATTGTCTAACATTTAGAAATGTTGTACTTGGCATTTTCATCCCAAAGCTCAAATGCTAGACTGCACAAATAGCAAAAGGAGGGAACATAATTTGAATAAAAGAATGATTTTGGAAAGATCCCATAGATTAAGCTATGAATCAAGACCAAAGTATTTATTGCTATGTTTTATATGTAGAGTAGGTTGTGGAAACAAATAAACCTAGAATGTTATAATGGCACATACACAATAGATATTTATTTCTTGTTCACGTACCAGTCTGAGGTGGATGTCCATGGTTGACTGATGACTGGTGAGGACCCAGGGTCCTTCCATTCTGTGGCTCCTTCCATCCCTAAAGGCCTCATTAACATCTTTCCCTAGATGTACATCCAGAAGGAGAATAGCATGCTGTTTTTTTTAAACTTTATGTTTTACTATGGAATATTTCAAACATATATAAAAGGAGGGAGATACTAAAGTTCATCCCCAATCCTCATCATTCTGATTCAACAATGATTGATTTAGGACCACTCTCGTTTCTCTTGTCCAGATTCACGTTGATTTTTGGGGCAAGTTTACTTCGTAGATGGTGGTGTGTGTTTTGACTATTGATGATCACTTAAAGGCTTGTACATGGTGATAGTCTATTTTTTCTTGCTCATTTGTTAGCCAGAGTTCCTCTAAAAAAAGAAACATTTCTCATTAGCTATTTGGTTATTCTGATGTCATACTTGTTTCTTAAATATGTTGACTTGTGTTTATAATATATTGGCTATGACTAAGTCATGTGGCCACACCTAGCTGCAAGGGAGTCTGGGAAATGTAATCTAGCTGTGTGCCTGGGAAAAAGAGGAAATGGATATTGACCAACAGCTAGCAGTCTCTCCTGCAATTACAGGAACAAAGTAAAATCTGTCAGTGCTATATTGGGTTGGCCAAAAAGTTCGTTCCGGTTTTCCCAACATCTTACAGAAAAACCCAAATGAACTTTTTGGCCAAACCAATATTTAAGGTCCATAAATCCTGCTACCCCATTTAGAATGGGACGGACATGGCTTGGCAGCAACAAAAATGGGAAAGACTCAGAGGAGGTGGTTGACCTCTTTTACTAGCTGCCAAAAGAGCTGGGTGCACCAGTAGCAACAGTCTATTACACTTGGGGGGGTGTTGACAAACCACACAGTTGCTGAGAAGGCAGTCAGGATGGTTGGCAGAGCTGGGGATATTTAATCCAAAGACTCAGATGGGACTTGAGAGGATTCTGAAGGGCTGTTTTCTAGAAAAGGGATTAGGCTGGATCTGAGTGGACCTAAGGACGAACCAGAAGTATTGGGGAAGCATTACACGGAAGCAGATTAAGGTTGGATATAGGATACTTTTCTCTTATTTGCTATGATTCATTGTAATTATGGCAGAATGAGCTGCCTTGGAGAGACTGCGGCTTCTTGGTCCCGGGTGGGTGTGAGGAGAGATTTGGGCACCACTTGACAGAGATGCAGGTGGGGAGCTCAAGAACACGTGGTTGTGCTTGTCCCCAGAGAGGCTGAAGATCAGATGAGCTCTGGGAAGTCTCGTGTGTGTTAACTGAGCAGAACTGCATGTCCAGAAAGGGGTATGCTGTCTGTGGGCAAGATTTTATATTTAATCATTCCATTTGAGGTGATTTTTTTTCTTATAGAAAGCAATTATTGTTTAACTTCTGAGTGAACTTTTTACTTAAAGAAAAAAATTGGGGAGGGGTTTCAAAATGTACTTGATAGCCAGTCATTTTTGAGTGTTACCTCAACGGTCATTTGCTTATTCATTTCTGCTTCATGGAGCAAACCTAAGTGCCTGCTCTGTACTAGGTTCAGGGAACAAAGGTGGGTAACAGGTGGGACTCCCTCTTTTAAGATTTCAGTTGGAGAGGCAGATGTACACAGGTGTAAAGGTGCTTCCATGTGGAGGGGAGCAAGGAGGAAGGATGAACCAGGTGGGCCGGGATATGTGGGGAGGTCCAGGGGTTGTTCAGGGATTCCCCTGGAATCATGCAGGGGAGATGACATAATAAAACCTTGAAGGCTCAGTAGGAGTTAATCGGGGCAGGGGAAGGACATCCCCCGGGAGTCCCTTCTCCGGGGACAACTTGAGGAAAGGGAGTGAAGATGTGAGTGTGACATTTTTAGGACATGGTGGTCCAGGAGCATGACTGGGACTTGCACTGGTTGGACTGAAGTGAGACTGGAGAGCTGGCAGGGATCTGGACCTGGCGGGTTGGGGGAACCGTGCTGAAGACTGGGGATTCTTCATGAAGACTTTTTACTCAATCCTTTAGGTGAAGGAACCCTGTAGGAGGACCCTGAGCTGAGCGTCGCCACCCCTGATCCTGGGTCCTGCTCTGCAGTCATCAACATTCTGAGCGCACACAGCCCACTTTCCTGTGCTCAGCCTGCATCTGCAGGACAGGGAGGATGAATTATGAGAAATATGATGGCTGGTTTGAAGTCAGATGGCCTGCGCTCGAATGCTGCCTCCAACTCGTATTAGCTGTTATTTAACTTGTGTGCCACTTACTTGGTAAAATGGGAATAGTAATGGTACCAACCCCAGAGGGGGTTATTGTGAGAATTAAATGAGAAAATCCTTGTAAAGTGGTTACCTTTTACACTGCTGGGATTTCACTGGGTATTCATTGTCAACACCTGGTAGATGTTACTTACACTAAGTAATTAATGGTAATAGGTACCATTTCTGATCACACAACAGGGTCGGGCAGCAGTGTCCAAGTTGGTGTGGAGGAGTCTTGGACTCTTGGACACACCAAGGGGCTGCCCAAGGGGAAGCACGTGGGCACAGTGTGGCATCTTCCCCTGCAGTTATTAGAGAAACTCCTCTTTTACCTGTTTTAAATACTAGGCTCGAGTAACATTTACGTGAAAAGTCAGTTGCCAACATACCTTAGAAAACCATTGTACTAGATGATATCTAGGTTTCCTGCTGGCTTTAAAACTTTATGATTTAAAATCAAAAGAGGATAAGTTACCTTTTCCTCCTCAGTTCCTGTTTATAAATTTTTCTGTCTGCTTCAGTCTGTTTCCTTCCTTGCTACTGTTCACTCTTCTGGCTCTCACTGCCCCTTTCCCCAGAATATCTCCTTTAAAAAATATTTCTTCATCCTATAGTTACAATTACCATGAGGACCTTTATGTCAGTCTTCTGATAAAATCCATTTCCACAAAGATGTTCATATCTGATAACAGCTAGGTGTTTGTTTTCAACTCGTAAAAGAGGAGGTCTGGAGAGGCAATGCTTCTCCCCAAAGGAATGAGTCCCTAATGGGGGATTTGCAGACTCAGACTTGGGTTGGGGGGAGGTGTTTGGGGACAGAATAGCCTTTCAAATTTCAGCCTACCAGCAGCTGGTGCCTCGGTTGGGATTTGTCCTTTTTTCCACCAAGGGTCCCGTGTGGGCAGAGGGTGTGTATGATCCAGCTGTCAGCGTTTACTGTAGGGAGAAGCTCTGAGCCCCATTTAATTAAGTGTCTGATTGTGTTCCCCAAATTCTTACTGTGGAAGAAAATGTCAACTACCAGAATGTCCAGGAGAGTACAACTGTCCTCCGTACACTCCAGCTTCAAGCCCAGTGATTATTCTGGTTGTACCTATGGGTGTGCCTTTCTTTCAGAAGAAAGAAAGTACCTTGGTCCTGGGCCAAGGACTCAGGCAGAAGTGATTCATGAAGATGTGTCCCTGGGAGCAGGAGCTTTGCTGCCTTCGCGCTTGCCTTGCTTTGCTGGGAAAGTACTGGTTAATCCACGTTCCTCAAGTTAGAACCGTCAGTCTTCTGGGTCTTAGTTTTCCCATCTGTCAAAAGGAATAGTGAGCTGCAAAGTCTCTTCAAGGACTGCAGTTCTGCTTCTATTATTACCTCTGAGCAGGAAACACACTGTACTAAGGGAATTTCATTGTCCATTTTCTAGAAGGGGGAGAAGCCAGATAAACTGTAATTGAATGACAGAGCTAATAATAACCATGACCTATTGATTACCTGGAACTGTGCTAGGCATTTTATACAGATCATTTCTGTTTCAAATCACAGCTTTACTGAGATATAATTTACATATGGTACAATTCATCCATCTACAGTGTAAGATTCAATGATTTTTAGTATATTCACAGATATGCACAACCATCACCATAGTGGATTTTAGCTTTCATCCCTCCAGCTCTCATCCTCCCCGGTCCTAAGAACCACAAATCTTTGTCTCATAGAACTTCCTATTCTGGACATTTCATATAAAGGGAATCATAAAATACATGGCCTTTTGGGCTGTGTTGGGTCTTCGTTGCTGCTCACAGGCTTTCTCTAGTTGCAGAGAGCGGGGGCTACTCTTCGTTGCAGTGTGCGGGCTTCTCATTGCAGTGGCTTCTCTTGTTGTGGAGCACGGGCTCTAGGCACACAGGCTTCAGTAGTTGTGGTGCAGGGGCTTAGTTGTTCTGCGGCATGTGGAGTCTGCCTGGACTAGGACTCGAACCCACATCCCCCGCATTGGCAGGCGGATTCTTAACCACTGTGCCACCAGGGAAGTCCCTACTTCATTGCTTTTCATTGCTGAATAATATCCCAATGTTTGTATATACAACATTTTGTTTATCTGTTCATCAGGTGATGGAGATTTGGGTTGTTTCTACTTTTTTGGCTATTTTGAATAAAACTGCTGTAAACATTCATATACAAGTCTTTGTGTGGGTAGACACCTAGGAGTGGAATTGCTGAGTCATATGGTAACTTTCATGTTTACAAATATCATATATGATTCTCCTAAGAATCCTGTAAAGCAGGAATTATTATTCCCATTTTACTGATGCTAAAACTGAGTCTGGAGGAGGTTAAGCATCTTGTCAATGAAACACAGGTAGGAAGTGGCTGAGTCTGGATTTGAACCACAGTCTTTCCAATTCCAAAGCCTGGGATTCTTTCCATCGTACTCCGTAGTCAAGGCTTAGCTCTGTTTCTGGTTTGCATGTGTTGATGTAGGAAGGCTACCATGAGCCTGTGGAATCAGCTTCCTACATGTGGCTCTCACCTCCTTCAAATCACAGGTCTGTTTCTGCTAGAAAGCCCACGGTGTAAAGTCCAACAGGAACTGGACTTGCATGGAATTCTCTCTCTATGGTGACATTAGGTGTTTAAAACATGACTGGACCACCACCTAAAGTGTAGATGCTTTCCTTAGGAATATCCAAGTTGCAAGTTGCCCATCGCCGACTGTTGATTGCATTTTCATCCTGTCCTTTTTTCTCTCCCCCATCAGTTCTGGTCCAGCAGCCGCTACGCCCTGACTAGAGGAACAAACCCCTGTTTCCTCTGCTCCACTGCTGCCGCCAGATTGTTATTACAATAACGTGCACCTCTGACAATTCCTGGCAGCTTTGCGTGCTTCTTGTTGAGTCATTTTGATTTCCAAGTCCGCAGAGCATGCAACAGATGGCATGGAGACACTGACTCTGTAATTATGTGTTCAGGAGCCACTGAACAGAGGTTCCAGTCATAGGAGCAAAGCTAGATACTATGTGTGGGGCAATTTCAGAGGTGAAAATATTTAACTACATTGATTTTTTCCCCCCAGAATATTGCTATGTGTAAACAAGTCATTTTGCTAAAAAAGCTTTAAAAAGAAACTCATAATGATACTTTACATTTATTTATCATAGTGCCCCTCTCTAAGGAGCCAGCTGCTTTGCTAATATTTAGGACCATTAATTCTACGGACTGAGGCAGGAAGCAGACAGGATTATTAGGCAACCTTATTTTTACTATGAAATTTATATGAGATAAGGAAAATTTATATAAGACTCTCCCAACACAATCATTTTAGCATTTTGATGCATTTCCTTCCAATCTCTTTTCTTTATGCACAGGATCAAAAACAAATCTAGGGCTTCCCTGGTGGCGCAGTGGTTGAGAGTCCGCCTGCCGATGCAGGGGACACAGGTTCGTGCCCCGGTCCGGGAAGATCCCACATGCCGCGGAGCGGCTAGGCCCGTGAGCCACGGCCGCTGAGCCTGCGCGTCCGGAGCCTGTGCTCCGCGATGGGAGAGGCCACAACAGTGAGAGGCTCGCATACCGAGGGAAAAAAAAAAAAAAAACACCAAATCTAGTTCATACTGTGTACACAATTTTATATCACCTCATGGCTTATTATAATTATGCAATATCACATGTATTATAATTTCCCCCATGTTTTTACATTATTTTAATGACCATTTTAAAAGGTGCCAACACTTGATCAAATATGATTTCTTTTATTATTTGCCTGTAGCAGACATTTAGATTGTTCTTGTACATTAAAGTTATTTCCTTAGGAGGAATTCCCAGAGGTAGAATTTAGAGGGATCTCTAATATCTATTGCCAAATCGTTTTCCAAGGACAGCTGATTTGTTCATTCTTCTCTGGGCAGGATGGGAGTGCTGGTTTCAGCACGCCTTCACCAGCCTAGCCTGGCTGGTGTTGGAAAGTTCAAGTGCAGGGGGTGAAGTCGTGCTCAAATGGAAGATAAAAACTGTCCTCCATCTCTGGGGAGGGTGTCCTGGGAAGGCAGGAAACATCTTTAGGAGGGGGAAATGGGGATACGTGTATAATAAAAAGCAATTTGTATCAATTATGCTAGAGGAAAGACTGAACGCTTCCTATTCTCCCTGTAGAAATTGATGGAAATCATTGTCTTGTGGAAAAGTGAACAAAGACTATGCAGCCAGCAATGGAGGAAAATAGGATTGTAGACATACAGCAGGCAGTTAGCTAATAAAAAATGGGGTTTTATAAATGGGTTCTGGCTGGTTTCCAGCTTTTAAAAATTCATAATCTGTCATTTCTTTTCTCATTCTAAATATCCAGTTTTGTATTGAATTTTGTGTTTGCATTTTTAAATTGTGGTAAAAAACACATAACATAAACTCTACCCTCTTAACAAATTTTTAAGTGTACAGTACTGTATTGTTAACCATATGCACCTTGTACAATGTATTGGCATTTAAAAAATTATTTTTCCTGAAGAAGGTTCCCCAAATTGTATACATATAAGGCTTACAAACCTGAATCCATACCTGTTCTCAGACTTTCCCCCAAGAGGCGCCATTTTTTTTCTCCTGTGCCGTGCAGCATGAGGGATCTTAGTTCCCCAACCAGGGATCAAACCCATACCCCCTGCATTGGGAGCGTGGAGTCTTAACCACTGGACCGCCAGGGAAGTCCCCCAAGTGGCACTTTTAAAACCACATACTTCTTTATATTTTCCTTTCTTTTCTCTTCTTTTTTTCAAGAACAGTTTTATTGAGATATAATTCACATACTATATGTTCACTCTTTTAAAATATGCAGTTCAATGGCTTTGGTATTTTCACAGAATTGTGCAAGTATCATATGACAATCTCTAGGACACCTTAGTTACCTTCCTACTAGAGAAACCCTATACCCATTAGCAGTCACGGCCCATTTCCCTCTCCCCTGGGAACCACTAATCTAATTTCTCTCTCTATGAATTTCCCTACTTTGGACATTTCATATAAATGGAATCATATAATATGTGGTCATTTGTGACTGGCTTCTTTCATTTAGCATGTTTTCAAGGCTTTTCATGTTGTGGCATGTATCAGTACTTCATATTTTTAAATTACTGAATAAGATTCCATTGTTTGGATACACCACATTTTGTTCATCCATTAATCAGTTGGTGGATATTTGGGTTGTTTTCACCTTTTGGATATTATGAATAATATTGCTATGAACATTTATGTGCAATTCTTTCTGTGGACATATGTCTTTGTTTCTCCTGAGTAGATATCTCAGAGTGGAATTGTTGGTTATATGGTAACTGTATATTTAATGTTTTGAGGAACATCCAGACTATTTTCCAAAGTGGCTGTACCATTTTAAATATGACCTCATCAATTCTCGCCAATACTTGTTATTGTCTGTCTTTCTGAATTTAGCTGTCTCGGTGGATATGGAGTGGTATCTCCCTCCATATTTAATTGGTGTTTAATTTACACACTTACATCTGTCTTAATGTCATTAATAATGGAGGGGCTTTCCATTACACCAAGATTGTAGGGATAAGAACATATACATTCATAAGTGGATCTGGATACTTATAAGTTTAACATATAAATAAATTTAAACTTGTGTTTAAACCCTCTTTGAGGCATTGGCTTGATTCATTAAAACTCAAACTATATTCTTGATTTATTTTATTCTTATAGTTTTAAACATCCAGACAATATGTAAACCATTCTTTACATTTCACTGCAAGACAATCTTTTTGAGCAGGGACTATTCCACCCACCCCCACCCAAATTTCCAGCCCAGTACATTTTCTTTTCATTAGTACCAATTTCATAGGAGTGTTGTAAGGATTAAATAGATTATGCACATCAAATGCATAACATAGTAAGTCTTCAACAAATATTAGCTAAAAAAAAAAAAAAAACAGATAGGACGTTCCAGTTGTGAGGAGAGATTTCATTTCAGGTCAGTTCCTAGGCTTTTGTACCCAGATTATATCAACTACGTTCGAATAGGAAGTATTTCCATAGACTCCTTCCCATGGTTGGTTTGTTTCATTGGTTGGGGTCTAAACATCATCTGAGTGATTTCAGTCCTTAATTCTCTGATTAACTAAGTTCCCCAGAGCTGGAAAGCCTGCAACCATAAAATCCCCACTTGCTGCTTGGCGTCCTAGTCACCCTCTAAAATTTCTTGAGCTGGAAGAATTATTGGGCTTATCGTGGGGAGTACTTTTTGCAGCCTGTGTGGGAACACTGCCTACGTCTTCTGAGTCTTTTGCTTTCTGAAGACTGTCAGCTCTATTGCTCAATAAAATGAACCTTCCAGCCAAACTTTCCTGCAAAGGCAGTAAGCCAAACATCAACTTTAATGATCCTCAAACTATAAAAATCCAACAGTACCCGTGTTGAAACTTGTGACAGTGAGGAAAAACTAAAAAACTTGGTTGGTATTCTTTTGAAAGGGCATGCACATACTCCTATTCAAAAGAAATCCTGGCTTCAGCATTCAAATGTACACTCTCCAAATTAAACTTGTAAATGATCTAAAACTGGTCATTATTTGTTGATTACATTCCATGGGCAGAGCCCTGTACTAGCTTTACTAAGAGGGTTAGAGAGATGTAGGTTGTATAAAAACAATGGAATCTTGTGATCTTGGCTTGCAGAAAATCATGTGTGAAAGATAACAGGCAGGCAGAAAAACATAAATGAAGGCAATTCATTCTTTACCCAGTCTCTTGAGAAATGTCAAAGGGGTGAGGAGAGTCTTGATGAGCAGTGAGACTTCTTAAAAATCCTTTTTAAATATTTCTTTCACTCACAGTTTTTCTCTTATACCAGGTGGTGGCTCCTGAAAAGCCTCTCTGTCCTTCCTCTATGTCCTCAGACCTTTCCTGGAAGTCAAGTGCAATGCACTGCTTCCCTTATCCCAGTGTTTCCCACTATGGCAGTCCTAAGCATCTCTTCTCTCCCCTCAGTGTTTCGTCCCTCCTGTTCACTTCCCCTCTTACCTGGTCCTTCTTATAGATGTTGGTCTCCAAATATGATCCCAAGGGACCATGCTTCTGGTATTATGCCCGGTGTGGGCTCTTCTTCTTAAATCAGAGCTCGCCCCATTGCTCACGTATAATCAATAGAAATGTTGCTGATTGCTTTTGAGGCTGGGTCAGACAAAGCCTTGCAGCTTCTGCCTTGGTTCCATGAAAAATCTTATTCTGAGGGAAACCAGCTGTAGAGGGTTAAATAATGTCCCTTAAAAACTCATGTCCACCCAGAAATTACTTGGAAGTAGGGTCTTTGCAGATGTAACTAGTTAAGGATATATAGATGACATCATCCTGGATTTAGTTAGATTGGGTCCTAAATCCACTGGTCTCTGTATAAGATGAGAGGACACAGAGAGACACACACAGAGAAGAAAGCCACGTGAAGATGGAGGCAGAGATTGGAGCGATGCCCGCTGAGGAACTCTGAGGATTGCTGACAGATCCTGAGGGTTGAAGGGTCCTTTTCTTCATTTACTTCTGTATTTATTTCAGAAGTACCAGGTACTTGACAGAGATGTTTTGCAGCTGCGCTTTGAGAGCTTTGCAGTGGTCAACCGCCCCAAACCGGAGCTGGCGCTGACTTGACCACAGGAACGCACCTGCACAGATGAGGCCTGAAGGCGTCTGAGATCTCCACGGTGGGGGGGGGGGGGGCGGGATGGGGGAGTTGTAAGCTCCTAGGCACAATTCGGGAGGTGTGCAAAGAAGCCTGGAGGACTGCGCATGCCCCGGCAGCCCCCTGGACGTCTCCTCCCTTGTCTAGAGCCCTGGAGGCGGGCCTGCCTCCTACCCCTTACAATTCCCTTACTCCCCGCCCTTCTGGGAGAAGGTGTTTTTAAAGCAGAAGCCCTCCCTTCTCCATTCCTTGATCAGTGAATAAAGTTTCCGCTGTGCTGTACTCAACCTGGTGTCGCTGGATTGACATTTGCGACTCTGGGCAAAGGAACCAGTGAGGGGTCACTGACCCTTTGGGGATTGTAGCCACCACAAGTTACAAAGAGGCAAGGAGGTCTTATCTTTCAGAGCCTCCGGAATGAAATTCAATCGTTTAAGCCACGCCGCCGTTTACGGCAATTTTTTACGACAGCCCTGGGAAACAGCCCCGAGCAAAGGGCTCCCTGCCCAACGCGCATCGGGCACCAGCTTTTGAGAAAGGAAGAAGCTTCCTTGTGAGGTCCACCACCAAGGAGACAGGAGGCCCAGCTCAAATCTGTGTCCCCGGTCGAAAGATGAGGTGGATATTTAAGGGTCAGGGTTTGGGGGCGGTGAATCAAGGAAAAACGCAGTTGTTTACAAAGTTTAACGTAGTGACGCATTCTGGCGCTCAGGTGCAAGCAGGCGTCATGTTTCTTTCTGGGACACATGTGCTTCTTCATGGGGTGTTGGTATGAAACACGCGGTGGAAATCCGGGCTGTGACGTCAGAAGCCTGCCCATCCCTCGAGCAAGTCTGTTCTGCGCAGACTCAGGTCAGCCATCTTGGCTTCAACTGGTTCCTGCCAGTTTTGTCCTGTTAGAAGTGGAGGGGTTTTGGACCAGATGCTTTGTTATTTACCCTCCTGGAATACGTGCTGAAGAATTTCTGTTAGTCACCCGTTGCTTCAACCCTGTGGGGCACGGTTTAAGGACACCAGCTGTCATGTAAGCAGTCACGCTGTCCAAGACCACAATGCCCTGAGGAGGTCCAGGCTGGCTGGGTGTAGAGAGACAGGTGCCCGGTTGGGCAGCCACCGGCTGTGGGCAGGAACCAGTCACAGGAACATCTGTCCCAGTGAACCCTTCAGCCAACCCCAGCCAACATCTGATTGCAACCGTGTGAGAGACCCAAGTAAGAGCAGCTGGATGGCGTCAGGTGAATGAATGCATAGAACTGTGAGAAGTAATGCCACAAACAGTGGTTTGAAGCCGTTTGATTCTGTGGTGGTTTGTTACATAGCCAAGCTCTTGATACAGGACCTTCCCGCTGACCACCGCCTCCTGGAAATGGGGTTCATCTCTCATCTTTCTCCTGAGAATCAGCTGTCACGCCCCTCTTCCCCCGCCAGCCGGGAATTCAGGTGAGTAACATTCTCTGCCTCCTCCCACATCCATGATAGACGGGTTCGTCTCTTCACGTTTACAGCCTGATTGTGGGGCAAACCTAATGTAAGAATGCTGTTTACAGTTCTTTCTAAGCATCGTGATAACGAATTCAAAATTATGTGCAACACAAATACGGAGAAGACACATGGTAAAGATGAGGAAGAGGCCCCTCTGGGGGGAGTCTCTGAGTTTTGAAGGAGGTACTGGGTATGAATGGGAGCAGCTGGGAGGGCATTTCAGAATGGGACTAGGTGTGGGTAGTAAGCCGCGCTGCTTCCTTTGAGGAACAGACTGAAGGGAATCCATCGGGCTCAGAGTGGCTGCCGTGGCCATGCCCTCTTGGAGGAGACTGGGCCACAGGAAGTTCTCTGTATGCAGATTCCTGCTTTGTGCCATGTGAACTGGCTACTATTGGTCAGACTAGGCTTTCACGCCAACCTGAGTTCCTCACCCTCAGCGGTCCACAGGTGGCCTTAGCCTGTGTGAGCAACCTAAAATTGTGTGCAAAATTTTCTATTTCCCTTCACATGTGTTTCTGGTAAGAGTATCTATACTTTTATCACATTCATAAAGCAAGTGGGGCTTGACCCTGAAAGATAATAACCAGGATTTCAGGAAACAGAATGAGAGATACAAATGAACTTTAATGCAAATGCACATATAATTATGATAGTCATTTTGCAAGAACACACACACACAAAAGATGCACATTAAGCAGTTTAGAGTGGTTGCCTCTGTTGGCGGCAGGGAGCATGGAAATGGGAGTGTGGTCTGGAGATAAAGGAGGAAGAAAAGAACCAGTGTATAGGCCAGTGGTGGCCTTTCAAGGGACCTGGCTCAAGAACTTTGGCCAATAGGGCACTCTGTGTTGGAAGTGACAAACTGACAAATCGAACCCTTTCTCCAGGGAAGGTTTATTTTTATTTATTTATTTATTATTTATTTATTTATTTATTTTTTACCCGTACGCGGGCCTCTCACTGATGTGGCCTCTCCCACTGCAGAACACAGGCTCCGGACGCGCAGGCTCAGCGGCCATGGCTCACGGGCCCAGCCGCTCCGCAGCATGTGGGATCCTCCCGGACCGGGGCACGAACCCGTGTCCCCTGCATCGGCAGGCGGACTCTCAACCACTGCGCCACCAGGGAAGCCCAGGATTTGGCTTTCTTGATGGAGCTGCATGTCCAGTAACTCAGGCTCCTGGGTCAGTGCAGAACATTATTAAGAAAAAAATTTTTTTTAAAATTTATTATTATTTAAAGAATTCACCTAAGGATTATGACTATGTAGTGTCTTAGCCTGAGATCTCTAGAAAACAGGCCTGAAGCAAAGCTCACAGGCTGCAGTGGGGGCTGGCAAATTTTGGCCTGTGTCACCTGTTTTTGTATAGTCTGTGAGCTAAGAAAGCCACCCGCTCAGTGATTTAAATCAGGGGTTGGCAAACTACGTGCCAGATTCAGCCCATTCATTGCCTGTTTTATATGATCCATGAGCTAAGAAGGGTTTTTCTATTTTTAAATGGCTGAAAAAAAATGAAAAAAGGATATTTTGTGACATGTGAGTATTATACAAAATTTAAATGTCAACATCCATAAATATTGTTTTCTTGAGCAGTCACACCCAGTCATTAACGAATTGCATTGCCACTTGCTTTCAAGCTACAAGGTCAGAGTTGAGTTGTTGTGACAGAGACTATATGGCTTGTAAAGCCTGAAGTGTTTACTACCTGGCCACTTACAGAGAAAGCTTGGTGGGGAAGTGGAGAATGGTGAAACCCCAAGGAGAAAAAGAGAATTGAGCGAGGCATACAATGACAGTAAATACAAGCTGGTGTTTGACAGAGTGGGTCAGAGTTTGTAAGAAACACAGCAGTGCAGGACATCGCTGGAGCTGAGGCGTGGGAATCACTTCAACTCACAACCGTCCAGAGCAGGAAAGAAGGGCCAGGAGTTTACCCGCCGGCTCCTTCCTCTCTCGGCTGTTAGGCATTAACATTCCTGCACATCTGAGCTGTGTTTCCTGGCACATCCAGGGAGGTGCTGGGAGAGACGGAGCTTCTGTGGTCTGGTCTGGCCAGCATGTGGGCCGGGCAGACTTTGGCAGTTGATGTCAATTAGAAGGAGCTCCTAATTGATGGCAGCAAAGGTGGTGGCAGCAGAGCTGGGCTGTACAGCTAAGAAGGTGGCATGAACCCTCCTTAGGGCTCTGGGGAGCAGGAGGGGAGGGGTTGGGTGGGGAGAGAGGAAGGTGGGTGGGAAGGTCTGGAGTGGTGCACGAACAGGGTCCAGTACGTGGAATCAGTCCTAGTATCCGTTCTCTTGTCAATTGCAAGCAAGAGATCAGGTGATGCTTGCTAGAATTAAGCATCACCTGAAGTCTGAGCACAGGTTGATACTTGGGATGTTGGATAAGGTTGAGGTAAGGGAGGTCTTGGTGAGTCTGGAAAAACCTTTCTTAACTTGACCTCACCCAGCATTCCAGGCCCTGGATGTCAGAAGGAAAAAGCAAGCTCTCGCCACGTGGAATTTTTTTTTTTTTTTTTAAAGAACCTTCAATTCAAGGAGCCGATAGGCTAGCTGAGAAGAAGGGATAGATTAGGGGCAAAGTCGGTAGATATAGAAGCTCTAGTTGGAGGAGGGTGGTTTTTTTTTTTTCCCCCTAGGGACCAATGAGTAGTGTTGTATCGGTCATCAGTGAGTGGATGTATCAATGCATAGCAATGTACAATGTAGTTTTTTTGGAAAGACTTTTTTTTAGATCAGTTTTCGATTCATAGCGAAATTGAACAGAAGGTACAGAGATTTCCCATATGTGTCCTGTCCCCACACATGCATAGCCTCCTCCATTATCAACATCCCCCCTCAGACTGTAAATTTGTTATAATTGACGACCCTACATTGACCCATTATTATCACCCAAATTCCACACTTTACAGTAAGGTTCACTCTTGGTGGTGTACATTCTATGGGTTTGGACAAATGTACAACATGTACCCATAATTATAATATCATACAGAGTATTTTCACTGCCGTAAAAATCCTGTGTGCTCTGACTATTCATCCCTCCCTCTCCCCTAACCCCTGGCAACCTGTGATCTTTTAATTAACTGTATAGTTTTGCCTTTTCCAGAATTAATTATGCTTTTCAGGTTGGCTTTTTTCACTTAGTAATATGCACTTAAGTTTCCTCCATGTCTTATCATGGCTTGATAGCTCATTTCTTTTTAGTGCTGAATAGTATTCCATTGTCTGAATATACCACAGGGAATCTATTTATTCATTCACCTACTGAAGGACATCTTGGTGGTGGTTGTTCAGCATTTAGTTGTGATTCTGAGGTTTCCGTAAGAAGGGTGAGCTCACTTTCTACTCCTCTATCTTGTCTCTAAAACCAGCATTCATATTTTGATGTGTAGTAATGTTGATCCTTTAACATTAGCTTCTGCCACTCAGATCTTTAAATCAGACACAGGACTAGGGCCAGATGTTTTGTTTTGTTTTTTTTCTTTTCCTTTGTGCTTTGTCTAGTTTCACTTGCTCATAGGGTGCCGTATGCAGAGGCCTTGCACTGGGGCGCTTCAGGTCAGGGTTCCCAGTGTGAAAAGGGTGCTCTGACGCCTCAGTCTCGGTGGGCCGTGTGCAGAGACGCTGTGCCCAGCATGGCAATCTGGAGCCTGACTGAAGGACATCTTGGTTGCTTCCAAGTTTAGGTCACTTCTTCATAGCCTCAGTTTCCTCTCTGTTAAATGTGCGTTTGAACAGGTCATCTTTATGTTTATTTCCAGCTCTAATATATTTCTTCCAGAATGCCCAGACCAAATAAGGGACCCAGGCTGACCTAGGGTCCTTGGCAGTGGGAAACATTGATGATGGGAGAGAGAACTGTGGAAGCCTTTTTGTGCAACTTAAATCACTTGGATGATGATTGCTGTTTTCTGAATTTAATAAGGGAGCCCTAATGCCTAGGGAACTATGTGCTGGCAGCTTCATTTCTTCAGTGTTAAAAAAAAGACAAAGCAAATAAGAAACAAGTAAAGTTTAAATAAAAAGGATAAAACACCATAAAGCCAATGTATTTTGCTAGATGACACACAATCCCGAAGCTATCCGAATGGCTTTAAAGACTTTATGGAGACGGTGTGTGGTATTTGTGAACAACACTCTCATCAGCACTTGTAAAATTATGAAATTTAGCAAGGAAAAAATTGGTTTGCCTGTTGAGCAAATAATAAATCAAATAACTCCCACACTGAACCAAACGCCGAGGAAGAGAGAGAGCAAGCAGTACAAAGAAGAAAACAAGGGATGATGGAAAAGGCCCCAGGCAAGCAGGCAGCAGTAAAGTGAAGTTCCCTGCGGAGCCCCTGTCCTTCAGTAAGAGGTGGGACTTGGTGGCCCTGTGGCAGCAACTGTTAATCCTGGTGATGGAGGAGGCACATGTCCCATTACCCTCTGCAGCTGATGACAGTGATAATAATGATGGCCAGCGTTCCTTGTGTACTTGTTCCAGGCCATGTGCTGGGCTGAGAGCTTCTGATACGTTAACTTCCCTGAAATTTCCAGCTGAGCTCCCTGCTCTCTGATCTCCAGCATCCTTGCTTTGTGCCATACAACACGTATCACCCCTGCCTGTTCTCCTGCTCTTTCACCTGTGCCAGTGTGTTTCCTTGGCGACACCATGAGCAATCTGAGGGGAGAATGTGTCTCTCTCATGTGTACTGTCCTTGGCACTGAGCAGAGTCAGGACCAAACTGCAGGCTCAAAATGGACTTGATGGAATAGCTTGCAGACTCCTTTGATCTACTAATGACACCTGGAGCTTATGAAGGGCTGTGTGCTGGACCCTGAGCTCGGTACTGTCAAAGCATGACCTCATCTCATCCTCACAGCATTCCCAGGAGGTGGGCAGTTTTGTCTGTACTTCCATCTAGGGGGTTGAGGATCAAGGAGGTTATGCTATCTGCCCAAGGTCATTGCCAGAAAATGGTCAAGGTGGGTTTTGAACAGGGGTGGACCTGACACCCCAGCTGATGCTCTTCATCACTAGGACACATGCTTTTGCCCTGGGAAGGCCTCCCTGAAGGGAGGAATAGAGAGCTCTTTTGCAGTTAATGAAAGGCTAGAGTATACATGCACGAACTTTTTTCTTTTTTTTTTTTTGCGGTACGTGGGCCTCTCACTGTTGTGGCCTCTCCCGTTGCGGAGCACAGGCTCCGGACGCGCAGGCTCAGCGGCCATGGCTCACGGGCCCAGCTGCTCCGCGGCATGTGGGATCTTCCCGGACCGGGGCACGAACCCGTGTCCCCTGCATCGGTAGGCAGACCCTCAACCACTGCGCCACCAGGGAAGCCCCATGCAGGAACTTTTCATCAGTCCCTGGAACATAATCCTAAACAGTCTCCTCTGCTGTTGCTGAAAACCTATTACCTGGGGTTGTTTAGGAGTGAACTGAAGAGGAAATGACACCAGTGGCTGGCAAGGTAGAAGGACAATGCAATGGAGAAACAGAACTAAAGAGAAGTCGCAGAAGTGATGCTGTGCTCCCTTCACTTAAAAACAACCAACCAGTTTGTGCAGAGCATTCTAAAGGGTTCATATAAAGTGTGTTCATGTGTGCAAGTGCCCACATGTTTCTATGCAATGCATAGCAAACAAGCCTGTGGGTTCTAGAAATAATCCAAATGATAAATGGTCTCTGTCTACAAATATTGTAAGCAACGATGCCAAATTATTTGGACAAGTTTGCTAACAGATGTGACGTGTTTAGCTGAACAGATATTAATTTCCAGCTCTTGGACCTGCTGATAAATTATATCCTGTTGGAGATACATTGCAAGTTACAGTAAAAGCTGATGTTGCATGTGATTGTCAAGACATAATTCAAATGAGATGAAGACTGTCCTGCCACATATGATGTTCTTTGGTTAGAAAATATCCACAGTGCTTTTGATACTGTAGATTTAAGAAAGACTATTTTATATAACACAGCAGTAAAGGCATTTATTATACTTAAAAATAATATATTAATCCCAGTGGTTTTTTCAGTATTTTGAACCATTTATCATTTCTGGGACAGGTTTTGGAATTTGTGACCTGCCTTTTGGAAAGGTGCTTTCCTCTAGCACTTATGTGGAATCTTTTGACACTGAGTACCTGGCTTGAAATGTTGCTAGGCTACAAGATAAAGTTGCTCGGGGCTGGTTTAGAATACATGCTGCTTTTGTGGGATGTATGATCATGATTTGGAGTTCCCAGTTATTTGGAAAGTCGCTGTCAATCTCAGCTGATGCTTTTTTCGTCTATGAAGAAGATATTTCTCAACCTTGACACTGTTGACACATTAGACCAGATAATTTTTTTTTGCTGTGTGTGTCTGTCTTGTGTATTGTAGGGTATTTAGCATCATCCTTGTCCTGTATGGGCTAGATGCCAGCAGCACTTCCCCAATTGGGACAATTAAAATATCTCTAAAGGTTGCCAGCATTGCTCCCCCTCTCCCCTGCCTGGTTGGGACCCACTGATATAAAGCTTTGTCAGGTCAGATGTCTGCAAAGCTCTGCATGTTGCCCTGATTTTATGGATAGTTAGAGTATTTCACATGCGCTTTCTCTTCACAGCTGCTATTAACATAAATATTCTTATTTGTAATTCTGGCAATAGCCTGGCAGCGAAGATTAATGGAGGGGGAAAAAGCAAAAATATCCTCCTGCGCTATTGCAGTGTACTGAATTATATGCTTTCGAGGTGCCAATAAAGATGATGATAAACGGAATAACCTTCAGTTAAATGCTGCGTTCCCTGCTTCCTGTTTCATGTGTCCCTCACTATAGCTTATCTTTCTGGATCAGTTAATTGTATGTTTCTCTTTAACCTTCACTGATATCACCCAGAGTTGACTCTCTAGTATTTTTTTTTTATTCTTGTTATCAATAAAGCTTTACTATCCACTTGTCATTATAAGTGTCAGTTTGTTTTTCATTCCATATATCTGGCTGACTTCCTGCTTGGATGGATGGAAAAAAAAATCTATTTGACTTTGATGGAGCTTAGATTATATTGCTGTTTTTTTTTTTAAAGATTGTAGTGCTATTGATCAGTGTCTTTTGCATGGCAACTCTAGTACAAGTAAAATCATAGAATTTTAGCTTTTGCAGGTGAACAATAATACTAAGGACAAAAAATAATACATTCTGTTACTAGTCTGAGAATAATCTCTTCAGCTAGACCTCAGAACATCCCTTCTGGTTTACATGATAATAGAATTTGGGCTGTGAATCTAAGAGTTTTACCGTTCTAAAGAACTACTCCAACTCCCTCACGTTGTAGATGGAAAGGTTAAGGTCAGGTGAGAAAAAAAAGTGATGCTGTCAAAACCATACAACCAGATAGTTCCAGAACTAGGACTAGAACCCTCTGTGGAAGACTGCAGTGGTGGCTCTAATTCAGGGGTTGGCGAACTCCAGCCCTCAGAGCAAGTCTGGCTTGCTGCCTCTTTTTCTAAATACAATTTTATTGGAACATAGTCACACCCATCAGTTTACTTATGATGTATGACTTTCATGCTACAGTCACAGAGTTGAGTAGTGGTGGCAGAAACAGTATGGTCCCAGAAGCCAAAAATATTTACCATATGGCCTTTTACAGTATGAGCTTTCGTATACTTCCACGAATTCTTCATTCCCTTTGCTGTGTAATATTACAGTGCCCTCCCTCCCTCACTTCCCCGCTTCCTGACTCTGGACTCAGCCATATGACTTGCTTTGGGCCTGCTTGTTCTTGAGCCTCTGCCGTTGCAATGAGAAATGCCCACACCAGGCTGCTGGAGGCTGACAGACGTGGAGCGGAGTCCAGTCATCCAAGTCCTCCTAACTGAGGTCAGCCTCGATCAGCTGTCAGCTGGGCAAACCTCAGACAAGTGAGCGGGGTCAGCCAACAAGCAATAAGTGCTTACTGTTCATGCAAAATTATTGTGGCATATGAAATGGATACACTTCTGTTGAGAATTACGTGTTAGTTAAGGACTCAGATTTTAGAGATAGATGGCCTGGGTTTGGGTCCTGACTCTGCTAGTTTTTAGCTGCATGACCTTGTTACTTCTTAAATCATGTTGCCTCTCAAATCTTTCTTTTTTCAATGTTTATAGTATCTATTACTGCTTTCTTGACAGCTGGTTTTCCTTCGTTTTATACAAACAGGAAGGTTGTATTTCTCTGCCTTCTTGAAGATGGGCATGGCTATGTGACTTCTTGTAGCCAGCAGACTCTGGGTGACAGTAAGTGTGTCCCTTCTGGGTGGAAGCATTCATTGCTAGTGCTTGTTCTCCATGAATTCTTCCCATGTAGGCATCTGTGGAAGAATGCATTGATGGAGGTCAGTGCTGAGCCACCACATGGTGGACAGTTTCCTTGGGGAGTCATCTGGACCCACAGTGGACTTGGCATGAGTGAGAACTTAACTTTTGTTGGCTTAAGCCACTGGAATTTGGAGGGTGCTTGTTACTGTAGTTGAGCAAATATTTTTTGAGAATTTAAAATTCTTTTCTGAAATGAAAATTACTACAAATGGAAAAGTCATGGTGGAGAGAATGGGGTCCCTGTGAGTTCATCAACAGCTATTTATCAGAGACCTACTGTGTGCCAAGGAGTAATGGGGAAAACAGTGCAACTCCTGGGGTAAAATTGAGGAATCACCACTAAATAAGCTGCATGACCTATGGTGGAATTGACTTCATCCTTTTGAGCTTCAGTGTCTAAGATTGGGACAAACCTGTTTAACCTTTTCAGGATATTGTGGGGGATTCAATAGGGTAACATAATGATGAAGTTTCCAGAGTCTTGGATGAACTGTGGGGACTGTCATGTGCACAGCAGACAGGATGGAACGTTCTGGGGCCTGGGCCAGGCTGGGACGCCCAGTAGCCCAGTGGCTATGGAATTTGGGATGTAGCTGGGGAGACCCTAGGTAACTTCCAGGATGGGCTAAGAAGGTATGCAAGAACTCTGAAGGTCATGAGGCCAGTGCAGGGGGAGCAAGGACAGTTGGGGGACACTGGTGGGCACATCGGGAACCACAAGAGGCAGAGTAGAGGCAAGTGCAGGGCTTTGGAGTCAAAGAGGCCTGGGTTGGTACCACGGATCTGCTCTTTACTTACTTGCTGTGTGACTGTGTCAACTTATTTAACCTCTCTGGGCCGTCATTTCCTCACCTGTGAAATAGGGATAACAATAGTGTTAACCTTGTAGGGTTGTTGGGAAAAAAAAAATGAGAGAATAACTGTAAAGTACATATGACAAGTAATTATTGAATGCCATTCTTACTTTTATTATTGGTATTAATCTACAAAGTTAGAGGGTGTGCAGGCCTGCCCAATTCAAGTAGTGTCCACCTAGTACATATCTACCCAGTACACATGGCTAGGGTTTCTTAAAAGGAATGTACTGGGGGAGAGAGGTGGGGTGGGCAACCAGCCTTTTACTTGGCTAATGTGATGGTGAGGCTGCATGGCCAGTATTTAGACCTTAGGGGAATAATATTTCGGAAATAGACTGAACCTGCCGAGTTATAATAATTTCCTTGCCTGATGATGCTAAACAGAACTAAGCCCTGAGGGGCCATGAACACCAAACAACCTAATTTGATCTGCCTGAATATCTCTGTAAAGGATGTGTGAGTGCCTACTCATGATCTCTATCTCTTAGCCCAGAGGAATTCAGTGTGAACTTGAAATCTCTTAGCGGCTTTAAAGTTTTAACTTCTTTTAGGGGAGGAAAAAAAAAGAAAAGAAACTTCTTAATTTATTTTCTTCTACTTGCATAAAGGAAAGAATCCTGCACAGATTAAATTATGTGGCAGTTTCCATTTCTAGTTGGGCAGTGTTAGCAATATGGAGATCATGAAAAAGAACAATTAGATTTTACACACAATGTACGTGTTCCAAACGAATACCTCTGGTCTCTTAATTGTTAAGTGCCTCTGGGGTTTTAGCTTATTGGAAGGATCAGGAAGCAATATTCTAAGTGGGCCAAGTTCCAGAAAGGGAGGATGGGAGCAGGAAAGTTTTTTCTCTTGCATTTCCCTGGCAAGTACCATGTGGGATGCACATAGATAAAATGACCAACTTAGATGTAAGCAAGGGCTAGCAGATGAACTGATGGGAGCCTGCTGGGAAGGCAGAAGACACTGCCGAAGGCTCTGAAATGGTCCTCAGCTCAATAGCTACCAGTGGGCATTTGGGGGGCCCCTTTCAAGTTTACAGTTATATTCTGGGCAGCAAAGTTATAGACTACTTGATTAAAGGTGTTGCAATTAAATTTGCTTGAAAAGAAGAGTTAGTGTGTCATGTCTTTAGGAGAAAAAAAACCTGTTCATAACAGAGAAAGGTAACTTGTGAATTAATTTTCCAGTTCATTCTTGCTATGGATATCGCCCATGCCTGAGAGCCAAGGTATAAAACTCAAAGAACTGAAATAGTGAAACAAAAACTTCTTGCGATTTTTAAGGTCATATGATGGGATTGTATTCTCTTTGGAAGTCTTTGAATCTAGGAATTTTCCTCTCCATTGCTAAGTTGATAATTCATTCAGAGTAGATATTAAAATACTTTCATGCTTAAAACACAAAAGCAGATGTGGCTCTGGTTGTGTATTGGCTTTATTTGCTCAACTCTTACCATCAGCCTCAAAAGAACCTTGTTATCATCTAGGAATTCGGATAACTATTTTAAAGAATATTCTAAAAAAGTAACCAATATTATCAAATAAAAATGCCTTATATTTGGAGAAGCTGGAGACCACACTGGGAAAGGCAGGTGACATGTGCCTCCAGTCCTGGTGTCTTAACCTCTGTTTTAGATGTATCCCCCCTACACCTCCGGGACCCCAGGGCTCTTGCAAGGGGCACAGGCACCCAAGTAGGTCTGGGGTTGGTTGACAGGCTGTGGAAAGAAAATGTGAAAATTAGTAAGTGGAGACCTTCCTAGTGGTCCAGTGGTTAATTAAGACTCCACGGTCCCAATTCAGGGGGCCTGGGTTCGATCCCTGGTCAGGGAACTAGATCCCACATGCACGCCTCAACTAAGACCTGGTGCATCCAAATAAATATTTTAAAAAAGTAATAAATGGAAGAGCAGCCTGCATCTGTCATCTGCTTTCATCTGAGAGGAAACACAAACACAGGTGCTTGTCTCAGAGAATCATGGCAAAATACACCTTCCCCCACCACCCACAGAATTGATTCATAAAGTCTCTGGCTGTTTCCAGAAAACCAGTTGAGTCTCCATGGAGACAGGAAAACAACCAATCGTTAATGTCCTCTGATTTGGGGGCCTGGGTGCCTGCTGGGGCTCAGCCAGGGAAACCCGCAGAGTCATTGAAAGAGGTGGTCCCGACAGAGGTGGCACATGGACGATCGTAAGAGGCGGCTGGTTGATGGGTGGGCAGAGAAGGGACCGGGGGTGACAACGGGCCTCGGATGGATTTGCACAGTGGCCCTGCACCCCCTGCCTCTGCCTGCTGCTCTGTCTTCTGCCCCCTGGCTGCTAACCCTAACCACAACACCCCGCTAGAGTGGACCGAGCTTGGACCGAGCTTGGACCGAGTGGCTCTCCCCAAACCCGGCTCCCTCCTCCACCTCAGCGCCCAGGGTGGTGCCTCCCGGGAGGTGGGAGAGCCCATTAGAAACTAAGCTAAACACGTAGAGGCCCCCCAGCCTTGCCTGGCGGTCCAGGCCTCCTACGTTCCTCTGTGATCTCGGAGGACAGTAGCAGGTTCAGGGCTGGGGACCTCACAGCCAGGCGTGAGTGTTTATGACTTTGGCTCATGTGATTTGGAAGTCGTGTAGTTCATATACTCATAGGATTCGACAGTTAGAAATACTGTAGAGGTTTTTTAGCCAGTCCTCTGACTTTTAGCCCAGAGACCTAGAATGAGAATGGTCCGTGCCAGAATAGCGAAGTTTGGGGTCTGTGGCAGCACTGAACTGTCTGAAGAAGTCAGGGAAGCCTTCAGAGAAGGTCATATTTGAGCTGGGTCTTAAAGGCCGAGGAGGAATTCGTTAGAAATAAAAGAGTTGGACACTCCAGGTGGGCACGGGGAATCAGTCATGCAGGGTCAGGCTCCATGAAGTTCCTGTTTCCTTCCTTCCTTCATTCCTCTCTTCCTCCTTTCTCCTTTCCTTCCTTCTTCCTCTTTTTCTTCCTCCCTCCCTCCCTCCCTCTCTCTCCCTCTCCCCCTCCCTCCCCCTCCCCCTCCCTTTCCCTCTCTCCTGTCCTATTTTCCTTCCTTCCTTTATTTGGGAAAAGAGTTTGGGACCCTGGGGCTGCTGGAATCTGCGTGACCTCGAAGTAGCTTTGGCTTTGGAGCGTGGCCAGGGGTCATGACCGGACTAACCATTCTCCGAAAACTTGGATGATCTCAGAGGTGGCCTTGTGGAGGATGTAGCAATCTGGCCAGAGGGTGGGGGGCCAAGGAAGTGAAGATAGGGAGCCGAGATTTTGGTAGCTAAAAGCCTCAGTTATTTTTTAAGCTTTATTAAGATATGATTAACAAGTAAAAATCCTATGTGTTTGAGGTGTGCAACATGTTTGATAGATGTATATGTTGTGAAATGATCATCACAGTAGAGTGAGTTTACATGTCCATCCCTCACAGTTATTTTGTTTTCTTGTGCGTGGTGAGAACACTTGAGATCTGTTCTCTTAGCAAATTCGAGTGTACTTTATTACTAACTGTAGTCACCATGCTGTACGTTAGGTTTCCAGGACTTACAGTGATTTTTTACAAGCTCATTTTGGAAGGAGGTAAGTCCACTGCGCCAACAGAGTGGTTTAGAATGTGTTCCACTGTGTGTGGTTCAGGAGGCTGATAAGGCCTGCCGTGATCGGAGAATGCGGGGTACGGTAGCAGGGGCTCCAGATGTGTTTTATCCTACGACTCTCAGAATTCTGGGCACTTGGACAGCTGGGTCCCAGCAGAGCTGGGGGACCACGTGTGCACATATGCTGTGCTGACAGGGGATGGGGTGGTGGAATGTGGCAGGAGCGGGCTGGGAGAAGGCTGGTATCTGCCTGAGTCCTGCAGGGGCTCCCTCACCCTGAGAAAGCTCCTCTCCCTTACACTGCTCTCTGCTGGGTGTTCCCAGGGTTTGTCACCCAGGGGCTTGCATGAACGGTGCTCCACTACCCTGCGCTGAGTTAACAGACTCTCCCTGAAGGTTTGGGGTGATGGGGGGGATGACAGCCCCAAACAGAATAAGAAATAACTACAAAGAAAACAGTGAGCATCCCTGTCCTCAGCCTGCTAACCCCGGCACCTCTGCATAGTTTCTAAGGTCTGCTGGGGTCTTCCTGTTTGTTCTTCAGAACCTCCTCCCTTTCCCACCCCTGGGCTCCCTGTCCCCGCCCCCCCCACCCCTCCGAGTTAGCTCTTCCTTGGGTTCCCTTCTCCATGTCAGTGTAGGCCCTGCCATTGATGAAGACCCATCAGTGAGCTTTCCTAAACCGTTGTCTTAAAATGAGTGCTGCCTCTGCCCTAGAATGTGAGAACGATGGTGATGGTGGTGGTGGTGTGTGCATGTGTACATGTGTTTAATCCCACTGCTGGATACAGTTTACAGGTTAAAGCCAACTGGTCTTTACTCCAAAGCAGGCAGTCATTCTTTTACCAGAAACTTCATCTTAACTGTGGCTGGCTTCATCCCTTCTCTGTACCCTAATCCTGATTTCCTTGGGGATACACGCAAGATGAGCACTGGGAATACCCAGGGTTGGAGGAGGAGAGTCTGTGTGTCTGTGTGTCTGTGTGATCTGGGGTAGACTGACGTGGAGACCCTAGAGACAAATGCTGCACTGAGCAGTGGTGCAAGAAATAAACCCTAAACCCGTCAGACCCCAGGCAAGCCTGGGAGAAGCAGGAGGAATGATGCCTGTCCTGATAACTTTCTTCCTCCTCCTCTAGGACTTTTGCTCTTTGTCCTTATGAGTTGGGGGTGGGAAGGGACTTTCGGTTCCCTGCAATCTCACCCTTCTTTTGGGCGTATGAATATGAGTAGGAGATATGAACAAAGAGTTGTAGCTATATCTGAAATTGACTAAAATTCAGATGAAATATTTGTCATTCTTTCTTTATTCTCATAGTAAGGTTTCCTATCAAGGTTTTCTTTTCTGCTTTATCTGTAAGACTTGGTGTTCCTTGCTGAAAAGAAACCTTATGTCACAACTTCTAAAAGTCCATAACTTCTGGAAGAGTTCCTATGCTTGCTTTTCTTTTACATTCTTTCTCACTCTCTTTTGAAGACACACATTATATTTTCATAAATTAATAAAGAATATCATAAAAGTAGAGAAAGGGAAAGTGGCCTATAAATGATAAACTCTGCTCAAAACAGAAGAAAACAAATGCTTAAATAATGTGGTCAAGTGAAACAGGCTTTTAAAATATTGTTAAAAAGAGAGTCCACTCTCAGAATTAAGAGGTGGAGATACCATTCTCTGTGTTGACAAAGATCAAAGCATATCATGAATCCTTATTGGGGACAGAAAAACAAGGGTATGAAGTAGATGTTACTTCCACTTCATGCTGGGCCATGGCTTGCATAGCCCTCAACAGGCTTATCTCCATTTTGGATACTTTCCATGAATTTTTGGTCCAAGAGAACCCCTCTGAATGGGCCTTATGTCCATGGAACAATGCTTACTGAACACTTAACCCGAGGAAAGCACTGCAGGAGACAGGGAGGACCAAGACATACTCAAGAAGGTTATTGTCTAGGAGGGACTAAAAGATAAACAGGACTCTTCAGTCCAAAGAAAAGGCATATGAGATTTAAGGGAAGCAGCATTCACAATGTGATGGAGGTTTAGGGATGGATTCATGGACGAGAGCACTTGGAATTGAGCCTTCAGGGATGTGTGGACTTTCAAGAGGTGGGGGTGATGATGGGGGGTGGCCCCAGCCTGGATGGAGCCTGTGCAAAGGAAAGCCCAGGGAGGCACATAAAGGGAAAAGCAGACAGACTGAACATTCTGTTTTCTATCGATAATATATTCTAGAGCAGATTTTAAAGTAGAGGAATAATGTGAGATAAGATTGGGAAGGTAGATTGTGTCTTTATTTCGGAGGTTCTTTCGGAGGCTCGGGGAAGAGCGGCGAGAGTTGATTCAGTAGGTAATGGAGGCTCATGGAGGATGTTTAAGGAGTATTTTGCAGCCCTGAGTAACCACCTCAAACGACCCTGGCAGCCATCCTGGCTTATCCTTTTGGTCAGTCTTCTACTTTTACGTGCAGCCATTCAGAGATGCTTAGAGAGAATAACAAGAAGACCAGTTAAGAAAATGAGACCAGGCTGGGGATCACAGTGGCCTAGAGCAGCTAGCGCAAGGGTGGTGGAAATAGAAAGGAGGGGCTGCTATGAAAGGTGTGCTGGGAAAAGGATCTCAAGGGAGAAGCCAAGTCCAAGTGGGCCCTTGGGCTTTGTGTCTGGGAGGATGGTGAGGCAGACACCGGGAAGCCTGGAGGTGCTGTGCGGGGTGATGGTGGGGAAGGCAATTAGCTGGTCTTGCACAGATGAAGTTCAAAGGCTGGAGGGACATTGAGAAGAGCTGTCATTGGGTTTTTAGGGAAGAGGTGAGGCTGTGTGCGTGAACTAGGGAGTGAACAGAGAAACAATGGTAGAGAGAGACAATGGTAGAGGTCATGGTCAGAGCCACTGTGGGAATGTCTTCCTGTAGAAAGCAGAAAGCAGGGCAGGGAAAATGAATTCATAATAGGAAGCATATGGTATTTGTTTTTCTCTTTCTGAGTTACTTCACTCTGTAGGACAGACTCTTGGTCCATCCACCTCACTACAAATAGCTCAATTTCATTTCTTTTTATGGCTGAGTAATATTCCATTGTATATATGTGCCACATCTTCTTTATACATTCATCTGTCGATGGACACTTAGGTTGCTTCCATGTCCTGGCTATTGTAAATAGAGCTGCAGTGAACATTGTGGTACATGACTCTTTTTGAATTATGGTTTTCTCAGGGTATATGCCCAGTAGTGGGATTGCTGGGTCGTATGGAAAGGTAAGCTGGGACAAAGTGAGAGAGTGGCAGGGACATATATACACTACCAAATGTAAAATAGATAGCTAGTGGGAAGCTGCTGCATAGCACAGGGAGATCAGCTCAGTGCTTTGTGACCAGCTAGGAGGGTGGGATAGGGAGGGTGGGAGGGAGGGAGAGGCAAGAGGGAGGAGATATGGGGATGTATGGATATGTATAGCTGATTCACTTTGTTATAAAGCAGAAACTAACACACCACTGTAAAGCAATTATACTCCAATAAAAATGTTAAAAAAAAATAGGAAGGACGAAGGAGTGCTAAGTGAGCCAGCTGCAGGAAACAAGCTCTCAAAAGCTAGGGGAGGAGAAATTTTCCTGGGGGTGGATGGGGGAGTGAGAGCCCGTGCGGGTCGGGTGGCAGCGGGGAATGTGTGAATTGCGTCAAATGCTGCTGAAAAGCTCAGGAGAATGATGTGGACGGTGGGTTTATGGACTGGAGTTTGGGAGGCCTCGGGGGCCATCCTTGGAGAGCTGAGTTTCAGAGTTGAGTTTCAGCTGGATTGAAAGTGATGAGAAGAGTTGAAAGTTCCCATTGGAGAGGTATTTTTGATCTTTCCCTTTAAAAATGCTTTCCATTTTCACAGTATCATTAAAAAAATCTGGCTGGCGTATTGCAGTGACAAAAATGGGCAATATATGTGAAATAAATGTGAATAAGTGCACTTTAGTAGATCCAGGAGGCTGTTTAATGTACTGGAGAATTATTTTTCAGGCATTCCATGGTATCCAAATTGGGTTAATGTACCCCAGAAAGGTGAGTCAGTTACTCCTCGTTGACTAGTAAGGTTAGACCAGCTGTTCCTGAAACCTTAGGACTTATTAGCTGACTATATACTGTTGTTCATATAATCTGTTTCCTGGATCAGCATGGTTTAAATACTGAATTTTCAGGCCAAATAGCTCTTTACAGCTGCAGAAATATACCATAACTTCTAAGTGATCATTAGTTTGATAAAAGGTGTTGAGTGCCTTGTCTTGTGAAAGTGGTCTTTGATATAAGAGTAGCATCAGTGAGCAGACACAAATGTTCAGGGACTCACACCCTGGAAGACATTGTGTCTTGTAATTGTTGGTGTGGCAATCAGCAGCAATGACTTTTTCAGAGAGGCATGTTTTGTGGTTAACTGAGTACCTTTCTTTCCAGGCCATGGAAAAATCTAATTATGTTGTTCTTGAGCCTCTGGTCTAAAAAAAAAAAAAAAAAGATAATTATTTAAAGAGGTCTTTTTTTCTTTTAATTTTGTCCTGATCGTCATGTAAGTTAGATCTTTGAGGTGCTGTACAGTAATAATATTAAAACTATAATTGATAAAAGCAACCTTCCTTCCCAATCCTTCTCTCCTCCTTCTCCCTCCTCAACTTTAAAGCAGTTACAATTTTAACTCGAAAATGCAAAGAGTCAGTGGAAAGGTGTGAAGAAATAGGACTGAAATGGTCTCCACATTGCACTCACTGGACCTGGTGGGACTGCCAGCACAGGGTGAAGGACGGAGTTTTAGTCTGTAGTTCTTCATACCCTTTCCAAGTAAGTCCTCTTACTCCCAAGAACTCAGGGCTCCAGATTGCTTTAGCCCCTGGAGTGGATTATTTATCATGAACTATTGAACCCCCTCACAGCAGAGGTCCAACCAATGAACGTGTGGCCCTGTATTTGTGTTTTAAAAGAAAAGGATGTTATCCTCCACAGAGTGAACCCAAGTAGGGGGATTTCAGGCTATAGAGAAACTCCTTTTTGGGGGGACAGGTTAGAAGGCTTTTCTCTAATGAGAATATGCTGGCTCCATCTATGAATATGATTCTAGTACTACTCCCCAGCACTTCCTCACATTGGATTTTGGAAGGAGAGAAGAAGGATGTGTGTTTCAGAAAGAAGTCTGCTTTATTAAATGGGGTAGAGTAGAACTAAAGCCACAAAAAGCGTTATAATTTTCTTTCTCTATCCTGACTTCAACTTTTGAGAGGGGATATTATGCATGTTTGATTTGAGTCTTCCTTGAATTCTCATTTTGTTCTCAAGAGAGAACATCTTAATGAGGTATGTCCAGTGGTTTGCTAATAAATGTTAAACAACTGGCTCTCTCTAAAGAAAGTGCTTCTGCCAACTTCCATTGTGTAAATACTCCTCTAAGGCTGATTTCAGTCTATCTGTGAGATGTCACTGAATGAGGAGTTGGGAAAAGTGCGCATTCAGCTCGTAAGAGCCAGCACACACTGTCTAGTCTGTCACTGGGTATGTCTCTTCTGCTGCCAGTCACAGTGATGGAAGGGATGTTTGTGAATAGCCTATTATACTCTCGAAAGCTAGAAATGTAGCTTTTCTTGATAAACATGATTTAAATAGCTGAGGGATGTTGAAAGTAAAACACAAAACATAGGGATATCAGCGTAACTCAGATACTTTCAGTTTTATAATGACCATAAAATACTAAAAAATGAAGCCTAATTCTCTTTCACACGATTTTACCATCTGCTTTCTATTCACACCTAACTGTTCACATTGCCCAAGCATGTCTTCCATGCCTTTGTACTGTTTCCCTCTTGCCTAGAATGCCCTTCCCTTCCCTTTTTCCCAGCCACCTAGAAACCTGGGTCCATCCTTTAAGACCCAGCCTAGGTGTTACCTCCTCTCATTATTCTGACCCCAGCAGGCCCACTTGTCCTTCTTTCCTTGGTATTCCCACTACACCTTCATCTTACGGCATCACAGTAGTTAGTCTCTTTGTCTTTCCCCCTGTTTTGTGAACTTCTTGAGGCCAGAGATGGTGCCCTCAATGGCCCCACGCTAATTAAGGCCCAGCGTGATCTGGGCTTTGCCCGCTTCTCTGGCCTCATCTCGTGCCCAGGTCCGTCCATGCTCTTATCATTTTGGTCATTATGGACTTTGCTCATCTCTTCCTCCATGACGTGCTCTCTTCCACTTCAGCACCGTCCTCCGTGTTGCCATCTCCACCTGGATCAGCTTCTCCCCTGCCTTTGCTCAGCTGACACCTGCTTATTCTCGGGTCTCATCTCCTTAAGGAAGCTTTCTTACTTCCCCAGACTACATGAAGTCTCCGTGATGGATGTTCCCATAGCAGTCTGTTCTTTACATCACTGCACCCAACACATTGGTGGTTATTTAACATCAGTCTTTCCTGCTAGACATGCAACTGTATGAGCATAAAGACCTGGGTCTTTTTCATCATTTTTCCAAGCCTAATATGTCTTAGGAGCTCTGATATTTGCTGAATGTTAATCATTGGAGAAATATTTAGTTTGGTTACCTGAGAATAAGAAGTAATTTCAACATCCAAAGAAGATCCAGGAATAAAAGTCAAATCTAGGAAGGCAACTCTGTCAGTGGAGAGTTGGTGAATCATGTCTAACATTAAATTAATTTAATTAGCTGGTGTGACAAATTAATTTAATTACCTGGTATGACTGCCTCATTTGCAATGATTATTCATTCACTGAGCTGGCTAAATTAGGCTTTTATCATTCGCCTCCTCATTTTACTACCGTGGACATCAGAGATGTAGATCTCTTGCATGTTCCTAAGAATGAAATAAACCGCCCTTCTAATACAGTGCAAGCCTTTGTGCATGGACGGTTTGTTCAGCCCCTCCGCCTGGCCCTGGGAGGCTGTTCTGGGAAGAGGAGAGCAGGCACTTACCTCGCTCCTTATGTGTTTCCTTTGTGAGTTGAAGGTTAATGCATGGACCCCTCCCCCTCCTTCGGTTCATTTCATTTAAAGAGAAGATTCAAGGCACTGAATGTAAAATTGAGCGTAACATTTTGACGTTTCTTCCTCTGAGAGCTGGGCTGCTCTTAGATGCTCTGAGGCCCTGGGCACTGCATATATGGGGAGTGGGGTGGCATTCTTTGAAGTTCTCCACTCCTTATATACCGACCTCTGAAAGCACTTCTCACTCCACACAGGCAGAGGTGGTCGTGCATCTTGAACCTGGCTCCTCCCAGCCAGCAGTAGTATGACAGCTTGGTTTGGGTGGGGTGGAAAGGATCATGTTATACAAACTTGGAATTGGAAGAGAGCTTAACAGTTTCCTAGCCCAAGCTCCCACCCACAGGAGGAGTTCCTGCCTTCCTGTCCTGACTCCCACCAAGTGGAAGCTGGGCCAACCAGACTTTGCACTACTTAGATGCACTTAACAATAAGACTCTCCTGCCTGGGCCACCCTCAATAGCTTATTAAAATTTCCTTACATTCCCCTGGCTCTTCAGGGTAATACTCTTTTCTTTGCTGTTCTCTCTTTGAATCAGCCAGAAGCAACTTTTATTTAGCCCCATTTGACCTCTGGAAGGTGCTATTAGCACCTAGAGGGTAGAGGCCAGGGATGCTGCTAAATATCCTCCCATCCACAGGACAACCCCTCATGACAAAGAATGATCCATCCCAAAGTATCAGTAGTGCCGAGATTGAGAAACCCTGCTCTCGTGCTGTGTTTTAGATACATCATAAACCATAGTTTAACGTTTGTGTGAACGTGAATGGAGCAGGACAGAGTTCTCAGCATGTGGGGTCTCCAGTGCCTAGCACAGAGCTGAGCACACAGTGGGCCCTCAGGATGCTTATGCTAAGACACCACTGCCACCTTCTGGAATCCCACAGTCTCAGGTGTGACCCCATCTGTTGTTTTGATCCTACCATGTGAGCTGGGAATCTTTCAGAGCTGATGTATTCCCAATGTTTTCATTGTTAATTACTTTCAGTGACTTTGGAAAAAGGAAATAAGTTATTTTTTTCCCTTCAAAAATAGGGTAAACAAAATAAAATCGTTTTTTTTCTTTTGGTTCTAAAGACTATGACGTTATAAAATCTATGTTTCCTTTGTGCAACATTTTCTTTCTCTGTAGTTCCAAGGAGACTCTCAGAGCTATTGCTTCTTGGGATGCAAACATGCTGCTCTTTGCGTTTTGACGCAGAGATCCTCTCTGAGACTGCTTGGGGCTGTGATGAGGCCTCTTCCTGTCTTCTCAGGGAGATACAAAGTCAACCCATGTCTGTAGATAGTGCTTGGAGAGTAAGGAAACAGGGTGATGAAAAGCTGTTATTCTAGATTGTTTGGAACCTGGGTAGATACTTAAAAATGCTATGGAGGGATTGAAGAGGGCAGAGAATAGGAAAGTCTAGCAGGGGTTTAAGTTTAAGAATCACTCTGCATTTTAAGAAATAATAGACGTGGTGGTTTTATTTTACTCCTTTTGAAAACTTAGCTGGCCATATGACAGTTGGCAACATTTCATCACTTCCTCGCCAAGTGGGTTAAAAATCAAATTAAACTTTCTGCTTGCTAAAATTATGTATTCCCTGGATAGGAAACTCTAGATTTCCAAGAGTATTACGTCTTATATTCTGCATTTCCTTCTGTGACAGTCAGGTGGGAACACTCTATCCTTCCGTTGGAGAGGTTAGTCCAGCTTCTGTCCTGCAGGCAAGGAAAGAGGGATGGTGAGGACACAGGGACTCACCGGAGGCAATGAGCCGCATACGGGGCCATCTCATGCTTCATGAGGATTGATTTCGAAAAACAGGAGGGTGACTGAAGAACTACGTTGTCATTAGTATTTCTATTAGTATGTTTTTTCTGGAAAAGGCAATTTAATGGGAGATGAGGTACAAAGAAAGGCAGGAGTATGGATCTTGGTGTGATGATGAGGTCAGCTTTAGTATTATTTTTCAACAGTCTTATTGATATATAATTCACATATTATACAATTCGTCTAATGAAAATGTAAATTCAGTAGTTTTTAGTCTGTTCACAGAGGTCTGAAACTATTATCACAATCGATTTTAGAACATTTTCATCAGCTTAAAAAGAAACCTATATCTTTCAGCTGTCACCTCCCATCCTCCCAAGCCCCCGACTGCCCAGCCCCTGGCAACCACTAATCTAGTCTACTTTCTGTCTTTATGAATTTGCTTATTCTGGACAGTTCATTTAAATGGATCATACAATATGTGGCCTTTGGTATCTGACTTCTTTCACTTTGCATAATGTTCTCAAGGTTCATCCATGTTGTAGCATGGATCAGCACTTCATTCCTTTTTATGGCTGAAAAATATTCTACTGTATGGATAGAACATATTCTGTTTATCCATTCATCAGCTCTATGCAGATCACTCAGCAAAATCCCCACGTGCCTGATGAGCACTCAGTGAATGAAGGGATGAGTCCATTCATTCAACATGCGTTTATGGATGACCTACTGGGTGCTAGCAGTTGGGGATTCTGAAGTGAACAATAAAAGCTTTTGCTCTCCTGGGGTTTAATGGTGCACGAGGAGAGACAGACAGGTGACAAGTGAACATGTAGTATGCTGGATGATGGTCAGTGCTATGAAAACCTTGAAGCAGGGTGAGGGCTGGACTTGGGAGAGTTACGGTTTTACATATGAAGATAAATTCCTTTCCTCTACTCAATCCGAGCACTTCCCAGGCAGGTGGTGGCAGAGCTGGGAGAGAAACCAGGTCTCCTGTTACCTGAATGGTGTCTCTGACATGTGAGATTGGCCTGGATGCTGACGGAGAGCAATCTGCTCCATATTTCTCTGCTTTTCACATGATTTCTGTTGTCCTGGAGAAGGCACTGACTTTCTCCTTTTTTCTTCCCTGCACACTTTATATTCTCAACTCTAATATACATGAAAAGCTCACTGTCATTTTGCCATTTGGTGCTTTTGTGGGCACTGAATATTCCCTTTTTTTTATTAATGGGATTTAATTTTTATCAGTTAGCCCTGGAGGAAGCTTGCCTGTGGTGCCTCCTCTGAGGCTGTTGTTTGCAAGCGCCTAGGGCACTACCTGGTGCCTCCTGCCTGTGCGGGCAGGAGCAGTAGCTGCTAATTGTGTGCCTTGGGTGCAAAGGCATCACAGAGCATGCTCCAAGGAACACCTACCAAAATGCTTTAAAAAATGCTCATTTCCCTTTATCCACTGCCCCTTGCAATGTTGACAGTCTGGTTTTTAAGAAGTGAAGTGGGGCGTCGCAAAAATTACAAGGTAAGGGTTGCAAGCAGAGAATTTTCAAAAAAGTGATTATTTATTCTCTGACTACAGAAATGTGTGTCTGAGATACCTAGCAATGAGGGATTGAAGTCCACTTAGGAGAAAGCTTTGTCACCATAACGGTCCTTTTTCATGGAAATATCTTTTCCTCAAAAATGTGGAGCTGAACCCACTGGGTACCATGGCCATTAGGACCGGGGGGATGTGACATCTGACTTTTGGAACCACTGGTAAGACCCCCTCGAGTCAGTAGAGGAAGATCAAAGGCTTTGCCCAGTGTGTCTGGGATGCAGTGGAGAGGCTTCCTGCCTCTGCCTTGGGGCACTCCCTGGGGTAAGTTATTCATACAAGTAAGAGCTGCTTACCGCCTCAGGGAGAAACACAGGCAGTGGAGCTCACAGAAAACCCTACATCTCAGGCTACACAGGCATTTTCTCCTTATTTAACTGGTTAGGGTCCTTGAATGGTGAAGTGAGACTGTGTTACCAGTCTGTGAGTAACTGAGAGCCGTGCTCTGAAGAAGGAATCTACCTCCAGCAAAAAGAAATAAAATCAACATATTTATAATAATAGGTATTGCCACTATTATTGATAAAGCACCGAGGTTGATAAAAATCTATTTACCAAAATTGTATATTGCAACAATCTTTATTTTAGGCTTAGTTTTATTTAAATGAAAGTAATTATGTAGCTTATACCTGTACATACATTGCTTTAAAAAAAACCCAAACAGTACGATGAAAGCAGTGAGAAGTAATTCTCTCACTTCTGATTCCCAGTTTTCCTTCCCAAAGACAAATAGAGTTCTGTGCATATTGTTCAAAAGCTATTTGATACATTTTTAATATTGCAATAGTTTGTGAATAATAGCCTGTAAATAGCATGTTGTCCGCCAGACTTCTATCCTAGCATTACTGCTCTCCAGCTCAGCACTTCACTCCTGGAAGCCTCCGTATTTACCTCCCTCATAAGGCTATTAGTGTCAACTAAGGTAATTCTTATATATCTGATGCCCTAGTCATAGTCAGTGCTCAGTAAGTGGTGGTGTATATTAATGATTATTTATGATTTATTGACTAAGTCATGGTTGCCAGATAAAACGTAGGACTCCCAGTTAAATTTTCACATAAACAATAAAGAATTTTCTAAGTATAAGTATATCCCAAATATTGCATGGGATATACTTATACTAAAAATAATTGTCAATTATCTGCAAGTCTAATTTAACTGGGTATTCTGTATTTTTATTTGTCTCTACAATCCTACACTAAACGCCAAACTCTGAGCCATGGGGTATGGAGAGAACAGCATTCTAGAATGTCGAAATATTAGAGCTGGAGGGGGACTCTGGTTTAATGCCCTTATTTTATAAGGTCCACCTTCAGCACTCTGAGTGCCAACCCATCTAGCCAGATTCTTAACTGAAAAAGCGGTGTGAAAGATTCTGTACCTGGCTCTATCCTCAGGACTAGTCTATTGCCAGCTACACTAATGCATTCTCTACTTTTCTCTGTCCCTCCCGATGCCACACCCTTCCTGGGAAAGTCTGGAACTGAGAAAGAATCTTCCTTCAATCATGGCTGTCCTGGATTACTACAGTGAGGGGAAGGAAGTGAAGGGTGAGGAAGACTATTGAGCAAGCTCTGGGGCAAACTGATGGGTCTCAAGATGAGTGAGGTGGAGATTGGGGGTGGGGGGTAGGAGGCAGAACATTTACACGATGACACATGTCTGGACACAAAGGGAAATTTTTGGTTAGTCTCTCAGGGTTTATGGAACTCAGGACAGTCTTAGTTAACGTGTGGACCCTCCTGAGTGGTTATCCTCCCCTTCTCTGTCTCAGATAGAATAAAACATGAAATATTGATGAAAGTTGCATGTTGACGGGGCTTCCCTGGTGGCGCAGCGGTTAAGAATATGCCTGCCAATGCGGGGGACATGGGTTCGAGCCCTGGTCCGGGAAGATCCCACATGCCGCGGAGCAGCTAAGCCCGTGTGCCACAACTACTGAGCCTGCGCTCTAGAGCCCGTGAGCCACAACTACTGAGCCTGTGTGCCACAACTGCTGAAGCCCATGTGCCTAGAGCCTGTGCTCCACAACAAGAGAAGCCACTGCAACGAGAGGCCCGCGCACTGCAATGAAGAGTAGCCCCCGCTCGCCGCAACTACAGAAAGCCTGCGTGCAGCAACGAAGACCCAATGCAGCCCAAAATAAATAAATAAATAAATAAATAAAAGAAAAGGAAAGTTGCATGTTGAGAGGGGGAGGAAAGAGTATTTGACATTTGGCAGCTGATAACTCAGCTAAGCCCTCTCTTAAAAGCATGTTATGATTATAGTTTTCATGAATAATATAGACACTAGGTAAACCTCTTGAAATGGAAAAAAAATGTAAGTAAACCTTTCTTTTCCTAAGAATATGTTATCCTATAATTTAGGTTTCAGAATATTTTGAGGATCTGATTTTAATGAGAAGACCATTCTCTTTCCTGTGCTGCCTGGCTCTCTCTCAGTCTCTGTCTCCTGTCTGTGTGCAGGCTCCTCCTTCCTTCTCTCGCATTCGACCCCGGCTCATTTCAGAGCACCTCTGGGATTCCCATAAGCTTCAGTTTTCATAAAGCCCAAGAAAAATTTATGTCACTGCACTCAGTGTATGATGTCACCAAGTGACAGCTTAGGGGGACAGACAGTAAGGGGAAAATGGTTTGGAGACTGTTACTTTCCCTATTCTCTCCAGTAGAGAGGATGCTGATGGTCACCCATGGAAGCCATCAGAATGAGTGTATCTAGGGCCAGAGGGGAAGTGTTTTCTAAGCAAGTGGCTGCCCCAGTTTTCTGTGGTGAAGGGGAGTGAGAGGAGAGGTCTGATTTAGGGCATGAAACAAAAAAGGAACAATAAAAGACATTTCATGACACTAATAAGTCTGGGAATGGTTGGTGAAATTATTTTGATTTTGTAAATTATTTTGAGAGCTTGCTTATTTTTTGAAATATTTAAAGTTTTTCTTCTTATTTCCTTCCAATTATAATTATCAATTATTGGGGAAATTGTTTCTATGTAGTAATTAACAAAATACTAAGGTTTAGTCTCTTAAACAGTTTTGAATTCTTAGGTGTGTGTTTATGTCACACTTTTCATCAGATTTTTTTTTAAGATAAAAAGTAAAGAATCCGTTTTAGGAAAGGTAGATGCAAAGAAATAATGTGCAAAGTGAAATATAAACTATCTTTATGAATTCTGAAAGAAAAATCTGACTAATCAGCATGGGGTTGATATGTTATAAAACTTCCAAAGGCCTTTAGGTGAGGAAGACATAAGAATCATAGGCTTGAAATATTACCCTCAGTAAGTTTGGAGTTTAATGAAGTAAAACATGGTCTTCACTTAATGGTGCCAGTTAATTAATCTTTGGCATACTCAGTGAATTTAACTATTGCAAAGTCATGATTTTCTTTTCTAAAAATCAGGACAAAGGTTGACCATCTTGCTCCCTAATTTATCCTTGATTAAAAAGTAAAATCAAGTGGAAAACTTTTTTTTTTAGTCATTAATGAAGCAGAGGAAGCACTTGCATATTGATAGTACACTTATCTGTTGAAGAGTTGGTTTGAGTGATAACTACTGGTTATGTGACTGCCAATATATCATTTAAAGACTTAACAAGAGTTATTAATAAGAGTTATTAGCTACTTTATGTGATAAGACATGAGCAGTCAATTCCTTATAAATGGAGGCTACAGCGACTATGGGTTTTGCATATCCTTGTTTCATTACAGGAACTCAGATATAGATGCATTATTGTCCAAATGTATTTACTCTGAAACTTGTAAAAATTTATAATTTGTATCCCAAGATAATTTAGGTCTAGCATACATAATTTTCCTTGGCTTGTTAGAAATGTTTGCTTTTTAAGATTAATCTTCAAATATACAAAATGAAGAAGCTGACCTAAGTTAAAGGGAAGAAAACCAATTAGCAAAAGATGATGAAAAGCTTAAAAATGTTTGTATGTTGTCTATCTGGATCCTTTGGATTTTGTATCATAGTTATTTTAAAGTTCATGTCTGACAGTTTCAACTGCTGGCTCATCTGTCTTGCATCTGTTGACTATTTTTTAAAAAAAATTTATTTTATTTATTTATTTTTGGCTACATTGGGTCTTCGTTGCTGTGCGCTGGCTTTCTCTAGTTGTGGTGAGCGGGGGCTACCCTTCGTTGCGGTGCATGGGCTTCTTATTGCGGAGCATGGCCTCTAGGCATGCGGGCTTCAGTAGTTGTAGCACACAGGCTCAGTAGCTGTGGCTCCTGGGCTCTAGAGTGCAGGCTCGGTAGTTGTGGTGCACGGGCTTAGTTGCTCCGTGGCATGTGGGATCTTCCCGGACCAGGGCTCGAACCCATGTCCCTTGCATCGGCAGGTGGATTCTTTTTTTTTTGCGGTACGTGGGCCTCTCACTGTTGTGGCCTCTCCCGATGCGGAGCACAGGCTCCAGACGCGCAGGCTCAGCGGCCATGGCTCACAGACCCAGCCGCTCCGCGGCATGTGGGATCTTCCCGGACCGGGGAACAAACCCGTGTCCCCTGTATCGGCAGGCGGACTCTCAACCACTGCGCCACCAGGGAAGCCCTGTTTTTAATTTTTTGAGGAAACTCCATACTGTTTTCCATTGTGGCTGCACTAATTTACATTCACACCAACAGTGTATAAGGGTTCCCTTTTCTTTACATCTTCTCCAACACTTGATATTTCCTGCTTTTCAATGATAGCTATTCTGATGGGCATAGGTGATATCTTATTGTGGTTTTAATTTGCATTTTCCTAATAATTAATGATGTTGAGCATCTTTTCATGTACCTACCAGTCTCTGTATGTCTTCCTTGGAAAAAGGTCTATTCAGCTCCTCTGCCCATTTTAAAATCTGTATTTTTTGTTGTTGTCGTTGAGTTCTATGAGTTCTTTATATATTTTAGATATTAGCTGAGTACTTTTATATTGAAGTAAAATGTGTTGTACTAGAACACAAACTAAATTGTAAAAGGCAAACTTGAAGGCATACAGTAAATTGTAGAAGGCTAGAGAGGATATAAACTTTATTTTCCTTTGTTTACTAAAGCCATTTAAGTAGTAGGAATGTCTAATAATTCTGAGTCCTATCCCATGTCCCTACAGTAATTTTGGGATCATAATCAGATTACTCATTTCTCCTTGGTGATACAACCATTACAAATTTAATAAAAGATCTACTTTGTATATAAAACAACAGATAAAATGTACTGAGAAAGGCTGATTTTGAGAAATCTTTAAAAATTCTCCAATACATGATTATTGTGGGTCATTTAGACAACAGAATACACATGTTATGTATGATTCGAGAAACAACTGAAGAATAAACTATGGCCTCAGAATTCCTACAGGCAAAAGATTCCATGACATAGGCAGAAAATTGAACAAAATCCAGAGCCCAGATTGATTTTTCTCATATTATCATAAATCTTTCTTTTTGTATGTACATGGAATGTTAAGCTATACTTGAGGGGTAAAAGCTCAACATGCAGAAAAATCCTCATTTTCTATTATGGCCTATTCCTTGACATATTAGCCAAGGCTTATCTTTCTTGCCTCAGAACAGTTGTATCCTTGGGTAAATTAATCAAACCATCTTCAGATCTTGGACTAAGGTCACCTTCAAACCTGATGGTACAATCCCTATCACTAACTGAAAACATTAATTTTCTGCTAGGCAACTATTTATAAAATATTGTTACTTTCTCCTTTTCCTTTTGCCAGACAGCAACTCAGTTAACCTTAAGCAATGAAGGAAAGTTGCATGTTTATGTTTCTGTAGTTTGAGAAGTGTTCATACCCCAAATTGATCTTTTGGACATTCCAGTGACAAATTTGACTTAATATTATTTATGAATGATTCTTATCTTAAAATGAAAACAGGAGGGAGTGGAGTCAAGATGGCGTCCTAGGAGGACGCGGAATTCACGTCTCCTCACAACTAGGGCACCTACCAGGCACTGGTGGGGGACCACGGACACCTAAGGGGATGGGGGGAGCCCTCAGTGACTGGCTTGCGGGATCTTGGTTCCCAGGCCGGAGATCGGGCCTGAGCTCCTGTGGTGGGAGCTCCGAGTCTAAACCGCTGGACTAACAGAGAACGGCAGACCCCAGGGAATACTAATCAGAGTGAGGCCTTCTGGAGGTCCTCATCTCAGCACCAAGACCCGGTTCTGTCCAACTGCCTGCAAACTCCTGGGCTGGACGTCTCAAGCCAAACAACCAGTAACACAGGAATACAGCACCAGCCATCAAAAAAAAAAAAAAAAAAAAAAAAGACAAAAAAATGTTACAGACGAAGGAACAAGGTAAAAACCTACAAGACCAAATAATTGAAGACGAAATAGGCAACCTGCCTGAAAAAGAATTCAGAATAATGATAGTAAAGATGATCCAAAATCTCGGAAACAGAACGGAGAGAATACAAGAAACATTTAACAAGGATCTAGAAGAACTAAAGAGCAAACGGTGATGAACAACACAATTACTGAAATTAAAAATACTATAGAAGGAATCAATAGCAGAATAATGGAGGCAGAAGAATGGATAAATGAGCTGGAAGATAAAATGGTGGAAATAACTGCCAGGGAGCAGAATAAAGAAAAAAGAATGAAAAGAATTGAGGACAATCTCAGAGACTTCTGGGAAAACATTAAATGCACCAACCTTCGAATTATAGGGGTCCCAGAAGAGGAAGAGAAAAATAAAGGGTCTGACAAAATATTTAAGAGATTATAGTCAAAAACTTCCCTAACATGGGAAAGGAAATAGTCAATCAAGTCCAGGAAGCACGGAGAGTACCATACAGGATAAACCTAAAGAGAAACAAGCCGAGACACATGTTAATCCAACTATCAAAAATTAAATACAAAGAAAAAATGTTAAAAGCAAGGGAAAAACAACAAATAACATACAAGGGAATCCCCGTAAGGTTAACAGCTGATTTTTCAGCAGAAACTCTGCAAGCCAGAAGGGAGTGGCAGGACATAAAGTGAGGATCTCATTCAGATTTGATGGAGAAATTAAAACCTTTACAGATAAGCAAAAGTTAAGAGAATTCAGTACCACCAATCCAGCTTTACAACAAATGCTAAAGGAACTTCTCTAGGTGGGAAACACAAGAGAAGGAAAAGACCTACAAAAACAAACCCAAAACAATCAAGAAAATGGTAATAGGAACATACATATCGATAATTACCTTAAATGTAAATGGATTAAATGCTCCAACCAAAAGACATAGACTGGCTGAATGGATACAAATACAAGACCCATACATATGCTGTCTACAAGAAACCCTCTTCAGACCTAAGGACACATACAGCCTGAAAGTGAGGAGATGGAAAAAGATATTCCACGCAAATGGAAATCAAAAGAAAGCTGGAGTAGCAATTCTCATATCAGACAAAATAGACTTTTAAAATAAAGACTATTACAAGAGACAAAGAAGGACACTACTTAATGATCAAGGGATCAATCCAAGAAGAAGATATAACAATTGTAAATACTTATGCACCCAATATAGGAGCACCTCAATACATAAGGCAGATACTAACAGCCATAAAAGGGGAAATCGACAGTAACACATTCATAGTAGGGGACTTTAACACCCCAATTTCACCAATAGACAGATTATCCAAAATGAAAATAAGGAAACACAAGCTTTAAATGATACATTAAACAAAATGGACTTAATTGATATTTATAGGACATTCCATCCAAAAACAACAAAATACACATTTTTCTCAAGTGCTCACGGAACATTTTCCAGGATAGATCATACATTGTGTCACAAATCCAGCCTTGGTAAATTTAAGAAAATTGAAATCGTATCAAGTATCTTTTCTGACCACAACCCTTTGAGACTAGATATCAATTACAGGAAAAGATCTCTAAAAAATACAAACACATGGAGGCTAAATAATGCACTACTTAATAACGAAGTGTTTATTGAAGAAATCAAAGAGGAAATCAAAAAATACCTAGAAACAAATGAAAATGGAGACACAACGACCCAAAACCTATGGGATGTAGCAAAAGCAGTTCTAAGAGGGAAGTTTATAGCAATACAATCCTATCTTAAGAAACAAGAAACATCTCAAATAAAGAACCTAACCTTACACCTAAAGCAATTAGAGAAGAACAAAAAAGCCCCAAAGTTAGTGGAAGGAAAGAAATCATAAAGATCAGATCAGAAATAAATGAAAAAGGAATGAAGGAAATGATAGCAAAGATCAATAAAACTGAAAGCTGGTTTTTTGAGAAGATACACAAAATTGATAAACCATTAGCCAGACTCATCAAGAAAAAAAGGGAGAAGACTCAATTCAATAGAAATAGAAATGAAAAAGGAGAAGTAACATCTGACACTGCAGAAATACAAAAGATCATGAGAGATTACTACAAGCAACTCTATGCCAATAAAATGGACAGCCTGGAAGAAATGGACAAATTCTTAGAAATGCACAACCTTCCCAGACTGAACCAGGAAGAAATAGAAAATATGAACAGACCAGTCACAAGCACTGAAATTGAAACTGTGATTAAAAATCTTCCAACAGGGCTTCCCTGGTGGCGCAGTGGTTGAGAGTCCACCTGCCGATGTAGGGGACACGGGTTCGTGCCCCGGTCTGGGAGGATCCCACATGCCGCGGAGTGGCTAGGCCCGTGAGCCATGGCCGCTGAGCCTGCGCATCCGGAGCCTGTGCTCCACAGCGGGAGAGGCCACAACAGTGAGAGGCCCACATACCGCAAAAAAAAAAAAAGTGTTCCAACAAACAAAAGCCCAGGACCAGATGGCTTAACAGGCGAATTCTATCAAACATTTAGAGAAGAGCTAACACCTATCCTTCACAAACTCTTCCAAAATATAGCAGAGGGAGGAATACTCCCACTCATTCTATGAAGCCACCATCATCCTGATACCGAAACCAGACAAAGATGTCACAGAAAAAGAAAACTACAGGCCAATATCTCTGATGAGGATAGATGCAAAATCCTCAAGAAAATACTAGCAAACAGAATCCAACAGCACATTAAAAGGATCATACACCATGATGGGGGTTTATCCCAGGAATTCAAAGATTCTTTGATATATGCAAATCAATCAATATGATACACCATATTAACAAAATGAAGGATAAAAAACCATATGATAATCTCAGTAGATGCAGAAAAAGCTTTTGACAAAATTCAACACCCATTTATGATAAAAACTCTCCAGAAGGTAGGCATAGAGGGAACCTACCTCAACATAATAAAGGCCATATATGAGAAACCCACAGCCAACATCGTTCTCAGTGGTAAAAAACTGAAACCATTTCCTCTAAGATCAGAAACAAGACAAGGTTGCTCACTCTCACCACTGTTGTTCAACACAGTTTTGCAAGTTTTAGCCACAGCAATCAGAGAAGAAAAAGAAAAGGAATCCAAATCGGAAAAGAAGAAGTAAAGCTGTCACTGTTTGCAGATGACATGATACTATACAGAGAATCCTAAAGATGCTACCAGAAAACTGCTAGAGTTAATCAATGAATTTGGTAAAGTAGCAGGATACAAAATTAATGCACAGAAATCTCTGGCATTCCTATATACTAATGATGAAAAATCTGAAAATGAAATCAAGAAAACACTCCCATTTACCATTGCAACAAAAAGAATAAAATATCTAGGAATAAACCTACCTAAGGAGACAAAAGACCTGTATGCAGAAAATTATAAGACACTGATGAAAGAAATTAAAGATGATACAAACAGATGGAGAGATATACCATGTTCCTGGACTGGAAGAATCAACATTGTGAACATGACTATACTACCCAAAGCAATCTACAGATTCAGTGCAATCCCTATCAAACTACTAAAGGCATTTTTCACAGAACTAGAGTAAAAAATTTCACAATTTGTATGGAAACACAAAAGACCCTGAATAGCCAAAGCAATCTTGAGGAAGAAAAATGGAACTGAGGAATCAGGCTCCCAGACTTCAGACTATACTACAAAGCTACAGTAATCAAGACAGTATGGTACTGGCACAAAAACAGAAATATAGATCAATGGAACAGGATAGAAAGCCCAGGCAAAAATCCATGCACATATGGTCACCCTATCTTTGATAAAGGAGACAAGAGTATACAATGGAGAAAAGACAGCCTCTTCAATAAGTGGTGCTGGGAAAACTGGACAGTGACATGTAAAGGAATGAAATTAGAACACTCCCTAACACCGTACACAAAAATAAACTCAAAATGGATTAAAGACCTAAATGTAAGGCCAGACAGTGTAAAACTCTTAGAGGAAAACATAGGCAAAACACTCTATGACATAAATCACAGTAGGATCCTTTGTGACCCACCTCCTAGCGAAATGGAAATAAAAGCAAAAGTAAACAAATGGGACCTAATGAAACTTCAAAGCTTTTGCACAGCAAAGGAAAACATAAAGAAGATGAAAAGACAACCCTCAGAATGGGAGAAAATATTTGCAAATGAAGCAACTGACAAAGGATTAAAATCCAAAATATACAAGCACCTCATGCAGGTCAATATCAAAAACATGAAACAACCCAATCCAAAAATGGGTGGAAGACCTAAATAGACATTTCTCCAAAGAAGATACACAGTTTGCTACCAAACACATGAAAAGATGCTCAACATCACTAATCATTAGAGAAATGCAAATCAAAACTGCAATGAGGAATCACCTCACACCGGTCAGAATGACCATCATCAAAAAATCTACAAACAATAAATTCTGGAGAGGGTGTGGAGAAAAGGGAACCCTCTTGCAGTGTTGGTGGGAATGTAAATTGATTCATCCACTATGGAGAATATTATGGAGGGTCCTTAAAAAAGTAAAAATAGAACTACCATATGACTCAGCAATCGCACTACTGATCATAAACCCTGAGAAAACCATAATTCAAAAAGAGTCATGCACCAAAATGTTCATTGCAGCTCTATTTACAGTAGCCAGGACGTGGAAGCAACCTAAGTGTCCATCAACAGAAGAATGGATAAAGACGATGTGGCACATGTATACAATGGAATATTACTCAGCTATATAAATAAACAAAATTGAGTTATTTGTAGTGAGGTGGATGGACCTAGAGTCTGTCATACAGAGTGAAGTAAGTCAGAAAGAGAAAAACAAATACCATATGCTAACACATATATATGAAATAAAAAAATGGTTTTGATATACCTAGGGGCAGGATAGGAATAAAGACACAGACATAGAGGATGGACTTGAGGACACAGGGAGGAGGAAGTGTAAGCTGGGATGAAGTGAGAGAGTAACATGGACATATATACACTACCAAATGTGAAATAGATAGCTAGTGGGAAGCAGCTGCATAGCAAAGGGAGATCAGCTCCGTGCTTTGCAACTACCTAAAGGGGTGGGATAAGGAGGGTGGGAGGGAGATGCAACAGGGAGGGGATATGGGGATATACGTGTGCATGTAGCTGATTCACTTTGTTATAAAGCAGAAACTAACACACCATTGTAAAGCAATTATACTCCAATAAAGATGTTTAAAAAAAATGAAAAGAGGGTAATACAAGATTGGATGTGCACTAACTATTCCAGACTAGTTGGAATATTGCCTAGAATTTCAGTCCCTTACCACAAGCTAAATTGGCTCAAATGGCTGAAGTTGTGGTCCCCTCTAGAGCCTGTTAAATGACTAAAAAGGAAAGTAAAAATATACACCAACAAACTGGTGTGCTATTGGAGTAGTTAGTGGTTTTGCAATGCTATTGAAACAAAAAACAGGTTGCTGTCAGAAAGGTAGAGGTGCATAGAAAAAGAGATGGTATAAGAGCTGGAGGAACTATATTAGCAGATCACCCTGGCAAATAGGCAAATGTACGTATACAAAGTCTTCTTATAGAAGAGAAAGATAATCCATGGAGAAATTAGAGATTCCATCAAAGAAGTACAAAATTTGCCCTCTATTTTGAAAAGAAACAATGGGAACAATTAAGTTGTAACATTTATAAGGATATAGTATTTGGCAAACCTAAAATGGCTTTTGGTAGTACCAGATAAGCTTAAATGGCTATATGTGCCCAAATCCTTCATGAAACAACAAATCATGATAGAGATCAATTGGCTACATCATTAAACAGACACTGATGGGGAACTTTTTCTAGGATAGCAGATGATGTGGTCAATTTGTGCTTTATCTGTTCCGAACTTATTTCTAGAAAATTGTAAAAGTGAAACATGGACTGAAACTATGTCCTAGAGACTCTTTGACCATCCTCAAACTGATTTTACACAATTGTCTTCTTTTGTGGCTTATGAATAGTATATTTATTTTCTGGGTGGGTAAAAGTATTTCGTTATTGAAAAGTCACCGCATTCATAGTGGTTAAAAAAAGTTAGATTATATATGTATACTTGAAGCATCCCAATTTGTCTATCCAGTGATTGGAGGTCACGTTTTTACTAGAATTTTTTTTTGATGAATTATGCAAGGCTTTGCCCTTTATTCAAATCTTTACTGTCCCCATCACCCTCAACCCTCTAAAATATGAAAATAACAAATGGCATATTAAAAGCATAACTTGGCTAAACTACCAGACATTTGTGAATTGCCATGACCTAAACCTCTACCATGTACTCTTCCCTCTCAGGCACTGACAGACTTAAGTAGCTAGGAATATCTGTGGTTGATTCCAAGCTGATCAAGCCAAATATTGTAAAGGACTGACCCATTATTCTCAGTCATGTTGTCAATAACTGGAAGCTGACTCTTCTTACCGGTCACTTGAGCAGCCCCTGCGTGACCTAATCCTGGATAGTTTGGTATCCTAGAAAATATACATCAGAAAAAGACTCCCCTTAACTCTTACCAGAAAAGACCTTATCAGAATGAAAACTTGCAACCATTAGGGATCCTAAGCCGAGGAACTCCAGAGAACATTTAAAAGCAGATGATCACAGAAGTCATCTGATTACTTAAGAGAACAACCAGAAGACCTCACAAAGTAGACAGCTTCCAACCAAGACTATCAGAACAAGATTCTCCTAGCTGCCTGGAACCACTGATTACCACCCTCTCCTTGAATAATTGTGTTCTTTATCCTTTGGCCATATTTTAATTTTCTTTAAGACTATGTGCTTCTCTCTTATAAAGTTTCCATTTCTATTAAAATAACTTGCCTTACAATGTTATAATAAAGACAGTTATTACCCTAATTCTGTAGTTCAGCTATTTGATATTACTTAGTTCACAAAGCCAATTTGAAGAATAGTATAAAGCAGTGGTTTGCAAACTGTGGTCCCTGGGCCACTGGGGTCCTGAAATACTTTCAGAGGATTGAGGTCAATACTATTTTCATAATAGTACCAGGATATTATTTACCTTTTAAATTTTGTTGACATTTGCCCTGATGTGTAAAAGTAATGGTGGTTAAAACTGCTGGTGCCTTAGCTTGAACCAAGGCAGTGGCACGAAACTGTAGTAGTAGTAGTCATACCCTTATTGTCATGCATTCACAGCTTAAGAAAATGCCAATTCTTTTGAGAATTTCCTTAAGGTGGAATAAAAATTATAAATTTTATCAGATATCGGCCCTGAGAACACATCTTTTTGATATTCAGTGTGATGAAATGGGAGGAGCACACTTCAGCTATTATACCAAAGTAGGATGGTTGTCCCACGGAAAAGCCCTGTGCATAGTTACTGGAGTTGCGAGGTGACCGAGCTTCTGCTTTTCAGGGAACACCATTTTTAACTGAAAGAAAAAATGGACAGGCAAACTAGGTTTTTAAACTTGGGCATTTGGCACGTGTTTGCTCAAGAATGAACCAAGGGAGTTTGTTTCTTAGAAGAAAACATCTGACAAAATTTGCTGTCAGTGATAAAATTTGAGTTTTCAAGGAAAAATTAGAATTTTGGAAAACTTGGATCTCTCATCATGAGCTTTGCCAGTTTCCCAGTACTTAAAGACTTTTCTAATGGGATCAGTGAAGATGTTAACAAGTGTGATTTTTTTGATATTGTATGATTAAATGCGGTAACATTTGTAATATCTGTATTACTCTGTGAACTAATATTTTCCAGATTACCAAAGCATGAAATGACAAAATCATGTATAGATAAAATATCCATTCAACTGTAGGAGAGATCAATGAATTTTAATATAGCAGAATATGAAAAGTTCATTGATAGGATATCAGATTCCACCTTGCAGTTAACCTTTAAGAAAGTATCAGTTGTCAAGTTTCATATATCAAGAAAGAAAATCCACAGGTACATGAAAAGACTGTTACAGTATTTTTCCTCTTTTTAATTATTTGTATGAGGCCAAATTTTTTTCATGTGCTTTAATGAAAATAACGTATTGCCACAGATTGAATGCAGACACAAATAGTAGAATCTGGTGTCTTCTTTTCAGCCAGTCATTAAAGAGGTTTGCAAAAGTGAAAAGCAATGCCACTCTTCTCCCTAATTATTTTGTTTTGTAAAATATAGTTACTTTCATGAAAGCATATTATTTCTGCTAACATGTAATGGATTTTTTACTGTTATTTTTTACAAATTTATTTATTTATTTATTTATGGCTGCATTGGGTCTTTGTTGCTGTGCACGGGCTTTCTCTAGTTGTGGTGAGCGGGGGCTGCTCTTCATTGTGGTGTGTGGGCTTCTCATTGTGGTGGCTTCTCTTGTTGTGGAGCACGGGCTCTAGGCTCACGGGCTTCAGTAGTTGTGACACGTGGGCTTAGGAGTTGTGGCTCGCGGGCTCTAGAGCTCAGGCTCAGTAGTTGTGGCGCACGGGTTTAGGTGCTCCGCGGCATGTGGGACCTTCCTGGACCAGGGCTCGAACCCCTGTTCCCTGCATTGGCAGGTGGATTCTTAACCACTGCGCCACCAGGGAAGCCCTTTACTGTTATTTTAAATCAAGTAAATATTTACAAAATTGCTCAGTTTTAATTTGTAGTACGATAAATATCAATGGATATAATCCGCATAAACAAAAGGTCTTTGGAGTCCTCAATACTTTTTGAGTTAAGAAGGTTTGAGAACCAAAACGTTAGACAAATTCAAGGACAGGTTTTTGGGTAATTTATTATGTAGCATTAGATAAAAAGTACAAGTATATAAATGTTATTCTGGTGAGATGAGTTCCTACTGAACATTTGGCTTGAAGGTTCCTACTAAAATAAATTAAAGACGACACAATTTGAGGACTGGATGGAACCTCAAGAGTCATCTACTCAAGTGGTTCTTTCCCTGGATGCAAATTAGAATAACTCATGGAATTAAAAGTAAAATAGAACTTACGTTTAGGTTCCACTCAAGGCCAATTAAATCACATTCTCTGGAGGACAGGCATAGTTGTCTAAGCATTTATTTATTTGTATATGAGAATAAGAGTCATGGATATTTATCTGTTGACTACAACCCAATACTTTTGTTTTTTTGCTCAAATTGTTCCATCTCTTGCCATTGGAATCTCTTTCAGTTGACTTCTGGGTCCCTTTGGTATAATCCCATCATTGTGGTTTTCTTTCTTTCCTTTATTTATTTTTTTTTTAGCACTTCCTTACTTTCTGGCACAATAAGATACTTCAGGCTCATCTTATATATTTCCTGCTCCAGTCTTAGAGTCAGTCATTTATCCAAGGAGCCTGGTTCTTTTTTTTGAGAATGGGATTAGAAACCAAGATCTAGGTGCTAGGTGTGCTCATTGCTACTTGGGAGTCATTGCTTCCAGGCCCTCTCAGTTGACAGCACAAGGAAATATTTTTGTGTATATTAACCCTTTTACCTATAAATATTTCTATATGTAACCATCTGTATCTATATTAAGCTAAACATGCATTCATACTGATGTCTCCAATTTTAATCCATTGCTGCATAAATCATTCTAGCTGCCTCCCTGTGTATGTTCTTTTCTTTTCTTTCCTCTTCTATTCTATTCTACCGCACTGCGTGGCTTGCAGGATCTTAGTTCCTGGACCAGGGATTAACCTGGGCCACGGCAGTGAAAGTACCAAGTCCTAACTACTGGACTGCCAGGGAATTCCCAACCCTGTGTATTTTCATTTTATAATTTTCACAGGTCTTCAAAATAGGCTGGGACAGTTTTGATGTCCTCATTTTGCAGATAAGAAAAGAAAAACTCAAGCTAAAAAATGTAACTACTTGTAAGAAGTTTCATAGCAGTTGGAGTATACCAACATTTTTGAAAAAATAAATATACCAGTTTTTGGCTTTTTGAGAGTTGCAGTTGAGTCTTTCACTTAGAAAATTTTCTGATTCATTGTTATTTCCCTTAAATTTCATTGTCTCTTTTTTCTTTTACATATTTCACTTCTTGCTTGCCCAAATTTCTTGAAGTTAACTTTGGAATATAGCCTCTTTATAGATAGAAACTCAATATTCTTTTATTTTTTATATTTCTTAATTTTATTGATTCATTTACCAGTTTTGCTCTATAATTTGTATCATTGTCTTTGGCCAAGAGCAGTAGCATTTTTATCTGAGCAAATAAGGCATTAATTATTAAAATGCTCTTGTCAATTGGATATAATCTCAGGAGGTTCTTTAGAAAGTGAATCAAGCTTTATAAAAGAAAAAAATGAATAGATTCTTTGTGCTAAAAGAAGCCATAATTTTTTGTCCCCAGATGTTCTTTATGAATGTATCATTATATGAATAGGAAGTTGAAAAATACCAAGGGCAGCCATCTATGTTTGAGATTTGATACTGTTTAGAGCATCCATTACAATCCTCTTAGCATTTAAGTATCATGAACTTTGCTGTACAACAGAACTAGAGGAAAAACTATGAGAAAATCTATTGAGATACAAAAAAACTGTTAATTCGCTTCAGTACTTTGGATAGATATAATTTTGTTGCAATTAATTTTGGAAACAGGATGCAAGACAACACAAAATGCCTAGACATTTTGTGAAATATAGTAACTTTTTATTTTATTTTTTATTACTTTTTTATTTTAATTTTTTTTTAAGAAATGGTTTTTTTAAAAAAACAGGCTATTTATTTATTTATTTATTTATTTTCGGCTGCATTGGGTCTTCATTGCTGTGCACGGGCTTTCTCTAGTTGCAGAGAGCGTGGGGGCTACTCTTCGTTGTGGTATGCGGGCTTCTCACTGCAGTGGCTTTTCATTGCGGAGCATGGGCTCTAGGCGCGCGGGCTTTGATAGTTGCGGCATGCGGGCTCAGTCTTTCTGGCTCACGGGCTGTAGATCACAGGCTCAGTAGTTGTGGCTCACAGGCTTAGTTGCTCTGCAGCATGTGGGATCTTCCCGGACCAGGGATCGAACCCATGTCCCCTGCACTGGCAGGTGGATTCTCAACCACTACGCTACCAGGGAAGCCCCAGTAACTTTTAATCTTTGGAAGCATATGGTTTTGAACTAAAATTACGAAAACTAGAAAGTGTAGGCCATGTCTTAGGCAGGACTATTTAGTGGTTTCTGTGTCTTATAATCCTCTTTGCCTGACTGAGAACCTAGAGTTCATATTGTTGCTTATCTCTACAATTGATTCAAGTGTCCAACTACAGCGTCTTAGTTCAACACTTCTCAGACTTTTGGAGAAAGATGCTGATGCATTCTTCTGAATAAAGCATATATAAAAAGCATAAGCAACTCCACATGATCCAATGGAAACTTAGCACTATCTCCTTCATTGATCACAAATGCTGGGACAGTAGAGACATCTGGCCCTTAATCTATTCTCAGGTATTTGTAATAGCTGTTTCCTTCCAGTGGCCACTGAGCATTTATGGTTATTCATCATTATGAGATGGCTGCCCCCTCTCTGTACCCCTGATATACCTCCAACTGAGGACTTAAATCTTGTTCCTTCTAAAGTAGGGGATAAATCTGGTTCCTGCTTAGGAAGGCTTTGATTCCTGTATCTTGGGATACAGCATTTGTATATGAGAATAGAGTCATGGATATTTATTTATCTGTTGACTACAACCCAATACTTTTGTTTTTTTGCTCAAATTGTTCCATCTCTCGCCATTGGAAGCTCTTTCAGTTGACTTCTGGGTCACCCTCGCCAGGGTCCAGGACTCTCGTCTTCCCCTGCGTGATCCTTTGTGGCATATTCAGGTCCAGTAATCTGGTTCCTGTCTTGTTACCATATGTACAGGTCTCTGATTTTGTTTTCTGCCTGGTAGTTCTATATCGTAGTGGTGTGTGCAGAAGGGTATAAGGTGCTTCTGTATGCATTGTCTAATTTCATTAACTTGTTATGTATATAATTTTGAGTTTCATGTACTGAGTTAAAAGGAGGAGGGATAAAGAGATGAGTGCAACAGTCTCTGCTCTTAAAGAGCAGAGTGTGGGAAATAGACGTATAAACAGATACATAAACCACACCACAACTCAGAAGGTACAGAACTCTAATGATAGAGATAAAAACCAGGTCAGGTGTATGTTTTAATTTTAATGATTATCATCAACATCCTTAATTTGAGAATGGCTATTTTCCTAAGGTTAGGTATCTTATACATGCCAGGAATGGGACTTGAACCCAAGGCCTCTGACTTCAGTACTCCATTTGCTGTAAAATTGGGGTCCTACTTTTCTCAATCTTCTCTCTCAGATGCAACAAGTCTCAACTCCAGTTCTTGGAGATGCCTGGATTTTTGCTTCTGGCTTGATGCTGTGGATTAACTGTGAGGTTAATTAATCCAGATTAACTGTAGGGTTCTGCTTACTGCCAGAGTCTTTGCCTCTAGGTTCCACTGGACTAGCAAGACACACCTACATGCTGCTGGCACCTGTCAATGAACTGGCCTGGTTCTTTATTCTCCTGAAACTGCAGAGCCAGTTGGTAGGCTTCCCATGGGAGCTGGGGAATCCCAGTTGCTGTTTCCATAGTGACCTTCCCTTTCTTATTCTAGAGCTCAGGTGCAGGTCACATGACTGTTTCTTCTTCAGCACCAGGTCCAGGGAACAGCTCCAAGGTGTATCCCATTGGGAACCTTTAGCATCAGCTTGGTGTTGAACACAAACTTGGCAAAGGACAGATCTTCAAGGGTTTCCTGAACTGCAGCCAGAAATACTACTCAGTGTTTTGTCTGAAACAGTTCTTCCAGGGTCCAGTCTGTGGTGGTATAGCGACCAATTTAATATTTTTGGTTGTAAGTGAAGGAAACAAAACTCAAGTTACTTAAGGACACAAGACAGATATTAGTTCTCATAACTTGCAAGTCCAGGAGTGCTTTTGGCTTCATGTCTGGTTGGGTCCAGAGGCTTAAATAATGCCACCAGGAACCACTCTCCTACCTCTCAGATTGGTTCCTCCATGTGAGGGCTGAGATGGCCACCTACAGACTCTAGACTCATGTCCTGTTAGCTTAGTGATCCCAGAAGACACAGTCTTCTCTGACAGCACCAGCAGCAAAGTCCCTGGAAAGACTGATTGCCTGACAAGAGTCTCTGACAACCTTGTGAGGAGGATGGGTTGGAAGGGGCTATATCAGGGTAGGTTCCTCACAGAAAAGGGCCTTTGGTACCAGAAGGAGGAGGCAGTGGTGCTAGAGGTAAGGCAGAGGTGACAGGAGTACCCTGTATTTGGCATCCTCAGGGGAACTCTCATAACCCACAAATTATCTGAGGGCTTTTGTGGGGTAGAACCGTCATTCCCCTTGGTAGTGCCTGAACTCGGCCAGAAGACTCAGCATAAGCTCCAGTTTATAGTTCACCTGCTTCCTCACTGTCTCACTTCCCCAACAAATAGGTTCCAGAGCACATATGTATACTGAGTCTTGGAATAGCCTGGCTGTGCCTGAAAATCCCCCAGGATTGATATGCAAATTAAATCCAGCACTGAATCCAGGTTACATTTTTAACCTTATCTCTGTTATGCTTATACTGAAGCCTAGTCTATAATGGCTTCACAGAATGTGAAGTAAATGAATATTAAAATAGTACCTTGAATGTGATAAAATGGGTGCTTCCCTTATTTTGCAAAGAAGTAAGATCCTGTCATTCACTTGATCCATTTGTGAGGAATTCCCTTGCGTTTCGTTGTGCAAGACACTAGCTTCACTTGGCTTTTAAAATTCATATGCTTTCCGACATTCATTTTGCAGCAGAACGAGTATGCCTCTTGGGATTGCAAACTTGGTCAACAATTTCCTCCTTCCGTTGTTTGTTATTAACTTGATGCTTTTCTTTAAAGGAGATTCTGCTGAAGCTGCTGCTCTGTGATTTAATTCAGCATTGACAAGTAATACTGGAGGTCTCAACAACGGCCTGGCAGTTCCTACCTAAACACTGGGAAAACACAGGGGCTGGCAAGAGATACTTTCCTAGATCAATTAACCCCAGTGCCTAGTAGTACGAACTGAGTTATGAAGTCTTACACCTAGTGCCAATGGGAATTGGCATGTGGCTGCCTGGCTCCTGTGAAAGAAACAAATGCAGCCTAGTTTTGTGATGGGAAAAAGTCTCTGTGGTCTCCCCTCTGGTGTTCTTACCTTCTTACTGGGGGATACCAGGATCTGATTGCATAAACCTGCCTCCAGCTCCCTAACTAAGGGGTTGGAAGGTTTCTCAAGAGCTCTAAGAAGTGAGGGAAATCAAAAGTAGGGGGGCCAGGAGTATAACTGGGAATGGCTTGTTCCCATGAAGAAAGTTCTGCTTTGGTCTTAGAGATAGGCTTCTTGACTCCCAGATCAAATTTAAGGCATTTTCACGGGAGGGAAGAGCTTGCTGATATCTGACATCTTGCTTCTGTGTTAGCCCTGCAGCACCAGCACCAGAGACAGCAACAAAGACGATCACTCTGTGCTGGGCAGGCTGCTAGGCGTGCAGAGTTAATTAGTTTTCAGCCTTGTTTTGTGGAGCAATGCCAGGGTGTCTCTCTTCACCTTCACCTGGCTAAAAATGTCTACAGAAAGAGGAAAAGAACAGGTTAACTCAAAGAACTGCCTATGATCCCACCTGCAAGAAAGGGAAGCAGCTTTTACTGAGCTGCTATACTGTGCCAGGCCCCGTGCTCAGGGTTTCCATACATCATCCAACCTACATGGCAACTCTGAGAGCTGATGTTATTATCCCCATTTTACAGAAGAGGAAACCAAAGCTAAGCCAGGTGGAGTAACCTGCCCACGGTCAAATGGCTTTCAAGCTCAGTGTTCAAACCCAAGCCTATTTGAGTGCATAGCCTGACTTTCTTCTGCTGTTGCTCGTCTCCAAGAGTTTCATGGGTCGAGTACTCCTGTGCCCATGAGTAATTACAGCACTGTGGTTATGACAGCTCTTGTTCAGGTGTGGGGACAGACATTTCTTTATGATATTAAATAAAGAGCAAATGGCTTTTTTTTTTTTTTAAAGCACAGCCACTCCTTCCATCATTTGGGGGAAATGTTTTCGGTAGCCAAGGAGCAGTGATGATGTGGGGCATCTTTGGACTTCTCTCTACAGTGGTTTCTCTCCTATTCTGACCCCATTAAAGGAACTTAAAACAGGCTGAAGGGGATTCCGGAGCTTTGGAACTGAGGGGGTTAGAATTCAGGGCATTTGTGTCAGAGCCTGGCCCAAGAAGGGGGCTAATGCAGCATCCGGAGCGCTGGCCAGGGAGAGGCGGCCCCTCTTTCCAAACTCCCCTCCCCACCTCTGGACCCAGGCTTCTCGGAGTAGCTGGGTCAGCCTGTTCTATTTGAAACACGTTTTCACCTCATGCAGAGCCACCTCTGATCACCGATTGAGCTCAGGTCTGTAGACTTACTCGTCCTTCCTGAAGAGGCCCCGACTCTCCTGTCTTCTTCCAGCTCTTTCCCAAGACCTTTCCACGCCCCTCTGCTCAGAGTTGAGGTGACTCCTCTCTCCGCTCTCTTTTTAGATACGTCCCTCTTACGTATTTTCAAGTTCAAGTCATCTCTACACAGTTTTTCATGAAATCCCAAGTGAAGGGGCTGGTGGGATTCTCTGCTTAGAATCTTCACCTGGCTGCCCATCTAACAGAATAGAGTCTGAACCCCTTACCATGACCTGAAAACCTTTCCTGACCTGGCTCCTATACCTGCTCACACTTCATCTTATTCTCCTTACACTTGGCCACCCTTTCCCTTTTACAGACCCTCCTTCTTGTTCCTACCTCAGAGCCTTGGACTTGCTTTTTCTTCCTCTGGCTCCTGCTCTCCAGGTGTTGACTTCTTGTCATATTTCACCTCTTAGCCCCAAGACAGCTACCTCAGGGAGGCCTGCTCTTAATCCAGAGGACCCCCTCAGTCACTGGCTGCCATCATTATCACCCTATTTTATTTATTTATAATACTTATAAATCTCTAAATCTATCCTATTCATGTATTTGTCTCATCCCTGTGAGCAGCACTATATTGCCGAGGCCAAGTACAATGTCTGGCACCTACTAAACCCTCAATAAATATTTGTTGAATCAACAATTTGAAAATGGTGCCTGGAAGATAGTATGTTTTCAATACATATGGGATGAATGACTACATCCCTTCTAAAATTACAGCCCTGGATTCCTAGAGGGTCAGAGATTCCTTAACAAGTGGTCATAGATCAAAATAATTTTGAGAGCCGCCATTTAGAATCCCTTTCTCCTTAGAGTCAGAGAAGGTCTGTGATGCAAGCATCTCCAAAGTCACCTGGTCCAACTTCCCTCTAAGTTTTTTTTTTTTTTTTTTTGCTGTACGCGGGCCTCTCACTGTTGTGGCCTCTCCCGTTGCGGAGCACAGGCTCCGGACGCACAGGCTTAGCGGCCATGGCTCACGGGCCCAGCCGCTCCGCGGCATATGGGATCCTCCCAGACCGGGGCACGAACCCGTATCCCCTGCATCGGCAGGCGGACTCTCAACCACTGCGCCACCAGGGAGGCCCTCCCTCTAAGTTTTGAATTATCCTTAGAGCAAGTTTGATGAGCCTGAACACTACCAGTGAGAGAGAATTTTCCAGCTCCAAGGAAGCTCCCTTAATCTTTGGGCAACTTTGTTAGAAAGCTGATATCACACTGTGACCCATTTGTTCTACTCTGATTCAAAGGATTATGCCAGGTGATCACTGGGCCTTTGAATGGATAAATTTGTGTTTCACCATCCTGCGCACTTTGGTCATCAAAATATTTCGTTTGAGTTTTACTCTATTTCTCCTTTCACTTAATTTTGTCTAAAATGAGGTAGAGATGAACTAGATGACATTAAAGGCATACAAGTCATCTGTTAAATGCAGAAGACTTGGATTCATAAATTTTTCTGACTGCTTGAATATAACAGAATTTCCTTTGAAAAATTTTTTTCCCTTTGAAGTCTTTTTCCTAAGTCAATGTGTTTTGAAGTCACTGTCATGCTATTATGTTGGTTAGCTGTTTTCTGATCAGTTGTCCACAATGGAGTTATTTAGAACATATGTTCTTATTACTAATAAAATGAAGGACATTTTTAAAAAGAGCACACGGGAATACAAATACAAAATCTTGCATTTGGTGTGAAACTTTATTCTTGTTTTTTTTTTTTTTTAATTTTTTATTTTTTTATTAGTTTCTGCTTTATAACAAAGTGAATCAGTCATACACATACATCTGTTCCCACATCCCTTCCCTCATGCATCTCCCTCCCTCCCACCCTCCCCATCCCACCCCTCCAGGCGGTCACAAAGCACCGAGCTGATCTCCCTGTGCCATGCGTCCGCTTCCCACCATCTATCTACCCCACGTTTGGTAGTGTATATATGTCCATGCCTCTCTTTCACTTTGTCACAGCTTACCCTTCCCCCTCCCCATATCCTCAAGTAGTCCATTCTCAAGTAGGTCTGTGTCTTTATTCCCGTTTTACCCCTAGGTTCTTCATGCCATTTTTTTTTTTTAAATTCCGTATATGTGTGTTAGCATACGGTATTTGTCTTTCTCTTTCTGACTTACTTCACTCTGTATGACAGACTCTAGGTCTATCCACCTCATTACAAATAGCTCAGTTTCGTTTCTTTTTATGGCTGAGTAATATTCCATTGTATATATGTGCCACATTTTCTTTATCCATTCATCCGATGATGGACACTTAGGTTGTTTCCAGCTCCCGGGCTATTGTGAATAGAGCTGCAATGAACATTTTGGTACATGTCTCTTTTTGAATTATGGTTTTCTCAGGGTATATGCCTAGTAGTGGGATTGCTGGGTCATATGGTAGTTCTATTTTTAGTTTTTTAAGGAACCTCCATACTGTTCTCCATAGTGGCTGTACCAATTCACATTCCCACCAGCAGTGCAAGAGTGTTCCCTTTTCTCCACACCCTCTCCAGCATTTATTGTTTCTAGATTTCTTGATGATGGCCATTCTGACTGGTGTGAGATGATATCTCATTGTAGTTTTGATTTGCATTTCTCTGATGATTAATGATGTTGAGCATTCTTTCATGTGTTTGTTGGCAGTCTGTATATCTTCTTTGGAGAAATGCCTATTTAAGTCTTCTGCCCATTTTTGGATTGGGTTGTTTGTTTTTTTGCTATTGAGCTGCATGAGCTGTTTATAAATTTTGGAGATTAATCCTTTGTCAGTTGCTTCATTTGCAAATATTTTCTCCCATTCTGAGGGTTGTCTTTTGGTCTTGTTTATGGTTTCCTTTGCTGTGCAAAAGCTTTGAAGTTTCATTAGGTCCCATTTGTTTATCTTTGTTTTTATTTCCATTTCTCTAGGAGGTGGGTCCAAAAGGATCTTGCTGTGATTTATGTCATAGAGTGTTCTGCCTATGTTTTCCTCTAAGAGTTTGATAGTTTCTGGCCTTACATTTAAGTCTTTAATCCATTTTGAGCTTATTTTTGTGTATGGTGTTAGGGAATGATCTAATCTCAAACTTTTACATGTCCTTGTCCAGTTTTCCCAGCACCACTTATTGAAGAGGCTGTCCTTTCTCCACTGTACATTCCTGCCTCCTTTATCAAAGATAAGTTGGCCATATGTGCATGGGTTTATCTCTGGGCTTTCTATCCTGATCCACTGATCTTTCTTTCTGTTTTTATGCCAGTACCACACTGTCTTAATTACTGTAGCTTTGTAGTATAGTCTGAAGTCAGGGAGCCTGATTCCTCCAGCTCCGTTTTTCGTTCTCAAGATTGCTTTGGCTATTCGGGGTCTTTTGTTTTTCCAAACAAGTTTTGAAATTTTTTGTTCTAGTTCTGTGAAAAATGCCAGTGGTAGTTTGATAGGGATTGCATTGAATCTGTAGATTGCTTTGGGTAGTAGAGTCATTTTCACAATATTGATTCTTCCAATCCAGGAGCATGGTATATCTCTCCATCTATTTGTATCTTCTTTAATTTCTTTCATCAGTGTCTTATAATTTTCTGCATACAGGTCTTTTGTCTCCTTAGGTAGGTTTATTCCTAGATATTTTATTCTTTTTGTTGCAATGGTAAATGGGAGTGTTGTCTTGATTTCATTTTCAGATTTTTCATCATTAGTGTACAGGAATGCCAGAGATTTCTGTACATTAATTTTGTATCCTGCTACTTTACCAAATTCATTGATTAGCTCTAGTAGTTTTTCGGTAGCATCTTTAGGATTCTCTATGTACAGTATCATGTCATCTGCAAACAGTGACAGCTTTACTTCTTCTTTTCCGATTTGGATTCCTTTTATTTCCTTTTCTTCTCTGATTGCTGTGGCTAAAACTTCCAAAACTATGTTGAATAAGAGTGGTGAGAGTGGGCAACCTTGTCTTGTTCCTGATCTTAGTGGAAATGGTTTCAGTTTTTCACCATTGAGGACAATGCTGGCTGTGGGTTTGTCATATATGGCCTTTATTATGTTGAGGAAAGATCCCTCTATGCCTACTTTCTGCAGGGTTTTTATCATAAATGGGTGTTGAATTTTGTCGAAAGCTTTCTCTGCATCTATTGAGATGATCATATGGTTTTTCTCCTTCAACTTGTTAATATGGTGTATCACATTGATTGATTTGCGTATATTGAAGAATCCTTGCATTCCTGGAATAAACCCCACTTGATCATGGTGTATGATCCTTTTAATATGCTGTTGGATTCTGTTTGCTAGTATTTTATTGAGGATTTTTGCATCTATGTTCATCAGTGATATTGGCCTGTAGTTTTCTTTCTTTGTGACATCCTTGCCTGGTTTTGGTATCAAGGTGATGGTGGCCTCGTAGAATGAGTTTGGGAGTGTTCCTTCCTCTGATATTGTTTGGAAGAGTTTGAGAAGGATAGGTGTTAGCTCTTCTCTAAATGTCTGATAGAATTCGCCTGTGAAGCCATCTGGTCCTGGGCTTTTGTTTGATGGAAGATTTTTAATCACAGTTTCAATTTCAGTGCTTGTGATTGGTCTATTCATATTTTCTATTTCTTCCTGAGTCAGTCTTGGCAGGTTGTGCATTTCTAAGAATTTGTCCATTTCTTCCAGGTTGTCCATTTTATTGGCATAGAGTTGCTTATAGTAATCTCTCATGATCTTTTGTATTTCTGCAGTGTCAGTTGTTACTTCTCCTTTTTCATTTCTAATTCTATTGATTTGAGTCTTCTCCCTTCTTTTCTTGATGAGTCTGGCTAATGGTTTGTCAATTTTGTTTATCTTCTCAAAGAACCAGCTTTTAGTTTGGTTGATCTTTGCTATCGTTTCCTTCATTTCTTTTTCATTTATTTCTGATCTGATCTTTATGATTTCTTTCCTTCTGCTAGCTTTGGGGGTTTTTTGTTCTTCTTTCTCTAATTGCTTTAGGTGCAGGGTCAGGTTGTTTACTCGAGATGTTTCCTGTTTCTTAAGGTGGGATTGTATTGCTATAAACTTCCCCCTTAGAACTGCTTTTGCTGCGTCCCATAGGTTTTGGGTCGTCGTGTCTCCATTGTCATTTGTTTCTAGGTATTTTTTAATTTCCTCTTTGATTTCTTCAGTGATCACTTCGTTATTGAGTAGTGTATTGTTTAGCCTCCATGTGTTTGTATTTTTTACAGATCTTTTCCTGTAATTGATGTCTAGTCTCATAGCATTGTGGTTGGAAAAGATACTTGATACAATTTCAATTTTCTTAAATTTACCAAGGCTTGATTTGTGACCCAAGATATGATCTATCCTGGAGAATGTTCCATGAGCACTTGAGAAAAATGTGTATTCTGTTGTTTTTGGATGGAATGTCCTATAAATATCAACTAAGTCCATCTTGTTTAATGTATCATTTAAAGCTTGTGTTTCCTTATTTATTTTCATTTTGGATGATCTGTCCATTGGTGAAAGTGGGGTGTTAAAGTCCCCTACTATGATTGTGTTACTGTCGATTTCCCCTTTTATGGCTGTTAGTATTTGCCTTATGTATTGAGGTGCTCCTATGTTGGGTGCATAAATATTTACAATTGTTATATCTTCTTCTTGGATCGATCCCTTTATCGTTATGTAGTGTCCTTCTTTGTCTCTTCTAATAGTCTTTATTTTAAAGTCTATTTTGTCTGATATGAGAATTGCTACTCCAGCTTTCTTTTGATTTCCATTTGCATGGAATATCTTTTTCCATCCCCTTACTTTCAATCTGTATGTGTCTCGAGGTCTGAAGTGGGTCTCTTGTAGACAGCATATATATGGGTCTTGTTTTTGTATCCATTCAGCCACTCTGTGTCTTTTGGTGGGAGCATTTAGTCCATTCACATTTAAGGTAATTATTGATATGTATGTTCCTATTCCCATTTCCTTAATTGCTTTGGGTTGTTATTGTAGGTATATTCCTTCTGTTGTGCTTCTTGCCTAGAGAAGTTCCTTTAGCATTTGTTGTAGAGCTGGTTTGGTGGTGCTGAACTCTCTCAGCTTTTGCTTGTCTGTAAACGTTTTAATTTCTCCATCAAATCTGAATGAGATCCTTGCTGGGTAGAGTAATCTTGGTTGCAGGTTTCTCTCCTTCATCACTTTAATTATGTCCTGCCACTCCCTCTGGCTTGTAGAGTTTCTGCTGAGAGATCAGCTGTTAACCTGATGGGGATTCCCTTGTGTGTTATTTGTTGTTTTTGCCTTGCTGCTTTTTTTTTTTTTTTTTCTTTTTGCGGTATGCGGGCCTCTCACTGTTGTGGCCTCTCCCGTTGCGGAGCACAGGCTCCGGATGCGCAGGCCCAGCGGCCGTGGCTCACGGGCCCAGCCGCTCTGCGGCACATGGGATCCTCCCAGACCGGGGCACGAACCCGTATCCCCTGCATCGGCAGGCGGACTCTCAACCACTGCGCCACCAGGGAGGCCCCGTCCCTTGCTGCTTTTAATATGATTTCTTTGTGTTTAATTTTTGACAGTTTGATTAATATGTGTCTTGGTGTATTTCTCCTTGGATTTATTCTGTATGGGACTCTCTGTGCCTCCTGGACTTGATTAACTATTTCCTTTCCCATATTGGGGAAGTTTTCAACTATAATCTCTTCAAATATTTTCTCAGTCCCTTTCTTTTTCTCTTCTTCTTCTGGAACCCCTATAATTCGAATGTTGGTGCGTTTAATGTTGTCCCAGAGGTCTCTGAGACTGTCCTCTGTTCTTTTCATTCTTTTTTCTTTATTTTACTCTGCATCAGTTATTTCCACTATTTTATCTTCCACCTCACTTATCCGTTCTTCTGCCTCAGTTATTCTGCTATTGATCCCATCTAGAGTATTTTTCATTTCATTTATTGTGTTTTTAATCGATGCTTGATTCATCTTTAGTTCTTCTAGGTCCTTGTTAACTGTTTCTTGCATTTTGTCTATTCTATTTCCAAGATTATGGATCTTGGAAATAGAATCTTGGATCAGCTTTACTATCATTATTCTGAATTCTTTTTCAGGTAGACTGCCTATTACCTCTTCATTTGTTAGGTCTGGTAGGTTTTTATCTTGCTCCTTCACCTGCTGTGTGTTTTTCTGTCTTCTCATTTTGCTTATGTTACTGTGTTTGGGGTTTCCTTTTTGCAGGCTGCAGGTTCGTAGTTCCCGTTGTTTTTGGTGTCTGACCCCAGTGGCTAAGGTTGTTTCAGTAGGTTGTGTAGGCTTCCTGGTGGGGGGGACTAATGCCTGTGTTCTGGTGGTTGAGGCTCGATCTTGTCTTTCTGGGGGACAGGTCCACGTCTGGTGGTGTGTTTTGGGGTGCCTATTGCCTTATTATGTTTTTAGGTAGCCTCTCTGCTAATGGGTGGGGTTGTGTTCCTGCCTTGCTAGTTGCTTTGCATAGGGTGACCAGCACTGTAGCTTGCTGGTCGTTGAGTGAAGCTGGGTGCTGGTGTTGGGATGGAGATCTCTGGGAGATTTTCGCTGCTTGATATTATGTGGAGCTGGGAGGTCTCTTGTGGACCCGTGTCCTGAAGTTGGATCTCCCGCTTCAGAGGCACAGCACTGGCTCCTGGCTGCAGCACCAAGAGCCTTTCATCCACCCGGCTCAGAATAACAGGGAGAAAAGGTAGAGAGAAAGAATTAGTAGAAGAAAGAAAGAGAGAGGGAAAGAAAGGAAGAAGGGAAGAAAGGAAGGAAGGAAGAAAGAAAGGAGGGAGGGAGGAAGGATGGAAAGAAAGAAGGAAAGAAAGGAGGAAGGGAGGGAGGAATGAAAGCAAAAGGAAGAGTGAATGGAAGAAGGGAGGGAGGGAGGAAGGAAAGAAAGAAAGAAAGACAGGAGGGAGGGAGGGAGGAAGGAAAGAAAAAGAAAGTGGAAAGAAGAAGGGTGGGAGGGAGGGAGGGAGAAAAGAAGAAAGAAGGAAAGGAGGAGCGGAGGGAGGGAGGGAGGAAGGGAAGGTAGGAAAAAAAAGAAAGAGCAGGTAAAGTAAATTAGAATAAAGTATGAAATATAGTAGCGTTATTAAAATTAGAAAGTAATTATTGGAAAAAAAAGAAAAAAAAAAAAAAAACAACGGACCGATAGAACCCTGGGACATATGGTGGAAGCAAAGCTATACAGAGAGAATCTTACACAGAAGATTACACATACACATTCACAAAAAGAGAGCAGGGGGAAAAATCAAAAATCTTGCTCTCCAAGTCCACCTCCTCAATTTGGAATAATTCGTTGTAAAAAGAGGAAAAGGGGGGAAAGTCTTAAATCTTGTCCTCAAAGTCCACTTCCTCAATTTGGGATGATTCGCTGTCCATTCATGCACTCCACAGACGCAGGGCACATCAAATGGACCGTGGAGCTTTAATCCGCTGCCTCCGAGGCTGCACAGAGAGATTTCCCTGTCTCTGCTCTCACAGCTCCCGGGTCTCAGCCTTGGACCCGGCCCCGCCTCTGTGCGTAGGTCGCCGGAGGGCGTCCGTTCTTCGCTCAGACAGGACGGGTTTAAAGGAGCCGCTGATTCGGGGGCTCTGGCTCACTCAGGCAGAGGGGAGGGAGGGGCGCGCAGTGTGGGGCGGGCCTGCGGCGGCAGAGGCCGGCGTGGCGTTGCAGCAGCCCTTGGCGCTCCGTGCGCTTTACCGGGAAAGCCGTCCCCGGGTCTCGGGACCCCGGCAGTGGCGGGGTGCACAGGCCCCCCCGGAAGGCGGGGCGGACAGCGACCCGCGCCCGCACACAGGCCCCGCGGCGGCGGGCGGCGTCGGCGGGCCGCAGCTGCGGCGTCGGCGGGCCGCGTCGGCAGCGGCGTCGGCGTCGGGCGTCGGCGGCGGCCGCCCACGCCCGTCTCCGAGGTCCGCGCCTTACCCGCGGCTCGCGCCTGTCTGCGGCGCTTCCCTAAGCAGCCCTCTTAATGCCCTCTCCTCGCGCACCAGGAAACAAAAGGGAAAAAAGTCTCTTGCCTCTTCGGCAGCTCCAGACCCTTTCCCCGGACTCCCTCCGGGCTAGCCGTGGTGCACTAGCCCCTTCAGGCTCTCTTCCCACTGCCAGCCCTAGTCCTCTCCCTGCGCTCTGACTGAAAGCCGATACCCGAGCCTCAGCTCCCAGCCCCCCCGCCACGGCGGCCGAGCAGACAAGCCTCTCGGGCTGGTGAGTGCCTGAGGGCACCGATCCTCTGTGCCGGAATCTCTCCGCTTTGCCCTCCACACCCCTGTTGCTGTGCTCTCCTCCGCTACTCCGAAGCTTTCCCCCTCCGCCACCTGCAGTCTCCGCCCGCGAAGGGGCTTGTAGTGTGTAGAAACCTTCCCTCCTTCACGGCTCCCTCCCACTGGTGCAGGTCCCGTCCCTATCCTATTGTCTCTGTTTACTCTTTTTTTCTTTTGCCCTACCCAGGTATGTGGGGAGTTTCTTGCCTTTTGGGGGGTCTGAGGTCTTCTGTCAGCGTTCAGTAGGTGTTCTGTAGGAGTTGTTCCACGTGTAGATGAATTTCTGATGTATCTGTGGGGAGGAAGGTGATCTCCGCGTCTTACTCTTCCGCCATCTTCCTCCGGGGGCCCTTTATTCTTGTTAAATTCAAGGCAACAGAGGATAGCTTGCAAGCCAATCAATGCCGGACAGTTATATTCCTTTTAGAATTTTATGGTCTTGTTCTTTAAGAAACACCTTTACTGGAAGACCAGTGCATGGTCTAAAGCACCTGTTACCCGCAGTATTCACATTATAGCACCCGACTATTCTATCAGCACTCAGATGCTTAGTCTTCCTTACCGACCCTTGGGAGCTGACTTGGAAATTCTGGCACAGGGGAAAGGACAGAACACAAGGTGGCGTTGGGGAGCCCCATAGAGGCTCCTGGCCTCAGTTTATTTTCATTTGTAAAACTGGAATGACCCAGTGTTCACCCTACAGTGTGAGTCTCACAAGGACAGACTGAGATGATGAGTTTACATGCATGTTGATACAAGTGAAACATGCTAAGCACATTGTTAGTAACTTAAAAAAATTCATGATCCATCCATAGACTCCTCAGTGAATCATCCTATCTGAGCAGAGCAATCGTTTTACAGCATACACAAAGTAAAAGAGCTGGTGTAGAAAAGCCTGATCCGCTACGGAGAATATATTTGGTTCCAGAATTGCATCAGCCAATTGCACGGACTGAACTGTGCTTCCAGGGGGAAAGATTAGTCAAGGCCTAGGGTGGAATATAGAGAAAGGAGCACTGGAGGAGGAGCCCTTGGTTTTACTCTCACAAGTCCACATGGACTTTATTGGGGACTCTGAGTAAGTGGCTTAGCCTTTCTGTAAAATGTTATATATGAGTTGGTGCTCTCCACTCCTGAGATCAAAGATGATGCTGATGAGGACCCACAGAGTCTGTGTGCCTTTGCAGAGATCACAGAGAATGACGGTTGTACCAGAAACGTCCAGTTCCACAGTTTCAGCCATAACCTCCACGCACAGACCCCTCTATCTAATGCTCTGTCTAATGCAGGGATGTCCCTTGAGCTCTGTTTCTGAATTTCCAGCTTCTGCTGGGTATACCCACCTGGAGGTAATGCTAGGATCCTGCACACAGAAGAACCAAAGCCAAAATAACTGTCGGCTGTTCTCCACAGCGAGCTTTTTCTCATCTCCTTTTTCTGTCCATGGCATCACCCTGTTCACTCAGCCTCAAGCCCCAAAACCCCGCTGACCATTGTTTTCCTTGCCCTTTTCTTTCATGTGGCTATCCTGTGACTCTTCTTTAACAAAGTGCCCTTTTCCTTCTCCTTCCATTTCTATCATCACCTTAGATCCCTTTCCATAGACTTTGACAAATAAACTCCAACTTGAACATCTTTTCCTTCCTCAGATAAAATTCCATGCCCTGGCTTGGCATTTAAGATCCTGATACGTAGGCTCTCTTATCGATTCAGTCCAACCTCCAGTGCTCCCTTGTTTAAGTTCTCAACTCCAGCCTCCTCACCATTCACCAGAAATGCTGAGTGATTTTTTTTCACCTCCAAGATTTCTTTCTTGCTGTCCTTTTCCTTGGAACACCCCATTCTCTAGCCCCAGCTCTGCATCTCAAAATCCCATTCATTCTTCAAAGCCCAGCTCACACATAACCGGCCTGGCAGCCTTCCTTGATTTCCCACCCTGGGAGTGTGGTCTCTTGCATGATGCAGGGAGTGCAGACACTCTGGAGTCAGACAGACCTGGGCCTGAACCTTGCCCCTGCCATCACCAGCTGTAGGACTATAAGCCTCAGTTTCTACATCTCTAAAATGAGGATAATAATACCTATGTGGGATTCTTATGAGATAGTGTTCACAGAGTTCCTAGGGCAGTGCCTGGCACATAGATGGAGCCTCATAAGTGAGCACTTTATTCCTTCCCTCCACACTGTTTTCTGCTTCCTTTGTAGCCTCTGCACTGGCATGTATCCATGGGTCTTCAGCTTATGGTTATTTTGGAGAGGCATTATTAAGAGATTCAAATTCTGACTCTGTTGCTTGTGAGCTGTGTGATTTGAGCCAGGTTACCTTATCTCTCTGATCAAAAGCGTCAGACTTTTGATCTGTAAAATGGGGAATCGTAATAAGACTACTGACCTCACAAGATTATTTAATGGGCTAATACATGGATTTGGCAAACTTTTTTCCTGTAAAGGGCCATAGTGAATGTTTCAGGCTTGTGGGTCATATGTTTTCTATCACAACTACTGAACTCTGCTGTTGATAGTGAGAAGACAGCCAGAGACAATACATAAACAGTATGCCTGTGTTACAATAAAACTTTATTTACAAAAGCAGGTGGTGAGCTGTAGTTTTCCAGCCCCGTAGTTAATACATACACTGCTCAGAACAGAGCATGATACTCAGTAACTGGTAGTGGCTGTTATTATTGGGGAATTCATTACATTTCCTTTACTTACCTGAAGGAGTCATAAAAGCAAGGTTTGTGGCTCATTCAACATAATCCCTGTGGTTGGCAGAATAACAGCTCCCCTCAAAGATATCCCTGTCCTAATCCCTAGATCCTGTGATTATGTTAAATTCCAGGGTTTCTTAGGCAGTTTGGGCTGCAGTAACAAAAATACCATACACTGGGTGGCTTAAACAACAAGCATTTCTCGCAGTTCAAGATCAGGGTGTGCCAGCATGGTCGGCTTATAGAGAGGGCCCACTTCTGGGTTGCAGACTTTTTGTTGTATCCTTCCATGGTGGAAGGGGCAATAGAACTCTCTGGCCTCTTATAAGGGCACTAATCCCATTCATGAGGGCTCCACCCTTATGACCTAATCACCTTCCAAAGGCCCCGCTTCCAAATCCCATCACGTTGTGGGGGTTTAGGAGTTCAGCATGTGAATTCTGAAGGGGATGCATTCAGTCCTTAACACATGGCCACAGGGAATTAAGGTTGCAAATGGAATTAGGTTGCTAATCAGCTGACCTAAAAATAGGGAGATAATCCTGAGTTACCTGGGTGGGCTCAGTGTAATTAGAAGAGCCCTTAAAAGTGAAAGAGAGAGGGCTTCCCTGGTGGCGCAGTGGTTGAGAGTCTGCCTGCTGATGCAGGGGACACGGGTTCGTGCCCCGGTCCGGGAAGATCCCATATGCCGCAGAGCAGCTGGGCCTGTGAGCCGTGGCTGCTGAGCCTGCGTGTCTGGAGCCTGTGCTCCACAACGGCAGAGGCCACAACAGTGAGAGGCCCGCATACAGCAAAAAAAAAAAAAAAAAAAAAAAAAAAAACCAAAAAAGATTCTCTATAGTATCATGTCATCTGCAAACAGTGACAGTTTTACTTCTTCTTTTCCAGTTTGGATTCCTTTTATTTCTTTTTCTTCTCTGATTGCTGTGGCTAGGACTTCCAAAACTATGTTGAATAATAGTGGCGAGAGTGAACATCCTTGTCTTGTTCCTGATCTTAGAGGAAATGCTTTCAGTTTTTCACCATTGAGAATGATGTTTGCTGTGGGTTTTGTCGTATATGGCCTTTATTATGTTGAGGTAGGTTCCCTCTATGCCCACTTTCTGGAGAGTTTTTATCATAAATGGGTGTTGAATTTTGTCAAAAGCTTTTTCTGCATCTATTGAGATGATCACATGGTTTTTATTCTTCAGTTTGTTAATATGGTGTATTACATTGATCGATTTATGTATATTGAAGAATCCTTGCATCCCTGGGATAAATCCCACTTGATCATGGTGTATGATCCTTTTAATGTGTTGTTGGATTCAAGTTTGCTAGTATTTTGTTGAGGATTTTTGCATCTATATTCATCAGTGATATTGGTCTGCAATTTCCTTTCTTTTGTAATATCTTTGTCTGGTTTTGGTATCAGGTTGATGGTGGCCTCATAGAAAGAGTTTGGGAGTGTTCCTTCCTCTGCAGTTTTTTGGTAGAGCTTGAGAAGGATGGGTGTTAGCTCTTCTCTAAATGTTTGATAAAATTCACCTGTGAAGCCGTCTGGTCCTGGGCTTTTGTTTGTTGGAAGATTTTTAATCACAGTTTCAATTTCATTACTTGTGATTGGTCTGTTCATATTTTCTGTTTCTTCCTGGTTCAGTCTTGGAAGGATATACCTTTCTAAGAATTTGTCCATTTCTTTCAGGTTGTCCATTTTATTGGCATAGAGTTGCTTGTAGTAGTCTCTTAGGATGCTTTGTATTTCTGCGGTGTCTGTTGTAAATTCTCCTTTTTCATTTTCAATTTTATTCATTTGAGTCCTCTCCCTCTTTTTCTTGATGAGTCTGGCTAATGGTTTATGAATTTTGTTTATCTTCTCAAAGAACCAGCTTTTAGTTTTATTGATCTTTGCTATCATTTCCTTCATTTCTTTTTCATTTACTTCTGCTCTGATCTTTATGTTTCTTTCCTTCTACTAACTTTGGGTTTTGTTTGTTCTTCTTTCTCTAATTGCTTTAGGTGTAAGGTTAGATAGTTTATTTGAGATTTTTCTCGTTTCTTGAGGTAGGCTTGTATTGCTGTAAACTTCGCTCTTAGAACTGCTTTTGCTGCATCCCATAGGTTTTGGATCATCGTGTTTTCGTTGTCATTTGTCTCTAGGTGTTTTTTGATTTCCTCTTTGATTTCTTCAGTGATCTCTTGGTTATTTAGTAAATGTATTGCTTAACCTCCATGTGTTTGTGTTTTTTACGTTTTTTCCCCTGTAATTGATTTCTAATCTCATAGTGTTGTGGTCAGAAAAGATGCTTGATATGATTTCAGTTTTCTTAAATTTACTGAGGCTTGATTTGTGACCCAGGATGTGATCTATCCTGGAGAATGTTCTGTGTGTACTTGAGAAGAAAGTGTAATCTGCTGTTTTTGGATGGAATGTCCTATAAATATCAGTTAAGAGTATCTGGTCTAATGTGTCAGTTAAAGCTTGTGTTTCCTTATTAATTTTGTTTGGATGATCTGTCCATTGCTGTAAGTGAGGTGTTAAAAGTCCCCCACTATTATTGCATTAACTGTCGATTTCCTCTTTTATAGCTATTAACAGTTGCCTTATATATTGAGGTGCTCCTTTGTTGGGTGCATATATATTTATAATTGTTATATCTTTTTCTTGGATGGATCCCTTGATCATTATTTAGTGTCCTTCCTTGTCTCTTGCAACATTCTTTGTTTTAAAGTCTATTTTATCTGATATGAGTATTGCTACTCCAGCTTTCTTTTGATTTCCATTTGCATGGAATATCTTTTTCCATCCCCTCACTTTCAGTCTGTATGTGTCCCTAGGTCTGAAGTGGGTCTCTTGTAGACAGCATATATATGGGTCTTGCTTTTGTATCCATTCAGCGAGCCTGCGTCTTTTGGTTGGAGCATTTAATCCATTCACTTTTAAGGTAATTATCGATATGTATGTTCCTATTACCATTTTCTTAATTGTTATGGGTTTGTTTTTATAGGTCCTTTTCTTTCTCTTGTGTTTCCCACTTAGAGAAGTTCCTTTAGCATTTGTTGTAGAGCTGGTTTGGTGGTGCTGAATTCTCTTAACTTTTGCTTGTCTGTAAAACTTTTGATTTCTCTGTTGAATCTGAATGAGGTCCTTGCTGGGTAGAATAATCTTGGTTGTAGGCTCTTCCCTTTCATCACTTTAAGTATATCATGCCACTCCCTTCTGGCTTGTAGAGTTTCTGCTGAGAAATCAGCTTGTTAACGTTATGGGAGTTCCCTTGTATGTTATGTGTCATTTTTCCCTTGCTGCTTTCAATAATTTTTCTTTGTCTTTAATTTTTGTGAATTTGATTACTATATGTCTTGGCATGTTTCGCCTTGGGTTTATCCTGCCTGGGACTCTCTGTGCTTCCTGGACTTGGGTGGCTATTTACTTTCCATGTTAGGGAAGTTTTCAACTATAATCTCTTCAGATATTTTCTCGGGTCCTTTCTCTCTCTCTTCTCCTTCTGGGACCCCTATAATGGGAATGTTGTTGTTTAATGTTTTCCCAGAGATCTCTTAGGCTGTCTTCATTTCTTTTCATTCTTTTTTCTTTATTCTGTTCTGCAGCAGTGAATTCCACCATTCTGTCTTCCAGGTCACTTATCTGTTCTTCTGCCTCAGTTGTTCTGCTATTGATTCCTTCTAGTGTAGTTTTCATTTCATTTATTGTATTGTTCATCTCTGTTTGTTTGTTCTTTAATTCTTCTAGGTCTTTGTTAAACATTTCTTGCATCTTCTCGATTTTGCATCCATCCTTTTTTTCCCCAAGGTCCTGGATCCTCTTCACTGTCATTATTCTGAATTCTTTTTCTGGAAGGTTGCCTATCTCCACTTCATTTAGTTGTTTTTCTGGGGTTTTATCTTGTTCCTTCATCTGGTACATAGCCCTCTGCCTTTTCATGTTGTCTGTCCTTCTGTGAATGTGGTTTTTGTTCCACAGGCTGCAGGATTGTAGTTCTTGCTTCTGCTGTCTGCCCTCTGGTGGATGAGGCTATCCAAGAGGCTTGTGCAAGTTTCCCGATGGGAGGGACTGGTGGTGCATAGAGCTGGCTGTTGCTCTGGTGGGCAGAGCTCAGTGAAACTTTAATCTGCTTGTCTGTTGATGGGTGGGGTTGGGTTCCCTCCCTGTTGGTTGTTTGGCCTGAGGCAACCCAGCACTGGAACCTACTAGGCTTCTTGGTGGGGCTAATGGTGGACTCTGGGAGGGCTCAGAACTTCTGCTGCCAGTGTCCTTGTCCTCATGGTGAGCCACAGACACCCCCCACCTCTGCAGGAGACCCTCCAATACTAGCAGGTAAGTCTGGTTCAGTCTCCTATGGGGTCACTGCCCCTTCCCCTGGGTCCTGATGTGCACACTACTTTGTGTATGCCCTCCAAGAGTGGAGTTTCTGTTTCCCCCAGTCCTGTCGAAGTCCTGCAATCAAATCCCGCTAGCCTTCAAAGTCTGATTCTCTAGGAATTCTTCCTCCCGTTGGCGGACCTCCAGGTTGGGAAGCCTGACATGGGGCTCAGAACCTTCACTCCAGTGGGTGGACTTCTGTGGTATAAGTGTTCTCCCGTTTGTGAGTTACCCACCCAGCAGTTATGGGATTTGATTTTACTGTGATTGTGCCCCTCCTACCATCTCATTGTGGCCTCTCCGTTGTCTTTGGATGTGGGGTATCTTTTTTGGTGAGTTCCAGTGTCTTCCTGTTGATGATTGTTCATCAGTTAGTTGTGATTCCGGTGTTCTCGCAAGAGGGAGTGAGCACATGTCCTTCTACTCCGCCATCTTGCTCCAGCACTGTATTTTCTTATGTCACAATCTTGGGCTTCACAATAAAGTGCAGAAGAAGGTTTTCATACCTTGACTTGTAAAGAAGTAGCACAGATTGCAATAGCATCAGTAGCAAGGTGACAAGAGACTTTATCATATAGAAGGAATATGCAGTTCTAGAGCCGAGGGTGCCTTTTTCAAGAGAAGTAGCAGCTGAAGGTGTTTAGCTTGACTTCTGGGTAGTAGAGGTGAGTGGTGTGGTTAGCTCTTCATGGTGGAATGTATGTAATTTTGGGCAGCAGGTAAAATGGCAAGAATAACTTGGCACCGTTGTTAGATGGAAAATATCCAAGATGAGAACTACAATGCCATGTTTATTGTGAAGTGAAACTATTTGTTAGAGGAATTAATGAACACCCAGCATGTGGATATTCAGCCAATAACTTTTAATTAGAGTGGGAAATGTTGTCACAACACAGGTTTATTAGATCATCTGCTAATTAAATAAAATATTATGCAGTAGGAATTCCCATTTTTCCTTTTTATAACTATGAGGGAAGTTGCCAAGGATGGGCTGGAGAGGAAGGTAGCCCTTCCAGGTAGGCAGGTTAGAAAGCTGCCAGGGGACATCCTGAAACTCATGCTTTCTACCATATTTTTAATTAACTTGGCTCAGTTCCCATTGGAAGGTGAAGAAAATCCATAATGTGTTAGAGGGCTTTAGTTTTCTTCTCAAATCAGAATTCAATTTATCACTGCCAGATAAGAAGTGAAAAGGTCATCTTCTCACTTTGAAATTTCTGAATCACTTAATAGGTAATTTGTACTGCTAATTACTACCGTTTACTTCTGTAATTATTTTGAATTATTGTCCTCCTGCTATTATTAATGGGTAAGACAGGAGACAATAAAACATGGCTCTAAATTCCAGTTGGTTAGCCTGGCAGTTGTGCCACTTTGAAGTGACTGGCAGAGAAAGATTTGCTATTTCACTCAGCTTTGCTGCGTTGGTGACAGAAAACCAACAGCTGAAACATTATTTGCATTTTCCTGTTCTGGAACTACTTTTCATTAATATTTTGTATGGCAACTCTCTTTTTGGCTGAGCACCAGCAATAATGAAGTTAAGCAGACTTCCCCTGCTATTCTAATTGCTTTTGTGGGCCCCAGATATATCTGAAACACCTGTAGGGTTAATCAAATATCTGCAGACCTTCTGGAGTTAGCTCACCAGCCACATGGCCAGAAAGCTTAGGAGAAATCTTGGTCAGAAGAGAACTAATTCGATGACATCTTGGGGAGATTTTCAATGTTATGATTCTGGAATGAAATTTTTGTGAACTTAGCTATGGTGGCCTGGGCTTTTAAGGCATTCCGGTGAAATTTTACAGATTGACTATAGACAGACAGTCATGTTGGTAGGATGCAAAAGATACCAGAAAAGTTTTCCTATCCCAGATTTCTCCCAAGCAGTAGCTAGAGAGCTAGATTCATTCCTTAAAATCCAAGGGCTCTTTTGGTTCTGAAGAATGCCCTATGTATGAGCAGATTTCCCCAGAAAGCCCAGCATCTTAAAACATTATCAGCTACCACCTCACCAGGGTATTTAGCTTAGATAGGGCTCTGGTGAGGGTGGGGTGGCTCCTGAAAAAGGGGAAAAGTTGAGAACAAGCTTACCTTGCTCTGTAATTTTGCTTAGGGTAAATACCTCATAACATTTGAGGGTGTTAACTGTAGTGTCTTTTATTGACGCACTTTCTACATTATACAAATTTATTGATTTTTTTTCAAATAGATTGAGTTGGCTCTTAGTAGGTATAAGTGGGAAGAAAAACTTGGTGTAGAGATACCAGATGGAGGTTTGAAAGTACAGAATTTGAGAAGTACAGTTTGGGGTCGGGTACCTTACAAATGATGGGCTGAAGGGTTAACATAGTATGAGATTCATTTGCTATCAGATAGAAGTGGCTGCATCAGAGACCGTAATATCTTTGATTGTTTTCTAGCATTAATCATTACCATCTGTCAGCTGCAAAGAGGCTTCACGGCATTGGAGAACAAGTATAGAATTTGGAATAATAAATATAATAGCTTCTACTTATTATGCTGTTGCTTCTAAGCTGTTGTTGGACTCCGTTCTTTATATGCATTATCTCATTTCCCCCGGCTGATGGAGGCACCATGATTATTCCATCTTATAGACGAGGTAGTTAAATAAACTCTACATGGTCACACAGCTAGGAAATGGCAGAGTTACTGAACTCAAGTTTCAGACTCAGGTTTCTTTGTCTCCAGGACCCACATCCCTAAACAATCTGCTGCTATTCTGAGGCGTCCAGAAAGTTCTTTCTCTAGGTAACAGGAAAAGGAATAGTCACATTGTAAGAAATAAAAGGAAGGCTTGTGTGTATTAGAAAAACCAAAAAAAAAAAAAAAAGGTTGAGGAATAAAGGGCTTGAATTTGTTGCTGCTGTCTTGGAATAGATAGAGGTCTTGCAGGTATCCTGTCTTGGTCTCCCTGGTACTTCTAGCCCCAACATGAGTAACCGTTTCATTCTCCATCATGCTAACCCATGGAATTCAGTCCCACCTGGCTCTGGGGAGACACCTCCCAGGAGGGCTTAGTTATCGAGGTAAGAGAAGGACACCCTAATATAAGTCCCTTCTACCTGGTCTTCTAATATTTTTCTCCAACACCATGATGTAGTCGTGAGTGTGTATGTGGTGCATTGGGAAGAGTCTAGCTCCATGGGTGAGAGCCTTTGAAAACAGAGCTGCTCCGGTCCCACTTCTTTAAAAAAAATTAAGAGACTATTTTTTAGAGAAGTTTTGGATTTATAGAAAAATCAGAGCTGAAAGTACAGAGAGTTCCCTTATTATGCCACCCACCCACCTATGCCCCAGTTTTCCCTATTATTAACATCTTGTGTTAATGTGGTACATTGTGACAACTGGTGAACCAGTATTGATATATTATTAACTAAAGTCCATATTTTACATTAGGGCTCACTCTTTGTTTTATAGTTCTGTGGGTATTGACAAATGTAAAACGACATGTATCTACCGTTACAGTATCATACAGAATAGTTTCACTGCCTTAAAAATCCCCTGTGCTCCATCTATTCATCCTTCTTTCTTCTTCCCAAACCCTTGTTAACCGCTGATCATTTTACTGTCTCTATAGTTTTGCTTTTTACAGAATGTCATATAGTTGGAATCATATAGTATGTAGCCTTTTCAAACTTTTTTGACTTAGAAAGATATATTTTAAGGTTCCTCTATGTCTTTTTTTAATCACTGAATAATATTGCACTGTACAGATGTATCATAGTTTATCCATTCACCTATTGAAGGACATCTTTGTTGCTCCAATTATTGGCAATTATGAATTAGGCTGCTACAAACATTCGAGTGCAGGTTTTTGTGTGGACATGTTTTCACCTCATTTGAGTAAATACCAAGGAGCAAGATTTTTGGATTGTATGATAAGGATAAGAAACTGTCGGACTTGCCTGATGGTGCAGTGGTTAAGAACCTGCCTGCCAATGCAGAGGACACAGGTTCAATCCCTGGTCCAGGAAGATCCCACATGCTGTGGAGCAACCAAGCCCTCTCACCACAACTGTTGAAGCCCATACAGTCTCGGGCCTGTGTGCCGCAGCTACTGAGCCCACGTGCTGCAACTACTGAGCCTGCGTGCCACAACTACTGAAGCCCGTGCGCCTAGAGCCCATGCTCTGCAACAAGAGAAGCCACCACAATGAGAAGCCCCTGCACCGCAATGAAGAGCAGACCCCACTCGCCTCAACTAGAGAAAGCCCACGGACAGCAACGAAGACCCAACCAAAAAAAAAAAAAAAGAAAGAAACTGTCAAACTGTCTTCCAAACTGTCTGTATCATTTTACATTCCCACCAGCAGTGAATGAGGGTTTCTGTTGTTCCCCACCCTTGCCAGCATTTGGTGTTGTCAGTGTGTTGGATTTTGGTCATTCTAATTGGTGTGTAGATGTATTTCATTGTTGTTTTAATTTGCAATTCTGTGATGACATATGATGTGGAACATCTTTTCATATGCTTATTTGCCATCTGTATACTTTCTCTAGTGAGATGTCCAGATCTTTTGCTCATTTTAAAATTGTTTACTTTTGTTTTCTTATTCTTGAATTTTACAAGTTCTTTGTATATTTTGGGTACCAGTCCTTTATCAGATATGTGTTTTGCAAATATTTTCTCCCAGTCTCTGGTTTATCCTTTCTTTCTCTTAATGGTTCCACTTTTTAAAGATACTTGGGTTTCTCTTTCTGGGTGAAATAGCTAGTAATAGTTTCCAAGAAAGCACCAACTTTAGCATTCTTTTTTTCTACCCTCTCTTTTGCAGAGCTGTGTCTGCTTTGAGATTTCTAGTAGACTGCTTGTGTGTGTTTTTTTTTTTTAACATCTTTATTGGAGTATAATTGCTTTACAATGGTGTGTTAGTTTCTGCTGTATAACAAAGTGAATCGGCTATACATATACATACATCCCCATATCTCCCCCCTCTTACGTCTCCCTCCCACCCTCCCTATCCCACCCCTCTAGGTGGACACAAAGCACTGAGCTGATCTCCCTATGCTATGCGGCTGCTTCCCACTAGCTATCTGTTTTACGTTTGGTAGTGTATATAAGTCCATGCCACTCTCTCACTTCGTTCCAGCTTACCCTTCCCCCTCCCTGTGTCCTCAAGTCCATTCTCTATGTCTGTGTCTTTATTCCTGTCCTGCCCCTAGGTTCTTCAGAACCTTTTTTTTTTTTTTAATTCCATATACATGTTTTAGCATGTGGACCTCAGACTATACTATAAAGCTACAGTAATCAAGAGAGTATGGCACTGGCACAAAAACAGAAATATAGATCAGTGGAACAGGATAGAAAGCCCAGAGATAAACCCACGAACATATGGTCACCTTATTTTTGATAAAGGAGGCAAGAATATACAATGGAGAAAAGACAGCCTCTTCAATAAGTGGTGCTGGGTAAACTGGACAACTACATGTAAAAGAATGAAATTAGAACACTCCCTAACACCATACACAAAAATAAACTCAAAATGGATTAAAGACCTAAATGTAAGGCCAGACACTATCAAACTCTTAGAGGAAAACATAGGCAGAACACTATGTCATAAATCACAGCAAGATCCTTTCTGATCCTCCTCCTAGAGAAATGGAAATAAAAATAAACAAATGGGACCTAATGAAACTTAAAAGCTTTTGCACAGCAAAGGAAACCATAAACAAGACAAAAAGACAACCCTCAGAATGGGAGAAAATATTTGCAAACAAAGCAACTGACAAAGGATTAATCTCCAAATTTACAAGCAGCTCATGCAGCTGCATATCAAAAAAAAAAAAAAAACAACTCAATCCGAAAATGGGCAGAAGACCTAAATAGAGATTTCTCCAAAGAAGATATACACATTGCCAACAAATGCTCGTGTAGTATTTCATGCACAATATTGTAGTCAGTTTGTCCTTTGGAGAAGGAGAGTTTAGGAGTTAAGGTTAATTGAACAGATATTTGTTAAACTTCTGTTATGTATGCTGCACCCAGGAGGGTGCTGGGGTGATGATGGTGAGTAAGGCAGGCAGAGTCCTTGTCCTTGGGGAACTTACAGTTGAGTGGGAGATACATAATGAACCAATTTCAGCCTGTATGGAAAGGCAAATGGAAGGGGAATGTGGAAAGTTCTAGCGCTGGGCAGTTAAACATTTGGATCTGAAGGTCAAGAGAGGAGTAGGTAAGGAAATGGGATTTTTAGCACTTTTCTAGGTAGTTTAAATGTAAATAGAGAATGTCAAGGAAGAGTGAAGTATTTCAATTAGTGTCTTTTAAAGCCATGGATTCAATAGCATCATCATGAAAACTCAAAATCTTTATTTAGGTAGGGAGTAAGGGTAATACACAGATGGCTTTATATGCAGCTAATCTGGGCAAACTCTCAACTCTAACAATATGTGGGCAGGTAGTTACTGTTGTTCTACTTTTAAGGTTCTATCAAGATGCTCTTGACTCGCCTTGATCACAGGATGTAACTGTTGATGTCATGTTGTGCACAGTTTTCAAGTAAGTCTATATGTTTTTGTACTATCTTATGTTGGTATTTAAATCATAAACCAGAAACCAGTAAACCGATCCGTCCGTTAGGAGTAACAAAGAATATGTGCCGTTGGTTCTTATGTCCAAAATATTTATATTTGAGGTTTGAATCTCTAGGTGGTGTTGATCCACACATTATTGAACCTGGAAAGAATAAACTGTGATGTCTATTGCCTTGGACGTTGGTGATGGGTAATACGAGGCAACACCATGGTTTCCATGTTAGCACATGGTTTCCATGTGCTAACATGGTTCAATAGGGGTGTGTGTTTTGAGTAAGAACATATCTATACCTATGCATATAGGTATACTTATACTTATATATATTATAATTGGAATATGTAGGAATATGTATTATATATAATAGTGTTTTATATATAATATAATTATATATTTTATAACTATAAGATATAATTAAATGTAATTATATATAATCGTAATATATTGATGTAGTATAGTAATTACCTATAACATATAATAATATATATTAGAATACATAAAATGTATATATTCCAATTATAGCTACCTCTTCTTTGTCCTTCAGGTTTGGGGTTGTAACAGCTCAGCTGCTATTACACTACCCCTTTTGGTTGCATTAGCCACAGCTTCATAAGTAGAACCTTTGTAAATAAACCCTCCTCAAATGATCCTATCTTGAGAGTGCTATTTCCTTGTGGGACATTTTCCTTGTGAGCTGATATTTGGGCCAATTTCCTTCCAAGACACTGTGGAGTTTTCCCAAGAAAGGACAGAAGAGGATAGTGTCTTCGGATGAACTCAGTATTCCTGTGTGCTGTTCCTCTTTTCCAGACCTTGTGACAAGTTAGATACCAGCATAATTTTTCAAAGTTTTAACAGTGGGGGCTCTGGAGGGCAAGATGTGTGTGGGACCAAGGGCACAGTACTCGGCAGAAGAGGGAAGCCTGGGAGAAATCCGGATCACTAGATGCAAACTGGAGCCATTCTAGGCAAAGGAAGAACTGCTAGGGTGGTCTGAGCTGGGGGATTGGTCTTGGCAGTGGCCAGGGCATTTACAGGGTTATTTTCTCTGTCACATCCTGCAGACCACTTGGGCAGACCAATTCCCAGAGCCTCTGCTATGTGATATGGATGCGGCCACCTTTGTTTTTGCATTTGATACTGGCTGGAAGGTCTTTTTCTTGTTCTCTCATCTTTTCAAGAGGATTGTCTTTAATCTGGGTCACTGTGACAATTTTTTTGCCAGATCTTTTTGAGCAGTAAATTCAATAAAGCAAGAGTCAAGCCCCTGCTGCCAGAGCTGGAAGGGGCTGCAGTGATTCTTTCATGTAGTGGTTCTCAGTCTTGGCCAATTGGCAGAACTCCTGGGGGTGCTTTCAGAAATCCCTATCTGGGTTGATCTGGTGCAGAAGCTCCAAGCCAGAGGTGACCCCAAGAATGTGACTCCCCAATTCCCACCATTCTGAAAATTTGTGGAAATCTTAGGCATAGCTTTGGACTTTCCACAATTTGTAGGTAGAAAAATCCCAGTTTGCATTTGGATCCAATCCCCTCAATTTACAGATAGGGAAGCTGAGGCCCACAGAACAAGATCACAACCTTGGACACATGTCCCGGCTTGGACCAGAAACCAGGTCTTCCAGCTCCAATCTGCCTCTCCCGGGTATTTCAGAGTTAACAAATTTTGAGGCAAGAGCTGGTGAGGAGGCTGTCAGGCCCATTGAAGTATCATCTTAGTTTACCCTGGTCAGTCAGACAGAATCCGCTCTTGAGTTTGCACGTGGGAGGAGGGGCAACTCCAGCTCCTCCCACTTCTGGTGCAGATGTGTCTACCTCTCTCAGTAGCCAAGCACACCGTGGAGTGCAGTGCAAAGACCATGTAGCCCAAGATGGATGGAATTGGGGGTGAAGCCATCCCTTTTGCCTTCCTCCCACCTTTTTTATTTATGTTGTTGCTGTCTAATAATTCTCCTTTCTAGCAAACTATCAAGCATGTTACCAAGCAGAGCAGGAGCACCTTTTTGGAAAAGAAAAAAACCACCTTTGAATTAAACCCTTTGAATATATATGCTTTGCAAAAAGGATAGTAGTTCACTGGCTAATGATATGTATTTGACGAGTGAATTTTACACTGTTAATGAGGGGGGTCAGAAGAGCTATTTTAAAAAAGGCATTAGTTATGAATATGATATGCATATTTTTGGAGATAAAAGCGCTTTATTTTGATGAAAAATTGAAATGGGAAGAGACTAGGCAGAAACACTGATAACCCAAAAGACTCCTGATATGGTATAAATGTTACTGCCGGTGACAGAAAGTTAAATGAGTTTTAAATAAAAATAATTAATTTCATTGCTTCCTGGTTAAAGAGACTGAGAGCACAGATGCTCCATGGACTACTGTGCGATTTGTAATTTAGTTGTAACAGATTTGCATAAATGGGATTTAGAGCTGGATTTTATATTAAAAATAGAGTGCCACGGATAAAAAGCAGTTCCAATTTTAATTACTTGGGCTTTTATGGTCCATGTGGTGAATATTTAATGGCCAGGAGTGGAGAACTGTTTTCCGAGGTACTATATATTCACTTAACTTGACTTGCTGGGTCCCTTGGGGACCTTTTTCTTCCAGTTGGAAATCTTGTTTAGAGCACAGACTCTTCTGTTGTCCTCAGAGTCAGGTTTTTCTTGGTCACTGAGGCTGGCATTTCCCATGAATTGGTTATGGCAAAGACATCTCTTGCTTGCCAGAAAAGAGAGAGACATGGTACTTGTGGGTATTGATACTTCAGATTAAATAGTGGACTCTTACTGCTCTGAGCATAATTCTTCCAGGAATGTGTACGCTGTTGGCCATTGTTCATCTTTTTTTCCTTCTTTTGTTTAAGTTTTAGAAAAACTCCAGTGCAAATAGTTTTAGCATTTTTTTTTTTTTTTTTTTTTTTTTTTTTTTTTGGTATGCGGGCCTCTCACTGTTGTGGCCTCTGCCGTTGCGGAGCACAGGCTCTGGACGCGCAGGCTCAGTGGCCATGGCTCACGGGCCCAGCCGCTCCGCGGCATGTGGGATCTTCCCGGACTGGGGCACGAACCCGTGTCTCCTGCATCGGCAGGCGGACTCTCAACCACTGCGCCACCAGGGAAGCCCAGGTTTAGCATTTTTTGACTATAATAATGTGTATTGCAAACATTTTAGAACTTACAGAAATGTATATTTTAAAAAACACTCATAGGATTTCTCTGGTGGCACAGTGGTTAAGAATCTGCCTGCAGTGCAGGGGATATGGCTTCAAGCCCTGGTCCGGGAAGATGCCACATGCCGCGGAGCAACTAAGCCTGTGCGCCACAACTACTGAGCCTGTGCCCTAGAGCCTGTGAGCCACAACTACTGAGCCCACACACCTAGAGCCTGTGCTGCGCAACAAGAGAAGCCACTGCAATGAGAGGCCCGTGTGCCACAAGGAAGAGTAGCCCTCGCTCACCACAACTAGAGAAAGCCCATGCACAGCAGTGAAGACCCAACGCAGCCAAAAATAAATAAATAAATTTATAAAAGAAAAATTTTAAAAAGATAGAAAACACCCATAGATTCTTCACGCAAAGATATCTGCTCTTAATATTTTGATGTATAGTAATTCTGGATTCATTTTTATGCTTAAAAATATCTGAATCTACATATATATATTTAAACATAAACATGGTACCATATAATATATGCACTTTGGAAACTTGCTCTTTTTTTTTTTTTCTTTTTGTTTTGTTTTTTGCGATACGCGGGCCTCTCACTGTTGTGGCCTCTCCCGTTGCGGAGCACAGGCTCCGGATGCATAGGCTCAGCGGCCATGGCTAACGGGCCTAGCCGCTCTGCGGCATGTGGGATCTTCCCGGACCAGGGCACGAACCTGTGTCCCCTGCATCGGCAGGCAGACTCTCAACCACTGCGCCACCAGGGAAGCCCGAAACGTGCTCTTTTTATATAACAATTGCTGTGGCTATACTTTGTTAATGCTATGATTTTTTAATGCCTGCATTGTATTTTTGTATAGATATTCTGTCATTTATTGAATCAACATCTTGGTGGATGTTTGGGTTATTTTCAGTTTTTCATATTAAAAACAAGGCTGCAGTATATATCCTTATACCTGCATCCTTTCAGACTTCGTAGGACAACTTCCTAAAGGAGGAATTTCTGCGAAGTAAGTGTGCAGTCTTTCAAGGTTCTAAAACGTATTGTTCTACTGCCCTCTACACAATATTTTAATCTTTGCCAAGAGAAATGAGAACTCGTTGTTTTAATTTGCATTCCCTTAATTGTTAAGGTTTTTGTTTTCCCCACTTGTATTTATTCTTTATTTACTAGAAGATCAGCTCATGCAGGTTGAGATGTTCATCTGTTTTGTTTCTTTTCTGTCCTCCATTCCTAGAAGAGCTTGACACACAGAAGGAGAAGGAGCTCAAATATTTGTTGAATGTTGAGTGAATTACCTTTCATGTCCTTTGCTCATTTTTTCCCTAAAAGGTGCTTATCCTTTTATCATTGCTTTTGAAGAGTTTTTTATATCCTAAAGATATTAGCTCTTTGTCATTTGTAGTGCAAATATTTTTCCCAGGTTGCTTTTTATGTCTCGACTTTGAGAATTTAAAATTTTGCCTGTGGAAATATTTATTTATTTTTTTACAGGGTCAATTGTATCAGTATTTTCTTTAGTTTTACCTTTCCTATTCAGCTTGAGAAAGGGCTTTCTCATTCTAGAATGATAAAACTGCAACCTTGATTTTTTCTAGGTACTTTTAATGGTTTCATTTCAAACCTTTAAGTACTGATAATTAATTTACCTGAACATGTTTTGATAAAGGTAGAGATTTACCTGGAAGATTTTTTCTCCCGCATGATTTACCATAATCTCTCCTTCCTCCATGGTTCTAGGACCTTTGAAGACAGGGAGCTGGAAGAGGGAACTAACATTAAATTGGGGGCTATTTTCTAGACATGTGATATTTGCTGTACAGATTTCCTGACCTAGCAGTGCAAGGTAGATGTGGTTTCCAGTTTGCAGACGAGGAGACTGAGGCAAGAGGTAAGACATTTGTCTGAATCTCTTAGTAAACTCAGGCCCTCAGCTCCTACTCTTTCCACAGCATTCTGCTGCTTCCTCCCTCCCAGCCTCTGCGTGTCTCAGTGTCCAGGTATTCTGCTCAGTAGTAGGGCCACAGGTACCTAATGATGCTACAGCAGACCTAAGCCATTAAAAAATGAAATTCTCAAGTTAAGAAGTTTAGAGAAAAGTAGTATTTTGGTGGAGGAAGCAAAGATGTATTTATATCCTCTCTTTCTATTCGTAATACCTGGTAGAGTCCTTCAAATGTTTTTCTTGGATCCTGGACTTGATGTTGTCAAACATAAGTAGAGCAGTTGGCAGCAGACAGTTTGAATTGTAAGTACTTAACATGGAGTGAAGGTTACCGTGTGGAAAATGACGGTAGTGATTATGATTTAAGATGTGTGAAATGCACTCAAAGTCATAAATGACAGCTCTAGGATGGCAGTCATTATTTTATTGTTAAAACGCACTTTGCTCCGTTGAGTTCAGGCCCAGCACTTAAAGTGATGCTATTAAAGAGCGATGTTTTGTTCAAGAGTTGTGCTTTGTGTGTATCTTGTGTGTAACAGCAGTATTTGATCATAATGCTTTTTCCAAACCGTGAGCTACATGTGAATAATCACTTGAGTATACTTTTTATGAGGCTAAGAATTTAACTTCTGCAGCAGTGTTAATCTGACAAGGCCACACACTAACACTTAAAGCCATGTAAAACAGTCATGCATTTTTAGAGGCTTGTATTTATGCATATTGGCACATGAATTTGCATTTTTACATTCATTTATCTTAATTATTGGACACAGTTAATTTGATACATAAACTTGGACAGAATAGCTAAATAATTTTGGGTTTTATAAGAATAAGATATGTTACGAATTATATATCTTATTTTCATAATTATAAGTAATATATAGTAAATAATATAAAATAAATAAGAATAAATACATATAATGGATAATAGAAAACAAATACTACATAAATATCTATATTATGTATTCAATATATTATATAATAATTATAAATTATGGCAAATAGGTTATCAATAATAATTAAATTTTAGAATTAAAACATGCTATATTGTCATTTTTTGCAAATATTTTCTCCTGGTGTGACTTGCTTTCCATTTTCTTAGCAGTGTCTTTCTAAGACATATGTTTTAATTTTGATGTCAGTTTATCATTGTTTTTTCTTTGTACTTACGTCTTTTGTGTTCTAGGAATCGGTTGGTTATACAAAGATTATGAAGACTTTTTTCCTGTATTTTCTCCTATAAGCTTAATGGTTTAGTTTTTACCTTTAGGTCTGTGATCAATTTCAAATTAATCATTGTGTATGGTGTGAGGTATGTGTTAAGGTTCATTTTTTTCCATATGGGTATCAAATTTTTCTAGTACTGTTTGTTGAAAGATTCTGTTTTCCCATTAAATTACCTTTATCAAATATCAGTTATGTATATGTATAGGTCCATTTCTGGACATTGTATTCTGTTCCATTGCTTCATGTGTATGCCTTATGCTAAAACTACAATAATTTAAAGGTTATTTTCAGTGGGTATAGAATTCTCAGTTGACCCTTTTTTTCTTTCAGCACTTTAAAGGTGTCATTCCATTGTTTGGGAATCCCATTATTTCTGATGAGAAGCAGCTGTTTGTATTATTGTTTCATTGTGGTGAGTCTTTTTTCTCTCTGCATTCAAGATTTTCTGCTTATCTTTGACTTTTAGCAATTTTACTATGTTGTACCTAGGTGTGATTTTCTTTGTATTTATTCTGCTTGAGTTTTGCTGGATCTGTTGCCCTTTTGATTTTCAAATTTAAATCATTTTTAAAAATTTTAGGACTTAAAAATGTCAGTATTATTTAGAATTTGTGGTATCAAAGTACCACAGGTAGTGTTTTCCTGTTCAAATCTTCTTGCTTTTATTTGGTGGGGAGGAGGAGTGGTTTACTGGTTATGTGTATTTTGAATCTTTGTCCTATCATCTCTCTAGTAACGTTGATATCTTTGTTCCTTTTTTTGTGGGGGGGTACACGGGCCTCTCACTGTCGTGGCCTCTCCCGTTGCGGAGCACAGGCTCTGGACTGCAGGCTCAGCGGCCATGGCTCACGGGCCCAGCTGCTCCGCGGCATGTGGGACCTTCCCAGACCGGGGCACGAACCTGTGTCTCCTGCATCGGCAGGCAGACTCTCAACCACTGCACCACCAGGGAAGCCCCCTTTGTTCCTTTTTTAAAGATGGGATTCCCAAGTGTTCTCTGTGTTTCTTTTCTCAGTCACATTGGTTTTCTTTTTGTGGCTTCTAACAGCTTTAAGGAAAACAAATCTCTGTGAAAATATTTCTCATTTATGTTCTGAGCTCTGCCCCTAGCTTGCATTTTCTCCTGTTGTCTGTCTCTTCTGTGTTCTTTTGTGTGTCTTATTTGAGCCCTTTTCAGAGATATGAGGTTATGTCATGTTTTTGAATTTATGTAGAACTATTGGTCTAAACTCTGTCTTCTAGGCTAATTCTGATCATATACATTCTTCATCTGTTTTTCTTGCATTCTTTTCCTTTCACTCTGCATCTTGTCACCCTCCTGACTTTTTGTTTTTCTTTGTTGGTTTCTTTCTTGTTACTACTCACCTTTGTACATGAATGTCTCTTTCTCCCACGTCCCTGCTAAATAGTAGGGCATGGGTGGGGGTAATGAGCTAGGGCTATTCAAAACTTATTTTAGGACTGTTTTCATACATAGATACCACATTCTGTTAGGTTTTCAATCTTTGGGACGTGTTTCTGTTTTACTTTTGGCATTGAGGGAGCAGTGTGCTCGAGGTGGAGCCCCTCAGGTCACAGGCCTTCTGAGCCATGTGTGGATGGAGATCCCTGCCTTCCCTCTCTCCTTCCAGCCCTCCAGATGAAGCACTCTGGCTCAGTCAGAATGGCTCATCACATGGCTCCTTCTTTAGATCCTTCTCCCCTGCCGTTCTGCACTGACCTTCTGAGAATCCACAGGAATATCATTCCTTGCTTCTCGCAAGGCTGGCCAGGCCCTTCCCATCTTGGTGTCCAATGGGTAAATCTTTCGGTAACACTTTCTGTGAGATCTGTTCTACTCTGGATCTGAATTGTTATGTATTAACCCTCAGAGTCCTGCTTTATCTGGCCTATATTTTACTGTATTTGGTAGCTATTCTTTAAATTTTGTATTTTAGAGTTATGACCATTATTACCTCATTTCTTTAACAATGGAGTTTTCTTTTTTTCTTTGTTCTTTTCTTTAAAAATAATTTTTTTGGTAGGTTTCAAGGTAAGGCATAAAGTACAAAATGCCTTTCCTTTTTCATATCTAACTGGGAGTCCACACATCGGGTTTCAGGTGTCTTTGGTCTAATTAGTTGCTGCAGATGGCTTTGAAGAATAAAATGCTAAGAAAAAGGGCACATGCTTTAGAAGCTTCTGAACAAAATATTTAACTGTTTGTAATTTTGTTATTTGGTCAAAATTATCTGCTTCTTATTCTAAAATTTGCATTGTGGCAATTCTAACTATAATCAGCTCCCAGTAAGATGTGTGTCACTCATGCACCATCTTATTTATTCTAAAGGTATTCACTGAGCACTATGTATGCCAGGAACTGTTCTAGTTGCTATTTCAAAAGGGCAGCATCGAAATGGGAATATCGGGGATAATCTTTACAAATGAAAATAACAACTGAAGGCGACTGTAGTACCTTGTATAGAGCTGCACACATATGACTGGTTAATGTATATATTTCGTGGTTGATTTTGGAACAGGAAAGATGACATCTTTCCTCTGTTGTCCTTGGGGTCCTCACTCACGATTCATAGTTTGATGCTAAGACCTTATTTTCACTTCATGATATTTTGAGATAACTCCTAAATTTTGAACTTCTTGAGAGTAGCAGTCGCATTGCCCCAAAACCTCTAATACATGTGGTACACTCCTGTAAACCCAGGGGAATCCAGTGCATCTTTTCTTGTTTTTTTTTTTTTTTTTTTTTTTTTTTTTTTTTGCGGTACGCGGGCCTCTCACTGTTGTGGCCTCTCCCGTTGCGGAGCACAGGCTCCGGATGTGCAGGCTCAGTGGCCATGGCTCACGGGCCCAGCCGCTCCGCGGCATATGGGATCCTCCCAGACCAGGGCACGAACCCGTATCCCCTGCATCGGCAGGCGGACTCTCAACCACTGCGCCACCAGGGAGGCCCTCCAGTGCATCTTTAAGATGGATGACAATGGTGTTATGGACCTGGGACAGAAAGACTTCTGAATAGACACTAAGTGGCGTATGTAAATGAATGTTTATAAGCACATGACATTTTTGCATTAGTGAGCCAGGTAGCGTAAGGGATTCATACCCAGACATTTTGTCTCAGTTCATTTATCCTTTTATCAGCCTTGTTTTTGCAGCCTTTTATTTATTTTTCATTACTTTTTTCTGAATGCTTTCCATATGTCTCTTAAACATTTTGCTCCGAACTTTGTTGGTATCCCACTGATAATATTCTGAATTCAGTCAGAACCCAAGAGAAACATTTGCTCCAAGTTCAAAGGAAAAAAAGCAGTTTCTTTGGGATGCGATTGACTCCTAAGCAAAATACTGAATCATTTCTTCAAAAGCGTGAAGGTAAACAAGTCACCTAAAACCTTCAGATGGATAGCCCATCTCGCCGTTAAGCAGGCCTTGCGTGGGAAGTGGGAGATAAGAGCACTACCTGGAGCATAAATCTTGAGATGTGTGTCACTGATTTGAGCTAAACGGAGCGGAGAGATGCTGTTTGTCCTCACAGTGACGGAGGCGGCACAGGGAACGCAGGGCTGTTAGAGCTCTTGAGCGGTTTATGAGTTTTTCTACACCAGGAGGTGAGGCAGGCGCTTAAAATTACTGAGGTATATCCTAACCAATTACGGAACCCTTGAGTGAGAAGCTCTGATCAGTTGCATTTGCAAGAAGAACTTTCAATTAAACTGTCAGGCTAGGCAAACAAAAGACAAACTTAGAGCTGCCAGTCAAAAATACAATATTTACACCAACCAGGTTTGAAAGAACATTGTCACTCCTAAAATATCCGAATATAAAATCTCTCTCTCAGCACAGAGAACAGACCCCATAGGATCTCCCCATTAGAAAGCTAATGAGTATTTTAAAAAGTATAGTAGGAACACGGAGAATGGTCAGCAGTGACTTGAGGGTAAGCTGGAATATGGAAAGGAGTGCTCATGTAAGCCAAGTTCACAAGTCATCAGGGGTCCTCTCCAAGCTACTTCCTGCAAGACTTCACCTAGAATCTGAGGGGGGGTGGTCCCTTTCTACCTGGACTTTAAATTCCATGATGAACATGTTGACCACCCTCTAAATGCATGCTCACTTTTTTCCTTTCAGCCTTCTAGAGTTGTCCCACTTGATCTTCTTGTCTCTGACCTGCACACTTTGCCTGACTATACTGAGCCCCTCCTTGAATAACAATGGCAAAGACATTCAAATCCTCAACAAACGTTGTTTGAGCATGTGGGTCAGTCTTCCATGGATTATTTATAATAACTTAACATTTTGGAATGAGTGCTGCGAGCTTAAGGTGATTTATGCAGCACTTGACCTCTGAAGAGCTCTCATTTTATGAGGTGTCCAGGTCCCTGAGTTGCCTGAAGATAGTACAGTTTTCATAGTTACAGGAAAAGAGGTTTATAATGGAGCCTGGGGTAGGTGTGAGTTCTGGATCTCAGAGCTAAATTTTAGAAGGAATTTCTCTCCATCCTTATTTTCTCCCCTCCCAGGAAGGACCCTTGGAAATTCATTCTTCAGGTAGAAATTGCTGCGCTAGAAAATTGGTGATGGTAGTGAGTTTTGCTGGCTCTCGTCCTGTTTTCCCAGTGATTATCAAGGATACTGAGGGCAGATGGCCAGTGAGTCAGGTGCTGGGGCTTAAAGCGGGTTTGGAGATAAACACATTCTGAAAAAGTGCACAGGAAACAAGCAGTCATTTTACTTCATGGTGTTTAAGATTTCATTACTGTGTTAAACTTGGAATTATATCTGTGGCTTCATATTAGCTCAAAGAATTATTGTCACCTTGTGATTGAACAGGTTGTTGTTGTTGTTTTATAGATTCTCCCTTGTATCTCTTAGCAGGTACCCTAGCAGTGGAATTCTTATTTGAAAAATAATCTCAATGCAATCTGGAGCTTAATGTGTATTGGATTTATCTATTGATTTTACTATATACTGACCCTGTTTTCCCTACGTTTTATAATAAACCTAAATGCAATTGTTTAGTTAAAAGTTCTTTCCCCCACACTAGGTATAACTTTTTATTTAAGTTTCCTAATATTTGCATCTATAAAATCAGTAATTTTCACCTTTTCTTCAGTTTACCTAACTGCTAACAAGTGTGTGAACACTTTCTGGCCTGATGTCTGACTTGGAGTGGACAAGGAACAAGGACTTTGGCAACCACAACAGAGTGGGTTTATGGAAAATTCTGGACACTGTTATAGGCAGGACCTATTTCATTTTTATTCCCATTTACTTTCCAGTGACTGCAATTGTGTATTTTTCTTTTTTTTTAATTTATTTAATTTATTTATTTATTTTTGGCTGCGTTGGGTCTTTGTTGCTGCATGTGGGCTTTCTCTAGTTGCGGCGAGCAGGGGCTACTCTTCGTTGCTGTGCATGGGCTTCTCATTGAGGTGGCTTCTCTTGTTGCAGAGCATGGGCTCTAGGCACACGGGCTTCAGTAGTTGCAGCATGTGGGCTCTAGAGCACAGGCTCAACAGCTGTGGTCCATGGGCTTAGTTGCTCCGAGGCATGTTAATCCTCCCGGACCAGGGATCAGACTCGTGTCCCCTGCATTGGCAGGTGGATTCTCAACCACTGAGCCACCAGGGAAGCCCCCATGTATCTTCCTTAAAAATGAAGATAGTTACATAAAAATCCTAGAATATGATAATATTGACATGGCTTTGGCAATAAATAGAGTAAAAACCGTAAAGACTCAGGTAAAATCTTGGCTTCTGCATTAGGGTTCGTTGGAGAAATAGAACCAATAGGAGATGTATCTATATTTATATCTAGATAATGAGGAACTGGCTCACCGGACTATGGAGGCTGAGAAGTCCCACAATCCCATGATCTGCCATCTGCAAGCTGGAGACCCAGGAAAGCTGGTGGTGTAAATCCTAACATGAGGGCAGGAGATGTGATGAGATGTCCCAGTTCAACAGTGGGAGCAGATAAAGGAAGGTTGAATTCCTCCTTCCTCTGCCTTTTGTTCTATTCAGGTCCACAACGAATTGGATGTCCACCCATATTTGGGGAAGGTAATTTATCTTACTGAATCTGCCAACTCCAATGCTAATCTCATCTGGAAATACCTTTACAGACCCAACCAGAAATAATGTTTAGCCTGGGCACCCCATGGCCAGTGAGGTTGTTACAGAAAATTAACCATCACAACTTCTTTTTGATGGTCTAAAGTAGTGTTTTGATTTCATTTATTTTATTTTATTTTATTTTTTTTTGCGGTACGCGGGCCTCTCACTGCTGTGGCCTCTCCCGTTGCGGAGCACAGGCTCCGGACACACAGGTTCAGCAGCCATGGCTCACAGGCCCAGCCGCTCCGCGGCATGTGGGATCCTCCCGGACCGGGGCATGAACCCACGTACCCTGCATCGGCAGGCGGACTCTCAACCACTGCGCCACCAGGGAAGCCCCTCATTTATTTTTTAAAGGAAGTTTTATAATCCACAGTCAGCCTGTTAGTGCTGAATTTGCATTATATGGTAATTGGCAAACCCTTGCTAGTTATTTCAGGTAGATCATAATGAAAACTTTCTTCATCTCAGGTTAAAAATTGGTTTTCAGCTGTGTATACCTGGCATATTGAGAAATAAAGCACTGAATACTAGTTAAATAGGTCATTTCAGACAGCCAATGTGAATAATAGAATATGGTGCTGAGAGAGAGCGGGGAAAGGGCTTAAGGGTCCCTGGGATCAAGAAAGAGGCAGCAAGTACAAAGTAATCTCAGTGTAAGGCCACGTTTTAAGTCCCTCAGACTCCTCACTTTCAGCAGATTATCTGCCTGCAGATCTAGCTCAGCCAAGTCCTGGGAAATAAGAGGTTTTGGACCAGGATGGATTCCCTTAAAAGAGTTGGTCTCCTCGGTGCTGGTCACTCACATTTGCGCTCTCAGCATCTTGTCTTGGTTCTGTAGCCTGTGGGGAATTGTTACCATCTCCTTCCTACCCATGCTGATCTCATGTGCCTTTACTATTTCAGATCCATCACCCTGGGCTAATGCCCAACTTTGTTTTGCTCACTTGGACTCTGACTCATTCCTCCTGTGAGATCTTTGATTATTACAGGTGTGCACAGGTGCATGCCCTTTAGGGCCACTTACTGTCTGTTTGCTAACTTACCCAATTTAGCCCAAACAACCAGTTTTTCGTATTTCCAGGTTTCCTGTTTTTGTGCGTTTCAGGCACCCCAAGATTCCAGTGCAGATGGTGGAAATGGTGAGCAGTTGTGTGTGGTTATGACATTCTCTCCCAGGCCAGGGTCCTTTCGAAGTACTTTCATTACTTGCAAGGCAAGTGTCTGAAACGTCTTTCCATTCTAATTGGACCTAGTTCCTTCTCTATCACCAGACGATGTCTTCACTCATAACCACTGGACATCTGAATGAAGTGAGACTCTCCAAATTAAACTTCATTGCTCGGTTTCTGGTGACAAGCCAGTGAGTCCCTGTCCTGTGTGATGAGAGGCAGGTGCAGAAGAAGCTGCTCTCATCGAAGCCAAATGCACACGTCTTACTAAAACCTGAGTGTGCTGTGCTTTACAATACCATGGTTTGATGGTAAATGCAAATAATAAAGAGAATATTGTAGACACTCATTAAAAAATGTGTTGTAGCTCAGTCATAAGTAACGATAATGAAGTGTCAGCTAAACACCAAGTGCTAATACCTGATTGAACTGGAGAGCCTCCAGCTGTCTCTATGATTTTATGGATACAATTGAAAATAGATGAGACTCTCCCCAAAGAGTGCTAGGACTCCATTACTAAATGCTTTGTTGAGATATGTGACAATATTCCTGGAATGGTATGAATAACACCTTGGTTTGCTATGTTAATGTTGAAATGTGCATGAATGTTAATTTTGATAATGTTTTCTGAGGTATGAATGGCATGGGAGTTTACCATTTTCCTACCAGTCATTACTTGGTGTAATTAATTTTTATTTAAGTGATTAGAAGATTCCATTTTGATTGGATTAGATAATCATGAAAAAAGATTATAGTACTGTAGGGTAGAGGTTAAGATATGGAGGGTGGAGTATCTTCCTCATTAGTATAGTGGTGAGTATGCCTGCTTGTCACTCAGGAGAGCAGGGTTCGATTCCCCCTAATGGTAAGGCTGCATTCTTAATTTCTAATACAACATTATAAACCAACTATACTTCAATGAGAAAAAAAAAAGGATATGGAGGATGGGAGTCAGAATTGCTTGGGTTTGAAGTGCATTCCTACTACTTTTTGGTTGTGTAATATTAAGCCTTAGTTTCCTCTTGTGTAAAATTGGGATAATAACAAAACCTTCCTTCTCCAGCTGTCATGAAGATTAAATTAGACAATGCATCATTGTTATAATGACTGCAGAAGAACTGTACCTCCAGAATTGGGTTATTCTGGTCTATCTAAATATGACCTGAGGAAAATAAAGCAGAAACTCCTGCATTGGACATTTAAATCTGGGGTGACTTTGTAAATGGTGTTAATGTCCCAAATGAAGTTCAGTCCAGCTGAAGGTGATACTAACACTTCAGATTGAATGAGTTCTTTAGACTCTAGACTCCACTGTCTTTGCTTATGTTGCATTCTTAGGACCTAGCGTAGTACTTGGCATGTAGCCATGAAAAAAATCTAGTCTTTCTGCCTCAGGTTTTGCCTTCTTCTTAATCTTCCTTGACTCTCTTACTAGAGTTTTCTTTCCAAATGTGATCCAAACATGTTTCTTGCTTGATCACAGCAATCAAGAGAGAGGCTCTCTCTTTACTGGGAGCACCAGCTGTTTGGATGATCTTGTTCTAGAACTTGCAGGGCTCAGCCCATTGGTGAAGCTAGAAGGGGAGGATCAAGGATGTTAGCCAGGGACCTGGCAGGAAATGGATGGCTCATGAATGGATCCTTTGCAGTGGTATAGGGGAGGATTTCGGGAAACCAGCAAGGGACGATACAGTACTCCAGGCTGTTGTCACCATCCCTAGGCCTGAAGAGCAAGGAGGGGGCAATTACTGGAATGTGGAAGTACCTCCTGACAGGAGCTGGGGACCTTGGCTGTGGCACCTGATGGGGAGGGAGCTGCGGAATAAACTCTTCGACCTCACTTTCCTCCTGCCTTTGTTCTGCTACTGGTGACTCCCACGGGGCCCAGCCAACTGGAAGCCAGAATGCCAGGGAACTGTTAACACAGGCCAGACTGGTCAGCTTCCCAGGGCTCAGAGCAGGGTGGGGAAGGGTGGAGATTAGATTTGGAGGGCCAAGCATCAGATACCCGGCATCTTATGCAAGTAAGTAAGGGTTCATTTTACCTGTACTCCATGGAATGGGCTTCTCTCAAGGGGGAGTCAGACAAGCATGCCAGGCAAACAAAAACTCTCCAGTGTTCTTCCACTGAAGTTCCCTGAGGTTTAGAGCTTGTCCCGTGACCACTGATGTGATATTTTGTCACAGACTCTTCAAAACGTACACCTGAACTTTTATATAAGACTGGATTTTAAATGCCTGTAAATAATTTATGCTGTATAAATCTCAGAGTATATTTTTAGCTATTTTTTCACATGTCTTCCACCTCCTATAGGTAATTTTTACTACTTAGTATTAAAAAATTACCTATTGAATACCATGGTTCTTAGATCAATCTTAGATAAACCTCTGGGTATAATTTTATGTCTCTGGTGTCAGATTTATGTTTTTCTCTTTGGGTCCTGTGTGCCCTCTTCTATAAAGTTTTCAGGTCACAATTGATGGACTTTTATAGATATCCAACTCGCTCAATCAGTTTCTTCTTGTATAGAGAGAATTAATCTGCTGAGTTTTCTAGACATTAGCAATACATAAAAATCCTATAATAAAGTATGCTATCATCTCTGTTTGAAATTGAGTAAAGAGGCATGACAGTTTCTTTCTAAATCAATAATCAAGAAAGAGAGCCCTGCATTTAATTCATTATGTGAGCCCATAGAAAGAGCAAAGGAAAAATAAATATTTTCACCCATTTGAGTCAACCTCAAGGCTAAAATTATAGGTTCTTGCTACTTGCACTTAATTGCCATCACAGAGAAATACAGGTTGCTGTGATCAGGTATCTCATGGGATACAAAAGCAAAAATCTTTGATATTTTGGCAAGTAATATAATTATCTTTGACCCAACCTGAACTGATTTGTATTCACAGTGAATTGTTTTTTTCAATATCAGAAATGGAGACATACCCAAACCTCAGGAAATTTAAATGAAAGTCTTGTTCCTGAAAGACAGTCTATAATAAATGATAAGAACTTAGGTCATGCCCTTTCCCAGTATCCACATTTATAATAAGTAATGAATACTCTTATTAACATCAGGACTTGGTTAATGTGAAAGTTACACACTTTCTTTATACCAAAAATTTTTAACTTCAGTCTTCCTGTCCTGTTATCAGAGTCAGTATGGTTGGAACATGGGTTGTGGGTCCCCAAACTGGCCTCAGACTGGGCAGGAGAAAGGCCCCCTCATGCATAACCCAGGAAATGAAGCAAGGTACGTGGCCACTGGAGTGGGGAGGGGAGGCTGACTCTGCCCCCCTCGAGGTTTGTGCCCAAGGGAATTGCTTCTGCATCGTGGGGTCCTCTTCTGACTTTATCTTTGTTTTTAATGTCATCATTTCATTCATTTTTCACCATTTATGAGCTCTATAAAAATTATAAAATATTTCAAGCATGCAAAAAATTTTCAGAAAATAAATACATGTGCCCACCACACGTTTCTTAAATATTATGTTTTACCATGGCTGCTTCAGATTTTTTTTTTTTTTTTTTTTTTAAAGAAAGAAAACCTCATTGTGTTCCTGGAAAGGGTATCTGGAGGGGAGCTGGGGAGGACCTCCCCCTACTTCCTGAGATTACACAAAACCATGTGAGGGGCCTTTCTCCTGCTCAGTCTGTTATTATTATTTCTGGGGCTCAGCCAGCCCATGTTCTTAACCACCCTATATCTCCTGGATGCCATTTGCTAACCCCACACAGTATTAGTGGGGCTGAGCATCATTTCATCTATTTTTTGGCAACTCAGTCTCCTTCTTCTGGGTTGTTTTTTTTTCTTATTGATTGTAAGGATAAAAGTTTTATCCTTACATATCAACATCTATAGACAATAGATATTGTCAGTGAAATAAGTTGCAATTATCTTCAGCTGTGGCTTGCTTTCTAACTGTATTTATACTCTCCTTTTTCATAAAGATCTTTAAAGTTGTAAAGTATTTAACTATACCAATATTTCCTTTTATGACTTATTGTCTCTGTGTTCCTTTAATTATAGGCTAGTGAGGGAAATGCTGCAGAGGTGCTGAGTCCCCGGTCTGGGCCTTTCCCAGCTGGGAGATGGTCACTGAAGTGCCGGCCTGTTCCGAGCAGCACCGCAGTCTGTCAGTGGAAGTGTCTTATTATTGCCTTGGCCTGCTCACCTCATGGCAGGAGGTGAGGATACTGCAACATGGTTTGAAGCAAAGCTCTGTGTCCTAGGCTACCCTCAGAGCTCCAGGACACGCGGAGATGGCAGGCTGTCAGCCCTCCAGCCATGGCACAAGCCCTCGAATGAGGAGCCTGCCCTCCTAAGCAGCTCCCAGGACCACCCACCTCCTCCATCGCCCCTGCAGCTGCCTCTCTCCCGTGTCCCCATCGCCCCACGGTTCCCCAGCACCTGAGCTGGAGTGCAAAGCCACTGACTGACGCAGAGCTGTAATTCCAGCCTGCTTCAGCACGCAAGGGCAGGCATGGATTGGGAGCCACACTTGCCTTTTCCAGGCCCCTGTAGTCCTCAACCAGTAAAAGACAAGGCAGACTTTACTTTTTGGAAGGAGTAAGATACAGCCAAGTGTTCTTGGGAGAAAGCCTTGATAAAAAAGCAAGCAACGAATCTATACCGAAAATACGACTTTGCAAGGTGATCCTAAGATGTCAATTTATGTAATCAGCAGATGAATTTTCCCTTTCTCCTGAGCGGCTCTGGGCTCAACGCAGACTGCACGCTCAATAGAGAAACGTTAGCCTCAAATCAGTGCTTTAAGCCAGGGGGCATGGGCTATCTTTCTGTCTTCTGAATCGTTCATACAGGCTTCATATCGCAAGGGGTGAGGGGCTTTTTTCCTTCCCCTGCCCGGTGGCGGATCTGTGTAAAGACAAAGATTTCATTTATCAACTGGCTTGTCCCAGCAGGCCCAGCACAGGCCTCGGCCGGAGGTATTACAGCTGCAGCCCTTCTCGGGGTTGACTTGTTTCTGGTCAAGCTCCCTGTTGCATTTAAGAGGACAAGCAGCTCCTTTCTGCTAGTAAATAAAGTGTGGCCTCACTCTGACATCCCACGAGCCTTGGGCATTTGTGGGCTCTCTGCTCCGTGTCTGAGAACTGCCCTGAAGTGTTCCTGAATGAGATTGTGAGACAGTTCGGGCTTGGGGTATGGGATAGTCTGGACAGTCACACCCTCCAGTTTGCTTTTGTTTCAACAAGTAAAAGGAAGCTAACCTTTGTTTACTTATTCATTTTTCAGTTATTATTTAGTGTTATGGGAGACTTCTGGAAACAAACTTAAAAATGGGGGCTGGTATCTAAGACTGGTGAAACAGTGAATTTGGTGAAAAAAGGAATAATGTGGGGATCAATAAGTATGAAGAAAGGGTAAAATGGGAAGACTGATTGAGTTCCCATTAAACCAAGGTTTGTTCTTGGAACTTTCAGTTGTCTTACGGCTTCTTAAAGAAACTAATATTTATTGAGAGCCTTGGGTATGTCACTTAACTTCCCATGTGACATCTCTTTGAGGCTTCCAGCATCCCTGTGAAGGAGGAGGTGTGCTTCCATTTTTAAAATTTTAGAGCAGTTTTAGATTTATAGAAAAATTACGAAAACAGGATAGAGAGTTCCTATGTACCCCAGACCCAGTTTCTCGTATTAACATCTTACATTAGCGTGGTACATTTGTCACAATGAATGAATCAATACTGATACATTATTAACTAAAGTCCATACTTTATTCAGATTTCGCTAGTGTTTTTTTGTTTGTTTTGTTTTTTTTAATCTAATATCCCTTTTCTGTTCCAGGAAAGCATCCAGGAAACCACATTATGTTTGACCATCAGGGCTCCGTAGGCTCTTCTTGGCTGTGACAGTTTCTCAGACTTTCCTTATTTTTGACAACCTTAACAGATTTGAGGAGTACTGGTCATGTATTTGTAGAATGTCCCTTAATTGGGAACATGAATTGTCTAATGTTTTCCTCATGATTAGATTAGGGCTATGGGTTTTTGGGAGGAAGACCACAGAGGTCAAGTGCCCTTCTCACCACATCATATCAAGGGTACTCCATGTTTACTGTTGAGGAAATGAAGGCTCAGAGAGGGGCAGTGACTTGCCCAAGCCTCCAGCAGGGGCTGGTGCCCATTTGAACCTGCTGTGTCTGGTCCCCAAGTCCACACTCTTTTTACTCCATGACATCATCCTCTAGCAGGTCTTGAGGGTGGCAACCAAGTCCCAGAAGTGTAGTCCCCTTTCTTGAATAGCCCCCTCTCCCCATGGTATGCCCCTGGCTCATCTATCCTACTGGAATAGGTGTTCAGATTTCGGGGGAGAGTTAGAATGATGGAGAGGTGCGTCTGAAGTGGGGTTGAGGTGTCAAAGGCAGCTGGACAGGCCAGACTCCCCTCTTCCCTCAATTAAATGCCCATCCCACCTTCAGTTGTGTTTGAGATTAAAGCGCCTATTTCCTTCAAGTTTCCATTTAACTTGCCACACCTGAAATAATGCTTCCTTCAGGGTTATTATCCAAGGCAGTGCTGTCCTAGGCTCTAGTCACATGACCACCAACCACCTCCATGGTTTTTTTTGGTATTCCTATACTACCCATACTATTACTTACTTTAAAAAGTTAGCCTCGGGCCTCCCTGGTGGCGCAGTGGTTGAGAGTCCGCCTGCCGATGCAGGGGATACGGGTTCGTGCCCCGGTCTGGGAGGATCCCATATGCCGCGGAGTGGCTGGGCCCGTGAGCCATGGCCGCTGAGCCTGCGCGTCCGGAGCCTGTGCTCCGCAACGGGAGAGGCCACAGCGGTGACAGGCCCGCGTACAGCAAAAAAAAAAAAAAAAAAAAAAAAAAGTTAGCCTCATCCCAAGCCATAACATGACTGTAAAATCATAGATTTTATGTGCCAGCTATGTTTTTTTCCTGGTGCACATTGAAATAAACGGTGAACTACTAGGAACAGACCTTCATCCTTTGCTCCTGCCGTCCATTTGGAGACCACTAGTATCGTGCACGTCCCACTCCACAAAATGCTGAGTCAGCCAATGAGGAGGCTGGGGTGGGGGGCGCAGTGGGCTCCTTCTTTTCTTTGTAAATTAAAAAAGTTTTAAATCAGTGTACGTATATTTTGAAAGTCCGGTGGCACAACAAGGCAAACTCGAGGAAACGCAGCAGTCCCTCGGCAGAAGCTGCACCCCAGAAACCACCCTGTTTCGCTGTTGCTGCTCGTTCTCCCATCTTTGTCTGCACACGTAGCTTCGCAGGTTCTGCTGGTGCCCCACTGATACCCCCGGCTCTGCCCCTTTAGTGCACAAGGCTTGACCCCTAACTGCCAGCGCCTGGGTTTCTTTGCCTGGGTGATTTCTCTTGCCCCGAGCCTGCTTTGTCACCCACAGAGCAGGTGGAAAGTTCTGGGGAATCAATGCCCTTGGGAGCAGCCCTCACCAGTGACTGGTGGGCCTTCATGTATCAGTACTCGGACTCTGTAGCCTCTTGGGTGGGACACCTCTGCTGTCTGAGTTTACACTGGCTCCCCACATTCCCATGAGGGGTTAAGCTGCAGCGGTCCTGAGTGGGCGTGGTGACACTGCACCTTTCTTACTGTCTTCTGATGGCCACCTCAGCCTCCTACCTTGCATCTCAGTGAATGTGTGCAAGCCTCGATTTCTTCCGAGGCTGGAAACTCATTCAGTGCTTTCCCCACAGGGTCCGGTGCAGTGCCTCTCATCTAAGAGCCGGTCAATAAATGCCTGTTGAATGAAGGGCGGGCTGTGTTAGCAAGGGGGAAGTGATTTCCTGGGTTGGTTGGTACCTGCTGGTTGATGATGCTGCACCAGGGTAGGCAGTCTAAAAGCTTTTCTCTATAATTGTATTTGACTTAAGTTCCTTTGATTGCAAGCCACAGGAACCCACTTTGAATAACTTAAGAGAAGGGGGTATATTGGAAGGCTGCTGTGAGAGCTCACAGAATTGAAGGACGGGCAGGGGCCCTGTCAGCTCCCCGATGGAATGATGACAGCAACTAGGGTAATAGTAGCTGACATGTATTGAGCACTCCCTACATGCCAGGCCCTGGGCCAGAACTGCGTTTTATTTAATTTTCATAGCAACCCCATGAGGTTGGTCTTATTATTGTCACCTCCGGTTTGCCAGTGAGCTACTTGGGGCACAGAGGCTAGAACTCAGGCAGGCTGACTGCACAGCCTCTGTTCTTAACACACAGTGATGCCTCAGCAGCAGGAGTTCTGGATCAGCTTTCTAAGCTGACCCTTTGAGACTTGGCTATAATGACTTGTAGCCTCTGTCTCCTAAGTTTCAAGTTCTTGGGAAAAACCATTAAATTGGTCCAACTTTGATCAGCTCTGAACAAGTGGCAGAGTCAAGTAGGACAGACATGGCTCTTGGGACCCCACCCTGTGTGTTGGGATCCGAGAAGGGAGGATAGGATCTGGAGAATAGCCCACACCCCCAAACTGGTGTCTTCCATCTCTATGTTTATACTTCTAATGTACAAATGATGGTTTTCAAAGTATGGTCACAAGACCAGCTGCATCAGCATCATCTGGGAACTCGATAGAAATTCAAATTCATTTGCCACATCCCAGACCTACTTAATCTGAAACTTTGGGGGTGGGATTTGGATCCAGAGGTCTTAGTGCTTGGAATGTATTTGACTTTTTGCATTTTGCGTCCCTGGATATTGAAACTAGAGTCTCCCTTAAGGCATACTCAGAGCCTTTGCATTAATAGGTGTGTTGTTAGGTTGCATTTTTTTGGCAGGAGGCCGGCTCTGCTGTCTGCTCTGTTCTTTCCCTTTCCCTCCTGGAAAGAGGCTGACAGTATTTGCTTAATAAGAACAAAACCTAAACCAGAGCCCAGTGGTCTGCTTAAATCCTACTAAGAAAAGTATGTAGGTCAGGAGTTTTTACGTTATAAAGGACAGAAATAACTTAAAATATGTCAAGCCCTAGAGGAATTTTTTCACTCATGTATCTCAAAACTCCAGGAATTTGCCTAATTTCAGGTAGAGCTGGATCAAGGTGCTCAAATGATGTCACAACGGCTTAACCCCCTTCTTTCTTACTCGCTCATTCTGGTTTCCTTTTGTGTGGTTTTTCTGACAGATTCCTTCCACATGAAGATCCCCAGCAACTCCAGGCTTAAAGGTACCTCCAGCTTATAATCTCAGAGAGAGAAAGATCCTCATTCTGCCGTTATTTGCACTGAACTCCTCTCCAAAGATCTCTGATCGGCCCTGCTTGGGTTATGTGACTTTTCCTGAGCCCATCACCGTCTCCAGGAGCTACAGCCGCTATGAGGAGGATGTGCGGCCTCCTGCCTGACAGCTCTACACTGGAGGTAGGTGAGAGCCAGTGCTGTGCCCCTAAATGTTCAACAAGCTTTTCTGGTGAAGGGGCATGGGAAACCCTAATTTGTGTCATTTACTGATTTCTGTGGGATAGTTATTCCCACCTGGCTGATTTCAGGCTACCAACATGCTGTCCCTGGTACCAAAAGTCAGCCTCTGTACAGCGACACCAAGTTTAATCTCGGAGACAGAGTTTGGGTGAAGTAGAAAAGAATAGCTTTATTGCTTTGCCAGGCAAAGGAGGCCACAGCAGGCTAATTCCCTCAAAACTGTGTGTCCCAACCTGGGGAAGGGGAGGTGGTGGTTTGTGACAAGTCTTATAGTCAAGGGGCAGGGTTGCCGATAAGGATCATGGTGCCTGCAGGGCCTGCATTCCTTCAATCTAGAGATCATCTTGTGTCAGGTGGTCTCATGATGGGCTTCTGTGGTTCTCTTGAGGTTATTGAATTGTGACCTTCTCTCTGGAATGAAGAATGCTTCATCAAGTAGTTAACATCTTCCATTTGGTTAGGGTTTTAGTTTTACAGAAGAGCTCAAAGATATTGTTATGTGTGTCCCTTGAGGGGGAACCAGGACTCTGCCCCAAGGCTGTACTATTGTTTCTTGACTGCTCCTCCTTTGTCTCCTCATTCCCTCCCTTCCTTGATTAGTAACTGCTTGAACCTGCCCTTTGGAGCTCAGGGAAGGTCATGGAGGCTGAATGAAGCCTATTTCCTACAAACAAGAAACGGGGTACACAGAAAGGCTCCTGTGCCCAGGAGCCCCACAGGGTTCGGCTTGATTTCATCCCTAAGGTGGAGTTGGGAAGGAATGCACAGTAACACACCCTTCTAGAGCATTCTCTTTGTGGTGATACAATAGATGTAAGTAACCCCAAGAGCATAGATGATTGTAAAGGATAGTAAAATAATTAGGACGTGATGAGTTTTGAGAAGCCATTGCCTTTGTTTTTCTATAATTTGTTTAATTGTAAATTTATATAACTAGGATTTTAAATAATGACCGTGGTTAAAATTTAGCTCACAAAATTCCTGAAAATGTAATGGTCACCTCTCTCGTCTGGTATAAGCTAGGTCCAGCACACCACTGGTCAGAACCCAAGAAGGCAAAACAAGAGTGGTGTGTGCAGTCTACTTTCCATTTTCCCTCCCACTCCTGGGTGGGGACAATATAAAATTTACTTCTGAGTGCTACTTTAGGTGGCTCATCAAGATTGCTGGGTATTAATAGTTTAGCAGTCCCCGTCCTTGTAAACACCCTGCAGCCTGTGGCCACCTGCTTTTGAACAGTTCATTGTCAGGTAGAGCTCAGATGTGGGAATAGAGCATTAGTAGCCTTTGGACATAAAGTAGAGTTCAACATAAATTTCTCAGTAAAGAGAGATAGCATTATTTTACTTAAATGAATTTCACAACATTTGAACTAAGAAGAAACCTAACCTCTTGCTGGCGCCCAACTGGTGAGAATGACAAGTTGCTTGTTGACAAGCATTTTTACTTATAAAAATTCACATGTAGAAGGAATATTGAACATGTGCCTATGAATCCTTTCTTCACTGTTCACAGTATCTTGCTTTTCTTGAATTCACTGGGAAGGAGTAATACTTTGCACCCACTGTTTACCCCACCCCCGAAGCTTTCCTCCAGCTTAGGGGGCCTGCGGCTGGCAGCGGGGAGTCTGGTAGGAAGCTGCTGTGTCAGTCCAGACAAGAGATGACAGAAGCCTCAACTTGATTGTGGCAGTCGGGGTGGGGAGGGGACCTGATGTTAGGTTGAGCCACAGCAGTGACCCCGGAATCTAACTTTTAGCTGAAGAGCACAGGACAGTGATTTGTATGCTTCAAAAATGTAAATCACTTGGGTATGAATGTACTCTGTACTCAAATAAATTTAACACATTTCTTGGGAAAAGCTACTTAACAACAAGAACCGAAGATACTGTTTTATAACAAAAGTCAGATCCACTCCAACTCCCACTATGCTGCATAAAAATTTCACTTACATTTTGTACTGTAGGATTTGGAGGTGCCAAAAGAATGAAGCATTATTTTGCTGGGGATGTTTTCAATAGGTAAAGTTAAGAGAATTTCTGGCTTAAAAAAATCAATGCACACATAGTAGGTGGTATGTCTCAGTAAATATGCACTTGGAGATAATTTATTGTCTACAAGATACCTTGTAAAGGTCAACATTTAGACATTAAATCCATTTCAGAGGCTACAATAAAAGAAAACCCCTAGGGCAGCTTGCTTAAAAAAGAATATTAATGTAACAAAGCTATGTTGCTTTCCTCTTGACTTGGTTGAAACCAGCAGATCATTTCTTCTATGGAGACTGGGTCACCTTTTCATCTAGAGAACAAAGTGGTCAGATAGGGACCAACCTAAGGTATAAATTCAAAAAGGACGCCCAGTGTTTCCGCCAGAAGCAACACAGCTCCAGCTAAATAATGTTCTCATGATCTCTATTAAATACAAGTTGAAAGATGAAAGAATAATCCTTCAGTGCCTTTGAGAAACTGTTGAAAGTCTTTCTAATGTCAATCAAAAGCACTGCAATGTACATCACTGTATACCACCAGCAAAAACCCTTCAGATGCACCCTAGAACTATCTTTATAAAGTGAAACCTTCTTGGGAACATGGAAATTTACCAGCAACATCTAACAGATCAATGACTGAATTTTTAAAAAGTGGCCGGTACATCTTTCCTTAGATCTTATTTGTTTCCATCAAGTTAATGAATTAGTATCAATTTTCTATTTTCAGATTTGGCTTTGGGGTCCCCATAAATTCTGCTTCTAAAGCAACATGGTCAGATACTAGTGGAGTTTATGTTTATGATAACAACTCTCACTGGTTGTCGCTGGCTGGGTACCAGGCAGTGTGTTAGAAATTTATGTGTGTTCTCTGTGACATACAGAACATATTTCATATATGAGGTCACTGAGTCTCATAGAAGCTAGGTAACCCCCAAAGTCAAGAAACAATGCCTTTGGGCTTTGAACCCACATGCCTCACCCTGGAATTTGTCATCTTAATTAGTGCCTTATGTTGATTGCCCTGTTGAGTGATAATGCTACCCAACACATGTGGTGTACTTTGTAGTTTGCAAAGTGCTTTACCAAACACTGTCTAATTTGAGCATAATTCCATGAATGTGGTGATGTAGAATTATTCTTTTTTTTTTCTTCTATAGATAACCAACAAAGACCAAATGTATAGCACAGGGAACAATACTCAATATCTTGTAATAACCTATAAAGGAAAAGGATCTGAGAAAGAAAATATATATATATATATATATATATATAACTGAATCACTATGCTGTACACCTGAAACTAACACAACACTTGAATACAATTTTTTTAAATGTTTAAAAAATATTTTTTAACACTTTTACCCATTTAAAGAACTGTGATGTTTTTATTTGTAAAGTGCCATTATTCTGTTTGTCTTTGATTTGATAAAAATGACATAAAGAACACAAAAGCCTCAAAACCAAGGGGAGTATTGTAAGTTGGCCATACAGATGATTAGAAATGTGCCTTTATTATTTTTTTTGAATTTTATTTAGTTTTTTATACAGCAGGTTCTTATTAGTTATCTATTTTATACGTATTAGTGTTGGTGATATAGAATTATTCGTAATCTCTGCAGTACTCATTTAAATTATTGACCTCCTTTATCCACAGAGAGAAAGTGAAATGATTGAGTTCCAGGGTGAAGGGTGTGTGCACAGTCACCCTGGGATGACTGGTTTCAGCAGGGGGCTCTCTCTTTGACTGTGTCTCTCCCCGTCTCTCTGTTAAGATGGTCACCTTGTTTGGTATCACACCCAGATGTTAGTCTCCATTATTTGCTGGCTGATTGCTCTGTTGTTTTCAACAGTGTTTTGGGGCATCAATTGCTCCATCTCTGATACAATTTAATTAGGGCAGGGGTAGTTTTTGAGGTCAGTCTTTGAGGTTTGTTTTGACCTCAGAAGGGCTCTTCTTAGCTATCTCTTTTCCTGGTTCTCTCTGGTGAACTAGCCGGCCTGTGGTTTAGCTTCCTGCAATTAAATAAGAGAGGCTACCAGCCTCCTCTTATTTTCTGATGATCAAAATCTCCATTGTTTCCAAGAGCACTCTTAGGCCTGAACTTTCCCACACTCTGTTTCAAATAAAATCATTTCCTTTGGGGACTTCTACTTCCCCCAGAAAGCTCTGAGCACTACTCCATGCACTGGGTGGGCAGTAGCCTCTGGTCTTCTCAGCTTGCCTCTCTCAGTGTGGAGTCTCTGCCCTCTGAGTGAGGAGGGGGCAGGTGCAGTTGGGGCCCCAGTATTCTTGGCTTGATAAGCTCGGGTTAGAGCATCCATCCTATGAATGGGAGATGTGCAGAGGACAGGAGCCCTGATCTCTTGACTGAGCTCACCAGGAATTCAGCCTCTTCAGCTGGAGTTGGAGGCACTGGAAACGCTGGCAGCCTGCTACCCTCAGTGCCCGGTACCCCCTGTTGAGGAGCTGAGGGGAGAGGACACCCTCTTCTTGCCCAGAGTGGATGGGTGGGGGTGGGGGCTGAACTGGGGGCAGGGGAGAGAGGGGGTCATGGCTCAGGTGCCACAGCCTTTCATAGTCTTAGCAAGTTGGAGTAGATTTTCTTGAATAAGTGTTTCTTCACTTGCTATGTACCCTTAGGACAATTTTCAGAGACTTTAAATGGTCATTTGTTTGTTTTTAAATAGTTTTCATCAGTTATGCTTGTTTCATTGGGGAGTGGGGCTGCAGAGCTGCTCACATTGCTATCCCAGGAGTGGACTCCCCAGTACTCCTCTTGCATGTCCATTTTACAGATGAGAAATCTGAGGCACAGAGCGGTTTAGCAACTTGCCTAAGGTTACGCAGTAAATAGCAAAGCTGGGCTACAAAACCGTGTAGTCTGACTCCTAAGTTTGCACTGGGCTGACAGGAAGGAAGTTTGTGCAGGAGATGGCACACCCATATCTTCAGGTGGAGGAGAGGATCAAGAGTAACTCTTGGGAGCTGAGACCTGGGTCACTTAATGCTGACCTTTTTTGATCAGCCCCAGGGCGTCCTCAGGGGAGCCTGTGCATGTACCTTGCTGGCAGGCAGTGGAAATGGATTCTGCCTAAGCTAGTATTCCTGTCCCCCTGTGGATGACAAGCACCTCGCAGAAATCTCAGGTGCTTCTCTTTAATTGACATCTTTGTCTCTGCAGTCAGGGATTCGAGCTGAACAGAAGGTGGTTTGGTGCAGATCTTTCATGCAGGCCCTAATTGACAGTCTCCTCCTGAGATGCCTCCCGCTCCAGCCACCTCCCAGGGCCTGGCCTGGGCTTGTCTCTCGTCATCAAAAATGTCGCAGCCTGTCCCTTCCTCCCTCCCTGCCGGCTCACAGCCTCCTAAGCAGGGAGCTCGCAGACATGGGGCTGTAGTGTTACGTGAGAGTGTGGAGCACATTGTAGGCCATTGGATGGCACCCTTCTGGAGACCCCAAACCTTTCCCTAGTGAAAGGAGGCCAGTGATGAGAATTTCAAACCATAGTGACTGCTGGACAAATCGTTTGGGGTGGGTGGAACTCTGTGGCATCTGCCTGCCTCCAGAAACATGTGTTGCCTATTTTATAGAGAGCTGCTTAGATGCCCAGTAGCTGTCTCAGCAACATGTGTCGCCTATTTTATAGAGAGCTGCTTAGATGCCCAGTAGCTGTCTCAGCAACATGTGTCCACGGCTGAACTCTTGACCTTCAACCCCAACCTGTTCTTCCTGCTGTCTTTCCTTCTTACTCTTAACACCCGTCTCTTTGCCACTTGCATCCAATCCATCAACAGGTCTGCTCTAAAACATGTTTCAGATCTCCTCCTTCCCTCCAGCTCCACTGCTGCCATTATCACAGGCCAGCATTGTCTGGCATCTAGACTACCCAGTAGCCACAGAACTGGTCGCCCCATTTATGTTCTTGCCCCTCCCCCATCCATTCTCTACCCAGCAGCTAATCATTAAAAAAACGTGAATCAGACCACATTCCCCCTGCTTACAAGCCTTTCATGGCTTTCCAAAGCACATAGAACACAATCTCAAACTTCTTATCATGGCTTGAAAGGCCTGTGGCATCCAGGCCCTGGCTGCCCCTCCAGCCTGGGCCGGCCCAGTTCTTCTTGCTCTCCCACTTGCTCTCCTCTGCCCACACTGACCTTATTTTAGTTTCTATGCCAAGACCTTTGCGTGAATTGTTCCCTCTGCCTGTGTGGTAGGCAGTGGGGCCTCCAGAGATATTTACACCCTAATCCATATAACCTGTGATATATTTTGTTGCACCGTCAAAGGGACTTTGCAGGTGTCATTAATGCTACAGACCATAAAATGGGGAGAGTAGCCTCTCTCGTCCGATTTCATCGTGTGAACCCTTTATAGCAGAAAATGTCCTCCAGCTGGGGGCAGGAGGGATGCAGTAGAAGAAGTCAGAGAGAGTCGACGTGTGAGAAGGACTCAGTGCGCTGTTTAAGGACAGAAAGGGCAACAGTATGAGGAATCCTGGCAGCCTAAGGAGTTGAGAGAGGCTCCTGGCCAATGACCAGCAAGGAGACAGGAGCTCAGCCCTCCAACCTCAAGCAAGTTCTGCCGAAGACCTGAGTGAGCTTAGCAGCTGATTCTACTCTCACAGGGTTCAGATAACAGCCTGGCTCGCTGACACCTGGATCTGGGCCTTGTAAGACCTGGAGCAGAAAAACCAGCAGATGCCCTGGATTCTGACCTACAGAACTGCCAGATGATAAATTTGTGTTGTTTTGAGCTGCTCGGTTTGTGATAATTTGAACGGCAGCAGTAGAAAATGAACAGAGGTCTCTTAAACTGTCCTTGTTTCTTTTTATTCTAGAAGACATACAGATGGTCGAAAGGCCCATGAAAAGATGCTCAACATCTCCAATTATTAGAGAAATGCAAACCAAAACTACAGCGAGGTATCACCTCACACTGGTCAGAATGGCCATCATCAACAGGTCTACAAATAATAAATGCTGGAGAGGGTGTGGAGAAAAAAGGAACCCTCCTGCACTGTTGGTAGGAATATAAATTGATACAGCCACTATGAAGAACGGTATGGAGGTTCCTTAAAAAACTAAAAAATAGAGCTATACCATATGATCTTGCAGTCTCACTCCTGGGCATATATCTGGAGAAAACCATAATTTGAAAAGATACATGCACCCCAATGTTCATTGCAGCACTATGTACAATAGCCAAGCCATGGAAGCAACCTAAAAGTTCATCGACAGAGGAATGGATAAAGAAGATGTGGTATATTTATACAATGGAGTATTACTCAGCCATAAAAAAGAATGAAAGAATGCCATTTGCAGCAACATGGATGAACCTATAGATTATCTTACTAAGTGAAGGAAGCCAGACAGAGAAAGACAAATATGATATTGCTTATATGTGGAACCTGAAAAAATGATACAAATGAACTTATATACAAAACAGAAATAGACCCATAGACATAGAAAACAAACTTATGGTTACCAAAGGGACCATAAGTCCTTTTATGAGTTTGGGATTAACATGAGTTAATGAGTTTGGGATTAACATATACACACTACTATATATAAAATAGATAACCAAAAAGGACCTACTGTATAGTGCAGGGAAGTATACTCAATGTTTTGTAATAACCTATAAGGGAAAAAAGAATCTGAAAAAAATATATATGTATGTATGTATAACCGAATTACTTTGCTGCACACCTGAAACTAACACAGCATTGTAGATCAACTATACCTCAATTAAAAAATTATAATAAAATTTCTATTTCATATAACTTAAAAAAATAAAACTAATAGTGCCCAGAATGTTCTCTCCTCCCCCTCCTCTGGGTGACCACTTCTCATGCTTCAGGCTCAACCATTTTCTGATTAGACCATCGAACATAGGACCACCTGTTTGATGCCATCCTATTCTTTTTCTTCCTGACGTTTTAATCACACCTGACCATATGCTTGTTGAGAGGCAGTTTGGTGCAGGAGAGGAGTGCAATGTAGTACTCACGTGTGCAGGCTCTAGACCTGCAGGGTTCAAACCCTAGCTCATCCTATTTGCTACTTGTGTGATCGTGGCTGCATTATCAACATTTCTATGCCTTAGTTTTCTCATTTGTAAAATGGGCATAATAACACTAGCTCAGAGGGTTGTGAGGATTAAACGAGTAAATATCATAAAGCATGTCAAACAGTACTTGGCACATAGCAGGCTCCAGTTATTACAGTTTTAACTACGTATTTGTTGAATGGCCTTCTAGACCTGGGGATGGCAGACGACTGCCGGCCTGCAGGTCATATCCAGCCACCACTGGCTTTTGTAAAGTTTTATTGGAACACAGCTGTGACTGTTCATTTACATATTATCTTTGTTTACATATAGCACTATCGAGCTACTAAGGTGTGACCGTGCAGCCTAGAAAGCCTAAATTGTTTATTGTCTGTACTTCTACAGAAAAAGTTCACTCTAGACTAAGCCCAGAGGGTTAGGACCACATCTGTTTCGTTCATCTATAGGCTTAGTTCTCAGCACATCATGTGGCACATAGTAGGTGTACAGTGCAGCAGATTGAGAGGATGAATTGTGTGGTAAGACAGGATTCCCTGAAAGGAGGTGGGATCCATCCATGATGCAGCGCCGTGCACACACCCAGTGACTCCTCTCGGTCACTGCTCTATCCCTTCTCTTTCCCAGCCTCATTAATGCTCTCCTGCCAGGGATCTTAGGTTTTAACGTCAGATGCCATTTTTACTTTCTCATTAAAACTGCTTTGTGGCTGTAGCTAATAAGCTCAGTGTCCTTCAGCAATTCATCTCCAGGGTCTGTACCTGAGCTGGACTGTCTGGGATGTTTCACATTTTAAACTGGCCAAGTCATACATTGGTAGGAGCCATGGAACATACAGTGTTTTAGTGCAACTCTGATATGAGCTTTAAATTGCCCCTTAAAGAGCTTGAATTGCTCCTTTAGAGGCCCAAATACAGCACCAGCCTTTGACCTGTGCTTTTGTTAGTTTCATCACTTACATCAACACCTTTCTTGAAGCTGTTCTTTCAGGGCTGGTCTGCTCTGCCATCCATCATGATATTTTCACGTTTCTATTCTCATACTCTTTAATTATTCCGTGGGGGCTTCTAGAGTTTTTAATGATCAAATATATTGTATTATACTTGGCAGGGAAATCAGATTACCTTTTCATGAGGTGAAGAGACAGATATGATTACTAATTGAATCATGTGCCACCAGGACCAGCTGTGTCAGCAACAACTGAGTTGGTATGGGGGTGGGGCAGAGACTGGGACCGTCTTTGTCTCAAGTATTCCCCCACTGATTCTGGAAAGCCTACCATTGCTGAATAATTCCCCTGTGTTATGCCCTGTCTGCTTCAGGGCCATTCTTTTTTATCTTATGCAAATATTTCTTTGAGTGATAATAAAGTTTCAAAATTCTGTGCTTCCTTCTTGAGTGATTTGGGCAGGTGAGGGCAGAGCTGTGAGTGTTGGGGGTCCTTAAGGATGGAGACTACTGTTTGGGAGATCAGGGAGGGAGAAAAAAGGGTGGGAGATGGTTCTACAGCTTTTTTCCCCCCTACTGTTCTACCAGGGTCAGCCTGGTTGTGTAACCATAGTGGGCTGGTGGTGGTTTTAGGAGTTGAGAACCCAGATATGTGTTTGTGCCAGTCACTCAGGAAGTTCAAGCAGCCATTTCAGCCTTGAGATGGCTTTTGTGTCTCTCAGTCTCCTCTCACCTAGCATACCAGGTGAGCTGAAGGTGGGCAGAAGAATTTCCCCCTGTTATTTCCCAGGTCACCAAGCAAGAGACCTCATCTCCCTCTAGGAAGGCAGACAGAACTTTGACCTTCTCTGTTGGTTTATCCTTTGCTTCTCAACTTCGGCAAGGATGCTAGATCTCCCCGAGTCGATGGGGGTGGGTGAGGTGACAGTATTACAATCTCAACTTGAAGACCTTCATTAACCAAACTCAGAGCACTTAAAGTGTTTGCAGACACCACCTAGTTACTTCATATAAGTGAGTCCACCCAAACCTTCAGTGCATCAGTTTATCTTTACTTTACATTAAAGTAGTATTTACTTCATACTGGGATCGTGTAAATTAAGTTAATAGATAGTAAGGGCTTAGAACAGTCTTTGGTTCATAGTAAATCTTCGACAAATGTTAACAATACTACTCACAGTATTACTATATCTATTATTATATAATTTGATATCATGCTTTTCATTTTGTTATGGACATTTCTCCAAGTACTCACATTTTGGTAGTTATAATGTTTGTTTCAGTTGACTATTTTTAGTCAAATTTCTCATTATTCTATGTAAAATTTAGAAAAGTTAGAAAATTTATTATTTTAACATAAATCATTAAAGAGATTTTAAAATATTTCAGCATGATAGATTTTTAGCAGTAAAATTACTGGGTGAAAGAGTATAATGCTTTTGCCAACTTGTCCTTCCAGACATGAGAATATCTATCTGACTGTCCTTGTTAACACACACCCACAAAAATACAAAAAAACAAAAATGTTGTAAAATTGGGTGACAAAATGCTTTTCCTGTATTCTTAATGTGCATTTAATTTATTATGACTGTATGACATCATTCCAAAGTTTATTAGTTTTATTTCTTTCTGGGACTTAGATATTTATGTTTGCTCATTTTTTCTATTGTTTGTCTTTTTCTTGACTTAGAGAAATGCTATATATATAATAAATTTTATGTATTCATGTTTTATAAATTTTAATTCTTTGCAGTTATTTTCTCTTCATCTTTCTCTAATATTTTAATGTTGCTTACAGAATCTTTCATCAAGTTTTAAGTTTCTATGTGAGCAAATAAGCCAGTCTTTTCCTTTATAGTTTCTGGGGCTTGTATGTTTCTTTACTCTGCCAAGGTCATAAAAGCAGTGGTCTAGAATTTCTGCTACTATTTTTATAACCCATTTGAATTTTGTGCTTGACTAATGTGGGGTAGGTATATTTTAATTTTTTCACAAATAGATATTTGATTTCTGCAATAACAGTTACTGAATTGTCTGTTTCATCTCCGTTGATCTGAAGAGCCACCTATATCTGATACAAAATTCCTGTTAGTACATGGATCTGCTCCTGATCTCTCTATTTAGTTTTATTATATATTTGTTTATTGCTGTCCTAGAGTTACACAGTTGTATTTGCTATAACTTTATTAGCACATTTGATAAGGAAAATGCCTTCATTGTTTTTAAAAACTATTTTCTTGGAAATTCTTTGGTGTCTTGACATGAATTTTAGTATTAGCTTGACATAATTAGTAAATTCTTGGGATTTTGATTGGAATTACTTTGAATTTATAGATAATTTTTTAAACTAAAATCTTAACAGTATTAAATCTTTTCATTCAGGATCATTGTAATTCTTTTCTCTAATAAAAAAATTTCTAGTTTAATCATTTTTGTCTTATATATTTCCTGATAAATTTATTCCTAGTTATCTGACAGTTTGGTTTCCTTCTGAGAATGGAATCTTTCCCCATGAAATTTCTAATTACCTTTCTAGTGACTTTGTTGGCCTTGGATATGGCCACTTTCTGAAATTCCTTTGGTTCTAATGATTGTAATTAATTCTAATATTAGTTGATTTCACTGGATTTTCTAAGTTGATGAACACATGTTCGTAATTATGACATCTCTTTTTCGAATACTAATAGTTCTTTTCCCCCCTTATTCTTCTTGCATGGGCAAGGACTTCCAGTACAGTATTGAATAGTAGGGCCAACAGTGGGCATCTTTCTCTGACTCCTGGTTTAATTAGATTTTCTCTAGCATCTTTATCATTAAGTATGATGTTAGTAGAAGTTTTCTGGTTGAAATTTTTATAAAGTTAAAAAACCTTGTTATTTCAAGTTTATTAAAAGTTTTAATGGGAATATGTGTTTAAAATTATTAATTTATTTGTCATTTATTGAGATGATTTATTTTTGTAGCTTGTTAACGTGGTAAACTACATCAGCAGACAGTGTTGAACCTAGAATAAGCCTTTCTTAACCATTTAAAAATGTTGTTTCGATACACTCTTGGATTGGATTTGCCAGAATTTAGGATTGTTGCATTTGTACTCATTTTTGAGATAGTTCTATAGGATGTTGTATTAGTTTTTTAGGGCTTCTATAACAAATTACTCTTTCAAATAAGGTCACATTCACAGGTTCAGGGGATTAGGACATGGACATATCTTTTTGGGAGCTACCATTCAACCCACTACAAATGTGTTATTAGTGCAGACTTCTGAGCACATCGTGGGATTGCATTTCTTAGATCCCTTGGAACTGGGTCCAGCCATGTTAGTAGTTTGGACCAATGAGTTGGAAATAGAACTAATGTCACAATTCTGGGCCAAGCATTTTATTGTTAAAGCAAGATGTCCAGGGCTATTTTTTTCTCCCTTTAATTTAGTGACCAGAACATTCAAGGCCAGCCTGCTCATAAGGCCAGCCTGCACAACTGTGATGAGCATAGCATACTGCTAATCAGCAATGGACAGGGAGCATGAGGGGGAAGCTAAATGATACTTGTTTAAATGAAGCATTGGCTAGTTTCATCTGTAAGGACTAGATAGTAAATATTTTAGACTCTGCTGGCCATAAGGTGAAATCAAGGATATTATGTAAGTACTCAGAAAACAAAAGAGAACAAATTTCCACATATTTTTGTTGATGAAATTCAAAACATAATTATTAATAGTAATAATAGAGTATAATTTTTTTGTTAAACAAGTGTCCTAATGAGAAGAATGGAATTCTTTTTAGGGTGGTAATATTTCACTTAATTGGAGCTCAAAAGTAATGTTTCCTATGATCAAATCAGTTACAGATGTTTATTTGTTAATGCTGATCTGCAGTAAGGCTTTGTGTATTTCAGTTTTAAAAATATCTTTTCACACAGATAGGGACTGCCAAATACTGGTAGCTATCCATGAGCATAGGCTTTGAATTGAGCATATTCATTGCTTTGAAGGCAGATAAATTGGGAAGTTCCCCTCTCCTAGGAGCTCATAGTCTAGAAGGGAGACAGACATGTAATATCTGCAATAGTAGAGGTACAGAATGCGATCCTCATCTTTCAAGGCAGTACGTTCCTCTAAGACGTTTTTCTTGTTCTTAGGCCCCAACTCTGATGTGTGCACCTAGCTCTTCATTCATATCTTTATTATTGTCTAAGTAGATTGCTTTTTAATGTTTATGTGGCATAACCCAGAACGTGGTGTTTAAGAGCACAGAGTGTGTTTCACTCTTGTCTCTGACAGCAATTTGCTGTGTGACCTCAGCCATGTTACTCTACCTCTCTGTGCTTCAGTTTCCATATATGTACAGCCCATATGGCTGTAATGAGAAGTGAATTAATTTTTGTATATGTTTCACATAGGTACTGTTTTGCCTTGTAATGTTAGGTTGAACTCATTAAGAAACATGATCAAGTCTGTAGCAAAATTAAATTTCCAACCTCTAAAAAAGGTAAAAACCATTTTTAGCTGTGGACCATACAAAAACAGTAAAAGACCAGGTTGGGTGTATAGGCCGTAGTTTGCTGACTCCTAGTCACTGAGATGTTGGGATTGTGTTTTACTGAGGTTTATATCTATCTCTAGCTCTAGCTCTATTTATATCTCTGTGTGTGTACGTGCTTTCTTGTTGGAATTTGGTATCAGAGTTAACTTTGAAGAAATAATTGGGAATTTGGGGATCTTTCTGTGCTTTGCAAATCTATAACATTGTTTATGAATGTTTAGTAGAACTTACCTAGTAAACATCTAAGGCCGGAATATATTTTAAACTATAACTTTGACTCCTCTTTTAAATTCTTTCATAATGTTTGGACTAAGTAAATTTTTCTACTTCTTAACTTCCATAATTTTTTTTCTAGAACTATGTTATCTATTACAGTTGTTACCAGCCATATGTGATTATTTAAATTTAAGTTAATTAAAATGAAATAAAATTTAAAAATTCAGCTCCTTAGTTGTACTAACCATGTATCAATTGCTCAAGAGTTGTACATGGCCAATGGCTAACATATTTGACAGTGTGGATACAAAATATTTCCATCCTTGTAGAAAGTCCTATTGGACAGTATTAGAAAATTATAATTTTAGTTGCATATTCCAGTTTGGGGCATATAATTATAGACAGTCTTTAAAAAAATAACTCCAGATAAAGAGATTCAACTTACGTTCTTCTTTGCATTCCTAATGTTTACTTACATCTTCTCTCTCCCTTTTTTGCCAGTTAGAAATTAGAAATGCCCAAAGTTCTCTTTTATTGGTCTTCTCAAAGAATGTTGGTTTTATTGACTAAGTCTACTATTTAAAACATATAACTTTACATTCTAAGGTTAATTACCAACCCCTTTTTACTTTTTGGAGTGTATTATTTTTGGGTTCTTTTCATCTAGTTTCTTGAGTCAAGTGCTTAGTTCATTTCCCTTCAGTCTTTCCTGGTTTCTAATAAATACTAGATTTTTAAGCTAGAAATATTTCTTAATGTATATGGCTGCATCCCATGGCTTTTGATATGTAGTGTTTCATTTTCATTCATAGTTTATAATGTCAGCTTGACAGCTTTCTTAACCAAGAATTATTTTAAAGTGTTTAAAAATTCTAAGAAAGATTTGTTGTTAATATGTAACTGTATTGCTTTCTAGTTAGGCAAAGTAGATTGTATAAATTTCAGTTTGGGGACTTTTTTTTCCTAGTGTCTTAGGCATTATCTATTGTTGTGTCACAAATTACCCCCAATACTTAGTAGCTTAAAACAACAAATATTTATTTTCTCAGAGTTTCTGAGGGTCAGGAATCTAGAAACAGCTTACCTGGGTGGTTCTGTCTCAGGACCTCTCATGAGGTTTCAAAGCTGTTGGTAGGACTCTAGGCATCTGAAGATTCAACTGGGAATGGGGGAGCAGCTCCCATCGTTTGCTCACATGGCTGTTGGCAGGAGGCCTCAGTTCCTCACCAGGTGGGCTTCACCATATAGCAGCTGGCTTCTCCTAGAAGGAGTGTTCAGAGAGAGAGAGAGAGAGAGAGTGAAAGCAACACCAGACAGCCTCTTATGACCTAGTCTCCTGAGTCATACACCATCACATCTTATTCTGTTTATCAGAAGGGAATCACTAAGTCCAGCCTGTACTCAATGGGAGGGGGCCTCACAAGGATGAGATTACTGGGAGATGAAGATCTCTGGAAGCCATACTGGAGGCTGCCTGCCACAGTCAGGGTTTTTTTTTGGTACTGGTTCATGTGGTTTAAAAAGAATGTTTCTGTCTCTGTTTGCTGGGATGTGTGCCATGTAGGTCTACTGGATATTACTTGTCATTTGTGTGAAGTCCTCAGAATTATTTCTCATTTTTGCTTGCTTCATCAGTTGGTTTTGGTCTGGGATAAGGGTCTCTCTATATGACTATTCCATGTGCACTTGAAAAGATTGTGCATTCTACAGTTGCTGGGTGGGATGTTCTAGAAATGTCAATGAGGTTGAGTTGTTAGCTGGTGTTATTCAAGTCTTTTATATCCTTAGTGTTTTTCTGTCCATTTTTTCCATCAATTACTGAGAGGGGAATGACATAATCTCCAACTGTGATTGTGGATTTATTTTTCCCTTTCGCTCTGTCAATTTTTGCTGCATGTGTTTTGAAGCTCTATTATTAGGTGTGTCACATTTAGAATTATGTCTTGATGAATTGGCCACCTTATCATTATGAAATGATTCTCATTTTCTCTGTAATATTCCTTGCCTATTTTTGCTGATTCTTATACTCACTGTTTGCATGGCCTGTCTCTTTCCGTCTGTTATTTTCTACCTGTCTGCATATCCTCCAAATTCATCCTTTTTGTTTGCTCTCTGAAAATGGATCTGGGCCCTTTAACTGTTTTCCCTGAGCCAGCTGACTCTGAAGTTCTGCAGTAGACGGTGCTGGAGAGACATTGCAGGAGGAAAGGGTTTTCCCTCCTGGATCTGGCATGCTAGTGGTGTGTGCCTCTCCTGCAGCCGCCAAACCCTGCAGTGGTTGTGGCTCCTCCGTGCCCAGCTCTGTAGTACACAGTAGCCTGTGGCTTTGTAGTAGAATGCCTCCGACTCCTGTAGGACTCACAGCCGAAAGCATTCAGCAGCCAGCAGCTGCCCCCACCACCTCTTCCTCAACCAAAAGTGCCTCTGGTGAGGCACTTCCCCGTGCAGTAGTTTTTCTAGCACCCTACAGGACACCCACCAGTGTCTTCTCTGCCATCCAATGAGCCGCAGTTGTGCCCTTTTTAACACAGTCAGATCCCCGCTCTGAGGTGAGCTGAGAGATGCTCTATCTCAACTTTAGAGGTGGTGGCTTCTCCCTCTCTCTGCTAGTCCTATATTTTTTAAAGTTCTTTTCCCTTCTTATTAGCCGGTCTCTTGTAAATCTAATCCCCTTTTATAGTTAGTACTCCTTTACATTAACCTTTTACTGTTCAAATTACTGTATGGTTTCTCTCTCCTGATTATACTCAGACCATTGAATCTGATCATTGCGAAACAGATCTCTGGCAGTGTGAAAAGGGGAGAGAAAATGACAAGTGCATGGAATGGGAAGAAAACAAAGAACTGGCCTCTTTATTTCTCAAAGTCAGTTTCTGAATTTAGGTCATTTATCACAGGCTACTGTTAGTCATGTTTATTGATTTCAGATCTGCAGTCGAAACCAAAACAAAGGGCCAGCCAAAGATCTGCTCCTGGATTCCACTTCCACTCTCTATCTTTTCCCAGGCTGCCGTTATTACTCTCAAATTTCTGTCTCCCAAATTTCTATCTTTAGCTCTGATTATTCTTCTAGGTCTCTGCCCCACATCACCAGTCTCCTCTTGGAAACTTGAAAGTCGAATGCAAAACCATGGTCTGGGTTCAAGTCTCACCTCTGCCATTCACTCCCTACATGGTGTTGGCCTCAATTCTTTGGTCTGTAAAAGGGGGATAATATACCTATCTCATGGAGCTTCCATGACAATTACATAAGGTGCATAAAGGGCTTACAATGCTGTTGACCCATGGCAAGCTCTGAATAAATGAGATTCTTTTAATCTTGGACATTTTTCATCTAAAATCAGAAGTCATCGTATTTACTCTGCTTGAATTTGCAGTTTTTTTGATTAATGTCCCCAGTCATTTGGACCTAAAAAAAATTACAGTGTCTGTTTTATGTCTCTGTCCTCCCTATCCAATTAGCCTCTGAGCCAAAACATTCTTTTCAGCACCTCTTACATGCCTCCTTCCTTACTGTTCTCCTTCTTCGCCAACCTGGCTTATGCCTGATCTGTTTTAGTGGACTTACGCTGGTCGCCCACCTTGTATTTCACCACCCTCTCTGCATTTTGCACAATGCAGGGACATTAATCTTTCTAAATCATCCCTTGCTCAGCCATCTCTGTTGTCTCCCAGTTGCCTCAAGGAAATGATCTAGGAGACGATCTAGGCTCTTTTTTTTTTTTTATTAGTTTCTGCTTTATAACAAAGTGAATCAGTCATACATATACATCTGTTCCCACATCCCTCTTTTAAGCATGGCATCCAGAGTCCTGATTCATTCTCTTTCTCTACTTGTCTTTCTAGCTACATCTCTACCTAAATCTTCTACTCCGGGTAGAAGTTCTGCTTTCTGTGTATCTGTGAAGGCCCAGTGCTTTCTTTTTCTTACGCTCTTTCCTCTTTCTTCAAGACAGCTGGAAAGTCCTCTTCCTACACCCTCTTTCCAGCTCCTGCCCTTTCCTATTCCTGCCCATTCTGTCCTATTCAGCCACAGCCTACCAACCTCCTGAGCACCTGGGAGGAGAAACATGGATCATCCACTGTGGTGATTTCTGCTGATACCCTTTTACACAGCTGTCGATTTTCCTGTCAGGTTTCACAGGCATTCAGCGAAGATTTGCAGACCTTTGACAGCAGAAAGTTTTTCAACTTTATGTCTTCCACAGAGCCTTACTCATTTTTGGTGTGCTCTACAAATTAGTTTGAATTAAAATGTTCTCTACATCACAGGGTCTGCCGTTTGAGAGCCTGCATCCACTCCTGACTATCTGACCATGGGGGAGTTAGCTTAATCACTCTGTGTCTCGGTTCCCCCTTTGGTAAAATGGAGATCATAGTACCTACTTCACAGGGTTGTTGTGAAAATTCAATGTAGCAAGACTTCTAAAGCACTTAGAAAGTGCCTGGCATTGAGTAAGAGCTCAGTACATGTTGGTTGCCTTTATCATGATTGCTGCTGAGGTGGCAGAGCCAGAACTCACCCCAGGTCTGTATGAACGTGAAGGATGTGGTCTTTTTGTCCCCTCAGGCTCACCACACTACTAGACTTGCATTTGGAGTTTTGGGTTCAAGCCACCTTGCTGTGTGACTCTGGGCAAGTCGCTTCACCTCTCTGGGTCTCATTTTCTCACGTGTGTAATGAGGAAGGGTGGGTTGGGCACCATGTATTCTCATGTTCCTTCCACCTTCAGCACCCACTGTTCCCATGAGTGTGACCAGAGGGTTTCTGAAATGTCCAGTTAGGCCACTAAAATATGTGATTCCTTGTGAGTCTTCATTGTCACTTGTTAAGGGTGGAGACAAGAAGCAGGCGTTGTCCATGAGTCCTCAGTGCTGGCCAAGAGTGAGGGGGCTCTGTCCATGGGTCACTGCGGGGGACACGGCAAAATTCCATTATCCAACTCCAATCACTCTGAATTGATGCTCCGCAGGTTACTTCCTGGTAGTATTTTAATTTCTCCAATAAACTCTAACAATGAAAAAAAAATCATATTGATTTTTAATCATTTGATTGAAACACTGTTTCCCTCAGTATTTGTTTATTAGTAATTCAATAATTTGCTGTCCTTTAAGCAGTAGCACTTCTGATAATTTGGTATGAAAATGTAAAACTGGGAAAATTGTGCCTGTCTTTGTTTTCCCCTTTGTGAGTTAGGAAAAGTTTGCTGACATTAGAAGCATTTTAGTCTGAATCACAGAATACCTGGGCTCTAAAAGGCAAAATTTGACAGTCACCGGTATGGGTATAGATTTAAAATAAAAAAAGGAATTGATAATTGCAGAGAACATATTTAAAGCTATGAGGTAAAATGAAGTGGTATCAAAGAATTTTGGACTTGGGGCAGCAGAGTCCTTTAAATTTCTAAAGAGACATTTGGAAAATGGCATCTAGAGGGCTGTATGTTTGCATCCAATAATCCATTTACTTAAGTTGTACATGTGGATGGTTACCATTTGTAAACATGAAAATTATCATTTGCAAATGAGCAATTCCAAGGGCCAGAATCTTGAGCAATGTAACTGCAGACAGGAGGAGAGGGCCCTGGGTTCCTGCTGGCTGTGAATGCATCGCAGTTAAAAGCATACTTGGGGTTTAGCTGATCTAAAGCTCAATTTTTTCATCTGGATAATAATGCCTGCCTTAGAAGATTTTTGTAAGTTTTAAACAAAACATTATATATAAAATACCTGATATACAGAGCATTAGTAAATTGTAGTTATTATTATTCTTAATTTGACTATGATTAATCCCCTTCCTCCCTCCTTCTCTTTCTCTGTCTCTAAAAAAAAAAAAAAAAAAAAAAAAAAAACATACTTGGTCATTGTCTCAGAATAGGTAAGGCCTGGGGTAAATCCTGTCTCCATCAGGCCTTTGAATCTGCTCTTAGTCTGACTTCCCGTGTTGATCTTTACCTTCCGAAAGGAATAGGAAGGTACCTGTAGTGATTTTGATTAATAAAATAACACCAGATAACTTCACAAATTAAGTTTTTTTTTTTTTTTTTTTTTGCTGTACGCGGGCCTGCTCACTGTTGTGGCCTCTCCCATTGCGGAGCACAGGCTCTGGACACCAGGCTCAGTGGCTATGGCTCACGGGCCCAGCCGCTCTGCGGCATGTGGGATCTTCCCGGACCGGGGCACGAACCCATGTCCCCTGCATCGGCAGGCGGACTCTCAACCACTGCGCCACCAGGGAAGCCCCACAAATTAAGTTTTATTAGAAGCTTACAGATTTTCATAGAGAAGTCTAATTATTTTGGAAATCCAAATCAGACTTCATAATTCTTGTTATAAATGGCTTCTGTGCTCAGGACCAACTATGATGCTGACAACTGGCTTTAGAAAAGTCTTTAAGTTATATTGAGATTCAGCCAAAAATGGGGTGCTCCAGTCAAAATCTCTGCAGGTTGCATTTGTTTACTGGACTAGAGCAAGTCTCCTTGACAGTGCGGGGCAGCTGGGGCATCGACCACCATGATGAGCCCTTCACTTCCACCCAAAGACTAGACCAGAACCAGCAGAGGGGAGAGAATAAACCGGGCTCCAGGAAAAATTATTTCCTGTACAACTTTTCATGTGTTATCATTGAATTTACACCTGTGGAGATTCAAGTTATGGATATAAATGGCAAGATTTTTAGGAAGTCTTTCTAAAACCTTGATGAGCCAGGAGAAGAAAGCTTCTCTAGGAGCCATTTGAAATTCTGAAGTATGGATGTATTGATCATAATTATGAAATTCAGGCATACAAGTTATCAAACATGGCTTTTGAATTATGACTTAAGCTCACTAAACAGATCAAACAAGTGAAATCTGCACTGATGAAAACACATAAAACACAATCTGGATGCCAGGACTTATTCGACGAATGGCTCCCCTGAGGGAGATGCTTGGGCTCCAGGAATCTCGTGTTCAGCCCTGTCCTGTGACATTTTCATCAGTCAGCTGTGTAGCATGAGAGGTCATTACTTTCTCACTACTCAGTTTCTTGGCCCATTCATTACTCAGCTGGGCACTGGAGATGCAGAGTCGAGCAAAATGCGACTCCTGCCCTCCAGTAACACGTCTAGTGGGGAAGATGGGTATGGAGACAAATCACTAGAACACAGGGCAATAAATACTGAAATGGGGATGTGTCCAAGAGCTAGTGGAGTATAGAGAAGAGAGTGAATCAGAGCGGGCTTCCCAGAGGAGGTGGCACTTAGGAGGTGACATTAAATCAGTGACTGCCTAGGGACTTCTATGAAATTAGTTGAAAGTTAAGTGAAAGATAGGTAGAGTTATAGAATCATCTGAATTTATAGAATCATCACTTTAAAGGTTATTTCTTCATTTTATAAATGGGAAAAGTGACTCAGAGAGAGTGATTTATCCAAGGTCACACAGGCAGTCAGTCTCAAACCCCAAATATGGTCCTTCTCTCCATATTCTGTGCTTAGGAGTCCAATAAAGTAGGACCTTTTCTTCTCAACTGTTCTACTTTATTAAATTTTTTTTTGAAAGAAAGAATTGATTTAAATTCAGTAAGTTGGCATCATGGAGAGACACAAAAAGAAAACAAATGCAGTCTTGGGTTATATGTTAGTTTCCTATTGCTGCTGTAACAAATTACGACAAACTTGGTGGATTAAAACAATAAGAACTTATTTTCCCGTGGTTCTGGACACCAAAAGTCTGAAATTGGTATCACTGGGCTGAAGTCAAGGTGTCTGCAAGGCCAGGCTCCCTCCGAAGGCTCTAGGCTCTTGCTACTTCTAGCTTTTTGGTGACTGTCCACATTCCTTGGGCAGGGGATGGGGACTGAATTCTAGCAACTTTGGGATACCAAGGGATTTTTCACTCACTCTGGGAGAATTTGGGGGCATCAAAGAGTTTTTGAGGGAAAAAAGACAGGATTCAATATATTTTCCACAAAAGTCTGTGTGACCATGTAAATAAATGTAATCACTGAGGAAATGACTGATACAAAAAGTATTAAGTATATTTGGAAGTGCTTCTTTACTAAGAATTGTCTGTTGTCAAAATGATTTTTCTAGTGTCCCTGGAGGACTTTTAAAAGACTGCTTTCCTGAGGCCATAAGCAATTTCAGATTGAAAAACCATAGAAAAATTATTTAAAACAATATAGGCATACCTTGGAGATATTGTGGGTTTGGTTCCAGACCACCACAATAAAGCAAATATCACAGTAAAGCTAGTTCACATGAATATTTTGGTTTATAAAAGTTATTTTTACACTCTACAGTAGTCTGTTAATTGTACAATAGCGTTCTGTTTAAAAAAACAATGTACATACCTTGATTTAAAAATATTTTATTGCTAAAAAAATACTAACCATCATCTTACAATGCGGGATTGCCACAAACCTTCAATTTGTTTTAAAAAACGGATTTGCAAAGCGTAGTAAATCAAAGTGCAATAAAATGAGGTATGCCTGTATATATTTAGATATATAAAAATATATAATTATATATAACTTCATATATAAAAACTATACGTATATACACATTTGTTGTTCCAAAAGACCCCAAATTTAGTCTTCTGTATGGAAAGCCTCACTGCTCTTTCTATCTTCTCCAAATAAAATGATTAATGTGCCATATGCCTGGTGTTCAGTAGGTCACAGTGTCCCTTGAAGCAGTGATTTGGAAAATCTCTGTGTTGTCCTTCAGGCCACACATCTGGAGGATAATGGGGAGGTGAGAGGACTTGTATCTTGGCTAAGAGACGGTTTCCAAGTGTCCCCGGTCCTGGTCTAGAGGTCAGTGTCCTGACTACAGTGTATAATGCAGTTGTATCTAGTTAGGCTCGAATTTCAGCTGTAGAAAGGTGAAGAGTGAGGACCAGCTGTCAGCAGTGGGTAGACAACCTACCAGGATCATCCAGGTCCCCGGTAATGCTCTACCAGCATTACAGTATCTGTACAGGAGTCAGCCATGCCTTGGGAAGGCACAGTTCCTGAGCCCAAGGGGTGCAATTCACTTATTTGGTGAACTTATAGTGAAGTATCACATACTTACAAACAAGAGCAGAAATTCTAAATGTCCATCTCAAATGTTCCCTAAGGGTATTTACCCTTTCTTGAGCACTGCGCTCAAATAAGACAACATTACCATCACTCCAGCCACTCTTCTGGTCTCCTCCAGGCACTATCCCCAGTCAGGAGCTCTCCTGACTTTTGACAGTGTAGATTAGAACAGGTTTGCCTATTTTTGTACATGATGCAAACACGATCAGGCCCTGTGCCCTCTTGGCTGTCGGGCTTCTCTTGTCAGTGGTGTGCATGTGAGATTCATCCAGGTTCCTGTGGCTGTAGTTTGTTCGTTCTCACTGCGGGATAGTCATCCGTTGGTGAGTACAGCACAGTTTGTTTATCCATTCTGCTACTGATGGAGTAGTCAGTTTCTCTTTTTTATTATTGATGGCTGGGTAGTATCCATTCTACTCTCTGGGTGGTTTCCAGTTTGGGGATATTATGAAAAGTGCTACTATGTACGTTCTTTCACTTGTCTTTGGTGAACATCTGTACACATTTCTGTTGGGTATATACTAGGAGTGAACTTGCTGCCATAGTGTATGACTGTGGTCAACTTTAGTAGATGCTCGGGCCCAAAGTTCATGGGGGCATGAATGAGACCCCTCAGCAACACTAACTGTAAAGGGAGTGAAGATGAAAAGTAAGCTTGAAGAATGAATTCTTCCCTCCTTTCTTACTGTACACAGGTTTCTGCTAACTATTTCTGAGCACTTGCCATGTGCCCAGGACTCCACATGCCATTATTTTGTTCAGTCTTCACAATAACCCTATGACTCAGGCACTCTGTCAAATCTCTACTTTATAGATGAGAAAGCTGAGGCTGCTGCTGCTGGTGCCAGATTCAGACTTGGCTGTGAACTCTTGTGTATGTGGTACTGCCTCTCATTCCATCTATGCTCCTTAGAAAAACCCATGAGTCTAATTCCTTGAGAGAGTCCAGGGTGTATATACCAGTGAGTCTCCCTCTTTATATTGGCCTCCCAACAGCCCTAAATGTGTCCATGTAAAGATGAAATGGAAGTCAGGGTAGGTTTATTTTAATTTAGTAACTCATTGAGAATATGTCAATTTTTAAAAATAAAGAATTAAAACTATGACGTGGGCCCATGGGACTTTTCTTTGCAGCCATCGGTCTGTTTTCCATTTTAGCCAGCATCCAGTTTTCTGCACATATGCTGTAAGATGATGGACATTAAATTGTTCGGCCAGTTTTATTACTCAACAGCACATGGGTGAAAGGAAGCCTTCACCTGCCCTCTGCACCTTTCAGCAAATTTGCCTTATGGTATTTTGAGCTGGGAAGTGAAAAGATAATTACCTATCTAATAGAGTTTATAAGAATGAGTGCAAATATTTCAGTGGTGCCTATTTAATAAATAAGCCACTGAGGAGAGTTCAGGAGTTGGGCAAAAGTCACAGTTTTCTTGATACAGTTAAAGTGGAATTATGCTTTAGGCTTGTTTATTAAAAGTTTGCAGGATTTAACAGGTTGTAGTATTCTGCAGTATCTCATACTGCACAATAGTGTCTAGATGTTACTTGCAAGTGAAATGTGTAATTGGTGTTTAAAAAAGGCAGTAGGGCTGCATAGCAGAGGGAGATCAGCTCGGTGCTTTGTGACCACCTAGAGGGGTGGGATAGGGAGGGTGGGAGGGAGGGAGACGCAAGAGGGAAGAGATATGGGGACATACGTATATGTATAACTGATTCACTTTGTTATAAAGCAGAAACTAACACACCATTGTAAAACAATTATACTCCAATAAAGATGTTAAAAATTAAAAAATAAAATAGAATAAACTTTAGAAAATAAATAAATAAGGCAGTAGGTTCATTGGCAAATCGTCAGATAGAATAGCCTAGTTAAGGACCCTAGGAGCCCTGTAAGTGTGGGAAGAGAGACATGGAAGACAGCCAATAAAGGGAGTGCTATTATTAAGCAGGTTGCTGCCATGAGCATCTGGGGCTTGATTCTGCTGGGCAGTTCTGAGATGGTGTGGAGAACCCCCCACGTCATTATCCTCACGGAGCTCTAGAGCTGAGTTATTTACCAACTCCCAGTCACCGGTTGAGAGTTTTGAGGGGGCATCCTCCAGCACATCTGACCTTCTCTGTGAGGCAGCCAGAGAAAGCCCTCAGGAGAGCGCTTCGGGTGCTGGCAGTAGGATGCCATGGGATTGGTGTGTGCAGGAATGGTTGGGGGAGGGGGCATGGGCAGGATACCCACAGTCCCCCTTGAAAGGCAGAACTGGGCAGATGGACTTGTCTTAGGGCACCACCCAGTAGCCACAGTTGAGTGGACCAAGGGTGCACCTGACCCAGGAGGAGGCAACATTGGTGGTTGAGAAAATGGGATTCTTTGGGAATTTGAACAAGTGACAGAGAGACATGGTCAGGTGGTGGTGGACAGTGGTCTCCCAGGAGAGTGGGAGCTAGACTGGGGGCCAGAGAAAGACTAAAGGCTAGAGGTGGGGGGAACATGGGCAGAGAGTAAGAGCTTTGCTGAGGTTGCCAGTGGAGGGGGGAGAGAAGAAGGGAGGGAAGAGGAGGGGAGAGCAGGGGAGCTGAGAGTCCAGGTGACCTTGGGGGAGCCAGCAGCCTTGAATCCCTACTTGGTGGCTTGGGTCCCTGTGTGGCTTGGTTGTCCTTTGTTTCCTGTCCTTAGAAGCTGGTGAGACCCCCTAGTGTCCCCTGTGTGCACGTCTCCTTTACCTCAGATAGCATGAGAGGGTTTTTGCTCTTTGTAACCAGTCAGTCCCTAACTTGGGCCCGAAGTGTCATGGGTCCTGGCACAAGAGGTGGACTAGAAGTGATGATTGATCTGGCTTTTAGTGCATGAAAGGGCATTTTGCAGAGAGAGGAGTGGGGAGGGCATTCCTGGCAGAGGGACTAACACAATAAAAGGTATGAGACTGTGCCTTGGAGGAATGCAGGGAGACATCTGTTTTGGACATACTTTAGGATCTTAGAGGGATGTGGTATTGGGACCCAGTTGGGAAGAGCCTTGAGGGCCATGTTAGGAGCTTTTACTGTGTTTAGTAGGTACCAGGGAGATGCTGAAGCTTTTACAGGAGGAGACTACCACAGTGGTTAAGATCAAGGCTTGGGAGTTAAGCAGACTTGAGTTCTACTTTAGGCTTTCTATTAGTTAATAATGTGACCTTGGACACAGTTCTTCATCTCTCAAACCCTCAGTTTCCTCGTCTGTAAAACGGGGATTAATAATAGTGCCTACTTCATAGAGTTCTTGTGAGGCTCATGTGTGATTACACATATAAAATACTCAAACCAGTGCCTGACACCTTGTAAGTGTTCCATAAATGTCATAATTAGATATCATTCTCCAAGCTCTGTGTGGGAGAATTACAGTTGAAAGCATAGATATTTCAGGGGCAGGTAAAGTAAGTAGGATACTATCATGATTCAGATGAGGGCCTGAACTGTTAGTGTGGATGAGGAGAAGGGAATGGATTTGTTTTAGAATTATTTCTGGTTGAGAGGAACAGAAAAACCAACTCTATCTTATAAAATAATGAGAAGTGGGACTTCCCTGGTGGCGCAGTGGTTGAGAGTCCGCCTGCCGATGCAGGGGACACGGGTTCGTGCCCTGGTCTGGGAGGATTCCCACATGCCGCGGAGTGGCTGGGACTGTGAGCCATGGCTGCTGAGCCTGCGCGTCTGGCGCCTGTGCTCCGCAACGGGAGAGGCCACAACAGTGAGAGGCCCACGTACCGCAAAAAATAAATAAATAAATAAATAAAAATAAAATAAAATAATGAGAAGTTATAAATATATTTAAGTAAAGAGTTCAGAGGTGATGCAGTCATCAGGCAAAGCTTGATCAATCCACAGTGTCACCAGGGACCTGGCTCCTTTTTATATTTCTGATCTCTTCCAGTTGGGTGTTCTCCAGACTGCCTGCCAGGGGGCTGCAAGATGGCTACCAGCAGTAACCAGTGCTCCCTCATCCATCCAGTGGGAGAGAAAGTGTTCATTTCAGTAGCTCCCATGGAAGACTGAGGATGCTCCTTTTCCAGGAGCCTTTCAGCAAACATTTCTTCACATTTCATTGGCCAGAACTGGGTCTCATGCCCGTCTCCTAAAGACTGCTGTAGCCAGAAAGGGTGAGCCATGCTCGCCATTTACACCAGTTGATGCCCACTCCTGGGGCGGATTTGGCCAGATACACCCAATTCCTTAGCATGAATGGAAAATTCAGGGTCCTGTTAGGAAGGGGAAAGGTGAGGAGTAGAGGGTGGGATCACAACCACAGCAGGAATCAAGACACATTTCCTCGCGATCGTCAGTGTGGCATGGGGTCAGACTGGGCGGGAGCGAGGTAAGAGAGAGGTGGAAGACAAAACCGTGGTTTCAAGCATGGGCACCTGGTGGTTGGATATTCTATTGACTGATGGTGGAAAGCGAGGGCAGGTCTGGTGGAGGGCTGTGGTAGGGGTGGGGAAGAGGCTACTTTAATTCTAAATGTATTAATTTCTGGTCACCAACCAATCACTCTTATTGGTTGCCAATAATATCAGACATTACTTTTTTTTTTTTTTTTTTTTTTTTCAGTATGTGGGCCTCTCACTGTTGTGGCCTCTCCCGTTGCGGAGCACAGGCTCCAGACGCGCAGGCTCAGCGGCCATGGCTCATGGGCCCAGCCGCTCTGCGGCATGTGGGATCTTCCCAGACCGGGGCATGAACCCGTGTACCCTGCATCGGCAGGCGGACTCTCAACCACTGCGCCACCAGGGAAGCCCCAGACATTACTTTTAATCAAGAGAATGGACACACTATCTACCCTGACGAAGCACCTCATACCCACTTTGAGGTGGAAGTCATAAATGTGTAAAGAACTGAGGTGTTCGTGTGCTTACAATGTCAAGCTTTTGTGTGCTTGCAGTTTTAGAGCAAGTGTCCACTGGCTCATCAGCAGTGTTCTGGGTTGGGTCTCTCTCAGGGGCTTTCTTGCTTGCTACTGTCAGGATTTTGCACAGATTCTCTGAAAGGTCTAGGCCTTACAGAGATCAGCCGGAACAGAATAGATCCTCTGGGGAGATCTGTCCCCACACTGAGCTGTTCCCTTGATGTAAATGGATCTTTGGTGTGGGCTTTTGAGAATAGTTTGAGTGCTTAATGTGTTCTCATAAATCATTATCTGGCACCTGAATGGTCTGAGAGATTCTGCTTTCTAAAGATCAGGGAATAATTTGTTTTCAGTGGTTGAAGTCCAAGAATATTAGACTCACATCGTGTGGGGCGAAGAGCCCTGAACTAGGAATCTAAAGGTATGACTCTAGCCCTGATTTTATCACTGACCAGCCTTACCGGTGTGGGCAAGACCGTCCAGCTCTCTGCACCCCACTTTTCTGTATGCAAAAGAACAGCAATGAACTAGATTTTTAGTGTCCTTTCTAGCTTTCAGGTGTGATGATTCTATAATTCTGATGCTTTTCTTAGCCATATAAACCTCACCCAGGAGAAGCGGAGTGCTGAGTAAATGCAAAGTATGGGCTGTTTGATACACATACCATAGAAAAAGAACAAAAGGATATTATGGAAAGACAGCCCTTACGTTCCTCTGTGAGTTAATGGTGCAGCAAAATGACTGTGTGTGTATCTATTTAGAAATAAATACATTTACTGGCCAAGGAGCTAATGGATCCAAAACAAATTTACGCACGCGAGAAGCATGTTATTTATTCCTGAGGATGTGGAAAGGTGCCCATTACTGAACATGATGGAGGAATTAATACTAGTATGAAATCCATCAGGAGACCACATTTCGATGCAGTGTGCTTACAATCTCATTAAATTGCGCAGATTTCAAAGATGTTATGGAGAAAACAGTCTCTTGGGATGTTCCCTCCTCCCTGTTTTTTGATTATAATATGGCTCCTGAGTGGGGAAAGTCTCTGATATGGTCATTACAACCTGATTAGGATCTTATGAAGATGGGCATGAAATAGTTAATGGTAAAAGCATATGTTGCTGCACCCTTGGTCGTGATCAAACAACAATAAAGTCATCATAGAGTCCATGAATTCTTTTATTGGGGTTATATATAATTTGGATGTTCACTCTTGCCAGAGACTAAGGATATGGAGCATAGAACTCTTCTCAGACAGAGAAGCCAGTTTCAATGAGAAGCATGCATTTTACAGAGCTCCCATTAACAGATTCTGTAGTCGTAGAGATCCTTCAAATGGGGATGCTAAAGCCAGAGAAAAGGTAGTTCATAATGACTTTGTACTTGAAGTCTAAACTTTGAGCAACTCAGAGATAGAGATGAAGCATTCCTGACAGCCGTCGTGAAAAGCCCAGCTACGAGGAAGAAACTACCCCTTCCTTCCTTCCTCCCTCCCTCCCTCCCTTCCTTCCTCCCTCCCTTCCTTCCTTCCTCCCTCCCTCCCTCTTTCCTCCCTCCCTTCCTCCTTTCCTTCCTCCCTCCCTCCCTTCCTCCCTTCCTCCCTCCCTCCCTCCCTTCCTTCCTTCCTCCCTCCCTTCCTTCCTTCCTCCCTCCCTTCCTCCCTCCCTTCCTTCCTCCCTCCCTTCCTCCCTCCCTTCCTTCCTCCCCTCCTCCCTCCCTCCCTTCCTTCCTCCCTCCCTCCCTTCCTCCCTTCCTCCCTCCCTCCCTCCCTTCCTTCCTTCCTCCCTCACTTCCTCCCTCCCTTCCTTCCTTCCTCCCTCCCTTCCTTCCTCCCTTCCTCCCTCCCTTCCTTCCTCCCTTCCTCCCTCCCTCCCTTCCTTCCTTCCTCCCTTCCTCCCTCCGTCCCTTCCTTCCTCCCTCCCTCCCTCCCTTCCTTCCTTCCTCTCTCCCTTCCTTCCTTCCTTCCTCCCTCCCTCCCTCCCTTCCTCCCTCCCTCCATCCAATTTGATGATTCATTTTCAGACATGTTAGGTTTCGTTTCCTCTGGTACATTCAAAGAGAGATGACAAATAGCTATAAAATAGCTACTACTGCCCTTTGGTGAGCGAGTGTCCAACAGGGCAATGAGGTCCAAGTTTCTTGAGAGTTTACTCCTGGCCAAGCCACATTATCCCCACTTCTTAGAAAAAGGGGCAGAAACTTACAGAGGTTAGATAGCTTGCCCCAGTCCCACAAATAGGAAGGTGGCAAACCCAGGTATATTTTTAAGAAGGATTTTTTGACATTTTATTGTAGAAAGTTTCAAACATACATAAAAATAGAAAAATAATGTAGGGCTTCCCTGGTGGCGCAGTGGTTGAGAGTCCGCCTGCCGATGCAGGGGACACGGGTTCGTGCCCCAGTCCGGGAAGATCCCACATGCCACGGAGCGGCTAGGCCCGTGAGCCATGGCCACTGAGCCTGCGTGTCCAGAGCCTGTGCTCTGCAATGGGAGAGGCCACAGCAGTGAGAGGCCCATGTACCGCAAAAAAAAAAAAAGAAAAGAAAAAAAAGAATGTAATAAACCCTAATGTGTATCATCACCCAGCTTCAATAATTATCAGGTTATCTTGTTTTATCTATACCTGCCATTAGATTATTTTGGTAGCAAATACCACTTCATATGTAAATATTTCAATGTGTCTCTAAAAGATAAGGGTTTAAAAAGTAACTCCAATCCATTATCATATCTCCCCAAATTAACAGTAATTCCTTATCAGCAAATGTCCAGTGTATGGATTCCTCATTGTCTCATACTTTAAAATTTTGTTAAAATCAGGGTCTAGTAGGGTCTGCAAGTTGCAATAAATTGATATGTCTCTTGTCTGTTTTAATCCATGGTTTCTCCTCTCTTTTTCTCTTACAGATTGTTGAAGAAACACATGATAATTCCCTTCTCTAGTTCTTTCTTCTTTTTTTCTCCTCACAGGGAACTACTTTCAAGTATTTACTCTTTAGCCTTTAAGATCTTTTAATGATATAGAGACATACACATATAAAGTACATATATTTTATGTGTATTTTTTTTGCAGAGTTATGCATGGATTGTTTATGTATGCATTGTTGCTCTCTATATGTTGGAGGATAAAGATCCACCTAATCACTATATGGTAATTCCATGGCATGGATTCCTGTACTACAGTGTGTCCCAGTGATGTACATTTAGATTTTTTTTTTTTCTCTCTGACCCTGACTTTGGAGCATAGTTGGAAAGGTAGGCTCAAAATCTTTCTATTCTGGGCTTCCCTGGTGGCGCAGTTGTTGAGAGTCCGCCTGCCGATGCAGGGGACGCGGGTTCGTGCCCCGGTCCGGGGGGATCCCACATGCCGTGGAGCGGCTGGGCCCGTGAGCCATGGCCGCTGAGCCTGTGCGTCCGGAGCCTGTGCTCCACAACGGGAGAGGCCACAGGAGTGAGAGGCCTGCATACCGCAAAAAAAAAAAAAAAAAAAAAAAATCTTTCTATTCTGTTGTCAAGGACATGATAGAAATAGTAACCATTAGTATTTGTAGAGTGCTTTATTCTTTACTAAATGTTTTCATCTTGCTTTTCTGATAGAACTTTGGGACTCAGGGGTTAAAATATTTCTCTTACTCATTGGAAAGTAGGTTTGGTACAGGAATGAACATTCAAGTTTAGATTTATTATTACTCCAATCTATTTTAAAGCAGTTATCTACCCAACCTGCAATGGATCAATAGTTCATTTGTGGGACCCTCCTTTGAGAAGGAGGAGGGCAAGGGCAGTGGATCAGGCAGTGAGAAGTACAAGCCAGCAACAAGAGAGCAGAGCCAAAGGCTGGTCCTGTTTGGCAGGAGCCAAGGAAGGAGATCGTTTATTCTTGGGGAATAAAGACACATGAGGTCTCCTCAGCTCAGGAGCCAAAGCTGGGGAAACTGAGGCTGACTCTGCCTTTCTTATACTTTTACTGTAGGGCTGCACTCCACCTCCATCCCCACACACAGGGCCTCAGCTGCTGTTACCATGATCCAGCTTGCTCCGCCTGAGGGTACCTGCTACATGCACGGAAGAGCAAGAGTTAGTCTAAAGTACTGACAGTCCTGAATGGTATCATATTAATATAATAATGTATTAGATTGAACCACATGAGACTGTCAGCATGTCTACTTTTGACCTACAAAAATACCAAGTTGGTTATATATGCGCACACACACACACCCCCACACACTGGAATGTTATTCAGCCTTAAAAAGGAAGGAAATGCTGACACATACTACAACATGGCTGAACCTTGAAGACCTTATGCTGAGTGAAATAAGCCACTCACAAAAAGACAAATACTCTTTGATTCCATGTATATGAGATTCTTAGAGTAGTCAAAATCATAGAGACAGAAGGTAGAAAGGTAGTTGCCATGGGAGAGGGGAACGGGGAGTTATTGTTTAACAGGTACAGAATCTTAGTTTTGCAAGATGAAAAGAGTTATGGAGATGGATAGTGGTAATGGTTGCACGACATTTTAAATGTATTTAACACCAGTGAACTACATGCTTAAATCGTTAAGATGGTAAATTTTGTTATGTGTGTTTGACAATAAAAATTGGAAAATGTGCCAAATTTCATATTTAATGTATTTCTAAGTACAAGCAATTACTTAAACCATAGGCATTTTTCCTAGGTATAAATAGACCAGCTATTTTACCTAATAAATAGACTGAATTTAATGAATGGAAAAGGCTGAGTTGCCACATTTATTCTCTGGAGTTAAGTAATAAGTTTGAACTCCTAGAGATGCATACAAATAATTGGTACTTGAGTGGTTTATCCTTTCAGTAACTATAACCTCTCTAAAGGATAACCAGCTTAATTGTCATCTGTAAAATATGAATGATAACACCTATCTTGTATAAGAATATATGCTCAGAGTTTGACAACAGTAATATCATTAATATATCAGTAATGGAAAAATAGTTTAAATCTGAATTGCTCATTAAAGAGACTCTGACATAGAGGAAATTATTAAATTAAACTCTCTGGGAAGATGATGGTAATAGCATTTAAAAAACCTTTTGAATAGACAAAATTCTTGAAAGCTGATGGAAGTATGCTAAGTGTGTTATTCATAGACTTTTCTAGAGATATGATTAAAATGTTTCAGGTGACATTAATGTTAAGGACTAAAATTGCACAAGAGGTAAGAGGTCAAAATGGAACAGATTTGTGTTTCAGAACACATTTATGTCTTAATGAAGTCTCACAGGTAAAATGAGAAAATCTACCAGCCTATTGTGCCTTTTTTTTTTTCTTTCAGGCTCTGAGTTTCTGAGCTGTTTTTCTCCTCCTATAGACCCACCCAGGTTCTGTCTTTTATATATGGAATAGAATCATTTCCCTGCCCCTTTCAAATTATTGTCTCTTTCCCTTTCAAATTATTGTCTACACTGCAGTCAGAATGACTTTAAATAATTCAATTCTGATCACATTACTCCCTGATAACGTGGTTCATCAGTACCCACACAGTACACCCTAAAGCCTGTATATGTGAATTGGGACCTTTTATCCTCTTGCAGTAGAGAGAGGTGGTGAAAGAGCCTGGTCCGCAGAGCCAGACTGCCTGTGTTACACCTGTGAAGAGCTTAGGATGGGGCCTGGCGTGAGGGAAGGATGCGGTATGATTTCGCTGTCATGATGATCTGGCTCTGGTCTATTTCCAGTCTCATTTCCATCCTTGACCCCTCCACATAATCCATCATCATCTTTATACCCCCTAGGCACTGAGCATTTATTATTTCACTTAATCCTCATGACAACCCATGGGGCTAGATTTTTAAAATTAACTTATTTTTACAGTGAGCCCTTGGGGTTCATACTACATTGGAATCAATTGGGATGGTTTTAAAAATACTGATGTCTGGACCAGACCCCTTAGCTAGAGATTCCAATATAATCGGTTTGGAGTGGGACCCAAGCATTGGTTTTTATTTTTTAAGCATCTGGGTTGAAGCTAATGTGCAGGTAGAGGTGCAGACTACTGAGTTTGGTGATTTGCCCAAACTTCTCATAGATCATAAACCGGTGGTGTTACTAGGATGGACCCAGAGCCTGCATTCCTCTCTCTCCTGGGCTGCTAACTGTTCTGCCCTTGTACAACCTATTTCAGGCACTGTTCCTTCCACTCCATGGAAATCCCATTCCCTCACTTCTTTGCCTGATGAACTATTTTCCTCTTTCAAATCCCAGCTCATGAGTTACCACATTCCCAGGTTCCAATAGTCATCCCTGGTTTGGGTCTGCCACTGTCCACTCTTGGGCACACATCATGTTGGACTGTAAATTTTTTGCTAGTCTTGCCCTCCCCACCCCAGACTGTGAACTCTTTGCAGGCAGACCTGTCTCATGCTTTTCGGGGCCCAGCACATTGACTGGCATAGAGTAGATGTCAAGAAACGTTTAGTGAGTGAATGGATGGATGAATGACTGAATGGGTGGTTTTAAGTCAGGCTCTTCCCATAGAGGAATTGGATACCTGTTCAGAGTCCCTAACTTTATCCTTTAGGTGATTAATTTTTTTCCCTCCTTTTCTTTGTAAGTAACTGGCCCAGTTCTCTTCTTTTCTCTCTATGGAACTTTTGGGAAGAGGAATACTAAAGGCCTGCTTTGGATAATGTCAGGTGTATCCTCTCCACCTGAGTATTACGTAGGTCACATCCTTAAATGTGCTTTTAGGAAATAAGTCTGAGTCTTCACTTTTTCCTTTGGGTCTGAGGGAGGAGGAATAGAAATGAAGTTTCTCACCATGTCATTCAAGAAAAACTCTGACCATCTTCCTTTCCTGAGAATTCTAGGGTCTCAGAGAGGACAGTTGAACCTGTAAAGAGAAGCAGCAGCTGGGGAGGAAGGGCTGGGTTTTTACCCTTGAGAACTGAAGACTGTGTTGGGGCTTTGGTGTGTACTCCGTGGAGTTCTTACTCTCCGGACCTCTGCTAAGCAGTGCCCTGTGGGTCTTCCAGCTCTGCAAGAGTTGCTGACTTAAGGGCCTTTTGATCAAGGGAGACCTGGCAAAGTTAAGATACAGACTCTCCTTAACTCTCCAGTTAAAATACTCCATATATCTGAAATCAAATTTCCCCAAATCAATGGAATAGTTTTATTTTAATTGCAAGATTTATTGTTGTTGTTATTTTTTTCAAGAAAGAGTTGAAATGGGGACATGCAATAGTGATGATTGTTTATTGGATCTCTGGAAGAAAAATTACATTGTGTTCAACTTTTCATCAAGAAAAGTTGATTCTTTTTTTTTCGTGTGTATGAAACCATTCGGGATTACAGTTTTGACATGGTAAAGAATACTGTGTTAAATATTCACTTTACAGAATTACCATAAACTATGAATAAACATTAATGGGATGTTAGAATGGTTATTCTCTCAAATCCTCAGGGTGTGTTTGTGGAAAGCTGATTATTCTAACCGTCTAAATAAGTTTTAATTTTTCTGATAAAACAAGGTTGTTGAGAAAGAGTGGCTTGAGACAAGTTTTAGATAAATGAATTGGTTTTCTGTGAAGGTTTTAAAAGATAATTTTGTGGGGTTCAAATTTTGAAAACCTATTATAGCTCTCCAGTGCCACTATGGATTTCTTTTTCTGCATTAAGACACTTCGGGTGATTTCATAAAGCACATTGGACAGGTTTGTAGAGTAGGGGACATACAGCTTATACTGATGTGTCTCTACAGGTGAAATTAAATACCTCTACTAGGTGCAGAAGAGGCCAAATTTTGTGTGCCTGGCCATCCATCCCCATACTTTTCATGGACCTGTTTCTAGCTATGAGATGTAGGCCTGGGTGGACACATTTGGTCTGAAAGGTTCTCCATGACCTATTTTGTATTGACTTTTCTTTTATCTCTTTACGGGAGTTGACAGTTATTCCTAGGTGGGTAGCAGTAACTCCCAGACAGATACGTCTTGAGTTCCAGTGAGTTAGTGTTTCACCATTAACCAACTGGGGCCAATTTTATTTCAACTTTACAGCTAAAGCACAGTGATTACTTGAATCACCTGAAAGACATAAGAAAAAGCTACTTAGGGAAGAACAAGTTTGGCAAATGTATTTTCCACATACTATCAATAGTGATCCAAAAAGTATATCTTAACCCAGAACACTGCTTCCCCCTCCTGTCCAGTGACTAATGTTCTTGTCGGGAAAGAGAGTTTCAGAATGGGTCTCTTGGATTTCTGTCATTCATAAATTGTTGTAGTTCTTTTGGTAACCTTTCTCACACCAGGCTTCTATATCTTTTTTTTTTTTTTTTTAAAGGCCAAACACCTAGTCTAGGCCCCTTTTGCACATTAATTACTTTTAAGATGCTAGTTGCAATAGCATCTAGAATTGACTTCTAGAATTTTCTAATCTCTAATCAGTAGTGTAGTAATAATGTTTAGTGATGCTTCTAATAATAGAGCGTTTGGCTTCTGACTGTAAACTTACTGAGAGCAGCAGTAGTGCCCTCTTTATCTTTGATTTCTCCGTACTTAACAGGTTCTGGAATCCTTTAGGCATGTCACAGGCGTTTGTTGAACACAGCAAATCTTATTGCATAGCTGATGTTGTAGGGAAACAGTTATCTATTTTTAAAAGAGAAAAGCAGAAGTGGAATAGAAATGTGTGTGCGGGGATTTTCTTCGTCTGCAGCGTGGTAGAATCTGTGCTAGAAAGTGATGTGAGGCACGTTATATGAGGTTGCTGGCCCCTTCTTCCAACTGTTCTTTCAAAGGCACATCCCTTAAATTCTTTGGTAAAGAAGAGAATTGTAACAGAAAATTAGTCAGAGGTTGACCTCTTCATCCCCGCGCTGGGTTCCTGTGGAATGCAGGCATATGACTAATTGTCACTGGTTCAGATTCAGCGTGTTTCAAATCATGTTCCCTAAACAGAAGGCGCTCAAGAATGTGGCAGGTGCCGCAGGGGTGTGTGTGTTCCTGTTTGAGGTTCTCACCTGTGTAACTGGGGGATTGTGCGGAACTGCAGGGAGGAGGAAAAGGGAGGGTAGTTTCTGCCTTTCAGTGGCAAATTTTCGGATCTCTGTTTTTTAGAACAGGCGAAATTCCTTACAAGGACTATCTTAGCTATTTTATTTAACGCTGGGACTTTGCACTAGTTATCTAACCTGGCTGGATAAAATTTCTTCCTCAATTTCTATGACAGACATCAATGTATATGACTACATCATATGTGGTCAGAACGAATCCCTTTTTCTTCAGTGGTTTAAAAATAATATGACTTTATTGTTTTGTAAAAATTATACAAACTCATTAAACTAAAAAGTCAGACAATGCAGAAAAATACAAAGATGAAAACTAACAGATCATTAAAAAAATCTCACCCCTTAGAGATAACCAACTTTCATTAATATTTGACAGACATCATAGGTACAAACAAATGGACAGAAATAGTTTGGGAAAAACGGGGTTATGGTGTATTTTCTTTTTATTTAAAAAACTATTAAATTTCAGTTTGCTTAAATTGAACTGAAAAACGTGAAGTAAAATGAAAGAGAATTGTTGGGTTTCAGAAAAATGTCTCTCACAGATTAGAGAACAAATGTATAGACACCAAGGGAAAGCGGCAGGGGCGGGGAAGGGGGATGAATTGGGAGATTGACATCTATACACTAATATGTATAAAATAGATAACTAATAAGAACCTGCTTTATTAAAAAAAATTCAGAAAAAGAGAGAAAAATGTCTCTGTTCCCCCATTGATAGGATTCTGATAGCTATGCCCCACCGTGCAATACCTTGTCCAAAGTGATGGCCCTACAAATATTTGTTAAATGAGTATGTGAATAGGTTTCTGTATTATTTGTTTTTGAGAATTGATTTTTCTCAAACTGAGGTTATAATTAGCCTTGCATGGTTTTGAACTCAAGGTCGATTTTTGTGTGTGTTCATGGATTATTCTTTTGCAAACATTTATTGAGACATTATTTCTCAGGCACTGTACTAAGGACTGGAATTCAAGTCAGCAGGTCACCCCTGCCCCCTGTGACCTGCTGCAGGGCTAAAACCTCTTGCTAGACCTGCCTTTGCCCCTTTGCAGCCTCATCTGTGGTTGCCCAGACCCTCGCTCTGGGACCCCGGCCATGCTTGCCTTCTGTTCTTCCCCTTAAATACCCCTTCTTGCCTTGAGGCCTTCAAGTGCTTTTGTTTATAGGATTTTCACAGTGTATGATTACACATTTATATTTGTGGTTACTCTGTTATCTTTCTCCTCCACTAGATTCCAAGTGCCATGTGGTCAGGATGCCTGGGTTCTCACATCATATCCCCATTGCCTAGCAAGGCTTGGCCATGTAGTAGCTACATAGTAAAGATTTCATTTTTTGAATAACTCATGGAAGTTAAATAAGACATTGTCCTTATCCCCAAAGAGATTATACTGTACTGAGAGTAATTGAATTAATTATTGTAGCAGAGTATGAAAAGTGCTATAAGAGATGTATATTTGTAGATATATGTAGGTTGTTTTTTGTTTTGCTTTTTTTTGTGGTATGCGGGCCTCTCACTGTTGTGGCCTCTCCCATTGTGGAGCACAGGCTCCAGATGCACAGGCTCAGCGGCCATGGCTCATGGGCCCAGCCGCTCCACAGCATGTGGGATCTCCCCGGACCGGGGCACAAACCCATGTCCCCTGCATCGGCAGGCGGACTCTCAACCACTGTGCCACCAGGGAAGCCCAATATGTAGGTTGTTTTGAAGGATGGGTAGGGAGGTGCTGGATAATGAAGTGTTTGTGTATATGTAGAGGTGGTGGTGGTGGGAGAAATGGGATGAGATAGTGCAGGACCAAAGCACTCTGGCCAGAGCCACTGAGGGTAAAGGCTCAAAAGCATTATTAAAGAGTGACATATTCAGGGATCTGCAGGTCATTCAATGTGGTGGAAGTGAAAGTCAGGTAGTGGAAAGGGATGAAGTTGAAGAGGATCATGGGAAGAATACGATAGACTTTAAATTCTCCTGAAAACTTATGCTGCATAATATAATGAAAATTTAGGGAAAAATATGCATAGCATGAGAAAATTTATTTACAAGTTACAAAAGGTCACTTGGCTTGTCTCACTAAATGTGAACTCTAATTTCTTATAATCAGATTTTATTCGGATATTTATATGAAGCCATGGTAGTAAAGTTTGTTGTAGAAGGTCAGTCTATAATTAAACCTGTGAGTAAGGCATTTAAAAATTAAATTTAGGTAACTAGCCATAGAGATAATGTGGATACCCAGATAAAAGGCAAAAGTAGAGGTTGAAGATATTTAATTTTTTCATGTAGGAATTTTAAGAAAAAATTTTCCATTTTGTGTCAAATGGATTCTTGCTGGTGAGAATTTAGAGGATTCTAGCATTATTCTGTGAAAAAAACTGGCAAAATGGAGCAGTTGGAGTCCAGACTGGTAAGTGGAAAACCTTTGTATGAAGGAACATCACCCAGGAAAGTGATGGCCTGTAGTGCATGCTTACTGTTCATTACTTGTAATTGGGGGACTTTTAAACCATACTTTACTCATCTTCTTTTGACTGAGAGAGTAAGTTTCATGAAGGTATGAAATTGCTCCCCAGCATTTTCTGCCATTAACATTCTCTTAGGAAATAAAGCTTCTCATCCTGGCTCTGCAAATAACTAGGGTAGCTAGACCCAGGGAACATGATAAATAGACTTCTGGGTCCCACATTCAGAGTTTTGGTTCAGAAGGTCTAGAATGGAGCTTGAGAATCAAATTTTTTAAAACTCCTGACTGGATCTTGAGGTTTTAACACATACTAGAGGATAAGAGACAAAGTCTCAGGCCCATGAAAGATAAAGCAGTCTGTAAAATGCTGGGAGCCATGAAATGGGGTATGAGAAATTCCATTCACCTTTATGGGGAAGCAGCAAGAAAAGTGGGCCTCTGTTTGGAGTGGTAGAAGGGAAAAGAAGTATCTGTGAGAAAATGGGCACTGCCCAGAGCATTAGGACACTCATGGAAAATGATGTCACTAAAGGTAAGCTCCCCATTTAAAGCATAAGCATCTCACACAAGAAAACACCATGAAGGAGACTTATCACACCGGAGAATTCACACCATAAGAACTAGAGATAATAGCACAATCAGATATCTAAAAAGATAAAAGAAGAGCTAGAAACCATAAGGCAAAAGCAGGACAGTATGATAAATAAATAGACGAAATTGAAAAGGAACCAACTAGAGATGTTAGAAAATAACATAAAGCCATGGCAGGGGGAAAAAGTCTCTCAAATGGTGAGTCTAAATGTAGGTTAGACACAGCTGAAAAGAGACTTACTTACTTGGAGAAGGAGCTAAGGAAATTATCCGGGATGTAGCACAGAGAGAGAAAGAGAAGGGAAATATGAAAGAGAAATTATAAGACGTGAAGCAGAGATGGAGGGTGTATAATGAATCTCCAGCAGGAAAAATAAAAAGTATGTACACACAGACATCAACATAGTGAAATGACAGAACATGAATGTCAAATCAAAGCAGAAATCATAAAAGTCGCTAGAAGTAAAATACAGATTATCTACAAGGAATGACAATAAACTAATAGTAAGGTTCTTGTCAGAAATAAGATGCCAGAAGACAATAGAATGACAGCCATCTATCATTCCTAATGCTGAAAATAGAACCCGACCTAGAATTTTATATTCAAATTACTATTCAGGAAATGATGAAACAAAGACACCTACACGCATACAAAGACTGAGAGAGTTTGTTCCTCGTGAACTCTGCTGAAGGGAATGTATGACAGATATTTCCCGCTTGCTGCAGCACAGTACAGACGGAAAGAGAGGATGCAAGGAGCACTTGATGGGGAAATTGATAAGAATGTTGGCAAATCTAAATATGAGTTGGATTAGAAAAGACTGATTTGTGGGGATTTTAAAATAAGTGTAATCTACACACAGATATTGGCAACAAATATAGAAGAAGGGATATGCAAATTTGCAACTCAAGTGTTCTAACTTTGTATTAATTGTGAACAGGATTGTTACTTATTAACTTTAGATCTGTTTAATTAAATGTTTATTAAAAATTTAAGAGTAACTTGAAAGAATAAAAATAGAAGGCATGACTTCTAAACCAGTATATGGGAAGAATAAATAAAACTGAAAATTGTATAAGACAAAGTAGCAAAAAAAAAAAAAAGGTAAATAAAAAACACAAAATAAGATTGTAGGTAGGTATAAGTTAATTATGTTAGTATTCATGACAGATGTAAGTAGATTAAAATTCTTCATTCAAAGACTCAAAAAGACATAAAGTAAAAAAATAAGATGTGGCTTAAAAGAGATATATCAGAAATATGACTACGGCAATGAAAATGAAATGCATCTTCATGTATCAATGTGGACAAATCTAAAATGTTGAGGGAAAAATCCCAGTTACAGAATAGGTACAGTACTATATTATTTATGTATATTTTATTTATATATGTGTGTGTGTATGTATGTATGTATGTATGTATGGCTGTGTCGGGTCTTCGTTTCTGTGCGAGGGCTTTCTCTAGTTGCGGCGAGCAAGGGCCACTCTTCATGGCGGTGCGTGGGCCTCTCACTGTCGCGGCCTCTCTTGTTGAGGAGCACAGGCTCCAGACGCGCAGGCTTAGTAGTTGTGGCTCATGGGCCCAGTTGCTCCGCGGCACGTGGGATCTTCCCAGACCAGGGCTCGAACCCGTGTCCCCTGCGTTGGCAGGCGGATTCTTAACCACTGCGCCACCAGGGAAACCCTATGTATATTTTAAAACATATAACAATATAGTATGTTGTTTATAGACACACATATATACTAAAACTATAAAAATACATATAGGAAGGGAACATATTATCTTCAAGATAGTAGTTGTTTTTGGAGAGAAACAGAGGGAATGAGACTGAGGAGGGGTACAAAGGATAGTTGAAATGTGTCTCTAGTGACTTTGTATGTAAAAAATCCAGATAAAGCCTGGAAAAATGATGAACATGCATAAATGATCTGTGCTGGGTACTTGGCTATTTATAAATATATTGCATTTCTCTATGTTTGAAATTTATAGGGATATTTCCAAGCTCTAGAGTGATTCTTCGTGCTACCAAGTTTGGGAATGAGTAGAGCAGATGCCCATGTGTCCTCTTCTAGTTCAGATCCTGTTCAAGTCCATATGTTATTTGAAAAGTGCCTTGTTGGTGCTTATGTAGACCCAAGTCTCTTTGTTTCTGGAGAAGTTAATAAGGATTGATCCACAAAACTGCCGAAGACTTAAAGGGAGCAATTTAATCTTGGGCTGTCACGTTGAATTGGTGGCTTCTGTTAGGGCCATCTGTTCCAGTCATAGCTCACTGCATCCCATCCTGCATGCTTGGCAGGGTCTCATTCCCATCATTATCCTTCAAAGAGCTCTAGATTAGAATTTTTAAAATTTCAAATCAGATGTGAGGGAGAAATTGTCGGGGGGCGTTGCGGTGAAAGGCTTTAGATGACATGTTTTCACCCCTGGCATTTTTCATGGGGAAAGAAGGGGTGTGTAAAAGTATAATTAGATGATACTTCAAAGTTCTGCCCAATAGAGCTCTTTGGGCAACTTTTCCCCCCAAGCTGAATTATCTGCATTTTTTGCCAATGTGTTCTTTTCAGTCACTCTTAATATCCCATCCAGAATTAGAGATGGCGGAAATAATTGGGTCAGCTCATCTTTGCTTTGCCAATGCAGGTGTTTTCCAACAACATGTTTTCCGTGGTGGTGCCCAGTTCTTAATAACAAGGCTGTGCACTGTGCAATTATTTTGATAGTAGAGAGAAGATGATAAACACTGCCTGTTTCATGCTATGAGGGCCCTTTCATCACAGCTCTTATACACAGCATCTTTGGGGAAACTGATGGACTTCCACATCTGCATTGAAGACTCTCGACGAACTCCCCTGCACATCAGGAGTGAGAAGGATCTGGATGTTTGGGGGGATAGGCAAAGCTTCAGGTTGCCTTGTTTGTGAAGGGTTGGATCTAGCCAGATGTGGTGTAGTCACAGGAAGCAGTATAACCGTAGTCGTAGAGATTTAAGGCCAGCCTTGATTAGATAGGGTTTATCTTGCAGTTCTCAAAGTATTCAGCTGATGATGGTCATTGTAAGTATATTTCCTTCTGAAACAGAACCAGCCCTCTTCAGTTACAGGGTATGTGCCTCTTAGTACTTATTCTTATTGTGGCATATCTCATTTTGTTTAATAATGACCTATTTGCCTCTCCGACTATACTGAGCCCCTTGAGAACAGAGATTGTGTCTTGTTTGCTCTCATTTCCCCAGGACACCAGCATGGTACTTGGTACATAATTGGTGTTAGATGGATATTTTTGAATGGATGAATTAAGCCTTGATCTTTGGTCCTCATGAAAGGGAGATGGTTATGATGCCCCAATCTGTGAGGAGTGTCTTGGCTAGGTGGCATGATTAGTGCTGGCAAGTAACTTCAGAAAATGTACAAATTTTACTAATCATCTGTTCCTCCAGTAAGAATTTAAGCATTTTTGAGCTAGTAAGGTATGGTTTTAAGGGTCGTGGAGGGTACAACAGAGAAGACATGTTCCTGCTCCACAGAGAAGATAGGACAGAAATCAAATAATAAGGGATGAGAAATGCTGCTAATTGAGCATGTTGACCAGAACATTTAAACAGGCTGGAAGTTGACAGTAGTTTTTGGCTAGTTCAGTATAAATTGATGTTATCTGTTTAGGTGTTTCCCCTGCTCACGTTTTGAAAAATATTTTAATGTGAACAAGAATACTTTTCTACATGACCACAGTATAGCAATTGTACCCAGGCAATTTAAAATGCGTACAAAAATAATATCTAATGTCACTTTAGTTACCCAATAATTTCCTTTAAGCTGATTTTTCCATATATTACATGTATTTATAGTGTCTTCGCAGTTTCCTTTCATCTAGAACAGTTTGCCTGTCTTTCATGAAGTCAGTACTTGGAGAGTCCTGACGGGGTGTCTTGTAGAACATTCCACCATCTGGATTTGTCTGTATGTTTCCTTATCATTAGATCAGATTTTGTCCCAAGAATACCATGCAGGTGTAGTGTCCTTCCTGTTGCATCACAGTAAGAGGCACACAGCAGCAGTTTGTCCCATTGATAGTAATGATGTCTGATCACTTAGTTCTAGTGTGCTTCGAAAGATGACTCCACTGTCACAGTACCATTTCCCTGTGCAATTTGTAATCTGTGGGGTGATGCTTGGACGCTGTGTGAGTACTCTGTCCTCGATAAGCTTTCGCCCGGCGAATCTCACTCAAGGATTTTAGCATCCACAGATGATCCTTGTCTACATCAGTTATTACAGTGATGGTGGAAAAAGAGCATTTTCGAATTCTGTCCTTTTACATTTATTAGCTGACACTTTTCTATAAAGAAGAGCTCCCTTGCTTATTTTTTAGTGCATTATGGATTAATGGGTTAATTTTTAAATCAACGTGTCATTATTCTTTTTGATGCTCAGTTTATTTCAGATTTGGCCAATGGAGCCTTTTCAAGCTGACTGCAGTGTTCCTTTGATATATCCCATCATTCTTTGAGCAGTATTCATTCTTTGTTTTTTTGCCCAACAAGATGGTCCAGGCTGATCTTATACTTTCCCTGCCCCAGATGTGGATTCAGTCATTTCTACAAGGAGCCCCAGTTCCTGTTATTGGAAAATGATAATTAGAACAAGAACTAGGTGTGCTTATTGCTACAAGGGTGTCTTTGGTTCTAGACCCTTTCAGTGGGCAGACCAGAGAAAAATGTATACTTTAACTCCTGAGTTTATCTTGGTACCTCTAATTCAAATAGAACACCGTAGGGTTCTTCCTCACTCTCTCTCATTTGATATTTGTTATCTCCCTCCTCCTTTTTGACAACTGGTTTCCCCCAAATCAATATATTTATGAATTTGCTCAGGCTTTAAATATACACAAAGTAGTTTCAGGATTACCACACTAATATCACTACCAATAGCAAACTTACCAAGTCAAATTCAAGACTTTCTGGGCAGTTTCTTTCTGTTCTTAAAATATATCCTGGGCCTCCCTGGTGGCGCAGTGGTTGAGAGTCCGCCTGCCGATGCAGGGGATACGGGTTCGTGCCCCGGTCTGGGAGGATCCCATATGCCGCGGAGCGGCTGGGCCCGTGAGCCATGGCCGCTGGGCCTGCGCATCCGGAGCCTGTGCTCCGCAACGGGGGAGGCCACAACAGTGAGAGGCCCGCATACCGCAAAAAAAAAAAAAAAAAAAAAAAAAAAAAAAAAAAAAATATATATATCCTGAAGAGTATATGCAGTCAGAGGACAGTGCTAAAAAATTAGTTGACTTAATTCCTTATTTTTTCTGTGTGCCTTTATTATCAACTTGATATACAGTTATGTTAATTTATTTCTGTTTGTATTTAACTTCAGAATTTATTTTTCATCCTGTTGGTTTAATATTAATTTTGAAAAAGAAAAACAGCTACAAAAGGTGTAGGCAGAGAGTCCTTTTGCCATCTTTACTCTTTCTACCTGTGTTCCTCCTCTCCCCATAGGTTACTTTTTATTAGATTCTGGGCAATCTTATGTTTGCCTATAAGAAATGAAGTTAAGTACATACATGTATGTGTGTATTCTTTCCCTTTACTCTTATGTGGAAATAATCATACTAAATAATTCTTTTGAACCTTGCTTTTTTCATTTAATAATAAGTCCTAGAAATTATTCCATATTACTTTATAGAGCTCTTTCTCATTCTTTTTTTTTTTTTTTTTTTTTGCGGTATGCGGGCCTCTCACTGTTGTGGCCTCTCCCGTTGCGGAGCACAGGTTCTGGACGCGCAGGCTCAGCAGCCATGGCTCACGGGCCCAGCCGCTCTGCGGCACGTGGGATCTTCCCAGACTGGGGCACGAACCCGTGTCCCCTGCATCAGCAGGCGGACTCTCAACCACTGCGCCACCAGGGAAACCCCTCTCATTCTTATTTTAAATGGTTAATATTAACCCTGTTACGTGGATGTACCATAAGTTTATGCAACCACACTTCTGTGTATAGAATTTGGGCTGTTTTCAATAGTTTGCTATTTCGAACAACAGCAATGAGTAATTTGTGCATTCACTGTTTCTTATAGAAGAGGCTTCTCAGGGTAAATTCTATTAGAAGTGAGATGTCTGGGTAAAAAGTTACCCACTTGAATTGAGTCCATTTAAAATAGAGAAATCAGGCAGATGGAGAGGAGAATATCAGTTTTATTACTCTTAGAGCAGTTGGAAAATGTGGCTTAGGTGTTTCCTAATGTGAACCCCAAATTGGGCAGGCTTAACCACCTAGTTTGGGACATACTGGAAAACTACGGGTCCTCCCTGTGTGGGCGGAACCTCTATTCTAAGCTTACCGCTTTGTGCAGGGCAGATGAAAGCACTTACCCTCTGCAGGAGGGGAAAGCAAAGGGCACAGCCACAAGGCCCATGTCTTTATCTCAACCCCACCAGTCAGGGAGATCTCTCCTCCTCCCACACGGAGGAAAAAGTGAGGGGGCAGAGAGAGGCTGAGGGTGTTACTCTAACTGATGTCCCGCCACATGGAAACATGAAGATGGAGGAAAAGTTCCCCTTTTTCCCCAATACTCTGTAACCACTAGTATCTGACTCCGTTAGTGGACTCTAATAGAGTGGGTGAGAGCTAGGAACATCTGAATGATGGGTAAACACGAAAGAGCAAAAAACCAAACAAGTAAAACCCAGAAAGCTCGGAGACTGCTATACACATACTCAATTGAATGGCCTGAAGAAACTCTGTACCATTTCCCTTTGCTTGGTTTATGTGGTGTACTTTAAAATTTTAAACTCTGGCTCATCTCTGCCATGTTGGGGCCTGTAAGGCGGGGATGGAACGGCCCTGTGGGCACCGCTGTGCTGGAGGTTGTGTTCTCTGCTCACTTGCTGTGTGTCTAGCATGATCTCAGGAAGGACTCGTCACGTTACACATGGGTTCTATTGAAAATGCCCTGCTCTGTGGATGGATAGGTGGAGGGGGAGGGCATATATTCCTTCTTATCTATAAAGTGTTGCTGAGGCATTCAGAACTTGCAGGGTGGGGACTGTTTTTGGTTTAAATTTTCCAGAGGCCGTTTGGCAAATAGCTATGCTTTTAAATATTTTGAATAAAGGAGGGCAGTGCTTTGAGTTGTCAAGCTAGTACATTTAAGAATTCCAGACTCCAGAAGGGTTTAAAGAAAATATTTCCATGTTTTCCTGTAGATTGGAATATTAAAAATTAAACATTTTCAATAATGTTTTATTGCAAATATGAAAAATTCATACCCAGAACCTGATGAGGAGATTTTGGATTTCTGTGAAGTTTTATCTTGAGGTATATGATTTTTTCTACATATATGATCAAAGTTGAAACCCTAGAGAAATGTGTAAAGGAGAGAGTGGGAGTTCTCCACAGTCCCAAACCTCAGAGGTAATCTTTTATATAGTTTGGTATAGAGCCCTCCAACTTTTCTTTCTATTTTCTTTCTGGTTGTTCTTTCATTACAATTGAGTTGTTCTGTCACATTCCTTTTCCTTGGGTTGTAAGAGCCAATAACTTTTTCTTTTTTCCCTCAATCCTAGTTTGAATTGTGTTTCTTGCCATTTATACTCAAAAGTATCTTTACTAATACATATTTTTATGCTAATAAATATTGTTCATTTGTTTTATTGGATAGATTTCATTGATCTATAAACTCATATATATCTTTTAAATCTCCTGTTTATAGTCATTTGTATTTTGAAATTTTGAGTTTAGATAATGCCGCAGTGAGCATTCTTGTACACTTGCACAGTAGTTGAACATATCTCTATAGAGAAAAAAATCCTAGTAGAAAAACTGAAAAGGTTCAGACATTTTGATTTTAGTAGATTATATAGAATAATCATGCAAAAAACTGTACCAGTTTATATTCCCACCAATAGTGGCAGATAGTGCATATGTACATGTGCTCACAACTTTAAGTTATCAATACTTTAAAACTTTGTAAATATAATAGAAAAATAATATTTTATGGTTTTAACTTGTATTTTAAAGTTATTCCTGTGAAGGAGCACCTTTAAGTATGCTTATTACATACAGAGGGACAAAGATGAGGATGATAGCAGATTTCTTGTTGGGAATGATACAAACCAGAAGAGAGTAAAACAGTATCTTAAAAGTACTGAGAGAAAGCCCATCAACCTAAATTCCTATACCCAGTGAAACCATTCTTCAGAAATGGAAGCGAAGTAAAGACTTTTTGAGATAGCTGAAAGAATTAATCAGCAGTAGACCTGCACTACAAGAAATGTTGCAGGAAGTCCAATGGGCAGAAGGGAACTGATACCAGAGGAAAATCTGGATCTACACAAAGTAATGAAGAGCATGAAAAATAGTACCTACATGGGTAAGTATAAGACATTTAAAAAATAATTATTAAAATCTCTTTAGAAGATAATTGACTGTTTACAGCAAAAAACCCAGCTATATATTGTTGTGTTTATAACGTGTAGAATTAGACTATATGACAACAATAGTCCACACGCCATAATGGAAATATACAGACATAAGATCCTTATACTATATGGGAAGTGGCATAATATTACTTGAATAGAATGTAGACCGTGATAAGTTAAAGAGGCATACTATAAAGCCTAAAGTGTCCCCTGAAATAATGCTCAAAGAGTTACAGCTAAAAATCCAACAAAGGAGATAAAATTGAGCCAGAAAAATATTCCATTAGTCCCGAAGAAGGCAGAAAAAAAAAGGGAACAAAGAACAGTAATACAGAAGACTAATTGCAAGATAATAGATTTAAACCAGACCATATCAGTAATCACATTAAGTGTTACTGGTCTGAACACACTAATTAAAAGACCGAGATTGTCAAATGGGATAAAAAAGGAAGCTCATACTACATAAGAAATTCACTTTAAATATAAAGATATAAAAAAATAAATATAAAGATATGAATGTGTTAAAAGTAAAAGGATGGCAAGATATACAGTGTTAACATTAATTAAAAGAAAGTTGCAGTGTTACTATTGGATATCACACAAAGTAGATTTTATTTTACTTAATTAATTTATTTAATAAATTTATTTATTTATTTTTGGCTGTATTGGGTCTTCGTTGCTGCACGCGGGCTTTCTCTAGTTGTGGCGAGCGGGGGTACTCTTTGTTGCAGTGCGCGGGCTTCTCATTGCAGTAGCTTCTCGTTGTGGAGCACAGGCTCTAGGTGCACAGGCTTCAGTAGTTGTGGCACGCAGGCTCAGTAGTTGTGGCTCACGGACTCTAGAGCGCAGGCTCAGTAGTTGTGGCTCATGGGCTTAGTTGCTCCACGGCATGTAGGATCTTCCTGGACCAGGGCTCGAACCCATGTCCCCTGCATTGGCAGGTGGATTCTTAACCACTGCACCACCAGGGAAGCCCAAAGTAGATTTTATAGCAAAAAGGATATTACCTGGGATAAAGAGGATCATTTCATAATGATAAGAGGGTCAGTTCATTAAGAGAACATATGGATTCTAAATGATTGTGTAATTATTAACAGAGTTTCAAAATATATAAAGGAAAAACTGAAATTATAACAAGTAGGCATATCCACAATTATAATCAGAGATTTCAAAATTCTTCTCTCAATAACTGGAAGAAAAGTAGAAAATCAATTGGGATTTGGATGACATGAACAACACTATCAACCAACTAGACTTAATTGATATTTATAGAATATAGGTATCCCCTGCTTTTTGAAAGTTGACTTTGCTTTATAAAGATCTACATTAGTACCTTTCTGATAACTAAAAGGAATCCGAAGAGGACTTGTGCTTTTATGAAAAGTGGAAATAGTGTTCAGCACTTGTTTTGTATTGAGCTCTTATAGAGGCAGTGCGTACCCTGGGCATGAGAGGGGCACCCGCCAAGCTCCTTCCCTGGGAACTACACTCAGCATCTCAGCATCAAGCCATAATAGTTTTGAACTGTGTCTGTGAGCATCTGTGCTTACCTTGACTTACTTTATGCATCCATTAGCAAGACGTGTCCTAAGGCAATTGCTTCTCCACTTTATGTCACTTGGGCTTAGGAAAAGTTTCATAGGAAAGCTCTACTCTTGGATAGCAGGGGAAACCTGTACTCCATCTCACAAAAGCAGAATACACATTCTTTTCAACTGTATACAGAATCTTCATTAAAATAGACCGTATTGTAGGGTGTAAAACAAGTCTGAATAAATGTTAAAGGATTCATAAAAAGTACGTTTTCTGATTGCAGTGGAATTGCATCAGAAATCAATAATATCTAGAAACTAAAGCTCACCTAAATAACCTATGGATCAAGAGAATAAATCAAAAGAAAAATTAGAAAGTACTCTGAATTGAATTAAAAAAATGAAAACACAGTATATATCAGTATCAGTTGGGATGCAGCTAAAGTAGTGTTTGGAGGAAAATCTATGTGTCTGTACACTAAATGTCTACAGAAAAATGGAAGAAGGAAGAAACAAAGAAGGAAGATTTTATATCAGTGGTATAAATTTCCAACTTAAGAAACTAGAAAAAGAACAGCAAAATAAGCCCAGAGTAAGCAGAAGAAATGAAATAAGAGTGATTAGAACAGAAATAAACCAAATAGAAAAAAATTAGGAAGAACAATGCAGCAAAAAGCTGAATCTTCAATAAGATAAATAAAATTGATAAATTTCTAGCCAGATTGATCAGGGGGGAAAAAAAGGAAGGCAAAATGACCAGTATTCAGAATCAGAGAGATGACATGACTCCTGAGTCTACAGATACTAAAAGGATAACATGGGAATATTTTGAACAACTTTATGCTAGTAAATTGGGCAATTTAAATGAAATGGGAAAACTCACTGAATGACAAAAACTCAAAATACACTCAAGAAAAACATAATCCAAATAGCTCTATATCTTTTAAATAATTTTAATTTGTAGTCATTTGCCTTCCTATAAAGAAAACCCAGGTCTAGATAGCTTCACTGGTAAATTCTCCCAAATATTTAAGGAATAAATAATATCACTTCTACACAGATACTTCCAGGAAACTAAAGAAAACAGAAGATTTCTCTACTCAGCTTATGAGGTCAGCATTTTGCATTACAAGAAAGAACTACAGACCAATATCTATCACGAAAATAGATGCAAAATTTCTCAACAAAATGTTAGCAATTTGACTCTAACAATATATAACGAGGGCAAATACATCCTTACCAAGTAAAATTTACTCTGGAAATTCAAGGTTGACTCAACATTTGCAAAGTAATCAATGCAATTTACCATATTAACTGGCTAAAAATACAGAAAAAGCATTTGAAAAAAATCTAACATCCATTCTGGATAAAAAGTCTCAGCAACTTAGGAATAAAAGACACCTTCCTCCTTTTGGTTAAAGTCAGCTACAAAAAGCCTACAGCTAATATTATACTTAATTATGAAAGATCAAATGCATTCATCTCATAAGAGGAATGAGACAATGATGCCTGCTTTTACCGCTTCTACTAAACTGGAGATTCTAGCCAGGACAATAAGTACCCCCCACCCCAAAAACATCCAGATTGAGACAAAATTGTCTTTATTCACTGATGACATGATTATACATGTAGAAAAATTGACGGAGCCTACAAAAATGTTTTTACAGCTAATAGGTGAGATTAGCAAGGTTGCTGGTACAAGATCAACATACAAAAGTAAAATGTACGTCTATAAACTAGAAACAAGCCAAAAGAAATTGAAGTTTAAAAATGCCGTTTACAATAGCATATAATGTGAAGTAATACTTAAGAATAAGTCTGACAAAAGATGGGCAAGATCCATGCAGAGAAGACCATGCTGAAAGAAATTACAAAAGATCTAAATAAATGAAATTTATACTGTGTTCATGGATCAGAAGACTCAGTATTATTAAGATGTGAGTTACCCCCAAATGACTTACAGATTCAATGCAATCCCAGTTAAAACTCCAGCAGACACTTTTTTGTTATTGTAAAGGTTGATATGCAATTCCAATCAAAATGCTAGTAGGTTTTTTGTTTTTTCTTTGTAGAAACTGTTAAATGGATCTCAAATTCACCTGGAAATGCAAAATATCTAGTTTAATTAAAGCAACTTTGTTAAAGAGCAAAGTTGAAGAACTTACACTACAGCAAGATTTATTTTAAAGCTATAGTACAAGGTAATGTGGCATTGGTCTCAGGACAGACACGTAGTGATTGGAACAAAATAGAGAGTCCAGTAATAACCCACAGTGTATATGGTCAATTCATTTTTGACAAAGATGAAAAGGCAATTTAATGGAGGAAGGATAATCTTTTTCAACAAATGGTACTGGAATAATTGGATAGCCCAAAGAAAATTAACTTTGATTCCTATCTCATACCTCTACAAAATTAACTCAAAATGGATCATAAACCTAAATGTAAAACTTAAAACTATAAAACTTCTGGAAGAAAATATATAAAGATATTTACGACCTTGGATTAGGCAAAGATTACTTTAAAATGACACCAAAAGCACAATACTTAAAAGAAAAATTGATAAATTAGACATTGTCAAAATTAAGAACTTCTGCTTTTTGATAGGCACTCTTTAAGAGAGTGAAAATACAAGCTACTGCCTGAGAAAATATTTTCAAATCAATATACTTTCTGATAAAGGATTTATGTCCAGAGTGTACTTAAAAGATTCAGAGCTCAACAATGAAACAAATAACCCAATAAAAATGGGCAAAGATTTGAACAGACATTTCACTAAAGAAAATATATGATGGCAAATAAGCATATGAAAATATGCTCAACGTTGTTATCATTTAGCAAATTAAAACCACAAGATGTAGGCTTCCCTGGTGGCGCAGTGGTTGAGAGTCCACCTGCTGATGCAGGGGACGCTGGTTCGTGCCCCGGTCTGGGAAGATCCCGCGTGCCACGGAGCAGCTGGGCTCATGAGCCATGGCTGCTGGGCCTGTGCGTCCGGAGCCTGTGCTCCGCGACAGGAGAGGCCACAGCAGTGAGAGGCCCGCCCGCGGACCGCAAAAAGAAAAAAAAAAAAAAAAACCCACAAGATGTCACTGACACACCTTTTAGGATGTCCAAAATTTTAAAAGACTGACGATATCAAGTGTTGGCCAGGGTGTAGAGGAAGTGGAACTCTGATACACTGTTGGCAGGAATGTAAAATGGTAAAAACCACTTTGGAAAATAGTTTGACAGTTTCTTTAAAAGTTAATTGCACACTTGTGACTCAGCCACTTCTCTCCTAGGCCTTTACCCAAGAGAAATGAAAGCATATATCTGTACAAATACTTGTACATAAGTATTTATAGCAACTTTATTTGTAACAGCCGAAGTTTGGAAACCCAATGTTTATCAATAGGTAAATGGATAAATATTTACCTGTGGTTTATCTGTCTAATAGAGTAGGACTCAGCAGTAAAAGTAATGAACTGTTGATGCATGGAACAATATGGATGGATCTCAAAAGGTTGAGTGATAGAAGCCAGACCAAAAAATATATATATGATATTTTATGATTCAATTTATATAAAATTCTAGAAAATGCAAACTAATCTAGAATGACAGCAGTGGTAGGTTGTGGGGAATGGGGATGGGTGGCGGGTTGGAGATAGGGCAGATACAGGGAAACTTTTGCAGTGTGTGATGAATACATTCATTATCTTGATCATGTTGTTGGTTTCTTAGGGATATACATGTGTCAAAACCTATATGTGGAATCTGAAAAGCCAAACTTGTAAAAAAACAGAGCAGAATGGTGGTTACCAAGGGCTTGAGGGTGGAGGAGGAGGAGAGATGTTTAAGTGTGTAAACTTTCAACTAGGAGATAAATTCTGGAGATTTAATGCGTAGTTAGTGATTATAGATGCACTACTGTATTATAAACATCAAATTTGCTAAGAGACTAGGTCTTAGTTATTCCCTTCACAGAAGAAGTAATGGTTATATGATGTGATAAAGATGTTAACTAATACTACAATGGCAATTATATTGCAATATATGAATGTATCAAATCAACATGTTGTAAACCTTAAACTGACACAATGTTATATGTCAATTGTAATATATTTCAATAAAAATTTGTCTGCGTTATAGTAATTGCTCAGTAATTAGCCCTTTTTATTATTATTAGCAGATGTTTGGAAACCAGAGGGATAATTCTTATGAAATAGGCTTTTGACTCAGTGGGAGATTGGTGTAGTGAACTCAAATGAAAGGACTCAGGAGACTGGTTTCTTTAAGTGATCACACCACATTTTGAAATTAAGCCTTTTCACTTCTGCTCAGAAACAAGGCTGCAAATATGCCTTGAAGCTTTGTTTGCGGAAAATGACAAGTTTCTCTCCTATCAGTAGCCATTCCCTTTGGAATCTCTGCATTGCTGGATTGGTTCCTAAGAGTTCAGGAAAATAAGTTGTGAACAGGATTCTCTTTCGGTGGCGAATTCTTGTCAGCTGAAAATAAGACTAGCTCTAGAGCCTGATTTAGAGGTCATGATTCCTCTGCTGTAATAATCCTGACTTGTTCCAGAAGAAACCCTTTGATCATGGATTTTGGGGGTTGGTTGAAGCAGCATTGAACACAGACAACAGAAAGGGAGATGCCAATTAATTTAAGCCTGACCCTAAGGGGCCTCATGAATGTTGTCTGTACTTTTCCATTTTAGAAATTGCAGCACTCGAGATGCTGTCTTGGATCGGGTACCATTTGTGCTAGATTTGTAGGGATGATAGCAATATATCATCTAAGAATGTTTAACTTGGGTACATTGTGATCAAATTTTGATCCTGGTACCAAAGAAAAATGACTGCTATAGAGGAGAAGGTGAACTACAATATTAAAAAGAAATGACTGATAGACGTTTTAAAATTTGTGATGCCTCCATCATATTGTTACTCTTGTGTTTTTTTCCACCGATAATTGAGCCACAGCACAGGTCCTGCTCAATGCGCATCAAGAGAGCAGTGATTTGACCATGTCAGTTACATGGAGACATGGAGACCCCGTGCTTTCTGGGATGACTGCACTGAGGGCTCTGTGAGTGTAAGAACCAAGCTGGACTGCTTATGATCTGATCATATCCATGGCAACAAGCCCAGAGCCTGCCTCTTCCTAGGTGCTAAATCAATCATTGTTGAGTGGCTGGTTGATCTCTGAAGTCTGCTACTTTCTCAACTATTAAAAAAAAATCTATGTATCATCTATCTGTCCACCTGTTACATCCCTTTCTCTGTTAAAAGTGCTCATGTATTCACTCACTGAATTCTGACAACAACCCTATGAGGTGGGTGCTACGATTATCAACATTTTACAGATAAGGTAATTGTAACACAGAGAGGTTAAGCCATTTGCCTGAGGTCATACAGCTCATGAATCGTAGAGCATGCATAACCTTATGGTATTTCTATGCTTCAGCATCATTCATTCATTCATTTTTACAAAGATTGTCTTTCTCTAAGGCCAGGTCTTTGGGATGTGGGAAGAATGGTGTAGGATAGATTTTCTCTTTTGTATACTTTTCCTAATCTCATGATTCTAATCAAAGCTGAAGGCAGAAAAGGTGAAGGCCCAAAGAAATTCAACTCTGTGTTGTGTGTGCTTGAATGGATGGCCTGCTCAGGAGGGCATGATGGAGAGAGGCATAGAGGGCAACCTCAGGATCCCAGTGAGAACTTGGCAATGACTCTTTCTGGAAACTTAAGAAGAAGACTTTTCCCAATTTTAAAAAATTCCGGGGCTTCCCTGGTGGTGCAGTGGTTGAGAGTCCGCCTGCCGATGCAGGGGACATGGGTTTGTGCCCTGGTCTGGGAGGATCCCACCTGCTGCGGAGCGGCTGGGCCCGTGAGCCATGGCTGCTGAGCCTGCGCATCCGGAGCCTGTGCTCTGCAACAGGAGAGGCCACAACAGTGAGAGGCCCGCGTACCGCAAAAAAATAAAAATAAAAAATAAAAATTCCGTTTGTATGTCTTGGGTGATGGCATTTCCCTTGAAGATTAACAAAATAACATAGCTGAAAATTCTCTTGAAGTTGAGAAAAAGTATTTAACATTTAATAACAAAATTTGACCCTTGAACATTAAAATATATGAGTGACTTTACATAATCAATCCGATTTTGCTTTTCTATAGCATGACCCATGGGGATGTTTGGATGTTAAGGAAAAAATAATTAGGGTAAAAGGGGGAGTGGATCCTAATCCATATTCCAACTTACTAAAACTTCCCTTAACAGAGATAAACTTCCCTTAACAGAGGTGATTTGGTTTTGCTGATGGCATAATTTCAATGAATAATTCAAAGAAGCACACAGCGAATGTTGGCTGAAGACAGAAAAAAGTCTTTGAATTCCTGCTCCTTTTATGGGCCTTCAGAAACAGCTAACTACCGATGTGAAGCTGCTCTCTGAGGGAGAAATGGGCACTGTTCTTAAGCTAATGGGAAGTAATGGAGTGATCAGTGAAGCTCTTTTCTTGGAAGCCTAAGACAGGGTTTAGCTACCTGAAACTCTTCACATCACTGCTCCGGTATCTGGAATATTATCAAATGAGGGATGTCCAAATGGCAGGCATTTTCAGGGGAAGTTGGCCATCTACCTGAAGCAGTGCTGGGGTCTCTGGTGTGCAGATCTGGGAGGAAAACCAAAGTGAAAACTGACAAGGCATCATTTTATCCAGAAGACAGTGCAACAACGATTCCAGTTAGGTCTGCTGTTCACCAGTTTCTCCACGCCCAGAATGAAAATCCTTTTACCATCTGGATTCTGAGACTGTTAGGCAACCATGCTCACTGCTGGAGGAGAGCTGATGGGGACTGTGTGTCATCAGTCAAGGAGCCCAGCCTCCTTCTCCACTGATTAGGGGCACAGAACTGCTCCCATTTTAGCTGCCCCCACTCTAGTTGCTGCAGGCCCCCATAAGCGATTTCCTTGCACTTTGTTGAAAACACAAATAGCAACAGACAGAAGTGAGTGGGTGTAAGTGAATCAAATGGATGAAAAGCTCTTTCTCCACGTGTTCGTACTTCTACCTTTGCTACCAAGCCCCAGTTTGCTCACCTCCAAGGTATTTTAGGAGCCTTTTAAGCTGATGAATGGGCACCAACTGAGAGCAAGTGGTAGGGGTGATGAAAGCTTGAGGCGTTGGGGCAGGAAAGAAATGTTTACCTGTCCTCCAAGCAGTTTTACTAAAATGGACTGGACACTTCCTTTCCACAGTGAACATTTCAAAACATGAGGGTTTTTCTGATTGTCACATGACTATGGGGCCCTCCCAGAACCCACTAGGCAGGAGCCATGGATGCAGCCTGTCATGTAATGTAGAGACAGTCTTATAAAACAAAGACATGCTGTATTAGTTTCCCACGGCTGCTGTACCAAATTGTCACAAGCTTACTAGCTTAAAGTAACCTGATAAGTCATTATCTTATAATTCTAAGTCTGGCATGGGTCTCACTGGGCTAAGGTCAAGGTGTCAGCAGGGCTGGTTCCTTTCTGGAGGCTCTAGAGGAGAATCTGTTCCCTTGCCTTTTCAAGCTTGTAGAGGCTGCTGGCATTCCTTGGTTCACGGCCCCCTCCACCATCTTCAAAGACAGCAGTGTAGCGGCTTCAAACCTCTCTCTGAATTCTGCTTTCTCTTGTCACATATCCTTCTGACCCTCCTGCCTCCCTTTTTCCCTTTTAAGGACCCTGTGGTTACCTTGGGCCCACCCTGATAATCCCACATAATCTCCCCATCTCAAGATTTTCAATTTAATCACATCTACTAAGCCCCTCTGACTATATAGGTAACATATTCACAGATTCCCAGAATCAGAACATAGAAAATCTTTGGCAGGGGGCATTACTCTGCCACCACACATGCCCTCCCCCAATGCCAAAAGTGAGTTTGGACTTGATTGGCTAAGAGTTAGGTGATGCTCTTTTCTTTCTGCTGATGGCTGGAGTCTTGTGTCTTTGTGGTTAGAGAGGCCTGATGATTTGGCAGGGGCTTTGACCCCTGCATGAGTAATAGTGGGGCATTCCAGGCCAACACAAACTCCAGCCTCTCAGGGCTAGAGTTGGGCAGTATCAATCATCAATACCCCTTTGCTCCATCTTTCTCTCTGAAGAATCAGTATGAGGTCTGGGGTATTTTTCAAGTCTCAACAATATACCTTTGATTGGAGGCTCCATGTTAAGGCCAACTGAATTTCTCATCATTCCTGGAACAACCCCTGTACATGCCCTTCATCCATCAGCCCAGCCCAGGCCAGTTTCCTTATTGGCTTCATTTCCATCCTTGCTCAGCCACTTTCTCTACATCTACTCAAATTTAATTTGTTTACCTAAATTGTTGGTGAGCTTTGTCTTCTTTTTTTTTTTTTTTTTTTTTTTTTGCGGTATGTGGGCCTCTCACTGTTGTGGCCTCCCCCGTTGCGGAGCACAGGCTCCAGACGCGCAGGCTCATTGGCCATGGCTCATGGGCCTAGCTGCTCCACGGCATGTGGGATCTTCCCGGACCGGGGCACAAACCCATGTCCCCTGCATCGGCAGGCGGACTCTCAACCACTGTGCCACCAGGGAAGCCCTGTCTTCTTTCTTTTTTTGAAATCACCTAATGTATTTTTTTAAAATATCTTTATTGGAGTATAATTGCTTTACAGTGTTGTGTTAGTTTCTGCTGTACAACGTGAATCAGCTATATGTATACATATATCCCCATATCCCCTCCCTCTTGAGCCTCCCTCCCACCCTCCCTATCCTACCCCTCTAGGTCATCACAAAGCATCAAGCTGATTTCCCTGTGCTATGCAGCAGCTTCCCACTAGCCGTCCATTTTACATTTGGTAGTGTATATATGTCAATGCTACTCTCTCACTTCGTCCCACCTTTCCCTTACCCTCTGTGTCCTCAAGTCCATTCTCTATGTTTGCGTCTTTATTCCTGCCCTGCCACTAGGTTCATCAGTACCGTTTCTTTCAGATTCCATATACGTGTGTTCACATACGGTGTTTTTCTCTTTCTGACTTACTTCACTCTGTATGGCAGACTCTGGGTCCATCCACCTCATCACAGATAACTTGATTTTGTTCCTTTTTATGGCTAATATTGCACTGTATATATGTGCCATATCTTCTTTATCCATTCACTTGTTGATGGACATTTAGGTTGTTTCCGTGTCCTGGCTATTGTAAATAGAGCTGCAATGAACATTGCAGTACATGTATCTTTTCAAATTATGGTTTTCTCAGCGTACATGCCCAGTAGTGGGATTGCTGGGTCATATGGTAGTTCTATGTTTAGTTTTTTAAGGAACCTCCATATTGTTCTTCATAGTGGTTGTATCAATTTACATGCCCACCATCAGTGCAGGAGGGTTCCCTTTTCTCCACACCCTCTCCAGCATTTATTGTTTCTAGATTTTTTGATGATGGCCATTCTGACTGATGTGAGGTGATACCTCATTGTGGTTTTGATTTGCATTTCTCTAATGATTAATGATGTTGTGCATTTTTTCATGTGTTTATTGGCAATCTTTTTGTCTACTTTGGAGAAATGTCTATTAGGTCTTCCACCCATTTTTGGATTGGGTTGTTTGTTTTTTTGATATTGAGCTGCATAAGCTGCTTGTAAATTTTGGAGATTAATCCTTTGTCAGTTGCTTCATTTGCAAATATCTTCTCCCATTCTGAGGGTTGTCTTTTCGTCTTGTTTATGGTTTCCTTTGCTGTGCAAAAGCTTTGAAGTTTCATTAGGTCCCATGTGTTTATTTTTGTTTTTATTTCCATTTCTGTAGGAGGTGGGTCAAAAAGGATCTTGCTGTGATTTATGTCATAGAGTGTTCTGCCTGTGTTTTCCTCTAAGAGTTTTGTAGTGTCTGGCCTTATATTTAGGTCTTTAATCTATTTTGAGTTTATTTTTGTATATGATGTTAGGAAGTGTTCTAATTTCATTCTTTTTTTTTTTTTTTTTTTTTTTTTTTTTGCTGTACGCGGGCCTCTCACTGCTGTGGCCTCTCCCGTTCCGGAGCACAGGCTCCGGACACACAGGCTCCGCGGCCACGGCTCGCGGGCCCAGCCGCCCCGCGGCATGCGGGATCCTCCGGGACCGGGGCACGAACCCGTGTCCCCTGCATCGGCAGGCGGACTCCCAACCACTGCGCCACCAGGGAAGCCCCTAATTTCATTCTTTTACATGTAGCTGTCCAGTTTTCCCAGCACCACTTATTGAAGAGGCTGTCTTTTTTCCATTGTATATTCTTGCCTCCTCTGTCAAAGATAAGGTGACCATATGTGCATGGGTTTAGCTCTGGGCTTTCTATCCTGTTCTATTGATCTATATTTCTGTTTTTGTGCCAGTACCATACTGTCTTGATTACTGTAGCTTTGTAGTATAGTCTGAAGCCCAGGAGCCTGATTCCTCCAGCTCCATTTTTCTTTCTCAAGATTGCTTTGGCTATTCAGGGTCTTTTGTGTTTCCATACAAATTGTGCAATTTTTTGTTCTAGTTCTGTGAGAAATGCCATTGGTGGTTTGATATGGATTGCATTGAATTTGTAGATTGCTTTGGGTAGTATAGTCATTTTCACAGTGTTGATTCTTCCAATCCAAGAACACGGTATATCTCTCCATCTGTTTGTATCATCTTTGATTTCTTTCATCAGTGTCTTACAGTTTTCTGCATACAGGTCTTTTGCCTCCTTAGGTAGGTTTATTCCTAGGTATTTTATTCTTTTTTTGAAGTGGTAAATGGGAGTGTTTCCTTAATTTCTCTTTCTGATGTTTTGTTGTTAGTGTATAGGAAAGCAAGAGATTTTTTTGCATTAATTTTGTATCCTGATACTTTACCAAATTCATTGATTAGCTCCAGTAGTTTTCTGGTGGCATATTTAGGAGTTTCTATGTATACTATCATGTTGTCTGCAGACAGTGACAGTTTTACTTCTCCTTTTCCAATTTGGATTCCTTTTATTTCTTTTTCTTCTCTGATTGCCACGACTAAAACTTCCAAAACTATGTTGAATAACAGTAGTGAGAGTGGGCACCCTTGTTTTGTTCCTTATCTTAGAGGAAATGCTTTCAGTTTTTCACCATCGAGAATGATGTTGGCTGTGGGTTTGTCATATATGGCTTTTATTGTCTTCTTCTTTAAGCTTTGTGCAAAGTCCAAGTTTTTTCCAATAAGCACTTTAATAATTAGAACCTCCTTTACCAGTTTCCTAAAATAACAACCCAAGTGCATCTGACCTGTCTTCTATGACTTAACTTTCCTTTCCAGTATGAACTGTGCCTTTTCTTGTTGCTGTACTGGATCTTATATTCCACCTTTTTTGTAGCACCCATTCATTCATTCATTTGCAGCTAATTTTTAATTGAGTGCCTGCTATGGGATAGGCCCTGTGTTGTCACACTGATAATATATATTGTTTACATTTCTGTCTCCCCATGTAGGTTGTGAGTTCCATGTGAAGTATAAACGTATGCAGACTGAGTCTCTAAAAGCTATACTGATGATAGATATCAAGTTTACTACTAGGCAGGAGAAAATACATTTTCTAGGAGGAAAACAAAATGTATAGCTAGTCACAGAGTTGGCATGCTGGTTTGCTGTATAATAACATGACTATGTAATTACCTTATGTTGGTATGAAGCACTAGGCTTGAGATATCCATCTAGATTTTGGTTTCTCTGCCTTGGTGTTTTTATATTGATTCTGATGTCAGAACGACCTTGAGCCCCTGGTTGAAGGGCCAGCTGAATAAGCCCTTGATGTAGCTCTGGGGATGAAAGTCAAGCCTATATACTGAGTCAGGGACCTATCCAGTCCCAGTTCCACCCCTGCCCTTCCCGGGGAGAGCCCTTCGGCTGGACGGACAGTGTATGGATAAGTGGGGCCCAACAGCAGACCCAAGGGAGCAGAGGCCTCTTGGCCACCCTGGGCCATCTGGGACTTAGGTCGGCTGAGACCTGTCACTAGAACCCACCTCAGTGGGACCGGCCAAGGTCTCAAGACCCCCAGTCTGTGATAACTGTTGTGTCCCTGGCTTTGCCCTTTCCTTCTCCTATGCTTCACCTTCCTCAGATCTACTGGTGGGGTAATTGACCTCTGTGCCCTCTCATCGGCCAGCATACCCCTCGTCTTCTCTTCCCTTCCTCTGCCCCTCTCCTTCCTCATCTCACCTCTCTTCCTCTCCTTCGGACATTTACTGAGAAGCTACTCATGTGTCGAGCAGCCTATGGATAGGCAGTGAGTGGCCCAGTAATTAGCTGATTGATTGATTTGTCTGTTTACCACATGGGTATTGAGGAGTTGCCACAGGCCAGACATTGGGACTAGCATGTCTGGAGGAGGGGACGTGAGAGAGGGTGGCAAACTTGAGGAACTAAAACAGGCCCAGCATGGCTAAGCATATAGTAGGAAGGAGGGGGAAGGGCACATTGGTGAGAAATGATGCAGCGGGTGTTTGGACTTTGTCCTGTAAGGCCACTGCAGCATGTAAGCTGAGGAGCGACGTGGTCAGATTTGCATTTTAGAAAGCTTGCTTTGCCTAGAGTGTGGACCACAGACTGCGGAGGGGCAAAAGATAGAGGCCAGGAGACCATGGAGGTAGCTGTTGCTGTGAGTAGCTGAGCTAAGAAGGTGGGTTCAGCTAAGGTGGGGATAGTGGGAATAGAAAGAAATGCAAAGATTAATGATGTGAACAGATATTGAGGAGTGGATGCCACCACCCTTGGGGAGTGGAGCCCACTGGTGTGGAGGAGGGTCCCTACCTCGGAGGAGCTCATAGTCTAACAGAAGTGATTCCCAGTTTCTGGGGTGGGATAAGGAGGGGGTGCCAGGAGGGCCAGTGAACCTCTGGGGAGGGACATGTGGTTAAACAAATACTCTAAAGGGGGGGCATATACTATATCATTCCATTTATATAAAATTTTAGCCACACACATTAATGTGTTAAGTGAGCCTATCAAAAAAAACTAATTAAAATAGGGTTGCTTTAACCTTAACACTGCCCCAGCATAGTTAATTTAACACAATTATGCTTCATTCTGGGCCCTCTTTGAGACAAAAATAATTTTTTTGAATGCTCAGTACCAGAGAGCATGGTCTTCTGTAGATTAACAGAAAAGTATTTTTTTAGAAAAATATTTTTTAATATTAAAAATTCAACATTATGAAATCTAGTATGTATAGCATACCTCACGTGGTGCATAAATGTGCATTTTAGGGCCAGTGTTTCAAAATTTCTAGCATTGTTTTAAATGTAAGAGTTTTATTAGCCAGGATAATATATCTGTTCAATTTTCAAAAGTCAACCATACAGCTATTCTTATGCCAAAAGTAGTTCAGGCAATCAACCCCCTGTTGAACTCAACAAACCTTGTATATAAACTTAACAAAAGAGTGTCCAATAACAGAAATAAATGCAAGCAAAATGATTCTGAAAATTCTAAATAAATAAATAAATACTCTAAAATGCCCCATTTAAACACAATCTACAGAAAGTGAAATTCTACAAGATCTTGGTTGGTGAGACCATGGGAAAGCACGCAGGAGTTGTGTGTTATAAAATGTGTCAAAATCCTGGCATAGTTGGAAGCAGAACATTAGAACAGATTATAAAATGATGGGATCCATGAATGGTTTGGACCAGGGGAAATGCTACTGTGAAAACCTCAAAAGGTTCTTTAATCTGTCATGGAAACAAAGCCGTCTTTGGGGAAGATGCCCTTTGTTTTGGGAGACCACTTTGGTGAGCCCCTTCCACGAGGTGGAAGTCAAGGACTTGCCCTGGGCTACTGGGGGCACCTTACTCACCTATTGGACTAAAGATTCTCGTAACCTTGAAGGAAAAGATATTCAAAGCGTTCACATTCCTTGTGTTGCCAGAGCCAGAGGCTTGAAGAGGGCTCAGGGCTCCCCACTTCGGGGGAAATTACTATTTGATGCATCTGGCTGTGCAAAAGATGAAACCACAAGGTGAGTTGGGAACGGGCCACGAGGCATCCTTTGTACAAGGATGGCGACTCCATGGAGGGCGTGGGTGGCTGCAGAGATTTTATCACTCGATAAAGGGACGTGACTGTGGAGGTTTTGTGTGGGGATTATGAGTAAACCCCGACAACCCGGCAGCTATCTTGGGTCTTAGGGAAAGGGGCCAATGAGGAAGCCCCATGAAATATTTGGTTCAGAGGGCTGTAATATGACTTATTAAACTTTGGTAACAGCTCTGCATTTGCGGGTTCTGAGGCTGTGCTCACAAACGGGGACTGGGCAGATTAAAAAGAGAGTTGGGGTAGGATGGCAAAGCAGGTAAGAGGCAGCCGGCTCTGAAAGGTGAGAAGCTGGGGCAGAGTGGAGCTATGGGACCTGCACATACTTCCTGAGTGTTCTTGGGAACACTGATGGAGGGGCTTTTTGTAGTGATGTGGCAGGGAGCTCTGGTTCTTATTCCTTGGTTATTAAAGGAAAAGTGGTCCCTAGAGGGCTGTAAGACTTAGCTCACTGATGTTGTCCCAGAGGACTCCCAGGTGACAAGAGGAAGGATTCACTGGCTCCACTTGAGGCAGGCATTGCGGAAGAAACGCCAGTTTGGTTCCCAGAATGGGGAGTTTTCTGGCTGGGCCCAGCCATTTGTCTTTCACAGGAATACAGACCCTCGGGACTGACTCAGTCTTCCAGCTGTTGAAGACTTAAAGCAGCAGGAGTCAGAACCTGGCTCAGAAGCAATAAGAATAATGATGGCAGGACTTCCCTGGTGGCGCAGTGGTTGAGAATCCGCCTGCCAATGCAGGGAACACGGGTTCGATCCCTGGTCCGGGAAGATCCCACGTGCCGCGGAGCAACTAAGCCTGTGTGCCACAACTACTGAGCCTGCGTTCTAGAGGCCACGAGCCACAACTACTGAAGCCCACACAACTAGAGCCTGTGCTCTGCAACAAGACAAGCCACTGTAATGAGAAGCCCGTGCACTGCAACGAAGAGCAGCCCCCGCGCGCCACAGCTAGAGAAAGCCCGCACGCAGCAATGGAGACCCAATGCAGCCAAAAATTAAAAAATATAAATAAATAAATCAATGTATATTAAAAAAAAATGATGGCAAAGCATCGAGAAGTCACCCGCATTGGGTGTGTCTGTGCCAGGCGCTGTCTGTGTGTTACCATAACTGTCCTCTGAGGCTGGTGCTGTTACCTTCCCAGACAGAAGGCACATGGAGGCTCAGCAGAGGCAAGAAGCCACCTGACTATTGGGCCAGGACTGTCTCACTCGGACCCTGAGGGCAGGTTTAGGTCAGGGGATTTGATTAAATGCTCAGGATTTGGAAGAGTAACCCCAGAGCAGGAGGCCCCAGCTCCAAGTCTGGGGTCAGTTCATTCATATCTGAGAACTGAACTCCAGCCCCAGGGCCCTCTGGTGGGACCCTAACAATCCCCATCTTGTGCCTTCACCACTGACTGGCTGCTGGGGTGTGTGCCCAGGGTGAACCCTGGTCAAATAGAAGTGTTCTGTGGGTGGGCTCAGCCCGTGCTGCCCACTGGAAGGCATCCTCCAGGAATCCTGCTGTTCAGAAACCCCATTACACTCATCTAGCTTGAGTTCCACCTCCCAGGCTCTGGAGCTGTAGGGGCCCTGCACTGGGTACAGCCCAGGTAAAGGTCACTCCTGCATAGTGGGAGATCCACAAAGGCTTTCCAGCTCCTGCATGAAAACAACCACCAAATCCAGTCTTACTTAAGGATATTATAAATTGGGTCCCGTTGGTGCCTTTGTGAAAAAGACAAACCCTGTGAAAAGTTGGCAGATCGTGCCATACAGGAGCTGATTTACACTTAGAATGCTTACTGCAGAATTAATGGACCCAGTTAAGAGATGTCCATAAAATGTAGGTGACCACAGTTCCAAGAGTGGAGATGGAAAGTGATCACCTCTGTGGCAGCATGTAATTTACTGAAGGCTCTAAGTTCACACGACGCTTTGTAAAATGTATAAAAAGATGAGGTTCCTGGCCCCAAGGACTGCAGGCAAGCCTCACTAAGACTCATTGTCGAGTGCAGTTCAGATACACGACAACCTGTGATCGCTCTCGGAAACACTTGAGGCAGAAAGGCTAAAGACAGCTGTTTGCTTTCACGAAGTGTTTAAAGGAGATTAAGAATGATGGTCTTGGAAGAAAGGCATAATGTTAACTTAGAGTGAAAAGGAAACGAATGTATGTCTGGAATGCCTCAGAGACAAGGAGAGATATTAAATGTCAAAAGACAAGTAATCGATGATAATAAATGCCTGCATCTATTAAAAAGTAGAAGTCTGCTATGGGCTTGGTGAGGCATAGATGGGTTTTGTTCTCCTGATTACATTACCTTGGGTATATCTTCTCTGGGGGCAAAAGGCTCCACATTTGGATAGGTTGTGGTTAGACATTTAGGTGGACCTCCTGACATGAGGTAGAACTTTTACACAAGGAAAGGGGCAGTTCTTAACAAACACTCCCAGCCCTGAAAACACACACACAGAGAACTGAGCTGTTGTAATCACAGTCTGATAAATCATAAAACCCCACTCCTGCCCCTCCTCACTTCCACACAATTTCCCTTCTAGAAGTTTTGAAAGGTTAACTGACAATCATGCGTCACCTGCTGGATGTGACACACCTCTCAGTTGTATTGCAAAACCTCCAAGTATATTAGCTGTGCTTACCATTACCTGCTTAAAGCCAGGTTTCCATTTTGAAAGCTGCAGTTTTCCAACAAATCAATATTCCCAAGCATGCGCTGGGCCGATAGCCCATGACTTCACTCCAGCTGAGACTTCAGTGTCTCCAAAAAAGGAGAAAGAAAAGCTCACTTCTCGGTGCTCATTCGCTTAGGGGAAATCACATTAAAATTCTGAGCACAGGGCTCTATGCACTGCCCTCATCCTGCCATGTTGAACTTTGTACCTGCAAGTGAGTCCATGGAATTGGAATTACTAATGTTTCAAAAGCTCTGTGTGGAAATGGTTAGAAAGGGAAAAGTGCTGGCAGGCAGTGCCCAGGCATCTCCTCCTCTTTGTGTGTGTGCACCCTGGCTCTGACACTTGGAGGGGGGGCAGTGCTGGGTGTCCTCCCGTGGGTCCGGAAGGCAGTGCAGACTGTGTGAGACTTCCATGGCGGGGAGGCTGACTGGCCACTGGTCGGAGTGATTCTGTTTTCCCTCCCTCCTCTCCCTCCTTCCCCACCTCCTTTTTTCCTCCTTTCTCTCTTCTTTTTCTCTCCCCACATCTTTCCCGTTTCCCTCTTTTTCAGGTATTACAGTTTGAGGGGTAGGTTGGATGGCTTCTGGAAGTTGGTTGCGGTCTCAGGACTCCCCTGAATCAGGCTTTAACCCCCTGTGCCCCTTCACGTGATTTCTAGAGCGTGTTGGAGCACAGTGGCGGGGAACATCTTGAGTGGTGGTGAAGTTTGTGTGTCAGCTTGACTGGGCTAAGGGGTGCCTGGATAACTGTAAAACACTTCTGGGTGTGTCTGTGAGGGTGTTTCTAGAAGAGAGTAGTATTTGACTGGGTGGACCTGGTAAAGCAGGTGGTCCTCTCCAATGTGCATCATCCAATCTACTGAGGGCCCCATGGGACAAAGAGGTGGGGGAAGGGTGAATTCACTCTCTATCTTCTCCTGCCCTTGGACATCAAGTGCTCCTGGGTCTCAGGCCTTCAGACTTGAACTGAATTATTCCTCCAGCTTTCCTGGTTCTGCAGTTTGCAGAGGGCAGATCATGGGACCTCTTGGTATCCATAACCATGTGAGCCAATTTGTATGTTAAAATTTCAAATATATATATAGATTGGTTCTGTTTTTCTAGAGAACCCTGACTAATACACTCTGCTAGTACTTGATTGTTAAATGGCCTTTGGACCTGAGACCCAGTGCAGATCTCCTTGATAAGATGGGTTTGGCCACATAGAGAACCTTTGTTTCCTAAACCTAAACTGCTTCAGAGGAAAGCCAACCTGACACTGCCACCAGCTCCAGGGGCAGTTGTACCCAGAGAGAATGAAATGGCAAGAGAGCCCTGTTGGTCCCCATGCCCAGGGCTGACCTGGTGTGGCTGCTGTGTGGGCAGAGCACACGGACGCTTCAGTTCAGACAAGTGAGAGGCGAGACCTCTTAACCAGCCCCTCTAGGTAAAGGTGGTGTTGACCTTGCCCTGGAGGCTGAGCACGCGGCCTAACAAAGTCTCCTTTTCACTGGGGGCTGACAAGGATGGAGTGTGATGCGGAACACTTGCGTTTCTTCTACTAAAGGCTGCTAAAAATCACCCACCTCTATTATTTATATCTTTCAGTACAACATCTACCCTTTTTTGAGGATCTCTATTATTCCCATCATGCAGGAAGGTGACTAAGTGTGAATTTACACAAATCTAAAAAAATTTGAGTACTGTATATTTAGATGCTGAATGACATATAATTAGCTATTAAAATCAAAATGTTTCTAACAAAATAAGGAGTTTTTAAAATATTAAATACCAGTTTCCATTTTTTCTTTTGACATTAAAAACAATTTCACTAGCCCCATAATGTTTTGAGACATTCTCTGAAAATAAGATTGCTTTGTCAAGATTGTTCTAAACAGTCAGTCAAATGTGCACAGCTTCATTTTCTAAAAGGTGCAAATCAAATCAGTTTTATACAATTAATAATATGGGTGCTCACCTTATTTCTTTGAATTTCCACCAATTCTGCATTTGTGAAACTTCAGGGGTAAATTAACGGTTAGAAACCAGGTGTCTTTTTACCTTCTTGCTTCCTCCCCACTTCTTCCACTGTACAGGCAGTGGCTCTGCCCACCCAAGCCTGAGACATGGGCTGGAGCAGGTCCTGCAAGCCCACAGAGTGCTGTGAGGTCAAGATGCCTGACCCCTCAGCCCTCGCTGACCATGTGAGTTTCCTATCACTGCTGTAGCAAACGACCACAAAGCGAGTGGCTTAAAACAACACACATATAGTCTCTCATAGTTCTGTAGGTAGAAGTGCCACGTGGGTCTCACTGGGCCAAGATCAAGGGGTCAGCAGGACTGCCTTCATTTCAGAGGCTCTAGGGGAGAATCCATTTCCTTGCCTTTCCAACTTCTAGAGGCTTCCCCATGTTTCCCTTCTTCCAGCTCCAAAGCCAGCAGCCGCCGGTCAAGTCCTGTCCACACTGCATTTTTCTCTCTGTTCTTCTTCTACTTTTAAGGACCCATGTGATTAGATGGATCACACCCAGATAATACAGGATAACCTCAAAGTCAGTAAGCTTCACTGCATCAGCAACCTTAATCCCCTTTGCCATGAAAACCAACATATTCCCAGGTTCTGAGATTAGGATGTGGGCATCTCTGGGGGGACCACTCTTTTGCTTCCCGTACCAGCCCAGGCCTGCCCGGGTCTAGCTTTGAGTTCCTGTGTCCTCCACGCTGCTCAGTCTAACTGTACTGGCCTCCTAGATTCCTCCCTTCTCTGAGGTAGGTCAGCTTCTCTACCAGGCAGAAGAATTCTCTCAGAGTTGGAGCAGGAGTAGCTGAAGCCTGGGGAAGCAGGGTGAACTTGAACAGGGCCCTGGGACTGGAGGGGTGGGAGTTCTGGGCCCTCTACCGGGGAAGGTGGGAGGTGGCCTGAGGCCATGGAGGGAGTGCGCGTGTGGGGTACAGAGCTGGGCCCGTACAGAGCCCCTGGGGAATCTGCAGTGCCAAGAGCCTGCTGCTGAATAATGATGCTTTCACTGCACTGGCCCCAAGTCAGTAACGCCAGCCCACCCATCTGTTCCCACAGACCCACAGCGAGGTGTGTGCACATTGTTGAAAAGGCCCAGGAAACGTTCAGGTTATAAAGTATAGCCTGACAGCAGTTTAACCTTGGAGAATAATTTATTTAACTCAGGATGACTAGGGGCTGGGTGTTTCCCTTTCCCACTTACAGGAAAATCTATTCTTGGCTGAAGTTGATATTTGATTTTTCCTTTTATGCTCTTACATTCCTGCAGGTGATAAATAGTCTTTTAGCAAATGCTGACTCTCTCTGAAATCCTGCTGACTGTGGCCTAATTTCCTTCTTCTTGTGCATTGATGAGACTCCCCACAGCAGAGATTGATCCAGCTCGTTTACAGTAGGGTTAAGCCATTGATTTTAATCAAATCCTCTTTTTAGAAATCAGCAGAATGTATCCATTTTGGGTCCCTCCTCTCTCAGAACATTAATCAACTCGTTAAGTAATTTCTTCCAATTTATGGGTCCCAATTAGCCTCTCTCTGGAGACACAGAGAATTAGGTGAGACATACTGTTCATTTCCAATATCATTGAGTCATTAATTTTGAATCCTCACGTCCAAAGTTCAGGGAAATTATTCAGTAAGATTTTAGACCATTTTCCAGTGTTTTCACTTTACATTTCATATGTCAATAATTGGCTGACAGTTAGTGGGTGACAGTGCTTTGGACCAGAATCTCTTTGTTGGAAAGGGTCACATAGGGAGAGCTCCTGCTCATCCAGTCTCCTCCATTGCTGGAATTCTCTCTCAGACGGTTTCTCTAAGTCAGTGATCTTCAAACTTTAATGTGCATAAGAGCTACATGGAAAGCTTGTTAAAACAGTGTCATGGGCCCTGATTCTAATTCAGTGGGTCAAGGTGGGACTTGAGAATTTGCATTTAAAAAATTATTTAAAATACAAATTGTGTATATTTAATGTGTACAGTATGATGATTTGATATATGAATACGTAGTGAAATGATTAGTACAATCAAGCTAATTAACATCCATCTCTGTACACCATTAACCATTTTTTTTTCTTTTTTTTTTTTGTGATGAGAGCACCTTAACTCTCTTAGTAAATTTCCAGTATTCAATACAGTATCATCAACGATAGTTATCATGCTGTACTTAGATCCCTGGACTTACTCACCCCACATAACTTCAACTTTGTACCCACTGACCAACACCTCCTCATTTCTCCCACCTCCCTACCTCTGGTAACCACCTACTCCCTGCTTCTGTGTATTTGACTTTTCTAGATTCCACATATAAGAGAGGTCATGCAGGGTTTTTTTTTTTTTTTTTTCCTTTCTGAATCTGGCTTATTTCACTTAGCATGATGTCCTCCACGTTCATCCATGTTGTTGCAAATGGCAGGATCTTCTTGTTTAAGGTTGAGTAATATTCCATAGTATATATAAAACACAATTTCTTTATCCTTTTATCCATCCACAGACATGTGGGTTATTTCCGTGTCTTGGCTATTGTGAATAATTGGCATTGACATGGGAGTGCAGACATTCCTTTGAGGTAACTATCTTAGTACCTTGAGAATTTGCATTTCTAACGAACTCCCAGGTGATGCCAGTGCTGCTGGTTTGAGGACCACACTCTTGACAGTGCTGCTCTAGACAGAATGCTTTGGACAGCTGTGCGAGGAGAAGCTTTGACGGGCTGTGGGAAGGAGGGCAAGGTGTTTCTGTGTCACCAGACATTTTAATACCACAAATGGTTCATCTAAATGGCTCCTTCTGGGGGACTCTAGGCAGAAACACAAGACATTGGGTCCCAAAGAGGGTGGGGAAAGAGAAATGGAGGTGAGGTGAAAAACTAAAGAAATAAACTTCATATAATTCTTAACTTTGCTAGGCCAGTTTTCTCCCTTTATAGTAGTTTCCAGGAAGAGTATCTGGGTATTGTCTCTGGTTACTTCTTTTTTTTTTTTTTTTTTTTTTGCGGTATGCGGGCCTCTCACTGCTGTGGCCTCTCCCGCCGCGGAGCACAGGCTCCGGACACGCAGGCCCAGCAGCCATGGCTCACGGGCCCAGTCGCTCCACGGCACGTGGGATCCTCCCGGACCGGGGCACGAACCCGCGCCCCCTGCATCGGCAGGCGGACTCTAAACCACTGCGCCACCAGGGAAGCCCGTCTGGTTACTTCTTAAAGTTTCTTCATAAACTAATAATTGCCACACATACTGCATCTTCACCATTGCCAAGAGCTTTCCTGTTAATTCAGATTCATTTAAGTTCATCTGTGTGTGTTGCCTTTCTTCTCTATATTGTTTCAGTGAGTATACTTTGGGGAAGAAATGGAATTTCATTTGAAAATATAACTACCTTAAAAAGTTGCCTCTGAGGTAGGTAAAATTATAGTTGGCTTAATTTTCAGAAGTGCCTTAAAAAAACCATCCTGTCACCAACTGATTTCGGTGAACAAGGAAACTCCTCCAAGTGTGAAATCTCCTGCCTGCACTTTCTGTTTCTTATAGAATTTTGGAAGCTGGTATTGTTTTAGTATTGTATTGTTTTGGTATTGCTTTGCCATGATTTTGATAGAATGAAGCTCTTTGTAAGGTTTAATATTAATGATAACCATCAATGAATATGTATGGCATGCTCACGCAAAACTTGAAGCATTTAGAAAGAATGGTATTCTGGTTTTTTAATACACTTAAAATATGATTTATAAGTGAATTTTTAAGGAGGCAAACATTTATAGAACATTCTGTTTACTTTATAAAATATTTCACCAAGAGTTTTCTCTATGTAGAAAAATCCACATCTATAACTTAAGATCTGATTTACTTTTTAAAAATTGAGTAACAATATTTTTGGAACGACATCATTGTGAAAAATGAGGTAAGGGGGTGCTGGGCATTCTGAGAGATGAGGTAAACAGAAAATCATAATTATGAATTTGTTAAGTGTCAAGGTTTCAAGTTTTTCACTTATGTTTGCCGTGACTAAGCAGTATCCTTTCTCTTGTAAATGAGAAGAGTTTAAAGGAAGAAGTAAAACTTGAAAAAATGGGCCAGGGCTACTCAATGGATAGATTAGGAAAGTGCTTAGAAAATTTGCCAATGACTTGGGGACATGATAAGGAACGAACCTAGGAAACAGAGGAGTGAGAAGTTTGTCGAAGGCTACAGCAGCTTGATGACCTGCTGCTAAAGATGATAGTGCAAATGATTCTCACTGTACATTATGGCACAGTTCCCTTGACTTTGAGGCCCGGTTTTAGTTTTATTTCCATATAGTCTTTTAATAGTCATAGTTTATCTTTAAGTATAATTCCAGATTTTCGAAGCCTCCTCTCCAAGGCTCTGTGTAAATGCAGGTAGAGCCGGGCCAGAAGGAGAACCAAGCAGGATTCTTTAGTTCAGGTAATGACTTCCTCAGTTCTTGCTGGTTCACTTCCAAGCTTCTTTATTCCTCCCTTTTACCCCCCTCTTGTTTAGAGCAGCCGTATCGGGAGCAGGAAGCTTCTTCTGGGTTCCAAATGTGGAGTGGCTGTGATCTAATTCCTATTAGCATGTTACACGCTCGCTGATCCCTTTCTTCTCGGCTCTCAAGGAGTACATGATGGGTGCCCACATGTTCTGGGACTGAGCGTTTTTTGACTCAGGGCTGGATGATGGAAAAGCTATTTTCCATGCTTGATTCATTTCACGGCCCAGCAAGGCCACAGGTGCCTCACCTCAGTATTACTAATTCACATCACACCGCAAAGGAGCAGACTGGGTGTCAGTCTGGCTTATTAAAGAGGACCCGACCACTCGCAACACCAGCCAAGAGCTGGTAGCTTTCCAGACTCTCAGGAAGCAGGAGAAGTCGACTCTGGCACTCTCAGACTTTCCTTTATTTCCTAAGGTTTTACCTTAAATACACTTCCTCTCTTCCTTCCTTCAGTAGTGAGCTCCTACCGTGCTTTGAGGCTCATTTCAAAGAGAGCTTTTTCTGAGGAGACTCAGCAGTTCACCCAAGCACAATTCAGCACTCTGTCATCTGGATCACCCTGAAATTTCCACACATATCTGTCGTGCAGCAGTGACCTCTTTGTTTTATGCTGTTTGTGTTTCTCAGTTTCCAGCTCCTACTTAGCACAGAGCCAGGCACGTTGTATTTATTCAGTAAATGTTATTGAGTGCATCCCATTCATCCATGTTCAACACACATTAACATAGATCTCAACACACCCCTTCATCCTGACCAAGGCCAATGTCTAGTGGCACAAATACCCAAGTTAAGGCAAGGTTTAATTCTCTGAAAAAAAAAAAAAAGGCTAGTGTTAGTAGACAGAAGGACAGAGGTGTCTGGAATTAGACTTCAATTCAAATCCCAGCTCTTCCCTTAGCCATGTGGTTTGGACACACATTTCTCCTGCCTAAGGCTGTTTCCTCATCTGTGGAATGGGACATAGCACACAAATGAGAATGTAAGGATTAGATGAGGAAACGCAAGTAACATGCTTGGTCTGCTGACTGGGATCAGTTAACGGGGGCTGTTCTTAACATGGGAGCCGTGGAGCTTGGATGCTTACCCATCTTAAAATCTCTCTGCAGAAAATGCACACTCTCACACACACACACACAACCCTCATGCACATTGCTTTCTTTTCTTTTTTTTTTTTTCAATTGGGGTATAGTTGTTTTACAGTATTGTGTTAGTTTCTACTGTACAGCGAAGTGGAGTTCCCTGTGCTATACAGGAGGTTCTTATTAGTTATCTAATTTATATGTATTAGTGTATACATGTCAATCCCAGTCTCCCAGTTCGTCCCACCCCCCACCCCCTGCTTTCCCCCCTTGGTGTCCATGCACTTGTTCTCTACATCTGTGTCTCTATTTCTGCCTTGCAAACCAGTTCATCTGACCATTTTTCTTTCTTTTGGTAATGTATAGCTCAAGCCATTTGCTTTTCTACTCAGATTACTTTCAACTAATTTGCTTTTAGCTCAGTCCTAAAAATGTCTAAGAATCACATGCCCTTTCATTGTATTCAGTCTGCAAAGTTTTCTCTGGCCTTGAGAATACTTTGCCAGCGGCTCCTTCATGTGTGAAGTGAGTCTGTCTTCCTAATGTATGAACTATCCTATCACTGATAGTTTGGGGCTACTGGCTCCCACTGGGGATAATGCTCTCTTCCCAGAGCTGGATCAGGGACCAGATTCTCTTGGCTCTGTCCTGGGGCTCAGATGGAATTGTGATTTCAACCATCTGGTGGCCTTAAGGGAAAATGGCAGAGTAATGGTGGATCTGGGTGAATCTATCACTGACGCTGGAAAAAAAAAATCACGACAGAATAAAAATCAGCCAGAACACAGCAGTGGCAGCATCCTCAGCAATATAATTCAGCATCAAGAGTGTGCTTCCTGAGTGGGGGTCAGGACCGCCCCTCTTTGTATAAAAAAGTTTCGGGTCATAGAATGCTAGATTGTTAGAACTTTAGAACTAGAAAGAAAATCCTCAGGACCCTCCCTCCCCCAACTCCATTTGAAGAGTTGGAGACCTAGAGAAGAATGGAAGTAGATCCCCAGTGAGTTACAGGAGAAACAGGAAAATGGGACCCCGATCTCATGACTCCCCTGGTCACTGTTTTTCCTAGATTTCCGTGAAATACCAAAAACGAAGAGAAAGGAAAAGTGAAGAGAAAGGAAATCAAGCTAGGATGGCATTTCTCTTCCTTCACCAAACTTCTGTTCACTTGATTCTTCCTTCTCTTGGATACTCAGTCAGCCTGGCGTTCTGGTTTCTAGTAGGGGAGATGCCACACCCCCTCTCTCGATGCTTTGTCTCCCCTTGTAGACTTGACACCCTGGCAGGGCTTCAGTCTCTTTTATGCCCTCAACCACTTACCCACACAGTGCTCTTCCCAAATATTAGCTAAAGGAGTCAGTGAAAGAACATGTAAATATACATTTCTCTTGCCTTGTTTATACAACACCTCATCCACTTTACTTTAGCATTGCTCTCATAGACTACACAGCTTGAATACAAATATATTATTTTATGTCACAATGCTTTTTAAAACTAGTGCTGTAATCTTATGCCCCTCTGGGGATTTGAAGCAAGTTATGGTACCCCCTGGATTAAGTATAAGTGATGCATCATTTAGATTTTTTTGATTACAAATATTCTTTAAAATGTTCCTTTTTCCTCAAAACCAAATTCATACAGAGATTCTATGCTTTTCATTTGTGTTAAGGTCTTCATTAATATTTGGATCCTGTGTGATGTTAGGAATATTATAGTTTAGTGGTTGAGAAAAGGGACACTGGAGTCAGACTGTCTCTGTTCAGATGCCTGCCCAGCCTCTTACCCTCTGTATGATCTTGGGAAGCTCTTTCATCTCTCCTCAGCTTTAATTTCCTCATCTGTAAAATAGAACCTACCCCATAGGATGATTGTGAGAATTAAGTGAATTAAGAATGCAAGGTAGTTGACTAGTATCTGTCACATAGTAAATGTGCAATAAATGTTAGCTGTGATGATGATCATAGTAATCAAACATAATAACTGCAGTCCAGTGAATATGAGGTTCAAAGAAGAAGAAAAGAGACGTTGAGTAGAAAACTTATTCCTGAAAATTTGTTCCCAGAGATTTCAAGCAATCTAAGAAATGATTTCCATCCTGTTTTGGCTCTGTATCATGTCAACAAAGCAGGTGGAACTATGTTTCCAAGGCCTCCTTGCTGTGTCTGGTTCTGGATTAGGGTTGGCTATAAGAAGATTTCGCAAAGGATGTAGGAGCAGAAGTGAAGTGGTGGCCTTTGCCCTCTGAAGGTCAGTGTAGGGAGCACCTGGTGGCCCCTCATCTTGGTGCTGGCACGCTTTTAGTCACGGGACTTCAGGTGAGCCCATAGCTCCTCTCACTCTCACCAGACCTCTTCCACCAGCTTTGCCAAGTCCTGGGGCAGGTGTGTGTGATATCTGTGGCAGGGGACACCAGATTCTTCTGCCAGTCACCACTTCCTCAAGGTTAGTGCGGTGAAAGACAGACACATGTTCTGGTTGTGTTGTAGTTCCCAGTTTGTTCTTGTGTGTTCTAGATGATCTCTGCTGGCTTCATTGCATCCTTGATCTCTCCCTCCTCATGCCCAACTTTTCTTCCTGACTTCCATCCCTGCCATCCCACAGGGACTTCAGACCCATCACAGATGTAAAGTCAACAACCTTCTATAGACTACTTCACGTGCTCCTATAGGTTTATAGGTGACCAAGTAGTTGTCATCACATTTTAGTGAAAATATGGAGCATAATGGATTTGGTTGGTTGTTTCTAAGTGCACTGGATAACTTGAGGGAAGTGATTCTTTATTACAGGTGTCTACAAGCGCTACTGGGCAATACCAAATGCTTGATGACAGGCCATCAAGTGGCCATGTGACCCCAGCTGCCTATCATGAACTGGGCGTTGCCCACTAAGCCATCAGGTTGGGTGTGCATAGCAGCATTCCATCATCCACTGTAAGGAGTATATATGAGATTGGGTTTGAGCAGATAAAGTGTGTCAATAGACTCATGTTCATGGAATTCATTGGTTTGACTGTGTCCACATCAGCCTGAAGCTGCTGACCTGATAGGCACTAAATTGCCTTTTTGAAGATCCACTTACAGGGCCAGTTGGGTGAAAATATCTTGTACGGCTAAGATTATATGCTCTAAATCAAGAGTCCATGTATGTTCTGTTTCCCCCATAATATTCATGGGACTGGGAATCAAAGGGTGAATATGGAAGTGGCTCTTCTCATTATTACTCCTAGTGACCCAAGAATGAATTTGCTTTCCATCTCTGAGACTTCGGGTCTATTGGTCTAGAGATCTTAGTTCCTAAGGGACAAATGCTTCCACCAGGAGACACAGCATCAGTTCAATTAAATGGGAAATTGAGGCTGCCAGACAACTACTTTAAGCTCCTCATGCCAGTGAATCAGCAGGCAGAGAAGAGAGTTTCTGTACTGACTGGGGTCAGTGATCCTGACTACCAGGGGTTCCTTCTGTGCAGCAGAGATAAAGAGGAGCACTTCCCAGAACCTCTTAGAACTACTGTGTCCTGTAGAAAGCCACAGGGATCTAATTCAGCCAGGACTTCCAATAGCCCAGACCCTTCAGAATCAAAGGTTTGGGTCACCTCCCCAGGCAAGGAATCATGCCTCACTGACATGCTTGCTGAAGGCAAAAGTCATATAGAGTAGACAGTGAAAGAAGACAGTTATACAAGCTCTTACCAGTTGAAGAAATAAGTTGCAGAAGCTGTAATCGTCGTGAGCATTTTTTCTTTATTTTGGTATGCCTATATTTGTGTATGTATTAATTATTTTCTACCCCTCCTTTCCATGCCCCTACCATCTTATGTAAGATGTGTTAATAGCAGTTAACTTTATATCTCAGTATTTAAGTTACAGGATGTCAAAAGAGGAGTGTGACTCGGCTAGAAGAAGAATGAACATGACTCAGAGATAGATAAAGGGATAAAGAGGATACAGATATCCTCTTTTTGGGAGTGTGCTTTCAATTGTTCAGGGTATAAGTACATGAAGTGCATGGTGAGAGGTGGAATGCATGATTTTGCTGTTGTCTTTGTGAGTTAAATATGGTTAAAAGAGATGTGTATGGATGCCCAGTTGACAAGAATTGGACTGTGGTGGCTTTATACTCTATGAGCTTAAACTAAGTTAAAATAACACTAACCTTTTAAGAAATGAGATGAAATTATTAAACATTGAGCTGCTACAGATAGTTTTCACAAGGAGACGGAGTTTAAGCAAACAAATTAAATGTAACTTTAAAAAGAATATCACACGTGTTTTGCTGGAGTCTTCCAAACATTAGGAAAAGGAAAAAAAAATCAATTCTGATTAGTAAGTACCGAGAGGATGAAATAAAACCTGTTCAGTTAAGCTTTGGCAAAGGAAATTGGCTTCGCAAGGTTATGGATTGAGTGGAGGATTGTTTCAGAAGTCATTGAGAAACAAATGGAGCAAACCTGATTCCCCGTGGTCAGAAGGCTGAACTGAGAACGGTGATTGGAAGCAAAGTCAGTACTGGGGCTCAAAGTGCAAGTCTAACAACGGCTGTGAAACAGAGGCTCACAGTGAGAGAGGCATGAATTAAACTCATTTCTTCCTCACTCGTTGGGCCTTCTTGCATCTATTAAGAGAACTCTAGCAGCCTTACTGATCCCCTTCTTTTAATGAGGAAAGTCAAAATGAGGTGAAAGAATCTTCAACACATGGTGCTGGGAAATTGGATTTCCTAATGCAAAAGAATGAAGGTGGAACTTTGTCTTATACCATATACAAAAATTAACTCAAGAATGAATTACAGACCTACATGTAAGACCTAAAATCATAAAAGTGCTACAAGAAAATATAGGGAGAAGCTTCGTGACATTGGACTTGGCAGTGATTTCTTGGATGACACCAAGAGCACAGCCAACGAAAGCTAAAAAAGGGGAAGGCGACTACATCAAACTTAAACACCGTTGTGCATTAAAGGATGCAATCAACAGAGTGAAAAGGCAACCTATGGAGTAGGAGAAGATATTTGCAAACCACGTATCTGATAAAGGGTTAATATCCAGAATATATAAAACACTCTTGCAACTTGACAACAAAAAAATCAAATAACCCAATTAAAAGATGGGTTTAAAATTGAATAGACATTTCTCCAATGATTATATACAAATGGCCAACAAGCATATGAAAAGATGTTCAACATCACTA